>NC_064925.1:278850011-280179511 GCF_023897955.1 Schistocerca gregaria | reverse complement strand
GAAACGAGAACAGAAGCCGAGAGCAGAACACTGTTAAGCTGAAGGCACTACCATAAGGGACGGACACGAGCTAACAGCTAGATCCACCCCCCAGCCAATGTTAAAAGCTGGATCCCTCCAGAAAAAAACAGTATAGATATTACGATAACACAAAAAGGGCCACACCACCCGCAAGTTTTAGCGTGAGACTTTTTCGCGTCTCTGTTACTTTAGGAACACACTCCAGCCCATGTTAACAGGTAGAGCCCACCAGAAGAACAGTATAGATCTTACGATAATGCTGAAAGGACCACACAAGCTGCAAGTCTTAGCGTGAGACTTTTTCGCGTCTCTGTTACGTTGCAAACATTGCCCCACCACAAAAAAGTATAACTTTTCTCATTGGATAGACAGAATATTTGTAGGTGGAGCTTAAGGTTAACATTGATACCCTGATTGTTCAGATGAAAACACAGCCAGATTTTTTTTAAAACCAACTTCGGTAAATTGTAGTAACGAGAGGTTAGGAGAAAGTTGCTTGCGAGACGGAAAGGTGAGTGGAGCTGCGCTGTCCGCCGCCCCCTGACGAACACCGACAAGGTAACGAACGCACGAGATGCCTCATTTTTGAGCACATAAGGCTTCACTCAGAACTGCAGAAGTCTCATCTGTTACATCCCCTTTTTACGTATTACTAGTGTCGATCGTCAAATAAAACTCATGGTGTTCACATTTGCCACTTGAAGTAAAAATCTGAAACGCATTGATTTTTCTTTTATATAGTTATTGAGAAGCCACATCAGCCACTGTAATTTACGACAAATTAAATAAGTAATTAAAGATAATTGAGGGTCACTGTAGACCATTTTGATAGTTTTCTCTTTTGTGAAACTTAATTTAAAACTAGATTATAGATGTGATATGACATAGGTCATCCTTCGATCCATTGTAGAACTTGGAAACCCACTCAGGGAATATTCGTTCACATTTTTTGTTGAACACAGTTGGTTTTTACCATCCTTTTATCAATAGTGCAATTTATAAACAATGCTTTGTGAGTAGTATAATATTTCCACTGGTAAACTTAACTGCTTTTTCGACGTTATTTTACCAGCTATCTCAAAATGGTAAGCCTTGAAACCCTTCCACTAAATTTAGTTAGTATTAGGATTATTTTATAGGGAGTGCAGTGGAGCTAACACTGAAATCATTAAGTATTTGGTTATATCATCGCTAGTCTCACTGAACTCATCTGAATTCTACATGTCATGTGTGGTCTGGCGTCTCCTTACCAGCAACAGGTCTGAGGTTCAAACTAGTCAATTCCCTAAAAAAACACGTTCAGAATGTCGTTGCGCGAAAGTGGTAGGGAGACACGATATAGAACAACAGACACCACACAGAATGTTAAATAAAGGCGACGCTGCCAGGATGGTAAAATACCAGGTCGACCACATGCCTAACTAGGTGAGAAAAATATCGTGCTGAAAAATTTTCATAGTAAAAAAATTTTTTTTCTGATGTTATACATAATCGAAAACAGTAGCTGCAGCGATAGATAGCGAAAGTATTGAATAGAAAGTGAGTCTAGCAGAAACAATAGCATAATTAAGTTATGAATTCTAATATTGTTAGAACTAAGTTTTCTCTCCAATTCAAGAGCACAGGTGGCGGATACATCGTTGACAAGTTGGTTCTGACCCAACAAGTAAGTGAATGGATTGTCAAGTAGTGTGAACAAAAAGTTTATGAAACGCGTGAGATCGTATGAGCGCATGTTGACGTGAAGTAGGGCCCGTGAATTGCTTTTAAAACAGAAAATAAGGGATTCGGAAAGATTAGCAATGACCTTGACCGAATTGAGGTAGAGACCCAGCATGAAAATGGACAGAGAATAGAGGACAGTACAATAGACGATGCAGTATCACGAGAAATAGGAGATATAACGCACCATAACGAGGATAATGTACGTCAAGGCATAGAAAACTTAAGTCAGCATACGACAGAAGAGCAGGAAAGTAGAGTGACAGTCGATGAGGATTCTAACTTGCGTCTTGAATACGTAGAACCCATAGTACAAGTAATCAGAGCTCCCTCATCACAGAGTACAAGGAATGCGAGCAGAAACAGGTCAATGCAATCGGTTGCGAACCAACACTTGGGCGAAAACACAAAGCGTAGGACGTCGGAAGAAAACGTAATAGGACCCACTAATCTGGCAAAATTATTACAACAAATTACGGAAACCATGACAAGGCAAAATAAAGACATAGCGAACGAAATTCAAATTCAGAATGCAGAAACCACGAGACAAATGCTTGAGATTAAAGAACAAAACAAAACAAAAAAAAAACAGTTACTCCTAAGTCATATTGAATACGAGGCAAAGGAACCTCCAGAAGTGATAGGAAACTTAATAACAGGTCACAATCAATTGTGAACAGACATTGACAAGGTAGAAGTGGACGTACAAACATTGCGTAATGACATTCAGGACGAGATCAAAACATTATGTAACAACACCAAGTTAGAAGTCAAGAAACTAGAGAAACAGATAAACGAAATTACTAAACAAGCAGAAGGTACAGCGCGTGAAATTGTTGAAAACTGTGTTACATAAACGTATCACAAAAGCAGCCCTGAAAAGATATAAGAATCCCATAGTCAAAATAGAAGCGCAAACGAAGCGACAATTTCAGAAATTGCGAACAGAGTTGTTGCAAACCATTGAAGAGCGTATTGGACAGGATTGAACAAACACAGTGACTGCAACCACATCCATATCTGTTACAGCACCGGAAAGACAAGCAATTAACGAAGATATTACGCATTTCCGATTCCAATCACAGGTGGAAATTAACATACGTGAAATCAGACTGCACAGCAACAAACACGTGTCGAAATTTTTGATGAACAAACGTCATCAAAAACACATGGGGAACCACAAAAGTATATTTCAAGACAGTTTGGATCGTGCAATGAAGCGCCAAGGTTAGTCAGACAAGATACCCAACTAATAAGTGACAATGGAAAGCCAGGTCGCGAAGAGTACAGTGCAATGCATTCAGCTACACGTTCACAACCGATGGAAGAAAATTATTGCGTACCACTCCAACGATACCACGCAAGGGTAGGCGAAAGTTACAGTGGACAATATCCAATGGATCTACCACAACCGGAAAGAACGACGGGAGAAATGATCAGAAACAAATGTTGCGAAGAATCGCTAATTTCTTATGGAACTATGACGAAGTACGACGACGATCATTTCCTCACAGTCAGAAAATTTCAACGCTTTCGAGAAGGAAACTCATTACATCCACGATCTTTTATTGATCAATTCCGAGTAGGATTACCAGAACACTGGACGCTAGCACACAAATTAGACTTCATATTTGCACACATGTCAGGAACAGCGACATGACGATCATACGAAGATTTCAGAGAGATGTTTCTCTCACGATATTGGTCCAGCACAGAACAGAGTGAAATACGAATTATTACAGAACCAATATTTTGAAAATTCAGGAGGGAAGAGTCCCGTGAACTTTTTCGAAGTAATGGCAAACAAAAATCAATGCTTAGGTGTACCATACAGTGGCGGAGAGTTGATTAAATTATGCGCGATGAAGCTACCATTGAAATACCAGCAATCATTAGTAGGTCGCGGAGGCAATGACGTCGAAGCATTTAAAGGTATTCTAAGGGAACTAGAGTTCACATTTTCAGAAGATGACGCAAGAAAAAGACGAAGCGCACGTGAAAACGAAAGCAAAAAACAGTGGAATCCACAAGACACAGTACGAAGAAACAATAATTATGAACCACGTGATAGCTTCGCACCAAGAAACGACAATAGATTTCAACAAAGAACCGGTTATGGATTTAGAAGAGAATATGGCAATAACTCTAATTCACCCAGGAACGGCAACAACTATTACAGAGGGAATAACGACAACCGGAACGGGTACTGGAGAACCAATACACCGACAAATTATCAACAAAGAAACCACAATCAACAAGCTGAACAAGAAAAGAGAATACAGATAGAAGAGGTGGAGTTAAAACCACCAAACCCTGATAAACGTTCGAACTGACAGCTAAGCGCCCTTGCAAAAGAGAATGACGCACCGACCCAGGACAATTGTAGCACCTTGAACAGAGAAGTAAAAATCTTATCACGAGAAGAGAAGAAGGAAGAAACAAATCCGCAGGGACCAGATGAAAACGAAGACAAGAAAATAACAATATCGTGTTGGCACAAAATTAATTGGCAGAATACTGACGAAGAAGATGAATTACCAGAGGCATGCACAACGAACGTAGGAGGAAAGGACGAAGCAATGAGTATTGCAAAGCTATTTGAGATGGAAACCAGGGAAAGCGAATTCAATGAGGATAATGCGCAGGCGACAGAAGTTTTAAATAAGTTACGAGTGGACACACAACCCAACGTATATAATGAAGGAAGTTATGAAGCGATAATTAGAGCATTTAGATGCGATTATGTGGAAGTAGCGACGAAGAAGAAAAGAAGATAGACGAGGATGAGGAAAAAGTAGAGGATGTAGAAGAAAGCTTAAGTGAAGTAACAAATAGAGAAGAGGAAATAAAAGAGAGAGAAGTAGCAGTCGAAGCTTTTCCTACAGAAATTTCAAATTCACAAAGGAAATTTATAAAAAGACTCATGTATGATTCAGTGGGGGATTCGTTGATGCAAGAAAAAGAAGAACAGAACCAACAGTTTCAAATTCAACCAATTTTGAAGGTCATGGTAAAGCATATCCCAGTCAATATTGTAATTGATAGCGGAAGTGAACTGACTGCGACTCAGAAAATTTATTCATGCACTGTAATGCCAATGAGGAATTGCCAATTCTGAAAACACATAATATGAAAGTAAGAGGTCCTATTAGAAACAATGTTGCGGAAGTTACAATACAAACAAGGTTAACTCTTTCGTGTCAAGGTCAAAAGATCGAAGCCAACTTCGTGATTATACCAAAACTGTAGATTTGATTATAGGTGCAGTTTTTTTTAATGAGAGACGAGCGATTATAGATATGGGGAAAGGTAGCGTAACATTTGAGAATGTCACACTTCTCTTTGAGCAAAAGCTAAAATAAGAAGAAATACCAGTTACAAACAAACAATTAAGAATGATGCGAGATAAAGAGGATGAAGAATTAGAATGGTATGCACAAAAGAAGGAATCGCCTCAACTCATGTTAGAAGTCCATAAAGAAATCGACGAAAAATTGCAAGAAGTTCAAGGTATTTCGAAACACAGTAAAAGAGAATTGGAGGGTATTTTCCGAGATAAAGCAGAGGTATTTTTCCCTAATACGGGCAGTATTAAACACTTTCAGTACAAGTTTGAAGATTAATTCTCATACTGGTAAATAATCAGCACAATATTGCAAGATTATGTTGCAGATAAGATCGTCAGGAGAAAGAAAAATGAAGAGAGAGGAAGGTGGAAAAAGAAAGTAGTTTCCATAATAACACCAATAGTACCACAGATTAAGGTGAAGGGGTATGACTATAAGTAAAAATTTTTGTAAGAACCATTGTAAAAACTCCAGCAAAGACCAGATGCAACGTCCCACAAGTTGCAACGCGAGAAGTATCAAGAAAGAAAAGTACGTAATTAGCAATACAGGATTCCTAAAAGGCAGAAGCATCGAGAGAAGGGAAGGACAGTGAGACCAACAAAGGGCGCTTGTAAATCTACTGCTGAAGGGACTGGTGCACCGACAAACAAGCAAACAATGGACTTTCACCACTCGTAAACCCCGGACCACCCCCGACTCAGCGGAGCGAGCAAAAAAACGGCCTGATGAGAAGACGGCTGGTCAAGGCACCACTGGCTAAAAATATGTGTAAAAGTAACACTACTGCTTTTAAACAGCACACTGATGCACGAAACTGAAGAAAACTTCCACAAAGTAAAAATGACATGCCCAAACAATTTATCAATCTGTTACTAAGAGGAGAACTTCAAAGCGACTAGTTTCAATAAATATTTCCATTTCCTGCCCAGCGAAGAACCAAGAAGCAAGTAAGAAGCAGAAAAATAGCAGGAAGAACAGAAGTTGAAGATTCGCAAGATTGAGACCAAGATAGAAGATGGCTGAAGAATAGACGACATACCTTCCCAAATCCCTATCCTATTGTAAACTAGTCGTCTGAGAAGCATTACAAAGAAAAACGACCGCTTTCAGCAACACATAATGATGACTTTCACGCATACATAGCCAGTAAACCATGAGATTCTGCACTCACAGATCCATTCCATTATGCGACCTCCACAAAAGCAACACACACTTGCAAAGCCAACAAGGAATGATGAACGAAGCTGTACATCAAACACTTGCCCACATCCATCTCACTCAAGTCCATCACCTTCTTGGAAAAACATTCACCAACCTCATGCTTGAACATTCATAGGATTGTGTAAATGTGTGAAATCAAATTATGTGAAGTAGGAATTGTGCAAAAGAAATGTGTAATAAACTAAATAAGTTAAGCACACCACATAGCTAATAAACTGCAAAATAGCAGTCATTGACTATGGACTTAAGTAAAAAATAGACTATCGATAAATATACGTCATTAGTTCTGAAATAGACGGTATATAAAGAACAAAAAAAAAAGGCATAATAAACACTAAAAGAATATGCCACTTGTTTTCTCCTCATAAAAATAAAAAATAACTATATTTTACTTTTTTCTCCTTATAAAAACAAAGAACAAAAAATTATCTTGTCCGATTTTTTTCCTTTAATTTTTAACATTTTTACCATTTGTTAGGATAATATCTCAATACTTGTGTATGTATATTTATTTGTCAAAGCAAATCTTGGAAATAATTCTTATTTGCTAGTGTAACAATGTTGAAATGAGTGTCTAGAAACAAAAACATTTTACTGGTACATGATATTTACAAAATGTGTTAGGAATAGATTTCACTTAATTACTACATTTATAAAAACAATATTTCTAAGAAAATTGATGTGAAGGTCTCTTCACTTTCGATAACAAACTTCTTAAAAAACAAACTACACACTTAAATAAAGAAAATAATTAAAAATTAATAATAGTATAAAAATATTCTTCTCTTGTCATTTTAATTATAATGTGGAAGAATATAAAAATATAAATTAGTAATAGAAACTAGCATAGAACAGAATAATGTGGCTGAACAGTAAGCAACAAAATTTAGACAAATTAGAAAATTTTTGACTGACCTAGGCAACGATTCAATCATTGCCTAAATTCAGTGCAAAAATTAAGTTCGAACGGTGGTGATAGGTAAGGTGTCAGGCAAATCCAACACCTTCCATCAATACCCTGACATGATAAGCAAATCCAGTACTATGTCACATAGCTCCGAATAAAGCATGACATCAAATTAACCAAAGTATTACAAGTAACAAGTGAGCAAATGGAATACTACAGACTAGCACAAGAATGCCTAAATGCATGTCATACCTTCCCACCGTGAGACTGACGCAGTTTCGAGGGGAGAAACGAGAACAGAAGCGGAGAACAGAATCGTGTTAAGCTAGAAGGCCCTACGATAAGGGACAGACTGGACACCCACGTCGCCAGCTAACCACTAGAGCCTCAGCATCTGCACGTTTTAGCGTGTCTGTTACATTAAGACCACCCACCAGCCCATGTTAAAAGATAGAGCCCTCCAGAAGAACAGTATAGATATTACGGTAACACAAAAAGGGCCACTACAACCCGCAAGTTTTAGCGTGAAAATTTTTCGCGTCTCTGTTACATCGCAAACTTTAAAAACATTGTCCCACCACGAAAAATATAACGTTTCTCATTGGATAGACAGAACTTTTGTAGGTGGAGCTTAAGGTTAACATTGAGACCCTGATTGGTGAGATGAAAACATAGCCAGATTTTTTTTTAAACCAACTTCGGTAAATCGTAGTAAGGAGAAGTTAGGAGAGAGTTGCTTCCGAGATGGCGAGGTGAGCGGAGCTGTGCTGCCCGCCGCTGCCCTGACGCTGCCTGAACACCGACAAGGTAATGAACGCACGCGATGCCACATTTTGAGCGCATAAGGCTTCACTCAGAACTGCGGAAGTCTCATCTGTTACACCCCCTTTTTGCGTAATACTAGTGTCGATCGTTAATTAAAGTTCATGGTGTTCACATTTGCCACTTTAAGTAAAAATCTGAAACGCGATGATTTTTCTGTTATATAGTTATTGAGAAGCCACATCAGCCACTGTAATTTACGACAAGTTAAATAAGTAATTAAAGATAATTGAGGATCACTGTAGACCATTTTGATAGTTTTCTCTTTTGTGAAACTTAATTTAAAACTAGATTATAGATGTGATATGGCATAGGTCATCCTTTGATCCATTGTAGAACTTGGAAACCCACTCAGGGAATACTCGTTCACATTGTTTGTTGAACACAGTTGGTTTTTACCATCCTGTATCAAAACATTTCCTTTTCTCAATAGTGCAATTTATAAACATTGCTTTGTGAGTAATATAATATTTCCACTGGTAAACGTAACTGCTTTTTCGACGTTATTTTACCAGCTAACTGAAAATAGGAAAGCCTTGAAACCCTTCCTCTAAATTTATTTAGTATTAGGATTATTTTACAGGGAGTGCAGTGGATCTGACGCTGAAATCATTAAGTATTTGGTTATATTATCGCTAGTGTCACTGAACTCTTCTGAATTCTACATGTCGTGTGGTCTGGTGTCTCCTTACCAGCAATAGGTCCCACGTTCAAACTAGTCAATTCCCTAATAAACGCTCTGAGAGCGTCGTTGCGCTGAAGTGGTAGGGAGACAAGATATAGAACAAGCAGAAGCCATGCGGAATGTTAAAGTACATCTAAGTGGGTGACATTGATTGTAAAATATTCATTCAGTACTAAGATTAAACCTATTCGACAGGTAAAATCCTTTAACTAACATGGCTGTATAAAATCGTATGAATATCAAGAATGTATGCAGATTAAATTGAATAGATTTACATCAGTGAACAGTAATAGAGTTTTATGTCACAACACACGCAGAGAAACACGATTTAAATTTAATGCAAGAGTCATTTTGCAACCCTGTTACATGGGACTGAATCGTGGGTATTGAGTGGAAAGTAAAAAAAAAAATAAGAAAAAAACTAATACGAGGAATGGAAATAGTATTTATGAAAGCAACGAAGGGATGTTACAGAAAAGATAAAATGCTAAATTAAGATTTTCGAAAGGAGTTGAAAATTTGGAGTACAAAGAAATACTAGTTGAAATCAAGAAGAAATTTTACCAACATCTACGGACAATGGATTCAGGGCATGTACCACTCATATAGAGATTTTAAACAGAAAGAAAAACGGGGAACAGACTGGAAAAACCATGCGACCCATAGCAGGGCAGTACTGGCCTAATACGAAAGTGGAGGGATAATGTTAAAGAAGTAATGAAACTGATTATTCAGCACGTTGTCAGCCGGGTTGACACTATGTCAGTAAATGAGGAAGTTGGTTTCCGACCTGGGAAATCGTGCTGGATATCTGCTAAAACTTAGGCCACGTATCGAAGTCTGGTTTGAACAAGAGAATTGAATTGGCCTTTGTCAACCTGACTGACACGTATCACACACTTATCCATTGAAAGGTGTCGACGGAAGTTGATCAACTAATGTAAGAGCACCATCTGGACGCTTAGATGATGATGATGATGATGATGATGATGATGATGATGATGATGATGGTGGTGGTGGTGGTGGTGGTGGTGGTGGTTGTTGTTTTTGTTGTTGTTGTTGGTGGTGGTGATGAGTGCGGTAGCGTTCTCGCTTCCCACGCCCGGGTTCCTGGGTTCGATTCCCGTCGGCGTCAGGAATTTTCTCTTCTTCGTGGTGACTGGGTGTTGTGTGATGTCCTTAGGTTAGTCAGGTTTAAGTAGTTCTAAGTTCTAGGGAACTGATGACCATAGATGTTAAGTCCCATAGTGCTCAGAGCCATTTTTGTTGGTGATGACGACAATTGGTTTGCAGGGCGCTCAACTTGGCTGTCATCAGCGCCGCTACACATTCCCAATCTGTAAAAAGTCAAATCTAGCCACTTTCATGCATGACGATGGAATGATGAGGATAACACAAGCACCCAGTCCCCAGTCAGAGAAAATCCCCAACCCGACCGGTAAATGAACCCGCAACCCCGTGATCGAAAGATGGTGACAGCTTCGGTTTCCACAGCGTTGAGAGCACGAGATTCTATGTAAGCCTCACTGGCAAGGACAGTAGGTGGATGAGACAAAAGAATAGCTTACCTCAAAGAAGCTTCCTGACATCACTACTATATGACTAGCTAACACCAAATCAAGCAGGCGCTTCAGTTACGCTGACGATGGTGGAGTGTGAGATCGCGGTTCGAGATTCTCAGAGATAAAAGAGAAAATGGTCCGCCTCCATAATTGAGTTGTCAGGGTAGGTGGAGGACACGAGTTCGATTCCCAGTACTCTAAAGGAATTTTCCTGGGATGGAAGGACTAGTATGGGGTGCACTCCACCTCGTAATGCAAAATGAGGAACTTCTCGACCGATTAGTAGCGGCTCCGCGGTCTGGGAAGCCTGAAAACGGCCAGGATACCGGTGTGTTGGCCATGTGCACCTCATTCCACACCTGCACTATGCCGCGAGGCAGAAGTTGACATGGAGCCAGGTACACATCACTTGAGCCTTCACGTCCCGGAGAGGATCTGTTTCGAAGAGAAAATTTGAGTTCGCTGTACCTCTCTTAAGATGCTGACCACTCGAAGCACTGCACTATCTGCCTCAATGAGAGAGAAGCAAGGCGAGAAAATGTGATGTAGCGAAGCCCAGCTCTGCCCACAGCCAAAATGCGAAATCCACCAGAAGCGGTCTCGCTGAGTATCAAGAGTGGCACAAGAACTGTCGACCACCGCAATGAGCTGCTATGAAGGAGCCGTGACTACCGTAGTTCTTAGGCACCACCACAGCGGCTGTGTCTTGAAACAGCTTCGCCAGAGCTCTGGAGAGCAGCATTGTTTGGGGTGGGACCCTGCACCTTTCCAGGAAGCTCCTGTCGGAGTAACGCCGTTGTTCTGCCTACTCGCCGTGACACAGACAGTGTCAACCGTCTTGGGGGAAGTGACCTCTGTCTCCTGCGAACTATGCCTAGTCGCCAACGCTATCAAAAATGTAGTGAAGCCACAATAGAGTCGTTCTGAACTTGTATGGATTATCAATTCGGTAACTGTAGCTCTTTTAGTGTGTTCTGAACCGAAAGTCCATGTGCGCAAATTCAGAGCTACAGCGGAGCATGGCGAGCAAAGATAAGTTTTGTTGTACGTACTGAAGTACAGGGTGACACAGAAAATCGGGAACATTTCCACAATCCAATGAAACTATAACTAATGAAGGAGAAACGTTGCATCCATAGGAATTGAAACCTTTGCCATTTACCAAACATTGATGGTATTCATCATTTTTTTTAAATTACGTCCTTTTAGATGGCGTCCTCCTGTACGAATACATTCGTGAAATCTGCTGCTGAGATTCCTCAAAATCAAAATGGTTCAAATGGCTCTGAGCACTATTGAACTCAACTTCTGAGGTCATCAGTCCCCTAGACTTAGAACTACTTACACTAAGGATATCACACACATCCGTGCCCGAAGCAGGATTCGTACCTGCGACCTTAGCGGTCGAGTGGTTCCAGACTGTAGCGCCTAGAACCGCTCGGCCACCTCGGCCTGCTGATATTCCTCATTGACCGCTGCAACATCTCAGCTGGGATACTGTGAACTGCATCCCGAATTCTCTGTTTTAACTGATCCGGATTCTTGGTCGAGTCGTGTAGACTCCGCTCTCTAAGTAGTCCCACAAGCAGAAATCACAAACGGATAAATGTGGCTACCTAGGGCGCCAGGGAGTCCTGAGATCACCCAGTTGCCAAACAATTCTCGCACTTATGCCATAGATTGTCGTGCAGTGTGTGATGTGACTCCGTCCTGTTGAAACCAGGCTTCATGAACGTTTGGAAAGTTGCTCAATGCAGGTGTGGCGAAAGTTCTTAACATCTCCACGTAACGACCGGCGTTGACAGTTATTGTGTTTCGAAGTTCATTCGAGAAAAAATACGGTCCGATAATCCCATGTGGCGAAACACTACACCACACTGTCACTTTACTAGCCTGCAAAGGGCGCTCATGAACGTCATTAGGACTTGTGTTTGTAACAGTAGTTTCGTTTATTCACGTAACCTGTGCAATGTGAATGTGCTTCATCTGACATCTACAACTTGTTTATAAATTGGTCGTCATTGTTTTCTTTTGTTATCATTTGTTGACAGAATCGTAACCGTAACCGGCATTCGTTTTCCTTCAGTTGTTGCACCATCTGTAGTTTGTACTGAAGAAATTTTAAATCAAGATGAAGAGTTCTGCGAACCCTCTCCCGGGACATTCCAGCAAATGCCGCTTGCTTACAAATTGAACGCAGAATCGTGTACAACATTAATGTTAGCTGGAGAGCGCACAGTTCTTGGTCATCCTGTTGGATTCTTCTTGAGGACAGATCCAGTCTCTTCAAAATTATTAATCCAACATTTTATAGCTTGTTTCGACGGAACGGCATCATGGCGTCCTAAATCATAAAAACTTCGGAACTCCATGTGCGCCGCTACCACACTATCATTCTTTTTACTAAACATTTTTATGGATAACGCACGTTGTTGTCCGTCCCACTGCTCCATGATTACTAAAATGGCGTACTGTTTACTTGCTAACTGTCACGAACCCGCAGTGCTAACACCTGCCCATGGCTGCCACTACCGATTTCAAACTTTCCTGCTATTCTATGTCACGCTTAATTACTTATTCAGTGCGTTCTAACTAACCGTATTATTACTAGCCACCTCAGTGTCCAAGAAGTTCCGAGGATGCAGCTAGCAAACAGCTCGTTGTGGCATCTGTGTAACAATCCTCTCTTGCTGCATTGCTGCTTAACGTAAGCTACATTATTGCAGCGACAAAGGACTCAACCACTGTTACAAGCATCGCAAGGAATTGTGGTAGCTCCATGACTGCCAACCACACTGTTCAATTGGAAGCAACAAACGATTCTAGCGCCTAAATTCAAAGAGTTGCTAGGGAAATATGATAACTGGGATGATTATGTAGCACAGTTAACGTCGCACTTCAACGCCTATTACATAACAGGAAAGCAGCGTATATACCATTTCCTCTCCACAGTAAACTCAGATGTATTCCAGTTGGTAATAAAACTGCTTCCAGATAGCCTCATGAGATCCTCTACAACGAGTTAGTTCACAAAGTCTCAAAACAATTTAAATCACGAGTGCATGTAGCGGGTGATGGCTATAAGTTATTCAGATTAAAAAACAAGGACAGTCCGAAAAACAGAAGGGTAATAGTACTTCGTGGCCTTACTCTACAATGTCACTTTGAGTGTTCATGTGGGCTGAGTTACAGTGACATTACGACCAGAGATGTGGTTATTCAGATCGCGTTTGATTCCCATATCCGTGCTGTCACACCAAAGCAGCCAACAGTGGACCTCACACCCAAACCTCAAGATATCAGAGTGTCACATCGGTTCAAATGGTTCTAATGGCTCTGAGCACTATGGGACTTCACTTCGGAGGTCATCAGTCCCCTAGAACGTAGAACTATTTAAACCTAAATAACGAAAGGACATCACACACATCCATGCCGGAGGCAGTATTCGAACCTCCGACCGTAGTGGTGGCGCGGTTACAGACTGTAGCGCCTAGAACCGCTCGGCCACCCCGGTCGGCTGTCAGTTTGGTACCAAATGTTGTATGGCGATAGGGCATCAACCAAAACTCTTGTTTAGTTCGTACTATGTTCCCTCGTCCAACGCAACACACATTAAGTTTAATTGAAATTAACGCCAGCACGAAGCACAAGAAAAGCATAACTAACACGTGTAGCTCCCGTGAAGGAGGTGGTACAGCGTTAGATGGTCGTACCAAGGGCCCTAGGTTCACATCCCATTGATGGCAGTCTTATTATTGTGTTATGCGTGAAAGTGTTATATGGGAATATTAATACTTCCGCACGTGTGATGGTATTGTTTCTTAATTCTACTGTTCCGATTGTTTACGCTTATTCTGTGATACTGCAAATGCGTTAACTGCTTCTTCACGGGTGGTGTTTGTTCTGTCGCACACGTACGATAGAACAACACACCCTCCATACTTATGTGCTCTTTAGGTTTGCTACTTTCAACCAACTATGCGAAAACATACTGCCAAAAGAACATTGTTCGAGACTCCGAAAAGTCCTGTCACATGTCTGGAAAATTTTCCTCCACATAACAGTTTCATGCGTAAACAATTAAAAGGAAGTGTCATCAGAGGGGTTTGAACGGGAATCTCTTAGCACGACTACCTCACTATGTATCAACTCACCCACTAGAGATCTAAAAAACTATCACTCACACATACGCCTTTACCGTGCTCCGCAGGTCTCGTGTTACTTCTAATCTACTGGGCCACAACACGATCGACATCGGTGCTTTGGTTGATACTCTATTTACGTACAACGTTTGGGATGTATCTGAGTGACTGACATCTCCGTATAGTCACAGGACATTGCCGATGTAACTGAGGGGCGAACCTCCCCCTCCCCCTCCCCCTCCCCCTGCAACCCTCTCCCCCCTTCCGGTCGGCTCAGGAGCCGCCCAAAGTCTGGTTTATGTGCAAACCAATCGCACCGTCAGACCACGGCGGAGCCCGCACGATCAGGGAAGTACCCCGAGCGAGGTGGTGCAGTGGTTAGCCGCACCCTGGACTCGCATTAGGGAGGACGACGGCTGAAACCCGCGTCCGGCTATCTTGATTTAGGTTTTGCGTGATTTCCCTAATTCTTCAATAATCCGATGGCATCGACGATCTCTCTGTTTAGTCCTCTTCATTGAATCAGCCAACCAACCAGTGAAGTCCTGCCCTCATTTCTTTGAAATACATGACACGGCTCATTGCCCTTGCTGGAAAGCCTAATGTTTCGTTTGTTTCAAGCATATACATTGACGAGTCAGAACATTATGATCAACGACCTACTACCGACATAAACCCGTCCAGACTATAGCAGCGTCACCTCGAAGGAACAGCTGCCAGTCAGACACACGCACGGTGCATGTAGTATCAGCAAACGTGCTGTCCGTGTGCATAAAGGGGAAACGCGCGATCTTTCTGACTTCGACGGATGGCAAATTTTGATCGCCGACAGGTTCAACGCGATTGTGTTGGAGACTGCACGACTTGTCGGGTGCTCTAGGAGCTTCTGTGGTGAATGTCTTCAACACGTGGCGCAACCAAAGTGAAGATAATTCCAGACGTTGTGGGGTTGGGCGGCTACCCCTCATGCCGGACGTCGTAGGCTGGCAGACTGGTAAAACAGGACTTCGGATGAACTGTGGCGGAACGAAAACATTAGACTTCAGTGCTGGGCAGAGTACAGGCGCGTCTGAACACAATGCAGCTAACACCCCTAACGATGGGCCTCGGGTGCCGACGAATCACGCGTATGTCCATGTTAACACCACGAAATTGGCAACAACTATTTAATGGGCATGTGACCATCTGTACTGATCCTTGGCGCAGTGCAGAGCGTTACATTATCTGGTGAATTCCGATACCTTCCTCACCATGCCGATGGCAGGGCGCGCATCCGTCTTCTAGGGGAACAGCTCCTCGACACCTGTACTGCGGGACACAGACAAGCTATCGACGGCTCCATTATGCTCTGGGGAGCACTCACGTGAGCGTCCATAGTTCCTGTGGAGCTCGTGCAAATCACCATGGCGACCGAAGAGTATCGCATACTGCTTGCGGACCACGTGCAACAGTTAATGATGATCATGTTTCCCGATAGCTGTGGCATTTTTTCAACAAGATAATGGGCCATGTCAGAAGGCGATCCCAACTCACTAAACCTAAGCCCGATCAAACACAGCAGGGATGTGACTGAATGTGGCGTCAGAGTTTAACCCCCCCCCCCCCCCCCCTCTCCCTCCAGCGACCGGCCTAATTGCTTCCATGCCATGAAGCGTCGACGCTATTAGCGGTGACAAAAGTAATTATACTGGCTATTAGGTAGGCGGCCATAATGTTCTGGCTGATCAGTGTGCAATCGATATGTTATGGTATGGATGGTTTGAGGTGTGGGGTTGATCTGTTATTCTGCGCAACAGATCAATCTGAGACGTACCCTGTACGTTGTGGCTCCTGCAAGATGCAATTTCCACCCCCACACTACTACAGAAATCAGACTGACCCTCCTAACGTTCTAAAGAGAAATGCCTGAAAAACTTTCAGACATAAATAACTTCTGGAGTCGTCCGCTGACACAAAAATTTACAAAATTTCTTACATAACTAGTTGGATACTTGTGTATCGGAGTAGTGCTAGTTAGTGTAAGAAAATATGAAACTAACGAAATTTATTATTTATTTGGTAAAAATTCTGAAAAATCATAATGGCACTTTTAGTTATGAATTGAACAAGTTATATCCTGGTACCTTTCGGAATGTGAAGTTACCTCTCAAGAATAGGATTCGCTACTGAAATTTCTATACAAAGTTTAAGATGGTTGTTGACTTGGTAGAACGGCTGAGAGGCGCTCCTACTCAACTTGAATAATTATGGTTTAGGATGTTGCCAGGTACAGTAAAGGCTGACGCGTCTGAAATGCAGTGAAGTGTACTGTTGTGGAGGAAACATGGGGCTCGCAGTAACTGTAGCGCACAATACCGTAAACTGCGATGACTGCAGTTTGCGCCGCTCGCTGCTGACAAATAAGATAACTCTCGTTCTATCTGGATTGACCTTCGCCAATCAAACTCTCCGTACGCCTTGATGAAGTCAAGGATTCCTATTCGCCCATAGTCTAACATTTGGCGTGGTACACCGCTCAGATAACCTGTCCACGGCGATGCCACTCAAAAATTCGCTCTCACGCGCTTAACTGAAACACTGTCTGTCACACCGCACAATAAGTGTGTCGGCCAACACAGTGAACAACGCTTAATCGCAAAAAGTCAAAATAGAGTCACCCTTCGATTCGCTCTCGACACAGGTTCAAAAAATGTTTCAAATGGCTCTGAGCACTATGGGACCTTAACATCTGTCGTCATCAGTCCCCTAGAACTTAGAACTACTTAAACCTAACTAACCTAAGGACGTCACACACATCCATGCCCGATGCAGGATCCGAACCTGCGACCGTAGCAGTCGCACGGTTCCGGACTGCGCGCCTAGAACCGCGAGACTACCGCGGCCGGCCTCGACGCAGGTGCTCTACCAGTTAGGTACTAAAGGGAGACTTGTTCCTCGCTCCAAGAGCGACAACGGAACGGCGCTTTTCCACGCCAGACGTGAAGGGAATATCTTTCAGCCTCTTCCATTATTCCTTCAGCTCAAGGCGTCAGAAATATCGTCTGCCAATCAGCATTGCTCTTCTAAAACGGGAGAATGACGTTTCGTTTATGGCGACCAATCCGGAAACCTGTGAAAATCTCTGCGTGCTTTGTGTAAAGAATGCGTAGGCTGGCCGCTCCCACACAATGTAGCGGAATTTGCTTTTAAGCCGAACAGGGGGTCGTTTCCCCTTTTCAGTCGGGCCCACGCTGTCCGCTATACGAGCGGTTATCGGCCGACATAGGCTGGGTCGACCTGTGAAGTGACCGGCGTCCCGTTGTTCGTTTTTCTTCCTGAACTAAATGCTTCCGTGACCGTCGTGTATGAAATGTATGTGTGTACGCCAGCCTCGAGTATTTCAACCACGATGCCCTTGCTTGTTAACTGCATACCGTTTAGATGAATTCATACAACACTGACTTTATCTTGTCTAGTTTGGGTTCGAATGAAGCGTCTTGATGTGCGGAATATGATTGTGAGGGCAGAGTATGTAAGCAATCAAGGTCAGCAGACCATGATGTCTTAAAATCGTGCCAGGCGGCTCTCACATTTCATCTGAGACAGTGATTATAATGATGTGTACGTTGTATCTGCTGCGGAATGGTGTTGTCATCCGACACAACACCAGCAGTGTATGACGTATCTTTGACAATGCTAGTCCATCGTTATGGCGAAAGTAAATGTTGTAGCGCCCTGGCAGGAATGACATTTTATAGCAATGATGTTTTGGTTAAGTATGATCCACATATTAATTTTAATTTTGACGTTCTAACAAAGCAATCGTTGCATGTTTTATGTACACGGAAAGTCAATGCAAAAGTTTGTTGTGTACATGGAACAAGATGTTTGTAATATCCTTCATGAAGGTCTGAAGATAGTAACTTAGTTGTACAGAAATTTGTTATCTACAGTAAAGTTTTTTTTTATAGTGATCCCTCATAAGAAGTTCTTTTTTCTCCTAAGAAAGACAGGAAAATCGTTACAAAAACGTCGATCGAAGATCGGGAGACGTAAGCCAGCTAGCAATGTCTTAGCAAGTGGCCACGAAAGACACAACAATTTGTTAATAAACCTTAGCGTTATTTTACCACTTTCGGGAACTAAAAGAGATTCCGAATCAGTCCACCAATGACAAGGGCATCGGGGAACCCTTGTTTCTAAATCTTACACTGCTCCACGATTTTTAAATGTCCACAAAATGATCTCACATTTTACCCTATTCCAATGACCTCCAGTTATTTGGACCACTGCTTAATCATAATTAGGTAGACAACCTCACAAAAAAATGAGTTGCCACTGAGGCGTTAAATACGTTTCGCCATTTTTACGAGCTACCCGGATGAATTACTGCCGGCTGGCTTGCATTCATTTTTCTCTCTTTTATCCCTACTGTCCGTGGCTGGCGGGGCGTCGATAATCAATCACACACAGGTTTTCGCTCGTGTCAGCGCTGGTTCTGCAGCCACGGAATTACCTAGCACGTAGCCGTAACTCACCGCCATTTTTTTTTTTTTTTTTTTTTTTTTTTTTTTTGCTCAGCGTGCCCTCGCTCCTTCATAAATTCAGGTACAGTAATTCGTCGTAAGCTGCGTGTTGTGCAGCTACCTACACCTCGCTCAGCTTATTAGATATGCTTCTCTAACTATAACGACTTATGCTCCTATATTTCTGTATTGTTCGAAATTTATAATTTCACTTCATAGCTTTTACAAAAATGGGAGTACATAGATGCCTTTTGAGTTGAGTGATATGCATGAACAGGATGGTGTTAAAACATTAAAAGCAATAATAAATCACGTATTAACACGATTTACACCTGATGATGGACCAACAGGGTCTGAAATGCATATTGTATTTAATAAAATTCGAATGTAACGAAGTGGTTTTAATTTATATTGCCAGTATGTTTGGTCTTGGACTCGCGAAATTCGCGTATGACAATGCTGTATATTCTAAAATATTTTCGACGTACAGGGTTTGCATGTTTGAAGTTAGCTACCTAGTCTAAGCTATAACATTTCCTGAAGTTAATATTGAAAGTGACCTGCTAACTGTATTTCTTTACATTAAACGTAGACTTCCGAGGAAATTGTCACGTTCAACAAAATTTTTCGGTATTTGTGACCGCATTGTGAATATATATAAAACTAGCGACGTTCCGATCCCTACTGGAAGGTACCTTCTTTTTTACGGTAGACAAAAACACACTGAAGAAGGTACCTTGCAACAAGGATCGGAACGTCGCTAGTTTTATATATATTCGCAATGCGGTCACAAACCCAGAAATTTCTAATTGAAAGTATTTCTTTAGTTACCAATGACGGAACTTTAACTTTAGAGTAGTGCTAACGGAATTTTAACTACTTTTCTTAAATTTTCAGAAGTTTTCACCAACATATGATGCTGTTCGGTTCATTTAAGTCCTCACTCAGACTGTTAATACGGCATTAATGAACGCTTAATAATGTGATAAGTGGCACTTTATCTTTTGAGATAGTGTCAGTTTCTTAAAATAAAAAATATAATAAAATAAGGTAAAAGAAAGAAAACAAAGCTGTGGGTGGTGAACATTATTTCGCGACAAATTCCTGCTTAAATTTATTGAACTTATGACTTAATTTATGTAGGTTAATGCGACAGATGAACTAAGTGGTCTCTGGACAGCAATGTACCCAACATGTAAGAATTCCAACCCCGCATTTGCCGACGCGCTGTAAACTGTGTTTTTGTTGACGAAATACATCTCGGGTCAACAGCCTGGTATGAGAGTGCATAGGACACAATATATCGGCAATCGACCACGTTCCCATCAGGTGCGCTGATGTACTGCGCACCTAATGATGGCAACGTTGTCGATTGCCGAAATATTGTGTCCTATGCACTCTCACACCAGGCTGTTCACCCGAGATTTATTTCGTCATAAAATACGCCTGGAGAAATTGAAGTATCACATGTGTTTTGGTTGCTTTACAATTTATTATTCGTGCTGATGTACGTGGGGGCTTAGGAGCCATTGCTTGAACAATTGTTTTGCAGAAAGAAAATGTTTCAGCTTGTCCATTCACAATTCGTCAATCATTTAACCCTCAAGCAACATTTGTGCGTTTTATCATGGTCAGTGAAGAAAACAGTTCATTACATTAGTTTCAGTCCGAAAAGTAGCATATGGACATCTCATCTCCCAAAGATGTATATTATTTTACTACGATACTTGACTCGAATCAACGATGAAAGGGCTAAGCAAACAGTTTCCACGAAATGTCGGCCGAAATGGCCTTGTTGGTAACTCTGCAAACATTTTCCGGTGTGTGAAAGGCTCACGCAGCAGACGGCTCTGCACCAGGTGACGGTGACTCTGCAGCTCGGCGCACCTGCACAGACCGTGTGCTTCCTTCGGGAGGAGGGGAGACACTGTTTCTACGTTTTGGTATTCCAGCACTGCACTCTCAGCCTCATCTTGGTCAAAGTTCGACACACACACTAGAGCAGCTCACTGCTGCAGGAATCTTCTTCTCCAGATCTTTTCTCCTTCTTTCCACCTGTTGCTCTGATGAAACTGCGTTCTTTCCACTATCCATGGGCCACGATCCCCACAATGGGTGGCGGGAGTCAGTTCCCACCTCCGTCCTCTTAGCATATGACGAAATGGACAGGTGCACTTTTGATGGCGGAGGCGGGGTTGGATGCATTACCTATGGTGATACAGAGTTTCTGTACAAAGTGCTGGCCTCAGCCAATCCATTACAGCACGCGCTGTCTCGTTCCCCGTGGTGTCCATCTTCTTCAGGTGTGCAGACACTCTCGACACATAAACACCATTTTTGGCAACAGATGCACCCACAGTGCCATAAATGAAGTGAGCAACACTCGTGTATGGACACCCCATTCATATTTATCTCATCACTGACCTGAAAATATTGACCGTTGGTGGCCATAATCTGCCTCTGTTGCAGAATGGTAACCGTGGCTGTATACCACACGGAGGACCCGGATTCAATTCCCGGTACTGCTAGAAAATTTTTTCCTTGGTGGGAAGACTGGCCGGCGTGCACTCAGTTTCATGCTGTCAATAGAGAAGATACGAGGGATGTTCATTTATTAAGGTCCGGTCAGCTGAGAAATAGAAACCAAAGTGGATATCAAAACTATTCTATTTGCAGTTGGCTAAGCCTTACAGCTACTTCTCTACCTGGTCGCCACTCCGTCTTAGACATGTGTGGTAGTGTGGTGCCAACTTTCCAGTACCCTCGTCACAGAAAGCAGCCGCCTGCGCTTTTCGCCCATTTTATGCGCTGATCTGCAGATCTGTGCCAAAATGTTGTCTTTTTCGCCAGCGGTTCAAGTGAACGCGGCAAAATTAGGGCTGCATGGGTTGCGGTCAAACACTTCTCACTGTAAACAGTGCAAGAGAATTTTGATAGCCTCTGCAATGTGTGGGTGGGGAAATTCATGAAGAAAGGAAATGGGTCATGTGAGCTGCATGAAATCACGCGAAATCTCTGAGCAGGCACTCATAACTGGCGGGAGACTCCATTCTGTGACCATCTTTACGTCCATATTGTACGCTTAGATATCAAAAGAGTGACTAGACGCGATCGAGAGGCGTACTAGAGACGCTGTTCAATATGCCTTTGTAGAGCGTCATTGGATTTTAAGTCTTGTTTTTCAAAGACACATCTGAGGCAAGAGTAGAATTTACATACTAAATAGTCTGGAAGTTGTAAATAAATAAGGTATTAATTAAAAACAAGTACTATGAACGGTTGTATCGACTTTAGGATACAATCGCAGAAACGAATGTTGAATTACGGCGCTCAGTTATTTTTGTGAAAGGGACGACACTTTTCTGTTTTAGAAGCGAGCGAAGACGGACGTTTTTCTGTGATTACGGCAGATTTATACGGCACACCTCCTTTATCATTTGCATAAGGCGCAATCACATTAAGCGCACTGGCATGCTGTTGCATAAAGCAACTGATGTAATGTAAATCTCACTCTAAATTTATTGTTTATGAGTGATAATTGAATGTAGTGATTTTACTCAATGTTTGTTTTATTATATGTTAAAATTCATCCTCTGATATACTGCATCTTCAAATGACGAAATGTTCTGTGTTCATTAAACTCACATAAATGGTCCATTAAGAACCATTTGTTCGATGAGTAAATGTTTTCGAAGTCCGATAAAAGAAGTCTTCATTTGAAGAGATATCCGCAGTCGGGTACAAGACTCAGAGCGGACCTTACACCGAAGCCATTGTCAGGGGATCCTAAAAAGTAATGTATCTATAAAAATTATTTATTTAAGAAATTACTTAATTACTTTAATAAGTTGTCTAACTCCCTAGCACTTACCCATACACGATCCCGTCACAATTATTAATGAAAGAAATTTTAAGGTTCCCATTTCGAGACCGATCGGACATTAATAAACGAATAGCCGTCGAACTTACCAGCTAATATCGGCAGCAGGTCTGCTAATTCGACAACGGCCGGATGTGTGGTACGCCGACCCCACCCCGCCACACTGCATCCGAATGTTGCCATTGGCAGAGGATGACACGCAGGTCGGTCGGTTCTCAATGCCAGTCTGTGACCAGACTAGCGGTGCTTGGTCGCTTTGATCATGAAACATTGATACATTTCGTAACAATCCTTAGATTGTTATTATTTATGTGCTGGCGAGAAGTGAGGTAAATCATTAAGCGAAGATAAGTCAAAGATCACGAGACAGAAGCTAAGGATAGTTGACAGACTCTCCACGTACATCTAATGCCGTCAGATCGGTTCGATGCTTTGTTCACATTCCCTTCCTTAATGTTTTAAGAATTACATATAATTAATTTTAATACCTAAATCACTATTTTTTCCCACAACCTACTATTGTGACACAACACACTTAATTTTTTTTCGTGCTTTTCGTTAAATGAAACTTTAATTTTAACATGCATTAAATAAAAAAGCCATTAATTGATGTTAGATATCATGTACTTTGCAAACCAAAGGAAGACTAAATACGTACTTCTTCTCAAAGGAAGTGGCTTACTGGAAGGGAAAGAGAGGTGGTATATATGTTAACAGTTCCTTTCCACTGCCTTTAAATATTACGCTCTAACAGCTGTATTACATGTAGCCACCCATTACCCCAATATACACTCCTGGAAATTGAAATAAGAACACCGTGAATTCATTGTCCCAGGAAGGGAAAACTTTATTGACAGATTCCTGGGGTCAGATACATCACATGATCACACTGACAGAACCACAGGCACATAGACACAGGCATGCACAATGTCGGCACTAGTACAGTGTATATCCACCTTTCGCAGCAAGGCAGGCTGCTATTCTCCCATGGAGACGATCGTAAAGATGCTGGATGTAGTCCTGTGGAATGGCTTGCCATGCCATTTCCACCTGGCGCCTCAGTTGGACCAGCGTTCGTGCTGGACGTGCAGACCGCGTGAGACGACGCTTCATCCAGTCCCAAACATGCTCAATGGGGGACAGATCCGGAGATCTTGCTGGCCAGGGTAGTTGACTTACACCTTCTAGAGCACGTTGGGTGGCACGGGATACATGCGGACGTGCATTGTCCTGTTGGAACAGCCGGTTCCCTTGCCGGTCTAGGAATGGTAGAACGATGGGTTCGATGACGGTTTGGATGTACCGTGCACTATTCAGTGTCCCCTCGACGATCACCAGAGGTGTATGGCCAGTGTAGGAGATCGCTCCCCACACCATGATGCCGGGTGTTGGCCCTGTGTGCCTCGGTCGTATGCAGTCGTGATTGTGGCGCTCACCTGCACGGCGCCAAACACGCATACGACCATCATTGGCACCAAGGCAGAAGCGACTCTCATCGCTGAAGACGACACGTCTCCATTCGTCCCTCCATTCACGCCTGTCGCGACACCACTGGAGGCGGGCTACACGATGTTGGGGCGTGAGCGGAAGACGGCCTAACGGTGTGCGGGACCGTAGCTCAGCTTCATGGAGACGGTTGCGAATGGTCCTCGCCGATACCCCAGGAGCAACAGTGTCCCTAATTTGCTTGAAAGTGGGCGGTCCTCTACGGCACTGCTTAGGATCCTACGGTCTTGGCGTGCATCCGTGCGTCGCTGCGGTCCGGTCCCAGGTCGACGGGAACGTGCACCTTCCGCCGGCCACTGGCGACAATATCGATATACTGTGGAGACCTCACGCCCCACTTGTTGAGCAATTCGGCGGTACGTCCACCAGGCCTCCCGCATGCCCACTATACGCCCTCGCTCAAAGTCCGTCAACTGCGCATACGGTTCACGTCCACGCTGTCGCGGCATGCTACCAGTGTTAAAGACTGAGATGGAGCTCCGTATGCCACGGCAAACTGGCTGACACTGACGGCGGCGGTGCACAAATGCTGCGCAGCTAGCGCCATTCGACGGCCAACACCGCGGTTCCTGGTGTGTCCGTTGTGCCGTGCGTGTGATCACTGCTTGTACAGCCCTCTCGCAGTGTCCAGAGCAAGTATGGTGGGTCTGACACACCGGTGTCAATGTGTTCTTTTTTCCATTTCCATGAGTGTATTTACCCACGAAAGTCATGAGTAGGTCATTATTTATGAACCTCATTTCCAAATAGAACACTCAAGTTACAATAGGAATTCAGATCAAAGTTCACTAGTGAAGAACGCAAACTAAAACTTATAAGAATGGAAAAGTGATATACGACGGGGTACGATACAGAATAATCAAGTGAGCAAGAAGTAAAGTCTAAATGCTATCAGACTATCTGTTCTAGCGTAAATTGTACATTTAAGGGGACTGCATTGGAGTAGAAGCTGAAGTAAATTCAAATAAGGAATCAAAGACTATCTGAAGTGTAACAAGCCCACACCCTATGCTACGAATGACTCAAAAACACTTCGAAATTTATATGGAAGGATGAAATAATAGAATAAAAAAGAATGTGAAGGAAGCCAGAACTACAGACCAAACAAGCAACAGAGGAACGGATGATGATTCAGAATGTAATGTATACGCGTCTCTAAAGACAGTGTCGTAGAGGAATCTCATTATTTACTGAATAAGGTTTATGGTTCACGAAAAGAGTGATTACAGGGCCCATAGTCTGGATGAGTAAATGGTCCGGCCTTGTACCATCCGCCAATACTCTCTTGCTTCGTCGGTACTGTGGACGGCTAACAGCAAAGTAAAAGTACACGTATTAGAAACATGTTGATCAAAAAATTTTTCACCCCCACGGAACTTCGTGATACGGTCTAATTTATTTATTTATTTATTTATGCATTTATTTTACCTGGCAAGATTAGGGCCTTCAGGCCCTCTCTTACACCTAACCAGGAATACTCAGATTGAACGAGTTACAGTTTCTACAGAACATTAAGGACATATAACGCATTATACAGTATTGATGTTAAAGAAAAAAATAGAGATTATAACAGTAGTACAATGATAATTATAACAAGTAAAAAATTAATTATAACAATCAAGAATAATAATAATAATAATAATAATAATAATAATAATGAAAATAATAGTAATAGTAATGACTATGTATATGAAAGTATACATACTTTTCTTTTGTGAATGTCAGTGCTATTGTTAGTTGGAAATTTTCTCGTTATGTTCTTGCAGCTTGTGAGTTATTCTCATCGAGCAGAGACATAAGACGATAGAATGGGGTGAAAGACATATATAAGAGGTAGATAGGTTAGAGGTAAAATTCGAAGTTGTGATGGAGAGGAGAAAGAAAGGGATGAGAAGGGCACGACAATCGTGGCTATACCTCCCTAATATGTAAGTTTTGAGTTCCCTCTTGAATGTTGAGTAGTTCTGGATAAAACGCAGATCACAGGGGAGTGCGTTCCATAGTCGTATGGCTGAGGTGGAGAATGAAACGGAGAAGGATTTTATGTTATGTAAAGGTACAGCCAAGATGCTAGACGTATCCGATCTGGTATTACGATTGTGGAATGATGACAGGTGTTTCATGTGAGAAGATAAATATTGGTGGCACCAGTTGCTAAGAAATCGATGAAGCAAGCACATCGAGTGGAGATCGCGTGCCTTATGTGGGCGTATCCAGTCTAGCTGGGAGTATGAAGGACTGATATGATCATACAACCGAATATTCCACACGTATCTAACGCAAGCATTCATCACTAGCTCGAGGAATCTCGAATTTTCACTATTTGTGCCGTGTTGAACTACATCACAGTAGTAATGATTAGGCAACACTAGTGTTTGGACAAATTTTTGTTTAACATGAGTTGGAAACATTTTTCTAAATTTTTGAATTGCATGTAGGGAGGAGAGCGATTTCCGGCAAGCTGTGACTGTTTGTTCTTCCCAGTTTATGTGTTCATCCAAGATTATTCCAAGGTCTTTTACTGTTTTTTTGGTACGGTCTAACATCGCGTCCGACATCGATGACAGAATCAGTTTGGTGAGGAAGGGAGCCACAAAGTTCTCCAGGTACGTCATATCCAGCTGAAGTCACTAATAGATTATTACATTCCCTGATTCTACCAGACTGCGAGGATGTTGACTCATACGCTTCACACACTGTTCCAAGTATTTTGAGAAAATCTGCATGAGTTTAAGATCTGGTGATTTGGCGGAAGCATTTCAGGTGCAGTGGGGTTTCTTGGTGTTCGTCAAATCAGGAACGTAAGCGTACAACCCTTTAAACACAGTTCATGCTATCTCAGAAAATGGTGGTATCATAAGCACACTCATCCTAAAGATGTATAAGAAAGGCCAACACTTGATCGCCGACGACGTTGAAGTAATCATCCTGTTTCATGTTCACATGACAGAGGACAGAACCATCTACGAGCGATACTGAACATATACACGATGTGGGTTAAACGCCTCGTTGAGACGTAGGATTGCTCGACGCATTGAAGCATTCAAAAAAGAGACAAAAACATAGCTCGTCCGATCGCACTATAAACCTCTACTCAGCTCCTGTAAAATTCCTGTGCTGTTTCTCCCACTTACGGTGATCGGCAGTAAGCAATGACCTCCGAAGTATCCATAGCCAGATGTCAATTGCATACCAAAGTCGCTCGGGAAGTTTTGAGATGGACTTACATTTACTGAAAGGGAAAATCCAGCCCGGTTAAAAATCTATTGTCTTTGACAAGTCATGACACTCATTTTCTTGTAGAAAAGTTGGAAAATTTACTTTGATATTACAAGATCCCACTGGGATTGAGGCTATATTAAAAAAATGAGCCTGTGAGATACAACGAGACTTACCTCATTATGTCAAAGTCTCCCCACAACGAATCAAATACATGGTAGTGATATATGTGCAAGGAAACGGAATGGATGGCTGGCCCCGACAGATGAAGCGTAGCTGCGGGTCTTGCATTAAACCAACTAACTAGAAAGTAATGCAGTGGAACGATGCCTACTGAAACGAAACAGAAATTCGAACCACTATCATTTGTTGATAAGGTAATCGAATGTAAATTATCATCAGGCAAAAAAAGCAATCAATTTCTCTCTCTTATAAGAAATGAGAGCGGAACCCAAGTTAATGGAAATAATCATGTTAAACTGTAAGGATCGGCGGTGTAATTCATATAGGAATTGAGACTACTCTAGTAACAACCTTTATGAACAATCTAATGGAATTTACATTTGAGGTCCTTCTGGTCATTACGTTAGAACTGATTTCGATACGTGAGGTGGATAAGCATGCATGAAAAACCAGCAATAAAGCCTTGGCCATGAAATGAAACACACAAGTACAATCAGTTAGCAACTACTCGCTCGCTCTCCATACTGATGCATGAACTTACACACATTTAACTGAGCCTAGGCGAGCTGAAGTTGCAGAAGGTGATGACTGCTATGTACGACCTCACATCGGCTTCTGTCGTTTACTCTTGGCTCCCAAGTGTCTCCGAAATGTCCGTATTCCAAGTGTGTCCATAGATGGCTCTGTTCCCTCTCTGTGTCTTCGTAACCTCTCGCTCTGCCACTTTTACTCTAGCGCTGCCACCAGAACTGCATGTAAATCAATATAAATGATCATCTATCTCTCTGACAGGAGGAACTCCCGTCTCAGATATGGCGCGCTCATTATGCAAAATAGTCTGATAATTTTTGGTTATCCACCCACCTCATAGCTTGCGAACGCTGACCAGTCGTAACCCAGTCTCAATTTTTCGCCTATACTCCAAGCGGCGACGTGAGAAAGGTGGCGTTAAGCCGTATTCTAATGGCGGGGTTTTAGTGCACCCACGTTACGACACGAGCTTCACTTGCCAAGGCGCGTGGCTTTGCACGCTTTCCCCAGACAGACGTCTGGGCAGCCCCGCCCAGTTTACTGGCAGTTTGAAGTCGCTCTGTAGAATATATCGCAGCCTCCCAAATGAACTGCAGGCGGTGTGTGGACCGCGCCAGCTCAGATGTTACAAACACAAGTTGGCAGGCCCATCAGAAGATTCAGTACGGCAAGATAAAATCAGGAACTGGTAATCACAGGAATTGACACTCATGCCTTTTGGGAATCAAGCTCTGCATTTCGCTTGCATTACTCGAAAGGTACCCATCATGTCACTAACTCATTCAAAATGCTAATCAGGATGAAACAAGAGTCCGCCTAGAACCTTAAGAGTTCCACATAGTTATCAAATTAGGTAACTTCTAACATGAACACGTCCGAACATGGTAGCTCCGTTCTGCCATTCTCTCTAGTCTCCACTTCCACCGACTTTATGTGATGGTTCCGTGGATTACAGAGACAGATGCACATCACTTCAAGGACATTACGTACATCAGAAGCAGAGAGTCACATGAGAAATTGTTACAAGTTCTACATCATCTGGAAGGCTCCCTGTGCCGTTTGAGGCGTCCGTTCATATATCACAGTGATCGGTGAGAGAGCGAAAAGGGGCAGAGGTGTTTTCGTCACGGAAAAGAATTTTACATTTTGCATAATATCTAGGGGTAACGCAAACGTGGGTCTAGTAATGAGCAATAAAATTGGGAATTCAACTATGAACGCTTCAGTGAAGGCATTACTGCAGCTACTCTGTCCCGTTACATTAATGTCGTCATTTGTCAAGTACGTGAATAGACACATTTAGAAGCACTGACAGCTGCACGACGTGCAGGAAGCGATCCAGTGAGGTTCTGGAAGGTGCCGACATAGACGTAAAGCTACGCTGATTCCGGTGCCTTGAGCAACTGGTTTTAAAATGGTTCAAATGGCTCTGAGCACTACGGGACTTAACATCTGAGGTCATCAGTCCCATAGAACTTAGAACTACTTAAACCTAACTAACCTAAGGACATCACAGACATCTATGCCCGAAGCAGGATTCGAACCTGCGACCGTAGTGGTCGCGCGGTTCCAGACTGAAGCGCCTAGAACCGCTGGGCGACACCGGCCGGCTTCACTAGTTTTCTTGGTTAAGGTTCCATGGCACGGAAAGCCCTATCAAGGTGGCTCCACAGTATCCAGATGCAGTTTAAATCCTGGGAGTTTCGTGGCTAGGGGAGAACGGTAAACGCATCCTGGTGATCCTCGAATCACACACGTTTGCTCTGAGTTGTGTGAGAGATCGCATTGTCCTGCTGTTAGATGTCATCGTGCCGAGGAAAAAGAAACTGCATGTAATGGTGGATATGGCCTCCAAGAATGCCTACTTGTGTTCATTAAGATTCTTTCTGTGGTTCTTCGTCGGTTGTTCCTAATGTTCGTTTTATGTAGTCATTCCACTTAAATTCGCTCCTAGATAATTAACGATAAATACCATTTCCATCAGTTTATTAGTAGTATGTATGTCGCAGCTGCTGTTTCATTAGGATTTCGAGAAATTTAGAACTGGAAGGCGAGTCAGGTAAGAAACTTCTATGTCAAGATCCTATTCTCTTCAACCCTGGAGGAAGTTTCCAAACTCTTAATCTGACAAAAACAGGTGTGTGAGAGCTTCATTTTGCTTAAGACGTTATAAATGTTAGTTATAATCCAGGTAAATTTCAGCAACAGAGAAAGTTTGCCACTAAAATTAATATGCGTAATAATATCAGTAAATGTATTCAGAATAAGTTAATTGGAAGAGAATGCAACAAACGCCGACTGCTTTTTTTATTCAGTTAAAGGCGGTGACGGGAAGAATAACACAGAAGAATGACCTGGATCTGAAGTGTTTCTAGTTAACAAAACAAAGTTTCTAAACTAAGTTTGAAATGGCAATGTTCGCATTCACTGTTCACACCTAGTGGGGACTCGTTTTCGTGGGACATCAACGCGTAAACAAATCAAATATGGAAGGTTGCTTAGCGAAGAGTGAATGATGTGAGTTGCAAAGAGAAAACGGAAAAGTGTATAGATAGATCAGGGAACAAAGGAAAATAAATTAAAACTACAAGTAAAATGTAATGTAGTTGAGCAGGACATGAAGGCAATGATTCGTTTAGTTCATAAGACAAGAGAACAGCGAGAATACGACTCCAAGGGATGTGGATCGACGATAGCAGAGATCACCAACCAGCTATAGATGTCAAATTATGACGACGATCTCTGTGATGACAGTTTTGTCAGATACAAATTGGCGTTTCTGGGTGACATAACTTTTATCTGTCTTTTTCTTGTCGTAAAGGTGGCAAAGTGATTTGCATTGCAGAGGATTGGAGTGTATGCCCCTGGTCGACCATGTGTTTCTGGTTTCGCCTAGATTTCGAGAGATGACTTCAGGAAAATGCGTACATGATACCTTCAAGAAAGAGGCGCTGTTCTTGGCAATTTGATCTTACACTTTTTTCCAAAATCAATTTGTTCCTTGCAAAAAGTGGAGTATTACTCCGGGTGCTATTGGTATCGCACTCTACAATTACAATGATATAGTTTTGTCAGTACATCAACTAGGTACGATGTAAAGTATCTTACTTAGGTGTGTGTGTGTGCGTGGTACATCACAGTGGCGATGGTTCTGCCACTCTCTCAACTAAGGTTACCTTTACTGAATCTTCAAAATATATGATAGCCTTTCTTCAGTGTTCTAGTGGTCCTGGGTAAACAATCCCACAGTCGTGCACAAACCTCTCCTTTCTAACGATCTCGTTTCCGTTCAGGTGGTGCTGTAAGACAGTATTAACTATTCTGAGCTACTAAACGACTTAGGCTGTTCCCTAAAAGCTCTTCTGCATTTGAACGCATCAACTCAGTAATGTGGTCAGCGCGGCGGTCTGTCACTCCAAGGGGCCTGGGTTCGATTCCCGTCTGGGTCCTAGTTTTTCTCCGCTCTGGCACTGGGTGTTGTGCTGTCCTCATTATCATATCATCATCACTGGAAGGCAACGGGAAACACAACTGGAATCACTTCCATCAAATCTCTTGCGGTGGATCTCTCTGACGAAGCTTCCCCCATGACAAGACCTGCCGTAAGACAGCACACAAAGTTAGACAGTGAACTCAGTAATACACAATAGTCATATCAGTAATACACAGTTTCCCAAATAAAATAGCTCACATATAGTTTTAGAATCCAACGTAACATATATAACATCCGACTCTCAAGTCTTACATCGAAGTTTCAAGAAGCGATACAGTAATTCTATTGCTCGTGGCCCCTGTTGACATTGTCAGCGGCTCTCTTACTCTAGGAGCTCATGGCACCAGCAAGTCGTGACGGCAAAGCACAAATGGGTCCTTGCTGAAAGTTAATTATTCTACCTCACTTCACGGCTCGCCACTACCCTTTTTCGCTATTGTTCACGCGCAATCTACACTCACCACGGATCGGAGCTTGCACAATAGATGCTACTCTCTTTGATACTACGTAATAATTCATTAAACGACAAGGTCATCTTTAGCTGTCCTGAGGGTTAATAGTGAAACAGAGTACTGCCAAGAACGGCATGTTACGCTACAGAAATGACCAATTAACTCTTCAAAAATGCAGCTGATAGTGACCTGCCAATACAGCCACAGCACCGGTTCGAAAACTAATCAATGTTTTTGGTACGCCTATCTTAGATAGCATGCGCGAGCATGCCACTAAGAGCACTGTCTACAGTATGTCTACGGAGTCTATCGTGGTAGATTTATAGGCTTTTGAATTTCATACACTGTGTTGCAATGGTAAATGTGAAGAGATTATAATGAGTTGCATTTGGATTTATGACACAGTAACTTTAATACGGCTTCTCCTTTTGCATTCATTTTCACTCGCTATTGGGAAAAATGGTCCTAACATATTAAGCTATTACACGTTAATCGTAGATCTATTAATCAATGTGGAATTTTATTTCGAAATAGAACTGTTGCTTTTCCTGTCCATACCAGCAGCGTATGAATCCTGTCGATGTAAATATAAGGTCTCAGAATGGAATAAAACAAGACATGTCACAGCGTTTAAAATGAGTAATACGAAGATAAAAGTGACAGACTATAAGTTTTTTTCTGAAACCAGAAATGAAACAGGCTCGCTTAGAAAGTGCATACACATGGGAAAGAAAGGAGGAATAAAACAACGCGTTAAGCACAATTGAAGAAGTATATGCTAGTAACTTCTGACTCACCCGTGAGGAATCCTGCTGCTACTATTCGTTGTTTTGAGAACTCTGTGCTTACCTGGAAAAGAGATAAAGAATAAATTTTCAACTTTCCTCGGGAAGCAGTGATTAATGTACGCTTACTATTACGAAGATTAATTGGACTTAATTACTTGTTCTGAAAGCTGCTGCAAATTTAGCTTTATTAGCAAGAAGGAGAAATAATGGAGAAGTTTTCTGTTTACGCTTTAACCATTCCTTTAAGCACCTTAAGTTAGAGCTCTGTAAATGAGTTGACAGACAACTTACCAGCAACAGCGTTATGCCAGAATGACGCTTTAATTAAAATTTGCAACTCTGAGACATAGATTACTGTAGCCTAAGCAAACGCAGAGATGAAATTGGTTGAAAGGAGACGCTGTACAGTTATACGAACAGTGGAGCAAGAAAATAAGAAATTTACTATATCTGATATTGAAAGCGAGGTTTGAGATAACAAACAGTAGCACCATTACTTTTTCAATAAATTATTATCCATGGTTTCAGTACATGGACGCCAATAATTCCTTTCTATCTAATATTTCGATAAATTTTCGACGAGTTTGCACACAGGATATTTTGGGAACAATGAGCTTGTAATCTCCATTCGGTCATTCAGATTTCACTTCATTTTCCCATGTCGATCAACATGGATGCTGGTGAAGTTCCTTTTAAAAGGATGAAACCGGTACTTATTCCACTTGATCCGTATTCTATAAATGGTGTAGTTGTGTGCGTTCAGCCGAGTTGTTGATTTGCGCATATCTCCCTTATGCTGGCCTTATAAAAAAATGGTTCATTTGGCTCTGTGCACTATGGGACATAACTTGTGAGGACATCAGTCCCCACGAACATAGAACGACTTAAATCTAACCCAAGGACATCACACACAGCCATGCTCGAGACAGGATTCGAACCTGCGACCGTAGCGGTTTCGCAGTTCCAGACGGTAGCGCCTAGAACCGCTTGCCACTCCGAGCGGCATCGTCAAGAAAGATAACAAATTTTCTTTGTAATGTTTAAGACGAGTGGGGCTCCGAAACATTTGAGCGTACCCTGTTCCATGCGAATTTCTAATACACTCCTGGAAATGGAAAAAAGAACACATTGACACCGGTGTGTCAGACCCACCATACTTGCTCCGGACACTGCGAGAGGGCTGTACAAGCAATGATCACACGCATGGCACAGCGGACACATCAGGAACTGCGGTGTTGGCCGTCGAATGGCGCTAGCTGCGCAGCATTTGTGCACCGCCGCCGTCAGTGTCAGCCAGTTTGCCGTGGCATACGGAGCTCCATCGCAGTCTTTAACACTGGTAGCATGCCGCGACAGCGTGGCCGTGAACCGTATGTGCAGTTGACGGACTTTGAGCGAGGGCGTATAGTGGGCATGCGGGAGGCCGGGTGGACGTACCGCCGAATTGCTCAACACGTGGGGCGTGAGGTCTCCACAGTACATCGATGTTGTCGCCAGTGGTCGGCGGAAGGTGCACGTGCACGTCGACCTGGGACCGGACCGCAGCGACGCACGGATGCACGCCAAGACCGTAGGATCCTACGCAGTGCCGTAGGGGACCGCACCGCCACTTCTCAGCAAATTAGGGACATTGTTGCTCCTGGGGTATCGGCGAGGACCATTCGCAACCGTCTCCATGAAGCTGGGCTACGGTCCCGCACACCGTTAGGCCGTCTTCCGCTCACGCCCCAACATCGTGCAGCCCGCCTCCAGTGGTGTCGCGACAGGCGTGAATGGAGGGACGAATGGAGACGTGTCGTCTTCAGCGATGGGAGTCGCTTCTGCCTTGGTGACAATGATGCTCGTATGCGTGTTTGGCGCCGTGCAGGTGAGCGCCACAATCAGGACTGCATACGACCGAGGCACACAGGGCCAACACCCGGCATCATGGTGTAGTCCAGGCAGAGAACAAACATATACGCAGAATAGTTCTTTAAGAAGACGGCTGGATGCGACGTCGAAAAATTGTGCATAAAATACAATAGTAAGCATAAAATAGATTAATGATGCCACTAAACGTTAAGAGCTCTGGATGTAGTGTGTTTTTGAGAAATTATGAAAAAGTTAGTTTTAATTTGTTAGTTTCAGATGAATCATAACTATGATACAAACTACAGAAAAGAAAAAAAATACAAATAAATTGATGTACGTGTATGTGTACAGGGTGATCCAGTGATAGTGACCGGGCCAAATATCTCACGAAATAAGCGTCAAACGAAAAAACTGCAAAGAATGAAACTTGTCTAGCTTGAAGGGGAAAACCAGATGGCGCTATGGTTGGACCACTTTTTCGCTTTGTGATGGATGGCGCTGTAATAGTCACAAACATATGACTCACAATTTTATACGAACAGTTGGTAACAGGAAAGTTTTTTAAATTAAAATACAGAACGTAGGTACGTTTGAACATTATATTTCGGTTGTTCCAACGTGATACATGTACCTTTGTGTACAGATCATTTCTGAGAACGCATGATGGCACAGCGTGATTACCTGTAAATAACACATTAACGCAATAAATGGTTTAAATTATATCCGTCAACCTCAATGCATTTGACAATACGTGTAACAACATTCCTCTCAACTACGAGTAGTTAGCCTTCTATGACGTTCGCACATTCATTGACAATGTTTCCCCACAGAAAGAAATCCGGGAACGTCAGATCGGACAACCAATCCACCTATCATGAAATATGCTATTCAGTTCCGCTTCAACCGCACGCGAGCTATGTGCCGGACATCCATCAAGTTGGAAGTACATCGCCATTCTGTCATGTAGTGAAACATCTTGTAGTAACATCGGTAGAACATTACGTAGGAAATCAGCATACATTGCACCATTTAGATCGCCATCGATAAAATGGGTGCCAATTATCCTCCTCCCATAATGCCGCACCATATATTAACCCTCCAAGGTCGCTGATGTCCCACTTGTCGCAGACATCGTGGATTTCCCGTTGCCCAAAAGTGCATATTACGTCGGTTTACGTTACCGCTGTTGGTGAATGACGCTTCATAACTAAATAGAACGCGTGCAAAAAGTCTGTCATCGTCCCGTAATTTCTCTTGTGCCCAGTGGCAGAACTGTACACGATGTTCAAAGTCGTCGCCATGCAATTCCTGGTGCATAGAAATGTGGTACGGGTACAATCGATGATGCTATAGCATTCTCATCACCGACGTTTTTGAGATTCCCGATTCTCGCGCAATTTGTCTGCTACTGATGTGCGGATTAGCCGAGACAGCAGCTAAAACACCTACTTGGACATCATCATTTGTTGCAGGTCGTGGCTGACGTTTCACATGTGGCTGAACGCTTCCCGTTTCCTTAAATAACGTAACAATTCGGCGAACGGTCCGGAGACTTCGATTTCGTCGTCCAGGATACCGAGCAGCTTACATAGCACACGCCCGTTGGGCATTTTGATCACATACATCAACACGATATCGACCTTTTCCAAAATTGGTAAACGGTCCATTTTAACACGGGTAATGTATCACGAAGCAAATACCGTCCACACTGGCGGAGCGGTACGTGATACCACGTACTTACATGTTTGTGACTGTTACAGCGCCCTCTACCACAAAGCAAAAAAAGTGGTCCAACAAAAACATTATTTCTTTACGTACTACACGAATATTTAATAAAATTGGGGGTTCCTATTTAAATAAACGTGGTTGACATCCGTTTGACCTATGGCAGTGCCATCTAGCGGGCCAACCAAAGCGCCATCTGGTTTCCCCCTTCAAGCTAGACGAGTTTCGTTCTTTGTAGTTTCTTCGTTTGATGCTTATTTCGTTAGATATTTGGCCCCGTCACTATCAATGGACCACCCTGTATATGTACTGTACGTTTGTATGTTCCACATCTCTTAAACCACTATCCCAATTTCAGTGAAACTTGTTACACATGTCACCTAGTATCTGAATAGTATCACTGCGTCGGAATGCACCAGGAACACATTAAAGGCGTGATGTTGGTCACGACGCGTGAATATCCATGTTTCAATCATCTATTAATTGAGAGTGAGAGCACTTTAAAACCTAGAAACAAACAATACACATAATTTCAAGGTCGTTACGTAACTTTTTATCGCTATCGATGTTCACAAAACGATGAAAGGGAAAAGGCTTATCGGTTATTGCTATTGCGCTGTTCATTCAGTAAAACTGCCGCTTGAAGCACAAACTTTAAATTTATTACTTCTTCACTACTAACTGTATTTGCGACACATTTTGCAGGCAGTAGTCAATATACCATAGAAATACAAGAAAAATTATATCATTGTGTGACTCATATTTCAGGAGAAAAAATGTCAAAAAGAAGTAGAGGTATAAAAAACGGGAGCATTATGTAAGGCGTTTATATTCATTACTTCTTTGCTACTGACAAAATTTGCAATGCGTTTGCTGACTGTATCGACGTCTGCTGCTGAATGTACTTACGAACATACACCACTGTACGATACAGTTAAGGAAATATGACGTCAAACACGGCTGTGGGAGTAGTTTCGTATCCGTGTTTCGGCTGATGAATAATGCATTAACGCAATCAATAAGGTTCTATGTCAATAATAATCACTATGGACTTCCGTGGAAATTAAGAGGTATGTTCTTGATTTTAGACAAATGTCAGTTACTCCCTTCGCCTTACAATTTATGTTGGTTATCCCTATGAGGGGCCACTCTTTGCTGTCGTCACACCGTATGGCTTTGATTAGCATAACCACACCACAATCCTCATTGAAGCCCAATTGTCGGTGGCGGGTGCGGTTGTCGCGAAACTCATATTGACTGTACGATGTAGATACTTGCTAAAATACTTCTAAATAAACTCTTTTTTCACAATTTGTAAGTTGCTGAGGAAATGAGTGTACAAGTAGGTGTGAAATATTTTCAATGGATGAGAAATATATCTGAAATGGGCGTACATAGGCAAGGCTGCAGGTAAAAGGCTCATCCAAAACGCCTGGAAAGATTACAACTATATCTGGTACACATATTAGTTACAATTTTGAAAGAAATACTGTGGGGGTAAGAGTCACCGTTTTTCCGTTTGGTTGTGTGTGAATAATGTTGTGAGGAGGAGATGGACACGGAGTGGTGGTGATGTGGAGGGGGGGGGGCGGATATGGTCAGAGAGAGAGAGAGAGGGGGGGGAAGTGAAGGTGCATTAGACAAAGAAAGGGGGAGAAAATAAACACATAACTGGGTAACGCCCTGTCTTCAGCTAGTGAATATACATTGCCAGAAAGAAAAGCACAAAAACAAAATGCAATCAGTGCAAATTAATGAAGTCCCGGGAGTGTATTAGTCTACCCAATATATTTAAGTGATTAACATTGCCAGTTCATAGAATAATGTAAGCGCAAGATTTGCCACCGCAAATTTGAAATGGCGTTAACATAGTAATTGATGTAAAGATCAGAACGTTGAATACAAGCAGGCAAAAGTGCATGCATTGAGTTTTACAGGTGTCGGATGTCAGTTTGTGGGATGGAGTTCCATGCTTGTTGCACTTCGTACGTCGAAAGAGGGACTGATACTGTTCACAGTGGATGTCTCTGGAGTTGTCGTCCGATAATTACCGATATGTGTTTGATTGGAGACAGATCTGGTGATAGATCTATAGCTACATGTCAACACGGTGTAGAACATCTCGGGCAAGAAACATGTACGTGGATGAGCGTTAACCTGTTGGAATACATCTTCTATAATTGTATTAATGAACGGCAGCACAACAGGTCGAAGCACCAGATCGGCGAACAAATTTGTGGTCAGGTTGCACGGCATAACTGCGGGAGTCGTCCTGTTGTAATACCAAATCCTATCCAAGACCATAACTCGAGATGTAGGTCTAGTGTGTTTAACTCGCACGAACGTTGATTGCAAGCCCTGAACTGGGCTTTCTCTCACCAACACACAGCCATCACCGACACTGGAGCAGAACCAGTTTTCATCACAAAACGCAACAGAATTCAACCCTGCCTACCAATCAGCCTTGGTTTGTCCCCTCTGAGGTCAGAAATGGCTGCGGTTTGGGGTCAGTAAAATGTATGGTATAGGTCGTGTGTCTCGGATCTCTCCTGGAACTAAATGATTTGTAACAGTACGTTATGCTGTCGTGATGCCAACGGCTGCTCAAATTGCTACTGCTGATGCAGTACGACGTGCCAAAGCCGTACGTCAAACGTTTCTCTCCCGGCACTGCAACGTTACCTTTCAGCGCCCGGTCTCCTGGTGACGTACATTCTCGTGACCAACGTCGCCGACAATCACGTACAGTTGTTACATTCTTATCAAGTCTTTCTGCAGTATCGCAGAAGGAACATCCAGGTCCTCGTAGCCCTATTACACGACTTCATTCAAACTCAGTGAGGTGTTGATAAAGGCGTCTTCGTCGGCTGAAATCAACTCACCACGTCCGGTCTCAATTGTAACTAACTCTCAAAACCACTACCAGCGTGTATGTAAATCAAATCTTATTAGAATCCTTATTGTCGCGCTACTCTTATGCAACTGGCGCGAAATTTGAATGGGCATCTTTCAGCTCTACAATCTCGCTTGCCATCTTTTGTTTATGTCACACAATTCATTCTAGGTGTTGGGAGTTTTATTCCAGAAGTGAATATAACTTAAGACTGGCCATATCCTGTGCTTGTGGCTTACCCTGGCCTGGATCCTACGCGGTTTGTGTGTTTGGTCACAGCTCACAATGGAAGATATGTTTATCCACAGTCGGACGATGTCTGCTCTTCCATGATGCTTCATCTTCACACCATTTCTTTGCACTTTGCTATTTCATAGTGAAGTGTGTTGAGAGTCTTCCACAGCATTGCCTCCTCGTATGGCCCAGAGAGAGCTTTGCTTTCGTTGTCGGCCAGGCACTGACAGGAGCGGTCCTGTGAGTCGTGGTATACTAGTAAGGAGATGTGTGGTACGTGGACAGATTTTCCGAGATTTAAGTCATAAACTGGCGGTTAGTGGCCGCATAGCGCGTTTATTGCCCACGTTAATGCCATTACTTCCTCCCTTCTGTGCATCTCGTCCAATGTGTGATGGTGCAATAAAAACAACACTGTACAGCTGGTTTTTTGGTGTTTCCCTCAGGCATCCTTTTATCATACGGCATAATTCGTGAGAGGAGTGGCATCGCTTGGCATGACTTACGCGATATCGGTTACGAAAAGTTGTAGTGTAGGATTTGGGTACAGCTGGTTTAATGCTGGGTCCTGTTGTTGTGTCCTTCATTACGAAGACTAGTCAGATGCAGCTCTCCTTGCTACCCAACTCTGTGCAAGCGACTTCGTCTCCAGTTAACTACTGGAACTTATATGTATCCTTCTGAATCTGCTTACTGTATTCATCTCTCGTCCAGCTTCACAAGTTTTTATCTCTCACGCTTCCTTCCGGTAAACTGATGATCCCTTGATGTCTCAGAATGTGTCTCATCAGTCGATCCCTTCTTCTTGTCGAGTTGTGTCACAAATATCTTTTCTCCCCTGTTCTGATCAGTACCTCCTCCTAATTACGTGAGTCTCCTATTCTTCTTGTCTAAACTGTTTATCGTCCATTTTTCAGTTCCATACTTGTCTACACTCCAGAAAAGTACTTTCCGAAGAGACGTCCTGACACATTAATGAATATTTGTTGTTAACAAATTTCTCTTCTTCATAAACGCTTTCTGGCCACTGCCAGTCTACATACTATACAATTCCACTTTGGCGCTCATCAGTTATTTTGATGCCCATATAACAAAACCCGTCTGTTATGTTAGTGTCTCGTTTCTTGATGTGGTACTCAGTATCACCTGATTTACGTCTACAACATCCCATTACCCTCATCTTTCTTTTGATGATGTTCACTTATATCCTACTTCCAAGGTGCTGTTCATTCCCTTAAACTGCCCTTTGAAGTACTTTGAAGTAAACTGCATCGGCAGACCTCCAAGTTTCTTATCCTTCTCCCTCAACTTTCATTCCTGCTCCTAATTTTTCTTTGCCTTCCTATGCTGCTCGCTCAATGTACAGATTGAACAACGGCGAGGATAGCCTACAACACAGTCTCACCCACTTCTCAATCACTGCTTCCTTTTTATGCCCCTCGGTTCATAACTGTCGTCTGGTTTCTGTACGAGTTGTAAGTATCCTTTCGCTCTCTGAACTTCACCCCTGCTACCTTCAAAATCTCCAGTAAACTGCATGTCTGAATGACCCATTAACTTTTCTCCTAAACAAAACGTCCAGAAAGGGAAGGAAACCATCGTCTACCACCTCCATTATAAAACGAATGTTCGGGAAGATCGAGTTCAGATGTTCTAAAAAGGCATTCTCCCTACCATGATGCCAAATAACAAAACACAAAACACAAAACTATCATCAAAATATCTGAAGAAACAGGCGGGTTTCTAGGCACCGATCCCAATGCACTTCCCTGGAAGTCTTCTATAAACAAATCTGCAATCACAGAAGATATCGAGCTACCCACCGCAACTCCATCTGTCTGCTCGTAATAATGGTCATTGAAGAAAAAGTAAGTGGTTGTCAGTACATGTCGAAAGAGATTGGGTAATTCAAGAAAAAACCTAATTTCAATTCAACGCAATGTATCAAACACAGAAACACGAGTGAAGAGAGACACCACATCAAAACTTACTAAAATATCAGTGTCATTTAACAGCATTCGCCCCAAACGACCTAGGAAATCACCTGAGCTCCTGATGTAATGTTCACACCGACCAACTTGTGGGCTCAACAGAGACGTAAGATGCTTGGCTACACGATACGCCGGAGAGAAAATATTCTACATCTACATCTACATTCATACTCCGCAAGCCACCCAACGGTGTGTGGCGGAGGGCACTTTACGTGCCACTGTAATTACCTCCCATTTCTGTTCCAGTCGCATATGGTTTGCGGGAAGAACGGCTGTCTGAAAGCCTCCGTGGGCGCTGGAATCTCTCTCATTTTACATTCGTGATCTCCACGCGAGGTATTTGTAGGGGGAAGCAGTATATTCGATACCTCATCCAGAAACGCACCCTCTCGAAACCTGGCGAGCAAGCTACACCGCGATGCAGAGCGCCTCTCTTGGAGAGTCTCCCACATGCGTTTGCTGAACATCTCCGTAACGCTATCACGGTTACCAAATAACACTGTAACGAAACGCACCGCTCTTCTTAGGATATTCTCCATCTCCTTCGTCAACCCGATCTGGTATGGATATCACACTGATGAGCAATACTCAAGTATAGGTGGAACGAGTGTTTTGTAAGCCACCTCCTTTGTTGATGGACTACATTTTCTAAGGACTCTCCCAATGAATCTCAACCTGGTACCCGCCTTACCAACAATTAATTTTATATGATCATTCCATTTCAAATCGTTCCGCACGCATACTCCCAGATATTTAACAGAAGTAACTGCTACCAGTGTTTGTTCCGCTATCATATAATCATATAATAAAGGATCCTTCTTTTTATGTATTCGCAATACATTACATTTGTCTAGGTTAAGGGTCTGTTGCCACTCCCTACACCAAGTCCCTATCCACTGCAGATCTTCCTGCATTTCGCTACAATTTTCTAATGCTGCAACTTCTCTGTATACTACAGCATCATCCGCGAAAAGCCGCATGGAATTTCCGACACTATCTACTAGGTCATTTATATATTGTGAAAAGCATGGTCCCATAACACTCCCCTGTGGCACGCCAGATATTACTTTAACGTCTGTAGACGTCTCTCCATTGATAACAACATGCGGTGTTCTGTTCGCTAAAAACTCTTCAATCCAGCCACACAGCTGGTCTGATATTACGTAGGCTCTTACTTTGTGGAACTTTATCGAACGCCTTCCGGAAGTCAAGGAAAATAGCAAATACCTGGGAGCCTGTATCTAATATTTTCTGGGTCTCATGAACAAATAAAGCGACTTGGGTCTCACACGATCGTTGTTTCCGGAATCCATGTTGATTCCTACAGAGCAGATTCTGGGTTTCCAAAAACATGATACTCGAGCAAAATACATGTTCTAAAATTCTACAACAGATCGACGTCAGAGATATAGGTCTATAGTTTTGCACATCTGCTCGACGACCCTTCTTGAAGACTGGGACTACCTGTGCTCTTTTCCAATCATTTGGAACCTTCCGTTCCTCTAGAGACTTGCGGTACACGGCTGTTAGAAGGGGGGCAAGTTCTTTCGCGTACTCTGTGTAGAATCGAATTGGTATATCGTCAGGTCCAGTGGACTTTCCTCTATTGAATGATTTCAGTTGCTTTTCTATTCCTTGGACACTTATTTCGATGTCAGCCATTTTTTCGTTTGTGCGAGGATTTAGAGAAGGAACTGCAGCGCGGTCTTCCTCTGTGAATCAGCTTTGGAAAAAGGTGTTTAGTATTTCAGCTTTACGCGTGTCATCCTCTGTTTCAAAGCCATCATCATCCCGGAGTGTCTCGATATGCTGTTTCGAGCCACTTACTGATTTAACGTAAGACTAAAATTTCCTAGGATTTTCTGTCAAGTCGGTACACAGAATTTTACTTTCGAATTCACTGAACGCTTCAAGCATAGCCCTCCTTACGCTAACTTCGACATCGTTTAGGTTCTGTTTATCTGAGAGGTTTTGGCTGCGTTTTAAGTTGGAGTGAAGCTCTCTTTGCTTCCGCAGTAGTTTCCTAACTTTGTTGTTGAACCACGGTGGGTTTTTCCCGTCCCTCACAGTTTTACTCGGCACGTACCTGTCTAAAACGCATTTTACAATTGCCTTAAACTTTTTCCATAAACACTCAACATTGTCAGTGTCCGAACAGAAATTTTCGTTTTGATCTGTTAGGTAGTCTGAAATCTGCCTTCTATTACTATTGCTAAACAGATAAACCTTCCTCCCTTTTTTATATTCCTATTAACTTCCATATTCAGGGATGCTGCAACGGCCTTATGAACACTGATTCCCTGTTCTGCACTTACAGAGTCGAGAAGTTCGGGTCTGTTTGTTATCAGTAGGTCCAAGATGTTATCTCCACGAGTCGGTTCTCTGTTTAATTGCTCGAGGTAATTTTCGGATAGTACACTCAGTATAACGTCACTGGATGCTTTGTCCCTGCCACCCGTACTAAACATCTGAGTGTCCCAGTCTATATCTGGTAAATTGAGATCTCCACCTAAGACTATAATATGCTGAGAAAATTTATGTGAAATGTATTCCAAATTTTCTCGTAGCTGTTCTGCCACTAATGTTGCTGAGTAGGGAGGTTGGTAAAAGAAGCCAATTATTAACCTAGCTCGGTTGTTGAGTGTAACCTCCACCCATAATATTTCACAGGAACTATCCACTTCTACTTCACAACAGGATAATCTACTAAAAAGCTACCACCGGTGGCATGCAATCTATCCTTTGTAAACACCGTCTCTGCCTTTGTAAAAATTTCGGCAGAATTTATCTCTGGCTTCAGCCAGCTTTCTGTACCTGTAACGATTTCAGCTTTGGTGCTTTATATCAGCGCTTTTAGTTCCGGTACTTTCCCAATGCAGCTTCGACAGTTTACAATTACAATACCGATTGCTGCTTGGTCCCCGCATGTCCTGAGTTTGCGCCGCAACCTTTGAAGGGGTTGCCCTTTCTGTACTTGCCAGAGGCCATCTAACCTAAAAAAAAAACGCCCAGTCCACGCCACACAGCCCCTGCTACCCGTGTAGCCGTTTGCTGCGTGTAGTGGACTCCTGACCTATCCAGCGGAACCCGAAACCCCACCACCCTATGGCGCAAGCCGAGGAATCTGCAGCCCACACGGTCGCAGAACCGTCTCAGCCTCTGATTCAGACCACTCGGCTCTGTACCAAAGGTCCGCAGTCAGTCCTGTTGACGATGCTGCAGATGGTGAGCTCTGCTTTCATCCTGCTAGCGAGAATGGCAGTCTTCACCAAATACTCACTATAGGACGAAAAGGATCCCCTTCCTTGTGTACCTTCGGATGGCCCTATAACTTAGGGACAACAGCATCATAGGTGTCAAGGCTCTTGATAGTGTCGTGCGACAAAACACTTTTCTTCAGTAGGCTGTTGGTCTTTCTCTCAACACTTTTCGTGGGATCAGCATCGTTCCTGCGATACGCTGAGTCAGATGATAAACATGGCATCTTCTGTACATAATCCTGTTTTAATTTTAATTTTAATAATGAACAGCCTCAGTTGCACAGTTTACCTCGAATTTAACTAGGTTTCAGTCAGGATAACCCAAACTTCTTCAGAATAACAGTATCTACCATTTGTCCATAGTGGAGATCGTCAAGCTAAAGTTACAAATACATAAATTATCGTCTAACTGTAAAACTTATCTGGGGGCCAAGGCAGTGCCAAATAGTAGTTTTAGCTTGACGATGTTCAATATGGACAAACGGTACATACCATTATACTGAAGAAGTTTTGGTTATACCGACTAAAACCTAAGTAAATTGTAGGTAATCGGTGCAACTGAGGCTGTTCATTATTGAAATTAAAGTTGATATTTATACAGTTGCTGACAGGGCCACGAAATGTTGAAGATATTATAATGCTGATTGTTTTAAACAAAGGTGACATTGCCCTTGTCCGCAGGTAAAATAACAATGTGAGGATCAGCCTTGGGAAAGCATTAAGCAGCCCTCTCTGCTGCTGTTACATTACTCTTGGGTTGACAAGCCCCAGTCAACACACGACATGCAACCCTCCTAACCTTGTCTGCAGCGTCAGGAGGTAGTTTGCAAACTGACTGTTCAATTGAACTAATAAAGTCAACTACCGGAAAACTCTTCGGTGTGGGTGTAAAAATTAAACCGTTCCGTAGCACGTGTAAAGCTGCGTCGTTAGGTCTCACAATGTATAAGTAAGATTGTGTATATGAGAGTAATAAAATATATATATTGTTTTAAAAACCTTACAAAGTGTTTAATTTTTCAGTGAGGTATATTTTTGTTCTTATACGTATGACTTTTATATATGATAAGTAACTACACATCATTATTACAGCATGAGATGGTTCTGCGAAAAATGCTCCAAATGTTCTCAGCTGCCGGAGATCCAGAAACGTTGCTGCCCAAGCCAGGGTTTGGCAAGCAAAAAGGCAAGCAGTAGAAACTCTCGCCACTTGTGGGTATGTATTATCTTGCTGAAATGTAAGCCCAGGACAAGATACCATGAAAGCCAACAGAACAGAGCGTGGAATTTAATAATTTTTTCATGATGTGGGGCCACAGTCATAATCTATTTCTTTAAAGTCAGTACCGCCATTAGACTGTTCCTTATTTGCAGTTTTACATATACACGATCATGATTTCGGCTTTACAGTGCCATTATCTTTCGGCAATGTATAACATTAAAACACTTGATAATGGCGCTTTGATGCCTAAATCATGATCGTGTAAATGTAACACAGTCTAATAGCGGTATTGACTTCAAACAGTAAGTGGAATATTCTCGACATTCCACTGTGATGCAAGGGCGCCGCTAATGGCAAACAAAGGGGTCCTGCTTTGAATAGAAACGGAGCCCAGAGCCATCACTGTTAGTTGTCGAGCTGTATGGTGAAAACAGGCAGGTTGGTATTCCACTGCTGTTCGGGGCGTCTGGCGTCTCCCGACACGTCTTCACCCGTCCCTGGGGCTAACTTCGAAGATGGAATCATCTACTCTCGTCATTGAGGTTACAGTCCCAAGACGTGTGTGGAGACGCCACGGAGCGGTGGGATACCAATCCAATTGTAGCCCGACATAAGGCCCGACGAACAGCAACGATGATCTGCGGGAGCCACTTTTTTTTCATAGCAGAACCCCTTTGGTTGTCATCCACGACAATCTTACAGCACAGTGATGTTCTACGCATCGTTTTGTTGTCCTTCACGTCGACCTGTCCTGTGGTACATTTCAGGAAGATAATACTTGCCCACAATTGGTGAAAGTTTCTACTTGCTGTCTGCTTGCTTCCCGAACTCTATTTTGACCAGCAAGGTCACCGGATCTTTCCCCAGTTGAACACAATTGCAGCATTTTCGGCAGGACCTTCCAACAATCTAGGCACTTTGAACATCTAACATCCCAATTGCACAAAATTTGGCAAGACACCCTTCAAGAGGGCAACCAACAACTCTGTCAATCAGTGACAATCCGAATAATTGCTAGTATATAGTTCGGAGGTGGACCAATCCATTATTAGCTTGCTGGGTTTGTGAAGCTATTTCTCTTGAATAGATAATCCAACTTTACTGAAACTGTAATCATTTGTTTTAATTTACACTTACATCACATCTACCACTTTCCGTCCCTTTGAAATAATTCCATAGTGGTGCGTATTTTCTTCCACTTTTGTATTAGATTGTACACCCGCAGTCTTCAGATGAAAAATGGAGGTGGAAAATGCTACTGGAGTTATCCTTTTGCAGTATTCGCTGCTTTATATTTTAGCACACAAACGTATAAAAGTCTTCTGAATGTGAGAGGATGGAATAGTCCTGATGACATGGTTGGTTTTCACCTTCAGTGGAGAACCGATACAAAAATTATAGCTCACATTCCAGTACTAAAAGTAATTTTCAAATTATTGTCTGCTCTTTTCGAAACAGGTATTATTGTTAATCCACAATGAGTGCATTAGATACAATTCACTACTTGTGTGGTGGCATATGCGCCAGGACAGATACACGGTACGGAAACAGCATCAAATACACACACACATATATATATATATAATCTTGAAACGAAATGGCGGGCTTAACGCGTTTCATGGACACATTAAAATGGTGCTACCCCGTTGTGTTCTTAGCCGCGCATGTATATATCCACGTATTGATGTTGCAGTATATTCCGAATTTCTTCGAAATCACAGGTCGCCTGACAACTCACATGTCTCAGTGAATGTTCTTTGATGGCGGCGACCAATCGGATGCATTCCGCGAAAATTCATTTCTACTGCAACTGAAGTTCGATACAACGTGATTCATGCCCTCTGGCGTCTGTCCGAGGTCTGATGGACTACGAGTTCATCGGTCGTCGGTCGCTGTGCTTTGTTCACTTCCTGCTGGTACCAATCTGTTGATGAGATTGCTCCATGCTTATGGCTTAAGCAGCACACTGCAATTTCGTTGGACTGCATTCCTGTATGACGAATTTTTCCTACGTCGCAGTTACGTGAAGCCTATCTTTTACTTTCGCTACCATTCTGATTAAAAACGTAACTTATTCCTTAGTTGTCTGTGGATAGGTCTGAGTCGTATGCCCATGTGGACACGGCTGTCCACGTGTTCTATTAGGATTCATCCATATACCAGATACTAACGCCTCTCCCTCCCTCACCGACTCATACAGTGGAGAGTCAGACTCTTTGACGCGATTAATTTACGTGTCCTCTAAAGTAAACTTTTTTTTTTTGCTTATGTTGAATTTCGATGCTTCCCGGTGACATTCAATGTACATGTGCTTTTTCTGTAAAAACGTAGTTTTTCTAATAGAGTAAATTATTAGTGAACCTGGTAGCCATACCATTGTTTTTCGGAAACTAACTTTTCCCCCCCAACCTTATAATTATAAATAATCGCGGTTTACAACAGGCCGTATTATAGCCCCATATGATGTTCAGCTGTACCACCACTTCGATACAATTTGCACATTAATAAATGTCGCACGTATCATTATATTAAATTATTTTCATAATTTTCAGGTAACTAATCACACAGAGGACTAATGGATAATACAGCAGAACCTGTGGCAATCGCTACAAACCTTTTCTCACGGAATGTTCATACAAAAATTTCGTTTCCTATGGAGATATTGTTCTTTATGTACCTCGGTAATGTTCAGAGGTGTGACACACTATACAGACGGAGCAATAATATGGAAGTCAGAGACGATTTTCTATAAGAGGGTCTTTTTGCACGAAGAGTTCATAATCTGTGGTATCGCTAGTTCATTTAATTTTTTTTTTATAGAACTGAGTGATCATTATCCTGTTCAGTTATTTCCTTGTGTTAATCAACAGAGTGTTTTACATTATGATTGCGAAGGTTAACTGTTCTCGCCACATTAATACTAGTTAGATGCGTTTTGACATGGGCTACTATGAAAACAGCAGTAAACAACTTGCAAATACTTCTAATTTGGGTTGAGTTTTTAAATTTAAGTGAAGACTATACTTGCGCTTCTGTATACGATATGTCAACCAAATGACGATTGAATTGACATGAATTACTTTCCACTTTTGCTGTCTTATCTATCTTTCCTGTTCCCTATGTCAAACACAAGTAATAAATTATATTAAACGCAATAACGTGTATTACCAGGATGACATATCATTTGCACCGTAATATTATCAGTATCGTTGTTTCTTGAAAGGGCAGTACCTTAACAACAGATATGTAACGTACATTTTTTTTTAAGATTGTGTTTTAGGTCGCTTTCGTGTCTGTTTGCTCGGTACAAATTTTTCAATTCATGTTACTCTTACTACTCAATGAGCTAGCGATCTGAAACTTCCAACATAGCCTAGAAATCTATGACAATGCTATATTAACCTACTTTCTCGTTAGGTGTGTGGCGGTGGACATCTTGTGTACCACTGTTATTTACCCATTTTCCTGTTCCCCTTGCGAATGTTTCGTGCTAAGAAAGGTTGCTGGTAAGTTCCCGTGTGAGCCCTATTCTCTCTAATTTTTATCTTCAATTTCTTTTCCTGAGATGGTTGTAGGAGGAAGCAATGTACTGGTTGCCGGAGGGGGAAAAAATTGAAATAATCCTGAAATAAACCACATGTGTCTGTTGTAATCTCCTCATAATGCTTGAAATCGATTCAAACAATTGGCAGACAAGAATAAAATCTGAAAAAATTATCTCATTTAAGTTATTTTTTAATAAACACGTTTGTAAAACTGACTAATAGTATAAAATAACTGCTACTAGCACCACAGAGATTCGTAACCCCATATATGTTCCTGAATCTTTACTATCCATCAAAATACATGTTGAATTTAAAACGAAAAACTTGGCTCGCATGCAGTATATAAATGATGCACGAGTAGATCACGTCCTTCCTATGATCTGTTGTATGTGTCCCATGTTTTACGTTTTACGGTCTACAAGTATTTTCATCGCTCTTAAAACTTCATACGCACAGATTTCAGGACAATCGGTATGGGTCTAGGGATCCGAGTAGCTTAGTAGATATTATTTTGTCTGTCTTATAACGTGTTATATTGAAAAGTGTTTTTATTTAAATATTTTTGTTGCGTTATACCCATATAATATTTCAAAAGTGAAAAAATTTTTGCTCTCGGTACATGACCCGAGGAAGACGTAACCCAGCCCACATCCCCCGATTGTTCTTAGTCATGAATAAATGGAAAAATTTGAGACACAGAATCAATACTATTGATGTTCTACTTTCATATCCATGTTCGTAGAGAATTATGGCGAAGGATACTGAGGCAGCTCTATCAGCTGCTGGAGGCGCGTTTTGCGCTGTGAATGAAAAACCACTTCCTTCTGTGACCCCATTTCCTTTCTGCTGTCACGATTACGAGTCTCGGCTTCTATTCTTGAAGAAGAGCTCGGCGTATTTGAATATAATGAAAAAGCGCAACACAGCTCGACGAGTAGCAGGCAAGCCAATTTACGGGACCACGGCGATACGATGGCATTCACTGGAGGATGTATGGAGGCAATACTGCAGAAATATACCGCCGAGTACTCCCTTTGTGAACGGTTTTCCTGATGATAAAGTACTGCGGAGTCCGGGATGAGGCACAATAAATTGTAACCGAAGAAAACACTCTGTCCACACAAAAACTCACAGCCGATATTCTGGGAAGAAACTTCTGCCCTCCACGGGCGTCATCATGATACCGCATTCATATTGGTTCACTTGTACCTCATGCTCGGTACCTAATTTTGTGATAACCTGTATGTACTTAAAGATTCACTGACACCCTGTCGCAGAATTGAAACTATGAAAACGTGATCAACAAACGGATGCTTGTAAAACTTAGGTCTGCTAATATGTAATAAAAATGCCGTCAGTTGCAGGACTGTCCTATATTGCGCAGTTCCCACTACTAGGATAATTTATATTGCAGTCGGTGACCATTGTTCCTAACGAGTTGTCCCAAAATTACAGGGTTAAAAAAACATATGGCTAATGGTAAATAACGGAATACTTCACATAGTCAACTTCTAAACGCTAATGAATACTTTTGATTTTTATTGGTGGAAACGTGTCCCACGAACAACAGCAGTTTACACTGACAGGATCTGTATAATATACTGATCTCCAGTCTCAATGTCTATGTTATAACAGCACAAATAATTGTACACCTCAGATATATCTTTGGTCTGAAATTCAACGAGAGCCGCAGCTAACACCCTACCGAAAGAGTTCTCCATTAGTTAGTACTGAGACCTCGTTCACCAATTGAATGATGTAGCCACACAGGAAAAAATTCGAGGTTCAACAAGCTGGTCGTGGGACAGGCCTAGGATATTCCCGACGATTGATTCCTTGTCTCAAAATTACTGTGAGTTTAGGGACCCCATTCGCTACTGTATTTTCTTTCGTTAAATATTTGAAACGTGTTATGTACGGCAACGTATTAGTCTTACGCTAATCATGCTGGAATAATGTCATGATATTTGACTTGTAAGGGTCTATGATGCAATTAAGTGGTAGTGATTTCAATTCCAACGTCTCCATGTTAGAAACTGACTTGGAAAAAAGCAGAAATAATTTATTAGACGCTATCATCGAGGAAGAGTAGGTTGTCCAAAGTTAAGCCACTCGTAAGGAACACAGTGGTATCGCAAAACAGTGTTTGTCGGGGCTTCTTTGACACTTGACTTGACTTGGGAAACAACTGCTTCAACAACCGGGGGGGTCAAGATCGTCTGCATACCAATGTAGTTTACGTTTTTCTTGTTGTTGTTGTCTTCCTTCCACAGACTGAGTTTGTGCAGCTCCCACGCTGTTCTGTCCTGCGGACTCGTCTCCATCTCTGTGGAACTTTCATACATACAAATTAAACGATTTAAGCAGCACAGGCCATTTGCCGGCCTACTGCGGTGCCTATAAAGACGTGAGTGGACTGCCCGACCGCAACCCACTAACAATGCCAGCTGCGCATCAAAGGATCGACCCAGCCGTTCATTTGTCGACAGGGCGGAGGTGCCAACCAGCCGACAGTGTTGCAATTCCTACATCAATGTCTGAGAGTAGATTTCAAATACGGACATGAAACTGTGGCGGGTGCTGTAATTCGTCATAGTTCAGCCCATTAACACCAATAAATTATACACACGAACCTTACGTTGTTCAAGGAATGTATTACTGAAAAAAAAATGGTTCCAGTGGCTCTGAGCACTATGGGACTTAACTTCTAAGGTCATCAGTCCCCTAGAACTTAGAATCACTTAAACCTAACTAAACTAAGGACACCACACACATACATGCCCCAGGCAGGATTCGAACTTGCGACAGTAGCGGTCACGCGGTTCCAGACTGTTGCGCCTAGAACCGCACCGCCACTCCGGGCGGCTATTACTGTGAACCTTATCAATAACAATCCTGAGAGTAGCCTTCATTCATATGCAGATAAGGTGGCCGCGGACATCAATTTATGACAGGAATAGAAGGAGAATGTACGTGTAAATAGTGTTAAAAACAATTTCGTGTAGCTGCCCTTCAACCAGACGTCACTTCCACGATTTGCGTCTCCCTAGTCATTTATTCAACTGGAGGAATGCGACATACAAATTGACATGGTAACTGAAACACTTCTCGCTGCTGGGGAAACCTCGCATTGTGGGAAGGTGACGCCTAGGTTAAAAATGTCTTTAGATTACTGAACACGCGCTTTGCCGCTAGAGTACCAACCCCCGACTTTGGCCTTATTTTGGGAAAATGAGATTATGGGAAAATGACAGGTTAACATGGAATCCGAACCGTCTTTTGCTTATACTGAAGGTCTATATCAATGACATGTGATGCTAGTGAAAAATCTGTGATCTTACTAGAATTCGATCGTTCAATCTTTGAGCTTTCAGGCAAGCACTTTACAGCTGTTCCACTGGGGCCGACGAAGTTTCTGCTTATGCTTGGGTCTTATCGGAATTTGCAGCGGCTGTACAGCTAGATGGCGATGACATCGTTTTCGCAGCAAGAATGGAGTAAATTCATAATAATGTAGCTAATTTACAACAAATATTTATAAATTACTCCTCGTGAACCAGTCCAACTGTTACTCAAAAGTGGGTCAAAATCTCTACAGCACTTTATGATATTATACCGCATATACAGGCAGCATTCGAGCAGCGAACTTCAGTTTACAGACATATGATGGGAATTACGGATAATTCACTTTTAGTGACACATATTTCACTAGACGGCTTAAAAAGTACACTTTCCATCAACTTATGCACGAAAAAAATCTGCTCCCTTGGAAACAGTTACTCCTACCGTATATCGACAACGGTTATGGCTTACGCGCCATTGATGTTGTCTTCTACCAAAACTACCGAACCGTAATATAACGTAATATATGGTAGGACTACCGGTAGTAATGGTACCATAGATAGGGAAAGAAACAAAAACGAATGTGTAAAACAGAAACTAGTAACCAACAACTACTCTTCGGGATTTTTCGTTTTTACGTTGTTGTTTCTTTTGCACATAATTACAACTTAACATCACTTAGTGTTAGTTCATTGTGTATTTCATATCCTTATGGAACATAAATTGCGTTTTATAATTAATAAAAGTTAGTTGATTGCGCGACTTCTGCGTTTTTATGTAACTAAAGCAATTCGTTTTGATGTAAGCACTGTTTTCTTGCACAAACATAAAAAATGTATGTCGCGTAAATATTGCTGTTATTTTGTACTCAACATAGCGTTCTTCATCAAGGTCAAAGGCAACAGTTTACTGTCGTTACTGATAAATGAGAAAGTTGTTTGTGATTAAAAGGAACATAAGTTACATTTGTAGACTAAATATTGACGCGATGTTTGATATATTTTCGTTTTGCATTTTTTTTTCTTTTGTGTTTCACCTTTGCCGAGGAAACTGTGTTTTCTAGCGCTATGTGATAAATCTGTATTGTTTTCCTTATTTTTACAACAACATCCCTCTCTTTTAAGTTACAATTCTACTAAATTTGATCAAAAACTGAATTAATCGTTAACAATACCAGTTTTGTTAATAAAACTTCGTATTCTGAAGTAAAAGGCAGGCGAATACCCATGTAGAACAAAAATATTCCTTGGGTTACCCGGTAACACTCAATAGGCATACAACACATTTAACATACACATAACTTAGGTAAAACCTCAACTGTCATAACCTATTAGTTAAACTACCTAGTCTGCCCTAACTTATTGTAGACCACGGTAATTTTACGACTCTACGCACCGTGGAGCACAACCCCAGTTTGTCCACTCTGTACGGCAGCGCCTTTAGCGAACTTATAGAAGTGGACCGTAATCCCTTAGGTTTCCGCCAGAGAGGATAATTGAAGTGTGGAAATGCATTCTAAGTGTCATATCAGACATTTGTCAGGACAATGAAAAAACAATACATCGCTGTTTCTACTGAACTGATTGGTCTCCTAAAACCTGAGAGTGTATTGCGACACGAGAAAAATATGCTGCTCATTGCCTCACCGAAAAAATAGTGACTGAAATTAGGAAGTAAATACTTTATTAAGAACGTTCTAAGTGTCATAACAAGAAACTGGTTCTAAACGCCTAGAAGAAACTTGTTTGCCTTCAACGTTGCACAAAAAACAACCAGCGAGCATTGGAAGCAATAACTAATCAATTCAGGGTATTATGGAAGTATATGTATACATATATGTATAAATGTACATCTCCTTCTAAACCACCTGATATGTGTAAACCAAACTGGGTACACGTATCATTAACGTTGTAGAATGTATCGCTTTGGGCCGAAGCATCATCTACCTATCAAAGGGGTGGGGAAGGAAGATGAAAAGCAGTATCTTACACATTACTGTAAACCATTACGATACTGTTTCTCGCTGCCTGTAACTACATGATGATAAAAGGATTACTAGATTCTCGATGTTTTCTACCGCATGAAAAATGATGGTTTAATTTATTGCTTCTTTAGTCGTAGCCATATTCACGAGACATTTTGTAGACATTTTTCACAAAATATATATATATATATATATATATATATATATATATATATATATATATATATATATATATATAGTCTGCACAGCCAACAGAACCAAGAAATTATCAAACACGAAAAGAAACTGAAGAATAACAAAATCTCTGTGGAGGTTGGAAATGTAGCCCAATTTCTCAGAGGTCTATGGCCTAATTCAGGGAAGATGCTATTACGAATTATTCAAAATATATGGATTACCGAAGAAATTCCAGAAGATTGAAAGTGTGCCTTAATATACCCATTATATAAGAAAGGGAACAAACATGATGTGAATAATTACAGTGGTATTTCCATACTCCCTGTCATACGTAAGATATTAACAAACTTGTGTTATTGAAAAAGCACAACAGCTGCTACAATCAAAAATATCAGATTTCCAAGCTGGTTTCAGGTGAAACAGATCGTGCCCAGAGCAAAATTTAAACCTAAAATTAATGACAAGATTTGTAGACTTCAAAGCCTGTGACTCAGTCCACAGACCCACGCTATTTATGATTCTTGAAGAACAAGATCTTGATCAGAATATACAGAAAATCATTCAGCAGACATTAACAATCACAACATCCAAAGCGGAATTTATGGGAAAGCTTTCAAAATTGTTCGAGAAAAAAAAACTGGGTTCGACAAGGTGATATATCATCAAGTATGTTTTTCAATGTAGTTCCAGACAGAGCCATGGAAGAATGGGAAAACAAACTTGAAGAAGAGAATTGCTGGAAACCAATTTCATTAGGAACCAAAAAAACTTCGAGTCCCGTACTTAGCCTTTTGGGACGATCTCACGATAATGGCAGATTCTTTTGAGATGGCTATAAGACAGATAGAAACTCTGAAAGAGTGCGCAGATAAAGTCGACCTTCAGATATCATTCGAAAAGACAGTGTTTATAACAATAAATTTAGATATCTTCAAATTACAAACAAAATATGGAGAAATTAAGAGTGTTTCACATTTTAAATATCTAGAAGATATTATCTCTGAAAACATGCATAACAAGAAAGAACACAGAAAGCTAGTAAAGATTTAGGATTAGTGCAAAACCTCTATAATAAAAAATTCGTTTCTTTAAGTGTCAAAATGAGACATTACAAAACATCAATGTTATATGGCAGTGAAACCTTGCCACTAAACTCGAAAACTGATACAGAAAATCTAAAGAAAGCAGAAATAAAAAGACAATGAGCAAAGCTTTGATACCAAGATGGACCGAAAATGGTTATATCCTACAGAAAACGTCAAGAACTGAAGAATACTCTAACACAGAGACAGACATGAGGAAAAGACGCCTCAAATTCTGTGGTCACATAATGAGACTTCCAGAACACAGACTAACAAAGACAGTAGTAAAATACGTAGATTCCCTCGCCAATTGAGGAGAATGGTTCGAAAATGTTAAAAAAGACTTGGAATTAGCCAAAATCTTCAAAGAAGAAATAGACGTAAGGAACCGTTTTTGAATAAAAGTAGAGTAATGAACGGTTAAATTAGAGACAAAAGCCTGAAGAACCGGAACAAAATTTACGGAAGGAAGAAGAGCTACATTTTCACCAACAATTAAAAACTGATTGGCAAATAAAAAAACACAAGAAGAACAGAAAATGAACCATTTTTACTTAGTGTCTTCCACTCTGGCAGCCTTGCGACTAATATATATATATATATATATATATATATATATATATATATATATGTGTGTGTGTGTGTGTGTGTGTGTGTGTGTGTGTGTGTGTGTGTTTAGGTGCGGGCGGGTGTGAAGGACCAAAGAAACTGCTATAGGCATGCGAATTCAAAAACAGATATTTGCAAACAGGCACAATACGGAGCTGCGGCCGAGAACGCCTATATAAGACAGGAAGTGTCTGGCGCAGTTAGCAGATCGGTTACTGCTGCTACAATGGCAGGTTATCAAAATTTCAGGGAGTTTCAACGTGGTAGCCTGGGCGGCGCACGGGCGATGGGACACAGCATATCCGAAGTAGCGATGAAGCGGAGATTTTCCCATAGGACCATTTCACGAATGTACCGTGAATATTAGGAATCCGGTAAAACATCAGATCTCCTACATCGCTGAGGCCGGAAAAAGATCCTGCAGGAAAGGGGCCAACGACGATTGAGGAGAATCGTCCAACGTGACAGAAGTGCAACCCCACCGCAAATTGCTGCATATTTCAATACTGTGCTATCAACAAATGTCAGCGTGTGAATCATTCAATGAAACATCATCAATACGGGCTTATGGAGCCGAAGGCCCATTCGTGTACCCATGACGACAGCATGTCACAAAGCTTTACGCCTCGCCTGGGCCCGTCAACACTGACACTGCATTGTTGATGATTGGAAACGTCTTGGCTGGTCGGACGAGTCTGGTTGCAAATTGTATCCAGCGGGTATGTGTGTACGGGTATGGACACCACGAACCCATGGAGCCTGAACGTCAGCAGGGGACTTTTGAAGCTGATGGAGGCTGTGTAACGTTAAAGGATTGGAATGAAATGGAACCCCTGATACATCTGACACGTACGTAAGCATCCTGTGTGATCACCTGCATCCATTAATGTCCCTCGTGCATTACGACGTATTTTGGTAACTCCAGCAGGACAATGTGATTACCGAAACGTCCATAATTCCTACAGAGTGGCTTCAGGAACATTAGTCTGAGTTAAAACACTTTATAAGTAGCTTGTTTACGTGTTTGTATGTTGGCATCGCTTTAGTCTGCAGTCGTATCACTGACAGCGCTGTGCGCCCTCTATAAGAGACTCACTGTGGCTGATCGGACCCGCAGTTGGAAGAGTACAGCCAGGAGTTATGGAAGTTGGAGTGTATAGTCAGCAGTGATGGAGTTTGGAAGTTAATAGTTAGCAGTGATGGAGGTTAGTGGTCTGAAGCGTTAGCGTGATAGGACGGTCCGTCATAAACATTTAAAGTTATTGACGACTATATTATTTTTTCGAACTTGATGTCACGGACGATTATATAATTTTTGTACTGGTTCTCATTTGATTAAGGTAAAATCTGCTAAATACATTGTTTGCCCTGCAAAAAAATTTTCCCTTTGCTAACCTCATGGCTATTAGTAATCAGATCCTACACTATTTAAGATATTATTTAGCTGGCTGCACTGGTGCTTGCTGTATTGCTCTACTTCGTGTATTGAAGATTTTCTGTGAGGTAAGCGACTTAGGAAACGTAAGGGTTATTGTTAGTTTTTTTTCTAATTCAGGGACATCCTTCTGAGTTAATTTTAAGGAAGTCAGATGGCGTTGTCCTTGAATATTGTGATTAATTAATGAATACATGAAGTTTGAGTTGTCTTTGTCAGGGCAATCCTGTAGCTCAGTGTTGAAATGATAAAGATAAGCAAAGTAACAGTACGTCAGTTTAACTCAGCAGTTTCAGAATTAAATAACGTACAAGTTTCACAGTCTCATTTATTTCAGTTTAAGTAAATAAAAACATTTAATAAGACGTTTCACCTGTCGACCCTTAGCCGATAGTTCAAAATGGTTCAAATGGCTTTGAGCACTATGGGACTTAACATCTACGGTCATCAGTGCCCTAGAACTTAGAACTACTTAAACCTAACTAACCTAAGGACAGCATACAACACCCAGCCATCACGAGGCAGAGAAAATCCTCGACCCCGTCGGGAATCGAACCCGGGAACCCGGGCGTGGGGAGCGAGAACGCTACCGCACGACCACGAGATGCGGGCATTAGCCGATGGTACTTCACTGGATTCTTCTAATTTTCTTGAAGTTTTATTAATTAGTGCATGAATAGAAACTAGATGTTATTTACTGCTAGCGCGTAATTGTATATGGAATTTCCTTTGTAGATGTTGTTTCTTATTTTTGTGCTATATTATAATGAGCAAAGCAGTTGTGACATGCACTAGGATTTGTACCAAGTATCGCGCAGTCGCTTTAGCAATTAATTAGATACTGATTATTTTCATTGCTATTTTAGTTTGTCTTCCTATTTTTTCTTTTCAAATTTTTATCCTGTGAAACAGTGTGATAATCATGGCGTGTGAAAAGAGTAACACCAAGCTGAAAGTAAAGTGAGAAATGACAGTGAAGACGAACGTAGCTTGTTAGCACCATATAGTAACGAAGTGATAAATATTCAAGACCATAATTTGGTAACTGCACATGTGGATACAGATCAAGCAGTAAACGACGGTCTAGCAATGGAAACAGTGAACAGGGAACTATTGTCGATCGATCGATCGGTCGGTACCTGCTCGCTTCAGGAATGCGAAATACAGAACAAAATCTAGCAAATACGGTAGATTTAGATTTTACGTCATTAGCCATTTCTCAATTTACTCAAGACACACTTTCTGCATTTCGAAAAATGAGTATTGCCAGTTTGAATGCACTGCCGAAAAGCACAATGGAACATGTTTCAGTCACTCGTGCATTGTTATTCGATTTAATTCAAAAACTTAATAAAAATCAGAAACAAATACAGCAACAAATGGAAGAAAATCAGAAACTACTAAAACCAAAAGCTAGAGACAATGATACAAAACCAGGGACGAATACTGCAACGGCTCCAAAAATTTAATTCAATTCCACAAACAATTTAACATTTTTTTTCATCAGTCTACTGACTGGTTTGATGCGGCCCGCCACGAATTCCTTTCCTCTGCTAACCTCTTCATCTCAGAGTAGCACTTGCAACCTACGTCCTCAATTATTTGCTTGACGTATTCCAATCTGTCTTCCTCTACAGTTTTGGCCCTCTGCAGCTCCCTCTAGTACCATGGAAATCATTCCCTCATGTCTTAGCAGATGTCCTATGATCCTGTCCCTTCTTCTTATCAGTGTTTTCCACATATTCCTTTCCTCTCCGATTCTGCGTAGAACCTCCTCATTCCTTACCTTATCAGTCCACCTAATTTTCAACATTCGTCTATAGCACCATATCTCAAATGCTTCGACTCTCTTCTGTTCCGGTTTTCCCACAGTCCATGTTTCACTACCGTACAATGCTGTACTCCAGACGTACATCCTCTGAAATTTCTTCCTCAAATTAAGGCGGGTATTTGATATTAGTAGACTTCTCTTGGCCAGAAATGCTTTTTTTGCCATAGCGAGTCTGCTTTTGATGTCCTCCTTGCTCCGTCCGTCATTGGTTATTTTACTGCCTAGGTAGCAGAATTCCTTAACTTCATTGACTTCGTGGCCATCAATCCCGACGTTAAGTTTCTCGAAGTTCTCATTTCTACTACTTCTCATTACCTTCGTCTTTTTCCGATTTACTCTCAAACCATACTGTGTACTGGCAGAAGTAAAGCTGTGATTACCGGGTGTGAGTCATGCTTCGGTAGCTCAGTTGGTAGAGCACTTGCCCGCGCAAGGCAAAGTTCCCGTGTTCGAGTCTCGGTCGGGCACACAGTTTTAATCTGCCAGGAAGTTTCATACTGTGTACTCATTAAACCGTTCATTCCGTTCAGCAGATCATTTAATTCTTCTTCACTTTCACTCAGGATAGCAATGTCATCAGCGAATCGTATCACTGATATCCTTTCACTTTGTATTTTAATTCCACTCCTGAACCTTTCTTTTATTTCCATCATTGCTTCCTCGATGTACGGATTGAAGAGTAGGAGCGAAAGGCTACAGCCTGGTCTTACTCCCTTCTTAATAGAGTATTTCGTTCTTGATCGTCCACTCTTATTATTCCCTCTTGGTGGTTGTACATATTGTATATGTCCCGTCTCTCCCTATAGCTTACCCTTACCTTTTTCAGAATCTCGAACAGCTTGCATCATTTTATATTGTCGAACGCTTTTTCCAGGTCGACAAATCCTATGAACATGTCCTGATATTTCTTTAGCCTTGCTTCCATTATTAGCCGTAACGTCAGAATTGCCTCTCTCGTGCCTTTACTTTTCCTAAAGCCAAACTGATCGTCACCTAGCGCATTCTCAATTTTCTTTTCCATTCTTCTGTATATTATTCTTGTAAGCAGCATCGATGCATGAGCTGTTAAGCTCGCACTTGTCAGCTCTTGCCGTCTTCTGAATTGTGTGGATGATGCTTTTCCGAAAGTCAGATGGTATGCCGCCAGACTCATGTATTCTACACACCAACGTGAATAGTCGTTTTGTTGCCACTTCCCCTAATGATTTTAGAAATTCTGATGGAATGTTATCTATCCCTTATGCTTTATTTGACCGTAAGTCCTCCAAAGGTCTTTTAAATTCCGATTCTAATACAGGATCCCCTATCTCTTCTAAATCGCCTCCTGTTTCGTCTTCTATCACATCAGACAAATCTTCACCCTCATAGAGGCTTTCAATGTATTCTTTCCGCCTATCTGCTCTCTCCTCTGCATTTAGCACTGGAATTCCCGTTGGACTCTTAATGTTACCACCGTTGCCTTTAATGTCACCAAAGGTTGTTTTGATATTCCCGTATGCTGAATCTGTCCTGCCGACAATCGTATCTTTTTCGATGTCTTCACATTTTTACTGCAGCCATTTCGTCTTAGCTTCCCTGCACTTCCTATTTCTTTCATTCCTCAGCGACTTGTATTTCTGTATTCCTGATTTTCACGGAACATGTTTGTACTTCTCCTTTCATCAATCAACTGAAGTATTTCTTCTGTTACCCATGGTTTCTTCGCACCTTAACAAATACGAGAAGATTTAACCGCTGAGACACACGAAATCGAATCGAAATATCAAAAAGTCACTGAAGATCTGAAAACACAAATTTTTGAACATTTTCAGCCTATCTTTTCGCGACATGAAAATAAATTACAGAAAAAGAACTGCAAATCATTGTGCACGAAAATCACAACGCCTTACAAGCTAAAACTGACTTTGTTGCATCTACCGATACGATCGCGCAACTTGTAAAATATCACGGTAACTTAAAGGACACAGTAGACACACAAAAATTTGGTTCAGAAAGACACACGGAGGAAATTAGCTCATTACCAAAAAAAGTAGCCCAACTTTCGGATCAGTTAATAGATTTATCTACGAAGGTTGATGATGATTTGAATGGTACGAGACTTGTAGCTTTTACTAACAGAGAGGAGTACGTGGAAATTAGGAAATTCAAACAAAATCAGAATCAAATTAACACTCTACACAAAAGAGAAATGCAGGAAGTACGAGGTCAGTTGGCAGATGTAATGCAAAATTACATATTTCGGAGGATACTCGCGCTATGATGGGATATAGAGAAACAGAAGAGTCAAAGTAATAATACTAAGTATGTCGGAGATTTTGAAATAAATAGGCAGGGTGCATCGAATCTTGAGATGGAACCGCCGACACGATGTAAGGATGACCAATTTGCGACTCGGTTTATGATGACTTTGACTATAAGATTTTCATCACTACTCGTAAATTCAGAACATTCAAGAATTCTAGTAATGATATACATCCACAGGGTTGGCTTTATCAATTTCCTTACAGTTTTCCTTCTAAATGGTCATTAGAGAAAATAAACTGACAAAAGATTATACCACATTTCTCGTGTAAAACCGTTTATTGAGAAAGAATTTGCTTTTTGACTTAGTCTTGCCATTACGTTTTTCACTTCTAGTTACTATTACGCTTTGTCACACTTGGAAACTTAATATTCAGCGATGTTTTGAAGTAAACTATATAATCAAAAACCTACGGAACTTATTAAGACAGTAATTTTACGAGTCCTCTTTTATAAGGAACAGACAACACAGTCTCAATGTGTGTACATTTTTGCTTGTTGGTTGCACGATTACGTGACGACTCTTAGTTTACTTGAAGTACATTTTTATTTTAACTACTTTCTGTGATGTCACAGATGACACAGTATTTGGTTTGTTTACGAGACACCTACACGATTATACTTCGACGCTTCTTTGAGTGACACAATTTTTATTATTGCTTTTATACTGTATCTATTTTATAACTGCACAGTTTTTCTACGATTCTTGTGGAAAGTAAAACATGTTTTGGTAATGACTTTTGTAGGGCGTAGCTACAATGAGACAGCTTTTTTTGTAACACAACAATGCGTTACAGTATGGTACTTTCAAGGTCATGGCAATGCAACTTCAACTGTTTTGTATGATTTAATCTGCATATCTTTACTACTTGTATAGATACTGACATTGTCAGCTGGAGAACGATTAATGGAGTCCCCGTCAATGAAGCTTAAGATATGGAGTTTCTAAATCCTTGATCGCCTGTAGGAACACTGGATTATTAGTTTCCACAGGACAAAGCTGCCATCTTTAGAAGCACAGTGAACATGTTATGAAACCATGCTTTGCGATAAATCGCACGTTTGCATTTAAAACATTTGCATTTAAATCATCGTAACAGTCGCATAATAAAAAGACAGTAGAAAGCAAAAAAATATAAATATGTCCTTCTGGCAAAACCTGTAGGACTATGCCTTGCCATGAGGATGCAGTTACACTTTATCATGTTACACTGTCGCTTTATTATGAGACTGTTACGATAACACGAAAATGAAAGTTCGTCTTTTTACACAGCCTTATTTCATAGCCTGTACTCTGTGGATCTGAAGATGGCAATTTTTCCCGGTGGAAACTAGTAATCCAGTGAAGTACTTCTTTTAACTGCACCACATACCTTGCTAAATTTAATAAACTTAATTTCTATTTGCTAAGCCGTAATGTCGCCTCACATCCTTGATAAATTAACTGGTTTACTTGCTCTAATATCTGGTCTACGATTATTTTGGTTCTAATGTTCTAATGAGTTCTTTCAACATGAAGGCCACTGCCTCACTTTATTATTTTTTTTTTCAGTTCTCCATGTCAAATTTCTCACTTATTTGTTTCAGCAAGTAAACGCCTTTATGAGGGTCGCCTTCTTTATCTGCTTGGATCACTACATCGGCAGCATAGATAGTTTTAAGGAGAAATCCTGTCTATTCATTTATACAGGGTGTTACAAAAAGGTACGGCCAAACTTTCAGGAAACATTCTTCACACACAAATAAAGAAAAGATGTTATGTGGACATGTGTCCGGAAACGCTTAATTTCCATGTTAGAGCTCATTTTAGTTTCGTCAGTATGTACTGCACTGCCTCGATTCACCGCCATGATGTCATGCGGGATACTGTATCTGTGCTGCTAGAACATATGCCTTTACAAGTACGACACAACATGTGGTTCATGTACGATGGAGCTCCTGCACATTTCAGTGGAAGTGTTCGTACGCTTCTCAACAACAGATTCGGTGACCGATGGATTGGTAGAGGCGGACCAATTCCATCTCCTCCACGATCTCCTGACCTCAACCCTCTTAACTTTCATTATGGGGGAATTTGAAAGCTCTTGTCTACGCAACCCCGGTACCAAAAGTAAGGACTCTTCGTGCTCGTATTGTGGAAGGCCGTGATACAATACGCCATTCTCAAGGGCTGCATCAGCGCATCAGGGATTCCATGCGACGGAGGGTGGATGCATGTATCCTCGCTAACGGAGGACATTTTGAACATTTCCTGTAACAATGTGTTTGAAGTCAAGCTGGTACGTTCTGTTGCTCTGTGTTTCCATTCTATGATTAATGTGATTTGAAGAGAAGTAATAAAATGAGCTCTAACATGGAAAGTAAGCGTTTCCGGACACATGTCCACATAACATATTTTCTTTCTTTGTGTGTGAGAAATGTTTCCTGAAAGTTTGGCCGTACCTTTTTGTAACACCCTGCATATATTTGAAATTCTATTTTCCATATGTGCATTACATTTGAAGCTTCTTAATTTAATAAATTTTTACTTAAATTTGCAATAAGTTAGAAGGTGAAACTTCTACGTTATTTAATTCTGAAACTGCTGAGTTGGACTGACGTAGTGTCACTTTGCTTGTCTTCATCGCTTCAACACTGACCTACAGACTTGCCCTGACAAACGCAACTCAAACTTTTCCTATTCATTGATTACCCACAATATTAAAGGATAATGCGATCTGACTGCTTTAAAGTTAGCTGAAAAGAATGGCCCTGAACAAGACGAAATCCTAACAATGAACCATACATTTCGTAATTCACTTACCTCACAGAAAATCTTCATTACATTAACTATAGCGATACAGCAAGCACCAATACAGCCAGCTAAATAAAAGATTCTGACTACTGCGAGTTCCACCTACTAATAGACATGTGGTTAGTAAAGAAAAGATTTAGTTGCAGAGCAAACAATGTATTTAGGAGATTGTACCTTAATCATTTGACAACCAGTTATAAAAAATTACATAATCGTCAGTAATTCCATTATCATTTTACATTAAATCTCCATGACGGTTACACGTAGAGACCGACCGATCGCGCTAATACTGCAAACTTCCAACACTGCTAATAATTAACATCTAAGCTCCATCACTGCTGACTATGCACTTCTAACTTCCATCACTGCTGGCTCTTAACTTCCAATTGCAAGGCCGACCAGCCACATAGTCTCTTACAGAGTGCACACAGTGCTGTCAGTGATATTAATGCAGTCTAAAGCGCTGCCAACATACAAACATATGGACAGGCTACTTACAAATCTTGTATGTGAATGTTAAACAAAATTGGGGAGATACAGCAGGTTTGTAATTTTCCTTTGTTAGTTGCTGTATCATTAGTCATTTCTTCATTGATATCTATAGTGGTAGTTGTGTACTGATACGAACCGCTTATCGCAATTATCAGTTGTTTCGGATATCGGTGTTCGTCTTTATGTATCAAAGTTTCTGTCTATTGACATTTTTAAAATATTTTTAAAACTAAAGAAAGGTACGTGCATTTCCTTATTATAATCCCTACGTTTCTGTAAAAACTGTACCTATCTTAAAGTGTCCTTTCCTAAGGCTCAATTGTTTCTCATGCACTACCTCTTTCGTCATGATCATCAGTCTTGTGCTTAAAATCTTAGCATATAACTTGTATGCTGAACCCAGTAAATTTATTCCTTTGTATATAACAAGTACATGCTTCTCGCAATTTTTAAAAATTGGTGTCACTTTAGCGATCTTCCAGTCTTTGGAAATACTCTTCAAAATTTCGTCTGAGAGATGTAGCAGTCGTAGATGTAGAATCATCCCTTCATATTCTAGCAAATCAGCAAAAACACTCTCTCTTCCTGTCGCTTTTCTGTTCTTAAATGATGTGTTTCCCTCAGACTGCTGTTGTTGCTGTTGTAGTCTTCATTCTGAAGTCTGGTTTCATACAGCTCTCATGCTAGTCTATCGTGTGCAAGCCTCTTCGTCTCTGAATAACTACTGCAACCTACATTCTCCTGAATCTTTTTATTGTATTTATCTCTTGGTCTCCCTCTACAATTTTTACCGCCCACACGTCTCTCCAGTATTAAAATGGTGATCCCTTGATCTATCAGAATGTGTCCTATGAACCGATCACCTCTTTTATTGATGCTGAGACACAAATTCCTGTTTTCCCCAATTCTGTTCAGTACCTCCATACTAGTTACGCGATCCACCCACCTAACTTTTAGTATTCTTCATTAGAACCACATTTCAAAAGTTTATATTCTCTTCTTTTGTAAACACTTTATCGTCCATGTTTTACATCCATGTATGGCATCACTCCATACAAATATTTTAGAAAAGACTTCGTCATACTTAAATCTACATTAGAAGTTAAACTTTCTTCCTCAGAAATGATTTTCTTGTCACTACCATCTGCATCCTACGTCCTCTCTGCTTCACCCATAGTAATTTGTTGTACAGTCCAAATAGCAAAACTCATCTTTTACTTTAAGCGTCTCTTTCGCTAATCTAATTCCCTCAGCACCATCTGATTTAATTCGACTACATTCCATCATCCTTGTTTTTCTTTCGTTCATGTTCATCTAATACCCACCTTTCAAGATATTGTCCATTCCGTTGAAATGTTCTTCCAAGTACTTTGGTCCCCCTCTGCGACAGAAGCGCAGTGTCATCGGCAAACCTCAAAGTTTTAATTGCTCCTCCTTGACTTTTAATGCTTTTTCCAAATCTTCTTTGATTTCCTTTACCGCTTGTTCAATGTACAGATTGAATAACATTGGGAATAGGTTACAACCCTGTCTTATTCACTTCTCAATCACTGCTTCCTTGTCATACCCCTCGACTCCTGCAACTGCAGTCTGATAGTCTGGTTTCTGTAAAAGTTGCTTATAAGATAAGTCGTAGGTTCAGTATTGCCTCGTGTGTTCCCACATTTCTCCGGAATCCTAAAATATCTTCCCCGATGTTGGCCTCTAGCAATTTCTCCATTCTTCTGTAAAGAATTCACGTTAGTATTTTGGCGCCATGACATCGTAACTGATAGTTCGGTAATATTCACACCTAACAGAACTTTCCTTCTTTAGAAATGAAGTTAATTGATTCGTCTTTAAGTGTGATGATATTTCTCTTGTCTCATACACCTAACAGTCCATGTGAAATTGATTCGGGCTCTCTCAGATCTTTCAGTAGTTCTGACGGAATGTCGTCTACTCGCGTGGCCTTAATTCGAATTAGGTCTTTCAGAACATTGAAAAATTCTTTTTGCAGTATCATATCTCCCATCTCCTCTTCATCTACTTCTCTTCCAGTTCTGTAATGCTGTGTCTAAGTTCACCTCCTACGAACAGACCCTCTCGCGCTGTCATTCCTTTCTCCGGGTACATATTCACCTACAGTTTTTCCTTTCTTCATTTTACTGCTACTGAAATCCAATCCTACATCACAATAAAATTTCCGTCTCTCTTAACTATCTGAATGATTTTTTTAATCTCATCACCTGGGTAATGCCGGAGCTCACCTGGTGTAATATGAAAGTGAACAGCTAAATGAAGATAAACCTGCCATGTCGAAACCGGTAACGGCGCTGTTTATCTACGCAAATAGGATTATTAACAAATGCTGGTTGCTGGTTTCTTCATTTCAAGGGTCATCTGAAATTTTGTACACGTCCACAATAAAAAAAAAGATATTTTTCTTGAAAATATCAGGAAAGATAACACTGAAGTACTACGTTTTACTTGTGATAATGAAGCATTACATTTTCAAATAGTGGAACTGTAGTCAACAAAACAAATTTCTCCTATAATTTAAATCTTGGACCCTTGGAAAGAAGCAGAGATTGGCATAAAGCTCAGGCAATATATACTAACGTGTGTTTCAAAATTATTGTGTTCATGGCTCGGCAACTGGATCAGGTCCAGGCACACGCAACGGAATAACCAGTCTCAATAGCACTCAAAACAGGTTTTGTGAAAAAATGGCGAGGCAGGACTGTAATCCTCAATCAACGACAACGTTCAGGGGTTATAGGAACGAATGCCCCCAGTACATAGCCAAAGACGATGGCAATGCGGTTTGCTCACTTCAGTTCGTAATATTTTGCGAACAATGGCTGAAGAAAACCTACAGATGAGTATCTCCGAAGGCGTCAGGACACTCATGGTCCACATCTCAACAAGTATTTGTTTCAAAACGGATGTTTGTAAGACTTCTCTTCATGTTTGTACAAATCCGATTATGGATACGAAAGTGGGAATCTTATTTATTCACCCAGTATAACATTTTATAGGGAATCTTGAATGCAAAGAATTTCCTGTGTGACGTTTCCAGATTAGTTAAATGACAGTAAAATTCGTAAATGATCCGACAGACATTGCCAAATCTCAAGCTCGTGAGCAGCAGAGAACACTGAATGCTCTGAGATGGGCAGAAATGATGGCTCATTGACAAAGCTACAAGTTACATCAGTTGATCCATTATACTTATAGAAGTCCCGACTAAACAGTCACTGTTTCCTCATTGAGCGCTTTGCGAATAGTAGACAGAATTCAGAACGATTAATTAGATGAACATAACTACTGCAGGCGTGATTTCCTAAGTTTAGCGACTCTGGTGTCGGAGCACCATGATAACTAAGGAAACATACAGAACATTCTTTGAAATCTCATCGGCCATCGATCTGAGAACGAAGCTGATTAAACATAAGCAATGTCTTAGGAAGTATTTAGATGGTCCATACATAAGGGGAATATTTGTTGGCAGTAGCATTGCCGTAGACACTGCTGCAATGTGGCTGCAACAGACGGAAGTTTTGCTAATGCCTGGGCGATGCTGCTATGTTGCAGGACGCTGAAGGTAGTTTCCGACGTATTGGCGAGGGACTGGAGAACATCTCGTATGGCAGGACGATATCTGTCTCTGTCCTTATCTGTAAATGCTTCCCTGTCACCCTCACGTTCATTGCCTGCTTCTCTCGTCAACAGCGGTGCAGTTACATGCTTGAGCGAAATCAGTATTGTTTCGCATTGGTTCAAATATGGTTGTTCATGTAGGCACATGCTAAGCAAGATATTTGCTTACGAAGAATGGAAGTGCAGGTTCCTCTTCACCTATATGGTTTGCATTTGATGTCATTAGATTTATACTAGCTCAAGAAATACACTATGTGATCAAAAGTATCCGGAGACCAGGCTGAAAATCACTTACAAGTTGGTGGCACCCTCCATTGGTAATGCTCGAATTCAATATGGTGTTGGCCCACCCTTAGACTTTATGACAGCTTCCACTCTCGCAGGCATACTATAAATCAGGTGCTGGAAGGTTTCTTGGAGAATGACAGCCCATTCTTCACAACGTGATGCACTGAGGAGAGGTATCGATATCGGTCGGTGAGGCATGGCACGAAGCCAGCCTTCTGAAACATCCCAAAGGTGTTCTGTAGGATTTAGGTTAGGGCTCTGTGCAGGCCAGTCCATTACAGGGACGTTATTGTCATATAACCACTGCGCTACATACCGTGCATTATAAACAAGTGCTCGATCGTTTTGAAAGGTGCAATCGCCGTTTCCAAATTGCACTGCAACAGCGGGAAGCAAGAAGGTGCTTAAAACATCAGTGTAGGCCTGTGCTGTGATAGAGTTACCCAAAACAAAAAGGGGTGCAAGCCCTCTCCATGGGAAACACGACCACACCTTAACAACACCGCCTCCGAATCTGACTTTTGGCACTACACACCCTGGCAGATGACGTACACCGGGAATTCGCCATACTCACACAATGCCATCGGGTGGCCACATTATGTACCATGATTCGTCACTCCACATAAGTATTTTCCACTGTTCAATCGTTCAATGCTTACGTCCCTTACACCAAGCGAGGCGTCGTTTGGCATTTACCGGTGTGATGTGTGTCTTATGAGAAGCCACTCGACCTTGGAATCCAAGTTTCTCACCTCCCGCCTAACTGTCATAGTACTTGCAGTGGATCCTGATGCAATTTGAAACTCCTATGTGATGGTCTGGATAGATGTCTGCCTATTACACATTACGACCCTCTACAACTGTCTGCAGTCTCTGTCAGTCAACAGACAAGATCGGCCTGTACGTTTTGTGCCGTACGTGTCCCTTCACGGTTTACACTTCACTATCATATCGGAAACGGTGAACCTATTTATGTTTAGCAGTGTGGAAGTCTCGCGTGCAGACAAATGACACAAGTGACACGCAATAACCTAACCTAGTTCGAAGTCCGTGAGTTCGGCGGAGCGCCCCATTCTGCTCTCTCTCGCTAATGACTACTGAGGTCACTCATATGGAGTACCAGGCAGTAGGTGGCGGCAAAATGCACCTAATAAGATAAAAAAAGTATGTTTTGGGCTGTCAGGATACTTCTGAGCACACAGTGTACCGGAAACCGAATTTGATAGTGTAAATAGTAGTGTGGGCTAGTAAAAAATCCTTCATTAAATCTATCAGTCATTCCACCAAAGGATCGCGTATTTATGGTACGATGAAGCTTATTGATGAATATTATTGAACAGCCAGTTCCGTTTCCTGGCGTCCTATAAATGTTTTAAGTTATTACTTGCGGCAGATGGAAGAGAATTCCCTGTTTTACAGCCAATATCTGTGGCGCGATGAGAGTGCAATGTTGCAAAAGATAGGGTGCCCCCTCGAGATATATTTGCACTACGAGCCGAGACGTAATGAAAAGGTGCCAATGGCGCTGTAAGACAGACCCCTAATGCATTATTCTATGAACTTTGCCCTACGGAGCCACAATAGCTGTCATTTGAACTCAGCCACTCCACAGCATCCCAGCACTCACGGAACTTGTGAAGACAAGGGGAACTGACAGCAACTGAGACATCACTGTGGGGATAAGTCCTCTCACATCTGTGGATAATAAGGGCAAATGGCTGCATCGCCAGCTGCGATGACGTTATATCCATCTTAAATACAACTATTTCTTAAGTCTCATTCTCAATGCCTGGTCGTCTCCGGTGTACCACTGATTCCAATGGCATGAGAGCCTCGTTAGTTAATAACTTGTCTGGCAAATCATGATGTGCTACCTGCTGCTGAGAGAGGACCTCGCTGTGGTGGAACTTAACCGCAGCAAGCTGACACTGCTGTTTGGCCACCACAATGTTTGAAGATGATGTGGACGAGCCTGAGTCTTTGACTGGTGAAGGCCTATACCAAGCGACTGAAAACTACCGTTTACCGCCTGTTGTGCAAGTCATCTGAGTACCACCTCCTGGCTGTTTCCAGTACCTGCTCCCTGGCTACATGCAGTGTTGCTGACTTGGATCCAGGGCTTCCGCCTTCATGACATGCACCACTTGTGCTATACTGTTGGCCCTTGCTGAAGTGCACGTTGATATCCGAGAGCGCTGGCTTGGGTCACACTAGCTGCTAGTGAGCTGCAGTATGATGTCGCCTGCACAACACCACCGTTGGAAGCCGCTGGCCGCTGGCCACTGGCCGCCGAAGCACTACGGCCTTGTAGCACGTAATTGTGTGAATCAGTACGCCTTCCGCTCCGCTAGGGGAGCCAATCTGCACTGTCAATTGCTAGGAATAAATCTGGTCCCAGACAACGCTGTTTCACTGACGCCGCAACTCTTGTCCAGAAAGGTTGCAAGCGCACACCTATCTGTTGTTGATATGACTCACGACAGCTAAATTTATAAGCAGATGAATAGACAAGTAAGGAGGTTCACACGGTTGTACATGGGTAAACTTCAGATTAAGATAAAAGTCCTTACTATCAACGATGACCAGTGCATTACACAATGAAAACGGCCAGTTGCAAGGTACACAAAATGCTTTCGTTCACCGCACTGCATCGTGCCAAACATTGCAAGATGAGCGAAGCTGCTGCTGTGTTGATGACGACGTCAGAAACTGGAGGTCTCCATAAGTTGATTTCATACTCAAAGTACTGGCGTTGTTTAAATAACAGAGAGTAAGGCGGAAGTGTTATCTCCAATATCTTGTGAAAACCCAGGGTGTGAAGTACCTAAAGTACCAAATGATGTGAGTGTGTGATTCACGAGAATGAATGGATGTGTAACAACTTGGGCGATACTGATGTTGGAGCAGTAGTGTCAGCACCACTGGATGATGAAGGCTGATGTTTCTAGGCCGTGGAGCCAGGACTAGATGTACAGGAAAAAACGCTGGTTTTTCTGTCGTGTGGAGTGGAGCTGCAGAAGATTATTTTAACGTAGATACTGTGGAGAATGTACAAGAAAATGATGATGTTACATGTGTTACGAATGTCGATGATAAATTTCAGACACTTTCATTAACAGAGGACGCCGATTCATCGCCACTTCTGGTGGCAGATCTTTTCCCAAGAAGAGAGGGAGGAACAAAAATCAAGGAAAAATGTTTGTGTGGCTAAAGATCTACCTGACAAGGTTGGATCCTTTCACGAGTTTGTGCCTGTTGATCAGGGGAAATTTAATGGTAGTTGCAATATTACGGATAATAAGGGTTAAATATAACGTCGTCTAAGTATTCTTGAAAGTAGAGTGAAATTCGGTGGGACGTTGTTTCAACCGGAGACTGTTGCATATCTTACAAAGTCTCATGGCTCTATATCATGAAAAGAACACCGAACTGCGTACAGCTTCATTTAGATTCAATGCACACGATAAAGCGCGCAAGAAGTCAAGATAGTTGGATTTGAAAAGTAAAGGCATAAAAAGGCAAGGAATTTCAAGGCGAAATCATTTAGAAAGTACCAGTTGAATAAAAGAGGTAAATAGAGCCACCAAACACATTTTGTGTGTAGTAGTACTGTGGGCAGCTGTCGTGTAAGCATAATTTTATGGATGTGTGTTTTAAGAATACGTAAAGAAAACTTTTGTTTGGAAGCAAAGTTCGGGATGGTATACCGAAACGGTGAATTAGCAAACCACCTTATACTGTAAGGAGATATTATAAATTGGTTATGGGTCATGGTGACTGAAATGGGGAAAGCATATCCGTATTTCTTACAGCAACTTGCACACTGGTCAGGCAGAACATCATGACCACCTACCTAATAACCGGTACGTTCACCTTATCCACGGGTAACAGCGACGACGTGTGGTAGCGTGGAAGCAATAAGGCCTTCGTAGATCGCTCGAGGGATTTGGCGTTGCATCTGCTCACTCAAGTCATCCAATTCCCGTGAATCTCGTTGAGTTTGAGGGGGAAGGGCACGAGCTCTGACCCACACTTTCAGTCTCATACTAGTGTTTGATCGGTTTCAGATCTAGCGAGTTGAAGTTCAGTGCATCTACACTCCTGGAAATGGAAAAGAGAACACATTGACACCGGTGTGTCAGACCCACCATACTTGCTCCGGACACTGCGAGAGGGCTGTACAAGAAATGATCACACGCACGGCACAGCGGACACACCAGGAACCGCGGTGTTGGCCGTCGAATGGCGGTAGCTGCGCAGCATTTGTGCACCGCCGCCGTCAGTGTCAGCCAGTTTGCCGTGGCATACGGAGCTCCATCGCAGTCTTTAACACTGGTAGCATTCCGCGACAGCGTGGACGTGAACCGTATGTGCAGTTGACGGACTTTGAGCGAGGGCGTATAGTGGGCATGCGGGAGGCCGGGTGGACGTACCGATGAATTGCTCAACACGTGGGGCGTGAGGTCTCCACAGTACATCGATGTTGTCGCCAGTGGTCGGCGGAAGGTGCAAGCGCCCGTCGACCTGGGACCGGACCGCAGTGACGCACGGATGCACGCCAAGACTGTAGGATCCTACAAAGTGCCGTAGGGGACACTTGCCAGCAAATTAGGGACACTGTTGCTCCTGGGGTATCGGCGAGGACCATTCGCAACCGTCTCCATGAAGCTGGGCTACGGTCCCGCACACCTTTAGGCCGTCTTCCGCTCACGCCCAGGACTGCATACGACCGAGGCACACAGGGCCAACACCCGGCATCACGGTGTGGGGAGCGATCTCCTACACTGGCCGTACACCTCTGGTGATCGTCGAGGGGACACTGAATAGTGCACGGTACATACAAACCGTCATCGAACCCATCGTTCTACCATTCCTAGACCGGCAAGGGAACTTGCTGTTCCAACAGGACAATGCACGTCCGCATGTATCCCGTGCCACCCAACGTGCTCTAGAAGGTGTAAGTCAACTACCCTGGCCAGCAAGATCTCCGGATCTGTCCCCCATTGAGCATGTTTGGGACTGGATGAAGCGTCGTCTCACGCGGTCTGCACGTCCAGCACGAACGCTGGTCCAACTGAGGCGCCAGGTGGAAACGGCATGGCAAGCCGTTCCACAGGACTACATCCAGCATATCTACGATCGTCTCCATGGGAGAACAGCAGCCTGCATTGCTGCGAAAGGTGTATATACAATGTACTAGTGCCGACATTGTGCATGCTCTGTTGCCTGTGTCTATATGCCTGTGGTTCTGTCAGTGTGATCATGTGATGTATCTGACCCCAGGAATGTGTCAATAAAGTTTCCCCTTCCTGGGACAATGAATTCACGGTGTTCTTATTTCAATTTCCAGGAGTGTATTATAACTAACCACCGTATTCCTCTAACCGCTACTTCACGCTCCTGGCCTTGTGACATGGCGCATTATCTTGCTGAGAGAGGCCACTGCCGCCGGGAAACATGATCGTGATGAAGGGGCGTACTTGCTCTGCAACCACGTACAATGCACCTTGGCATACATGCTCTGAAACCATGTACAATGCTCCTTGGCCGTCATGGTGCCTTACAAGAGCTCCATTGGACCCTTGGATGCCCACGTAAATATCTCCCAAAGCATGACTGAGCCGCCGTCACCTTGTCTCGTCCCATAGTACAGGCGTGAAGAAGCTGTTCCCTGGAAGAAGATGGATTGCAGCCCTCCTATCGGCATGATGAAGAAGGCATCGGGCTTCATCATACCGTACAAAGCTCTGCCACTGCGCCAATGTCCAGTGTCACTGAAGTGTTCGGTGCACAACTCCTTTATACACAGTTGTACTCTGCCCAGCATTGAAGTGTGATGTTAGTTTCATCACAAACAGCCGCCCGTTCGGTTTTACCAGTCTGTACAGCCTACGACGTCCGACGTCTGTAATGACGAGTGACCGCTCAACCTCTCGACGTATGGACGTGGTTTCAGCTTGGCTCCGCCACGTGCTGGAGACACTAACCACGGCACTCCTCAAAGCCTGACAAATCGTCCTGTTCCTGAAACGGTAGTGTTGAGCCTCTGGGCCACCAAAATCTGTCCTCGGTCAAACTCAGATAGACTACGCACCTTCCCCATTATATGTACACACGGACAGCACATGCACCAAATGCTCCGCACGTGTGTCTGACTAGCAGTCATTCCTCGCTTGAACAGGTTTATACCGATAGTAGGTCGGTGGACATAATCTTCTATATGATTAATTCATAAACTACCTACGCTGGAGGCGTAACACTGCATCCCTCTGGACCTACATTTATATCTGATTCCCAATTGTTGATTTGACGCCTTAACTAATAAATAGGAAAACACATCACACGAATTTCTCTACTGTCCCAAACTATTCGTCTTAGAGTAGCAATTGCAACCAACATTCGAAATTACACTGAAAAATATAGCAACACCAAAAAGTAATTAACATAGGGGTATGAAATTACGGGAATACTTTTGTCAAGGTAGCAGATTTATGTTATTAACATTGCAACATTAACAGTTTAATGAAAGCGCGGGATAGTCCATTGCAGATGTAACATTATCGTACATTAATAACCGTTGCAGTTGCCAGATCGTTAAATGAAACCACGTAAACATCCATCTATTTCATTGTAATGGTGCTGGATGTGAGTTTTTAGGATGGAATTACTTGCCTGTAGCACAAGGTCGGTCAATACAGGACTGGTTGATGTGGGTTATGGATGGCAATAGAGTTGACGTCCGTTGATGTCCCATATGTGCTAGTCTTGAAACAGATCTGGTGGTCGAGCAGGAAAAGGCTCTACTCCGTAGAGCTCGTGGGTTACAAAATAATGTGGGCATGCGTTGTCCAGCCGGGAAACACCTCCTGAAATGCTGTTCATTAGTGGCAACACAGAACGTCGAATCAACATGGTTCAAATGGCTCTGAGCACTATGGGACTTAACATCTGAGGTCATCAGTCCACTAGTCTTAGAACTACTTAAACCTTCGGACATCACACACATCCATGCCCGAGGCAGGATTCGTACCTGCGACCGTAGCGGTTCCAGACTGAAGCGCCTGGAACCGCTCGGCCACAGCGGCCGGAAAACGTCGACTCAGCAGATCAACGTACAAATTTGCGGCCAATGTGCATGAGATAACCACGAGAGTACTCCTGCTGTCATACGAAATCGCATTCCGTGTGACTAGCAGACAGGTTCGTTGCAGCCCTTAACAAGCCTCATTTTAAAGAACAAACGGCCATCACTGGCAAGCAGAACCAGCTGGCACCCGACAACACAACCAACCTCCACCCTGCCCTTCAATGAGCTCTCGCTTGACACCACCGAAGTTGCAAATGACGGTGGTTTAGCGTTACTGGAATGCGCACTCAAGGACGTCTAGTTCGGAGCTATCATTGAAGTAGCCGATTTGCAACAAACAGTTCGTTGTGTCACTGCGGTGCCAACTGCTCCTCAAATTGCTGCTGCAGATGCAGTACGATGCGCAAGAGCCATACGTCAATAATATTAATCTTTCATATCGGTAGTGCCCTTTGCACTTCAGAAACTTTCTGCAGTATCGCAGAAGAAACATCCAACATCTCGTAGCCCTCCTAAACGACCTTGTTCAAACTGAGCGATGTGTTGAGAATGTTGTCTTATAGCCGGCCGGAGTGGCTGAGCGGTTCTAGGCCCTACAGTCTGGAACCGCGCGACCGCTACGGTCGCAGGTTAGAATCCTGCTTCGGGCATGGATGTGTGTGATGTCTTTAGGTTAGAAAGGTTTAAGTAGTTCTAAGTTCTAGAGGACTGACTACCTCAGAAGTTGAGTTCCATAGTGCTCAGAGCCATTTGAACCATTTGTTGTCTTACACGCATTATTGACTAACGTCAAATAACCACATTCAGTATCAAAGGTAAGGCTCACAACCGTTACAGCGTGTACTTAAAGCAGATGCATCCTTATAGTGACGCGAAATTTGAATGAACATAATCATTCAGATGTAGAAACACGCCTACCAATTTTCGCGACTTTTCATAACTTTTCCCTGGTGTTGCGATTCTTTCCTTCAGTGTATTGCTGTATTACAATGTCTGTCTTCCTCTACAGTCTGTACGCTCTACTGATTCCTCTAGTACCATGGAAGTCCTTCCATGATGTCTTTACAGGTGTCCTACCACCCTGGCCCGTCTTCTTGCCAATGATTTCCATATAACGCTTTCCTCGCCAATTCTGCAGAGAACCTCCTCGTTCCTTACCTTACTAGTTCGCCTAATTTTCAGCAATCATCTGGAGTACCACATCTCTAATTCTGCGATTCTCTTCTTTTCCGGTTTTCCCACAGTCCATTTTCACTACCATACAATGCTGAGCTCCAAACGTAATGTCTAAACAATTTATTTCTCAAATTATTTGAGAGTAATAGACTTCTCTCAGCCTGTAATTCCCATTTTGATCTAGTCTGCTTTTTCTATCCTCCTTGACCCGTCCTTCATAGGTTATTTTGATGCTTACTTAACAAAATCCCTTAACTTTGTCTACTCCGTGATCCCAAACTGTGGTTTCAAGTTTCTCGCTGTTCTCATTTCTGCTGCTTCACATTACTTCGATCTACGGCCGGTCCATATTCTGTACTCATCAAGCTGTTTGTGCCATTCAACAGCTGCTGTAAATTATTCGTCATTTACACTGGGGACAGCACTCTCATCAGAGAATCTTACGGTTGATATCCTTTCACATCCAAATTTAAATCCACTCTTGAACTTTCCTTTTACATCCGTCATTGCTTCTTCGATGTATAATTTGAAAATTAACTGCGAAAGACGACATAGCCCTCTTACACCCTTTACCACTCGTAAAGCGAAACTGATCGTCATCTAACATACAATTTTCTACTTCATTCGTCTGTATATCATTCCTGTCATTAACTTCTGTTCATGTTAAGCGGATAGTGCGATAATTCTCCCACTTGTCATTTCCTGCTGCCATAGGAATTGCGTGGATGCTGTTTCTCGAGAAATTCTGGTGGCATGTCGCTGGGCTCATAAATTCTATACACCAACGAGAACAGTCGTCTTGTTACCAACTCTTTCAATGATTTTTAAGTTGTGATAGGATGTTACCTATCCCTTCTACCTTCTTTGGTCTTGAGCTGTCCAAAGGTCTTTTAATTTCTGAATCTGTTACTGGATTCCCCTCTCTCATCTCTGTTTACTCCTGCTTCTTCTTCTATCACATCACACAAGCCCTCCACCTTATAGAGGCCGTCAATGTACCCTTTCCACCTACCCGCTGTCTCCTTTGCATTTAATAGTTGAATTGCAATTGTATTCTTAATGCTGCCGCCCTTGCTTTTAACTTCATCGAATATTGCTTTGACTAGCTTGTATCATGAGTCACTCTTTCTGGCAATCATTTCTTTTTTGATTTGCTCACATTTTTCCTGCAACCATTTTGACTTAGCTTCCCTGCACTTACTACTTATTTCATTACTAAGTGACTTGTATTCCCGTATTTCTCTATTTCCATGATTATTTTCTTTATTTCCACCTTCTGGCGATCAACTGAAATATTTTTTCTGTTATTCATTGTTTCTTTACAGTATGCTTCCTTGTACCTTCGTTTTGATTTCTAACTTTCGTGATTCTCCTTGTATAGACGTCCATTCCTCTTCGACAGAGAAGCCTATTGGGCCATTACTTATCGTAGTATGTATAGCCTTGGATAACTTCAAGTGCCTCTCTTTATTTCTTTGAATTACCATATCCCATGTATTTGCGTATTAATTTTCCCAGAATAGCTTTGACGTACTCTTCATCATGGCTCTGAGCACTATTGGAATTAACATCTGAGGTCAACACTCCACTAGAACTTGGAGCTACTTAAACCTAACTAACCTAAGGACATCACACACATCCACGCCCTAGGCAAGATTCGAACCTGAGACCGTAGTGGTCGCGCGGTTCAGACTGAAGTTTCTAGAACCGCTCGGCCACCCCAGTCGGCAGCACTTTCAGTCTCCGTCTTCAGTTATACGTTGGAGCTATTCCAAGTCCCTTCTTCTTGTCAGTGTTTTCCACATACTGCTTTCCACTCCGATCTGCCTAGAACCTTACGTTATCACGCGAGCTAATTTTCAACATTCTTCTGTGGGACCACACCTCAAATGCTTCAACTCTCATCTGCTCCGTTTTACCCTCAGTCCATGTCTCAGTACCACTCAGGGCTGTGTTCCAAACGAGCATTCTAAGAAATGTATTCCATAAATTAAGGAGGCTTGTCTGGATCAATAATGTGCTTTTCGTATGTGTTAGCCCGCTTTTGATGTCCTCGGTGCTATGTCCATCATTGGTTATTTTGTTGACTAAGTAACAGAATTCCTTAACTTCATCCACTTCGTGACTATAAATCCTGATGTTAAGTATCTCGCTGTTCTAATTTCTGCTACTTATCATTACTTTCGTCTATCTTCGATTTACTCAGAATCCATATTCTGTACTCATTAAGCTGTTCATTCCGTTACGCATATCCCATAATTCTTCTTCACTTCCACCAGCAAATCGAATCATTGAATCCTGTCACTATAAATTTTAATTCCACTTCTGAATTTCTTTTGTCTCCATCATTGATTCATCGATATATAGACTGAACAGTACAGACTCTTTGATCCGATAACTTTGTTCTTGGTCTCTCTCTCTCGGCTGTCACACATGTTTTACTTTACCCGTCTCTCCTATAGCTTCCCCTTAAATTTTTTTCAGGATTTTCAACATGTTGCATAATTTGACATTGTCGAAAGCTTTTTGCACTTTGAAAAATCCCTTTAACGCGTCTCCATTTTCCTACAGGATTGTTTCCATTATCAACCGCAGACAGAACGCCCCCTCTGGAGCCTTTAGCTTCCATGATACCGAACTGATAATCCTCCAACACATCCCCAATTTTCTTCACCATTCTTCTGTATATTATTCTTGTCAGTAACTTGGATGCACGAACTGTTAAGCTAATTATGCTGTAACTCTCACACTTCTCTGCTCTTGCTACCGTCGGGATTGCGTGGATGAAATTTTTTCGAAAGTCAGATTGTATATCACCAGACTCATGCTTTTTCCACACCAAGGTGAATGGTCGTTTCGTTGCCACTTCCCCGAATGATTTTAGAAATTCTGGTGGAATGTTGTCCACCCCTTCTGCCTTAGTCTTCCAAAGCTATTTTAAATCATGAATCAAATTCCGAATTCCCTGGCACTTCTTATCACATCAGACAATTCTTATTTCTCATAGAGACCTACAATATATTCTTTCAATATGTCGCTCTCACATCTGCTTCTAAGAGTAGAATTGGCGTTGCACTCAATGTTACAACCATCGCTTCAAATTTCTCCTAAGGTTATTTTGGCTTGCCTATATGCTTAGCCAGTCGATCCGACTGTTAATTCTTTTTCGATTTCTTCATAAATTTCATGTAGACATTTCATTTCAGCTTCCCGGCACTTTCTAGTTATTTATTTCCTCAATGACTTGTATTCCTGTCTTCCTGAATATCCCTAAACACTTCTGCATTTGATTCTTCCACCTATTAACTGAAGAGTTTCTTGTCATACCCATGGTTTGTTCTAAGCTACCTTGTTTGTCCCAATGTTTTTCTCTCCAACTGCTGTGTTGCCTTTTGTAGAAATTTCTATTTCTTTTCAACGGTGCTGCGTAATGAGCTATTCCGTATTGCAGCAGTTTAGAGAAGTTCAAGCGTATCTGTTCATGTCTTGGTGGTTGAATATCCCATTTCATTTCGTACTGGTTCTTCCCGACTGATCTCTTAAACTTCAGCCATTCTTTATCACTTTTACATTTTGACCTGCCGGCCGCGGTGGCCGTGCGGTTCTGGCGCTGCAGTCCGGAACCGCGGGGCTGCTACGGTCGCAGGTTCGAATCCTGCCTCGGGCATGGGTGTGTGTGATGTCCTTAGGTTAGTTAGGTTTAAGTAGTTCTAAGTTCTAGGGGACTTATGACCTAAGATGTTGAGTCCCATAGTGCTCAGAGCCATTTGAACCATTTGAACATTTTGACCTGAGTATATCCACACCTGGCTCCGCCTTAAGAACCAATATCTGATTTCGAAATCAGCGTCCTACTGTGATGTAACCTAACTGAAATCTTCCCGTATCTCCCAGCCCTTTCCTCGTATATCTCCTCTTCTTGCGGTTCTTGAACAGAGTATTCGCTATTACTAGCTGCACTCTATTTGCCGACCGTGGTGGTCTCGCGGTTCTAGGTGCGCAGTCCGGAACTGTGCGACTGCTACGGTCGCAGGTTCGAATCCTGCCTCCGGCATGGATGTGTGTGATGTCCTTAGGTTAGTTAGTTCTACGTTCTAGGGGACTGATGACCACAGCAGTTGAGTCCCATAGTGCTCAGAGCCATTTGAACCATTTTTTTTTTTGAATCTATTACAAAACTCGACTAGTTTTTCTCGTCTCTCATTACTAGTACCAAGCCCATATTCATAGTCTCCCGTAACCCTTTGTTCCACTACTTCCCCCACAATTTCCACCCAGCCCCCGTGATTATTAGCTTTTCGTCTCCCTTCATGTACTGCATAACTCGTTTAATATCCTCATATACTTCCTGTGTCTTTTCATTTTCAGATTGCGACGTCAGCATATATACAAGAAATATAGCTGTCGGTGTTAGTTTACTGACGATTCTGATGAGAACAGCCCTATCACTGAACTGTTAACGGTGACACTCTCTCTCCCCTACCACTCTATTCAAAACGAATCCTACTTCCGTTGTACCATTTTCTGGTGATGTTGATATTATTTTTTACTAATCTACCCAGAGATCCATGTCTTCTTTCCATTTCACTTCACTGCCTCTCTAATCTATTTTATAGATTGAGCCTTTGCATTCCGCTCCTCGGATTTTATTACTTCCCTACCACGTTTAGATTCGTGACATTCGACGCTGTGACTCATAGAACGCAACCTTCCGTTGGTTATTCATTATTTTTTGTCCTGTTAACGTCCCCATTTAGCAGTCATCTCCCGGAGAGGTATCTTTTTCCAACAGAGAGATCTTCAGGACTCTTTTCCGATTACATATCACATATCCTGTGGATACATATTATATGTTTTTAATGCAGTGGTCTCCATAGCTTTCTTCATCGTCATGCTGTTGGTCATTGCTGATTCTTCCGCTTTTAAAGGCAACTTTTCACTCCAACGGCAAGAGAGTGCCCTGAATCTGTGTCTGATCCTCCGCGACCATTGATAAGGCCATTGGTAAAATGAGGGTTATTTCTTATGCCGGAAGTCTTCGGCCGACAGTGCTATTTATTGTTCAAAATTACGCGGTGGCGGTGTTTGAACAGTGGTCCGAGGACGTTTCGATTATGTTCAAATAGTGAACTTTTAAGATTACATCAAACTTCTTTGCAAAACGTCAGTAACTTAAAACGGAAGGGTGACTGCCAGTCGGGTTGTAACTGATATGTACTGTCTTACATTTGTCAGGTTTTAGCTGTTCTTGGACAAACTGCTTTTACATGATATTCGAAATCATGTTTCGACGCTGTAGTAAAATTATGGAACAGCTATATATCCAGCATCGGTTCAGTCGTTAACTTCTCTGAAGAGTTTCCGGTTGCTTAAAAAAAACGCAACGATCGAGCCCCATTTCTCTTGTTCTTTCTAACATGATACGTTGTAAATGCAATACATCTGCGCGTACTTGCACTAGCTTTTGTGGTAATAGTTCATTTTGTGGTAATAGTGTGGCTCTTTGTGAAAACTTGTGACCCATAAAGTATAGCCACAAACATTGTTGCGCAATAGTGTAGTACGTGAGGTGTAGTTCATGTGTCTCCTTTGTCCTTTGTGATATGGAATTTTAATGACCCATGTAAGTTTAGTGCGAAACACATAACTAGCGACGGAAGGTCTTATCGACAAATAAATATTTCCAGCAGGAACTTTGTATTTATTTCAACTTAACGAATAGTCGCTTGTGATCTGTAAAATGACGCAGACGTAGTTAAAGTTACACATAAAATTCGCGCCATTCTCAAAGCTGTCGCTGGCACTTGTACTTCAAATACGAACATGGTAGTAGCTGTAGCACTGACACGAGAGGTTATTCGAATTAGAGAAACAAATTCGCCATGGACTGAGTGTACATTCGTATGTTTTTTTTAACGCCTTTGCAGAGCTCCAAAGGCGCTCGTAACATTTCAAGAGGAAGAAGTTACGAGACTAGCGTCCCAGCGTTGTCGAGTGCTCTCTCGAGCAGAGGACGAGATCTCCAAGATAGGGACGGGAAAAGGAAGCAGCTGTCCTTTACTTGAGGAAACGACTGCGCCATTTGCCTGGAGTAATTTAGACGCTGGAGTAAAGTGCGCATATATTACCGGGACCTGGAACCGATACCCCGTGTAAACAGCGGAGCGCTTACTGCTGCATTATAGTGTTTTCTCTCGTGATAAGGACGGCTATAGAAACTTGAGATACAAGTGACAGGGCCAAATAAAAACATCTATTGCAGCTCTATTTACCGATTTAAAATATTTCATATCCTCTGGATTTCAAAGTCAATACGCTTCATAGGTTGATTTAATTGAGAGCTGCATCCAAGAAAATACAGATCTGAATGGGACAGATTCTCAGTTGTACTTAAGTCCTCAAATAAAACATTTTTAGTGGTACATCAACTGAAAAAGTATCTGTTTCACAGGAGGAAGAAAAATTCTTTTTAACTAACAGCACCACAAAGTGTGACCGAGTCACAAACAGCTTGCAAGTGAACACCATTACTCACAGGAACTGACAAAGACTACAAAGTCAGGTACTGAAATAATGATAAGAATACAATTGCTAACCATTATGAAAATAAATGTTATAAATCTCATATTGCTTAATTATAAGACAAAGCACAGTCGTGCATTTCTTTATGAGAAAGCGCACACATTTTCGATGCCGATGGCAGAACTGACAGACATAATCACAGACCGCCAGTTCGCAGATACACTTTCAAAAGACATTTTAGTCCAAAAACGTTACAAGGAATGAAGCTCAGTACAGGAGACGTATTTTCTCTAGTCTTCACAGGTCGATATGGTGCGCGAGAATAGAAACAACTAAACTCGAGAATATCGCCCAGGATGTTGTTTATTTGACGTCTCCGCTTTATAGTTTCTCCGCTGGATTTCCAGTGGTGCCAATGAAGCAGTGTTAGGGAAAAGCCTCAGTAAGAAATGGAATGCAAGGGGAGAGATTTACGACAAATTCAAATTATGAGACGATCTATATGTTGTGCTACTCTAAGAAAAAAAAAGAACTTAGGTTTGAATCCTGATCAGGTGCAATGATTCATCAAGTCACCAACAGACTAATTAAATTGAGCGAACCTCTATTTTTAATAATGACCAATATGTCAATATCTGAATGGCATACTGAAACGTCCCCTTAGAACAACTGTGCAAGACTGTGCTCAAACTGACACACAATTTTTTTTTAGCGCAACGCAATCTGACTTTAAAATATCTCTACAAAATAATGGCCCTGACTAACATTAACCTATACGTTTCACAAATCGCTTACCTCACAAAAATCTTGGTTACTCGAACTACTCCAGTACAGCGAGCACCACTACTGCCAGCTAAATAAAAAATTCAATTTAAGGAAGGCACTAACTACTGATAGGGATAGTTAGCAAATGAAAGATTTTAATAGAGAACCAACAATGTATATTCCTTAATAGTCATAATATATGTAGCAGTTCATGACATCCAGTCTTAGAAATTTAAAAACTCCGCCATCTCTCTCCCCACGTCCACCACTGCTGGCGGCTCACCTACAACTGCGCAACGCTACACGCTGGTAACATCCAGCTGCCCAACACTACAATGGCGAGTATTACAACAATGCCAACCAGCCACAGACTGCACACGGCACAGCCAGTGATTTTCATACAGAGCGCTACGTGGCGGCGGCGTTACCAATAAAAAAAAACCTAAACAGCCTACTTACAATACAATCCTAGAGCATCACCTATTTTGTGTACACTCTAAGACAAAAATAAAAAAGCCATTCATCACGAAGGAATTATGTGAATGGGATGGAAATCGATGGATATTATGTACATATGCAGATTAACAAATGATAATTTCACAAAAATGGGTTGATTTATTGAAGATACAGAGCTTCACAAATTGAGCAAGTCAGCAACACGTCAGTTCATCTCAGATCTCTATACGAGCAGTTATTCGCCTTAGCACTCACTGAGGAACTTGTTCGATGACCTCTTGAGGGATATCTTGTATAGATCCAATTGATAAGTTAGATCGTCAGAAACCCAATATGGCTGAGGGGCTTGCAATTATGCTTCAAACGTTCTCAACTGGCGACCGTTCTGACCCAGGCTGGGTTTGTCAAGCACTAAGATAAGCAGTAGTAACAACAGGTGTGTGCGGGAGGGCATTATCTTGCTGAAATATAAGCCCTGAATGGGTTGCCATGAAGGGCAACAAAACGGGGCGTAGAATATCGTCGACGCACCCCTGTATTGTGCCGCGCTTGACAAATAAAAATGCTCTACTTCTTTTTCTTTTGGGTCACCATTCTTCTGACTGGTTTGATTCGGCCTGCTACGAATTCCGTGATGATCTCCATCTCAGAGTAGCACTTGCAACGTACGTCCTCAATTATTTGGGTGATGTATTCCACTATCAGTCTTCCTCTACAGTTTTTGCCCTCTACAGCTCCCTCTAGTACCACGGAAGTTATTCTCTGATGTCTTAACATACATCCTGTCCTCGTGTCTCTCCTCCTTGTCAGTGTTTTCCACATATTTCTTTCCGATTCTGCGCAGAAACTTCTCACTTCTTACCTTATCAGTCCACCCAATTTCAACAGTCCTCTGTAACACCACGTCATAGATGCTTTGAATCTCTTTTGTTCCGGTTTTCCCACAGTCCATGTTTTACTACAATACAATGTTGTGCTCCAAACGTACTTTTCAGATAGTTCCTCCAATTGAGGCATATGTTTGATACTAGTAGACTTCTCTTTGACAGGAATGCTCATTTTCCAGGGCTAGTCTGCTTTTGATGTCCTCCTTCCTCTGTCCGTCTTTGGTTACTTTTCTGGCACCTTAGTACTATTACCTCACTTTATGTACTCGTGATCATCGATCCTCCTATGTTTCTCAGTGTTCTAATTTCTGCTACCTCTCATTACTTCTCTCTTTCTTCAGCGTTTTTCTCAGTCCACATTCCTTTCTCATTACATTGATCATTCCACTCAGCTGATCAAGTATGTCTTGTGGATTTTCACTCAGGATAGCAATGTCATCAGCAAATCATGTCATTGATATCGTTTCACCTTGAAATTTAGCTCCACTCCTGACCCTTCTTTTCTCTCCATCATTGCTTCTTCGATGTATAGATTGAATAGTAGGGGGCGAAAGATTACATCCCTGCCGTACATACTTTTTTAATCCGAAAATTTCGTTCTTGGTTGTCCACTCTTATTATTCGCTCTTGTTTCTTGTACACGTTGTATTACCCGTCTCTCCCTATAGCTTATCCCTTTTTCTCTCAGAAGTTCGAACATCTTGCACCATTTTACTTTGTCGAACGCTTTTCCCAGACCGACAGCTCCTATCTAGATTTTTCTTTAGTCTTGCTTCCTTTACCAAGCGCAACGGCAGAATTGCCTCTATGGTGCCTTTACCTTTTCTAAACTGATTGTCGTCAAACAAACCCTTCAATTTTCTTTTCCATTCTCCTGTATATTATTCTTGCCAGCAACTTCGATGCATGAGGTGTTAAGCTCGTTGTCCAATAATTGCAGCACTTGCCAGCCCTTACAGTCTTTGGAATTGTGTCACTCTAGAGTGATCCTTTGCATTTCCCTTTTGTAGATTTTCAATTTTCCCTACCACGTTCACGCTTCTGATATTTCTCGCCCCGACTCGTAGCACGCTATCCTTTCGTTGATTTTGCAATCTTTTTCTCATGGTCACCTCCCACTTGGCTGTCTCGTCTAGGAATCTGAATGGGAGCTATTCCGGAATCTTTTGCCAGTGGACAGAAAATGATAATTTTTCCAATTACAAGCCACATTTCATTTCATGTGGATAAAAGTCACGTGCCTTTATGGTGCAGTGTTTTACATTGTCTTCTTCATCCTCAAGCCGTTGATCATTGCTGATTCTTCCGTCTTTAGGGACAGTTTCCCATTCATAGAAGCAGAGAGTGCGATGAACCTCTGTGAGCTGCTCCGTTGACAGAATGAGGGTATCTGCTTATGTGCCGAGCGGTGTAGCCGCGAGGTCAAGGGCACCTTTCCACGGTTCGAGCGGATAACCCCATCGGACGTTCCAGTCCTCCCTCGGGCATGGGAGCGTGGTGCCTCAGCGTAAGTTACATTAAGAAATAATGGTTCAAATGGCTCAAAGCGCTATGGGACTTAACATCTGAGGTCATCAGTCCCCCTAGAACATAGAACTACTTAAACCGAACTAAACTAAGGGCATCACATACATGTCGTATGGTTCCGAAATGATGCGGCTAGAACCGTTCGGTCACATCTGCCGGCTAGGGACCGTTGACTTCAGCAGTTTGATCCCATAGGAACTTACCAAAAATTTCAAAAATAAAAAAAACCTCTTATGCAGGAACTCTTTGGTCGCCAGTGCTTATTATTAATCAAAATTTAAGTAGTAGCGAGTTTCGAAGGTTGTCGTGCCAGATGCCGAACGACTATCATGTTGGTATTCCACCGCTATCCGGGGTGCCTCAATATATGTCTTCGGCCTGGACTCCCATTGACTGTAGTAGTACTGTCTGAAGTCCGATAACGAGAAAGTCGAATAACTTCATGCATACGGTGCAGCTGTAAACCAATTTGTTACTAAATTTCTTAAGTTGTGAAGCTGTTCGCCTTGGATAAATCACGCAATTTTAATGAAATTATAATCGTTAGTTTATCTGCACATGTACTTCACATGGATCAATTTCCGCCCATTGGAAGTCGTTTTATAGTTTGAGTACCGACATGATTTGTTAATAATGGTCATAATGGATACGGTATCCCTTAACTTCTTCCAGTCTTTTCCGTGACTTGTGTAGACATGTGCAGGTGGATCTAGCTTGCTGTGAGCACATAACCATGATGAAAGTGGTTCAAAGGCCTCTGAGCACTATGAGACTTAACTTCTGATGTCATCAGCCCCCTAGAACGTAGAACTACTTAAACCTAACTAACCCATGGACATCACACACATCCAGTCCCGAGGCAAGACTCGAACCTGCGACCGTAGCGGTCCCGCGGTTCCAGACTGTAGCACCTAGAACCGCTCAGCCACTCTGGCCAGCAAACCGTCTTGCAAATTTGTTTTATTTTATATGTAAAATTCACTGGTGAAAGTAAAAGTACAATAACTGAGGGAGACAAAATCCTAGGAATCATGCGCCCACACACACACACACACACACACACACACACACACACACACACACACACACACACAAGAAAGTTTTGTATCACCTCGGTTCCGGAACATTTATTGAAAATTGGAATATGGATCATCATAAGCATCATTTCCGCCCTGTTTATTGCTCATGAAAACCACATAATACATGTTGTACCACCATACAGCGACACCTTCAGAAGTGGTGGTACAGACTTCTGTAAACAGCGATGCCTCCAATACCCAGCACCAGGTCTTCTTGCGTTGATGCATGCCTGTATTCATCGTGGCATACTATCCACAAGTTCATCAAGGCACCAGACTGTCCCATTCCCCAACGGCGGTTTTATCGTAGATACCTCAGAGGGATTGATGGGTCACGTCGTCCATAAAAAGCCCTTTTCAATCTATCGAAGACATGTTCGGAGAACATGCAGGCCACTCTAGTCGAGCGATGTCGTTATCCTGAAGGCAATCATTCACAAAATGTGCACGATTGGGGCAGTAATTGTCGTCCATGGAGACGAATACCTCGCCAATATGCTGCCGATGTGGTTGCACTGTCGGTTGGAGGAGGCCTTCACGCATCGTACAGCAGTTACAGTGCCTTCCATGACCACCAACGGCGTACGTCGGGTCCACATAATACCACTCCAAGATATCAGGGCACATCCATCATGCTGCACTCGCTGGATGGTATGTCGAAGGTGTTCAGCATGACCGGGTTGCCTCCAAACACGTTTCCAACGATTGTCTGGTTGAAGGCATGTGCGACACTAACCGGTGAAGAGAACGTGGTGCCACTCCTGAGCCAGTCCATTCAGCATGTTGTATCGCCCATCTGTACCCCGCTGCATGGTGTCATGGTTGCAAAGATGGACCTCGCCATGGAAGTCGGGAGTGAAGTTGCCCATCTTGCAACCTATTGCGCACAGTTTCAGTCGTAACACAACGTCCTGTGGCTGCACGAAAAGCATTATTAAACGTGGTGGCCTTGTCGTCCGTGTTCCTCCGAGCCATAATCCGTAGGCAGCGGTCATCCGCCCTTGGGCAGCCTGAGCGAGGCGTGTCATCGACAGTTCCTGTCTCTCTGTGTTTCCTCAATGTCCGAAAAACTTCGCTTTGGTTCACTCCGAGACGCCTGGACACTTCCCTCGTTGAGAGCCGTTCCTGGCACAAAGTAGCAATGTGGACGCCATCGAACACCGGCATTGACAGTCTAGGCACGGTTGAACTGCAGACAACAAGAAGCGTGTACCTCCTTCCTAGTGGAATGAGTGTAACTGATCGACTGTCGGTCCCCCTGTGAGTAATAGGCGCCTTTCATGCATGCTTGTTTACATCTTTGGGTGGGTTTAGTGACATCTCTGAACAGTCAAAGGGACTGTGTCTGTCATACAATATCCAAAATCAACGTATATCTTCAGGAGTTCTGGGATCCGGGGTGACGCAAAGCTTTTTTTGAGATGTGTAGTTTGATTCCTGGTAACAGGAAATACATACAAGGAAATAAAAATTGAAGCACATTATTCAGTTCACGATCTAACTGTATTGGCAATTTTGAGACAAGATGAGTTAATCTGGTGTCGCATTAACAGCAACACACATGAAGTTCCTCAGTAGTTCGGGCCTTTTGCGTGACTATAAATACTGCACTTCAGATTGTCTATTGGTTAGTAGATTAAAACTGAAGAAACTGCAAAAAGGTGGGAATTTAAGGAGATGGGACCTGGATAAACTGAAATTACCAGAGGTTGTACACAGCTTCAGAGAGAGTATAAGGCAATAACTGACAGGAATGGGGGAAAGAAATACAGTAGAAGAAGAATGGATAGCTTTGAGGGATGAAATAGTGAAGGCAGCAGGGGATCAAATAGGTACAAAGACGAGGGCTAGTAGAAACCCTTGGGTAACAGAAGAAATACTGAATTTAATTGATGAAAGGAGAAAATATAAAAATGCAGTAAATGAAGCAGGCAGAAAGGAACATAAACGTCTCAAAAATGAGATCGACAGGAAGTGCAAAATGGCTTAGCAGGGATGGCTAGAGGACAAATGTAAGGATGTAGAGGCTTATCTCACTAGGGGAAGATAGATACTGCCTACAGGAAAATTAAAGAGACCTTTGGAGAAAAGAGAACCACTTGTATGAATATCAAAAGCTCAGATGGAAATCCAGTTCTGAGGAAAGAAGGGAAAGCAGAAACGTGGAAGGAGTATATAGAGGGTCTATACAAGGCCGATGTACTTGAGAACGATATTATGGAAATGGAAGAGGATGTAGATGAAGACGAAATGGGAGATACGATACTGCGTGAAGAGTTTGACAGAGCACTGAAAGACCTGAGTCGAAACAAGGCGCCCGGACTAGACAACATTCCATTAGAACTACTGACAGCCTTGGGAGATTCAGTCCTGGCAAAACTGTACCATCTGGTGTGAGCAAGATATACGAGACAGGCGAAATACCCTCAGAATTCTAGAAAAATATAATAATTCCAATCCCAAAGAAAGCAATTTCATATCTTTGAGTGAACAACTACCATTAAAAATTAACAGTCACACAATAAAAGTATGTGTTATAACACACGTGCAGCAGCAGAATATCGAACAACTTCAAAACGTTGCTGAAAAAGTATTACCTCCAGCAACTATAGACAGCAATAATGGTTTACTCGAAAATGATGTATGTTCATCAGAAATGTCAGAATATGTAATAATGAAGGCAGATAGTACTTGCCGGGGGCAAGAAGATCACACCAGACAGTCAGAAACGAATAATAGTAAGAGAGTCGTTGAAAGGCAGGAAAGACATACCTGTAAACCTCGCTGCTCAGTTGTCTGAGAGCTTTAACAAAACATTATCTGCTCGCACCACTCATAGATTACTTCAAGAAGCCGGTCTAAAAGGCTGTAAACCTAAGAAGAAGCCATGGCTCTCCGACAAGAGTAGAAAGGCGAGGTATGAGTGGGCACTAAGGCACCAAACTTTCACCGAACAAGATTGATCAAATATCGTGTGGCCTGACCAAGCAGACATTCCGCTAGGTTCGTCAAATTGTTGCTACCACAAAAAATACCAATTTGGGTAGAAAATGTATTAATTTCAAAACTCATGAAAGAATTCTATCGAATATTTTTTCACATTTCAGATTTTTGGCACATCCGATGTGACCTGTGTCCGCCGCCGGAGGAGCACGGAATATAACATAAAGTCAGTGGTACGCGCTGTAAAACGCGTCGAAGGGAAAGTCATGATCTGGGGCTGCATGAGCGCTGCAGGAGTGGGACCAATGGTCGTTTACAGGGGCTGCAGGGATTCCACGAAGCCCACAGAAGTCCTACAATTAGTACCTTACTGCCCTCGTTTACAAACGTTATTGGCGAGACACATACGGCTGCCGTTAAATTACATCATCGCTATTCAACTGCACTTGGCTTCGGAAATCTAACATCGAGCTACTGGACTGCCCTGCTTAATCACCGGACCTGAACCTCATAGAGGATTTTTGGGGTTTATTGAAACGCAAAATAAAAGACTGCCTGCACCTTGAGTAACAAGACGTAAGTGGTGAAAATTGTAAAAGGGTGGTGTACTCAAGAACAATTTGTTTCAATTTATTTAATTTTCTTATTTTTACAACCCTCACAATTATCTAGCGTGCTCAGTACTTCTGGCGAAGGGTGTATTTGTAACATTATAATTATAGTTATTTCTTAGATAACTAAAATGTAGAAAAATATACTGTATGTATGACACCCGTAATACAATCAGATTACATAAATGAATATTTGCTTGGTTCAAAATCTATTTTATGCTATCAATATAGCAGGATTCCTTCACCTAATTGGTTTGTGGTCCACAATTGATGGTAAGCTTCTCCCAAATCTCATTTCTGCTACTCCTCATTACTTTCGTCTTTCCTTACTTGACTCTCGAGCCATATTATGTGATCGGTAGGCAGTTAATTCCATTCATCATATTCTGTAATGTCTTTTCACTCATTAGGAGAGCAGTTTCATCAGCCATTTTTATCATCGATATCCATTCACCCTAAATTTTAATCAAACACCTAAATTTAGCTCTTAATTGCGTCACTGATCGTCCGATATCTAGACGGGACACAAGTGGCGAAGTACGAAAGCATATCTAAGCCAAGCACTTCATTCTTCGCCTTCTATTCTCATATACTCTGTCTTGGTTCGTGTACATACTGAGTATTACCAGCCATATTCTATAATTTGCACCTATTTTCCTGAGAATTTCGAAAGTCTTGCACAACTTTACGCTATCTGAGTCTTTTCCTGGGTCGGCAAATCCAATGAAAGAGTTCTGCCTTCATTATCGTGCGCTGCATCAAAACTGCTTCTTTGGTGCCTTCACCTTTCCTACATCCAACACGATCTAAAACCTACTTTCCTTTAACATTCTTCTGTATAATATTCTTTGCAGTAACTTCTATTCACGAGGTATTTATCTCAATATGAGCTCTGCAGACTCATACATCCTAAAAAACCGTCATGAATAGTAGCTTGATTGTCACTCCCCCTAAGGGCTGTAGTAACTCTGAAAGAATGTTGTTCCGCATTATTTGGTAGCAAGCTTTCAATAGACCTATCAAACTCGGAATCTAATATTGGATTTCCCATGTCAACCAAATTGATTCCCACTTCATCACGTCATCAGACAGTTCCTCAGCCTCGTGAAGGCCGTCAGTGTACTCTTTTTATCTTTCTTCTGACTCCTTTTTATTTAAAAGTGTTTCATCGAAATTTGTTTTGACTTTTCTGTGTACCAAGTCAGTTCTTCCGACGGTCATTTCTTTTTCGATTTACTCAGATTTTCCGCGCACCCATTCCAGATTGGTCCCCCTGCACACCTGTCGATTTCATTCGTAGATGACTTGCATTTCTGTATTCTCTCTTCTTTCTCAACACTTCAATATTTTTTTTTCTACGATCAGTTTCATTACTCCTTTTCGTACATTAGGTTTCCGTGCAGCTACGTTCCTTATACGTATGTTTGCCTTACCAACGTATGTGTCATTTTTAGAGATGATCATTCCTCTTAACCTGAAATATCTGTTGTGGTATTTACTACCACACCATCTAGTCTTACAGATATGAAACCTGCCTCGTCATTCCTCGGTACTTCAGCGTCCCATTTCTTTCCAAATAGTTTTTTAATCACATTCCCTTCATCTTTATTAAAATGGGATCTGAATATATTTGCCCATTCGTACGCCTTAAAACCCAGTATGTGGTTTCGGAGATTTTGTCTAATCATTCCAGCCAAATCAGACTTTGTATGACGCGCGATGCAAACGAAATTTTCCACGTACAATACTTAGGAATCAGTGACGCGCTAGGCATACTTTCGAGTAACGAAATGGATAGCGTTAAATTTACTTCCTCTACGAATAATCGTTTTCTTAAAATCTGTGACAGTTCCTTAAATCTGTCAAACTACAGTGACAATTCAATTACGCAAGGACCACGAAGAAATCTGATCTGAGCACATAACCGAAAGCATACCTTCGGAAACTCCAGAAAATAACGACAAAAAATAACATAGAAAATACATCCACAGCAGTAAAATTATGATACTAGTATATGTGACAAAAAAAAGCAGTGAAGTTCTAAAGTGAGGAATTAAACACGGTAACAATACAGAAACCACCAAACCACATGCACTATAGAGTCGGTTCCTCAAGCAGAGAGTGTAACGCCCAGCAATGGGGTGTGCTTCACAAAGAAATGAAAAAGGAAGAAATGAAGTTGTCAAATATACAAAATAAAGAGATCAGACCCACAATTACAGACGTAGACAGCATTTACATATTGTAGATGTGGCACAAATTTATGAACAAATCGACTTAAACGCAAAGCTGAATAAACTAGAGGACGAACGAGTCATACACATGGCCATCCGATACATAACAAGAATACGGCATTAAAAGGGAAACCAATCACCTTCTCCACAACCGAGGCAGACGATATGTTAATACGGAAGGCAAATAATTTGCGCAGAGGTCTTAAACGTTTAAGTGACTTGCTGTGTAAAGTCTTCACAAAAATTTCACAAACTATGAATCTACACCACGTGTATAGAGACCGTGTACGAGAACTGAATTCGAGCCACGAATCCCACCTCCACACACGGTATCACATTCCAACACATTTCCAATAATGTGCTTCAAAATTCTGCAGATCAATGAATGAGAAATGTTTTTGTAATGACTTAACTTAGATAGGGGCAGAGGAAATGGGAGCTGATCTGTAAAACGGGAAACAAACATATGCAGCGGCACAAAAGCCAAGTCTTAGGATGTGCAGTTTGCAAAACCAGTTATTGTACTTACAAACAAAGGCACGACGGTCAACAAAACCTCAGAATAGCGTAGCAAGTATTTTGATAGAAGAACAGTGAATTTAACCTCACAAACATATATGCACAGTACTTTGATCACATAAACCCTTATGGTGAAAAACACCAGGGAAGCGGGAAACTACGCTCATGGTAAAAATTTAACGCTTGCAGCAGATACAATTGTAGAAAGTGTCCTATGGTTTAACAGACACGCTGATGATAGAGGACCGAATGTTTTAGACATTATTCAAGAACATGACTTGTCAATAGATAATCGTCTGTAGCAACCTGAGGGGTACCACAACAGGCAGGCGTAGCTACTAACGCAGACGCTACATTAACAAACAGAAATGCTGTAAATAAAATATCTGAGTCCACAGTCGATATTGGATTCCCCAGCAGCGATCACAGTATAATTACATTAACGACTAACGAAGAAATAATACCGATCAATATTTATTTACCATAGAAATATTTAACTTTAAAAAATGCAAATTGAAACAGGCTACGCGAAATGGTATCTGGTGTCAATATAATATCCGGCAATATAGAGCTAAGGGGCTCGAGCGTTACAAGATCAAATACAAAATGCCCAACTCGAATGCATCCCTGAAAAGGGAAACAGGTCTATAAGGGAAGTCCGTAGTCACCCGAGCTGATGGACGTTAAAAATCGCACAAGGAGAGCTAGAAAGGCTATCAGAGGTCTATCACTGCAGCCATCAACGCAGCCCGACTGGCATATTACAGAATTCTTAAGATTCTATACAAGAATTGCTTAATCAAAGACACAGGTCCGTTGGAAAGCTGAGATACCTGCCACAGAACAATTTATGGGGTAAACCGGATAAAAAATTGTGAGAGAAAACAGAAGATGGCTCAGTTATACCTAGGTGGAGACAGTTACCTGCCTGGGAGGCTCCTCCCGGACGAAAATATGGAAGACAAACAACACCACAGGCAGTTTAGACATTCGATAAATAGTACTTACAGTATTTTTTTAATAATCACACCGTTCGCTGAAGAGGATGTAGCCCTAGTTATAAACTGATAAACGCGAAAGTTCAAGGACCAATAACATTCATGCTGAAGTTCCGAAACAAATGAAGTAGAAACTGTTCCATTTCTAACCATAATACTAAGTGATTCCTTAGCAATGGGTAGGATGCCTTCTAGCTGGAAATTAGTAAAATGTCGTATAATAAAGAGCCCGAGGTTAAATCTGACTAATCGCAAAAGCTAGAGACCAACCTGTTTACTTACACACTTGCAAAGGTTCAGGCAAGGTTCCTCTGTGATAGGTTACACTCGCACAGAAGGCTTCAAGGACTTAATCACTGTCAGTTTTGTTCCAGAAAACGGAAATGAAATGAAGATGTATTTAACCAGGTGACAGAAACAGTAGGCACGTACAAAATAGTATGCAATAGCAATATCAATTAACATTATGGGTGCATTTTATAATTTGTGGTGGCCTACTTTGTTTGTCTAGATGCATGACCTACAGGAAATCCCAGCGTCTATATTGAAGGCCTCATAGATTACAATATGGGTAGAGTTGTGGAATGGTCAGTCAGCACACAAAAAGTAATACAAGAATTAGCAAAGTGTACCCACAGGGATCAATTGTACAAGAACATACAGGAATTTGATAAACGAGCCTCTCTTGTGCTAACTGGATGAAGATTTGCAAGTCGAAGGGTGTGGTGTATGCCGATGAAGTCTTCGAGGAGATGAACTAAACCTAAATATGTCGAAAGCGAGTCCGTTGTCTTATCACAGCCCCGATTTCTTAAGTAACATTTTGTTCTAGTGCATAGGAACAGCCAGGAAACCGGGCACAATATTATAATTCTAAAGTAAGATGTAATGAGTAAATGAGCTATTGCAAAAGATAATCATAAATCTAGGAACTACCAACCACTCAGCGAAGAGAAAGAGCGTAGGTAAGACCTGTTAATTATGAAATTATTCACTACGTAGTTGAACGTTACACGCCAGCAGACCAGAAACGTGCTACAGAAATACCTGTGAATGAGCGAACAGACCACATTACTGGCTTTTAAACTGGCCGGTGAGTGGTTGGATTATACTGCGCTCTTGGTTTTATTGGCCATTTCTTTGGCAGCTGTATTGTGCGTAGTAATGAGGTCTGATCGATCGCTCACTCGTACATTCGTCGTTTATTTAGGGAATGCCTCAGGGTTACACGCATGGATATCACCTGGCACTGAATGGACACTGTTTCAGAAGTCTTATTGTGCCGTGGGACACTGCAGCTGTTAATGCATATTTTCATCTTGATGCTTAATTTTAGCAATATATCTTCACGTGTATCGGCATAAGCCACCATAAGAATGACTTTAAAAATCGTTGATACAAACTTTGGCGTCATACTAGTGCCAACGTCTCACTAAACGGACTGTTTTCTTTATTGTGGTCTATCTTACAGTTATTTAGTATAATCTCCTCTAAATTAATTTAAGACAAGGTGGTATGCATGCGTTGACAAGGGGTAGCGTTTTCGATTGCTACTCAAAACGTCTTCGGTTCCGGGTTTGAACGCCGCCACCACTTACGTTACGAATAAAAACCATGAGCAATGACGGCCGAAGATTTCCAGGATACTAAGTCGCCCCAGTCTGCCGACGGCCTTGACAAAGCGGGTGGAGGAGCAGACAGAGGATCAGGGCACTGTCTAGCCCGTTAGGTGGGAAAGTGACCCTAGAGGTGGAAGAATCAGCAGTGATCAACGGTATGAGAATGCAGAAGGCAATTAAAATTACTTCGTTAAAGACACGTACTGTGTATCCACAGAACATGTGGCCTGTAATTAAAAAGAGTCATGATGATCTCTCCACTGGCTAAAGATATCGAAATAGTCATTTATTCGCATTTCTGACAGGGGACTGCCAAGTGCGAAGTTACTTACGTCAGAAAGATTAAATAACCAAGGAAAGGATAACGTTCTACAAGGAGGGGCGTCGAATGTTAGAGGTTTCAAGGTCGTGTGGAAATCAGAAAATCTGAAATGGAAATGCAAAGTCTGAATCTAGATGTAGTGGGGCTCAGTGAAATGAAATAGAAAGAAGACGAGGATTTCTGGCCAGATGAATACAGATTAACACCAACAGCAGCAGAAAACGGTGTAATGGGAGTAAGATTCGTTACAAATAGGGGGCTGGGGTAGAGAGTGAGTTACTGTGAACAGTTCAGTGATAGGGTTGTTCTCACCATAATTGATAACAAACCTACACCAACACTAGGTATTCATGCCGACGTCGCAAGCTAAAGATATAGAGAACGTATATGAGGATATTGGAAGGGTAATACAGTGCGCAAAGGGAGATGAAAATCTAATAGCCATGGAGGACTGCGATGCGGATGTGTGGGAAGCAGTAGAAGGAAGGGTTACGGGAGAATCTGGGCTGATGCATGGACTGAAAGTAGAGAAAGTTTAATTGGTTTCTGCAATAAATTTCGGCTAGTAACAAGGGAATACTCTACTCAAGCATCACAAGCATCGCTGGCCACACCAATGGACCGAAATTAGAAGACACGTCCAACGTAGGTCTAGCATCACTGTTGGTGGCTTGTCTCGAAATAGACCGTCACATGGATACGTCAGGTTACGTACCAGCCACTGCCTAGTCCACAATAAGCAACAAGAAGGGTACCGTGTGCAGCGATAACACTGTTAGACACAAGTCATTGCATGCTTTGTATTTGAACAGCCACGAGAGAAAGTTTCTACTGAACAATTCTGCAAATTTTAATACCAATGGTATATTTCAGGTCAGGTGGTAGACTAGTTTCTATATATTTATGAATGTACGTAGCCTCTGACCCACAGTCACAGCGAAGGAGAGGTTGCACAACAAAAGAAAAGTGCTCATTTTGACTATAAATATATTTCCGTTCTTACATTTTATGGGTGCAATAATGATGTTATTTATCACCTGTTCATTTGTGAATAATCAATTACTGTTTGGAGAACTGTCTACTGATATCCAGGTTAACACATTCTCATGAACAGCGAGAATTTCGATAACAAATCACAGGAACTATATCCGTACAAACGAACAAAGCATCTTACGGCTTGACAGTACAACAGATGCGCACACAGAACGTGTTGTCAGATTTTAACTTCTCACAGATGAGCACCATCTGCATGCATGTAAATGATTAAGACTTACAATTCACTGTGGCAGGTACCACAGCCACCAGAGCCCACTTGTGTTGTGCGTATTAGCGTTGTTACCAGTCTCGTAGGTTATATAAGGGGCGTGAACACAGTCAAATGTTGAGTGGTTACTGTCGAAGGCACGGAGATGCTACATACGTGAGACAGACCCCTGAGTTCAACATCAGTACCTTCCCTTGTTACAGCTATTGAGGATGAATGAGCTATGATTGTTCTACAATGTGTGTGTGTGTGTGTGTGTGTGTGTGTGTGTGTGTGTGTGTGTGTGTGTGTGTGTGTGTGTGTGTGTGAATTCCTAAGAGACCAAATTGCTGAGGTCATATGTCCCAAGACCTAAAAATTACTTACACTGACTTAAAGTAAGACGTGAGGCAATACTGGCCCTACGGCTTATCTTAGAAGCTAGATTAAGAAAGAGAAAACCTACATTACTTGCATTTGTAGACTCAAAGGAAGCTTTTGACAATGTTGACTGAAATACTCTCTTTCAAGTTCTGAAGGTGGCAGGGGTAAAATACAGGGAGCGAAAGGCGTTTTGCAATTTGTACAGAAACCAGATGGCAGTTATAAGAGTCGAGGGCATGAAAGGGAAGCAGTGGTTGGGAAGGGAGTGAGACAGGGTCGTAGCATCTCCCCGATGTTATTCAATCTGTATATTGAGCAAGAAGTAAAGGAAACAGACGAAAAATTCGGAGTAGGTATTAAAATCCATGGAAAAGAAATAATAACTTTGAGGTTCGCCGATAACATTGTAATTCTGTCAGAGACAGCGAAGGATTGGAAGAGCAGTTGAACGGAATGGACAGTGTCTTGAAAGCAGGATAAAAGATGAACATCAACGAAAGTAAAACGGGGATAATGGAATGGAGTCGAATTAAATCGGGTGATGCTATGGGAATTAGATTAGGAAATGAGACACTTACAGTAGCAAAGTTTTGCTATTTGGGGAGCAAAATAACTGATGATAATCAAAGTAGAGAGGATATAAAATATAGACTGGCAATGGCAAGGAAAACGTTTCTGAAGAAGAGACATTTGTTAATATCGAGTGTAGATTTAAGTGTCAGGAAGTCGTTTCTGGAACTATTTGTATGGAGTGTAGCCATGTATGGAAGTGAAACATGGACGATAAATAGTTTGGATAAGAAGAGAATAAAAGCTTTCCAAATGTGATGCTACAGAAAAATGCTGAAGATTAGATGGGTAGATCACATAACTAATGAGGAGGTACTGAATAGAGTTGGGAAGAAGAGGAGATTGTTGCACAACTTGACTACGAGAAGGGATCAGTTGGTAAGACATGTTCTGAGCCATCAAGGGATCACCAGTTTAGTATTAGAGGGCAGCGTGGAAGGTAAAAACCGTAGACGGAGACCAAGAGATGAATATAACAAGCAGATTCAGAAGGATGTAGGCTGCAGAACGTACTGGGAGATGAAGCAGCTTGCACAGGGTAGAGGAGCATGGAGAGCTGCATCAAACAAGTCTCAGGACTGAAGACCACAACAACAACAACAACAACAAGTAACTTATGCTAAGAGGAACGCACACACACATACCGGAGGAAGGGCTCGTACCTCAGGTGGGACAACAAGTCATCTAAAATTTCTCCACTGGAGTTCAAGCAGGCATAAAGGCTTAGGGTAGACACAAACCACATTAGTGTCCACTAATAATCGTCTAGTGACTTTCAATCACATGGTTCACATCCATCGCATAAAAGAAATATCCTTCAAGTCTTAAACACACTGCACCAGGCTGTTCGGAGTATTTCGTCCAGACCCGGCTGGTGAAGAACGAGTAAGTCTGGCAGAAAGTGCTGTATTTCCGTCTGGTGGGAGTTTAGGAGCGGTGCGGAGCGCAGATAGTGGCGGTGCGTCGTCAGCAGGGGAGCCGACCCCCTGGGCCTTCCACAGGCCACGCAGGCAGGCAGGCAGTCACGCGGTGTGACGACGCGGTTCTGGCGCCGTGCCAGGTTTACGCTCAGCATTGTGCATTCAGCATTCAGCGGGGGTCCTTGCCGCGAACGGGCCCCGGGACGGTAGTTCATGCTGCTACTGCGCTGTCTCCACGTGGATTGCCACTCTCCTGTCACTTTATCTGCAGGTAGCCCCTCCACATCCTTCCGTCTGCTGTGTTCTCACATAACCCACATCTACAGCTACATCACTACGTTTAATTGTCTGCAAGAGAATTTTTCGAACCACTTACACGGTACTTCTCTGTCGTTCCACTCTCTAACGATAGGCGAAAATACTGAACACCTATATCTACACTACTGGTCATTGAAATTGCTACACCACTAACATTACGTGCTACAGACGCGAAATTTAACCGACAGGAAGACGATGCTGCGATATGCAAATGATTAGCTTTTCAGAGTATTCGCACAAGGTTGGCACCGGTGGCGACACCTACAACGTGCTGACATGAAGAAAGTTTCCAACCCATTTCTCATACACAAAACAGCAGTTGACAGGCGTTACCTGGTGAAACGATGTTGTGATGCCTCGTGCAAGGAGGAGAAATGCGTACCATCACGTTTCCGAGTTTGATAGAAGTCGGATTGTAGCCTATCGCAATTGCGGTTTATCGTATCGCGACATTGTTGCTCGCGCTGGTCGAGATCCCATGACAATATGGAATCTATGGGTTCAGGAGGGTAATACGTAACGCTGTGCTAGATCCCAACGGCTTCGTATCACTAGCAGTCGAGATGAGAGGCATCTTATTCGCATGGCTGTAACGGATCGTGCAGCCACGTCTCGCTCCCTGAGTCCACAGATGGGGACGTTTGCAAGACAACAACCATCTGCACGAACAGTTCGACGACGTTTGCAGCAGCATGGACTATCAGTTCGAAGACCATGGCTGCGGTTACCCTTGACGCTTCACCACAGACAGGAGTGTCTGCGATGGTGTACTATTTCTTTGAATTCAAGGCACATCTGTCCTAAACATACGTAATTAACTACTATGTGAACTGTTCTGGTGAACTCATCTCGAGCTTTAACCAGCCTTCAGAGCCTGGGATTTCACGCTTTCTATTAGCGCTTGGAGCTGTGGTTTTTCTCCAATAAAGCCAAAACTTAACAGGTTCAGTACTGACTTTTGCTATTTCTACCGGATTCCTGTGCTGTTCCTACACCTTTGAGATTGATGCCCTTATGCACTTTCCCGATATCCTCTAACCTGCGGTATCGCCTAATCTCTTCTGTATTGAACACACTTACATTTTTTTTTCTAATTCTACAGAGCTGCCTAACACAACTACAGCTGAGAAACAGCTCACTACATTTACTACTGAATAAAGCATACACAGTACTTTCGTTTGAAGAGCACCGAGGTTAAGCACTGTATTTGACCAGTTATCACTTCGTATCGAAGTCCGAATCGGCTTAGTTGAGACTTCCAAAAAGCTGTAGGTCCAATGGCTTAGTAATGATTTGGTGGTTGAGACAGGCTGTAGCTTCTTGTCCACTAGCGTTAGGCATACAAACTCTCTGGAAGTCGGCACCAAATCTAGGCTCTCTGAATCTCCGGTTGAATTCCAGTGGACTCTCCACTTCGCTCTGCTGTCGTTGGGACTTGCAGATGCGCAAATATGCGGCGGGCGGAAAGATACTGAGCAACGGCATAATCTCGCACATGTGACAGGTATTGCAAAATAGTGTCGCCTTGTGTGCTCTTGACAGAAACTACAGTATTGCCTTGTCGGCTTACGCCTGTGACTCAGGCAACCCATTTGACTCACCTGTGCCGCGTAGAGCCCTGTGCCCCGCGGATACTGCACTCTCCATCCATTCACAACACTAGTGTAATTTGTTAACAGTGTCTCGTACCTGTATTTCATACTCTCCCTCTCACCACCCATGCAGTCCACGTAACATATTTTTCTGGAGAATGAAAGATACAAAAAAAGTTTATTTTCTTATTGAACTAAGCCTGTACGGAGTGAGTCTTTACAACAAATCTAATTTAATTTTCAGCATTTACATTTTCTTTTTGTCGGCTTTGACGTAAAGGCTGTGTATCTTGATGTCAAATGGCAGGTCTTTCTTTCGATCCTCAGCTAATGGCGCTCTCAGCCATCTGAATTCTCTGTTCTGTCATATTATCAAGCACCGCATATCTCTAAAAGATCTCTTTTAAAGCCTTGAGAAGATCTTAGCTTAGATGACTTAAGTTTTCTTGAAGATATAAAAACTATTTTGCCATATGACGATAGGATGTTCAGCGTTCCGCGTTCTTGCCCTAGTCGGGCAAAGTAGGCCCGACTGATCACCGTGTCATCCTCTACCAATGGTGTCATGTAAAGCGTTTTGGAGGGGCATATGGTCAGTAGAACGCTCTCCCGGTCGATGTCGCATTTCTTGATCTTGTAACCACTACTATTCGATTGAGAAGCTCCTTAATTGGCCTCACGAGGCTATGTGCACCCAATACCACTCGTGCCACCGAGGAAACATCCCTCGAAGTACCGGAATCGCAGCCTCTCACATAGACTGACGATACTATATTAAGTAAATTGATTGCTTAATTTTAGATGAATACATGATATTCAAGTGTCCAAGTATATTTGTTACATATCTGTACGAAGATTTTTTAGTGGATTAAGTTGGACTGAAGATGGTAACTTCTCGCCGAAAACGGTAGGGTGAATACATCCATCTTTTGAGTCATCACTCTTCTGACTGCTTTAATGCAGGCCGCCATGAACTCCTCTTTAGCAGCGACCTCTTCGTTTCAGAGTACCACTTCAACCTACATCTTCAATTGTTTGCTCGATGTATTAAAATATGTGTTTCTCTACAGTTTTTACCCTCAACAGCTCCCTCTACTACCACAGGAATTATTCCCTGATGTGTTAAAAGATGTACAACCAGCGTGGCCCCTTTTCATATCTGCATTTGTCATACATTCATTTCCTCACTGATTCTGAGCAGGACCACCTCATTTCTTACCTTATCAGTGGAAAAAGTTTTCAACGTTCTTCTGTAGCACAGCATCTCAAATACTTCGATCCCGTTCTTTTCCGATTTTTCCACAGTCCACGTTTAATACCATACAATGCTGTGCTCTAAACGTACTTTTTCAGAAATTTCTTCCTCAGTTTAAAGACTATGTTCGATGCTACTAGACTTCTCCTGGCCAGGAACCCAATTTTTTCAGTGCTGGTCTCACTTGGACATCCTCTTTTCTCTGCCCGTCATTGGCTATTTTGCTAGCTAGTCAGCAGACGTCCTTAATTTCATCTACTTCATGTTTGTCAATCCTGCTGTTAAGTTTCCTGCTGTTCTCATTTCTGCTATTTCTCATTACTTTTGTCTTTCTCCGATTTACTCTCAATCGATACTCTGTACTTATTACACTGTTCATGCCATTCAGCAGATCATGTGATTCTTCTTCACTTTCATTGAGGATAGCAACATTATCAATTAATATTATTAATGATACCCTTTGACCATTAATTTTAATTCCACTCTTGAACCTTTCCTTCCTACATTACCTCTTCGATGTATAGACTGAACAATAGGGGCTAAAGGCTATGTCCCTGTCTTCCACCCAATGCGCCTTGGTTATTGCACTTATTTTATATTACCTCTCGCTCCCTATAGCTTGCCCCTGCTTTACTCAGACTTTGGAACGTCTTCCACCATTTGCCAATGTCCAACGCTTTTTCCAGGTCGACAAATCCTATGAGCGAGTCTCAATTTTTCGTTAGTCTTGCTTCCATTATCAGCCGCAACGTCAGAACTGCCTCTTTGGTGACTATATCTTTCCCAGAATCAAACTGATCATCAGCTAACACTTCCTCAATTTTCTTTCCCATTCTTCTGTATGTTATTGTTGTCAGCGACGTGGATGCATGATCTGTTAAGCGGACTGAGCGATAATTCTCCCAGTTATCTGGTTTTGTAGTCTTCATAATTGTATAGGTGAAATTTTTCCGAAGGCAGATGGTATATCATCAACCTCATTCTTTTATCCACCAATGTGCACAGTAATTGTGTTGCCGCCTCCCACAATGGTTTCAGAAAAACTTATGGAATGTTATCTATCAATTCTGTCTTATTTGATCTGATTTCTTCCAAAGCTCTTTTAAATCGTGACTATAATACTTGATCCCATACCTCTCCTACAACGACTTCTGTTTCTATTTCTATCACTTCAAACAAATATACACGCCATCAAAGTTCCCTTTCCAGCAATCCACACACTCCTCTACCGTCAACAGAGGAATCCCCATTCCACCCTTAACGTAACTATCCTTCACTTCAATTTGACCGAGTATTAGTTTGACTTCTCTAAATGCTGAGTTAGTCTTTCTCACAAGCACTTCTTTTTCGATTTCTCACATTTTACATGCAGACATTTTGTCTTAGCTTTCCTGCACTTACTATTTATTTTTTTCGTTAGCGACCTTTATCCTGTATTCCTAAATTTTCATGAACATTTTTGCACTTCCTTCTTCATCAGCTGATGTATTTCTGGTTACCCGATGTTTCTTCACAGTTACCGTTACTGTACTTATCTTTTTCTCTTCAACTTCTTGACTGTCCTTTTTAGAGATATCCATTCGACTACAACGGCACTGCTTACTTAGCAATTCCTTATCGCAGTATCTATACCCTCAGAGAACTTGAAGTCTAACTCCTCTTTCATTATTACTGCAGTATCCCATTTCTTTGCGGCTGATACTTCCTGACTAATCTCTTAAACTACAGCCTACTCTTCATCATTACTAAACCGATATCTGAGCCTGTACCTTCTGTAAGCCTTATAAACTAGTTTCTGATTTTGGAATCTCTGCGCAACCATTACGTAATCTAACTGAAATCTTGCCGTATCTCCCGGCCCTTTCAAAATATATCTCTTCCTCTTGTGATTATTGAGCAGAGTATTAGCTATTACTAGCTAAAATATACAGGGTGTTACAAAAAGGTACGGCCAAACTTTCAGGAAACATTCCTCACACAGAAAGAAAGAAAATATGTTTTGTGAACATGTGTCCGGAAACGCTTACTTTCCATGTTAGAGCTCATATTATTACCTCTCTTCAAATCACATTAATCGTGGAATGGAAACACACAGTAACAGAACGTACCAGCGTGACTACAAACACTTTGTTACAGGAAATCTTCAAAATGTCCTCCGTTAGCGAGGATACATGCATCCACCATCCTTCGCATGGAATCCCTCATGCGCTGATGCAGCCCTGGAGAATGGCGTATTGTATCACAGCCGTCCACAATACGAGCACGGAGAGAAGAGCTTTCAAATGCCTCCATAAATGAAAGTCAAGAGGGTTGAGGTCAGGAGAGCGTGGAGGCCATGGAATTGGTCCGCCTTTACCAATCCAAAACTGTTGTTGAGAAGCGTAAGAACACTTCGACTGAAATGTGCAGGAGCTCCATACTGCATGAACTACATGTTGTGTCGTACTTGTAAATGCACATGTTCTAGCAGCACAGGTAGAGTATCCCGTATGAAATCAAGATAACGTGCTCCATTGAGCATCTAAACTAAAATGAGCTCTAACATGGAAATTAAGCGTTTCCGGACACATGTACACATAACATCTTTCCTTTATTTGTGTGTGAGGAATGTTTCCTGAAAGTTTGGCCGTACCTTTTTGTAACACCCTGTATCGCAGAACTCAATTAGTCTTTCTCCCCTTTTCCTAGAATCAAGGCCATATTCCCCCACAACACAAGTCACAGTGTACTTGCGTTGTTTGTAGAGCAACCTCGCCACTAGACTCCACGGGCTTAAATCCAGTCAAGGACCTGTGGTACCAACTCTGTCTGGCTGTTTGCTCCCTATATCCTCTACCGAGGAACTTAGCGTAGCTGGCCACGGCGCTGGTGTACGCATGGCACCATATCCTGATCGGTTATAATCCTGAACGTCATTGACTTCATTCCTGCACTTCTCGCGCTGTACGAGAAGATTATTTAGACTTCTGAAACGTGGAGGCAGTCTAGAGTTCATTGAATAATAAATATTACAGTCAGTGAAATATTTGTCATGTCTGTCATTTCGTTGGCATTTTCTTAACTTTTGGATCAAAGAAAAAATAGGGACTTCCTTGATACACAACCTCCAATCATGTTATTTTTCTTTTCACTCTACTCTCCTTAGCGTGAAATGAATCGTACCGTTCATATTAGTAACTTTGAAGTACATACTGATATATTGGTGGAGCGATACCGTGACACTTCCTATCTTACTTCGGCCTTTTTACATATCCCTCCCCCCCCCCCCCGCCCCCCCCCCCCCCCCACACACACACACACACACTCAGGTACTCGAGCTGCTTGTTCGCCCTTTTCGTCTCCTTGAACAATACATAAAAATTCAAACCACCGTGTCTCTAATTTACTATGGCAGTCGTACAACGAAATACGTTTCTGTGTCTGCTATAAATAAGAGCTGCAGGAGCTAGGCACCTGTGGATATGAATTTCCAAATAAGGGATTACGCTAAACTTTTGTTGACGTGTGTAGATCTCATGCTCATACCGATCACACTCTTCGACGGCGAACACTTGTAGGTCTTACGGTCAGGAGTGTTCCAGATACTCCCCACTGCAAGATCCGTATTGCCCTGTAGAAGATCAATCGTACTGATGACAGCACATGCAGCAAACCATTGGATTAGTGTGCGCTGTGTCATAGGGCATTATCGACTTCAAAGCCGAACTCATCGGGCGAAATGTTGACTGTCAGTTGGCAGTAGGCTGATGAAATACGTCCGACGTCTGTAGTTTATATCGAGCGAAAACCATTCTGCTGAGACACTAGGACAGCATGGCTGAGGCGTGAAGTACTACCTACTCGTCTCAACATTCTTCTAAGAAGATAATCGGGATTCAGACCGATCTTCCAGTACCTTACTATCTCCCATCATGATCTACATCTCGTACTCTACCCTCCCCTTCTCTTTTTTATGTTTCCGTATCTCATTTGGTACAAACAAGGTCCGTGTAGGACAGCTCTGATGTCCGTTTTGTCTATGTCCGACTGTTAAGAAAACTTTTTTTCAGGAACGACTACGGTCTACGGTCCCTTGGTGGTGTAGAACATTGAAGCTTATAATTCAGTGCATTAAAATATAGGGCTACGTATTTTACATATTTTGACCTTCGCAATCTCACTCTTCAAAACCTATAGTGTACTTTCCGGCGGCATAGAATCATGAATTCCACAAGAAGCAGGGTTTCAGAGCACAAGTGAAGCAAAAATTTTAAAACTGTTACATTGTAATTACATCACATAAAAATATATTTTTCCCATTAGAACTTACATTGCGTTTGTATTCTGTCAAAACCACAACAGATAAATATTAGTCAATAGAAAAACAAAATATAAGTAACATTTATGTTAAATAGCCAAATAAAAATACTTTATTAAATCCTCTCTCTCTAGACAAATAAGATGAAGGGCCCTGCTCCATTTCTTCTATGTCCAGGCCTCTCTCAGGAATTACTGAAGATTTTTTGATATGACCTTGGAGTTCCCGTGGCCGATATTTTGAGAGTATCGATATCGATAAGAAGGATAAAACGTCGAGATCCTCGTTTTCCAGGCTGCATGAAGAATCTACATACCTAAGTTAGATTGCACCTGATCCTCAGAACACGAGTCCTACTCGTACCTGGCAAATTTTTTTTCGTAACGACGCAATAAATTTAGATATCACTGTCACAGTAAAATAAGAGCAACTCTTTGTTAAATGTGGATCGTTATTAAGACTGAAGAGGCAGAAGACAATTAGTGTTTTCACAAAGGAAAGAACTCTTCCGGTCAGACTGGGCGCTGAAGTTCAAATGGCTCTGAGCACTGTGGGACTTAACATCTGTGGTCATCACTCACCTAGAACTTAGAACTACTTAAACCTAACTAACATAAGGATATCACACACATCCATGCCCGAGGCAGGATTCGAACCTGCGACCGTAGCAGTCGCGCGGTTCCGAACTGCGCGCCTAGAACCGCGAGACCACCGCCAGCGATGGTACCCTCGAGCCGCCTGGAGAAGTGCGGCCAGCGATGTATTTCTCGGCCGCGTAAGGGAGCGTGCGTGTGAAGACGGCCAGCAATGTAAACAGCGGTCCGCCCAGAGAAGTGCGGCCAGCGATGTATTTGGCGGCCGCGTATTGGAGCGCGTTGTTCGGTGTTTGTTAGAAGTGGTGTATACCACAGTTGGGAAGTCGCAAGTACGGTCGCCACGCTTACAGTCATTTTATTCTCTAAACCGTCTTCACACTATTCGTGTGGCTTCGCGTCTGGCCACAAAAAAGACAGTTTGCTAACTCAAAGTGCGTGAAGTTGTCCTAGATGCTGCGTGTCCCAGAAAAACGATATCTCTTGTGTGCTGGTCGCGTGGCGCTTCTGAGATCCTAAATGGCGTAATGCATAGCTATTTTGTACACATTGATTCCATATTCACAAGGTAGTTGTGACGTTCCCTCCAACAACACTAGGACTATCGTCGTACGCTAACAACTGTCTCGGTATTCCATGACATTCCAGTTCGCGAATTCCGACACATTGAAAGGTGCCCATATTACGACAAATGGTTATAGAGTATGTGTATATATCTTGGGAAATGTCACTTTGTTTGGCAAATTTTTAGGTTTATTTTCATTGTTTATCATTTTTTAGCAATTTTCATGAAGAACATATGACTGTGATTGCTACGTATTCTTAGCGACGGTAAAAATCCACAATCTTTGCACAGTCCAGTCTCACCACTGCATGAATGATGGTGAAACGATGAGGACAACACAAACACCCAGTCATATCGAGGCAGGTGAAAATCGCTGATCCCACCGGGACTCGAACCCACGACACCCCGTTCTCAGAGAGAGAGAGAGAGAGAGAGAGAGAGAGAGAGAGAGAGAGAGAGAGAGAGAGAGAGAGAGAGAGAGTTTTTGTCATGGCAGTGGGAGGAAGTTGGATGTCAGATTTGCTGCACAGAGATTTTTACTTGAAAGTTTCCACGATGCGTGACTGATAGTGGTGCACGATTTAATATGATTGTACAGAGAGATATCTCGTTTGAAAGAATGGGTAATTCGCAGTGGGTTCACTCTACTGCAAATGCTAGTTTATTAGGTATTTTAGAGAAAATATTTCGTTGTGCTTCACGCTATCCACGTGTTGGTATCCATAGAGAATTATCATTCAAATGTTCAGTATTCTAACAGGGACGTTAAATAATCAACTCTACGCATTTTTCCCCGACCAGTTCACGTTGTAATAATGGGAATTCGTTGGGGGACATCATGGAATATTCGCGCTTTAGTCCCTATAGTTTCAATAAATTCCGGTAGGTGACGCTGCCATACGTAAGCTGCATAATGGCGTTTCTTTTGGTGGAAAATCGGAGAATCGTAGATATTCTTCGGCGATTGTAGAATTTCTACGGAGACTTGACAGTCAAGAATGGCTTGGGGAGCCGTTTGACTATGTCTGTCATCTTTGGAAGAACGTACACTCTCCCACGTGACGCCTGCCCGCCATAGATGTGATGCCTGCAATGTTGGAACGTGCGGACAACCCAATTCGAGGTGATCCACTGATAAGTCAAATGCCTCGCTGCACAACTGGACGTCTCTGTTAGACTGCTCTTCCTCATCCACCCTGCATTCCGGATGTCGCACCCTCCAATTTCCATCCGTTTGGCAGAACTAAGAGTGTACTCCGCTTGAAGCAGTTCGTCGTTCATGGGAAGCAGCAAGACGTAGGCTCCGACCTCTGCCAGTAGAGTGTTTCCATGTGGACATACACTATGTGATCAAAAGTATCCGGACACCCCCAAAACATACGTTTTAATATTAGGTGCATTGTGTTGCCACCTACTGCCAAGTACTCCACATCAGTGACCTCAAGAGCCATTAGGCATCGTGAGAGAACAGAATGGGTTGCTCCGCGGATGTCACTTACAACGCGGTCAGGTAATCTGGTGTCACTTGTGTGGTACGTCTGCACGCGAGATTTCCGCACTCCTAAACATACCTAGGTCCACTATTTCCGTTGTGATAGTGAATTGGAAGCGTGAAGGGACACGTACAATACAAAAGCGTACAGGCCGACCACGTCAGAGACCGCCAACAGTTGAAGAGGGTCGTAATGTGTAAAAGTCAGTCATCTATCCAGACCATGGCACAGACAAACTGCATCAGGATCCACTGCAAGTACCATGACAGTTAGGTGGGACGTGAGAAAACTTGGATTTCATGGTCGAGCAGCAGCTCATAAGCCACACACAACGCCGGCAAATGCCAGACGACGCCTCGCGTGGTGTAAGGAGCGTAAACACTGGACGATTGAACACTGGGAAAACATAGTGTGGAGTGACGAATCACGATATACAATGTGTCGATCCGATAGCAGGGAGTGCGTATGGCAAATGGCCGGTAAACATCATCGGCCAGTGTGTGTAATGGCAACAGTAAAATTCGGAGGTGGTGGTGCTCTGGTGTGGTCGTGTTTTTCATGGAGGCGCCTTGCACCCCTTGTTTTTGCATGACACTATCACAGCACCGTCCTACAGTGGTGTTTTAAGCACCTTCTTGCTTCCCACTGTTGTAGAACAATTAGAGGATGATGTTTGAATCAACACGATGGGGCAGCTGTTCATAACGCATGGCTTGTGGTGGAGTGGTTATACGACAGACATCAATATGTCTCCTCAGTGCAGCACTCCATGAAAAATGGCCTGCCATTCCCCAAGAAACCTTCCAGCACCCGTCTGAACGGGTGGGCCAACACCATATTGAATTCCTGCTTTACCGATGGAGGGCGCCACGAACTTTTAAGTCATTTTCAGTCAGGTGTCCCGATACTTTTGACCATATAGTGTACAAACCTAATCAGTAAGGTGGTGCAAGACATTCGCATTGAACGGAGATAATAGGGTTTTGCATCCAAAAGGACAGGTAATATTATTTTGTATCGGAATCCTGAATAAAAGTAACTTGCTTTGGGGAAAAAATTCGTCTTTCCACCACCCTCAATTATTTAAAGATATTTCTTTAGGAATATGAAAAAGTAGATTTTACCAGATTAAAAGTAGTGTCTCTTAAAAGTAATCAGTACGATGTATGACAACGACGAGAAAGACAATGTCGAGAAAGGGTAATAGTTCATGACATTTCGAGTTTTTTTCTACGTTATTAAAATGCTTCGGTCTAACAGCAAAATATCTTCTTACTTATTTATGGAATATTTCACTCAAGCGTATATTCACTGCTTAAAGAATAAATATGTATAGTAATTGTACTGTTATGCGCTGCACCATTGTGAGAAACCTGAGTATAGTTTTTGAAAAAACAGAAAACAATTTTTAATTTGCTAAAACAGCCGGGTAAAGGAATTAAAAAATCAATCTGCTGCACAGTGATTTGTTTCAGTTCATCATTTCTGCAGTGCAGACAGAGATTTCACATAAATTCAGTGGAAGCGTTTTATAACGGGCCACAGTTATGATACGCAACAGTTAGCCACTATGTATGGTTATTTCATGAGAAAATTATTGTCAGTATTATTGACAATTATCCTTTACATTTATTTACAGACAGTCAGATGTAGTTTAGTAAGTATCGCATCATCAGAAGCAATTGGAACAATTACGTTCGTGTTGAAAAGTAGGGTACCAAAGGCGATTCTAGATAAGAGTCAGTATTTCTAACTTAAAATTAGTTTCTGGGGAGAGTTTTTCCCACGCGCATAGTTACTAAAAGTAGAAGCAAATTAGTATCAACGAGCCCACAAACTTTTTTCTATTTTACCCATGGTATAACACGGTCTGTCATAAGAAACCAACATTTAAATCTCATTTCCAAATGAGAAATTATAGTGAAACATTTCTGCACCATGCCTATCGGCTGCTCAATTAATCGCATCCGCCAGAGTAAGCTATCAATGTGCACTCTCTGTTTCCCGGGAGTACGCCTAATTCAAGGTAGTATCACGGACATGAGGGGAGCTGGCAGGTATGTGAGAGTGACAAGGAAGTGAGCATGACGCGCTGACGAAAGCCGAGCTTCGGCGAGAGCTCAGCAAACAGTAACCATAGAGACGACGCTAGTAGGAGGAAAATAGCTGTGAACTGACTGGCTGCACTGCTGAAGACAGAAAACAAGCGGCCGAGCTATCCACAGCGTCCACGAAGCTGACTGAGGACGGCAGTACAAAACCATACAGCACCTTCTACAAGGTTAGGTACAAAAGTATTCAGTAATTGTTACTGCTTACTACAAATGTAAAATATTGCCTTTACAAAGTGTTACATTAACGGAAGATAGTTGGGATTTGAAGTGTGGAAACTGTTAACAGACAGTTAGAGCTTCCTGGAAAATAAAATTACGTTTTGAAAGAAATGTAAGTTTTGGTTCGACAAGTAAACCAGCACGCTGCACATACTGATTAACTCGTTCTCTATCACTGTTCTGCTTTCGTTACAAACTAAATGCAAATGGCATTTCTCGTACCGACTGCGTGCAATTTTGCGGAAATGCTGATTATCTGCATACCTTCTGTCTGCCTTCAGAGTTCTTACAGCATTATTGGCCAACGATGTTGTTAGGCTCTCATTTGCAGTGTCATCAACGTGCTGTGGACGGCATCGACCTTTAAGCAGTCAGCGCGCTTCCGCAGCCTGGACGGCGTCCAAGGCGAGAGCAAAGTACCCGAGTCTGAGGAGCCATCCATCGCCCAGGCGAGCCACGGGCCACTACGTGCTCAGGGTTTCTAGGCGGACGTCTCTCCTGACCCGTTAGGTCCTCATGAGAGTCAAGAAAGTTTTAGTGATATAAAAAGCGACAAGAATTTACTGATACGACTGCCACAAGTCGTAACAGATTCTTACTTACTAATTACTTACCCAACAAAAGAGGATCCCACAAATATAACACATTGTTACCTCTCCTCACACAGTTATTACCTATCCAACAAAGGAAGAACACATCTGCTTTCCGAGAGCACTGTACAGTCTAAAGTGAACATAGTAAATAGTCCATAAAGGGTAACTTTGTATTAAGATGAATAGGTATACCATAGTTACTTAACATGGCAACTTAACGACGAATACCTTTCTTAAGATCGACAGCTGCTCTCATGAATTACATCAGTAGTAAATAATAAGATGACAAGCACTTAGGTTTGGAAGACGTACTAATGAAACTGACGACTCGACTGCCCAGAATTTAGTGTAACTGCTTTACCCTGCGACTGCGACTTCTCTCTTAGTCTGCAGAGTCTGCCGGGTTGCAGAGCTACAGGTCTACTACGGGCATCACAACATAGACGGGCACACATCGGTGTCAGTAAACACATCGACCATTGGACACACAAAGTTATGTTTACAAGCTAACTTACAAATGGATCTATTGAAACTCGTGACGCCAGTATCACCACCCACAGCATTCATTCTGAGCTACAATCGCTTGTGATGCACTCGTGGAAATTTGACTATCTTACTTGCACCGATCACGTGTCTGCAGGTATATGGAGAGAGTAACTACCCCCTGGCCTGTACTTAAGGGACATCCGCCACCAGAGTGGCCAGTTCCAACTATAGCTCCAGTCCCAGATGATCAACGCAGAAGCGCCACTACCAGCAGCCAGTCGCCACAGAAGCCATCGGTCTCCTCTGGCTGCTGCCTCGTTAGACTCTGTTATTCACGGATGGTATGCAGCCCGATTGGACTTAGATTGTGACGGAAAGTTCAGCAGCTAAATGGAGTGACTCACTTTCTGTGAGATTTGGACTATTAGTATTAATCATTCATACTCTATGAAATAGTTCAAAAGTGACTTTCCAATTTCCTTGTGGAACTTTTTCAGTAACTATTTATATTGTGAATCATTCAGACTCGCGAGGACTTGTGTCTCCAGTTAACAGTCATTAAATAATACATTTTAAGTTCATACTTGTAATAAAAGTGTTGTTATACATTACTGCCAGGAAATCTCCCTCTTTGGTCAGCACATTAACTACCAACGGAATACCAAAGAGCTAGAGGATAAACTAGAACAACTAACATGGAATTTATATGACTATTTAAGATCACGTCATGTTCAGCAAGTATGCATAGATACACAAACTAGAACAGTGAAATCTTTAACTCTCTAGATCCTTGTCTCTGCGATTATAATAGCCGGCCGCAGTGCTCTCGCGGTTCTAGGCGCTCAGTCCGGAACCGCGTGACTGCTACGGTCGCAGGTTCGAATCCTGCCTCGGGCATGGATGTGTGTGATGTCCTTAGGTTAGGTAGGTTTAAGTAGTTCTAAGTTCTAGGGGACTGATGACCACAGATGTTAAGTCCCATAGTGCTCAGAGCCATTTTTTTATTATAATAAGAAGTACCAATGCATACCACTGGCCACACCTCTTCTGAAACCAGCATGCTGACCATTTTCGACATCATGCCATCGGTTTGTGCTTTGAGGTGGTACTACAATGAGGGCTGGCATCAAGCTCCTTGTTACTGATGGGCGATTAAATTCCCTACTTAGTAGGGGTTTTACTTATATTTATTCATTCCGGTTGGGAAAATAACCGGTAAGACCGTTAGAAGCAAAGTCGATAATGATGCAGAAAAAATTTTGTCAATAACTTTTATTCATTTTAATTGTTTGGGTGAGTGTACGTGACGAAACAGGAGCTTCTGCAATACTATCTCTTCGAGAAATGACAATGTTCTCTTTAAAATATTAATAAAAAGTAACTGATCATCCAGACCGTACAATAATTTTACCCAAAATGTAAGTGGGAATCCACCTACTCTTCCTGACTGGTCATAGCTAACTGGTTTAACGACTGACACTGTGTTGCGCCTGTATTTTCGTAGCACAACGCGTAACAGACTCCATAATTCTTCTGCAGTTCTGATAGACTCTAAGAAAACAGGAACACCTTCAAACACTGCAAAACATATTTAAATACAGTGAAACAGGAAGGCGCCACAAAATGTAGAATTCAGTATTGCTACATATCATTCTACAACACACGTTAATGAAGCAAGAATGAAACGTGTGTCAAAAAAGAAACTATTCGCCAATATTCAGATTTAAACTTTATCTGCGAAAAAGCGCATAACTGAAGAAGTAATTTTGAACTGAACATCAGGTTACTGAAACGTATAATTTAATGTGCCTTGGAATTAAGATATTTGAGGTACTTTACATGTAACAACAATAAGAAGTCTAAGTGTAACTTCATTGTACCAAGTGATTCGAAAATGAAAAACGGATTCCTAATATTTTCTACAGAGAAACAACAGAAGAAAGAAACACACTTCGCATGTCACTGGATAGGGCCAATTCGAGGTTTTGAAACAGCTACACTGTCATTTATTTGTAGCAATACGCTGACTAGACCACAATATAAATAATTTTGTTTGTTGAAATTTGCACCGAAACAATCCATTGTTCTAGTGCGACTTGCTTTCCGCCAAAGATGCAACAAGAATACACTTATGCACAAACAGATTTTCGAGTGGCATACAAAATTGTTGGAAGTTGTTTGCATAGGCGAAAGGCAGAGCACATGCCGGCCATGCACTTCCGACGAAAATGTATAGCGTATCTGAGATGATTTCGAGCGAATCCAAAGAAGTCCACAGGAGGCAGGCCAGGAACTTCAACTGCCTGAAACAACAATGTCATATGTTTTGTTATGAAGCCTGCATATGAAGCCTTACAAGTTACAGTTGCAACAGTTGAGTCCCAGCGACCATAATAGAAGGTATGAATTTAGCGTTCCAGTTCTCCAGGATACGGCGAAGGACACTTTTTTCGAGCGGACTAGTAGACGTTTCTTGTCTCGGCTGAAGTAAACAACCATAATGTAAGAAGTTTGGGTTCACAAAATCCAGGCGGCGAGAAGACTCACTAAAACTGAATGTGTTTTGTGCCGTTTCGGTTCACAGAGTTTATGGCCGCTTTTCTCTTGGGGAGGAAACCGTGACAGGGTGATGATGATGATGTTTGGTTTTTGGGGCACTCAACTGCGCGGTTATCAGTGCCCGTACTAATTCCCAACCTTTGCTCAATCGAAACTCACCACTTTCATGACTGATGATGAAATTATGAGGACAAGACAAACACCCACTTATCTCGAGGCAGGTGAAAAAACCTGCCCCGTCGGGAATCGAACCTGGGAACCCGTACTCGGGAAGCGAGAACGCGGATACTGTGAAAGGAATGTCCCACCTGGACATGCTGCAAAATTGGTTGTTCCCTCAACTTAACGAAGATTCCATTGATTTCATTTGTATGCACGATGGTACTCCACTTCGCTCCACTCCATCTCGAAGTGCGTCGTTGTTTTAATTCCACACTGTCGGATAGGAAGAGGTGAACAACAAGATCTTTTTCATTGCTTTTGGTCTTCCAGATCACCAGAACCCCTACCTTGCGATTATTTTTCTGTGATGTGGGAAATTGAGAACTTTCCACACTGTGGAATTAAATCATTCTTTTGTGTATTATTGATGAACCATTCTGTATGCCTATGGAGGCAACACACAGATACTAACAATTTTCATTTTTCTTAATTTTGTCATTGTATATAGCAAGTTTAGGATTAGTGTGATACCTTTTGATATTTTGCATATTATGTTGATGAAATTGATGATGCTTGTTGTAAAATCCTACCTTTAGTTTTATCATTTTGATATTTCTTCCGTTTTTGTAAGACTCAGTGTAGCCCTCAGCACTTTTCTACCTTTGCACATGTCATTCTGTAGGTTTTTATGCTTCAGTTAGATTGGATCTGTATGGGGGGGGGGGGGGGGGGGAATGAATATTGGGATAGACAATATATATCTGTGATGGGCTTCTTAAGCTACTGTAGGGGGATTATCACAGACGTCCGTTCTGTCATGCCTGCGTTGTATTTTATATTGGTGGGCGGCTGTTGATATTCTACTCTCAGTTATATTTTCCCTTTTATTTCTTATCCTGCTGCCTGTCACTAATTCTATTCTATTTTTCTTCTGCTGCTGATGAGAGGGGGCTAGGCTAAACTCTCCAGTAGTACCTATTTCTATCTTTCTTGTCCATCTACATATTTTGAGGTATCGCTTCTCCTTTGTTGCAGTGTCTTTAATTGTACCATGTCCTCATGCTCTTCAATACAGATCAACAAGCAATTGTTTTCTGAAGTGCTGTCTGGTGATACTTTTCTTTGTCACAAATTTCCATGTTAATGTAGTAAACTGTATCTGGTTGAATAACTTTGAAATTAATTTCCAAATTTATTTATACACTATCATACCATATTATAGTAGAGTAAAAATTCCATTTACTTTCACCTCAGAATATTTAAGGCCTATGGATGATAAAAAGCTTGCCAATGATGTGTCACAAACCAGATTTTTTTAAAGTAGTGTTAGAAAATGAGAAATTTATTGTGTTTTGTAATATATAGAATTTTTATTGAATATGAATCATAATTGTTAGACTATTATTATCTTTCATATTGTTTCTTTCATGTCATTCTACTAGTGTTTGATCATACTTGGTGACACAATATACCACTGAATATTTGTGTAGGAACTTATACTGAACTGAAGAGCACAGCCTATGTAATAATTTCAGGTCAACTACCTGTGTAAATAAAAAACCTACCAGCTAAGAGGAACTATGTAAAGGGAATACATATAGACCTGTTATTAGAGGAAAAACGTAACTAGGAGAACAGGAACTACAGTGGTGAAATGGACAGCGAGTTATATATAAATGATGGACTGAAAATAACAATTGGACTCTTGTTTGAAAATTTTTTTTATTCTTTTCTTATTATATTGCCAGGAGACATATTCAGTGCTCATGTACATAGTTGTAACTAAGATTCAAAGTCTTTACATACAGTATGTTATACATTAATAATAACATTTTGATATTTATGTGCACTGTAGTAAGGAGAGAGAGAAGGGAGGCCTGTTGTAAAATTTAGTAATATTTGCAAGTTTGAAAAGATATGGCTAAAGCAATTTTTAATCTATTACATTTATTCTCTTTAATATTATACCATGAGGATCAGTAATCTTTATGTACTGTTTCAAAGATACTATTATTCTATAAAATGATAACTGTAACTTTCTACCTTATTATCCTGCTGTTTGGGACACCCAATCCCATGCAGCTTGTGCATGGAATTGTGTGTCTGCGTGTGTGTGTGTGTGGGGGGGGGGAGAAAGGGGTGTATTGTAATGGTACTTGAATTACGCAACCATTACGGCACCTCAACTCAACCTCTCGATAGCAGCAATATTCTATTGTGTTTCTGTAAAGTAGTTGACATATTTCTGAGGCAACATTCAGATTTGATTTCATTAATGTAGAGATACTTTGATGCATTGATTTGTTTATGTTGCAATGACATTATTCTTATGTGTATTCTTTCTTTTGTCACTATGATCTTTGATTTACTTATGAGTCTGATTTTTGGGAGCATAACCGATTATTAGTCAGTTAGAGTCGGACCTCAAAAAAGTCAAGTCTTGGACGTCATGTGGGAAAGACGTAGTCAGCTTATAAAATGTGAGGAAGATGTTTTCAAGTACGTTTTGTATTGTGAAGTGATGTTTTGTGGGTTACGAGCCGCTGCAACAAAAGCAATAAAAAAGGAAGTCTATCTTTAATTCGGAGTGCTGATTATTTTTTTACGTCACCATTGTGCTAACTTTGAAAGGTTTAATATTCAAGAATCGTTAGTGAAGCGCATCTACAACACTTTTGAATATAGCAGAATAAAAACTAGGCCGAGCTTGGAATCATCACCACCTAGATTTTCGACGATTGCGCCATGATTTTACGACGAGACCAGCGTGGGAAACACGAAAAGATGAGTGCATAGTTTATTCATATTAAATGAAATGACTTTATTAATTGTGCTCTAATGACACCTGCCACATAATAACTTTGTTGTGGCCCGAAAAGACAGTATTTAGCAGCGTGAGCAACACCACAATCATTATTAAATTTTGACCTTTGTTGTGGTAGGGTTGTTAAAACCTTTCATGATCTATTCGTCAACGGAACGTAAAGCCTAATCTGCCTTTCGCGGATAGTTTGAGGGTACAAGCCGTCACCAAACGCAAAATCATTTGATAGTTTAAGTAACCCTTCAGCCACTTGCAGTGTCTGAAGACCGCACAGCTAGATCTAACGCCTCGACTGCTGTAATTAGTGGTGGCGCTGGGACACCTAAAGAGCGTGAGTCGCTTCGTGTGCGAACGAGTGAATATCGCTGACGAAGGAGGAGGTCACAACAGAAACCTCTGTGAGGAGGAAGTGTATGTTGATGTCATTAGCTGTCCTAGTTGCCGCCCAGAATTGTTCTCCTGAGTTGGGTACCAATTTAAGTCGGGAACCATTCTAAACAAGTGGATTTGTGTATCCTTTCACCCCAAACAATTTCAAGGGTTGTTGGGTCGATGGTGTGTGTGTGTGTGTGTGTGTGTGTGTGTGTGTGTGTGTGTGTGGCCACCGACACGTCTGCACCGATTGTACAGTTTTGGTGTGCTGCTAACTAGTGGACTCTGTATGGAGAAAATACTTCTGTATCTAATGAAAATTTGAGAGAGAATGTTTTGTCCTTGGCTGATTTCTTGTATCCGGGCAAGGAGCCACTAACAGGTTCAAGTCTAAGTGCGGGGCGACTGGTATTTTGAGCTCGAAGCTGTAAATTGTTGCTGTTATATTTGAAAACTTAAGTTGTTTATGTTTGGCAAGCGTTGCACACTGTCTCCCCCCTTCTTGTCACTACAACCTCCAGGCGCTCTTAATCATGGGCTGTATACAGTCATCAACCATACCATTACGACTACCTACCTAATAGCCGAAGTGACAACCTTTTGCAACGACAACAGCAGTGACATGTCATGGCATGGAAGCAATAAGGCTTTGTAGTTCACTGGAGAGATTTGGCATCACATTTGCTCTCACAACTCATGTTAATGCAGGGGAGGGTGCGACGAGCTCTGACTCTACGTGCAATCTCATCTCAGATGTATGTACTCATATGGATATCGTTCTACAAATACCGGCCATGAACTTCTTCCTCTGTGCAGATGTACACGTATTCCCTGAAGACTTACGGGACTAGGTAAGAATGTCTTCCACGAGTAATGTGTATGTTGGGGTGGGACACTAAAAATTTAGTGCGTGGGCATACAAGGTGAGAATATGGGTCTCGCGTGAAACGTGCGTGAGATAGTCCCTGCAGTCCCGCTGTCCTCTGTGCCCTGGGTGGCTCAGATCGGTGGAGCGTCTGTCATGTAAGAGGAGATCCCGGGTTCGAGCCCCGGTCGGAGCACTCATTTTCACCTGTCCCCTTTGATACAGAGCAACGCCCGTCAGCAGCTGGAGATATTAATATAATTCTAATTTCATCTCAGATCTGACGAATCTGGGAAGGGTGGGGGAGGGGGGGGGCAGAACATCAGCTGCAATTCGTAGTTGTTTCCCTCGAATCACTCCATGACATTTCTTGCCTTCTGACATGGCCCATTATCTTGTTGAAAAATACCACTGCCGTGGGGTAACATCATAGTCATTAAGGGGGTAAGTGGTCTGAAATCAGTGTACGGTACTCCTTGGCTGCCGCGGTGCCTTGTACGACCTCCTCTGGACTTACGGATGTTAGCGCGAGAGTTCCACAGAGCTTGTGTCTGTCCAGCAGTACAGGTGTCAAGTACCTGTTGCAATGGTTGACGACAGATTCGCGTCCTCCCATCGGCTTGATAAAGAAGGTACCGTAACTTATCAGACATGCAATGCTCTGCCACTGTGCCAAAGTCCGGCGCCGATGGTCACGTGCCCGTCTGAGTCGTAGTGCCGATGTCGGGGTGTTGACATTGGTCGTCGGCTGCAGATGCCTATCGTTCGTAGTGTCCGCTGCACTGTGTGTTCAGATGCGCTGACGATATTTACTCCGCAGATCGTCACCTGTCCTGTTTTACCAGTCTGCCTGGTTTACGACGTCCGACAACTGTAATGAGCTGCCCCCCCCTCCCGCAACCCCGCAAATCCACGACGTCTGGGTGGGTTGAAGACACTCACGATAGCACTCTTTGACTATCAAGCAAGTAGTGGAGTTTTCGACATACTCGAACCGGACATCCAGGTCACACAATCTTTTCTCAGTCATACTCAGATAGATGGTGCTCCTTCCCCATCCTACACACAGACAGCATGTGACTGATACTACATGCATCATGCGTGTGTCTGAGTAGCAGTCATTCCTCACCAGGTGAGGCTCCTATCGCTTGGACTGGTTTGTACCGACAGTAGATCGATGGTCATAATTTTCGTGCTGGTAAGTTTACTGTCGGAACGCGGAGTAACAGTTAAGGGCATCAAGTGTGGATTGCTGCTACTACGAGACTGGGTGTTGTTCGCAATAACTTTTTGCTATCGTATAAATTCTTGGGCTGATTCTGTTTATTGCATTTTGTCTTGAGAATTTTAGTACGCACCTTAACTGCCTCTTAAATAATAAATGAAGATGGTGCTCGTACATCGTTAGTGTTATTGAGTTAAATCTTGTATTGATCTCTGGTTAACGTAATTTTTACTTGAGAATTTTGCTACGTTAATTACACGCCTGGAAATGGAAAAAAGAACACATTGACACCGGTGTGTCAGACCCACCATACTTGCTCAGGACACTGCGAGAGGGCTGTACAAGCAATGATCACACGCACGGCACAGCGGATACACCAGGAACCGCGGTGTTGGCCGTCGAATGGCGGTAGCTGCGCAGCATTTGTGCACCGCCGCCGTCAGTGTCAACCAGTTTGCCGTGGCATACGGAGCTCCATCGCAGTCTTTAACACTGGTAGCATGCCGCGACAGCGTGGACGTGAACCGTATGTGCAGTTGACGGACTTTGAGTGAGGGCGTATAGTGGGCATACGGGAGGCCGGATGGACGTACCGCCGAATTGCTCAACACGTGGGGCGTGAGGTCTCCACAGTACATCGATGTTGTCGCCAGTGGTCGGCGGAAGGTGCACGTGCCCGTCGACCTGGGACCGGACCGCAGCGACGCACGGATGCACGCCAAGACCGTAGGATCCTACGCAGTGCCGTAGGGGACCGCACCGCCACTTAGGGACACTGTTGCTCCTGGAGTATCGGCGAGGACCATTCGCAAACGTCTGCATGAAGCTGGGCTACGGTCCCGTCACACCGTTAGGCCGTCTTCCGCAAACGCCCCAACATCGTGCAGCCTGCCTCCAGTGGTGTCGCGACAGGCGTGAATGGAGGGACAAATGGAGACGTGTCGTCTTCAGCGAAGAGAGTCGCTTCTGCCTTGGTGCCAATGATGGTCGTATGCGTGTTTGGCGCAGTGCAGGTGAGCGCCACAATCAGGACTGCATACGACCGAGGCACACAGGGCCAACACCCGGCACCATGTTGTGGGGAGCGATCTCCTACACTGGCCGTACAGCTCTGGTGATCGTCGAGGGGACACTGAATAGTGCACGGTACATCCAAACCGTCATCGAACCCATCGTTCTACCATTCCTAGACCGGCAGGGGAACTTGCTGTTCCAGCAGGACAATGCACGTCCGCATGTATCCCGTGCCACCCAACGTGCTCTAGAAGGTGTAAGTCCACTACCCTGGCCAGCAAGATCTCCGGATCTGTCCCCCACTGAGCATGTTTGGGACTGGATGAAGCGTCGTCTCACGCGGTCTGCACGTCCAGCACGAACGCTGGTCCAACTGAGGCGCCAGGTGGAAATGGCATGGCAAGCCGTTCCACAGGACTACATCCAGCATCTCTACGATCCTCTCCATGGGAGAATAGCAGCCTGCATTGCTGCGAAAGGTGGATATACACTGTACTAGTGCCGACATTGTGCATGCTCTGTTGCCTGTGTATATGTGCCTGTGGTTCTGTCAGTGTGATCATGTGATGTATCTGACCCCAGGAATGTGTCAATAAAGTTTCCCCTTTCTGGGACAATGAATTCACGGTGTTCTTATTTCAATTTCCAGGAGTGTATATGTCATTCGAACGAAAAGTGAAGTGGGATCCTGACCAGCATTTGGTCCAGTCAGCGGTTTTGAATTATGATTGAAACATATTACTGCAGCAGTGACGATAAAAACCACAAAAGAAATTGATGTCACCTTGAAACGAGAAACCCGTGCGAGGAAAACGTAAACGAATGCCACTACTTTGAGACAACATGGTTAGCAATTAACATATTGAACAGAATGTTTTCTCGTATTGAGCAAAAAAAAAAAAAAAGAAAAAGAAAGAAAGTGAGTGATACGGGTAGAGCGAGAAGTAAAAAGTGTAAAAAGTGCACTAAGACATATCATGAAGAAAGGAACATCATCTCCTAAGATTCATAACAGTCCAACTACTAAGCAGTGAATAGCAAAATTACGTTGGCACAACATACAAGATCAATACACAGATAACGACAAATGTATAAGAACTCTAGAGCCGGGTTGAGTGGCCGGGCGGTTCTAGGCGATACAGTCTGGAACCGCGCGACCTCTACGGTCGCAGATTCGAATCCTGCCTCAGGAATGGTTGTGTGTGATGTCCTTAGGTTAGTTTGGCTTAAGTAGTTCTAAGTTCTAGGGGACTGATGACCTCATAGTGCTCAAAGCTATTTGAAACATTTCTACTGCGGTTCATTGACAGTTAGTGCTCAAAGTCATTTTTGAACTGTAGAGAATCTCTTGAGGAAACGGTTTAGTATAGGAGCCCATGGTTAGTAAAGTAATCCTACGACGATACCGGGCGTCGAGGTTACAGGACCAATGTCAGCGAGTACGCCATCGCTTGGGCGGCAGGATTATGCTGTTATGGCGACAGCGTCCTTGTCAAAATCATGAGTACTTTTTGAATGATGCTACCACCATGTGCCCGTAATATCTTTTCATTTTATTGTTATACTTTCCAGATTTCTGCCTTAGGCAATAAGAAATATAAATCACAGAATCAGGAAACAAGGCAACCATGAAAAATAGTATATATATACCACGATTCGGTACCTTATTATTATAGCAAATGACATCAGTTCTTCTCGAAAAAGCATATGTGGTCATATAGGCCACATCTGTCATTACCAAAAGTGAGCGCACCTTTCAAACATTCATTGACTATAGCACAACTGTTATATGAAACTACTAACAAATAAATAGGTATATACAACGCTATAATGTCTGAACAACAACTAACATCGACATAGACAGAACTTTCTCCCAAAAACAACCTTAGTGGGATTACAGTCTGCAAAGTGCCATCTGTAGTGTGTTAGGCAACAAGGTAGCTAATCTCTTTATTTTGCATGATAATTACATTACCTTTCCATATACTGGTACATAACAGTGTTTCACTATTGAAGATCACATGTAAACATCGCTAAGTGTCTTATCGTAACATATTCGTAACGACGATGGAATTTCTGTCTTGTAATATAGTTAATTATGTTTAGAACGGCGCACTATATAATCGATTAGTAAATATATCGTTACAAACTGCAGTAGCACTACGCAAATGGTAGAAGAAGTCCATCCCGACAGCACAATCAATCAATGAAGCCACAACACAATAGTGACGAAATGGTGGAGAGGAGGAACATGGATACCAAGGGCTCCACTTCTCAAGACTGCTTTCTTCGCCTGAGTTCCCCCTCTTCCTTGTCACTCACACACACACACACACACACACACACACACACACACACACACACACACCATTGCCCTCACTATTCATTATGAATAATGCCTCACGTTCTGTTTGCTGCACAGCTACCACCATGTTCCTATTCCCAAATACGTCTGTACCATTGTATTACGATTTCCTTGGTTGAATGCACTGGAGTGAGGGACTTTTGGATGTAATGCGCCGTGTTTTAAATAATTAACTCTATTACAAGGTAGAAATCCAATGTTTGTTACAAATATACTACGATAAGACACTTCACGACATTTACATCTCAACTTTAATTGTGGAACTATCTGTCATATATTGTAAACACTGTTAGGTACCAATGTATACAAAGATAATGTAATTATCATGCAAAGTAAGCAGTTCAGCTATGTTGTTCCTAAAGTCAAGCGCCTGCACGCCAGTCGGGAGCGTTAGAGCAGAGAGGGCTGTGAAGAAGATATCAGTCAATTGCAAGCTGACTGATCCCTCTCCAGGACGACAACGCAACAGCAGCGGCTTCTATGCGCAGAGAACGTAAGTGCTGCGCCCAACTGGCCACGGCTGAGTTCCACAAGAAGGTTCAAGACCAGCCACCTGAATAGAAGAGTTAAAGCTCATTACCTTCATTACTTAGCTCAAGCTTGGAAATGTTACATCGAAAAGATTTCTTCTTTTGTGTGTGGCGAGACGTCTGTTTAACACAAAGTAAAGTATTTAAAATGTTTTTCGTTTTGTGATAAAACTCATTAATACGATTTGTTTGAATTGTTTGTCTAGCAATCCGACAAAGCAGGTTTCCTGAACACCCCATAGTTGATGACTAGGCACAATTCAACAATTCCCTAAACACCACCGATTTCAGAGTGCAGACTGTGATGTCTCTCAGGCCATTTATGGGAGTTTGTTCCAGATATGTCCATGTCAGTTGTTGCCCAGACATAATACTATAGCACATACCTATTTACAGGTAAGGACTTTCATGTAATAGCTGTGCTGTAGGTTCCATTAATGAAAATCTGTGATATACACTACTGGCCATTAAAATTGCTACAACAAGAAGAAATGCAGATGAAAAACAGGTATTCATTGGACAAATATATTATACTACAAATGACATGTGATTACATTTTCACACAGCTTGGGTGCTTAGATCCTGAGAAATCAGTATCCAGACAAAAACCTCTGGCTGTAATAACGGCCTTGATACGCCTGGGAATTGAGTCAAACGGAGCTTGGATGGCGAGTACAGGTACAGCTGCACATGCAGCTTCTACACGATCAAGAGTAGTGACTGGCGTATTGTGACAAGCCAGTTGCTCCACTACCATTGACCAGACGTTCTCAGTTGGTGAGAGATCTGGAGAATGTCGTGAAAAGGGCAACAGTCGAACATTTTCTATGACCAGAAAGGCCTGTAAGGGACCTGCATCATGAGATCGTGCATTACCCTGCTCAAATGTAGGGTTTCGCTGGGATCGAATGAAGGGTAGAGCCACTGATCGTAACACATCTGAAATTTAACGTCCACTGTTCAAAGTGTCGTCAATGCAAATAAGAGGTGACCGAGACGTGTAACCAATGGCACTCCATACTATCACGCCGGGTGATACGCCATTAAGGCAATGATGAATACACGCTACCAATGTGCATACACCGCTATGCCCCCAAACTCGGATTCGACTATCATGGTGCTGTAAACAGAACTCAGATTCATCCGAAAAAATGAAGTTTTGCCATTCGTGCACCCAAGTTCGTCGTTCAGTACACCATCGAAGGCACTCCTGTCTGTGACCCAGCGTCAATTGCAACCTCAGCCATTGTCTCCGAGCTGATAGTCCATGCTGCTGCAAACGTCGTCCAACTGTTCGTCCAGGTGGTTGTTGTCTTGCAAACGTCCCCATCTGCTGACTCAGGGATTGAGACGTGGCTGCACGATCCGTTGCAGCCTTGTGGGTAAGATGCCTGTCATCTCGACTGCTACTGATACGAGGTCGTTGGGATCCAGCACGGCGTTCCGTATTACCCTCATGAACCCACCGATTCCATATTCTGGTAACAGTCATTGGATCTCGACCAACGCGAGCAGCAATGTCGCGATACGATAAATCGCATTCGTGATATGCTATAATCCGACCTTTATGAAAGTCGTAAACGTGATGGCACGCATTTCTCCTCATTACACGAGGTGTCACAACAACGTTTCTCGATGCAACGACGGTCCACTGCTGTTTGTGGATGAGAAATTGGTTGGAAACTTTCCTCATGTGAGCATGTTGTGAGTCTCACCAGTGGCGCCAACCTTATGTGAATACTCTGAAAAGCTAATAATTTGCATATGACAGCATCTTCTTCCTGTCGGTTAAATTTCGCGTCTGTAGCACGTCATCTTCATGGTGTAGCTATTTTAATAACCAGTAGTGTACTTAGGCGTAGAGATGTGTACATTTTTCTTATAGGACCAGAAACGCTTATTTGAGAAAGAGCAGTCCAGTGTCTTTTGATGTATAAATAAAGGATAGAATCTTGGTATTTAAACGAAGTTTATCATGGTTTTGTAGTAGAAAATGACCGAAGACAGAAATCTGGATCATATAACAGTTAGTACAGTCAAATGAAAGCAGCATCATTCAAAAACATTTCCATGTCTGTGTCTCCAGCTAAAACAAAAATTATGAATTATGGATACATTTAACCTCTTCGAACGTCTTGAGTGCTTAAAGATCCACTGAAAGAATTTACGCTTGCGCCCCAGTAGCATAAAGAACTCACACGTGATGCCAACTATTGGATCTGGCGGCAAATGTAGCACCTACGATTTGCACGCTCTGTAACGTTGTTGAATGGTATTTTCGGACATGCCTTTCTTCCTCATAATAGACAGAAAAAACCAATCTCAATGTGAAATGAAAAGTTATAAACTTACTGTAAACAGAAGTAGTAAACTGCTGTCTACAAATTACTCACTATACCTCTAGAAGAAATAAGTAAACACCCATATAGATTTTACAAATATAGTGAAATCTGTTGGGGTAAAGGCAGACATATAAACATGTTTTGAAAGAGGGCTGATCCTGTTTATTATATTTTATTCTATCATGGGCCTAGGCAGATGAGTAGAGAAACCCGAAAGACTTTGAAAATTTACAGTTGATTGCTACACTCAATATTGGCGATTATGCCGCTATGAAAAATATAGTCCGCAATCAGCTAACAAACTACCTAAGTACAAGTAACCTTCTAAACGAGTACCAATCAGGCTTTCCTAAATATCATAACACAACGTCTGACTATAGTAACAGATGGCCTGATGTTTGCCACCGATGTACAAGAGGGAATTACCATGTGATCTTCCTAAACTTCACCAAAGCTATGCGATCATCGACTATGACATTTTACTGGCCAAAACGTAGCAGCCAAATTTCTAGCCAGGTGCAGTGGAATAGTGTCGCTCGTACCTGACATCTCGCCTGCAGTGCGTCGTGTCTGGCACTATAAAGTCACAGTGGAGATACGTACTGTCAGGTGCTCCACAGGGTTCAATATTAGGCCCTATACTATTTTATTGTAAGTAAATGATTTGTCATCAGTCTTGTCCTTCTACAAATATTACAAGTATGTTGATGATCTGCAGTTGTATCAAAAACCTGTGTGTAAACCTGATGACCACTGTCGAGATTATTAATACCAATCTGCATGCACTAACAGGTTAAAGCTGAACTCATCTCAAACCAAAGCCATACTGGTTTGTTATCTCAAGCCCATCAGCCCATTGGGAATGCATGTGGGACAAATATTAACTTCTCTCTTTCAGAATTGAATATGGGACTGATAATAAATGAAAATTTAAACTGGAATTAGCATCAACTGTAATATCCAAGAAGATATCAGTGTCTCTTCATGCCTTACAAAAGTTTAAATAGCTTTTCTCACTTGATATGTAAAAGAAACTTGCACAAAAACTTATTCTTCCTATTCTTGATTACAGTGATGTTATCCTGCAAGGCCTTTCTCAGCAAAGCTCACGGTGCCTGGAACTGGTTATGAGGCCTATGTTCTTTATATCTATGATGTTCGATTCCTTGTTCACGTTTCTTTAACACATGCACAGAGATCCTCACTGCTTGCCGACAAGCGCAGAGATTTCGATATCCTCTGTATTCTCTACTGTCTGAGCAATGAACAGTGGCAGTCATGTCTCTCTTTGACCTTAACATTCTTGTCTAAACAGCATGGCAGAACACCCATTTCTATCAGAGGAAGATTCTTTCTGTCCCACTCAATCGTTCAGCCTCATTCTTGAAGTCCTCAGTCACAGGAACCCAATTCTGGCATAATCTCTTGAATTATATCAGAAAATAATGAAGCAACATCTGCAGGTTCAAAATACTGGTTATGACATTTCTAGTAAAGCGACTGTAAGATTACCGTTGTTCCTGTACACACACACTGCTCTTGTACATCTCTCTTTTCATCTTCATATTCCTCATTTCCGAGTATTTGTAGTCTATTTTCCCGTAACTCGCTTAACCAGAAAACCACAGGTTGTAGATCTATAAAACCTTTTTATAAGTACCTCTGACATTACTGTTATTAATGTCACAATTATTATTATCATCATTATTATTATTAATACTACTATCACTATTAATTCCTGAAGCTGCAGTATTACAAGTAATGTCAATATTAACTTTGTTAGTACATAATCAGTATAATTTACTGAATAATAGTTCATACATTGAAATAGTTTTTTCTTAGACAACTATTATGTAACAGATATTATATGTATTATCCTGGTCCGACTTAAGAGAAGACCTGATGGTCCTAATCATGTAAGGTTAAATAAAGAAACAAAGAAATAATTAAATTAATAAGTGTGCTTGATTCTAGGTTTGGTTAGGGAATTCATTATTCTGCCAAATCCTAAACACTATTGGTCGCAGAACATGTTTTATTTTCTCTCACATGTTGATGATTTTCAACCTAAATTGCAGAACAATGAATTATAGTGGAAAATGAATCGTTACCAGGCACACGGTAAGAAAAATACTCATACTTCGTCTTTACTAAGAGCGTCAGTCCTCAGTATCCTATCGGCAAAGTCGAAATAAGTCAGTTCGCGATGCTAAAGAAAGGAAAGTGAAACCATTGTGAGTGTTACAGTATACCCATTATCAATGTAGAGGTTGAGGTATACAGCGGTTCAAGCTACATTTGCAATGCTTTATATTTGTGTTTGGCTGTTTTATGCGGATGTGTTATCTTGAAGTAGTAGTAATAATTGTGTGGTAGGAGGAAAATAAGGAAAACTATGTTGCCTACATCACTGTGTTCCTTCACGATGTTTATACTGCCGATTTGTAGGGATCTTTCATACATCCGTACAACTGTAATACAGATCACAGCTGTTGCATAACGAGAAAACGTACAATAATATCATTCCAAAATGGAAAGATTGCAGGTCATGTAAGAGATAGGACACACAGATAAGTAACAGTAGTTGTCCCTCTGCCTTTGATGAGAGATTAATACCATAGTTTGTCACCGTCCATGTCCAACGGCGATGGCTGAGCGATGAAGTGCAACTGCACCGATCCCACGGTACGGAACTCAGACACACACCACCGCCCAGGCTATATCACTCCGGCTCTCAGCTGTCAGAGATTCCATTTAACCTGTATATCACTCTGATGCACTACGACGTCTGTTTTCCGCAGATGAAAAATATGACGCCGTTATACGCCCAGATGAAAAGAATGGCACAATGTTCTAGTTCTTGGAGAGAGAGTCGTAGATGCGAAAGTGGTTTTCTATCTGTTGTATCGAAAACTCATACGTGAAACTTTTCCTTTTTAAAGGCACAACGTAATTCTTACGCCTATTTTGTACTTCACATGTATATCAAACGGTTCATGGTGGGTAATTGTAACATTCACTACCAATCACGATACATTTTAAGGGTCATGTCGATGTGTGTATGACTGATGTTTCAAACAACAAATGTGCAGGAATGTCCACCAACACAATAGCTCAAAATATTGTGTTTTGTCTTCGTCTGCTTAGTCCACGGCTTTCAGCTCTACTTCATGGTTTGAAAGTTTCTGGTTTCTTCTGAATTTAAGTTACTACTTTAAAGAAGTTAACTTCCGACGATATCTTCTTTTAATCTTTTTAAGGAATTATCACACTTGGTAACTGGCCAACATGGCTCTCCTGTTGAAAATTTAAATGTAACAAAAAATGTTTATCAGAAAGTGCTAGAAAACACGTGTGACTGGTAACAAATCATCATCAACTGCATTTCTGTCTTAGGAAGTGTTCCTTAAGAACAGGATTAACTACGTTTTTATTTCCAAGTCAAAAGGGTGTTAAATAAACTTTTTATGTGGTCGGAGGCCACATTAAAACATAAATAAATAGAGTTAAATTTTATATTGTCTTCTTCAAGGAATGCCAATACTTTTGGCTTGGAATTACTCTTGTTGATAATTTGACTGAACTATGTCTGAAAGAAGCAAACTGTCCGGATTACATTTATAAGTAAAAGTAGCTACCGTTTCCGAAAAATTTTAAATTGACAAAATAAGTAGCTGATGTAAGTGACTGTCTTGCGTTTCATATTTAAAAGTACTGCATATTATTAAAATCCTGCCGTGACAAATATTCGTGGGGTAATGGAGTAATACATGCTTAACTCCAGCTTTATTAATTAATTTTTTATTAAAATATACGTATTTAGCTACATTTGACTGCTTGTAGCGAGGCAGTTTCACGGCCTGACTCTTCTGTAAAACCACAGATACTCTAAAATGTAGTACAATTTGCGCGGACCGTGGAAGTTATTCTCTGATGTCTTGCCGTACAATGCTGTGCTCCAAAGGTAAATTCTGAGTAATTTCTCCCCCAAATTAAGGCCAACGTTTGATACCAATGGACTTACCTTAGTTGAAATGGCTCTGAGCATTATGGGACTTAACATCTGAGATCATCAGTCCCCTAGAAATTAGAACTACTTAAACCAAACTAACGTAAGGACATCACACACATCCATGCTCGAGGGAGGATTCGAACCTGCGACTGTAGCCGTCGCGCGGTTCCAGACTGTAGCGCATATAACCGCTCGGCCACTCCGGCAGCCATCTGTTAGTCAAGAACGTCTTTTTTGCCATTGATATTCTGCTTTTTATGTCATCCTTGCTCCATCTGTCGTGGGCTGTTTTGCTGCCTAGGTAGCACAATACTTTAACCTCGCCTACTATGTGACCCCAATACTGATTTTAAGTTTCTCGCTTTTCCCCTTTCTGCAACTTCTCATGACATTTGTTTTTCTCCGATTTACTCTGAATCCGTAACATGTACTCAGTAGACTTCATTCCATTCACCTGATCTTCGAGTTGTTCTTCACTTACACTAAGGATAACAACATCAGCGAAAATTATCACTGATATAATTTTATCTTGGATTTTTATTTCTCTTTTGATAATTTGTTTTATTTCCGTCATTATTTCTTTGATGTATAGATTGAGGAGAAAGGAAAAAAGTCTGCAGGCTTTTCTTACATTCCTTTTAACCCGATCACTTCGCCCTTGGTCTTCCGCTGTAGCTCTTCCCTAATTTTCGCAGAAATTCTAACACATTGTACGAAATGTCAGCGCTTAACGCTTTTTCCAGGCCAACAGATCGTTTGAAAGTCTCTTGATTTTTCTACAGTCTTGCTTTCATCGCGAACCACAACTTCGTAACTCCCCCTCAGATGCCTTTACCTTTCCCAAAGTCAAAGTCTCAATTTTAGTTTCCATTCTTCTGTATATTATGTAATTAGGCTGTTTAGGTTTTTTTTTATTGGTAACACCGCCGCCACGTAGCGCTCTGTATAAAAATCACTGGCTGTGCCGTGTGCAGTCTGTGGCTGGTTTGCATTGCTGTCTGCCATTGTAGTGTTGGGTAGCGGCAGCTGGATGCTAACAGCGCGTAGCGTTGTGCAGTTGGAGGTGAGCCGCCAGCAGTGGTGGACGTGGGGAGAGAGATGGCGGAGTTTTGAAATTTGTAAGAATTGGTGTCATGAACTGCTATATATATTATGACTAGTGAGGTAAATACATTGTTTGTTCTCTATTAAAATCTTTCATTTGCTAACTATGCCTATCAGTAGTTAGTGCCTTCAGTAGTTTGAATCTTTTATTTAGCTGGCATTAGTGGCGCTCGCTGTATTGCAGTAGCTTGAGTAACGAAGATTTTTGTGAGGTAAGTGATTTGTGAAACGTATAGGTTAATGCTAGTCAGGGCCATTCTTTCGTAGGGATTTTTGGAAGTCAGATTGCGTTGCGCTAAAGATATTGTGTGTCAGTTTAAGCACAGTCTTGTATCAATTTTTCTAAGGGGACGTTTCAATTATTGTTGACAGCAACGCGCATGCTTGAGCCGTTATGCACTCATAATGTTACTGCCATTTCTTTTCGTCTCATCGAAGTTTCTTTTGACACTTCTGTACTCTGAGTCGTTTCTGTTTCGATTTCCTCAAATTCTTCATGCATCCAATGCATCCATTTCGCTTTAGCTTTCTTGCACTTCATGTTTATTTCATGCCGTTGTGACTTGCATTTCTGTATTCCCAAATTTCCCTGAATATTTTTGTTCCTTCCTCTTTCGTCGACAAGCTGCAGTATTTCTTCTGCTACCATGGTTTCATTGCAGTTATCTTCTTTGTGTCTATTTTTTCTTCTTTAATACCCATTTTATATAACTCCATTCCTATTCAACTAATGTGCCTACTGAGCTATTCCTTATTACAGTACTGACAGCCTCAGAGAATTTCAAGTGTATATCTTCATTGCTTAGTACCTCCGTATTCCACTTCCTTAAGCACTGATTCCTGCTGACTGGTTCCTTAAACTTCAGCAGATTCTTCATAACTATTAAATTCTCTGATGAATCTATATCTACCCCTGGGTACGCCGTGCAATTCAGTATCTGATTTCGAAATTAATCTGTCTCTTCTGCCATTCCTGGTACCAAGTCCATATTCCAAAATAACCTTCTCTTCTACTTCACCTGCAACAGAATTACAATCTTCCATGGTGACTACATTTTCATCTCCCTATACGTAATGAATTACCGGTCCAATATCCTCACATACTTTTTTAATTCTTGAACTTCGGCTTCTGACGTCGGCATGTATACCTGAAATATGATGTCAGTGTTGGTTTACTGTCGATTCTGATGAGAGTAAATCTATGACTGAACTGTTAAAAGGAACTCACTCTCAGCACTACCCTCTAATTTATAAGAATCCTACTCCCTCTACATGATTTTCCCCTGCTGTTGATATTACTCTATACTCATGTTAATCAGAGATTCTGGTCTGCCTTCCATTTCACTTCACTCACTCTCACTAGATGAAGATTGGGCCACAGTATTTCCCTTTACAGATTTCCTACCCTTCCCACCACTTTCAAACTTCTGACATTCCACACCGTGCCTCGTAGAACGTTATCTTTTCGTTGGTTATTCAATCTTTTTCTCTTGGTCACCTCCTCCTTTGCTATTCACCCCCGAAGATCCGAATGGAGGACTAGTCAGGAATCTTTTGCCAATGGATAGATATTCATGAAACTTATCATTTCCTGTCCACGAGTCCTGTGGATACTCATTACGTGTCTGTAACCCAGTGGTTTCCAATTCTTTCTGTATACTCATGCCTTCAGAGACAGTTTCCCACCCCACGGGCGAGTGTGTGCCCTGACCCTCCATCTGCTCCTCCACCATCTTCAACAAGGTCGTTGGCTAAATAACGGCGACTTCTTATACAAGAAAGCACGATAAATATGTAGAGAATATATTGTAAACCAGCAATGAGTAGCAGTAAAGTCAAATCAATCATCAGTACATCTAAGCAACGCAAGAGTTGCAGAATTAATATTCAAGTATTGTATCGACGATTTCCGCACCACAGAACAAACTCAAGAGATGACAGAATCGACTGCGCTGTGTTTAGGTTTGAATAACTACAACACGAATAAACAGCTAGCTTCCAACTTATTAAAAGCACAAAGATCTGGAAGCTATGTAATATCAGTTGTCTAAATATCAAATCACTTTCGTACTTCTTAAAAAGCTTAGTGCAGGGAACGACTGCAAAATAAACCGTATTATACGAAAGCCACAAGACCGAAGTGACTCAAAACCTTATGTATTAAAAACCACTACAAGTAACTACAATGATCTCACCAATTCTCGGAACTGCTCCCCCGCCTCTGAACTGCAATCACTCATAGCTCGACGACCCGGAACAAAAGTGCTATTAACTTAATTGGAAGCGTGGACCAAACCAACGGCCTGTAGTCCCACTGGCTGGAAGCGCGTGGAACTCATCCAAGCTAAGCACGCTACTACGCTCTGTCTCAGAGAGACACCATTAGAAGAGACTGCACTGCCTCTCGATACTCGTTACAAAAGGTCTTTGCGAAAGTGTAAAGAGATCATACCGCTAGTTAAAGAATAGAAACTTGTAGAAGAAATTGAAAGTCGATTTCCAACAGCATTCCGCAGTATTATGACAGATTCTAAAGACTCAGAGGACCTGAAAGTCGCACAACCCATCCTGAGTACCTCCTTCTCGCAAAGTAAAGCTTCGTGACCCATCTCAAAATTTAACCTACTCTTCTTCATTACTAAATAGAGATCGACTCTTCATCATTACTAAATAAAGATCGAGTCTGTATCATCTCCTCAGTATGTCTTACAATCCAGTAGATGATTTCGCAATCTCTGTCCGACCATGATGGCATCCATCTGGTACCTTCCTATGTCTGCAGGCCTTTACAAAATACTCCTCTAGTGATTTATGGAAAATTAACAGCTGAAATTTATTGCAGAACTCAAGCAGTGCTTATCCTTTCTCACTGCTGCTACCAAGTGCCTATTCTCCCATACTTCTTTCTTTTATTTCTTCCAATATCACCTTATTCCAAGAGCTGTGTTTATTAGATTACTATCTCCTTCTAAATTACCTGTTCAGTATCCCCATAAACACAATTGTGATAATGTGAACACCCAAACATACGGATCTGAAATGAGATTTTTCACTCTCCAGCTGAGTGTGCACGGTTATGAAACTTCCTGGCAGATTAAAACTGTGTGCCGGACCGAGACTCGAACTCGGGACCTTTGCCTTTTGCGGGCAAGTGCTCTACCAACTGAGCTACCCAAGCACAACTCACGCCCCGTGCTCATAGCTTTACTTCTGCCAGTACTTCGTGTCCTACCTTGCAAACTTTACAGAAGCTCTCCTGCGAACCTTGCAGAACTAGCACTCCTGAAAGAAAGGATATTGTGGAGACATGGCTTAGCCACAGCCTGGGGGATGTTTCCAGAATGAGATTTTTCACTCTGCAGCGGAGTGTGTGCTGTTATGAAACTTCCTGATGGATTAAAACTGTGTGCCGGACCGAGACTTGAAGGTAGAAGACGAGGTACTGGCAGAAGTAAAGCTGTGAGGACGGGTGGTGAGTCGTGCTTGGGTAGCTCAGTTTGTAGAGCACTTGCTAGCGAAAGGCAAAGGTCTCGAGTTAGAGTCTCGGTCCAGCACACAGTTTTAATCCGCCAGGAAGTTTCATAATGATCTGAGACATCTGAATCATCCAGAAGCAGCCGATGTGTAGAAATGTTCAACCATGGGAAGTGATTAACACTGAAGAGAAATAACAGCGCCGTCATTTGTGAGAGAGCAGATGGGCTGCGCTTAGTAGGTGCAGAGTTATCATACGAAGTGCAAAAATGTAAGCAAATAGAAGAATGACTCGTACACATCAAAGGTCACCATCAGCATGTTAGTTAGTTCTGTAGTTTATCGGCCATATTCGGTCAAAAGTACGCCAGAGCCGAATTGAGTTGATACACAGCCAGCCGCAGGCAGGCAAGATTATTATGCATTTTGAAGCAAAACGTGGTTGACAGGTGTTGCGAAGCAGAGCCAGCTGCACATCGTATAAAAATAGCCGACGCTAAAATGCGCTAGCAGGAGGGCGAAATCTTTTCCTCTGTTTCCATGACAGAAGTTTTTAGAGTACTTGCATTAAGCTCCAAACGAGCAAAGTCTGGATTGTATAAATTCTCTGCCATTCATGAACTAAAATATTGTTGTTTCAGTATCACAGCGGGCACCACGCGTCTGTGACGCCTGGAGTAACATTTTGGAATGCAGTAAGGCGTCAGCCGTAGTGGCCGTGCGGTTCTAGGCGCCCCAGTCTGGAACCGCGCGACGCTACGGTCGCAGTTTCGAATCCTGCGTCGGGCATGGATGTGTGTGATGTCCTTAGGTTAGATAGGTTTAAGTAGTTTTAAGCTCCACGGGACTGATGACCTCAGATGTTAAGTCCCATAGTGCTCAGAGCATAGCCTTTTTTTTTTTTTTTTTTTTGCAGTAAGGTGTCCGCTGTTTGATTATGGAACAGGGCAGCCTGGCCTGGGTAGCAAAAGCAGCCGCCACCAGAGTAGAGACCCGAAGGCTGGCTCGCTGGAGGTCATAGCAGCCTCCGCAGAATTTGTCAGCTGTGCTGTCACGCTGTCATCATGGTCACAGCCTGAGATGTTGCGACAGTGGCATTAAAGTGTCCACACTTGGCTCTGCTCTTTGGGCTGTCAGAAATGCCAGACGTCTATCGTTTCGCTTGAGAGCGAACAGGACGACTCCACCAAGCTATTTGTGATTTACTACAGCTGAGGAATGGAGTAAAGAAGGTAATTAAACATTTCTAGTGTCGCCTTGATGTCTCATTTCACTCTGCTTGGGTGACAGTCCATGGGTCTTAATGATTTGCATCAGAGTGGTAGGATCTGTTGTACTGTGATATTGCAGCTCTTACAGGGCATACTGCTACGACTGTGAAGCTTTCGTGGAGCCAGCAGATAGAAGAGATCAGACACAGAGACGAGCGTATACTACACCACAAAATGCGATAACATTGTGGGATGACAGCATCTTGACGGTATAGCTGTGACGTTATAATTTCGTCTACAGTATTGGCTTGATGCTGGAGCACTGCAACGGATGTGGATATGTCTGTCTCGATGGTTGGACACCATCTGCTGAGTGCTGAATGAGTGAGATGCATGCCATTGGGTCAGCTTCCACTGATCGAAGGCCGTCATCGCCCTAGACTGCAGTGGGCCCGTGGAGACCGTTAATGGAAACCTACGTGGCAAATTCTAGTGGTTTTGGACGAATCCCTTGTCCTGCAGTGACCACTCTGTCGTGTTGGACGATATCCAGGTTCACTCAGTCGTTAACACTGCGTTGCTGAGTGGCACTGTCTATAATTTGGGATCTCGCTTGTTACGCAAATCTGAACAGCTAATTCAGAACAGAAACCACTATATTAGAGAAGTTTTAGATTCCGAGTCACTGCCTCTCCACCAGGCTGCTCCACATGCCATACTTCAGTATGACAATGACGGCCATATGTTGCTAGGAATATGCAAGCCTCCTTCGAAGAACAACGGGCACCACTGGTTCCCTATCACACCGCCTATCGTACCTGTTTTGTTACGGACTGTCGCAATCATGTGCGTTCAGGTCTTCTTGCAGCCCCTGTCTTTGCGTTGTACACGCACCCACAAACTGCATCACAACGTTCGGCATCAGCATATTCAAACATTCTTTGAGTCCATGCAACGACATCTAGAGACTCTGATTGCAGAGTGTGGCAGCCTCCCCCGTACAAAATTCTCATGATCACAGCTAATGTACAGTTCTGCACTTGTACTCATTTGTATGTTCTTACACCCCTGATCTATGGAGTAGTTTTCCTTGTAGTAATGTGTTTCCTACCTGATGCTGCAATTTCCACAAAGAATAACATGGGTTCTTAATCTCATTATCTACTGCTTGAAACATTGGCATGTGCACTTGATTATTGTTGCTCATCTTGGTGTTCGATTGATTGTAATGAGAAGAGAACTATCATAAACTGTTCACGGTGGTTCACACTCTGTCCTACCTCCCTATTCGTAACGATTAGAACTCTCGCTATGCCATTTTCTGCTGTTGTTGACATTATCCTGCTTTTGTCTGTACAGAAACCCTCATTCTCTTTCCAATTCAGTTTATTGACCGTCACTACGTGCAAACCAAGCCTTCGCATTTCCCCTCCCGGGTTTCCGGGCTGCCCTACGGCTTTCAGACTTCTGTCAGACCAAGTTCCGACTCGTAGATGGTACCCTTTCGTTATTTATTTACTCATTTCCTTATGGTTGCCGAGATCTGATGCGGGGGGGGGGGGGGCGAGGCCTAATCTGGAATATGTTTCAGAATGGAGAGCTCGTCACGACAGTTTTCCAGTTACGGGACACATACCCTGAGGATACACGTTGTGTGTCTTTAGTTGAAAGGTTTTGATTGCCTTCTGCAAACTCATACCGTTGATCACTTGTCACACTTCCGCCCTTTTGGCACCGTTTCCGAACCCAAGGACAAAAGAGTGCTCTGAATCTGTGTTCACTGCCCCACATGGTATGTCAAGGCCTTTGACAGAAATAGGGAGTTTTTAGGTCACCACTGCCGACGATTTTTATTCACAATCAAATCAATGACTGAGTTGAAACCTCGGATCCAGGACGTTTTGATTACTGCTAAGTTTCTTTCGAGATAACTAAAACGAATACATAACAATTGGTTACATTTTCACTAATGTATACATTTATTACAGCAGAAGGTATAGATTACGAACGCGGCAGCTGTTTCCCAACTTAGTGCTTTCCCTGTTTAAAGCGGTTCAGACGACTCAGCTGCGATCCGGCCACTACAGTAGCAGATATCTTCAAATTCGGTTTTTCTTATCTCTTGAACCACAGATGAACCTTCTGTGACATTCCGAATCGGAAAATATTGAGCCTCACGAAATCCACTCACTACGTTTCAATAATGAGTACTTCTCATTGATGCACACAAACTTGTCCAAGGAATCAGAGATGCATAAAATAGATCCCATAGTACATCTTATAATTACTCTCGTAAAACAACATTCAGACTTCGTTACAAAGGAAGCATTAGTTCGAAATGTAACTTAGAGGTCACTCTAAACTACACATGTATGTCACCTCAAGCTACATTAGAAAATTTTTATATAAGCTATACTCATATTACCAGTATTCTGTTGTATCTCTCATGCATTACGCCGTATGCAGAGTGATTATGTCACGGATCAAAGCCTACATCCGATATACGAATGTTCAATCCACCCATTAAGAACTTTCATAGCTCCACCCATTTGTAAAATAAAGGTCAGCATAACCGATAGAAAAGAAAGTAACTACAGATTAATATTTCTATACATTCCGTTTCTGAAGAAATGAAGAAGAGTTTTCTGCCAATTAAAAGTTATGAAAAAGTGTTGTGCAGCAGGCACTTCTAATTACGAGGAACATAGCAACAGCGAGATGAGAGCGTAGATAAGCCGTGGAGTGGCACGGTGTGCCAAGATAAGTCGATGTCGGTGAGCGGATAGAGACCGTGAGAGAGAGAGAGAGAGAGAGAGAGAGAGAGAGAGAGAGAGAGAGAGAGAGAGAGGTGGGGGGCTGGTAGTGTTGGAGGGGAGGGAGTTAAGCGGGTGGAAGCAAAGCTTGTCGCCGACATGCCGCCGGACAGACGGAGCTGACTGCTGCACTTCATTTGGCAGCAGGGAGGCGCGTCGTCTGTACCTGACTCCTGCTCACTCACATAGCTTATTCTCTCTAACCATCATTCAACACGTAGCACTGAACATGGACGAGGATGGGCATTTACAGAAGATGGCGCCAGGAACAGGAGACGGTAACTAGAAAATAATGTTTCTGTTGCTGTACTAATCGCAGTGTCGAAGTCGAACATTGACAGATTTTAGCCGAACGTAAATCATCACATTTGTCTTGCTCATGGTGGTCCAGAAAAATATCCTGACTAAAAAACAGTGGAGTTCCCAAAATATATCGCCAAATGTAAATTTAAATTCGTTCACGTACATAACGTCGTCTGATAAGTAAATAATTAGAGCTGCAGTGCTCTGTGACAAGTAGAACGGCCGAGATTTTATCAGATTCTTCGTGTTTAGCGTAGGTACTACGCTTCGTACGGTATGTAAGGGGAGTGAATAGCATTAGATGTTAAGTTACGACTGTGAAGGACACCGAGATTGTGCGTACTTATTTGTGCCTGCGTTACTGGGAGATGAAAGTGTTTGGAAGCGCCTTCATTGTGCGTTTCTATTTGGCGTGGCAGTCGATTCATGCAACATCGATATGTTTGGGGCTTTCGGATGTGAAAGTGGCCTGATGTTGGACAGCATGGTAACGTGAGGCCAGGAGCTCTCGTCGTCAAGATTCCGGCTAACAACGGCTGACCACCAAAAATCAATATCGCCATATTTTGCAGCAGGCACATCATAAGCCCTTCACGTCTGCGCCTACCATCCAAGAACAAATAATGGTCTTCCTGCTACATTCTGTGTGACCACTGGTCGGAGAATAGTACCAGCCTGATAGCTAGATGGAGGCTAGCATTCCACGCCGTTAACATCCCAACAAAAATGGTCACCTTTGGAGAGATTCCGTGAGCAGGAAGCATGGACTGATGGCGTATGGCGTCGCAGAATGTTCAAACACGAATTGCGATTCTGCTTTACCGCAGAAGACCATCGTCCTTTGGAAGCCATCTACTGTGATTTCTTGTCATCGGTGGTCGTCTTTGAGGGAGCAGTGGTAGGCCACAGACATCCTGATTCTTCATATTATTTCTCATCTGAAAGATTCGAGGTGGAATTTTCAACTTGACGATGCTTATCTGTGAATAACAGGTGTGTCTATTAGCTGTCTACGTGATGGTGTGGTACTCCCATAGGACATGTGTGTAACTAGCTTGGTCGTCAACTCCGACGCAGTGTCAGTATCCTGGATGTGAAGGTCTTGCCTCATGAGGATACAATGCTTAATCAGAGCATTTGTCCATGATAGAATATCAATAAGAAGTGCAAATCCATACTGATAAGGGGCTCATACTATTAAGTAACCTGTGTATTTGCTTGTATTTTAAATCCCTGAAATAATATCAAATGTCCTCTAAACCTGTGACGTTTAGTTTCTTTCCTCCCACCTATTCGGTACTGTATACTCCTATTAGGTAATGTACTTCTAAAACAAGTACAGGAGGTTCAGTGTACTGTGAATAAAATCACTTCCAGGAAACTTAAACGTCCACTTGGTGAATGTCCTGACAGGTGTCTGAAGTCGTTTGCTGACATCATGGTGCAAGACTCCATTCATCAGAGCTTCACCGAACTGAGGCTAGATGGAATCTAAGCGTGTCATATGTATCGAGTGCTGACCTCGATATGCAAATGGTCGCATCACTGATTCAAATGAGATGCTACAAGCTGTATGAAACAGAAACGACTGTGAAATAAATACCTCTTACAAATCACACGTGGGTATGGTCCTTTCCAAAATTAATAATACTAAATGGACCTATAGGGTTCATCTACTGCGACCAACGTTTCCTGTTACAAATTTCAAAAGGAAATAATATATAAAATGATTTATATATGACCACCCAACAGGCATAAGAGAAAATTAGACATCGGAGTCTGCAGAGTGTAGTTAGTTAACATACAAGAAACACTGAACAGCAAAGTCCTCAGGAGATGAAATGTAAAAGCTAGTGGTACTAAACTCACGTTGCGCTCGCATAAATTGAAAAACTATTCTGGACCAGGAAAGATAGTTACATTGATCATTGTGGTGCGAAAGTGCCAAACCCCCAAATACCTGAGCTATGCTTGGTAACAAGAACCCCTCAACTTCAAAATGAACACTTAACCGACTCTTGTAACGTACCACGTCGTCCGCCCATAATCTGTATCCTTATGACTAGAGTGCGGCCAGCTAGTGTTACAAGGGGCACATTGCTTGAACAGGACAGAGCATGGAGAAATGCATAGAACCTCCCCTGCAGCACCATAGAGCATACTGCCTGCCAGAGGCCTGACCAGTTCTTCGAAAAACGTCTCTCAGCCTTGCTGCAGTTGCGTGCTGAATAAAAAGCTTAGCCGACTGGTGACAAACCACTACCTCTGGTAACGGTAGCAAGTCTCTTAGAACTAGAGGTAGTCGGTGTCCAGGGAATATGCATCATCCGCTTGGGCCGCCAAACACTGCGAAAGCTCGCCAAAACTTTGATAATTTACCAAACTAGTACAACATGCAAACGCATTACCAAATTAGTCAAAATAACATTGTTCAAAGGAATTTATGACCTCTGCAGTAACCTGTATCTCACTTTCCACATAAAATCTTTTATTACGCAAAAAAGAGAAAGAAAAACCACTCTAATTACTGCGTGGCCGAAGAGGGAGTAATAGTAATAAAAAGGAAGCTGCGGTGTGGCTCTAGACTGATGTATTTCAAATGAAACCAAAAGTGGAAATGCATTTCGATCAGTAGGTCTGTACTGCGGATAACACCTCACTGTAATTGAGAAGTCATGATGTACCAGAACAGTTTTCCTCTTCCACAAATTCCATTCACGAATGGTGCGCATCGAGAAAGTGTGTGGCTGTCCATCTGTATATCAGTGTTCTTGAAATTCGCTTCCAGAGTATACCGTTGTTAGGAGTAAGTAACCTACTGCTTGTAAAGTACAGCTTCACCTCTGTGAAATGATGGTTGCTGCATGTCCAGTTTGTTTGAAAATAGTGTTACGGTCGGGTAGATATTAGCGTAATTAGCGTAATGTTGCATTCTTGTAAGTCATACGAACAGTTACTTACAAATAATGCAGCTCGTCCAGTGTTATATTGCTCAAAAATTCTGTAGTATGCATATAGTGTTCGAATTATGTTCTTATCAACTGTTGCCGTTTCATCGGTAGAATTCCCTTCCTGCCACCACGACGAGATAACTTTATTACCTACACGCTTTATCACCACTATTTTCAAGATCATCCTGCATTCCAACACTTGCAATCTTTTCAGATACTTAAATTTTTTCTACGAAAAGAACCTTATCTGTTGTTACTCATGACATACAGAGATTGAAAAGGAAAAGTACAGAACTTTCTGAGATATAATAATACATTTTTATGTAAGAATATGGGCAAGTTCGCTTCCCTTGTCATAGACGGGGCTTTATTTACATCACAGCCCGCAGACAGTGAAGTAAACGGCTACATGCTCTGGACTTCCAAAAAGTTCTCAATTAAAATTTATTTTCTTTCAGTGTTCCACACGACGTGAATCCACTCATTGTTTGTTGTTTCATATAAATTAGAGCTTCAAAAGACATAAAAATGCTCTGCTTAAATAACAATGGTGATTCTCAGTAACAACTGTATTCCTACCGTAATTACCTTTCGCAAAATGCTTCGTTTTCTGACATGTCAATCATTAACACATTCTTATCCCAAAATAGATAACAAGATGTGCATGTACTTTAGGAGCTGGAAGATGACAATTAACCACACAAAACAGGCTCTATATGGCATGCTTAAAAGAGCAACGTTGAATTGCAGCGTACAGATTCGTACAACATCGATGAAATTGTTTCATTCGAAAACCACAACCAATTCCGCTTGGCATCTAAGGCTTTTTAGTACATGTAAATATGGAGGCTGGCTGTGTGCCATGTCCCGCTCTGCCTGTGAGTGGACATGTGGCTGCTCCTTCACCAAGGTCCGAGCAGGTACAAGGGGGAAGGGGTTTATTAGTTATTCGGAGCTCCAGCGTTAGGCGGGTGATGGAGCCCCTTAGGGAAATAGCGGAAAGGTCGGGGGAAAAGGCCAGTGTTCACTCTGTCTGCTTGCCGGGGGGTCTCATACGAGATGTGGAGGAGGCCCTACCGGCGGCCATAGAGAGCACTGGGTGCACCCGACTGCAAATTGTTGCTCATGTCGGCACCAGTGACTCCTGCCGTCTGGGTTCAGAGGTCATCCTCAGTTCGTACAGGCGGTTGGCGGAATTGGTGAAGGCGGAAAGCCTCGCTCGTGGGATGGAATCGGAGCTAACTATTTGTAGTATCGTTCCCAGAACCGATCGCGGTCCTCTGGTTTGGAGCCGAGTGGAAAGCTCAGGCTATTCTGTGGAGAGCTGGGGTGTAAATTTCTCGACCTCCGCTATCGGGTGGAGAAATGTAGGGTCCCCCTGAATAGGTCAGGCGTGCACTACACGCCGGAAGTGGCTACAAGGGTAGCGGAGTACGTGTGGAGTGCACATGTGGTTTTTTTTACGTTAGAGAATTCCCTCCCTAGGCCCGACAAGACGCCTCCTGAGACGCGGCAAGGTAGGAGTAGGCAAAATGCAACAGGGAATAACAATACTAATGTGCTAATAGTAAACTGCAGGAGCGTCTATAGAAAGGTCCCAGAACTGCTCTCATTAATATACGGTCACAACGCCCATATAGTACTAGGGGCAGAAAGTTGTCTGAAACCAGACGTAAACAGTAATGAAATCATAAACTCAGATTGGAATGTATACCGCAGAGACAGGCTGGGCAGTGAAGGGGGAGGCGTGTTTATATCAATAAGAAGTGCAATACTATCGAAGGAAATTGACGGAGATCCGAAATGTGAAATGATTTGGGTGAAGGTCACGGTTAAAGCAGGCTCAGACATGGTAATTGGATTTCCCTATAGGCCCCCGGGCTCAGCAGCTTATGTGGGTGAGCACCTGAAGAATAATTTGGAAAATATTTCCAGTAGATACGGAAGTTCTAAGGAATGACGAGATACGTTTGAAGTTCTCTAACGCTATAGATACAGCAATAAGGAATAGCGCAGTAGGCAGCGCAGTTGAAGAGGAATGGACATCTCTAAAAAGGGCCATCACAGAAGTTGGGAAGGAAAACATAGGTACAAAGAAGGTAGCTGCGAAGAAACCATGGGTAACAGAAGAAATACTTCAGTTGATTGATGAAGGGAGGAAGTACAAACATGTTCCGGGAAAATCAGGAATACAGAAATACAAGTCGCTGAGGAATGAAATAAATCGGAAGTGCAGGGAAGCTAAGACGAAATGGCTGCAAGAAACATGCAAAGACATCGAAAAAAGATATGATTGTCGGAAGGACTGACTAGACGTACAGGAAAGTCAAAACAACCTTTGGTGACATTAAAGGCAACGGTGGAAACATTAAGAGTGCAACGGGAATTCCACTGTTAAATCCAGAGGAGAGAGCAGATAGAAAGAATACATTGAAAGCCTCTATGAGGGTGAAGATTTGTCTGATGTGACAGAAGAAGAAACAGGAGTCGATTTAGAAGAGAGAGGGGATCCTGTATTAGAATCGGAATTTAAAAGAGCTTTGGAGGACTTACGGTCAAATAAGGCAGAAGGGATAGATAACATTCCATCAGAATTTCTAAAATCATTAGGGGAAGTGGCAACAAAACGACTATTCACGTTGGTGTGTAGAATATATGAGTCTGGCGACATACCATCTGACTTTCGGAAAAGCATCATCCACACAATTCCGAAGACGGCAAGAGCTGACAAGTACGAGAATTATCGCACAATCAGCTTAACAGCTCATGCATCGAAGCTGCTTACAAGAATAATGTACAGAAGAATGGAAAAGAAAATTGAGAATGCGCTAGGTGACGACCAGTTTGGCTTTAGGAAAAGTAAAGGCACGAGAGAGGCAATTCTGACGTTACGGCTAATAATGGAAGCAAGGCTAAATAAAAATCAAGACACGTTCATAGGATTTGTCGACAATATAAAATGGTGCAAGCTGTTCGATATTCTGAAAAAAAGTAGCGGTAAGCTATAGGGAGAGACGGGTCATATACAATACGTACAACAACCAAGAGGGAATAATAAGAGTGGACGATCAAGAACGAAGTGCTCGTATTAAGAAGGGTGTAAGACAAGGCTGTAGCCTTTCGCCCCTACTCTTTAATCTGTACATCGAGGAAGCAATGATGGAAATAAAGGGAAAGTTCCGGAGTGGAATTAAAATACAAGATGAAAGGATATCAATGATACGATTCGCTGATGACATTCCTATCCTGAGTGAAAGTGAAGAAGAAATAAATGATCTGCTGAATGGAATGAACAGTCTAATGAGTACACAGTATGGTAAATCGGAGAAAGACGAAGGTAATGAGAAGTAGTAGAAATGAGAACAGCGAGAAACTTAACATCAGAATTGATGGTCACGAAGTCAATGAAGTTAAGGAATTCTGCTAACTAGGCAGTAAAATAACCAATGACGGACGGAGCAAGGAAGACATCAAAAGCAGACTCGCTATGGCAAAAAAGGCATTTCTGCCCAAGAGAAGTCTACTAATATCAAATACCGGCCTTAATTTGAGGAAGAAATTTCTTAGGATGCACGTCTGGAGTACAACATTCTGTGGTAGTGAAACATGGACAGTGGGAAAACCGGAACAGAAGAGAATCGAAGCATTTGAGATGTGGTGCTACAGACGAATGTTGAAAATTTGGTGGACTGATAAGGTAAGGAATGAGGAGGTTCTACGCAGAATCGGAGAGGAATGGAATATGTAGAAAACACTGATAAGGAGAAGGGACAGGATGATAGTACATCTGATAAGACATGAGGGAATGACTTCCATGGTACTAGAGGGAGCTGTAGAGGGCAAAAACTGTAGAGGAAGACAGAGATTAGAATACGTCAAGCAAATAATTGAGGACGTAGGTTGCAAGTGCTACTCTGAGATGAAGAGGTTAGCACAAGAGAGGAATTCGTGGCGGGCCGCATCAAACCAGGCAGTAGACTGATGGCCCAAAAAAAAAAAAGATTTCCCCACCATGTTACAGTTCTGGGTGGAGATTTTAATTTGCCGGATATAGACTGGGAGACTCAAACGTTCATAACGGGTGGCAGGGACAAAGAGTCCAGTGAAATTTTTTTAAGTGCTTTATCTGAAAACTACCTTGAGCAGTTAAATAGAGAATCGACTCGTGGCGATAACATATTAGACCTTCTGGTGACAACCAGGCCCGAACTATTTGAATCAGTTAATGCAGAACAGGAACCAGCGATCATAAAGAGGTTACTACATCAATTATTTCAGCCGTAAATAGAAATATTAAAATAGGTAGGAAGATATTTCTCTTTAGCAAAAGTGACAAAAAGCAGATTACAGAGTACCTGACGGCTCAACGCAAAAGTTTTGTCGCAAGTACAGATAGTGTTGACGATCAGTGGACAAAGTTAAAAACCATCATACAATATGCGTTAGATGAGTATGTGCCAAGCAAGATCGTAAGAGATGGGAAAGAGCCACCGTGGTACAACAACCGAGTTAGAAAACTGCTGCAGAAGCAAAGGGAACTTCACAGCAAATTTAAACATAGCCAAAGCCTTGCAGACAAACAAAAATTACGCGAAGGGAAATGTAGTGTGAGGAGAGCTATGCGAGATTCGTTCAATGAATTCGAAAGTAAAGTTCTATGTACTGACTTGGCAGAAAATCCTAAGAAATTTTGGTCTTATATCAAAGCGGTAGGTGGATCAAAACAAAATGCCCAGACACTCTGTGACAAAAATGGTACTGAAACAAAGGATGACAGACTAAAGGCCGAAATACTAAATGTCATTTCCCAAAGATGTTTTACAGAGGAAGACTGCACTGTATTTCCTTCTCTAGATTGTCGCACAGATGATAAAATGGTAGATACCGAAATAGACGACAGAGGGATAGAGAAACAATTAAAATCGCTCAAAAGAGGAAAGGCCGCTGGTCCTGATGGGATACCAGTTCGATTTTACACAGAGTACGCAAAGGAACTTGCCCCCCTTCTTGCAGCGGTGTACCGTAGGTCTCTAGAAGAGCGAAGCGTTCCAAAGGATTGGAAGAGGGCGCAGGTCATCCCCGTTTTCAAGAAGGGACGTCGAACAGATGTGCAGAACTATGGACCTATATCTCTAACGTCGATCAGTTGTAGAATTTTGGAACACGTATTATGTTCGAGTATAATGTCTTTTCTGGAGACTAGAAATCTACTCTGTAGGAATCAGCATGGGTTTCGCAAAAGACGATCGTGTGAAACCCAGCTCGCGCTATTCGTCCACGAGACTCAGAGGGCCATAGACACGGGTTCACAGGTAGATGCCGTATTTCTTGACTTCCGCAAGGTGTTCGATACAGTTCCCCACAGTTGTTTAATGAACAAAGTAAGAGCATATGGACTATGAGACCAATTGTGAGATTGGATCGAGGAGTTCCTAGGTAACAGAACGCAGGGTGTCATTCTCAATGGAGAAAGGTCTTCCGAAGTAAGAGTGATTTCAGGTGTGCCGCAGGGGAGTGTCGTAGCACCGTTGCTATTCACAATATACATAAATGACCTGGTGGATGACATCGGAAGTTTACTGAGGCTTTTTGCAGATGATGCTTGGTGTATCGAGAGGTTGTAACAATGGAAAATTGTACTGAAATGCAGGAGGATCTGCATCGAATCGACGCATGGTGCAGGGAATGGAAATTGAATCTGAATGTAGACAAGTGTAATGTGCTGCGAATACATAGAAAGAAAGATCCTTTATTATTTAGTTACAATATGGCAGGTCAGCAACTGGAAGCAGTTAATTCCATAAATTATCTGGGGGTACGCATTAGGAGTGATTTAAAATGAAATGATCATATTAAGTTGATCGTCGGTAAAGGAGATGCCAGACTGCGATTCATTGGAAGAATCCTAAGGAAATGCAATCCGAAAACAAAGGAAGTACGTTACAGTACGCTTGTTCGCCCACTGCTTGAATACTGCTCAGCAGTGTGGGATCCGTACCAGATAGGGTTGGTAGAAGAGATAGAGAATATCCAACGGAGAGCAGAGCGCTTCGTTACATGATCATTTAGTAATCGCGAAAGCGTTACGGAGATGACAGATGAACTCCAGTGGAAGATTCTGCAGGAGAGACGCTCTGTAGCTCGGTACGGGCTTTTGTTGAAGTTTCGAGAACATACCTTCACCGAGGAGTCAAGCAGTAAATTGCTTCCTCCTACGTATATCTCGCGAAGAGACATTGATGATAAAATCAGAGATATTAGAGCCCACACAGAAGTATACCGACAATCCTCCTTTCCACGAATACGAGACTGGAATAGAAGGGAGAACCGATAGAGGTACTCAGGGTACCCTTCGCCACACACCGTCAGGTGGCTTGCGAAGTATGGATGTAGATGTGTAATATTAGCGGGAAACACATAATAATTACAGTTATGGATGTTGTCAAGTCCTTGGTATTAGCAAAGTTAAGAAAACACTTGACAAAATCAACGTTGGTAAAACAATGACGTCAAAAACAAGTAGCAGCAAGGAATACGCGTTTCAAACAGTGACAAACACAGTAGAATCCGATCGCATTGTTAACATTCATACCAAAAAGGTCACCAAGAGGCTGGTTATTGTCTCGAAAGCAACAGCCACTAATAATATTTACAATAGACTCGAAACAGGTGAAACACATAATGGTATTTTCAACAGGACTAAATTTACAAACAGTCAAGCCAACGATTTTAAACACAATGAATTTATTAAAACAGTTGTGTTACTCTTTTAACTTTCAAAAATATGTTAATGAATGCTAGCACGAAAAACTTTTAAGCGAAGACTTACCACAAGAAGCTTCATATGATTTACTATCAGTCCAAGGCCAATTAGAAATAGCAACAGAAGAAATAAGAGTTACCCTTGTGCATAAGAACCGTGTTAAACGCCCGACGTAAAAACGAGTGAACGTCGAAAGGCGTGGGAGGGTGTTTCAAGTGTATTATAGTCCGTCGAACGTTTTAACCTTACCTAAATAAAAGAGGGAATGGCTGATGACGGGTGATGGAGTAAACTAGTCCCATTCTACAAAACCGAAGACTTAGTAGCTGACTGTGGAATCTATCGAGCAATAAAACTAACATCACCAACATTGACGGTGTGTGAAAGATTACAGTACATTGATTACATAAAATAACAAAAACTACATGTAATAAAGACAGTTCTAGTAGCGGTGTAGGTGGTGCAGATGTTATTTATACTGTTAAAATATTGATGGAAAATCACAAATATCTCACCAAAAACTCAAGTTAGTTTTCCTTGACGTTAAATATGCATCTAACGATTGTCCAGAAAGCTAACCTGCATGCCACTTTGTGGGCATTATATGTTAGGGAGATAAGCTCATATTCTCAACAACATGAATGAGAGCATCAAGACAAAAATTATAAGCCCTCAGTTGTCAGCAAACTATTTTGAAAAAAAGTTGAGATCCGATCTGCATTGAGTCCATAGATCTTGAATCTGGTCATGACAGATGTCACACAAGATATTCAGGAGCCAGCTCAACTAACATTTTTATACAGTAAGGACATAGTAGCAGTATATGTACCATAACTATAAGGCGATCTTAATCTTTAGTGCACGTTGCTAGAACGTACAGGACATGCGATAAGTTGGACCAAAATGTAGTGTGTGTTCTGTCACTTTTCAAGAACGGCCATCAGAGCTAAACCGCTAGTACATCTACACGATGTCCTTCGAATGCCAACAGGCCACTTCATGTACCTAACGTCGGTAATAAGGTCCGCAGCCACAACGGATTACATTTTGAAACCTGTAAAAGAATTGAGTAGTTAAAATGGTCATTAGCGGATCTGCAGTAGGAAAATAAGAGATGAAAGACAATACATGAAAACACGAGAAGTACAAACAGGGCACACACACTTAGGGTTATGAGCAAACTTAATAACGTATATACGAGTACAATCCCCAGCCAGAAGCCTGGATTTCAGCTTTGTCTAGCGCAAACCGTGATGTGCAGGAAGAGAGTAGTGGGGTTCTGGAAGGTACCGACGGGGAAGTGAAGCCAAGGCAACTTCAGTGCGGTGGCCAGCTGCGCTAGATTTCTCGGTTGAAGATGCGCGCCATACAGATGGTCCAAAATGTTATCTACTGTATAGTACACTATTCGTTGTGCACTTCGAAGCGAACACGTACACTGTGATCTATGTGACACGTTGCATTGTTCTGCTGATAGACGCCGTTGTCCCGAGGGAAAACACACTACATTAAGGGGTAGACATGGTCCTAAACGATAGAAGAATACTTAACTTTATCCATTGTGCCTAATAGAATGATAAGATCCCGAAAGGGAGTACCACGACGACGTCCCCTTCGACGTCGACCCACCTGACGATTGGGGGTATGGCGTTTGCTTTCAGACATTTTACGCCGTTCACGCCAATGGCGATTTGTCCGATATAGCATAAAACGTGATTTAGCTGAAAAGGCTACGGATCGCCTCTAGCGGACGTCCATTTGCTATACTGTCGGGCAAATTCCAATCTCTTTGGCCAATGAACAGCAGTCACCATGGGTACATTAACCAGCTTTCGCTATAGAGGCCAAAACCCAGCCACGTTCGCTGATCGACGAAGATAGGTGTACTGATCAACGTGGGTTTTTGGGTGGTTTCCGACATCCCACTAGGTAAAGACCGACCTGGTACTTGAGCCCCGCCTCAGCTAGGCGTACACAGGTAGCAAATATTTAGAAGGAGGTTTCGCTAACTTCCACGTGGATAACACTACACTCATACAGTTTGGATCCACATATTCCGCCCCTGAAGAGATGAGGGGGTTGGGGGATGGTTTAGCATTAACATGGGCATCCGGCCACCTCTTAAATGTACCACGCTGATATCCGTTAGCAACCATGCGTGACAACGGCACAACAAGCAAAATAAGAAGATCGACAGGTTTTGATGTTTTTACAACAACCTAATTATGCGACATAAGTGGCCGTCTCATTTGACTACAGTGAGTTAGAACCCTACACCACGAAAAGACCATAGTCCTTAGCATTTGATAAAATCTTCGACTGGGTAACTGCATTTATTAATGAGAGAAATCGTTCTTAACAGACGGACGACAAAATGATCTTCTAAGGACTTCGTTTCTACTGACTGAGTAAGCCTAAAGACGAGCGATTGAACCAGCGTTAAGTTACGATTCAGAACGTTGGCCCATATGCAAGTCAGACGAAACGGAAGCTCCAGGTTACAGAGACTAGGAAACTACGCTGTTCTGGAGGAGTGTCGATAAAAGACACGGTAAGAAATGACCACGACGAGGCTCCTTTGATGTGGCAGACATAGTATATCGGATTGGCTTTAAGAGGATCGGCTACGCTGGTGGGGGTCTGTCATGTGCTGTGAATCCAGTCACAAGAGAAGAATAATACCCGACAGAAAATCACTGAAAAAGAGGCCCTGTACGCGCAACTAATGCATGGATGGGAACCCTAAAGAGCGACCTCGAAACGGTAGACCTGCACATTGAAATAATGCAAATATTTTCAGAAAGCTGGTTGGTAAGCAAGGCATTCTTAAGACATATACGTTTATCAGGACAGATAAACCATACTTTGAGTTACTTCCCTAAGAAATAAGTCGTCAGCTACTAAGAGCATTGTATATCTGTACACAAAGCACGTTGGTGAGGAAGGAAAACATATATATTACTATTTTAGCATTATAACATGCTGATTTACAGTATATTACGCTAAAATCAATGTTTTACTTTTTTAATTCACGACACTTCATGCTGGCAGGCATAATCATGATTGACAGCACATTTTATTCGCTATATAAATGAGCCACCTAAGTGAAAACACATGTACACCGAAAGGAATCTCACGACGCGTGTCAGTGGTGACTTCCCCACGTCCATGTTGGGCGTACGTTTGTGAATGGTACTCTCAATGTCGGTGCGCCTCTGCAAGGCTCTGAATTTGTGGTCGTTTCGGGAGCCATATGAGAGAAGAAATAACATGTTCCCCGACTATTCTTGGAACGTACGTTTTTGGAACTTTAATTCTCTCCATGATACACAAAGCTTCTCAAGTAGCGTCTGCCATTGGAGTTTGTTGAGCATCACCATAACGCAACAGCAACGATTAAAAATACCTGTGACCAAACATACCACTCTTCGTTGAATCTTTCCTAACTTTCCTGTTAATCTTATAATTACGTAAGGACTTCATAAAGTTCGCCTTATATGGTGAACACGTCTAAATTGCGCACAGATTCACTGCGAAATCCTGTCGACATATGGAACAAATCCTCCACAGCCGAAGTGAAATTGTGCCAAATATTTGACGAAGGTCGTAGAGACGCAGCTGATCCTCACTCGGAAGACCTTCCACCATGCCATTTACATCTTTTCCAGAATTGAAAGATCATCATCGGTGGTGAGGGGGGGGGGGGGGGGGGGGGGAAGGAAGAGGCTTTCCATCCATGAGGACGTTCATAAGTTGTTCTCGCGTGGCTCCTTCACCAAGGAGAGAGGTTCTGTCGTTGAGAAACTGAACGAGTTGTAGGACTCAACAACTCCCCCCCCCCCCCCCCCCCTTAACCGCCTGTCGACCTTTGCTTACAGAATTGGAGACTATGTTCAAAATTAATCACATGTATCTAATCTATACTACACTGTCGGCTTACGCAGCATAGAATAACAAGTTTCTTAACCTACCATAATAACGTGCAACTCTACTTCTTCAGGACCGCCTGAATGTAGAGGGTGGCTGTAATTTAACTTTCGCTTCTTGAGAAAGTGTAGACGGAATATCATACACCGTATGGGTACCAAACTTTATAGGAAAGATATTCAAACATCACGCTGGAGGATTTTTATCATCAGTACTCCTAACTGTGACGACTTTCCGTTAGGGGCCGGTACTGGTACGTTGAGACATCACTTGCCGACAGTCAAAATGGATCTGGAAAAGGTGAGCGGGATTAATTCGCAAGGCTGTTTCATCAAAACAACAGCAATACTACTACTGCTCTTCACGAATATCGTCGAGTGTTGTAGAAGTTACTGTTTCTATGGCTCAGAATGCGAGACGCAATGTGCGACCTTCAAGTAGCACATGAGATGCGTCACAACAGTTGAACATTCCACGTTGCACCTGAGGCGTAGCGCCGTATACCGCTCCTGCTTTGGATGCGGTTAAGTGGGAGATGTGTCTCAGAGCTGGATAGTGACAGATGGTGACGCGAGACTGGACGCGCACGTAATTTGTGTATCAACCGACAGAGGACAATATTGGATAGGGGGACTGTGATTTTAGTTTCGATTGTGCCCACTAGAGTGCACTAAATTAATAGAATGTTTTGCATAAACTGTTCTAGTATTCTCAAAAAGTGTTATTATTTCTTTTTGTGTACGTAAAATGTTATAAATATGTTTTAGCAGTATGAATGATGCGTGAGTGTGGTTTAAGGTTAATATGAAGATAATTCTTTAACGAGTTATGTAGTGGGATTTTATGTGGGAACATTTCAAAGAAGTATGGATGTAGACAAAGGGGATTTTTGTAGAATTGATTTTTAAAGTAAGTTTATGGTAAAGGGAAAGTTAATTCAGGTATGGATAACAATAGTAAATAACTTCATGCATGAACAAAACTTCAGCATATTAGATAATTAGGTAGGTAAAAAGTGCAGTCGTTAGGTTTACTGTTTTGCTATTGGTTATTGATGAAAAGCGGGAGAATGTTATTTTCCTATTGGCTGTTGAGTTAACTAACCAATGGTAAAGCAATAGAGAAGACTTAGAGTATTCTTGAGAGGAGTCGGAGCCTAGCCATGAAACAGTTCGGACGCATATAGTAGTAGTTCCGATGGAAATGATAAGTTGCCCGATCTAGCAGTGTTTCATACATCAAAAATGTTGTAAAGTGACGGCATGATTTTTCCGATGGGTGTGTAGAAATTTCGAAATTTTACGTGAATTTTGTGACGAGAAAAGACATAAATTCCCCATGGGTTATTGAGCAGGTTGGTGGCTAAAAACTGTGACTGCATTTGATACCGACAGACTTAATATTTTGCGAGCATTATCAATCAAAAACAATCAGTATTTTTGTAGCTATTACGTTTTCGGGAAATGCAACACCATAAACTTGCTAACGTGAGTGAAAGGGATTGTGAGAGACTGTGTTAAGACTAGCACGGGCGTGGCAGTGATACTTGTTCACATAAGTTTCAGAATTTATTAATTGAGGATAAAAATTCCAACCTTTCATTTCGTGTGACTATTTTCTCCCGAAACGTAGATTAGTGAGTTTAACTGCTGCCTGGTTCACGTCGAAGTACAGTAGGTTTCACTCGGCTTCTCTACTGATGATATGTTGAGACAATATTCATCGGTAGGCACAGGTTCGTCGTAAAGGGACGGAAAGAACTGCGTCGCCGCACACCGTCCGAAAAGTGCTGCGACCGATTGTGAAATGGTAACCGTGCACACTTCCACGTTGTCGTGGACGCAGATGGTAGTCACATGCAGCAACGTTTGTAACATAGAACATAAACGTAGTAAGCGATTAACAGATTTTAGCCTCACGTGAAAATTAAAGTGTGTTTCGTATTTATTGCAATTGTTTATTCGTTATTTCTGTTCCACATGTCCTCACAAATGTTTCCACAAAGTTTCGTTGTAATGCGATCACTCCTTTTACATGCGGGCTCTCTCAAGAAGCGTAAGTTTAATTATAGCCAACCTGCACAGCTGCCGCAGACTATTTCTGGAAACTGGAATGACCGGCACAGTTTTTTTGTTCACTTGGTACCCTTCGTTGCTCTAACGAGAAACTATCAAATACTGACTTAGTGGAGAAAACTATTTCGTATAATGTCTGTAGAATCACATAGGAGTCTCATATGGTCCAGGTGTCTTTCCACTGTTGAGCGACAGTATTAGATTTTTGTATTCAGCAGTCATTTACCTTAGTACCTTATCACTTCTGCAGTTTTTATTTCCCCTTGGGGTACAGCAAGGTCAGTATTTTACTGCAATAGAACAATGTACTCGAACAGAATAATTTCAGGACTACTACCTCATTTCCTTGCGTGTATCTGATAACAAAGTTATTTAAATGAAGAAGTCTTTCATTGCTTGAGACACTCTAGCCTAGGCCTCGTCGTTGTTTTTTCCTTGATTTCTTTCAGTCTGCTGCTGCGTCATTCTCATTGTTTATTTTAAATCAACCACCACTCGATATCGTATTACTCTACTTCATTTACGTCCCACTGTAAGTAGGCTGTTTAGGTTTTTGTGTTGGTAACGCCATGTAGCCGCTTTATATGAAAATCACTGACTGTGCTGTGTGCGGTCTGCAGCTGGTTTGCATTGCTGGAATTTGCTATTGTAGTGTTGTGCAGTTGGCTGTTAACAGCGCGTAGCGTTGCGCAGTTGGAGGTGAGCCGCCAGCAATGGTGGATGCGGGAAGACAGATGGCGAAGTTTTGAGAGCGGATGATCTGGACGTGTGTCCATCACAGACAGTAAATGTGTAAGACTGGATGTCATGAACTGATATATATACATTACGACTTTTGAACACTATTAAGGTAAATACATTGTTTGTTCTCTATCAAAATCTTTCATATGCTAACTATGCCTATCACTAGTTACAATCTTTTATTTAGCTGTCAGTAGTGGCGCTCGCTGTATTGCAGTATTTCTAGTAATTAAGATTTCTGTTAGGTAAGTGAATTGTGAAAGGTATAGGTTAATCTGCCAGGAAGTTTCGGTATAGGTTAATGTTATTTAGGGCCATTCTTTTGTAGGGATTAATGAAACTCAGATTGCGTTGTGCTAAAAAACTGTGTGTCGGTTTAGTGTTTATCAGAATGAGTTAAGAGAGAAATGTCTGAGTACGTTCAGTTCTGCTCAGCTATCAAATAATGTAAGAGGTTTATCAGCACAGTATTTCACAAACTTTTCTAAGGGGTGTTCCACCACACGTATTTGTCTTTAACCAGTATAACATGCTAAGGTAACAACGTATTCATTAGTTCTCAGTACTTTATTCCTTCTAACTAAACGACAATTACACTGCGGACTTTCGTATTTGGATCTGTTATTTCTGCACTTTCATTTATCCTCTGAAATTTCCTTCCAGTGCCCCCAGTATCTCATCGAGTACAAGTTGAAAATGAATCATGACAAGATCCAATCCTCGCTCATACACTTATTGACAACAAATTGTCTTAATTTGTCGCCAACTTTTAGCAGACCTAGCGGTTCCTGCATGTGTTGCAGGCGACTGCAGTGGCTTTGTGCTGTGATCTCAGTCGTCTCAAGTTTAAAGTTCACTGAGTCTTTGGAATTAATATTCCCTGAAATTTTCCTGAGTTTCCCAATCTTGCTATGCTTGTTACTGCAGTGGTTTCCAGCTTCTGATTTATAACAAGGATTGAATAGTTTGCATTAGAGATCGTGACAAATGACCTATATCAGACATAATCAGCACTTGCCAATGATAAGGACAAGCAAGCAAATTAGCTGTATTTTATGTTTCAAAGACCACACAGACATAAACGTAGGATGATAATCTATCCATCACAAGGCGCTTAAGTAGCACCAGCCCTGACACCGTGCCCATATCTGCCTCCCTTCCGTCAGTTTCACCTCCGTTGGAGCCGTGGTGAATTATAGACGTCTAATGACCAGGCTGTCCGTGGGACGTCAAACAGTGAATAATACACGTCGCGGACGGGAGCGTTTTTCCGCTTCGTACCGTTACTGAGGGTAGCTTGCATATCACTGGGCTGTGCTCTGCGAGACCGTTAAATAATTAGAGGCTAGTCGTGACGCAGGCCTACAGGCAAAACGTCTGGCCCAGCAGCCTCACATTCACGAACAAATCCTACGGCAGCTCAGTCGCTTTTCATTTAACACTAAATACTGGATGAAAATACAACATTGTTGATGACGTAAGACTCTTAGGAAAGTAGGAAAATGATCTTGCTTTAAGAAGGGATGTGTAAAACCCTCCCTTACCTCATGAACCAACAATATCTTCATATTCCCTTCACCCACCCATGAACCTTTGGTCTTGCAGCGGTAGGGTGGCTTGCGTGTCTCAACGTAAAGATAGCCATACCGTTGGTGCAAACACAACGGAGCAGATATCTGTGTAGAGACCAGATTAATCAATGGTTCCAGAAAATGCAATTAACAGGCTCATAAGTGTGGATGACTGATTCCTCTAGCCTTGTATCACATGCCTACATGAATGTCACGTACATAACGTATCGTTTGAAGACAATGGCATCCTCCTGGGCCAGACATTCCGAAATTAAAACAGTCCAGTGCCCAATCGGTTCTCCATGGTAAGAACTACGCACACAGAAGGAACTGGCTCTCTATAGAATATAGTGTGGAATGTTAGATTTCTTAATTGGGTGGTTAGTGAACTTAAAAAGGAAACTCGATAGATTGTGGGTAGGCGCAGTGGGAACTAAAGTGCGGGCCACGTTGGAAGGCGGCCCAGTTTTCAGCAGTTCTGCGCATCCCCCCCCCCCCCTCCACTTGCCACTGGCAGCCAACATTATTCATTCAATTTTCGAGTGGCTGGCAGAGAGTTATAGCTAGACAGCGAGAACATAGCTCCTGCGTGCTGCACTGCTGCCATAATTCGCAACAACCGAATTATTTATTCAACTGTCGTTTTGTATTTTCTTCTTGTAGCAGTATGGGTGTGAATGTGTATCTGTAATGTTGAAGTGCGAAGTGCTTCGTGCTTCACAAGCAGGCGAGGGGGATTATTTACCGCATTTATAACTTTTTAAAACGTGAATTTGAAAGCAGGTCTCCTATTGATGACATGTGAAGACATCAGAACGGACTGCAGAACCATGTGGTGTCGAAAAGAGACCTGTAAAGAGAATTGCAAACCAAACTTTCAGAGCTGTAGGTACAGCAGAAAAAGTTGGTTTCTAGTCACCTGAAAAGTATTGAAATCGCAAGGAACCTGTTACAGAAAGGGACAGTTTTAACAATGAAGTTTTAAAGTGTGAATAATGAATGCCCGACGCTACAAAAACGTTTTATAGCTATGTGGAGAGAATAGGTTTCATTTGTAAGCGCTTCGTCATTGTAAAGGATTTTAAAAGATGTAGCTTATTGATATGTTAAGAAGAGAATATTTAGTTCAAAGAAGTGACACAGATGCAGAACGAACTACATCCCAAATAAAGATTCACGATACAAGAGAAGGAGGTAGTTCAACAGTGTATAACTTTGACGAAACATGGGTCAGTTAGCATCATTCCAGGAAGATCTGCTGGCAAATGAGTTATTGTATTCGTGGTTTTAAAGTTTTCATAGAAATTGATTCTCAGATAATTATTCTGCTGCTGACTCTTCTTCTGGTTTTACTTCTAAGATAAAACTTGCATTTACGTGTAAGAAAAACCGCAGTGACTACCATTCGAAAACGAGTACTGTCAGTTGAAATTGCAGGAAGACTTGTCGGGTCGAGACCTGGATGATTCGAAATACAAATTGATTATGTTGTTAGTTTCAGAGGCAGCGTTAGGGGCGACTGATATACATAGGTGAATGAAATACGATAGCAGCCAAATGTGATAATGATGATGAGCAATGAATACAATATGACAAGGTCTAAAGAGATTGGAATTTTGAAAGAACTGCAACTGTGGTATAGGAACTTGCCTGAATTGTGTTATAATACACAGTAGAAAGTCGTAATGTCTTATAACGGTTCGGTAAGGAAGCATGTTTTCACAAGAGCTTTTTAATGTAGTCGTGGACCACATCATAAGGAGAATTCGCCAAGGGTTAACAGCAGATAACATGAAAGTCATAGCACATGTTGATGTGATGAATTGGTCAGAAAACGACTTTCTTTGATCAACTAAGTAACAGACAGACAGAAACTGAAGAAGCAGACTGAGAAATACACTCCTGGAAATGGAACACATCGACACCGGTGTGTCAGACCCACCATACTTGCTCCGGACACTGCGAGAGGGCTGCACAAGCAATGATCACACGCACGGCACAGCGGACACACCAGGAACCGCGGTGTTGGCCGTCGAATGGCGCTAGCTGCGCAGCATTTGTGCACCGCCGCCGTCAGTGTCAGCCAGTTTGCCGTGGCATACGGAGCTCCATCGCAGTCTTTAACACTGGTAGCATGCCGCGACAGCGTGGACGTGAACCGTATGTGCAGTTGACGCACTTTGAGCGAGGGCGTATAGTGGGCATGCGGGTGGCCGGGTAGACGTACCGCCGAATTGCTCAACACGTGGGGCGTGAGGTCTCCACAGTACATCGATGTTGTCGCCAGTGGTCGGCGGAAGGTGCATGTGCCCGTCGACCTGGGACCGGACCGCAGCGACGCACGGATGCACGCCAAGACCGTAGGATCCTACGCAGTGCCGTAGGGGACCGCACCGCCACTTCCCAGCAAATTAGGGATACTGTTGCTCCTGGGGTATCGGCGAGGACCATTCGCAACCGTCTCCATGAAGCTGGGCTACGGTCCCGCACACCGTTAGGCCGTCTTCCGCTCACGCCCCAACATCGTGCAGCCCGCCTCCAGCGGTGTCGCGACAGGCGTGAATGGAGGGACGAATGGAGACGTGTCGTCTTCAGCGATGAGAGTCGCTTCTGCCTGGGTGCCAATGATGGTCGTATGCGTGTTTGGCGCCGTGCAGGTGAGCGCCACAATCAGGACTGCATACGACCGAGGCACACAGGGCCAACACCCGGCATCATGGTGTGGGGAGCGATCTCCTACACTGGCCGTACACCTCTGGTGATCATCGAGGGGACACTGAATAGTGCACGATACATCCAAACCGTCATCGAACCCATCGTTCTACCATTCCTAGACCGGCAAGGGAACTGGCTGTTCCAACATTGCAATGCACGTCCGCATGTATCCCGTGCCACCCAACGTGCTCTAGAAGGTGTAAGTCAACTACCATGGCCAGCAAGATCTCCGGATCTGTCCCCCATTGAGCATGTTTGGGACTGGATGAAGCGTCGTCTCACGCGGTCTGCACGTCCAGCACGAACGCTGGTCCAACTCAGGCGCCAGGTGGAAATGGCATGGCAAGCCGTTCCACAGGACTACATCCAGCATCTCTACGATCGTCTCCATGGGAGAATAGCAGCCTGCATTGCTGCGAAAGGTGGATATACACTGTACCAGTGCCGACATTGTGCATGCTCTGTTGCCTGTGTCTATGTGCCTGTGGTTCTGTCAGTGTGATCATGTGATGTATCTGACCCCAGGAATGTGTCAATAAAGTTTCCCCTTCCTGGGACAATGAATTCACGGTGTTATTATTTCAATTTCCAGGAGTGTAAATTTCAAAGCAAAATAGTGGAAATCGACAGTAAGAAAAGAAGAATGTATATTGGAATGGAAAAATTATTAAAGACGTAGATGCTTTCAAGTTTCCAGAAAGAAAATTAGCCATGATTGAATATATCAAGGATGAAATTTCGGAGATAATGGAAGTTATTTGATATTTTGTTATTATGCATCGAAAGTAATTAGAAATTTTAAAATACCTACCAAAGCAAATATCAAGGTCCAAAAGTCATATTATCTGCCAATTTTGAACTATCGATCAGAATGTTGGACTTGAAAAAATAAAGTTGTGAGAAGAATGCAAAAAGAGAGATGGTATTTCTACAAGGGATGCTAGGTAAGACGAGAAAGCACAAGATAAGGAATTAAACAATACGAAGTACCTTTCAGATCAATCCCGAAAATCTATATTAAAGGAATGGAACCAGAAAGACTTGCAATAATAGCCCTAGGATGCACGGAATCTGGACGAACACGAATTGCGAGAACACCAACAAAAGGGGAGATGCGAACCGAAGAGGACTGCAGTGGTAAGAAATGCTGCATGATAGACTGTAGGGGAAAGAGAAGCTTCTAAGAAGCTCTGATAAGCTCTGAGAACTACCTGCAGCAGCAGAAACGTTTCAGGAACTAGAATAATGTTAATGTATTGTTTGAGAGCTGAAATATTTATGGCTGAAAAGTATTAAGCAGCCAAAAACGACTGGGAGAACAATTTGGATAACAACGAAATAGTAAACGTACTGTTTGACAGGATAAAGTATAAAACTTCAACAAATGAACTAGGAGGAAGGGTAAAAGCCTAATTAAGGACGGGGGGGGGGCGGGGGGAGGGTCAGGTTTCTTCGGTCTTCTGACTGTTCCGATGCAGCCCGCCGCGAATACCTCTCTTCGTCTCAAAGTTACACTTCTCAATTATCGTTCTATTTATTCCAAACTTTGTCTCCCTCTAAAGTTTTAACCCTCCATAGCTTCTTCTTGTACTACGGAAATTACTTATGTCCTTCTTTTCGGTATTTTCCATACAGTTGTTTCTTCGCCAATCGTGCGGAGAACTTACTCATTCCTTATCACTCCATCTAACTTTCGTTCTCAATACCTCCGCTTCTCAATCGGGTCCTTCCTCTTCTTTTTTCACTACCATGTTCCAAACGTACAATCTCAGTAATTTCTTCCCCATATTAAGACCGATATTTGATACTAGCCAACTTCTCTTGGATCAGACTGCTCTCTATCCCTGTGCTAATCTGTCTGTTATGGCCTTCTAGTTGTGTCCGTCATGTGTAGTTACGCTTCCAAGGTAGCCGAGCTCCATAACTTGATGTGCTTCGTGATTCTCAGTTAACATTAAGTTTATACTAATCTCATTTCTGCTACACCTGATTACCATCATCTTTCCTCGATTTACTCTCGAGCCACATTCTGTATTCATGGGACTGATCATACCATTCAACAGGTCCTGTGTTCTTCTTCACTTGGCTTGGTCTGTAATAGATACAATAATCCTCGGCTGATTGCATCACCACATTTAAAGAAACTTTTAACGGTACCAGCAGTGACAAAACCATGTTCAAGTGATCTTCCCCACAACTAAACGAAGCATTAAGCAATGTGCATGCGCAGATAGCATTACAGCTAGATGTCTATTTGCTAGACATAATTACATTACAGCACCTTATAGAAAAGACTGAACATTCTATAAGAATCGAGTTTGAAGCTAGTCTGAGTTCGAGTAGATTTCCAACATATAAAGAAACTTGTGCCTCTCTCGAGAATAAATGTAAAGCTTTAGAAATAGGCAAGACTGTAGCACCACAACGTCACGGTGCAACTGTTAATAAACATAAAAATGTGCCTGACACCAAGCAGTTTGGGCATTTGAGACAGACATACATTCCTACAAGTACTGCATGTGTCATATGCTACCAGCCTCAGGTGCTGCACATGTGCAGCAAATACACTACTGGCCATTAAAATTGCTACACCAAGAAGAAATGCAGATGATAAACGAGTGTTCATTGGACAAATATATCATACCAGAACTGAAATGTGATTACATTTTCACGGAATTTGGGTGCATAGATCCTGCGAAATCAGTACCCAGAACAACAACCTCTGCCCGTAATAACGGACTTGATACGCCTGGGCATTGAGTCAAACAGAGCTTGGATGGCGTGCACAGGTACAGCTGTCCATGCAGCTTCAACACGATACCACAGTTCCTCAAGAGTAGTGACTTGTGACGAGCCAGTGTCTAGGCCACCATTGACCAGATGTTTTCAATTGGTGAGAGATCTGGAGAATGTGCTGGCCAGGGCATCAGTCGAATATTTTCTGTATCCACAAAGTCCCGTACAGGACCTGCAACACATGGCCGTGCATTATCCTGCTGACTTGAGGGTTTCGTAGGGATCGAATAAAGGATAGAGCCATGGGTCGTGAAACATCCGAAATGTAACGTCCACTGTCCAAAGTGCCGCCAATGCGAACAAGAGGTGACAGAGATGTGTAACCAATGGCACCCCGTACCATCACGCCGGGTGATACGCCAGTATGTCGATGACGAATACACGCTTCCAATGTGCGTTCTCCGCGATGTCGCCAAACAAGGATGCACCATCATGATCCTGTAAACAGAATATGAATTCATCCGAAAAAATTACGTTTTGCCATTCGTGCAACCAGGTTCGTCGTTGACTACACCATCGCAGGCGCTCCTGTCTGCGATGCAGCGTCAAGGGTAGCCGCAACGTGGTCTACGAGTTGATAGTCCATGCTGCTACAAACGAACTGTTCGTGCAGACTGTTGTTTTCTTGCAAACGTCCCGATCTGTTGACTCAGGGATCGAGACGTGGCTGCACGATCTGTTACAGACATGCGGATAAGATGCCTGCCATCTCGACTGCTAGTGATACGAGGCCGTTGGGATCCAGTGCGGCGTCCCGTATTACCCTCCAGAACCCACTGATTCCATATTCTGGTAACAATCATTGGATCTCTACCAACACGAGCAGCAATGTCGCTACACGATATACCGTAATCGTGATAGGGTACAATCCGACCTTTATCGAAGTCGGAAACGTGATGGTACGCATTTCTCCTCCTTACAAGAGGCATCACAACAACGTTTCACCATGCAACGCCGGTCAACTGCTGTTTGTGTATGAGAAGTCGGTCGGAAACTTTCCTCATGTCAGTACGTTGTAGGTGTCGCCACCGGCGCCAACCTTGCTTGAATGTTCTGAAAACTAGTCACTTGCATATCACAGCATCGTCTTCCTGTCAAGTTTCACGTCTGTAGTACGTCATCTTCGTGGTGTAGCAATTTTAATGGCCAGTAGTGTATAAACAAGCCACGTGTATTGAACGAAGGCTGTTGTGATGCGCAGCAACTTGTACTACAACTGTCTGAAGAATGATCACAGGGCTTCTCAATGCAACTCCATTACCTGTCATACCTGTCGTTAACGACATCACACGTTATCACATGCAGAATCCGAACGGACACAACATGCACCAAGGAAAGAGTGTTCAGGTGACATGAAACACGAACACAATGGCAAATACCAGTCAACTTATCGAGCTATTTTTCACTGAAGATGAGTAAGGGTAAACGACTACTCCTTGCGACAGCGAGAGTAAGGTTGCAAGATATCAATGAAAAATGACAGATTTGTCGTGCTCCATTAGATTCTGGGTCGCAGTCGGGAACTTGTGCACATCGCCTCAGACTTCAATGATCGCACAGCAGAGTACCGACTCAAGGAATTTGAGTAACCCACTCAGTAACAAAACACCGTGTCTCTATACTAGTTGGGTCCTGTCGAATACTTAGTGTTGCCATAAATAACTGACAGCTAGCCTGAAAATATAACTGATCCCAGTACGTGGCACTTGCCAGATGTACAACTCGCTGATCCAGAGTTTTGGTCATCTGGAAAGATCGACGTGGTGCTGGGGGCAGAATTTTGTCCATACATTCACAAATGAAGGACTATCTCCGTAGGAACTCATCATTCCGTGCTTCAAGAAACAGAATTATGTAGGGTCATATCTAGTCAGTATCAAACGGGAAAGCACAACATTTCGTCACGGCGGCCGGTCGTGTCGTGCTGTGTAAAGGCGAACACTAATGTCCAAACATTCTTGAAGAAATTATGGGAGCTAGAAGAATTAAATCGTGATGTAAAGACGAAAGAAGAGGATTAATGTCAAGCATACTTTGTGCAATACACAAATAACGATTCCATAGGCAGATTCGTTGTCGATCTTCCGTTTCGGGAAAAAACAAAGTTAATTATGCGAATCTTTCAGCATTGCAGCAAAACGCTTCTCTCAGCTTGGATAGTAACTGGCGAGATACCCGAAGCTTAAAAAAAGCTACACACCATTTACGAGGGTATATGAAGACTAAAGACACATGGGACCAATAGCTACATTTGCTGCCATTTCATACTACATGCCGCACCATGTAGTTCTTAAGGAAGCCAGCTCGACTACCAAAACACGAGTAGTTTTTTATTGTTCGGCCAAAACGAGCTCTAATTTGCGGCTAAACTGTTTTTGAAGATCAGACAAACAATTCGACAACATTCGACGTGATATGTGCTCCATAATATTACACTTCCGCAAGCATCTCGTTGCTTTCACAGCTGACATAGAGAAGATGTATCGACAACTTCTGGTAGCAGATGAAGGTCGTTCCTACGAATGAATACTATAGAGGAGTGACAGATCTGCACGACTGCAGGAATATCACTTAAATACAGTCACATACGGAATGGCCTGTGCACCTTTTCTTGAGGTACGATGTCTGTTACAATTCGCTCATGAAGAGGGCAGATGTAACAAGGCAGCAAACATTTTTGCTAATAAATTCTATGTGGACGATTGTATCTCAGGTTGTGATACGCTAGAGGCTGCAACGGAAGTCCAGCAAGATCGCACGAAGATTTTGAAGAAAAGTCGTTTCTCATTATGGAAGTGATCCAGTAACAGTTTGGAATTTCACGAAAATATCCCCGCAGAAGTAAGAGAGTCACTAACACCCTTATGGCTTTATAATGTCGACCATATTAAAACTTTACGTTTGTATTGTATTATATGTTAAGTGGGGGTCTAGAAACGACGGAACGGCGTCGTCCCCGCCGCAGCCGCAGTGGTCCACAACCCCACGACGACCACCGCAGTCCACTTGACCCCTCCGCCGCCCCACACCGAACCACTCTTTCAGGGTTATTGTGCGGTTCAGCCCCCAGTGGACCACACCCCTCCCCCTCTCCACGTAAACGTGACAGCAGACGAGTGTAACCCCTATGTTTGTATGGTTGTGTATGCGTACGTGGAGAACTTGTTTGCGCAGCAACCGACGACATAGTGTAGCTGAGGCAGAATAAGGGGAACCAGCCTGCATTCACTGACGGAGATGGAAAACCGCCTAAAAACCATCCACAGACTGGCCGGCTCACCGGACCCGGACCTCAGCACACGTCCGTCAGGCGGATTCGTGATGGGGACCGGGCACTCCTCCCCAATCCGGAAAACTGTGCGTTACAGCACACGACTAACCGGGCAGGCTAAACTTTAGATTTACTCTAGCACCCAGCTGCTGATCAGTTCCAAATTGTGAATAATGTCAAGCCTGCACATAAGGTCTATAACATCACAAAACGCATTATCCTGGCTGTCTTGTCATCCATTGTCATCCTCTGATATTAATCAGTCCCATTGTTATCACATTCAAAATCTTGTTGCAGCTTCAGTTAACATAGGACGAGCCCATGCCTCAAGAGCTCAATTACATGTGGCAGACACTATACACAGAGGTTCGTATGATAAATAATATTCATGTAGATTGGAGAGTCATTACAGAAGGAAAACTTGTCAGCATTCAACTTCGCGGATTCTGCGATGCTTAAAGGCAGTCCTACGGCTGTTGCATATATGTACCATAAACTACTCATCATAGAATCACGTGTGTCAAATTTTTAGCTCCAAAACACGAGCATCTCCATTGACAAAGTTGTCCTTACTTCAACTGGAACTCTGTGGTGCTCTCATGCTGTCACGACTACTACAGAATGTTATTCGCTTGCTTGGCATAGACATAGAACGAACATACTTGTGGACTGACTAATCCATCGTATTGGCATGGCTCGCGTCTCCACCTACGCGGTGGAAGACATTTGTGGGGATCTGTATCGATAAGATACAGGAAAATACAGCAGCTGTGGTGTGGAACCATGTATCTACAATGAAAAACCCAGCTGATTTGACTTCGCGAGGAGTGTTGCTGCAGACCAGCAAGAAAACAGCCTGTGATGGGAAGCAGCAACTTGGCTTAAGCAAGATATCAATTCATAGCCAGTGATAGATAGCTCTATTCTCCAGCCCAAGAGCTGCCAGACGAAAGGGCTAAAGTTCCCTGTCACATCAGCAGAGCAATTAAAGACGGTATCATTTGTCGATTCTCAAAGTTGTCACGCTTACAGCAGATAATGGTATACTGCCTTAAATTCATTAAACCTGCAGGACTGCAAAGAAACTGAGAGTAACTGCTCGTCTCGCAATGAACTGCAGGACGCTTTGCTACAGTGTGTGAAGATAGCACAAGAAGGCACATACGCAATGGAAATCTACCACTTGATGGCCATAAAGCTAGTGTATAAAAATACCTAGCACAAGCCATTGCATCCTATCCTCGATGACATGAGACTGCTACAGGTTGGAGGCGTGGTATAAAATGCTGATCTGTCTCATGAGAAGCATCAACTGATACTGCTACCTAGCCATCTTCTCACACGACTAATAGTAGAAAGAGAACATCATCGTCTTTCCCACACTGGGTGTCAACTGTTGCTTACGTCTCTCAGAAAGCAACACTGGATACCTAATGGAAAAAATGAAATCCGGTGTGCTCAGCAACAGCGCTTAACTTTTCAGCGATTAAAGGCGAATCCTGCACCACAGTTCATGGCAGACATGCCACACTCACGTCTAGAAGCTGTGAGGCGTCTCTGCAATAGTGGGATTGATTACATAGGACCGTTCTATGTGAAAACAGTCTCACAGAGATTCAAATTAAAGGAAAAAAATAATGTGCAACCTGGTGCATTGGCCACAGTAAGAGAAGATAACAAGTACCATTATGTTGTAGGTTGCCTCTCATTGAAGGAGTAAACCCTGGTAGCGAAGGAATTGTGCGAGTGGCCACTATTCGCACACCACAAGGGGTTTTGCAGAAATCAATCTGCAAGTTATGCCTTTTACCGAATGACGCGGCAGAAAAGTGATCAGTGTATTCGTGTTTTTATTTGTGTGGTTTTTTCTTTTGTCTTGCGTGTACCTTGCAGCAGACAAAGTGTATTCCGCCATGTTCTATGTTTTAAATGTATATTTGTTTATGTGATTGTGATTTTCAGTTACCAGTTAAAAATTCTATGGACAGAATACCGCATTGAAGGACACAGTGATATGTGCATTTACTTGTGTTATCCTCTATGATTTAGCAGGATTTATAATACTTGCATTATGTTCGAAAGAAATTAATATTTCTTAGGCGGTCGGTAGGTTCGGTCATTACAAGTGACTGAGCTCCTGGACAGTGCAGCCCTCTCTGGAGGTGTTTGTACATGAGGGACAGTGGTCAGTCGGCCACCCCTCCAAGGGAACTTAACGGGACAGTCGCCGCGGCGAGGGACAGATTTGCAGTTGTGAATGGACACTCGGTCGGACGGCTGTCGCCTGTAGGGGCCCGCGTGCCTCGTATGCTAAAAGGCGAATACACATTTTTTCTTTGTGTGTGATTGTTGTCAATAATAAGTGCTTCTGTACATATGTTGTCATTCATTGCACTCCGAATGGATCCGAACTATTATACAGTCCTTTGAATTCCTGGTCCACCGGTAAAGTTGACGATTCAAATTTCTGCCTGCGGGCGCCAACATCATGCAAGTGTCTTGATGTTTCTTAGTCCCTGCTTCCATTATTAACCCCGCCAGGAGCGCCCTTCGGGTGCCCTTATCTTTTTGCGAAAGCCATCGATCATAATGTAACGGATTTTCAATTTCCTTCTCTACTCTAATAGCGCAAGTAGTATCCCTGAGCCATTGAGCTAACTGTACGATAGTTGTCACTCATGTCCGCAGCAACTATCTTCGGAATTGCGTGGGTGATATTTTTTTCGAGACATTCATAGATTCTATACAACGGAAGTAACAGTCGCTTGGTTGCCACTGCAGTCAATGGCTTTATGAATGTAGAAGGTATGGTCTCTATGCCACCTGATTTAACTGATTACAAGTCTTGCAAAGCTCTGTTAAGCACTGACCGCAATACTACATCACCTATGCCACTAATATTTACTCCAGTTTTTTTTGTATCACGTCATAAGAAAGTTCCTCCCCTTCGTAGAGGTCTACAAGGTACTTTCTCTACCTATCTACTCTATTCAGTGAAATTCCTATTGCACTCTTAATTTTGGCTTCCTTGCTTGTAATTCTGCTGAAAGTTGTACTGACTTTTACACATACAGAATCAATTCTCCCAACAAACAATTCTTTTCAGATTTCTTCACATAATTCAGGCAGCCATTTCACCTTGGTGTCCCTGTACTTCCTATTTACTTCATTCCTAAATGAGTAACATTTTTCTAGACCCATTCTCGTCTTTTCCTGAACGTTTTTGTACTACCTCCCAACGCTGATTTTTAAATACTTCTTCTGTTACCTAAAATTTCTTTGCAGTTACTTCCCTGTGCCTATGTTTGCCAGTTCAATTTATGTGTCTTCCTTTTCTATAGATGTTCGTTACTCTTCGGCAGAGCTGCATACTGTTTTATTTATTACTTCTGTTCACAAAGTCCCAGAAAACTTCAACCTCAAATCACCATTGCTCAGTACTACTGTCTCTTGTCATTCCATACTGATGCTTCCAGTCGAGTCTTTCAAACTTCAGCCTACACCTCATCATTACTACATTCTGGTGACAGTCTGTATCTGTTCTTTCGTATGCCTTACAATTTCATTTATCTGTTATTGGAATCATGTGTGACCATGAAGTAAACCAGCTGGATTACTTCGCCTCTCCTGCACTTTTCCAGATATACCATTTCGTCTTATGATTTTGAAACGGTTTATTAGCTGTTAAGAGGAAAGCTACAGGTTTGATTGGTAGATGAGGTAACTGTTAGAGGGGTACTGCATCGAATTTGAGATAAAAGAGTCTTACTGTCCTTCTTGACTTATCTATGACAAAAGTTAACAGATACATGCGGAGGAAGCTAAAAATAGTTAATGTAGTAATTTGGGGAAGTGTGAGGGGATATAATTTTGATGTGTGATCAGAGACTGACAACAGTAAAATAAGTCAAGTCGATGTATGATCGTCGGCTTTGGAGGTTTCAGCTTTGACATACAAAATTTGAAAGCTTTTTCCTTGTCGTATAATTTTACGCCAAAAGCATTTTATCCAGAGATAATCTGAAAAGGTTATTTAATTTGCCAGTGTTTCATATTGATGTGAAAGGCGATGCATTGAAAGATATTTTACTCTCTCACACTGCAGGAAGAAATTTGAAATCTGAACAATAAACTAAACTGAACCATGAATGTAAATGTGAAATACTGGAAAAGTAAATAACCTCTTCAGATATTATTTGGATAAAATGATTCCGTTGAAAGATTATATAATGAGCAAGAAGTAGCTGCAAGGTCGCCTTCTCTACCTTTGAAGTATGAAATAAGTCTACGTCACGCTTTAGAAAGAAAATTACATTAAGTGGAATGTGTCAAGAGGTAATTCTTCTAAAACAGTCGTTGCCTGATTGGTTCTTAATTCAGTGCAAAGATGGTCCCAGAGAGCGCTGGAATATCCTAATTATTTAGGCACTTTTTAATTAAACTAGTTGGCTGAAGGGTATCGATGAGTTACGTACCATTTATGATGCAACCAAGTGTTTACGGGACCGTCACTTCTTTTCTGTTGCCCACAAACAACTAGCAGGGGGAACATAAAACGTATTAGTTCATATGTGTAATATGTCATGTCGCTCTTGGTCTGAACTAAACACTTCAGTCGCACAAAATAAACTGTTCAGTAGGGGATAAAGCCTAACGGTATTGCCGCGCGGGATTAGCCGAGCGGTCTGGAGCGCTGCAGTCATGGACTGTGCGGCTGATCCCGGTGGAGGTTCGAGTCCTCCCTCGGGCATGGATGTGTTTGTCCTTAGGATAATTTAAGTTAAGTAGTGTGTAAGCTTAGGGACTGATGACCTTAGCAGTTAAGTCCCATAGGATTTCACATACACCTAACGGTATTTCTTCTGGGCTTAGCGAGCGACACTACTACACTAATGTCGTCTAGCGATGCGTCTATTCACTTTTGTATGCATGTCCAAGCACCCGCATATTGTCAACGAAACCACTCGCCTCCAGTGAGTCAGCTTGTTCCGAAATCTGTATGCGAAATGCCATTCCACACAAAAGTTGATTACAAAAGTCTTTCCCGTATAACAAAACATTTCTCGTTACTAGTTCATTAAATCGATGACGAACCAAAGATTTAAGAGGAATTTTCGGATAGAAATATTCTGCACATGACTGCAAGCAAAAATCGGTTATCAAATGCATATTACACTCTATAAGAACAAAAAGTGTTGCAGTAAAATGTGCCTGAGAAACATAACGTCACACACAAGTGTCGAGTTAAATCTTTTTCAGTTTATATGGTTTCCTTCCCCTTATTTACGACAGAAAGTTCTGTAAACTTATTTGTTAAACAGCATTTGTCACCATACGTACTGGAAGCTGTCGGGTACAGGATGACTCAGCTGTCCTTATCGATGCTGTCTTATCCAACCTGCAATGTTATATCTGTTCTTGAAAACCCACGCGGGAGGTTTTCGTATTCTCTCTCTCGCTACGCGCAAACTGGGGATAGCGATACGCACATACACAGATTGTTGTAGTATTGCTTACAAAAGGTATGAAACGGCAGTGCACTGGCAGAGCTGTCATTTGTTCTCAGGTGATTCACGTGGATAGGCTTTCGACACGACTACGCCTCACGATGGTAATTAACAGACTTTGAACGCAGAATGATAATTGGAATTAGATGCATGGAACATTCAGTTTCGATAATCGTAAAGTAATTCAATATTCCTAGTTCCACAATGTCAACAGTGTGCCACGATTACCAAATTTCAAGCATTAACTCTCATCACGGACAACGCAGTGGCCGACAGCCTTCATTTAACGACCGAGACCAGCGGCTTTTGCGTAGCGTTGTCAGTGGTAAGAGACAAGCAACACTGCGTGATGTAACCGCGGAAACCAATGTGAAACGTGTGGCAATCATATCCGTGGCGACAGTGCGACGAAATTTGGCGCTAGTGAGCTATGGTAACAGACGACCGACGTGTGCCATTGCTTACAGCACGACATCCCCTGCAGCGCCTCTCCTGGGCTCGTGGGCGTATCGGTTGGACCTTAGACGACTCTAAAACCGTGGCATCGTCACGTGAGTCACTATTTTAGTTGGTAAGAGATGGTGGTAGGTTTCGAATGTGGCGCCGACCCCACAATGGAGACCACAGTTGCCAAAAAGGCACTGTGTGTACTGACGATGGTTACATAATTTTGTGGGCTAACAGTGTTTACGTGGGATGGGCTTGGTGCTCCAGTTCAACTCAACCGATCATTGACTGAGAATGGTTATTTTCGGCTACTTGGTGATCTTTTGCAGCCATTTCATGTTCCCAAAGAACAATTAAAGTTCTATGAATGACAGTGCACCATATCCTCGGGCCAGCATTGTTCGCGATTGGTTTGAAGAACGTTCTGAATAGTTCGAACAAATGATTTAGTTACCCATATCACCGATATGAATCCAATCGAACATTTATGGGACATAATTGAGAAGTCATGTCGTGAACACAATCGTCCGCCGGCAACGCTTTCGAAGTTGTGGAGGCTATAGAGGCACTATGGCTCAATATGTCTGCAGATGGCTTTTAACGACACTTTGAATCCATGCCACGTCGATCGCTGCCCTACAACGTGTGAAAGGAAGTACGACACGATATTAAGAGGCATATCAATAATTTTGTCACCTTTATAATCAGTCCTGTAGAAAAAATTTAATTTACTTTACTGTAGGATATAGGACATCACACACACCTATGTCTGAGGCAGGATTCGAACCTGAGACCGTAGCAGCAGCTCGGCTCCAGACTGGAGCGCCTAGAACCGCACGGCCACCGTGGCCGGCTAATGTAGTCCAATTTTGGATTAGGATACGTTACCGCTAGAGGTCGCAATATCAGAGTTATTGTAGAGCAACGTACAAAAGTAACCTTCGAATGCAGCCCCATCCCACAATCAGTCCCCACTGTTCCGGATTTCTACCGTGTTGTTCATGGCGCTCCTTCCTATCACTGCCCAAAAATTTGAGATTGTACAAATTATTTGCCACATTCGATCTTCTTTGGTCGTTATTGACTAGCCTATTACGCCACTGGGTTAGGAAAAAAGCACTTAAACATTGTAAAATTTTAGACTTGCCTGTAAATTTTGTTTGACAATTTTGTGAATTACATCGTTGTGTTGCTCATGCCTTCTGACTAGGAAACTACTGTGCTTGGCGGGGTTAAGTTACGTTGGAAGGATGAACGTAATTCGTTTTAACGTGATGTTTGCAAAATTGTTTTTTTTCTTAATTGCCCTCATGGGTGCGTTTAAACCAACAATGTTAACGAAATAGTTAACCTTTACTTTTAGCGTAGATGCCCAATCGATATGAACCAAGAAAAAGTCGAATGTGGGGAATAGTTCGTACTGTCGAAAAATCTTGTAAAGTAGTAGAAGGCATACTAGAAATCCTGACTAATAAGTATGCATTAGACGATAGCTTTTGTAGATTTTTCTAGAATAACTCGAAAACCTTTGCCTTCAGCAATAACGTATACCGGTAAGACATTTAACTACATTAAATTTTGTATAATAACATCCGGTTTATTTTTTTGTAGGACTAATAGTTAGCGCATAGTTAGCGAACGAATATGAAAATCTAGAACGTCGTTTTTCAAGGCCAGATATAACACTGCAGGCTCCATAAAATTATATCAGTAGGGGCTTCTGAGTCACCCTGAACATCACAACACGATGGGAAACATAATGTCCGGCCTGATGGACACACGAATTAATCATCTCATACATTCTCTCTAATTGAAATTGCTTTCATGTGTATACGTTAATTACGAAAACAATATTATTCTATTCTTGTTGCCATAATCTGTTATTCTTAGTTGCTATTTTTTTTCCAATGCTATCGCTACAGTATGGATTTTTGTGAAAAATCTAAGTACTTGAAACAAATTATGAATAAGTGGTCGAAAATTTTAATATTTTGCTTGCGAATGTTATACCTGAGATACGCTGTAACTCCTTAATTTTCCATCACATTTTCATAGCTGCTTTTAGTTTCTTCTGATTTTATGTTGTGCATCTGATTTCGACAAGTAAATACAAGACACATTATCATTAGTCGTATATTTGATATCCTTCAAGTGCGTTGGTTTACTAAAATTGTAGTCTACCGTTATTTCACGTTCTTGATGATAGTCGGTGCTACTGTAAGACGATCTAAAAAACAAAACACACAAAACTGAGCGGATATTATAAAAGAGTATGTACTAATGACGTGCTGAATCTATGTCGTAAGGGCTAAAATCGAATAAAATCCCAAAATTACCCCTGAACAGAACGTGGATCAATGAACCGGGAGGCAAACAAATGACGTCAATTTGCAAGAAATCATCATAGGTTTTTGCATTAGTACTTACCATGACCACAGATTGATATTTTGCTTGCTTCACAATTATGGAACTTCTACCTTTCTTCCTGATCTTGGTTTGATCGCATTGTCAGCACCAAGGACCGTTTCAATATGTTAATGGTGCGCGCCCAACCTGTATTTGCTTTATTTCTTGACAATAGCACTTTCGACAACCTCAAGTATTGATCTTAATGATTTTCCCGCACTCGAAATTGGCATCATCGGGTACTTCTACAACCCATATATGGCCATACATCACCAATACCCTACGAGCTGTGGTACAAACACAATCAGCCTCTTTCCCAAATTTTCCGTCTGCTACATCGTGAGACACAGGAAACAGCGAAGATAAATGTTCCACCTCTCGTACAATGCGGCTTGTAGCTCATACCTCGGAACGTGCTACAGCAGCAGAGAGAGAATATTGCACAAGCATCGTGTTAAACACGCAGTTTCCGACATCAAAGCTCCTCCGGTTGCGTGTCATAACAGCGTAAGGCCCGGAAAGTCCTCGCTCTTTTAAAGCTGTGTAGAAGACATTACACAATTTCAGCGAACGCTCAAGGAGAACGTTAAGGCAGCACGTGGCGAATACAATTACTTGAGTATTCTGCGCCCTACGTGTGGAGACATTCACTGTGCTGAGTGTTTCAGGAAAACGGAATAGCGGTACATGAATTATAATCCTGCGAACTGTTCTGTGGCATTATACGGGTATTTTCTTCTTATTATGGAGTAGGAAAAACAATTTGATTTCGATTTTGATTAAGGAGCAAGCAAAATGAGTAGAAATTGTCCCTTCATTAGATAATCGGCGAATCGTTCAGAGTTCCAAATAGCCGGATAACGTAACAGTGTTATAGCGTAAAAATGAAATGGAAAGAGGTCTTAAGGATTTCATGTTTATTTAGTAATAATAAGCTAAGATCGAACACATTACGTGAATACAAACGCTTCTAACATCAAAAAATAATTTTAATATTATTTTTCTTCTGTTTAAGGCATGCGAGATTAAGCTCCATGTCTTCACACACGGCCACTGGATGGTGATATAACTGTTTTAAATTCTGTCATTTGTCGCTTTTAGAAACAATGTCAGTTCAGAAATTGTTCGGATCACTCGTTTACAGTCAGCATTTAACTAAAAAATGTTGCGAAGAAAAGATTTCGTAAGAAGTTTTTCATTGTATAAGGTGTGAAGATTTTCATAAACGCATAACTCGAAGTCAGTTACAACGAATCGCTCCGTTCAAGATGTGGTGATCAATCACCTTCAGAAAAGAAAGTTTGAAATTAGTTTGCAGAATTTATTCACAGCCGTGCTTCCACGAGAGACGAATTTTCCGAGACTGGGCCGGAAACAGTTATAATAAACGATCTGTAACGTGAAGTAGACATGCGCTACATCTGCATGCAAGGTACCTTGAGACAGAGGAGCTTTAGGCATATATAAGACTGCGGTGCATTGGATTTTACAAGAGCATTTAGTTGTAAATGACATCTGTCCTCAATAGATTTTGCATAGAGTCACTGAAGCTGAGAAACATCTACATGGCTGCTCTGCAATTCACATTTAAGTGCTTGGCAGAGGGTTCATCAAACCACAATCATACTATCTCTCTCCTATTCCACTCCCTAACAGCGCGCGGGAAAAACGAACACCTAAACCTTTCTGTTCGATCTTTGATTTCTCTTATTTTATTTTGATGATCATTCCTACCTATGTAGGTTGGGCTCAACAAAATATTTTCGCAGTCGGAAGAGAAAGTTGGTGACTGAAATTTCGTAAAAAGGTCTCGCCGCGACGAAAAACGTCTTTGCTGTAATGACTTCCATCCCAACTCGCGTATCATATCTGCCACACTCTCTCCCCTATTACGTGATAATACAAAACGAGCTGCCCTTTTTTGCACCCTTTTGATGTCCTCCGTCAATCCCACCTGGTAAGGATCCCACACCGCGCAGCAAAATTCTAACAGAGGACGAACGAGTGTAGTGTAAGCTGTCTCTTTAGTGGACTTGTTGCATCTTTTAAGTGTCCTGCCAATGAAACGCAGCCTTTGGCTCGCCTTCCCCACAAGTCGCAACCTTTGGTGTAAGGAAAATGGTGTGTCCTCCAATAGGTACATTACGCAGCTATATAAAGATAGGGCGCCATACTAGAAGGCCAGCTTCCAGAGAAGTGCAACATAGCAGTGGTCAGACGCCACAGATGGTACACACAATACGGTTCGTTATATAATTCCGCCAAACATCACTCAAATAGTTCTGAACTGAACATCCATCCAAGTGGATAAAAGCCTAGACTTCGCTTTTACCTAGGCTTCACTAACACAGAGTGTATCGAAAAGTATCTGGAATATTAACATCGTGCACCAAGACAAACACTGGAACGAGCCAAATTGGACATTTGACTAGTTATATTAGCCATCATCCACTGCATTCAGTAAGAGATCAGATATATCCTTGCAATTGGAGCTTTAACTACATTGCCACATATCGTCATCAAACTAAAGTATGCAATGTACAATTTATACACTACTGGCAATTAAAACTGCTGCACTACAAAGATGACGTGTTACAAAAAAAAAAAGGTTCAAATGGCTCTGAGCACTATGGGACTCAACTGCTGTGGTCATTAGTCCCCTAGAACTTAGAACTACTTAAACCTAACTAACCTAAGGACATCACACACATCCATGCCCGAGGCAGGATTCGAACCTGCGACCATAGCAGTCGCACAGTTCCGGACTGCGCTGACGTGTTACAGATGAGAAATTTAACCGACAGGAAGAACATGCTGTGATATGCAAATGATTAGCTTTTCAGAGCATTCACACGAGGTGGGCGCCGGTGGCGCCCCCAAATTGCTTGAAAATGTAATCACATGTCAGTTCTAGTATAATATATTTGTCGAGTGAGTACCAATTTTTCGGTCTGCATTTCTTCTTAGTGTAGCAATTTCAATTCCCATTAGTGTATTAACAACCAGTCTTTTTCCCTGTAGCCTGAAGCACATAGGAGTTCAACATCCATATCTAACACTCCCCTGGTCTCCTCTCTGTGTGTCCACCTTCCCCCCCCCCCCCCCACCCATCTATTTACCTTTTCCTCCAGCCTCTATCACCTACTTCCCATTCTCTCTCTCCCTCTCTCTCTCTCTATCTCTCTTTCTCTCTCTCTGTCTCTCTCTCTCTCTCTCTCTGTCTCTGTCTCTGCCTGTCATTTCATAACCGTCTCTCCCTCTCTCTGACAATTTCCTCCACCCCCTCATTCTGACCAGACCTTCGTTTCCCTCTGATCATACCCTCCATCCCTTCTCTCTTTCCATCTCTGTCTCCCTCTTGTACTTTTCGACCTGTGCACTACCCCTCTACACATTCTACCTGCCTCATTACCTTCTACTCATTCTACCCTCTCTTTCTCATTCCCCTTACTTATTCTATTCCATTCTCTATCCACATCACCTCCAGCCATGCTTTTCGACCCATGTAGGCGGTGCAATACCGTTGAATAAAGCAGCCTGATCTGAGTCCCACAAGACAGGACATTGGGCAGGACAAGCCAGAAGTCAGAGGCTTCAGAATCATTTATTTGTCCCTGACAAACAGGCGGCTATGGAAACCTGGTCGATAAGTCTGGCCAACTTTAATCCAACGCCGGTCGTGGTGGCCGAGGGGTCTAGGCACTTCAGTCCGGAACCGCGTGACTGCTACGGTCGCAGGTTCGAATCCTGCCTTGGCTATGGATGTGTGTGACGTGCTTAGGTTAGTTGGGCTTAAGTAATTCTAAGTTCTATGGGACTGATGACCTCAGATGTTAGTTCTAAGTTCTAGGGGACTGATGACCTCAGATGTTAAGTCCCATAGTGCTCAGAGCCATTTGAACCATTAATCCAACACAGCGTGCCTGTTGTGCATGGCAGCCTAAATTCGAAAGTCAAGTTGATTTGGCAAACTGCTATTGTTCTCACACAACACCACTGTCGTGATTGCAGCCTACACACCACGGTTTGCAACAGGATTCTTTTTCCTTTATCTCTTCTTCTGTTAGACCTAGGAGGTTATAAATAGCAAAATGTAAGTATTTGTGAAGCCTGTTGTTTCTGAGCGAGATTTGGTTGAAATAGATCCAGGGGTTTGGAGGGCGATCCCCGATACACACACACACACACACACACACACACACACACACAGACAGACACACCACACACACACACACCACACACACACACACACACACACACACACACACACACACACACACTGTTTTACATATATAAGAGATTTTTTGTACATAGCTGCCTCAATTTCTGCTGTATTTCGCCTAAAGCGGTTTTGACCTGTGATGAGAATGCAAAGTTACTGCGTGCAATAGAACTATCTCATAACAGCAACTACTTTTAGACACCAAGAGTTTTTATGAGACAGGAAGCGAAAAGTGACCTCTTCTTTGAGACATAAACTTTTCAGTAAAAGGAAACACGTTTTATTATGTCTAAAATATCAATCTTCGTTTTTTGGAAATTACAATAATTTACTTCATTCTGAGATGCCCATATGGATTTGAAAGTCGTCTGAACACACTGAAAGTGATGAGGCCAGTCTTTTCAAAATGGATGTCTTGTCTTTGTGGGAAAATAATATTGGCTTTGCTAGAGGCCCATTTCGAATATATCGCAGCTGTTCATGTAGAATTTGAAAAACGACCATCTCCTAAATTTTAGAGGCATATTAAGGGGCTCAGAGTAGTTTTGCATTGAAGAATCATTTTCTCATTACAATAATTCAAAACAAGGCAAATAGTCTCCTTTAATACTGGAATTATTATAGTCTATAGATGCTGCAATTTACAGTTGACCATAGCATAGAATAAATATTCCAATATTGCGCCAAAAGAAAACAGTACTAATTTCTCTCACTTAGAGACGGATTTACTTTGTTTTAAATTTCTGTACAGGGCAATGTGGAATAGGTTTCCTGAGGTTAAGCACATATTAAGTAATGTTAACTTAAAAAGCTCTGCACCATTTGTTCAAAGATATTTTTAGGTTCGCGCTAAGCTCCTCTGTTTGCTGCCCGTGGTTGATTATGACGTTATGTTTATTTAGGAAATCTAAGCCAAGGGAACATCATATTCGTCGCCCCGCGTGAAAGGTCAGTGAAGTGAGCCTACTGAATGTATGTCACATCTACCTATACTACGGAACTTATATCCTGGGAGGTCATATCTCTTGGCCTCAGTGCACTGTTTACTTATGACTGACACATGAGTCCCAGTGTTGACTAATGGTCTACATGTTTCACCCTTAATATGACCTGGTAACCAGCTCTCCGCCTTTGCATGCGCTCCAATAGTACAGAATTTTAATGGGAATGCCTGACGAAGGTTACGGGTTCCCGTTCTTGTTCACAGACCCTTGTTTGCGAATTTACCTGTACTGCTACACTCTCGATACGTATGGTTCACCCTTTGACAATTTGTACACAGTGCTTGCCAACAGCTGTTCACCATGTGTTCCTGTCGGTTGCATCTGGAACAATGAACACCTGTCGAAAACAAATTGTTTTCTTTTCTTGTGCCTCGTCGTGGCGTTTATTTCCTGTAACGCTGTAGCAATGCTCACTGCATCATTTAAAATTTTTCGGAAATTCTACCCTAAAATGGCGCGATATTTCGGGTGGCAATCCACGCAGCAAGTTTCTATTCTCCACTTCTTGTAGAACATTCTTATTGGCTTCATCAATAAATGACAATTGATGAACTTTTCGTATTTTGTCCACACAGCTTTCAACTGTTTCGTTGTGGTATTGGGACATGATGTTCATCTGCTCCACATAAAAACGGCAACTGATCTGCTTTTAAACCGTTTACGTAAATCTTGTTTCAATTCTTCGAAAATTAATGCTTGTCATAACTCGTTGTGATATAGTACATGTGCCTTAGTATCTCCGATTAACCGTAACATTGTCATTTGCAACATTTCTTCACCTAACCAGGAACCGAGTTTAGCGGCTGCTAACGAATCAGCAAAATATGCCTCTATCTCATCGCTTGGCCTGCCAGAGATGGTAGTCACAACGATGGCTGCTGAAGAAATTAGTATGAGAGGGGATGCTCTAGATGTTGACCAGCGTTCGGATAATCGATTCCACAGTTCATTACTGTCACACCTCAATTGGGCTACAAGGTTAAGTAGGCTCTGAATAACCTCAGGTGGGGAAACTCATTGAGGCTCAAATGGTTCAAACGCCTCTGAGCACGATGGGACTTAACATCTGAGGTCATCACTCAACTAGAATTAGAACTACTTAAACCTAACTAACCTAAGGACATCACGCACATCCATGCCCTAGGCAGGAATCGAACTTGCGACCGTAGCAGCAGCGCGGTTCCGGACAAGCGGCTGGGACCACACGTCAACAACGGCCGGCAAAGTCATTGTGTCTTACTGTCAGTCATTGTCATGCTTTCCTCTTTAACACATGGTTATTCTCGCAAATGTACTTCACATGCCCACAAGAACATAGACTCAGCTATATAAGAAGTAGCATTACATATTTGATTGCAATTGCGGTCAAAGTAACATCTAACATCATCTGATAAGAAATCCTTTAGTGTCAAGTTTCTTTGAAGGAACAAGAGCTTTACATCATTCTTTTTACACCACAAAAGCGTTACTTGAAAAGGAAAAACGTCTGGGACCGGTTTGCACTCACGAAAGTGCTGAAATACTGTCCGTTGGCTGCAGGTTGTCAGACGAGGTGCATTCAAGTTCTAAGGCCTCCGATATTTTTTCTCCGGACTGTAAAGAGATGAAAACATGCGCTTTATTTTAAAATGAGGCCGCGTTCATTGTCAATACGTCCCAGAGACGGCAGCACCGTACGGCAGATGGAATTTTACCGCCAGCGGCGAGAATGTTAACTGTTTTAAATACTTAAAATAGCGACGTTTTCCTTACTTGAACAGCGTGCAATCATTCGTTTTCAGAATTTGCGTGATGTGAAACCAAATGAAATTCATCGACATTTGAAGGCGACATGTTGTGATGGACATATGGATGTGTCGAAAGTGCCTTCATGGGTGCGACAGTTTAATGAAGGCAGGACATCGTGTGACAACAAACCGAAACAACCTTGAGCTCGCACAAACCGGTCTGACGACATGATCTACAAAGTGGAGTTTAACAGATCGCCTCCAGAGTTGGCATTTCTGTGGGTTCTGTGCACACAATCCTGCATGAGGACCTGAAAATGCGAAAATTGTGATCCAGGTGGGTGCCACGAACGCTGACAGACGACCACATGGCTGCCCGTGTAGCATGTTGTCAAGCAATGTTGGCGCACAACGACAGCATGAATGGGACTTTCCTTTCGTCGGTTCTGACAATGGATGAGACGTGGATGCCATTTTTAAATCCAGAAACAAAGCGCCAGTCAGCTCAATGGATGCACACAGATTCACCGCCAGTGCTGAAAAAATGATGGTGTCCATGTTCTGAGACAGCGAGGGCGTAATCCTTACCCATTGCGTTCCAAAGGGCACTACGGGTAACTGGTGCACCCTACGAAAATGTTTTGAAAACAAATTCCTTCCTGCACTGCAACAAAACGTCTGGGAAGGGCTGCGCGTGTGCTGTTTCACCAAGACAACGCACCCGCACATCGAGCTAACGTTACGCAACAGTTACTTCGTGATAACAACTTTGAAGTGATTCCTCATGCTCCCTACTCACCTGACCTGGCTCCTAGTGACTTTTGGCTTTTTTCAGCAATGAAAGACACTCTCCGTGGCCGCACATTCACCAGCCGTGCTGCTATTGCCTCAGCGATTTTCCAGTGGTCAAAACAGACGCCTCAAGAAGCCTTCGCTTCTGCCATGGAATCATGGCGTCAGCGTTGTGAAAAATGTGTACGTCTGCAGGGCGATTACGTCGAGAAGTAACGCCAGTTTCATCGATTTCGGGTGAGTAGTTAATTAGAAAAAAAAATCGGAGGCCTTAGCACTTCAATGCACCTCGTATGCTGCCTGTGGGTTGTTCGCGACCCGTCACTGGCGATGATGTCATGAATTACTTGTACCACATATTCCCTACCACGTACACCTCTTCACAGAGCCAAGATTAACTGACACAAAAAGTAACAGGTCAAGGTTTTGTGATACCAGATATTGAGAGTCAGTAACGGAGGGGAGTAAAGGTCATTATTTTGTCAGTGATGGCCAGAGGGAAAGCAACGATTTGCGGGCGGTGGAATGGGTTCCTTCCTTGGCTCAGTGGGTGATGTGTGAGTGAAACACTGGTGGATCCACTATCAATTATATATTGACAAGTAAGATCCTTTAAACAAACAGAGCAATACATTGTATTTAACTCGCTCAAATCCTCGCTGAAACGGTGCAGCGCGGAATCATAGCGTGCAGATTCCAGTGACCACTGATACAGCGACGGCTCATGTTACAGCCGAGTACCAGATCCGTGACCCACTGCGGCGGCGGCGCGGTCTTCTCCTTGTGAATTCGCTCATTGTGGTATCGACAAGTGGCTATGGCATGGCACGGAGTACTCCAATCCAGGATCGAACCAACGACCTTCAGATTCAGTGTCTTCTGGCGCAGTTAATCAACGTCTAGGTTCACAGGTGACCCATCTGGTGAGGCCGCAGTACCTTCGTCATCACCAGCCACCTGTGTAAGTACCACACAAACTTGTTTCTGGTATCATCTGGGATGGCATCTTCTGTGTTGACCTATTGGTACAGTACCGACATCATCTATTATCGAAAAACGTAGCAGCTAAGTCGTCGCAGCGAAGTACGGCGTCCGCTAACTTACCATCGGTCTATCAGTCCACGCGACGTTTCTTCTACTATTCTTTCTCCTCTCAAGTGTCCACCTGACGCCCGTTTGACGGAGTTATTTATTCACTGATTTAATCAATGTCGCAATTTCTCTAGGGTAGTGGCAGACGCTTCGGTCGTTGATCTATACTTCTCACGTTGGGCAGAAACGTGACTAATGTCGACACACGTGGAATCTTTCCTTGCTTTACATCTGTGTTGGTGTTGTCGGGCATTACCCTGTCATCCTGCTCCACATATAGAGATACGTCACACATGTGTTCTGTATGATGACAGTTCCTGGAGCATTGACCACTGATGAGCGAACTGGTTCTCCTTGAGAGCATTGCGCATTTGTTCGGTCGTTGACCTGTCTAAATACTGACTACCGCTGCGAAAATTCCGCTGGTCATGGTCTCGTTGTTCCACTGCAGCCACTTCCGAATATTGTGGCTTAAAAATAAAAGTTTCTAAAATGTTCACTTAAGCAATAATAAATCTAGACATTTTTTCCTGCCAGATCTCTGCTTTGAACAACTATAAATAAAACATAATTATCACACACCCTACATATGTTCCACGCCTGTTTCTACACACATTGCACCCTTACCTCTAGTGACTTTCGCGCTGGAAATTCGTTTTCACTCAGTTCAGTGTTTATGATGTCATATCTTCTGAAGTATGTACCATACATTGATATATATTTGAAGGTACATTTCGTGTTATAAGTGAATACTATTTGCAAAATCCGTAGCAAATAGACTTATTAGTAAATAATTGATGAGTTAAAACCTCATGTATATTATGACATTTTTCACTCTTGGCCATTGTGACATAGTATCTCCTGAGCTATGCCTTATACAGTGACATTTTTCCGCTGATACAACAGGTGTTGTATGTGAATACTGTCTCCAAAATCAGTTGAGGATAGAGGTAGAAGTTAGGAGGTAATCGGCTAAATCTCAGGCCTGATTCGGTAATTTACTGTATGAGTAGCAAAAATGTAGAAAGCGTTAATCCTTTGTCCTTTCATCATTTCGCGGTGATGTCAGCAAAAAAAAGTCTCATAAATCTTTAAAATTTGGCATAAAATTTGTTGTAAGTTACTAAGTGTGGTCAATCTCAAAAACTTAATGGCTAAAGTATAAGTCGTTTTTTCCAGACAGTAAGTGATACTTGTTCCATGTTTGGTTCAAACAGGTACAGCTTTTCAGGAGGAGATAAGGAGCATACATATGTACGTCTACTTTTGTAATATGTATGGATGCTAATGTTTCCCGAAGCTGAGATGAAAAACGTCTGACATTATGCAGTGTACGCATTCTTTTGGGAGAGCTCCGAACAGACATATCGGTGTCTTCGGGAGCTGAACTGCGCCCTGGGGGCGAGCAGCAGCAGCGGGGGCAGCCGGGCTGTTTATGGTGTTTATGGTGTTTGCCCGGGTCCGGCCTTTAATCCCACTGCCACCCCCGCGGCTCAGCGGCAAAATAATCCACAGCCGGCCAGGGCGGCGCTAGTGAAAGTTAACGGCCCCTGCTCACTCTGATGAAGGCCTGACAAACGGCAATGGCCGTGCAAATTACGATACACGGCCTAGACGCTGATCCTCAAGTCGCCACCTGCACCAGAGGGTACGACCACAGTGGCAGTGCTACCGTATGTAGAGCAAACATGTGCACTCGATGTTTGACACTGATACTGCATTTTCATGAATGTACGACGAATTATACGGTGATCTTAATCAGGGGGAAAAATTTGTTAATTTCTTTGAAAAGCGTACTACTCAGTGCTGTGTGCTTCGGAACAGTGAGGAGCTTCTTGGTTCTCTGGTGCAGCATTGAAAGGACGGATTTATGCAACCGCCTGACTATATAAACAGTTAAGTGGTCATTTATCCGCCAACGCTGATATAGACGGATACACCACTCCTCTCATGCTGTATCACTACAGTGTTTGCACAATGCTAACACAGTAACAAATCTGCACAACCAGCCAACAGTATTTCAAAACTGCATCAGTCGCCGCCAAGTAGAGACAAATGCGACACACTGCACTATATTCTGTACTTGAGCAGGGTTTAACCCTTGCAGTGCCAAGGCATTTTCCACAAACTGCATTACCAGAATGGGGCGGGGTATTTTATACCTGCTGTAAAAACCCTTAAAAGAACAAAATTCATCAGCTGTTGTTTGATTGTATTCACAACATAGGTTTGAAACAGGTAATACTTACGCAAGTTGGATTCATAACCAGAGAATACCTTCTAGCACACTCTTTGTAATCTCAATAAACTTCCAACAACATGTGCGAACGACATCACGATCACCATTAAAAACATTTAAAATTCAGATTACGGTCATTATTATTGTCTTTTACTCTAAACACACTTTTTAAAGAGATGCTGATGTGTTAGTAATGTCTTTGAACCTGGAAATATTGAAACGACACTCATAGCTGAAAGTGACACATACTACTGACACTTCCAGTTTAGCGTTAAATTTACCAGACACAGTTAACACATAATTATGTGGAACCTGGAAGAAAAATTTATTGAAGACCACATGCATTTTTACAAGGTTTTAACATGTAAAATAGCTGACGTGAGTACAATATTTTCAGAAAGTGAGGATAAAGTACCACCACCCTCTCTTAGTATTTCCAGAATTAAGATCGATCAGTGCAAGTGGTTACTCAATAGAGCCACACATCATATTCACAATTAAATTAAGAACTTTAATATTTCTACTAATAAATTATTGATAACTGATGCTAACCTTTATAACTATAGATTTCTGCCATAAATGTTTCTATAGCCCTGTGATAAGGCTGCATAGTTTTTGTGTGCAAGTAAGCCGCATCAAAATAATTATGTGCTAGAGGGATCTCTTCCTGTCAAATATTTACGTTTGACAACAAGACCATTTGGTGAATACTACACCCACAATAACCACAATTTTCCAAACTATAGGAGATGGGGAACAGTTTACTGCATATGAGTCACTGTAATATAAGAGAGGTATCCGTCTACCATCCCACACCATCCTATACGAACTTATTAGTAATCCTCTCTCCTCTCCCATATGCAATCACGTCACCAACCTCAATGTTTCTTCACTGATTATTAAGCCTCACACTCCATTGCGTCTTTGCCAGAGCATTTCTGCAACCTTACAACTTTAATAATATTAATTACTTGTAGTTCAGCGACCTGTCGTATGTCTTTCAGTTCGACGCTACTTACGCTACTTGTGTCCACAACCTTATTGGGGAAAGGAGCCCTGTGATTTGACGTGGAATCCGAACGACGTGTCGTACCCCGAGAATCTTACCACCACTGAGAGGTGGAGCGTAGGTTGAAAGCAGACTAAAATATTTCGTGCTCCAACTACGATTCGATGCTCCAGACTGTCGATTTCTAGCCTCGATTTTCAGCACTAGATGACAAAGTCAGTCAACTTACGCCTTGTCCCAACAAAACTTTGAATAGCTACTCTACTTGGGCACAAAATCTGCCACAAATCAACCCATCCCCGCAGCTTTAACATATCAGGAAAAATCATCTATTTGTCTCTTCTAAACTTTGTGTTCTACCTTACGGCAGGTCTTGTCATGGGGGAAGCCTCGTCAGAGAGGTTCACTGCATGAGCGTCTAGGAAAGTGATTCCAGTAGTAGTTTCCCGTTGCCTTCCACTGATGATGATGAAATGATAATGAGGACAACACAACACCCAGTCCCTGAGCGGAGAAAATCTTCGACCCAGCCAAAAATCAAGTCCGGGCCTCTGCGTGACAGACCGCCGCGCTGACCACTCAGCTATCGGAGCGGACTGTCTTTATATCTTACCACATATTACGAAATATAGTGAGCATTGACTTTCTACAGCGGCTCCCTGTTAAATTATGTCTCATGAAAAATTCCCCGAAACGATACGGTTTTGCAATATTTATTAGGACTGTTTCGGTCACTGACCATCCGCTAGGCAACTATTGAACGATAAAACTGGAAATGCAATACACGATCAAAATAGTGTGCAATGGTCTGGCTCCGAGATGAGAGGGTCATATAAACTGAAACAGTCGGTTTCAAATACTTACGACAGAATACTATCACACCATCACATGTCATACATGTCTTCACACACGAAGAACAAATTAATCATATTCAATTTTTCAGCAATAAAGCAGCGTTGCTCTATTTCTGGTTAGCAATGAACTGGCTGTCCACTACACAGATAACGACATAGCAAGTTGAAAAAGATCGTACCAACCAAATACTACACGTGTGAGTATTAACACTCTAACATACCTGCCTAATGGTATGTCGTAAGGGAAAGTGAAAGTGTAACAGAAAAATGTTCATGTTTAACATTTTGTCGTACTTCGTAAGTGTTCTTTTCTTCCGTCGCTTGCAACAAGCTTCAAAAGCTTGTACAAGATGCAAATAGTATTTACGTAAATATGACATAAATACGTAAGACAAGAAATTAATTTTATAAAATATCTGTGCGAAAATCCACCTACACTCTTAAGGGATAAGACCCAAACTGAAACCAAGTACCCCATATACCGGAAAATGTATTGCTATCCAAATGAGTAAGAAGTACAATATCTAGGTTGAAGATTTCCTGTTATGTTATTGGAACATACTAACATCTAATAATTCATGAATGCAAAAAAGTATAAAGAAATTAAATAGGTACATCCTCTTGGTTTCATATGATGATGAACTGAAAGTCATTAACATAGGCTGAAGAAATTGAAAATAAAACACACAGATCAAAACCTACTTAAGTGCTATGTAATGAAATCATGATAAAGAGTATGGAAGAGCATCTGCTTTCCTGTATTTCATGAGGACATAATACAGGAGTCATTTATAGACCTAGTGGTTTACACAAAACCGCATTTATTTGCAAACAAACAAACCAAGTTATCATAAAGAGTTTCCGAAAGTCATCATACATCAATACTTAGGGCTGTCTCCATGTACACAGCTGGGTAGAAGGTTGTAATATTATCATGGCCTAATCTGAGTCCCATGTGAAAGTAGATAAGAACATAATAATTCTGCTTTTGGACCATTTAGGCTTTTTATCGTCCTTCTGTATTATTGTGCACTTCCGAAAACATGTCTTCCAAATAGACAATCACAATTTGATGTTCACTTGAATTATAAATTATCTAATTATATCATGCTCTATTTAGCTGAAGTACATTTATACTTTGTACAACATATTTCTTTCAGTGTTAGTCTATTTTGGAGAACATAATGTGTTTGTTTTGTTTTAATGACGGCTTTAAGTTTCTTGGTGTGCATGTAGAACAGACATCCAGTAATAACTGCAATGCTGGGATTTAAACTAAATTCTCCCTCTTCCCCGTATTTCTTCATTCTCCTACCACCTGTTACGTTGTGTACATTAGAAACCTGAATGCCGTGTAACTAAATTATAATGCTCCTTTGTTGTCTTTACAATTGCTTTACTAGGCTCGGTATTAAACAGGTAGTCGACAACAGATTCGCTACTTTTTTCTTTTGAGTCATCAGTCTTCTGTCTGGTCTCATGTCACAAATTCATCTCCTGCGCCAACCTCTTTATTTCATAATAGCAGTTACAACCTACCTTCTTAATTATTTGTTGGATGTATTGCAATCTCTGCGTCATTTTACAGTGTTTGTCCTCTACAGCTCCGTCTAGTACCATGGAAGTCAGTTCCTAATCTCTGAATATCGTGTACCTTCTCCGTGTCAGTATTTTCCAGATATTTGTTTCCTCTCCGATTCTGCGCAGAACCACCTCATTGCTCAACTTATCAGTCCACCTAACTTTCAACATTCGTCTTTAGCACCACATCTCATATGCTTTGATTCTCATCTGTTCCGGTTTTCCCACAGTTCATTTTCCCTATCTTAAAATTCTGTGATCCAAACGTATATTCTCAGAAATTTCTCCTTCAAATTAAGGGCTACGCTTCATACTAGTAGGCTTTTCGTGGCCAGGAATTCCCTTTTTGCTTGTGCTAGTGTGCTTATGATATCCTCCTTGCTCCAGCCATCATTGGTGTTTTTGCTGCCTGTGTAGCACAATTCATTAACTTCTTCTAATTCGTGACCATCAGTTATGAAAATATTCTCGTTGTTTTCATTCCTGCCCCTTCTCCTTATTTTAGTCTTTCTTCGATTTACTCTCAGTCTGTATTCTGTATTCTGTACTCGTGAGACAATTCATTCCATTTAGCAGATCATGTAATTATTCTTCTCTTGCACTCAGGATAGCAATGACATCAGCGTTTCGTAATATTGATACCCTTTCACCTTGAATTTTAATTCCACCAGTGAACCTACTTCATGTACAGATTGAACAGTAAGCGTGAAAGACTACACACCCGTCTTACACTTTTTCTAATCTGAAAACATCGTTCTTAGTCGTCCACTCTTATTATTCCGTCTTGGCTCCCGCCCATAATGTGTATTACCCGTTTCTTCCTGTTGCTTATCCCTACTTTTCACAGAATTCGGAAAGTCTTGCACCATTTTACATTGTCGAAAGGTTTTTCCCATGTCGACAAATAGTATGAAGATGTCCTGATGTTTCTTTAGTCTTGCTTCTATTATCAACCGGAACGTCAGGAACACCTCTCTGGTGCCTTTACGTTACCTGAACCTAGACTGTTTGTCATCTAACACATCCTCAATTTTCTTTTCCTTTATTCTGTATTGTATTCTTGTCGGCAACTTGGTTGCGAGAGCTGTTAAGCTGATTGGGTGATAATTCTCGCACTTGTCAAGTCTTGCAGTCTTCGGATGCTGTGGAAGTCATCTGAATTCCTTAAATTGTATTCTTCCGATAGTCATATGGTACCTCGCTAGATTCATGCATTCTACACACCAAAGTGAATATTCGTTGTATTGCCACTTCCCCCAACGACTGTAGAAATTCTCATGGAATGTTATCTTTCTCTTCTGACTTAGTTGATATTAAGTCCCCCAAATCACTCTTAAATTCTGATTCTAATACTGGATCCCCTATCTCATCTCAGCCGACTCATATTCTTTTTTCTGTGACATCAGACAAATATACCCCTCATAGAAACTTTCAACGTACACTTTCCACCTATCCGCTCTCTCCTCTCCGTTTAACGATGGAATTCCCGTTGTACTCTTATTGTTAACACCGTTGTCTTAATTTCACCGAAGGCTGTTTTGCTTTCGTGTAAACTGAGACCGGCTTTCCCAAAATTATTTATCTTTCGATTTCTTCGCATTTTTCAGGTAGCCATTTAGTCTTAGCTTCCGTGTTCTTCCTATTCAGTCATTTCTCAGTATTTGCTATTACGAGCTTAAGTTCATTAACACCTCAATTCATGTATCTTCTCTCTCATTCCTTGTCCGAAGTCCATATTATCCTGTAACCTTTTCTTCTGCTCCTTTCACTACAGCTCATGACTGTTAGATTTTCATCTTCCTTTACCTATTGTATTACCATTTCAATATCCTCTTATACTTCCTCTGTCTCTTCATGTTAAGCTGTGACATCGGGTTGCATACATGAACTATCGTTGTCGGTCTTGGCTTGCTGTCGATTCTTCTAAGAGCAACGCTATCATTCAACTGTTCACAGTAACACACTTTGTGCCCTGTCCTCTTACTCATAATGAATGCTACTCCTGTTATAACATTTTCTGCTGCTGTTGATTTTACCCTATACTCATCTGACCAAAAATCCTTGTCTTTTTTCCATTTCATTTCACTGACCCCTACCATATCCAGTCTGAACCCATGCATTTTCCTGTTCAGACTAGCAGAACGTTGTCCTTCCGTTGATTATTCAATCTTTTTCTCATGGTAGGCTCCACCTTGGCAGTCCCCTCCCGGAAATCTGGGTGCGAATCTATTCCGCAATCTTTTGCCAATGGAGAGGTCATTATGACACGTTTCCAATTACTCCCAGTGTCGTGTGGATACACGTAATGTGTCTTTAAGGCAGTGGTTTCCGTTGCCTTCGGCGTCCTTATGGCGTTGGTCTTTGCTGATTCTTCCTCTTTTAGGGTTAGTTTCCGATATCAAGGACAAAAAAGTGCCTGAACCTTTGTCTGCTCCTCCGCCCTCTTTGACAAGGTCATTGGCAAAATGAGTGTGACTTCTTGAGCCGGAAGACTTCTGCCACCAATGCTTATTATTAATTAACCTGTGTGGGTTTCGAACCCGGGACCGAGGATCGTTTGATTACTAATCAAAGACGCTACCACTAGACCAATTGTGCAGAGATTCTCTACTGTATAGTGGATATCAATTCGCTAATGTATTCCTTAAGATATCTCCGTCGTATGAGACTTATGATTAGTTAATGGAGGTAATTACTACCTAGGAGTTTTGTTTTCATAAATTCGGGAAACGTGGTTTATGACTTCTTGTATTTCATAATACGAATTAGTGACTTGTATTTCATTTTCTGCGCAAAGCTTCATTGGATTTTAATATGGTTAAAAAATTTCGCGATTTGAGAAAGGAAATAGCTGTCAGACATTTGTACTCAACGTTATGCGACACTCTTTGTACGTTCGAAAAGAGTAAACTCAGTGATGCTACAAAACTCACCGAAAAGTATCTCTATGTGTTTTCATTTTAAATATCTCTTTTAAAGCCTTAGTAAATTTGTTGCATTTGTATGATGTTACCAAGTTCAAATGGCTCTGAGCACTATGGGACTCAACTGCTGTGGTCATTAGTACCCTTGAACTTAGAACTACTTAAACCTAACTAACCTAAGGACATCACACACATCAATGCCGGAGGCAGGATTCGAACCTGCGACCGTAGCAGTCGCACGGTTCCGGACTGCGCGCCCAGAACCGCGAGACCACCGCGGCCGGCTGTTACCAAATAGTACAAGATGTGTCGATAAATATTTTTTTAATTCAGCATTTTGATATTTATAGATCCCTTGGAAACTAAGTCAAAGGTACATTTTTTTGCTACTTATCTTCCCAGAACTTCTTCATGCGTTGGTTAATGGCCTGCTTGTCACGGCGAAAGTCAAACGCCGGCATGCCATTCAGGAACGAGAGAGCAGAGAGGAATGTGAAGAAGTCGTCAGCACTGTGACTGACCCCTCTCCAGGACGACAACGTGACAGCAGCTGAGTTTATGCGAATAGAACCTAAGTGCAGCGCCCAACTGGCTGCGGCCAGTTTTACAACAGTTTCAAAAATAGTCATTTCGCTTGGCCTATGTAGCATTGTCTTCACTAAAATTAATGTCTGTCGCCCTTTGATGCGACCTATCAATGTACTTTTCGAAGTTAAGAATTTTCATGTATTATCCGTATTAAAACTCATTAATACGATTTGCTTGAATTTCTATCGACCAGAAAAAGCAAATTTCCTAGACACCCCATTTTCAACGTCTAGGTAGTATTCAACACTACCCCTCTTAATCTGACATCGCCCTCCTAGGTTGTGAAATTTGTTGTTGAATAGGAAGTTTTGCAGTTTTCATCAGTTTCTGAAACGTTCCCTGTCTTGTATGGTGTCTTCTGTCACTTTTTCTTAACTCTCTTCTTGTCTCCTCCAGCCGTACCATGGCTTGTTTTAATATGTAAATGAATAAAAAATGTTTTCTTCAGTAGACTGATCCATTCATTCTGTAAGTATGACCATCATCATGATCATCACCATCATCATCATCACCATCATCATATCACCATCATCATATCACCATCATCATATCACCATCATCATAATCATCATCATCATAATCATCATCATCATCATCATTTAAGACTGATTATGCCTTTCAGCGTTCAGTCTGGAGCATAGCCCCCTTATAAAATTCCTACATGATCCCCTATTCAGTGCTAACATTGGCGCCTCTTCTGATGTTAAACCTACTCGTATTACTTCAAAATCATTCTTAACCGAATCCAGGTACCTTCTCCTTGGTCTGCCCCGACTCCTCCTACCCTCTACTGCTGAACCCATGAGTCTCTTGGGTAACCTTGCTTCTCCCATGCGTGTAACATGACCCCACCATCTAAGCCTGTTCGCCCCAGTTTTTCTTTGATTTCTTCATTGTGGACGCCCTCCTGCCTTTGTTCCCATCTGCTAGTACCTGCAATCATCCTAGCTACTTTCATATCCGTAACCTCAACCTTGTTGATAAGGTAACCTGAATCCACCCAGCTTTCACTCCCACACAACAAAGTTGGTCGAAAGATTGAACAGTGCACAGACAACTTAGTCTTGGTACTGACTTCCTTCTTGCATAAGAGAGTAGATCGTAGCTGAGCGCTCACTGCATTAGCTTTGCTACACCTCGCTTCTAGTTCTTTCACTATGTTGCCATCCTGTGAGAATATGCATCCTAAGTACTTGAAACCGTCCACCTGTTCTAACTTTGTTCCTCCTATTTCGCACTCAATCCGTTTATATCTCTTTCCCACTGACATTACTTTCGTTTTGGAGATGCTAATATTCATACCATAGTCCTTACATTTCTGATCTAGCTCTGACATATTACTTTGCAAACTTTCAATCTAATCTGCTATCACAACTAAGTCATCCGCATATGCAAGACTGCTTATTTTGTGTTCACCTATCTTAACCTCACCCAGCCAGTCTACTGTTTACAACATATGACCGTAAAAATTTTATCCTACTTTGTTATGGTGCCTGTGATGGTTTCTATGTTTCATTATGGATCTTCATTTCTCCACTTTTTCCCGTTATCATTATTCTTTTCTGGTCTTAATTTTTTTTGTATTTTCTTTTTATTTTTCTTTCCCAGTTCTTCTTGTTCTCCCCTTTCACTCAGTGTTAGGTAATCAGTTCCAAAAAGTGTTCCCGGTTTAATTACTGTTGCGTAGTGTTTAGTTTACGATTGGAATGGTACTGATATTCTATTACATGGATTTTGTATGATTTTGTATGCTAGTTCCATTTTCTTAGATCTTTCTTTACTTGTGGCGTTATCTAACGCATTTAATTGTATCCATTCTCCCAATTACTGAAACCTATAAACTCTTTTCCGTATTGAGTTTGTACATATTTTTCTCCGCTACGTTCATATTCAATATATTCCGTTTCCTTATAAGATATTTGTAATCCAGTTTTAGCTGCGATTTCGTGAACTTTTTCTATTGTTGTCTTTGCATCTGTTTTGTTCTTAGATATTACTATAATACCGTCAGCAAAAGCCAGACATTTGACCTTCCTTGTCCTAGACGGATTCCTTTAGTACGTTTCTCTTGTACTTCCTTATCCCACTTACTCAGACCCTTTTCTAATACGAAATTTAAAAGAATCGGTGATATCCCATCGCCGTGCCAAACACACGTGTTCATTCAGATGGGTTCAGAACACATCCCAGAAATTTAACTTCTCAAGATGTGTCAGTGAGTGTCTGGTGGTTTACTCGCTACACGCATCTTTCTGCGTTAGGAAAGTTGCCAGTCTGTCTATTGAATCGTAGGCTGTTGTGAATCTAATTAATGTAACAACTGTGTTAAGGTTATGCATTGTTCTGATCATGAGGATAGTTTTCAATGTAGAAATTTCCTCCAGGAAGGATTTATTTCTGATGAACCTATAATGGTACTCGCCAGTTGTGTGTTCTGCTTGTTCTGTCTTATTCAGTAGAGACTTCGATATAATTTTGTTGTGACTGGAAGCAATGATATTCCTCGAGAATTGCTGGTGTCTGTCCTTTCACCCTTATTTTGTAGTGAACGGCTTATGACTTTTTTTCCATTCTTCCGTTATTCGTCCTTTCTCACAGTAATCTCATCAACCTCATAAATGGTTTCAGCTGTTTACCTGCCTCCCAGTTCCCACACCTCAGCTAAAATCCCGTCTTCACCTGCCGCTCTGCTGTTTTGCTACTGGTCAATGTAATGGTCAATTTGATGCAGTGACGGTGGTTCTGTAGGTGGAGTTTCATGCTGAGGCTGTTAGTCGTTATGTTGGTTCCTCTCAGTTCAGAAGATTTTGGAAGTATTCTGCTAGTAACTCATAGTTGTCTTCGTTGTTGGTAACCAGTTTGCCTTTGAATCTTTGAAGTGTAGGCCCATCGGATTTTACCCTGTAATTTTTTTCTTTGAAAACTGTGTAAGAGTCCACTGTCTAACGTTTTTTTTTCATTTTTAATAAGTGTTATTCCAACAGGAAACTAATAAATGAAGCTGTGTGTAACAATAAAATGATATGTAAATAAGGGTATAAAAAGGTCAGTATCACCTTCAATCACTATGACAGCTACAAGTCTTCTATACTGCTGCCCGTAAATATTCTTTGACTATCCGACTGTGTCACGTCACATTATTTCTTCGTTTTTTAGGGATTACTGTTTCTTGCTGTCTCCTCCAGAAATTTTAAAGATTGTAGCTAAAACGTGGAGGACGCCGTTCGAATGAATGTATTTTAACAATGTTGGCAAACAGGGTGTGTCGTGTAGTCTGCATCAGCACCTGGTAGACAGGGAGCGAATGAACAGAGGGCTGGCAGGAGCGGCTAGCCTTCTGCTGGGAAACAAGGGAGTGCAGTGGCGCAATCAGCAGCGCCCAATCAGCCCTGACGAACTTCCCGCCACTGCCTGCTACCGGCGACGTGGAGCAGACTGCTTATCACGGGATTGCGAGCTTGGTCAGCGTGGTCTCTACACGGCGACGGGAATCCTGGTGTGGTTGAGAGAAATAAAACTGTTCGCAGTAACTATTTGAGTTGGTCTTTACGCTTAGCAAAAGAAAAGTCTCACATCCAGAAACAAGACTACGCTGCTTACGACGGATGCCTTTTAATAAAATAGAGTAAACAAATAAATCCATGGAAAAAGTAATAATATAATACACGGATAGTACATTCAGTTGAAGTTCAAAACAGCCGTTTTCATAACGTAATTGAGGGAGTTTTTTCTCAAGGATTGTTTTGTGGGGAGTTCAACCCAAATTCCTCGTTTACTGAGTTGTAGGAGGTAATCGTCGCAAACGAAAAACGAATAAAGAAACCTAAAAAAGTATTTACTTTATTTTTCGCTTAAATATCAAAAATAATATTATTTGCTTCTCGAAGATTTCCACTCTATGCAGAAGTAAAGTAGACATAATGTCCTACAAGACCAACTTGTCAGGTCTGATTTCCTGGCGAGCGGTACCGGCACTAGGGCACGCTAAGCAGCAGCGCCTTTTGGCTCTAAAGCGAAAACAACTAAAACCCCATTTTCAACACCCTACGGCACGAAAAACATACATGTTTTCCACCAAAACACCCTATACCCACAACGGACGTCTGCAATATCTAATTTTCTCATAAGGAGAGGGAGCAAAGCGAAAAGTACAAAAACTACCTCCCTCGACCCGTCCATCTCGCATCGGCGCTAAATGTCTGTGGGATACCCTTAAAGGGGGATGTTTTGCATGATTTGATGGGACAGCACAATTGTTGGAAACATTAACGAATCATATTTACAAAACAGTAGCCACATGGCACCGAATAGGTTGATTACGAAATCTCAAGGTTTCAATGTATATTTACCATTAAAAGAGTCAACGTCGAGCTCAGGACTGAATCGTCACTTCGAGCACCATACCCACCTCGAAAAGAGGTAAGTCAGATACTGCTTCCGTTCGTCTATTTTGGTAAATTATTTATTGTAGTCCTTGGTGAGCTCCAAGCATCTTTCAGCAGGATCATTGACCATTATTAGTTTAATAACTAGTGTTGCCGGAATTCTCTCTTTCACGCCACAATAGATGGCCTGTCTGCGAGGTCTGATTGATTACTTCCAACGTAGACGTCACGATTCATTGTATTAAACGTTTTCAGTTTTTATTCGGGACATTAAATAGGACGGAAAGTAACAAAGGATACAGTAAAGGGACAGGTGGTATAAATAATTTTTCTGTTATTGTAAAGTCACTTTAGAGTAATCACGACTGTCGTTTGAATCCGTCAACCCCATCCTTCCTTTCAGATTTTGATCTGGCTATCGTTTTGGTTCAAAATGGTTCAAATGGCTCTGAGCACTATGGGACTCAACTGCTGTGGTCACAAGTCCCCTAGAACTTAGAACTACTTAAACCTAACTAACCTAAAGACATCACACACATCCATGCCCGAGGCAGGATTCGAACCTGCGACCGTAGCAGTCACGCGGTTCCGGACTGAGCGCCTAGAACCGCTAGACCACCAAGGCCGGCTATCGTTTTGAATAGCAATTATATTCAAAGCATTAACATCTGCTATATCCCGCAGTTTCTTTTCGCTTATGAAACTCCGATGACCTTCCAGCATAATTTCGTAGTTGCCTACATTGCTGATGCAAAGCTTTCATTTTTGGGGCGCAATTTCTCCGCTTCTGTGGCTGGAAGCGTACTTTCTCCCAATAAATTATATCTTCCTACACATCTAATTTGGTGCTTTGATGCACAATAAATTTACGCATTTAAAGTTTATGAATGTTTGTTTGACAAATGACTGTTTATATCCAGTTATTTAGTGCGAGTAATATCTAACTACATGTATTATCTCCCGTAAACGAACAAAAGGTGAAAGCTATGTACATCGTGTGTAACTGATACCTTCCCGCTAACATGAAATCAGCTGGGTCAGTCTCGAGAGAATCGGCACAGCTCGCTCGCTTTGGCTCATTGATCCGTCTCTCACTCTTCCAGTATGCTCTGTGAATAGAACACACTGAGTGACGGAAAACCAAGCAAACAAACAGCCCACAATAGGTAGCGAATTTATGATGCACGAGTAATATGTCGCTGAATTCTCTTTTCTTCCAGATTTTTCCGCTTTTGAAGACCCCAAAGCCGTCGTTGCGGCCTATCCTACTCAGCCCAAATTTATCTCGGTTTACATGGGATCGAATCAAACTGGAAGCTAGCCCAGGAAAAATTATAAAAAAATTCAATAACGTCAAATAAGAGTCACCCTACTGTGGAAGTAACCCTCATGTTTCAGCTAGAACCAGCACGTCTTCGGCGCCGTGCAGCATAGCTTGAATGTGTGGCTAAGCTACTGCGACCACATCGAACAGCATAAACAAATAGGCACAGCAGCTGATCTACGAGCGCTCAGCTACCCATGATCTGTTGATGGCTTCCGGCTTTGAAATGGATCAAAGAAGGCGAGGATGTGCTATGATTGCAATTCCATTGCATTCCAGCCATTCTCCGAGGTTCCTGGATACAATTCGAGGGAGGCTCACGTTCCTTCAACTCGAATCGGCTCATGTTCAGTGTATGCTAGCCCAGCCGTAAAGCCGCACTCCATTGCACGGTTGACAGGTAACTTAAGTCAGCGAGAGCTTTCTCGACGTAAGTTCCTGTTGTGCTGAGGCAGTAACCTGTGTGGAGAGCACATACTGTTCGAACGACGTCTGCTGAATCCAGTCATACAGTGGTTATTGTATTATGCACGTATATGAGTGGAAAACTCCGGATGTTTTTTCCATGTATTGGGGCTAGAAGAAGACGATAGTGAGACGTTGGAACTAGTAGCCTAACCAAACGTTGAAAAATGGAGGCAGTTGGTATATATATGTACAACACATATAAACTTGTCTTCATCAGAAGGAAAATGGACTAGTGAAATCGCATACTGGAGTAATCGGATTCTGCAGCCATGAGGTTCTTATCAAGCACAATGTGCATGTCACCCACAAATATAAACAGTTGAAATACATAACTGAAGGTAGTACTCCAATACTGTAGGGCTGTGTGTAAACTTTGAAATGAAACTCACATCACATTGACTCCAGTAGACATTTCGTATGCCAAAAGACGGTTGGAACCAATGTTATAGATGTTTTATTTCAAAGTTTTACGACTAATCCCTAGAAAATGGACTACTTCCTTAAGGTATGCATTTTCGATGTTGGTATCTGAGGATGGAACGCTTGTTTTACTAAATGAGAGCTTAATGGTTTCAACATCTGTTTATAACAGTATGTTTTTTTACTAGTCCATTTTCCTTCTGAATAAGATAAATTCCTGTTTGTCGAACTATTTTAAATGACTAGTACACCTTTAATTCTAGAACTGGTTGGCAGTGATTTTCCAATCCCATCAGGTTGGCTGCTGCTGTTAGGATCGTCGCATACTGACTTTACTTCTCATTGTTCGATTTTTTTCGAAGTCTGCTCACGTCTGTTGAGAAGGGCCTAATTGACACTAAGCTGTGGAATGCATCAGAAATAGATATCATTCACTGAAAAATTTTCACACAAAATCCTCTGTCAGGCTATGCCACAAATTTCGTTTCTCCCTGATTCTACTCAGTACCTCCTCATTAATCAAGTGATCTAACCATCCATCTAATATTCAGCATTCTCCTGTAGCACCATATTTGATAGGCTTCTGTTCACTTTTTTTCTAAACTGTTTACGTCCATGTATCACTTCACTCCATACCAATACTTTCAGAAATGACTTCCTGGCACTAAAATCTATACTTCATGTTAACGAATTTCTCTTCTTCAGAAACGCTTTCACTCTCGTTGCCAGTCTACATTGTCTACTTTTTCACTTCGGCCATAATCAGTTACTGTCCGCGCCTGGTAGCTGAGTGGTCATCATGACGGAAAGTCATGCCTAACGACCCGGGTTCGTTTCCTGGCTGGGTCAGAGTTTTTCTCCGCTCACGGACTGGGTGTTGGGTTGTCCTTATCATTATCATTTCGTCCCCATCGACACGCAAGTCGCCGAAGTAGCGTCAACTCAAAAGACTTGCACCAGGCGAACTGTCTACCAGACAGGAGGCCTTAGCCCCAAGGCATTTCCATTTCCATCAGTTACTTTGTTTCCCAAATAGCAAAACTTGTCTACTACATTAATTGTCTCATTTTCTAATCAAATTCCCTTAGTATCATTTGATTTAATTCGACGACATTCAATTATCCTCGTTTTGCTTTCGTTGATGTTCATATAGCCTACTTTCAAGACCCTGTCCATCCAATTCATCTGCGCTTCCAAGTACTTTGCTGTCTGTGATACAATTTCAATATCATCGGCAATCCTGAGAGTTTCTGTATCGCCTCCCTGGACTTTAATACCAATTGCACATTTTTATTCGGTTACCTTTACTGCTTGCTCAGTATACAGATCGAATAACATTGGGGACTGGATAAAACCCTATCTCAACCATGTCTCAACCACTGCTTCCCTTTCAAGATCCTCGACTGTTGTATAACTCCCATCTGGTTTCTGTACAAATCATAAATAACTTTCTTTCCTTGTATTTTACCCATGCAACCTTTAGAATTTAAAACAATGAACATTGCCAAAAGCTTTCTCTAAGTGTACAAATGCAATAGACGTACGTTTGACTTTCCTTAACCTAGCACCTAAGAGAAAACGAAGGAAATGTTGCCTCACGTGTTTCTACATATTTCAGGAATCCTAAATGCCCGTCCCTGAGGTAGGCTTCTGCCAGTTTCTTCTCTTCTGTAAAGAGTTCGTGTTAGTATTTTGCAACACTGACTTCTGGAACTACTAGTTCGGTATTATTCACACCTGTTAGCATCTTTGCTGTTACGATTACAAATAATTATATTCTCCTCGAAGCCTGAGGTTATTTCGCCTAACACCTTGCACACCGGATGGAAGAGTTCTGTCATGACTGGCTCTTCCAAGGCTATCAGGAGCTCTGACGGAATCTTGTCTACTCTCGGCGCCTTGTTTCGACTTAGATCTTTCAGTTCGCCATCAAATTCTCCATCCTGTATCCTATCACCCATACATCATCATGTACACATGTCCTCTCCCATTTCAATAATACACTGAAGCACCAAACAAACTGGTATAGATATGAGTATTTAAATACAGAGGTATGTGAACTGGCAGAATACGGAGATGCAGTTAGCAACGCCTATATAAAACAAGTGTCGGGCGCAGTTAGTAGATCTATTACTGCTGCTATAATGACAGGTTATCACGATTTAAGTGAGTTTGAACGTGGGTCCCACTAGGTGCACGGGCGATGAGACCCAGTATCTCCGAGGTACAGATGAAGTGGAGATTCTTCCAACGAACATTGCACAAGTGTACTGTGAATATCAGGAATCCGGTAAAATATCAATTCTCTGATATCGCTGCCGTAGCAAAATGATCCTGCGAGAACGACACCAACGATGACTGAAGAGAATCGTTCAACTTGACAGATGTGCAATCCATCCAATCCACAAACTGCTGGAGATTTCAGTGCTGACACTGTCAGCGTGAGACTCATTCAATGAAACATCATCGGTATGGGCTTTCGGAGCCGAAGGGTCACTATGAACTCTTGATGACTGTAAGACGCAAAGCTTTACACCTCGCCTGTTCCCGTCAACATCGTCATCAGACATCAGACTAATGATGACTGGAAACATGTTGCCTCGTCGGAAGAATCTCGTTTCAAATTCTATCGAGCGGATTGCCGTGTTCGGGTATAGAGTGTTCAGGTATAGAGACAACCTCATTAATCCATGGACCCTGCATCTCAGCGGAGGACTGTTCAAGCTGCTGGAGGCTCTGTAATGATGTGGGACATGTTCAGTTGCAGTGATATGGGACCCCTGATACGTCTAGATGCGACTCTGACAGGTGACATGTACATAAGCATCCTGTCTGATCACCTGCATCCATTCATTTCCATTGTGCATTCCTACGGACGTGGCCAGTTCCAGCAGACATGCGACACCCCACACGTCCATAATTACTACAGAGTGGCTTCAGGTGCACTCTTCTGAGTTTAAACACTTCCGCTGGCCACCAAACGCCCCAGACATGAACATTATTGAGCATGTGGACAGCCCTGCAGGGTTCATTGTGTCAGTTCCCTCAAGCACTACTTCAGGATTTACTCGAGTCCATGCCAAGTGGTGTTGCGGCACTGCTGCGTGCTCGCGTGGGCTCTACACCACCTTATACAGGTGTACCAGTTTCTTTGGCTCTTCAGTGTATTAATAATAATATGAGGTTCATAATCCACCTCAAGCCTTTTTTGCATCTACTATAGCGTAATAATAATATGAGGTTCATAATCCACCTCAAGTCTTTTTTGCATCTACTATAGCGTTCCTCTCCCAATTTATTACTGGATTTTTTTCTCCCGTTAATAATGAATAATCTGGCCAGCTACTTTCTGTAATATATACTGGTATCCTCTGATTGTGAATTCGGTGTACATCCTATAGTTAATGGGCTGGATTTGGTTCCACTCCTGACTGAGTGATCCTATCGCTTAACACTTCACAGTAACACACTTACTCTCACTGGGTGATAAATTGATTAATAATGCACTAGCAGTTTTAGAGTGACGTCCATGTACATTGCAGCTACTGTTACACACAGGTACTACGAGTTAAAGTTTAAAAATAAAGTGAAAATGTGCTGGATACTAGGAAAACTACTGGTTCTGCAAAGCTATATACTTTGTAATTCTATACTGCTGGACTCTCAGATGGAAACACAGTTCTAAGCAAAGAAGAGAAAGCAGGAAGGTGGAAGGAGTATATAGAGGGTCTATACAAGGGCGATGTACTTGAGGACAATATTATGGAAATAGAAGAGGATGTAGATGAAGACGAAATGGGAGATACGATACTGCGTGAAGAGTTTGACATAGCACTGAGAGACCTGAGTCGAAACAAGGCCCCCTGAGTAGACAACATTCCATTGGAACTACTGACGGCCTTGGGAGAGCCACTCATGACAAAACTCTACCATCTGGTGAGCAAGATGTATGAGGCAGGCGAAATACCCTCAGACTTCAAGAAGAATATAATAATTCCAATCCCAAATAAACCAGGTGTTGACAGATGTGAAAATTACCGAACTGTCAGTTTAAAAAAGTCACAGCTGCAAAATACTAACGCGAATTCTTTACAGACGAATGAAAAAAATGATAGACGCCGACCTCGAAGAAGATCAATTTGGATTCCGTAGAAATGTTGGAACACGTGAGACAATATTGAGCCTACGACTTATCTTAGAAGAAAGATTACGGAAAGGCAAACCTGCGTTTCTAGCATTTGTAGACTTAGAGAAACCTTTTGACAATGTTGACTGGAATACTCTCTCCCAAATTCTGAAGGTGGCGGGGGTAAAATACAGGGAGCGAAAGGCTATTTACAATTTGTACAGAAACCAGATGGCAGTTATAAGAGTCGAGGGACATGAAAGGGAAGCAGTGGTTGGTAAGGGAGTGAGGCAGGGTTGTTGCCTATCCCCTATGTTGTATAATCTGTATATTGAGCAAGCAGTAAAAGAAACAAAAGAAAAATTTGGAGTAGGTATAAATAAAAACATTGAGGTTCACCGATGACATCGCAATTCTGTCAGAGATAGCAAAGGACTTGGAAGAGCAGTTGAACGGAATGGATAGTGTCTTGAAAGGAGGATATAAAATGAACATCAACAAAAGCAAAACGAGGATAATGGAATGTAGTCGAATGAAGTCGGGTGACGCTGAAGGAATTAGATTAGGAAATGAGACACTTAAAATAGTAAAGGAGTTTTGCTATTTGGGGAGCAAAATAACTGATGATGGTCGAAGTAGAGAGGATATAAAATGTAGACTGGCAATGGCAAGGAAAGCGTTTCTGAAAAAGAGAAATTTGTTAACATCGAGTATAGATTTAAATGTCAGGAAGTCATTTCTGAAAGTATTTGTATGGAGTGTAACCACGTATGGAAGTGAGGACGATAACTAGTTTGGACAAGAAGAGAATAGAAGCTTTCGGAATGTGGTGCTACAGAAGAATGCTTAAGATTAGATGGGTAGATCACATAACCAATGAGGAAGTATTGGATAGGATTGTGGAGAAGAGAGGTTTGTGGCACAACTTGACAAGAAGACGGGATCGGTTGGTAGGACATATTCTGAGGCATCGGGGGATCACAAATTTAGCATTGGAGGGCAGCGTGGAGGGTAAAAATCGTAGAGGGAGACCAAGAGATGACTACACTAAGCAGATTCAGAAGGATGTGTATTGCAGTAGGTACTGGGAGATGAAGAAGCTTGCACAGCATAGAGTAGCATGGAGACTGAAGACCACAACAACGACAACTGCTGGACTGCCAGTCAAGGTGGAATTTCAAGACTGCTGATACAAGATTGACCGACTTTTCGTTTCGCTACACGGTGTTAAATTTCAATTGGTTTGCTACCCACGGAACACTATATAGTTCCCACCAGTTTATTGGAAAGGTATTGGTGCTCTGATTTGACTAGAGTATAACCATTAGAGGTAGTGGAGTTTGCTGTGTGATATGAATGTTGTAACATCTCTTGAAAAAATTTGGTGCAACGTATGTGTGCACTGTGTAAAAATGACGTAGAAAACAGAGACATGGAACGAGAAGATTTATTGGAGTTCGAAACTGGATATACGGATCGCGTCTATGCGACAAAACCGAAGAATACTTAAAGACAATTGTTTCGTTTGTATCGTAGACACTATGGTCTTCTTTTCATCTTTCTCCTTTGTGTCTTATCGCTGTGGGAACTGTTACATCTGGATGCTCTTATCCTACTCCGTTGATGAAACGTTTTACCTGTGAAGACTATGTATTCGTCGTGTTTAAAATATAACTTATGTTTATTAGATATGTAATTTTATGTACATAAAAATTAACGTATTTTCTCTGATTATTTACAGAATTAATTTCAGATGGAGATTTTCATTATTGGCCGACATTATTTCCTGAATTACTAATCAGCTTATATTCGCAAACAGTGATCGTTACTCACGACTAGTAATTACAGAAGTTCTACTATTACTGTTCTTCCACAGTTTCATCAAATTTTAGGTGCACCATACTGTTTCAAGAGTATTCAAATGGTTCAAATGGCTCTGAGCACTATGGGACTCAACTGCTGTGGTCATCAGTCCCCTAGAACTTAGAACTACTTAAACCTAACTAACCTAAGGACATCACACACATCCATGCCTGAGGCAGGATTCGAACCTGCGACCGTAGCGGTCATGCTGTTCCAGACTGTAGCGCCTAGAACGGCTCGGCCACAAAGGCCGCCATTAAGAGTCAAGAGCTCTCTTTAGGTTCAAGCAAAAGGTACGTTACGTCGGCAACACATAAAAAGTACCATATTTTAACAGTAAATAAGAGAAAATCATGTTCTTGACTGAAAAACTTTTCTTATGTGAAAAGGGTGAGGTCTCACTTAGATCACTGGTAGCCATCCCTTAGGAAATCCTTACTGTAAGACGAACAATATGACAACAAGAATTCATGTAACAGTGATGTAATTCTATCTGTGTAATAACTATACAGCTATGAACTATTGGCACTTCGCGTAAAAAAAATCTGCAACTGCAAATACCGTTAAACTACACGACGATTATTATTTCATGTTCTTACATTAGTAAAACCCTTCTTTGAATTATAGTATTCTTGAAAAATACATTAATTTTCAGGTAATATTGGAGTAAATATACCATTACATGTACTTTTGACTTTAATCGTTCTGTAGGCAGTTCCTGTATTTCAGAAAAGAAACCGAAATTTGCGTGTCCAAGATGAAAATATCTGATATCTCTCAATGTGTCAATAGATAACTTATACGAAAAATTTTACCTTTTATCTTTTACACCGTGCATCAGCTATGAAAACGTGGATGAACATCAACAACATAGTATGTAAACACTAAACTATGTGAGGAATCGGTGAAGAACATTGGAAGATATAAAAAATAATGAATACACATGTGATAACGAATCATGGTCCACGAAATAAACAACATGGGAAAAAATTTCAGTCTTAGGAAAGTTGAATGGAAGAAAAGAGGACTTGTGGCCATATTATAGAACTAAAAATATATGTATGAAGGATGTTATATGTTAACGATGCTATAAACAAATGTGGATAAAATAATTACCGAATCGCTTTAAAACATATAATGTGATTGTGAACACAATGCTCTTTGTTGGCAAAGGAGTGCTTTCAGTTAGAACCGAGGACAATCTCAGTGTGAGCTGCAGCTGTTTGAGAAGTAGCAAAGCTAATAATACAAATATCTGGACATCCAAAACAAAAGTCTTGGTATTCAGTAGATATGGACCAGTGACAGCCAACGAAATCTTTAACAACAACAGAATAGACCAATTTAACAAATCCTTTGGAGATATCTTGGGTGTGGTTTCATTTATCATACGATGATGTGACTAGAGAGGTGCAAATATTTTTATATCTATGTGGCACAATCAAACGGCAAGTATCAGAAGATATGCACTGCATGAACTAAAACAGATAATATCAGTACCAACGTTGTTTTATGGATATGAATACTGGACGAATACTAAACGACATATCAAAGACAGAAAGAATGCAGGTTACGTAAATGCGAGCAATAGCAGACTGTACATGAATACACTACTGGCCATTAAAATTGCTACACCAAGAAGAAATGCATATGATAAACCGGTATTCATTGGACAAATATATTATACTAGCACTGACATGTGATTACATTTTCACGCAATTTGGTTGCATACATCCTGAGAAATCAGTACCCAGAACAACCACCTCTGGCCATAATAACGGCCTTAAGAAGCCTGGGCATTGAGTCAAACAGAGCTTGGATGACGTGTACAGGTACAGCTGCCCATGCAGCTTCAACACGATACCTCAGTTCATCAAGAATAGTGACTGGCGTATTGTGACGAGCCAGTTGCTCGGCCACCATTGACCAGACGTTTTCAGTTGGTGAGAGATCTGGAGAATGTGCTGGCCAGGCCAGCAGTCGAACATTTTCTGTGTGCAGAAAGGCCCGTACAGGACATGCAACATGAGGTCGGGCATTATCCTGCTGAAATGTAGGGATCAAATGTAGGGTAGAGCCACGGATCGTAACACATCTGAAATGTCACGCCTACTTTTCATAGTGCCGCCAATGCGAACCAGAGACGACCGAGACGTGTAATCGATGGCACCCCATACCATAACGCCAGTATGGCGATGACGAATATACGTTTCCAATGTGCGTTCACCGCGATGTCGCCAAGCACGGATGCGACCATCATGAAGCTATAAACAGAACATGGATTCAAACGAAAAAATGACTTTTTGCCATTCGGGCACTCAGGTTCGTCGTTGAGTACACCATCGAGGGCGCTCCTGTCTGTGATGCAGCGTTAAGGGTAACCGCAGCCATGGTCTCCGAGCTGATAGTCCATGCTGCTGCAAACGTCGTCGAGCTGTTCGTGCAGATGGGTTTTTTTTTTTGCAAACGTCCCCATCTGTTGACTCAGTGATCGAGTCGTGGCTGCATGATCCGTTACAGCCATGCGGATGAGATGCCTGTTATCTCGGCTGCTAGTGATACGAGGCCGTTGGTACCATGCAAGGCGTTCCGTATTACCTTCCCGAACTCACCGATTCCATATTCTGCTTACAAGCATTGGATCGACCAATGAGAGCAGAAATGTCGCGATACGATAAACCGCAATAGCGATAGGCTACAATCCCATCTTTATCAAAGTCTGAAACGTCATAGTACGTATTCCTCCTCCTTACACGAGGCATCACAAAAACGTTTTACCAGGCAACGTCGGTCAACAGCTGTTTGTGTATGAGAAATCGGTTGGAAACTTTCCTCATGTCAGCACGTTGTAGGTGTCGCCACTGGCGCCAACCTTCTGAGAATACTCTGAAAAGTCAATCATTTGCATATCACAGCATCTTCTTGCTGTCGGTTAAATTTCATGTCTGTAGCACGTCATCTTCGTGGTGTAGAAATTTTAATGTCCAGTAGTGTAGATAGAACTACACGTCAGTACATAAGGAATTAAATTAACTTATTCAATATGAAAAAAAGAACAGCGAACCTCAGAAACAAATGGAAATAGGACGTCACACTACTGCAAGAAACAACAATATCGAAATCAGAGCTGATATACAAAGGAAGCAAGAAGAGCAGTACACCAAATAAAAGGTGAAGGACGCAAACACCATAGAGCAGATAAAAGCAGAGAGGCTTAACACTTGGTGTTGAGGATGATAAAAAATGTATTATGTTCCATTTGGAACCGTCTAGTTACATTTAAAGAAATTGGAAGTAGTAGTTTGTTAGGATATTCCAGACTCTAAATAATACTATTTTAACGAAACGCCCCTCGGCCATTTAGTTTTAAGCATTGTTTAGTTTATATTTTTCTAATTCGCTTTCGGCGCGTTGTGCTCCACATTATTGCCAACTTAGTTCTCTTTAAATGTAATCCATAGTGTCCGCTAAGTCGACCGTTCAGTCCCAGACAGAAACACTATTTCACTTATGAATAAGTCATTGTTATCTTTTCCTTTACCAAGTTCCTCTGTGTAAGACTATTACTCACGCCTTCTTCAGCATACAAGTACATCAGCACAAGTGACTATACGTAAACCATTTTTTAGATACCTACGATCTATACTACTAACCGGCTACCATGTCCAGTCGATCCAAGCAGCATATCACGTAACTAACGCTTTCCAGTGGCAACAGAGATTTGATTTTGGCTATTTCAGGTTATTAGTCACCTTTCATTCTCACACAATTTACTCATTAACAGGTATAAATTTAAGTTAACGGTTAACATCTAAAGTTAGAAAATGTGTAATATGTCTTGTGGCAAGGAAACTCATGGAGGGCAAATTACCCAGATAATGTTCACCCAGTATTTGAGAATGATAGATATTTCCATCGAAGTTTTCGCATAATTTCACACCATTTCAAAACCTTTTCTCTCTGCATTTCCCCACAAAAATGAAAGAAAATAAATTTATAGCTTACTCCAGTTTTACTGTTCGTTTAGTATAGCTCTAACATCAGGCGAGACGTTTTAATTAATTATCTCTTACAACCAACTATATTTGCAACTTGTCTGGCAGACAGCATCGACATACACCATTCATTGAATTTCATTGCAGATTCAGATTTTTTCCATTTGTTAGTCGTTGAATAACGCGAAACAAATAAAATCAATGTACTTACCGTCTTGCATCTTCCTCCATAAAGGTTTTACTTACTTAACTTACTTATACTGACAAATGTAACACACTGGCAGATTTGTAACGTCATAAGATGTTTGAAGATGTGTTGCATGTGGGAGTTTGATTCTTCACTGAAGTGAGAGTGGGTGATTCGCAGTACCTAAAGAAATGTATTGCATAATCACTGGATTGACTGTACCATTCTGCTTCAATTTACTTGCCTGGACATTTTAAATACAACTCATCACACCTCAAACTCTGTACACTGCGACCTTGCTACGGAGCATGCGTGTATTTAGCACTTCTAGTTGCCTAACGGTTCAGCTTACAATGTAGGCATTCGCGGACAGTATTAAGTTCACTTCAAACTTCCAGCCGATCGTTCGTGGTTTATACGTAAAGGAGTAAGTTTCACATATCGACGACGGCCTGTCAGCTCGAAACTTTTAACAGATGCGTCCAAAATTTCTTAGCAAAGGAGTATGTTCATAACTTATGCAAATTTATGTCATTCTCACAGATAACGTGACTGTTGGTTTGGAATGTAATTTGACGTCTCTGTCAATTATGGAAATATCATAAAGCCGTAAATAATTTGGAACTAATAAATGTACTATTAAAATAAGAGCACTTAAACTGAAACTAATCTGCAGGTGTAATCAACCCTCCGAGTGCATATAGGGTAGTGCTACGTGCCATCTTTGGTCGTTACCTCATCTGGAACTGTTTAAATTGATAACAAGTTTGAAAAATCTAGCTGTAATATAAGTGTAGCAGTTCCAACTGTTCGCTATATCGTCATGAAGTTACAGACGGCTTATACGGAAGGTAGCTCCTGCCATCTGGCGGCAGAACTCTGCATTTCCCTCGTCTGCACAGTGCTGCCATCTCAACGGGGCTCCGCGTTACGCTGACGTCACCCAGGCGCTGTCGCTATGGCAACCGCGAAGCCGAAGTTCAGCACTCACACAGTGCAGATGTATTGAATAAGAGTAGCGCCAGAGACGAAAAAAAAGTGGCGTATGAACAGTCCAAGAGACGTATTGATGTCTGCAGGCTTTTCAAAGTAGTTAAGCATTTACTCATTACCTATTAAGCCTGTGACTGGTTTTAGTACCAATTAGATTACGATACCGGAGAACACGAGGTTGATTACATATTAGTTACACTAATCATTTGTGATACTCCGTTGAGCATTAGTGGCTCCTCATATTATCGACAGACTTCCGTCTCAGTTGCAATTCGCACGTCATCGTGATATGTGACTGCGGAGGGACATGAAACGTTGGATTTCGGTAGACACTTTTACTGCAAAAGAAGCTATAACAGCAGGGCAACGCGTACCGCAACTAGATATTTAACATCTTCCGTAGAAGATTGCGTTTTTTATTAATGTATTTATCATAATTAGCTTGAGATCAGTGTTGAATACGAATCATGATACTGAAATTTTCACTCGAAAGAAGTAAATTATCCGTTTCTTTAATATGAAAAGCTTAACATGAGAGACATTAACGAACAACATATAGTTTAATGGAGCTAGCCTTACATATGTTTAATGAAACAGCTTGCCTAATTTTAGATCAATTATAGTGCTTTTCCGAGAATGTGAAACACCTCACCGTTAATGACTCAGTTCCGTTATTCCACTCGTGAGACGGCAGACAAGGTTGTCAGCTATAGTAAAAACAATGATGCTAATCTGCAGGTTGTTGAAAACGTGGATATCGAGTGGCGAAAGTGTTCCTTTGTACCCGACCAAAAAAGCAGCCTTGGTAAGATTGTTCGCACGATTCCATTGAGCCTCGACGTGCACTGCATTTGGTCCAAATACGGCCAGAATAACATGGCCCTTTCTTGACAAGAAACGTACTGTCCCGCTTTGGAATACCTTTCCAGCTGCCACGACATTTCAGAACCACTCATTGATGCACCTGTTAGCCGTACAGCAATAGAACTTTATTCCAGGATACACATGGCATTTTTCTTGTCCGACAATGCGCCACTAATTTTGTGCAACAGTCTCTGCGTGCAACAAGTGCAATTACCTCTTTGCCCCTACGTAGGTCAAATAGTTGTACAAGGCCTAATACCAGACGAAAAAAATTTCAACATAATAATCTAGTGACGGTGACAGTCGAGATCGTTATAAACACTGACAAGAGATTTTACTATGGCTCCAACATACACACATGGAATATAAATGAATGAGATCTGTACGACAGAAAGCTGTACGGAAACCCATGTGCGAAGAGTTGCAGCTGGTGTAATCATCTTAACTGTTCAATTACGCATAGGAGGAAAATGAAAGAACATCGTTTGCAATGTGTGCATCTTCTCACAACACAAGAAACCAAGCAAGTATTAAATTGTGCCTGTAGATCCCAAGCGCTGAAGATCCGCACTACACTGCTTCAATTTTACGCTACTGGCCATTAAAATTGTTACACCACGAAGATGACGTGCTAGAGGCGTGAAATTTAACCAACAGGAAGAAATTGCTGAGATATGCAAATCAGTAGGTTTTAAGAGCATTCACACAAGATTGGCGCCGGTGGCGACACCTACAACGAGCTGATATGACGAAAGTTTCCAACCGATTTCTCATACGCAAACAGCAGTTGACCGCCGTTGCCTGGCGAAACGCTGTTGCGATGCCTCGTGTAAGGAGGAGAAATGCGTACCATCACGTTTCCGACTTTGATAAAGTTCGGATTGTAGCCTATTGCTATTGCGGTTTATCGTATCGTGACACTGCTGCTCACTTGGTTGAGATCCCAAGACTGTTAGCAAAATATGGAATCGATGGATTCAGGAGAGTAATACAGAACACCGTGCTGGATACCGACGACCTCGTATCACTAGCAGTCGAGATGACAGGCATCTTATCCGCATGGCCGTAACGGATCGTGCAGCCACGTTTTGATCCCCGAGTCAACAGATGGGAACGTTTGCAATACAACAATCATCTGCACGAAAAGTTCGACGACGTTTACAGCGGCATGGAGACCGTGGCTGCGGTTACCCTTCACGCTGAATAACAGACAGGGGTGCCTTCGATGGTATACTCAACGACGATCCTGGGTGCACGAATGGCAAAACGTCATTTTTTCGGATGAATTCAGGTTCTGTTTACAGCATCATGATGGTCGCATCCGTGTTTGGCGACATCGCCGTGAACGCACATTGGAAGCGTGTATTCGTCATCGCCATACTGGCGTATCACTAGGCGTGATGGTATGGGGTGCCATTGGTTACACGTCTCGGTCACCTCTTGTTCGCATTAACGGCACTTTGAACTGTGGAAGTTACATTTCAGATGTGTTACGACCCGTAGCTCTTCCCTACATTCGATCCCTGCGAAACCGTACGTTTCAGCAGGATAATGCGCGACCGCATGTTACCTGACCTATATGGTCCTTTTGTCGATACAGAAAATGTTCGACTCCTCCAGATCTCTCACGAACTGAAAACGTCTGGTCAATGGTGGCCGAGCAACTGGCTCGTCACAATACGCCAGTAACTACTCTTGATGAACTGTGGTATCTTGTTAAAGCTGCATGTGCAGCTGTACCTGTACCCGCCATCTAAGCTCTGTTTGACTCAATGCCCAGTCGTATCAAGGCCGTTATGACGGCCAGAGGTGGTTGTTCTGGGTAGTGATTTCTCAGGATGTATGCACCCAAATTGCTTGAAAATGTAATAACATGTCAGTTTAAGTGCAAAATATTTGTCCAATGAATACCCGTCTATCATCTGCATTTTGTCTTGGTGTAGCAATTTTAATGGTCAGTAGTGTATTTGTGGGTGACACAGGATTCTCATAGGGTGGAACTTGTAACCCTAGAAAACTGCAATGAAATTCAGGAAGACCTGAACGGGATGTGTGGTTAGTATAGGAAGAAGCATTTGACCCTAAACATAAATATAACCCATCTATATAAATAAAAAGGAAAATGTTCGTTTGTACAAGTATCACGATAGTCACTAAGTCTGGATATTGAAGTAAATCCTAAGAAGCTATAGGACATACTGATACCGCACCGAAAATTGAGCACTGTCCATTATCGTGAAGCAGTCCCTCCAGTTGAACGAGACAAGTTCATAGCTACCAATCACTGGTTATTTATCCACAAATCGTCTGCAAGGTTTAAACATCCACCATAAGATGGAGTTTAATGTGTGTACTCCAAGCTCATGTAACAGCGGCCACCCGTGAAACAGATGTGTAAAGCGGGCCCCGGACTCTATAGGGGTTAGGTTTGCCGGTGCACCTGTGTACGCAAGCTCTCATCAGCGGCCACTATGCTGCCTCAATTGCGCCACCGGTGGATGCGGTATCATCGTTTCTACTTTCTTCTGCACATCACATGGCAGGACATATTCAGCAGTATATCCTGGAACGGGCGTACTACATAGGCCCGCGCCGAGGCACGGGAGGTGCTCACACCGGGTTAGCCGCTCCTAGTAGCAGCACAGGCGCCGTCCAAAGACCGCTGATCGCAGACACGTCAAGTCTTCACGTCATCTGCATCGCATTTGGTTCGTGGTCTCAGACGGTGCTCATCGGAGCTTACTCGAGTAACTGTTTCGTTAATTAAATTTTATGGCAAGGGCGAACTTCCATCTTGCTTATTAGTATTAAGTTGTATTTGAACTGGAACAATCATACGATTTAATTACTTTATTGTGGAAGTCACAGGTGGTCACTAGAGCTGTTTCTTTGTGTGTCTAAATAGTCTTTTTGGTTGGCAGTTAGACTCGTAATAAAATCCTCATAAGTGACTTGGAACTTTCCTTTTTCTGTCCATAGCCGCTGGACGTAGCAGCTTTTTGTGTGTTAGTTTCCAGAGATTTGTAGGCCTACTCCGGGAAACGATCTCCTACAATCACTCCTTCCGCCATCTGAATCTTAATCTCTCCCTATCCTTTCCTGTCTGCCTGCCTTTCTGCCCCCCCCCCCCCTTGTCTCTCTCTCTCTCTCTCTCTCTCTCTCTCTCTCTCACACACACACACACACACACACACACACACACACACACACACACACATATTCACTCTATTTCTCTTCCTCTATCCTATCCTTGCCGTCTCTGAATCCCAACCAAAACAGTTATTCATGTATAACATTACCACTGTTTGCAACGAATTGTTGTACTTAAATTTTGCAACGTGCTACCTGACTACATAAACGAGAATAAAACTTAAGCTACATAAACTTGATAGAAAATGATTTGTATACCGTTTGAATCATTTATTCCAACGGATGTATCGAGCAACTCAAACTTAGATCACCGCAATCCTTTAAACCTATTCCGCAATAGTATTGATTCTATGATTTGTGTCCTCTGTATTTCGAGAAAATTTCTGTGATTTGCTATATGTTCTTTGCAACGATGAGTTTCCTGGCAACATCTTTGTTTACAAAATATGACAGTTATGTGACTGTTACGACAGATTAGGGAGCCTGTGACCACTGAAGGTATTCTATTTTTGTTGTTTATTTTCACCTTTACAAAGTCATTTAGTTTTTAGTCAAAAGGCCTCCCGAAATCCACGTTCCGGAAAAGTACTTTTGTTTCTCCGTTAGACAGTGCCACAAGCCACTTGAAACTCATAACACTACATCCACATATGTCATAATAACACATGTAAGTCCACTTCATGCTTGAGTTTAGAACCTTCGGAACGAGTTGTGGATACAAATTAACAGTGACTTATTACAGTATTGTTGTTTCATTCGACATCAATGTCAGTCACGGTAAAGCCTAATCTAAAATGTCCGCATTTAAAGTACCTCCAGTATTTCTTCTCAGTGGTATCCAATTCTATCCGTCACCCAAATGTCCCTCCCCCAAAGCTGATAAGAAGGGGCTACACGGGTAGCAGGGGCTGTGTGGGGTGGACTGGGTGGCTTTTTAGATTAGAGGGTCTCGGGGAAACACAAGAAGGGTTTCAGTCACAAAGAGTGGAGGCTGAACACAGGAACCATTGGTATAACAGTTGTAAATTGTCGTAGCTCCATGCGCTAATAGAAAGCACTGATGCTCAAATCGTTATAGGCAATGAAAGCTGGCTAAGCTCAGCCGATATAAGCTCAGCCGAAATTTTTGCAAAGACCCTGATGGTGTTCCGAAAGTATAGAGTAAACACGGTTGGTGGAGTCGTGTTTGTTGCTGTCAGTAGTTTAACTTGTCGCTTAATTGAAGAAGATACTTCCTGCGAGTTAGTATGGGCAGAGCTCATTGCTGGCAACCGGAATAAAGTAATAAATGGATCGTTTTACCGACCTCCAAATTCAGATAATACAGTTGCTGAAAGGTTCAAAGAAGACTACAGTTTGATTTCAAACATGTATCCAAATCATACGATAAGAGTTGGGGGTGACTGTAATTTACCCTCAATATGCTGGCGAAAATGTGTGTTTCATTCTTGAGGTACGCATAAAATATCATCCCAAATAGTGCTAAACGCTTTCTCTGAAAATTATCTCGATCAATTAGTTCATGAGCCCACGCGAATAGTAAGCGGTTGTAAAAACACACTTGATCTCTTAGCAACAAATAATCCTTAGTTAAAAACGAGCATCAAAACCTATTCAGGGATTAGTGAACACAGGGTTGTCGAAGCAACACTGAATATTGTAGTCCCCAAACCCTCGAAAAATAAGCGAAAAATATACCTATTCAAAAAAGCAGATAAAAATTCACTTGGCGCCTTTATGAGAGACAATCTCCACTCATTCCAAATTAATAATGTAAGTCTAGACCAGATGCGGCTTAAATTCAAAGAAATAAAATCGGCAGCAATTGAGAGATTTATACCGAATAAGTTCACAAACGACGGAGCTGGTACTCCTTGGTACACAAGACGGGTTAGAACACTGTTGCAAAAACAAGAAACAAAAATGTCAAATTTAAACAGACGCAAAATCCCTAAGATTGGCGATCTTTTACAGAAGCTCGAAATTTAGCGCGGACTTCAGTGCGAGATGCTATTAACATATTCCACAACGAAACTTCGTTTCAAAACCTGGTAGAAAATTCAAAGCGATTCTCGTCGTACATGAAGTATGTTAGTGGCAAGAAACAATCAATGCCTTCTCTGTGCAGTAGTAATGAAGATACTATAGAAGACAGTGCTGCCAACGCGGTTCTAGGAGCGCAGTCCGGAACCGTGTGACTGCTACGGTCGCAGGTTCGAATCCTGCCTCGGGCATGGATGTGCTTGATGTTCTTAGGTTAGTTAGGTTTAAGTAGTTCTATGTTCTAGGGGACTGATGACCACAGCAGTTGAGTCCCATAGTGCTCAGAGCCATTTGAACCATTTTTTTTAGTGCTGCCAAAGCAGAGTTACTAAACACAGCATTCCGAAATGCCTCCACAAAAGAAGACGAAGTAAATATTCCAGAATTCTGATAGAGAATAGCTGATGCATTAGCTCCATACTTAACAATCATATAAAGACTGCAAAGTCGAGAAGGTCACACCAATATTCAAGAAAGGTTGTAGGAGTAATCCATTAAATTACAGGCCCTTATCGTTAACGTCGATATGCATCAGGGTTTTAGAACATAAATTGTGTTCGAACGTAATGAATTACCTCGAAGAAAACGGTCTACTGACACACAGTCACCATGGTTTTAGAGAACATCGTTCTTGTGAAACACAACTAGCTCTTATTCACATGAAGTTCTGAGTGCAACTGACAAGGGATTTCAGATCTATTCCGTATTTCTGGATTTCAGGAAGGCTTTTGACACTGTACCACACAAGCGGCTCGTAGTGAAATTGCGTGCTTATGGAATATCGTCTCAGTTATGTGACTGTATTTGCGGTTTTCTGTCAGAGAGGTCATAGTTTGTTGTAAGTGACTGAAAGTAATCGAGTTAAACGGAAGTTATTTCTGGCGTTCCCCAAAGTAGCGTTATAGGCCCTTTGCTGTTCCTTATCTATATAAACCATTTGGGAAACAATCTGAGCAGCCGTCTTCGGTTGTTTGCAGATAACGCTGTCGTTTATCGACGAATAATGTCATCTGAAGGTCAAAACAAACTGCAAAACGATTTAGAAGGAATATTGAAATAGTTCGAAAGTGGCAGATGACGTAAAATAACTAAAAGTGTGAGGTCATCCACATCAGTGCGTTAAACTTCGGTTACACTATAAATCAGTCTAATCTAAAAGCCTTAAATTCAAGTGAATACCTAGGAAATGCAATTATGCACAATTTTAATTGGAAGGAACAGACAGTGTTGTGGGGAAGGCTAACGAAAGACTGCGTTTCATTGGCAGGACACTTAGAAAATGTAACAGACCTACTAAGGAGACGGCCTACACTACGCTTGTCTGTCCTCTTTTAGAATACTGCTGAGTGGTGTGGGATCCTTACCAGATGGGACTGACGGAGTACATCGAAAAATTTCAAAGAAAATGGCTCTGAGAACTATGGGACTTAACTTCTGACGTCATCAGTTGCCTAGAATTTAGAACTACGTAAACCTAACTAACCTAAGGACATCACACACATCCATGCCCGAGGCAGGATTAGCACCTGCGACCGTAGCGGTCACGTGGTTCCAGACTGAAGCGCCTAGAACCGCACGGCCACATCGGCCGGCTGTTCAAAGAAAGGCAGCAAGTTTTGTATTATCGCGAAATATGGGAGAGAGTGTCACAGAAATGATACAGGATTTGGGATGGACATCATTAAAAGAAAGGCGTTTTTCGTTGCGACGGAATCTTCTCACGAAATTCCAATCACCAACTTTCCCCCACGAATGCGAAAATACAGGTATTTTGTTGACACCGACTTACGTAGGGAGGATCGATCACAAAGATAAAATAAGGGAAATAAGTGATCTTACGGAAAGATATGTGTCTTCATTCTTCCCGCGTGCTATACGAAATTGGAATAAGAGAGAATTGTGAAGGTGGTTCGATGAACCCTCTGCCGGGCACTTAAATGTGATTTGCAGTGTATCCACGTATATGTAGATGTAGATAAGTTGCTTGCAGGAAATCTCTCACGGGCCTACCTGGAATCCACAAATCGAGAAAAATATTTCCGTCGGAAAATAGACAGAAGCTTTTCTAGACTTTAGTTCTACCGAAATAGTGGTAAACATGGCAGAAATTGTAGACACTCCATACTACTGCATCTATCGATAATTGCTTCCTTAAGATGTGTGTTCATCAGTCGGTTGTTTGATCATAGCAGTCTTTCCTCATCTATTTTGTTTCTGTTTTCTTTTTTCTTCTCCTCTGCTAATATTATGCTATTATTCCTTACTCTTCCACCGAAACAGTCAGTTCTTTCTCCACATTGTATTACTGTCGTATGTGTTTGCGTTCAACATTATGTGAACATCTGGTGTCTATAAAAACACGGCTCTTCGAATATTTAACAACTATAGATAGTTACGTACACAGTATATTTTTTGTTTTGTTTTATGTGATACTGAGATTTCGACATTGCGTAATATTAATCAGACTGCCATATCTTATATTTCACGTACTCCTTACCATAAATACTATCATTATTATTAGTACTGCGCATAATTATTATTCATTCTAGAACAGTGAACGCATTAAACAAATTCACTATGCTGAAATTAGTATTTTATCACTAGTCTGTCATTTCCAAAGATGTGCAGTGGATCGGTGGAGGACTCGTGTATATCACAGTAAGGTTGATTTCCATAAATATCAAATGAAGATTTTATTAATGCGAATGATTTCAAGTGCCCACTAAATGTTGTGTCACTGCTCTCTATAGCGCTGAACTACTGGGACTATTTTCACTAATCTATGTCAGAGTCGCTGTAGTTAGATTAACAAGACCTCGTACCTGGCAAGTTTTTCTAGTTGTTTCAAGCACGTTCTGCTATCACCTAGGATAGCAGTGCCAGTGATATACACTTTCCCATCCTTCACAATTGTGAAGTCGTACTGTGTTCAATTATCCGAACTCCTTGATGTCATAATACCCACAATGGTAAAAATAATAATAAAGATAATAATAATAATAAGAATTATTATTATTATTATTATTATTATTATTATTATTTTCACTGTTATTATCATATGTTGCTCATGTGCCATAAAAATTCTAATGCTTACTGACAGAGAAGTGTGGCTAGATGTAAGAGTAAACCTAATGGTCCTAAACCTCGCAGCAAAAATATGTGCATAAGTAAATAAATAATTAAACCTATGTATAAGCTATAGCTTAGGCAAAGACATTTCAGTTGAGTTTACTCCTTTCATTTTTTGTTTTACACACTAATTTGCTGTATACAACTACCGTAAGGTTGGTTGGTAACGGAAACTAGTTTTAATAATCAGCTGCCAAGCATTTTCTAAAATAGAGGTGCTGGGCAAAAATATGGCAACGGTGTGAGAAAGGCATACTTGAGCATAAATACAGATTATAGCCCAGTCTGCTTCTAGCGCTGTTGTATTTGACCATGAACGCCACCTGTGCAGTGTCCTAAATACTTTCCAAGTTTCAGTCGTGGTCAAAAGTGTTCGGCGTAGTTCAAAATGGTTCTGAGCACTATGGGACATTTCAAGAGGGACCGTATTGAAGATTTATACCGCATACACGGACAGCAGGAAATCATCATCTGCTAAGTCAAAACGCGGACAAAAGTGTGCTTAGAGTGAGGATTATGAGGAAAAATACGAGGAAGACTGCTAAAAAAAGTCACTGCAGAACTGAATGTGCACTCGCAAACACTGTCAGCACAAAGAAAACTAAGCAGAGAAGTGTGGGGCAAGTTAGAATTCCAGAACGACAGATCAGTGATGCAAAAGCCCGTAACAGCGATATGTTGTGCTGCAGTCATTAAACTGGGACTGTGAAGTAATTGAAGAATGTCAATGAGTTGGATGAGTCTTGCCTCATAGTATTTTCAACTTATGGCTGACTTTACGTTTGATTACTCCTTCCCAAGCCTGCGGTAGAGACTATTTTCTGTCAAAAGCGAAAAAATGGTGAGTGATTGGTGGTGATTTGGGCATCCATGTCGTAGAATTTCATGGGCCACATAGGTATCCTGCAAGATCTCTATACTGCGAAGGATTACTAGACTATTTTGGCTGTACAATATGTTCCCCGGTGATGATGTTGCGTTCCAAGACGATAAGGACCCTCTTCACACAGTTCCCATCTTCCACAACTGCTTTTGAGAGCAGGAGAATGAGATGTCGAATATCTCTTGGCCACCGGTTTTCCATACTATTGAAAATTTGTGGCCAACTGTGGAAATAATCGTGTGTGATGGCTACTGACCTCCACCATGGTTTCCTAACCCTGCCACTATTTCGCAGTAACAATGGTACAAAATTCCGTTGAAAACTATACAGGGTCTTTATTTATCCATGCTGACACTGGAAGCTGTTGTATATACTAATGGTTTGCCTAGATCGTGTTAGGCATAGTAATCTGTTATGTTTATGTACATTTTTAAAAAGTAAATTAGTACACGCGGAAAGACGACGTCGATTTGGATCCGGAGACGGCATATGTCTTCAGTGGGACACTAGATTTACTGACAGTGTTTTCAGGCTCGTCCTCAAATACAGGGCGTATTGGTATAGCTACCGGAATGCCATCTGTGTCCACTGTTTAATAGGAAAAATTCACAGCCAGAAACCTAAGATTGATGGAAGCGATAAGAAAGCACGCGATGATGCGACGGAGACGCGTTCGTGCTTCTAGACCAAGTTGAGCGTTTTTGGAAGGAGTCAAATTGTGGTCTTCCGTGTGGCGGGATGCTCTTCTCGGAGAACTGACACTCAAGTCGGATGTGCTGCGTCAGTCGTGAAACGACGCTGGTATAAGTGGCCATACAAACATTCTAAAACCCTCAGACGTGGTTCTGGACATCCACACAGCACACACGCCCACTACGATCGTCGTGTTCAAAAGGATGAGTGGCACATCGTACAGCTTCTGGGCCCAGACGTGTCAACACGAACTGTTTCTAAACGGTTACAAGCAGTGGGACTAAAGGCACATACACCTCTAGCCTGCCATTCACTCACGTCAACCGAGCGAGATGGCGCAGTGGTTAGCACACTGGACTCGCACTCGGACGAACGACGGTTCAATCCCGCGTCCGGCCATTCTGATTTAGGTTTCCCGTTGTTTACCTAAACCACTTCAGGCAAATGACGGGACGGTTCCTCTGAAACGGCACGGCCGACTTCCTTCCCCATCCTTTCCTAATCCAATGAGACCGATGACCTCGCCGTCTGGTCTCCTACCCCAAACAAAACCAACCACTCACGTCACTGCGTCTGTGGAGTCTTGCCCACTCGTCGCCAACAGGGTGCCTACAGGATGCAGTGTTCTCTTAATGCTATACAACAACTTCAAACAAATAACATTAGTAGTTTTATGTCATGAAAGCAAATTGACAATACATAACTTTTACTATAGAAAAGGTCGCCAGCAAGGGACGACGTGAAAGCTGTACAGCTCTTAGTATACACAGAGTCCAAGGAAACACTTGATACTGACAGCGTAGCACTAAGCACGTTGCAGACTCGAGCCGCGATTCTCGTGGTCTTGCGGTAGCGTTGTCGCTTCTCGCGCCCGGGTTCCCGGGTTCGATTCCCGGCGGGGTCTGGGATTTTCTCTGCCTCATGATGGCTGGGTGTTGTGTGATGTCCTCAGGTTGGTTAGGTTTAAGTAGTTCTAAGTTCTAGGGGACTGATGACTATAGATGTTCCCATAGTGCACAGAGCCATTTTTTTAGACTCGGGCCGATCATGAGCAGCCGAGGCTAGCAAGAGCTGCGGTTACACGCAGCTTTTGTAGGGGACGAGCGTGGCGCCGCGCGGCCCATTCCACCAACCATTGCCTGCCGATTCTTCACTGCCTTCTCCGGTCTTTCGTTTCGCATCTTCGTTAGGGCGTTTGTGGTTACGCAAGAACAGCGTCAACATGCTCCACTCGATGAGGATCATTTGGAAGATGGAATGGCACTCCATGGTCTTCAGTGATGAAGCAGATTCTGTGTTGCATGCAGGTGATGGACGCTTGCATTTACGACATATGCCTGATCAGATCTGTCTCGTAGAACGTATTCGTCCAAGACACGCTGACTCCTCCTCAGGCCTTATGGTCTGGGGGGCGATGCCCTACAACTGTCGTTCACCTTTGGTACAGTACTGGCCATTAAAATTGCTACAACACGAAGATGACGTGTTACAGACGCGAAATTTAACAGGCAGAAAGAAGGTGCTGTGATACGCAAATGATTAGCTTTTCAGAGCATTCACACAAGGTTGGCGCCGTTGGCGACACCTACAACGTGCTGACATGAGGAAATTTTCGAACAGATTTCTCATACACAAACAGCAGTTGACTGGCGTTGCCTGGTGAAACGTTGTTGTGATGCCTCGTGTAAGGAGGAGAATTGGGTATCATCACGTTTCAGACTTTGATAAAAGTCGGATTATAGCCTATCGCGATTGCGGTTTATCGTATGGCGACATTGCTGCTCGCGTTGGTCGAGATCCAATGACTGTTAGCAGAATATGAAATCGGTGCATTCAGGAGGGTATTACGGAACGCCGTGCTGGATCCCAACGGCCTCGTATAACTAGCAGTCGAGATGACAGGCATCTTATCTGCATGGCTGTAACGGATCGTGCAGCCACGTCTCGATCCCTGAGTAAACAGATGGGGACGTTTCCAAGACAACAACCATCTTCACGAACACTTCGACGACGTTTGCAGCAGCATGGGCTATCAACTCGGAGACCATGGCTGCGGTTACCCTTGACTCTGCATCACAGACAGCAGCGCCTGTGATGGTGTACTCAACGTCGATTCTGGGTGCACGAATGGCAAAACTTAATTCTTTCGTATGAATCCAGGTTCTGTTTATAGCATCATGATGGTCGCATCCGTGTTTTTCGTCATCGCGGTGAACGCACATTGGAAGCATGTATTCGTCATCGCCATACTGGCGTATCACCTGGCTATCTGCAGGATAATATCAGCGTAAATAGGCCTTTCCGGGTTAAATTCCCGGCCGTGTTGACTTTTTTTCTTTCGGAAGAAATGAATGTTTGTGCTGTCCTAATAATTTTTATTAGGAGGAGTTTATGCTATCAGTAGATAGGCAGTAATACCGGACTGAGTCGTCAGGAGAGCTCACTGGCTTCCAACGTGGACTAGTCTTTAGATGTGGACACAGTAGCAAATCCACCAGTCTAAAGCTGCCCTGGACTTAGTGGTATGATTGTGAAGTCAATTGCGAAGGAACAACCGCAACTTAAAGAAGACCAAGTGGACCTATAAACTGAAGAACAGCGCTTGTGAAGCATTGCGGACTGTTTTAAAAACATCACGTGAAATCAGCGGCAGAAATTATTAGTGGGTTCCAAAACGCTGCCAGAAACCATCTATCACAATTACCGCGTAAGAAGCACGTTACCTTCGTGGTGTAGGAATTTTAATGGCCAGTAGTGTATTTCAGCATGTCCAACTTTGTGGGTTGGTTTTGATTCCTTTTTCTAAAAATGTCAAATATTTTATACTTCTCGAATAACTAAAAAGGAAATTTTAGTCATCTGTACTGCTAATTTTTGGCAGCTAAAACACTCGCACCGTCATCCAATTGCAGATTGACTGCCTAAATACTTCTATGGCAGCAAAGGTTTGATTTTCGGAATTTCGTATACCAGTTCGTCGATGTAAGGTAATTTAAATTCTGCCATTTTATAGTGTTACTATATTCATTGGAGAGCCACCACTCACAGCACAACAAGTAAAGTGCCTGCTTCAAACCTTTTCTGTTTAGTAACACTGCTGTTACGCAAACTGCAAATGTGTGTTTGCCGCACGTCTTTACATTAAAAAGGCTGATGTTAACACGGGGCGCGGGAAGCTGAGCCTTGGTGCAATATCCGGGCTGTGGGAGAGCCGTCGACACGAACAGGAAGAGTGGCGGGACCCCAGCTGTGGGGAGAGTTGGCGGCAGGTGGGCAAGTGCTGGCGACCATTAGGCGCTGCTCCGACGGGCAGGTATCCATTACCGGCCGTCCCCTGTACTGCCACTGTACCGCGGGGGGCCAACGGGTAATGAGGCGCAGCTGATGGTCGCGATCTGCAGCTCTGGAGTGCGACACGAAACTCGGTAGTGCTCCGGAATCTGTCTCACACGCGACTTTCGGCAGTGAACGAGGGTAAAAACCTGTCTACAATGTTTATTTATTTGGTGATACAATCACTTTTTTATGAAACAGCCATACGTGAGTTTAGCCATATTTGTCAGCTACAGGTTCTACAAGGAATAGAGAAAGACTTATATTAAGGCTTTAAAGCATGTAAAATTCCCCGAGTTGCTCGTGGGCTAGATAATGGTGAGCCACATTAAGTAACGTTTACAAAGGATGAAGTCCCATACTCCTCGACAGAGCGTACGGCAACGATGCGGGAGACCCGCATCGCCGTACTAGGCAAGGTCCCAGTGGAGGTGGTTTGCCATTGCCTTCCTCAGACCGTAAAGAGGATTAATGATGATGATAAAGACGACACAACAGCACCCAGTCATCTCGAGGCAGATGAAAGTCCCTGACCCCGCCGGGATTCGAACCTAGGACCCAGTGCTCGGGAAGCTAGAACGCTACCGCGAGATCACAAAAGAGGCATGTAAAGTGAAAAGAATTCATAAATCAGATAATGGAGATAAAATATGTGTTTATTGGATTAGAAGCTACTACATACGTTAAAGCAAACTTGTTACAGCTGATAGAACACATTTTAACTATTCCACATAGTAATAAAAAAGAAAAAAACAGCATTCAGTAGAAGAAATACATATAAGTTAAGGACGTGTCACCTAACATTTGACTTTGCTGATGACATTTCACGTTTCTCTTTGCGTAATGTAAGATACGGCTTTCAAGTAAGTCAGAGTTATCAACCAGCACTTTTGGTTCGTACTGACTCGTGGATAAATTATATAGATTAAGCAGTGCAGGTAAATTCTAAAGCAGACCTGAGACGTCAGTCAGATTCTTTTGCTGTAGAGGAATAGGTTGAAAAAATCGTTTAGTGCTTCTGGAAAACTGAATAGGATTTGAGGCCAAAAAAGTGAAAACAGAAGCTTATGAAAAGTTATCAGGATGTCCATCAATTGCTACATTTCTTTTTCTTATGCTAAGGCTTAGGTCTTCCTCCTTACAGAAGGGAAAATTGCCAAATTTACTTATAGCATGAACCTACGAAAGTAGTCTGAAGAAGACAATAATTTAGCAGCTATACAGAATAACGAAAAAAATGTCTCTTAACAGTTAATTCACGGAAAAATGCAGGCAGAGATAGGTAAAAATCTATACACATTGAAACCAAATATGAGTGCAAAACTTGGACAACAGATGGTACTGGACAGCAACATGTCAGTGAACCCGCTATAAAATGACTTGTGTGTCAAATTTACTTCTCTATGTACATTATTCCGTGAAGTATTTGTTTTTAAAATGTTAACGAACTTTTGAGTCACCTTGTGTAGTGGCAAGACACAATAGCCCCTACGCTGTTAAAATTATCCTACTTATGAACTAAATAAAGTATTACTAAAATGCATGCACCTAAGAGTGTAGTTTTGTGAACAATTACTCATGCCTTATCAAACTGAACATGTAACGAAGAAATTGATGAAGGATCAAAACTTTACAGTAAAGATGAAAGAAGTAGACGGTTAGACGTTTTATAAAAACGTAAGATTCATATTACGTAACGGAGGGAACCAAAAAACTGGCAATGGGCAGGCTGAGTTTATTCACTATTTAACTAAGGCAGTCGCAATGTCTCCCAATATGCTCCACCTGTTGCTGTTGATAGTGTCTTCCTGCGTTCCTGCGACTGTGTGCTACACTTTGGCAACCAGGTCGTGTCTTCGCTTGCTACCGTTTGCCTAGCAAATTTGAACACGTTTTAAATTGTGTGTCCCTTTGCAAGTCAGATGTTAAAGGTGGAGATAGCTGGAAAGACTGAATAAGAGACTCTGACCGTTCTTTCCACCACCCTGTCGTCTTTCAAGTTTTGTCCCCAGTGCAGAAGACAGCTCGTCGGTCGTGGGGCCTTCTTCGGCGGAGGCTACTACGCTGTCAATTCGAACCTGTGATTGTGTTTTTTTGCGGTATGTCACTGGACCAGGTTCGTCTCCGTATCTACAGAGTGCAAATACTCTAGTACTGCCTATGATGATAGTTGACACTTCTCAGTAATGTATCCTGTTTGGTTATTATTCACATATTCACACATTTACACTGTCTTTTACGACACTCGACATAGCTTTCTTAATTGTAGCCCAAAGGTGTCCGAAGTTCACAGAACTAGTGAAATTTAATAAACATAAACGATAGACTCGTAGGGTAACAATGAGAGATTGTTATACTAAATACTGCGTGAAATACTATGAAAATTGTATAAGTAATTCATAAGAGAAGTTAGGCGTTTTGGCGTCTAGCCCTTTCAGACCCGATACGCACAATTCTGTGGGTGCGGTTTATTTGAGTTACGGCATCATGTTATTCCGCATGTAGCTGAGTCCCAAGTCACACGAGTGTGCAGTAATCGCTGTTTCGTAAACAACTCGATTTATATCGATATCTCGTTACAGACGCGAGATATTGTGTCTTAAACTTTGGTAATTTTCAAGATGGCGGTTCGGAAGCATGTCTGTCAAGGTAAATGTTTAATGTGCTGTATTTATTGCGTTTTGACATTTGGAAAAATGTGTTTGAGATTCCGAAAGATGTACAGAAGTAAATAAAACTATGTCCGCCACGATTATTTGAATTCTTTCATAGCTACAATGACTGTAACATCAATACGCACAATTGTGTGTGTTGGGACTATTTAACCGGCATATGGTAGTTTTCGGTCGATGTTTGTGGTTACGATTCGGAACAGATTATGGAATAGGTAAGTCATTTTATTATTGTACTTACGTATTATTTTTACAGTTTGTTTGTTTGTTTCGTTTTAGGGCTTACTGACAAGGAAATTCTAGTCATATTAAATGACTCTGAAGTGGAAGTGTTCAGTAGTGATGAATTGTTAGATACTACTTGGACTCTTCCAACAATCAAACCTAGACTTGGAGAAAGCTCCGAATTTTCTGACGAGGCGGAAAATTGTAACAATGCTTCTGCAACAATACTACCAGTTGCTCCAGAAATACAGGACAATTTTCCCAGTCAACACAGTAGAAAGAATTCTAAAAAAAAAAGTGGAAACACATTGTCGTTTGTCCACTTGGAGAAAAATACCATTCACCTCCTAAATTTTTGCGCACTCAGAGAGTGAGGTAGGACAGGAAATTAAAACTCCAATGAGCTATTTCAGCGAGTACTACCCAGAAGATTTTTTTCAGTTAGCATCTGACTGCACTAAGATTTACTACTTTTCGAAGAAAGGGAAGTTGCTTCATACAAATAGCCAAAAGATACCTACGGTGTGTGGTATGCATGTACTTATTGGATGCATTACATATCCTCGTACACTTATGTACTGGCAAAAGTCATTGCGTATTCCAACTATTGCAGATTGTATGCCTAGAGACAGCTTCTTCACTCTCAGAACAGCACTGCATGCTGTGGAAAATTCCACGTGAATCAGAAACTAATAGATTGTGGAAACTACAACCTGCAATTAATGTTGTACGTAGTGCTTGATTGAGACTTCAACGCCTCTCTGAAAATGATTATTCCATTGATGAGCAAATGGTACCATTTACTGGACACTGAACATCGTCTGAGTATGTTCCAAACAAACCGTGTCCTTTGGGAATTAGAAACTTTGTTTCGGCAACAACGAACGGTTTTGTACTTGATTTTGAATTTTATCAAGGTAAATCAACTCCTCTGCCAGATGTTGCCCTCGGTCTTGGGCCATCTGTAGTACTTCGTCTTGCTCAAACATTACCTCAAGGTGCAAAACTATATTTAGACAGATATTTTACAGCTTTGCCATTATTGCAACAGTTACCTGACCTAGGGCTGGAAGTAACAAGACCCATAATGAAAAACAGTGAAACCAGTTCACCTGACAGAAGAAAAAAGACTGAAGAGAGGAGAAATGGAAGAATTCTGCAGGGATGATGATAAAATAGTCATTGTCCAGTGGAAAGATTCAAAAGCTGTGATCCTTGCCTCTACTTGTACAGGATGTGAACGTGTAAGGAATGTTGAGAGATGGAGTAAACCAGAAAAGAAGTACATCTTATTGCCATGTCCTGTAGTCATAGTGAAGTACAACCTGTGTATAGGAGGAGTGGACTTCTGCGACCCAATGATGGAGACCTACAGGACTTTCTTGAAGACAAAAAAGTGATTCATCTACTTGATTTATCTTGCGTCAATTCCTCGTTACAATACAAAGTTGAATGCGAAGCCAATAAAGTACAAAAGAAAAACACTTTAGATCTTCTTGTATTCCGACAACTGATTGGGGAAGCGCTAATATCTTCTTCTTCAGGACAGGAACATGAAAGTGAATCCGATGAAGAGCCATCATATAAAATGTACAAACCAGCAAACACACCATGTGATGAGAAGCGGCTAGACAGATATCATTACTGGCCAACTGTTGATGATTTGCCTTCAGCTCGTTGCTGTAGGCAAAAAAATTGCAAGAAGAGGACGAGAAAAAGATGTCTGAAGTGTAATATTTATTTGTGTTTGTCAAAAGACAGGAATTGCTTTCGTGAATATCACTGCAAGAAATGACATAAATATGTAAGATAATCCCGACCTACACTATTGTGTGGGTTCAAAATCTGGATCAAAATTTAAAAAATAAAATTTTCTAAGCAATTGGTCCACGTTTCTATATTTTTTAGTTACAGAAATGCATTTGTTTCAAAATTTTCATTTCAAATTTTGGTGGGGTCTGAAAGGGCTATCACGTGAACGTGTGGACAAATCAGAAGCAAGTTCAGTACAATTGGCGTAATTTCCCCGGGACTGGTACGTACTGTACCATCTGACGCTTGTACCTCATTCCATTTGTGTACCATATGCTACGTCACGTACATCAAGCTGCATCAAGGCGAGCTTCTAGCAATAACATACTGGCAGCCACAGCCAGGAATATCAAAACCTGGCAGTCGGAAGAGCTAAGTCAGCGTCTATCAGTGGTAGCTGCATGTGGAGGTTTTTCCTGGTGTAACAACCAGTAGTCTATTTTTGTATCTTACTAGTAACTGACTGAATTACTTTCGTAATAATTGTCATGTTTTATGGTTTTAAAAAGTCAACACTGCCTTACATATGATGCGCGTGTAAAAACAGGAAAGAAAGAGAGGTATTCGTTATTGTATTTATATAATTCACTAATGTTTTGTACTGCTTTCAGATTCACAACAGAAGAAAGTTTCTTCACTAAATGCCACTCCACGTGAATTTCGATAACACAATACTTAGCTCTCAAGTAGACGTATCTTAGCAGCATACTTTAGCTCACAAGTAGACCTGGTATAAATGTTTTAATTAGCTTTAAGACTTACTATATCTTTATTATTATTTCTTGTAGAATCAGAACAAGGTTGAAACCGACTATGACTCATAAAAACGTGATTTTGTCAACAAACAAGAACTATGAGAAGTTAAACGTCATCTCCTTTAACTAAATGTCGATTTTCATATAAAAAATCAGAATTCTAGATTTAATCTCCGCTTAGTTGCAATATAAATTAACCCTAATGGGAATAACAAGCTGTTGCCAAATGAGCCATAAGTACGCTAATGCCCGTGAAAGCGCCGGCTATAATTGTAAACTGTGTTTTTACTATGTCATTATAAAAAGTATTTTAACAACGGGTTGCGAATTTTAGAAACATGTGTGTTCATTCTTTTAAAAGCTCTTATTGTTTTCCATATTTATGCAATGTCAGAGCCATCATGAATGGTCTTACTATCTACGTCTTGCAGAGAAATGAAGTTTTATGCAATTTTAAATGTATTACGTTCGGGAATGCATGAAAATATACTCCAGTTGAAACAGAGTCGTTCTAACAAATATCATTACCTTCTTCTTCTCCAATCCATGGAATAGATTACTTAGCTTGGCGGCTTGTAGCTCATAGCGATTCTGTACAGACGATCTCGCTGCATTCTTTATAATTAGTTTGGTTGGTTGACTCTATATGTTTTAAGTTTGCTCTTCAAATCGAGTATTTGTCCCTCTGTTCTTATTTGATTGTACCTTATTTTGCCCATCAGAATGCAGTCTTTCTCTCCCTTGAGAAATTTCGTCACATCTGACATAATTTTCCTTGAGCTTTTGTTAGACAGTAACATTTCACCTACATATAATACTACTCGAATCTCCAGAGTTTTATAAAGCTTTAGTTTAATTAATTTTTGTTGTTATATTTCAGGGTGCTGTGACTTTTTCGAAAGATACGTTCAGATTTGTAAAGTTATTTCTTTATTAAACGATATATTGTTGCGAATATTTCACATCCAAGATAGTTAACTTTGATAACTGCTCCAAACTTTGCCTTTTGTCGCAATTTTGGATCACATAATGTTTCTCTTGAGAAATGTCATGATCTTTTACTTACGTGGAGATATTATCATCCCATATTATTGTGCTATATTTATTAAGATTTATACTGTAAATTGCAAAATTGCAAAATAGCAACTTTGTCTGCATCTAACATAGTACATAAACTTTATTTCAGCAAGAGCATTATACCATAATTGAAAATTTGTTTTCATCTTAGTGTCACTTCTTTCATATAGGAATTACGCACATTTCAATATACTGCACCGTTATAAACGATATCCCTAATATGAGAAAGCTTGTTAATAATCTGTTGCAAACATGTCATATGTATATCAACGCCCGTACTGTAAGCGTATCAGTTCTAATTTCTATTTGCGATTTTAATATGTCATAACCGGTTACGACTATGAATCACATGCATTTTAACACCCGTAATAAAGTTGGTTATTTTCTACAGTTTTATGACTGTTTTACTTCATTATGCGTAATTGTTTTCCCACAACATGTATATAGATAGTGCTCTGGCTCGCCCAAAAAGACATATATGTCTTTCTGGCTTATTTTGTGTGTACTCGATCACATAGTTTAGAGTAACTGAAACACACCCAACTCACTCTAACTTATGCCACACATCTTGATTAACCAGGTCTAAAAACTGAGAATCAGGACTTCGCTTCATAATTAGCACGGCATTTGGCCTGAAATCACTCCCCATTTAAATAGAAATACAGTTAGTTGGATAATTTCAGTTGTTTGATAATGATCAGATTCCGTCAATTTTTTACCAAATCGTCCTCAAAGGTGACTAAAATAGAAAAAAATCAGTAATCAGCCTTAGAATTTGGCAATAATGATAGTAGCTAAGCGGAAAGTCTTCGTAGCCCTATCTAATTCCTAAGATAATCTTAGTGTCAAACAAAGTTCTTCATTACATTAATGAAACAATTATCTTTTTATTAACTAAACGCAACACTTTTTAGCGCTGTCTCACAAACTTCGTTATTAGTATACGATATAGATTTCGATTCATCAATCCACTGTCTTGCACATAACTGATACCAAACCTGAGAAGCAATCAAAGATACAAGTGTCAACTTTTAACCTATTGATTCTTGGGTTAAACTGTGAATGTCGCATCCGTTGCAATTATGAGGAAATCACACATGAATTTACAGAAATCATTAGGAAATCATTTATAAAAACCGTACTTACGAAGTGCATGAGGACACAATTTACAAAAGCCACGTTTAAAAATTTGAGTAGATCTATGCAGAGGAACAGAATTTTGTTAAGTGAATGAAGGCACAAGCCAATTCTTCTATATAGGGGTTACAGTATTGTGTAAAACAGATGAAAAAGTGAACCGAATTTGTAGGGATACAAATATCTGTTTCTTAATTGCTGAAATTTGTACTGAATGAGCTTTGTATCCTTTCCCATGATGTATAGGACTTCTGCATGTGTGATGTATCTGTGATTTTCTTTCAAGCACTGTTCAGCAAAGGATGAATGTAGATCTTTAACTTCCATTCTGCTTTATGCGATAATTAAAGAAGCGCCACATCCCAAACAGGCACAACATTAGACAAACGATCAGCAAGCAGCAACAACAACATGTGAAATGATGGCAGACTCTTTGTGTTTGACTAGAAAACAATACAAAATGTTTGTGTAACACCATCCATCGTAATAGTCGTGTTAACACGAAACAAGCTAGAGAAAAGAAAATACCTCAAAAATCATAACTGACACACTTAATAACCCGATATATTGCGATTCCAGTAGGAAATGAAAAATAAAAAGGAAAATAAAAAAAGAAACGTTTTGTCCCTTGTAGATGACAAGCTGCAGATCGCAGAACTATCAGAATAATCCAATAGCTTCAAGTGAGGTATGCCGACAATTTGTGTAACATCAAAATCGTTAGATTTATCTTCAATCAGCAGTTTAGTACGATGATATATGTCTCGCCTCTGTTATGTATGCGAACTAATGTAATATATTTGACACATAATAAGCGCTCCTGTGGCAAATGTAAATATGCAAAAATTAAATTAGAAGACGCTGTTTTGTATACAGCGGAATTCCTCTCCAAGTTATGCAATTAGTTTTGAAGACATATATAATTTTACTTGGCATAAAACACTGTAACCCAATAATTAATATCCCTGACATAATTTCACTATGTTACAACACATCTGAAAACATGTAACTCGTAATCTATACAAACGCTCCACAAAAAACAACTGCGTGTTTCACAACAACATAAAAACAGTAGAAAATGTCCGAAACTTTTTATAGTGCTTCCTATGGCGCATTCCTTCATGTGATTCTATAATCGATCATTATATAGTAACATCGTCCAAGAAACATGCTCGTAGGTAAACCACCATTCAGGTACTACCGAAAATTTGTTTCCGTCTTAGAATGAGATTTTCACTCTGCAGCGGTGTGTGCGCTGATATGAAACTTCCTGGCAGATTAAAACTGTGTGGCGGACCGAGACTCGAACTCGGGAACTTTGCCTTTCGCGGGCAAGTGCTCTACCAACTGAGCTACCCAAGCACGACTCACGCCCCGTCCTAACAGAATTACTTCTGCCAGTACCTCATCTCCTACCTTGCAAACTTTACAGAAGCTCTCCTGCGAACATGTTTCCATCTTACTCTCACTTCATTCATATAGGAATTACGCCTCTTTCAGTACATTGTACCGTTATTATCGCTTTTGCGTTTTGTACCCTTCTAAACTATGGTGGTTTGACTCTTCTCTGTCTGCATGTATACGTACGAGGTATGTTCAATAAATAATGCAACATCTATTTCTCTGCGAGTTTCCCTTGAAAAAATGCGGAAAGTTTTTGTTGGACAACATGGAATATTCCCACTTCTGCCACTGTAGTTCAATAAAATACCAATAGGTGACGGCACTATACGTAGCCTTCAATATAGTTTCTGTGACGGAGGTACCATCCAAGAAGAAAGCTGCCATTAAGCCTCTCTTGGTCGAAAATCAGAGCATTGTAGATATTCATAGGTGCTTGCAGAATGTGTACAGAAACCTCTCAGTGAACATAAGCGGGATGAATCATAAGGCGAGACGTCTTTCATCATCGCAACAAGGTCTGGCATACTTGTCCAGTCTCCCGGCCGGACGCAGCCAACTGTGCCTCCTGCAGTGTTGGAACGTGCGGATACTCTCATTCGAAGCAATCGACGGATCACAATTGAAAAAGCTCACTGGAAAACTGAAAGTCTCTGTTGGTAATAATGAAACACTCTTCCTTCAGTTGAAGTACTTAGACGTGTGCGCCTGTGTTATTCGCTTATTGTGACAATTTTTGTCGAACATGCTCACAGGCGATGAAACATGGGTTCATCACCTCAATCCATCGAGTGGCGCGACACCACCTTTCCTCCGAAAAAAATGTTCAAAGGTGGACCCTCAGTCGGTAATCTCATGGCAACGGTCTTGTGCGACTCTGAAGGGGTTATTCTGTGTGGTGTCCTCCCTCATGCTGTAACGATCAATTCTGAAGTGTATTATTCTACCCTCAAAAACTGACTAGACGGCTCCAGCGTGTTTCTCGCCACAACATTTGGGTGATACCTTCTCCATGATGACACATGGATTCACACAAGTCACCATATCCGAGAGGAACTCACGAAATTTCACTGGTCAGTTCTCCCTCAGCCATCCTACAGCTTGGATCTCGCACCTTCCATCTTTAATTGGTTTTGCCGACTGAAAGAAGTTTTCCGCCGGCAGCAGTACGTGGAGGTTACTGGTGCAGCAAGACGTTGACTCCGGCCTCTACCAGTGGGGTTGTACCATTCCGGCATACAGGCCCTCCAAGTAAGATGCCGCAAGGTCGTCGGATTGACCGGAGACTATGTTGAGAAAGGGGATTTGTAGCGATAACAGTGGGGGAAAATGTCGTGTATTGGAATACTGAATAAGATAAACTTGCTTTCAGAAAGAAACAGTGTCACTCACGCGCAACATGGCGATTACGTGCCTTGCATACCAAAAATGCGGAAATATCTTTAATAACACTTCGTACTGTGCTTTATATAGGAAGTCAAAGTCAAAGAAAGTCAGTTTATTAGTACTTTAATCACATGTCCGATGACGGCGTATGTTTATTGAGTATGTAACAGTTCCGACAAGCCAAAATTAGTGGAGCACTTTTGCATTAGAATACTCTAGTTCGAAAGTTTCATTGTCGGACGTCAGGCGTTGTTGTTGTTGTTGCTTCGGTCTTCAGCCAGAGACTGGTTTCATGCAGCTCTCCATGCTTCCCTATCCTGTGCTAGCTTCATCTCCAACTAACTACTGCACCGTAAATATTTCTGAATCTGCTTCATAGTTTATTCATCTCTTGGCCTCCCTCTACAACTTTTAACTACCACGCTGCCCTTCAGTACTAAATTGGTGATCCCTTGATGCCTCAGAACATGTCCTACCGACCGATCCCTTCTTCTAGTCAAGTTATGCCACAAATTCTTCTTTTCCCCAATTCTATTAAGTACCTCCTCATTAGTGACGTGATCTACCCATCTAATCTTCAGCATTCTTCTGTATGACCACGTTTAGAGGCTTCTATTCTCTTCTTGTCTATACTATTTACCGTCCACGTTTCACTTTCATACATGGTCACATTCCATACAAATACTTGTACAAAATGACTTCCTGATACTTCCGCTGGCATTATATTTAACATATTGCACCAGGCCGCTCTTATTTCGCGTGTCATGTACGTTTCACATGTCCTCATTGATTAGATTTTAGGTATAATCTGTGATTCACTAGTTATTACTCTTCTTGATTATTTCTGACATATCTGAATAATGAAATGATAATTAAATGGACACCCTAGCTACAAACAGGCGTTGATGTACTTCATTGGGGAGATGATGAAAATGTGTGCCCGACCGGGACTCCAACCCGGGATCTCCTGCTTACATGGGACACACACTATCCATCTGAGCCACCGAGGACACAGATGAATAGCGCGACTGTAGGGAATTATCCCTTGCACGCTCCACGTGAGACCCACATTACCAACATGTCCACACCACTAGATTCGTAGTGCGCATAATAAATGCAAAGCTGCATGGTCATCAACGGTAACTGTTCTTTCGGGAACAGACTCTACTGTCATATACAGTTAAAACTTGGCTTCGCGGCCATTGACCTTCTTGTGCGAACGCACATGCTATGCCGAAATCGTACGGGACTTGGTAGATGATTCTACCATCTATTAGGCGCACTACGAATGTAGTGGTGTGGACATGTTGGGAATGTGGGTCTCACGGGGAGCGTGCAGGCGCAATATCCTCTGTGCCCTCGTTGGTTCAGATGGATAGAGTGTCTGCCATGTAAGCAGGAGATCTCGGGTTCGAGTCCCGGTCGGGGCCCACATTTTCAACGTGTTCCCAATGAAGTACATCAACGGTTGTTTGCAGCTAGGGTGTCCATTTAATTATCATTTCATTTCTAACAAAGCTACATGGTCATCAATGGTAACTATTCTTTCGGGAACAGATCCTACCATCATATATATGGTTGTCTTTCATGTTTATTTACTGTTGTCACATTGTCATTCTTTGATGTTCATGTTTTACCGAAAATATGAAATAGACGAAATTGCAGGTGTTTTTTTGTACTTTTAGCGCTGTGGTATCGGAGTGTGAGAACTGAGGGTCACAATAACTATACACTGGGTCAATGGATACACCAATTACCGTCGGATCACTGAGGTTAACAGTCGGACCAGACTGGCACTCGATGGGTGACCTTCCGCGCTGCCGTGTGCTGTTCAACTAGTGAGGTACATCCAAATGTCTTGAAGGTAATTGAGGAGCTTCTTGAGCATATAGTAGAGGCTTCTAGTCACTAACACGTGCGCTGGCACCAAACGATTATATTTGCATCCGATGACACCTATCGGGTGAGGACGTCTCGGCGGTCAGTTGCTTCCACTCATGTTAACAAAGAAAAACGAGATACCCTTAACGTCTAGAGATAGGACATACTTACAGGACATGTGCATCAGTATGTTTTGCGGAAAGGATTTACATTTGAAGCATGTCGGGCAGCCAGCTCAAGGTCAACATCGATATCGCGGCGCAACGCCATCTACCGGTAGAACGTAGCTGTAAACGGAAGGTATTGGACCAGTGTGACTTGAGCAGACTTGCAGTATGCCTCGCAGGGTACTGCGAACATTACCGTAAAATCAGTAAGTCTGGAAGAGGGCGCATTAATTGTATGAGAGAATGTGATACATCCATCAATAAAATTGCTGCTCGTATGGGACGAAGTGTTTTGGCAGTGCAACGGGTGTGTGCAGAATGGTTCACGGAACGCCGTAGAACACGAGGAGAGTCGCCACGTCGCACCACCCAGACCACCCTCCGAGAAGATCGACACTTCATTCGAGTGGCATTGCAGGAGGGATCTGGATCCTCTTCGGCGCTGGAGTGATAGTGGAACCGTTTAACACATCGCATACTATCACTACACTGAAAGTCCATCGCCGTTGATTATTGCATGGGTTACGTGCGCTTCGTCCACTTCTCCGTGTATGTTTGACGGTGTTCAGAAAAATACTAGACGGCAATGATGTATGGAACGACATCGCTGGGGACCGGGATGGCATACGATAGTGTTTTAGGATGAATCCAGATTGTGTTTGAAAATAATGATGGCGATTTGGATTGCCGCAGACAGGGGAAGCGAAATCACAGTTATTGCTTTCACACAAAACATACAGCGCTAACACAAGGCCTCATGGTTTGGGGTGCTGTAGGGGATAACCACAAATCACAGTCGCTGATTGTCTCGAGAGCTGTGACCAATGTGACCGTTGTTAAAGACATCCTGCGACCTGTACCCATACTCTTTCTGTACAATACCCCCGACGCCACTTTCAGCTAGACAATGCTCGGCCACATGTTGCCGAACTACACTCCTGGAAATGGAAAAAAGAACACATTGACACCGGTGTGTCAGACCCACCACACTAGCTCCGGACACTGCTGTACAAGCTGTACAAGCAATGATCACACGCACGGCACAGCGGACACACCAGGAACCGCGGTGTTGGTCGTCGAATGGCGCTTGCTGCGCAGCATTTGTGCACCGCCGCCGTCAGTGTCAGCCAGTTTGCCGTGGCATACGGAGCTCCATCGCTGTTTTTAACACTGGTAGCATGCCGCGACACCGTGGACGTGAACCGTATGTGCAGTTGACGGACTTTGAGCGAGGGCGTATAGTGGACATGCGGGAGGCCGGGTGGACGTACCGCCGAATTGCTCAACATGTGGGGCGTGAGGTCTCCACAGTACATCGATGTTGTCGCCAGTGGTCGGCGGAAGGTGCACGTGCCCGTCGACCTGGGACCTGACCGCAGCGACGCACGGATGCACGCCAAGACCGTAGGATCCTACGCAGTGCCGTAGGGGACCGCACCGCCACTTCCCAGCAAATTAGGGACACTGTGGCTCCTGGGGTATCGACGAGGACCATTCGCAACCGTCTCCATGAAGCTGGGCTACGGTCCCGCATACCGTTAGGCCGTCTTCCGCTCACGCCCCAACGTCGTGCAGCCCGCCTCCAGTGGTGTCGCGACAGGCGTGAATGGAGGGATGAATGGAGACGTGTCGTCTTCAGCGATGAGAGTCGCTTCTGCCTTGGTGTCAATGATGGTCGTATGCGTGTTTAGCGCCGTGCAGGTGAGCGCCACAATCAGGACTGCATACGACCAAGGCACACAGGGCCAACACCCGGCATCATGGTGTGGGGAGCGATCTCCTACACTGGCCGTACACCTCTGTTGATCGTCGCGGGGACACTGAATAGTGCACGGTACATCCAAACCGTCATCGAACCCATCGTTCTACCATTCCTAGACCGGCAAGGGAACTTGCTGTTCCAACAGGACAATGCACGTCCGTATGTGCTCTAGAAGGTGTAAGTCAACTACCCTGGCCAGCAAGATCTCCGGATCTGTCCCCCATTGAGCATGTTTGGCACTGGATGAAGCGTCGTCTCACGCGGTGTGCACGTCCAGCACGAACGCTGGTCCAACTGAGGCGCCAGGTGGAAATGGCATGGCAAGCCGTTCCACAGGACTACATCCAGCATCTCTACGATCGTCTCCATGGGACAATAGCAGCCTGCATTGCTGCGAAAGGTGGATATACACTGTACTAGTGCCGACATTGTGCATGCTCTGTTGCCTGTGTCTATGTGCCTGTGGTTCCGTCAGTGTGATCATGTGATGTATCTTACCCCATGAATGTGTCAATAAAGTTTCCCCTTCCTGGGACAATGAATTCACGGTGTTCTTATTTCAATTTCCAGGAGTGTAATTCGTGCCTTATTAGTGTCACAGGAAGTCAGCCTTTTGCCTTGGCCCGCCAGATAATCAGACTTGTCGCCAGTCGAAAATGTGTTGCACGTGCTTGGAACGACGGGTGCAGCGCTGTGGCCCAACGCAACCACGACAGTTTAACTTTGGCAACAGGTGAATGACCATGGATGGCTATACCACAGGACGCCATTCGCGCCTTATACGAGTCGAAGCCACCGCGCATGGAATACGTTAGTATAGCCAATGGCGCACCCTGTGCCTGCTAGGCAACAGGACACATTCTTGAGCGAAGTATCTGAAATGCTTATCATTCCTGCAGAACAAACTAATGTACATTTCTTGTGAATATGAACATCCTATCTCTAGTCGTTCAATGTGTTAAGGTGTTGTGTCCTTTCTGAACATAACAGTACACTCATGGAGTCGTTGAGTTGTTTGCACTCTTGTGTAAGGTCTGAGTCTAAAGTTGTTACAATGACATTCCTTGACTGTTTCATTCTGTAATAGCTTCCTTCGTTGAGAGTAATAAGCAAACTATCAGAAACGCGCATACTCTAAACGAAGGTGACGTCTGACGGAATTCTTGTAAGACACAATGTAGGAATTGGTCACCATCGTGAGTTGTATTACAACACAGTTTTTGAAATTAGCGTCATTTCTATAGGTGACACAGGCTTTAAACCTTAGAGTTCTGTAAGTCAGCGACAGGAGTCGTTAACTTTTAAACATAATTTAACTTTCATTTTTGCGTATTAAGACTGTAAAAAGTAAATCGCGAAGAGACTTAATTCTGATTCTTCGTCGAAGGCACAATTTTCATTCGGTTCACTGGAACGGTCACTCTAGCACTCGTATTCGCTAATGTGTGTAACACAAAGCGCTTAGAAACGTGCAATCGTAGGCAGCGTGCTCTCCGAAGAGTATAACCACTTTCCGGTGAATACACCATCCCTAAATGTCAGGCGCATGACAGTTACTTGTCCTTCAGCTGTGAGCAGTGTGAATGTCACGCCACAGACGGAAAGCAGCAAAATGAACTAACACAGTCACACAGTGCAAGCTTTCACAGTCCGTATTTTCGTCATTACTGACATTAGTTATACGTGCATAAGGCCGTGGCCAAATCATATTCCTTGGTGTAACGTTTCTTCTACTACTGTTGGAGATATCATCAGAGAGACACTTTTTAGTGACATGTTTCCTTGTCCATGCTCACTTTCCGACACTATCTTACATAATCTCATGAAGAAGAAAAATATGAGTTATTGTATAGAAGATTGTAAACCGTACGGCTCAAATTTTTCCATCCAATGACGGAAACGTAGACTGAATTCAACGTCTTGGAGACACGCGCAATTTTTAATCGATCGGAGCTGGAAAATTCAGATAGGGAAGATGCGGCTATTTTCGACGGAAGGTAACGCGGAATAGTTGCGGGAGACGCAAGGCCACTGAAAGACAGTTCCGGAGATTAGATTACATAAGATTTACTTTCATTCCAATTGATCGGTAGTCAGGAGGTCCTCCTGGATGTAAAACATGTCATAAAAACAATAATACATGACAAATATTTACAAAAAAAATGGCTCTGAGCACTATGGGACTTAACTTCTGAGGTCATCATTCCACTAAAACTTAAAACTACTGAAACCTAACTAACCTAAGGACATCACACACACCCATGCCCGAGGCAGGATTCGAACCTGCGACCGTAGTGGTCGCGCGGTTCCAGACTATAGCGCCTAGAACCGCTCGGCCACCCCGAGCCGGCAAATATTTACAACTCAAACAATTAAGCTAAAGTACCATTCCACAGGTCCCAAATGGAATGATCGTAATGTTTTTAATGAACGCTATATGAAAGAATCGTTTCACAAACACTAATTAACTGAATTTAAAATAAAAAAATGTTTTTATTTATTTGTAAGGTAATAAACGTGTAGCACAGCTACTACAACACTTAGTGCCATGAAATGGTGCAAAAGTTAGATTGTACACACACACACACACACACACACACACACACACACTTAGTTATACAATTAACCCTTTACTGCACTGAAATTGTGCAGAAGTTATATTGTATTTATACATATATACACACAAATCGGTTGGTTCTACAAGAAATTCATCAATGGAGTAGAAGAACTTGGCCACCAATAAATCCTTTACGCTTCTCTTAAACTGAATTTCATTTGTTGTTAAGCTTTTCATGGCTGCTGGCAAATTATTGAAAATGTTTGTTCCTGCATAATGAACACCTTTTTGTACAAGACTGAGTGACTTTAAATCCTTGCGAAGATTATTCTTATTTCTATTATTGATTCCATGAACTCAGCTGTTGGTTTGAAAAAGTGATATATTTTTTATGACAAACTTTATTAAGGAATAAATATATTGGGGAAAAGGGGAACTTTGTGTAGGAATACTTCCCCAGTTACAGATTGTGCATCATCTCTGCTGACATTTTTGGCAACAGGACGGTACTCGCTGATCTTTTATTCAGTTTTTGTAGCAGGAAGTTCGTAAAATATGAATCACTACTTACCTTAACATTTGTAAGGATAAGGAATAAAGCAAACTGATGTTGGTGGAATGTATAGTCATCGTGATGTATGCTATAACCACAGAGAAGTTGGTTGCAGTCTTGACAGTGTCTCAGTGGAATTTCATTAAAGGCAGCGTAACCCAGTGGTGCTCAACTGTCACTGCTCTGACGGGGTGCCTCAGGCACTTTGCCCCTTCCCCACCCTTCATGAAGCCCGCCCCCCCCCCCCTCTTTCCCCCGCTTCACCACACTTTCAGGGTAATTACACCGGGTAACGACCCGCACAGGTTATTGCCCGTCACGTCGGACCCAGTAATTTATTGGATTACTTGAAGGGGATAGCCGGTGGAAAGAAGGGAATGAGAAGACAGAGAAAACGAGAGTGTGTAAATGTAATAGAGGTTTTTTTCATTTAAAATTATGTACAGTGTAACAATTTTTAAAAAATGTGTGTGAAAATGTGTGTGGTTGATTAAGATAAATGTGTAACATGTAATATTCGGTTAGTTGATCACAATCGTCATGATACTAAGGTAGGAAGGAAGGAAGATAGCTTTTAATGTCACGTCGGCATCGACGACATTAGAGATAGAGCACAAGGTCGGACGGTTGCAGCGATGGGGAAGAAAATCGATCGTACCGTTTCAAAGAAACCATCCCGCGTTTTGCCTCGATCGATTCAGGGAATTCACGGAATTCGAATCCAGAGTTTGTTACAAGTTTCATTCGTCACTTCAATCAGCATGCACGCAGCAGGTATATTCGAGAAGGTCTCTGATACCATATAGTTTCATTTTATTTAAGTATCTATGCCTTTGTTTCACGCAGTAGTGAGGTCTTGTTCTAAAACAGTTGAAGAGAATCTGCATGTTCCTTACCGATATGATAACTAACATTTTTAATGAAAGGGAGATAAATTGGTTTCTTCCATCGTTTGTTTTGGCAATTGTTTATCGCTCTGATGTTATTTTGTCACAGATCTCTATTTAGTTCTTTTCTCGAGAAGCCATTTTCCTGGATGCCTTCATCAAATATTTTTAGCCTGCGTGTATCTGTTCGGATGTGCAAATTCTTTTGCCTTTGTCAACCATGGACTACGACCACAGAACTCGGGAGATTCTTCAGCAGCTAAAACTGTTATGAAACCCTTCAGTGTAAGCTTAAATAAGGGCTGTCTGGAGGTTGCGGAAATTCAGTGGTCATTCAAGCAATCTTTAGCCAGTAGGTATGCGTAATATACAATTTCAGTATTACTTTTGCTTACGTCGCCTTCTATCGTTTTAGACAACAAATTTTTCTCACAGCTCAATAATCAAAATGCTACATTTTTCTGAAGTATACGTAACCGAACACTTCATACAGCTGCTTGCTACGAAATGCGAAAGATAATAAGATTTTATCGTTTAAAGCATACATCTCCAGTTGCAATTATGCGCCAAATAATGGAGGTTTACGGAGCAAGTGTAGTATCGTCATAGCAACTGTGGTTTCGGCAACAGGAATTTGAAAAGTGGAAGAACTGACGTGCGGGAGGAGGGTAGATCATGATGGACAAGCACGTCAATCTCAAACGACAATGTGTGACATGTCAAATGGTTGTTTCAATCCGACGGTCGCATTCATGTGATGTGCATAGCACAGGAACGCTATATTGCCACTGGCAGCGTAGCAGATATTGTGTGCAACACGTTGGATTACCGGAGGACGTTTTCGCGCTGGATAACGCGGCAACTCTCAGACGAGAATGAAGCCAAGCGATTGGCACCGTCTCTCCAGCACTTCAATGGGGAATATGCTCCATATTGGTAACATGTCGGCACAAAGGATAAAACTTGGGTGAAACATATGCCATCTGAAATGAAGACCAGTCGGTATTAGAGAGATTGTTCCCTCAACGCCCCCCTCTAAATAGGATGTTAAAAAAAACGACCGCATCTGCAAAGAAATCAACGCCACAGTGTGTGCTGCTGGTTGATTTACTCATCTGCTCACGCATGATGAAACTGCGAGAGCTACTGGTTCATTGTTTCAAGTGGACTGTACTGGAACACCTTCCCTGCAACTCATACCTCGCACCAAATGATCTTCGTCTCTTCGGATCGTTACGAAGCACCTGGCGGGATGTCACTTCAAAGCCGATGGTGTCATTCAGAGACTTTCCACTGGTACTGTTTCGACAAATTAATTTATCGATAGAACAGAAGCAAAATCATAATGTCACTTTGACAGCGCGCGACCGTGATAGCACTTTTATTAGAATTGTTTTTCAGCCATTTATCACACGTGCATCTCATTACTAATACCCTTTCGGTGTTAGCTACCTTATTATCAGCTATAGCAAGTATAATAGATAAACTTCATTTAACAATAATTATATTACAACCACCAGACTAAACTACAACTGACATTTTTATAGCCTCCACTAGTAGTATGCGTAACTACGTAAAAATATCCAGTTTGTCGCTGCTAAACACTAAACGTATCTTGTAAGTTTTTCTGTGCACCACGTACACGTCGCAATGTCCAAAATAAAACTTGTAGTGAGACATTTTGTGCTGGCCTGGTAAAAATTAGAATGTTTGCAGATTGTACCTACTCCTATGCCTCACTGTTATCAAAGCACTATCTTTGTTCTCGAAAAAATCCTTCTATTCCAGCCTTTGCTAAGACGTAACTTCTTGTGTGTTTTGTTTTTCGCAAACAAGAAACTTTGGAAATTTGTGGTACGCTCTAGATACTGCTTAGGTATGATGTAATAAATGTCCAACAACTTATGGCGCAAAAGCCGAAATCTGGACAGTACAAAGATAAATAAAGTAACACACAGTCATTTGGTGATCTACCCCTTAAAAATAAGATTTCATTGTGTTTGTTGTAATATGAAACACCTGTTTCACAAAAAATAAAGGTTCCATGAATGGCCTTTAACAACAGTCGCACTCCTTAATAAACCTTCCACTATTCCCTACAAGTTTACAATACTTTGTTCTACTTTCTCTACCTTCCTTTCATTCTATTTATTTTTCCTTACAGAGACCAGAGATTCCAGACAAAGCGCCCTCCAGACGAAATGTAGCCCCCATAGGGGGCTATGTCCTTGGGAATATGTAGATGTCCACCACAGGGGCCCTTAGCCACGACTGATAGCACTTCCATTCACTTGTGTCAAGATTCTGTTGGTTTTTTTTATGTTCTGTTGCCTCCCTTGGCCAAGTGTTGTTGCTTTCGACCCCAGAGGTACAGTTTTTATAGGCCCGAGGCTGTCTTTCATTTTCATTTAGTATCTCCAATGGTGAATGTTTGGCACAAAGTTTCAGAGTCTTCAGAATCAAAGGTATGAGGAACATCCACTGAAATTCGATAAATGAATAAGACCTCGAAAAATTCAAAGTATCCCTCCCAAAAAAAGTGCAAAAAGACACGAGTCGCATGACCCCTGCACAGTGTACGGTGTAACGTGGCAGAACGTTATGCACTCAACAGGGGAGGGTGAAACGCAAAATTTACGGAGCCTCTAAATAATAGAAGCATTTTGATTCTGAACACTCTGAAATATAATTCCTGGCCCACCTAGAAGTTGTGGTGAACCAATGGCTAGTAACCAACTGTTGGAACACACACACTACTTCTAGTACCCCAAGAGTCCTAGGAAACGGGATGGTAGCAAATCTAGATGGCAAAGCTATGGAAAAGGACAAACGAAAATGGCTCAACTGATATATCAAAATAGCAATCAGAAATGTCAGAGAAATTTTCAAAAAGTGACAGAATAGGCAATTATATTAAAAGGCATAAGCGTCGAAGCTGTAGCAGTCACAGAAACGTAAACGAAAATGAGAGGTAATAAGGATGTAAGTGACTATATTATGTTCTATAGTGCAGTAGAAAAAAAGAACGAAAGAGCAGGTAAAAATGTGGCATTACTCCTGTGTAAGAAATGGGGAAAAAAAGGAGATGAAGGATTGCACATACATATACATACATAAGAAGACCCACAGCCAGAATGGAATGGAGAAGAAGCAACGCCACAATTATAAGCATGTATGCGCCAGTAGAAGGAAGGAAGAATCAGTATACAACATCCTATGAAGAACTACAGAAAACTCTGAAAAATACAATGCTCTTGATGAGACAACTATAGCGGGTGACTTCAGTGATAGAACAGGAAATTTCCCAGTAACGAATACTGAGGGGCTTTTCGAAGATCAGTTAAGTAATGTGAATGGAAAAGCAGTAAAAGCTCGTATCACCATAATGAAAAATATGAAATTAATTTCTTTAAGAAAAGGGATATGGATAAGAATACTTGGGCCAGTGGAACTCTAAGATCAATAACTGACTAAAATTTCGTAAATGGTAACCTAGTGGGTGAAGTAAGAAATACAGACGTACATAGCCGGCCGCTGTGGCCGAGCGGTTCTAGGCACTTCAGTCTGGCACCGCGCTGCTGCTACGTCGCAGGTTCGGATCGTGCCTCGGGCATGGATGCGTGTCATGTACTTAAGTTTGTTGGGTCTAAGTAGTTCTAAGTCTAGTGGACTGATGACCTCAGATGTTAAGTCGCACAGTGCTTAGAGCCATTTGAACAGAGGACAAGATACAGGATCAAATTATTTTCTAGTAATTTCCAGAAAAGATCTTTTTACGAAATGGAAGAAAATTACCAAATCAATAAGTAACCAACAAGATCGAAGTGTTTATAAAGTATACTAGCTTGGATGGACTACATCTATCATTTTCACCAGAGAAGATTAACTGAAAACTTGCACACTAATGATAATTAAGAAGAAGAATGGCAAAATCCGAACAATGTGATATACCGAGTGCTGGAGAAACACTTGGTGAAAAGAAAAATAATTAGGAAATGGAGGGGCCAAAATTTAGGTAAGGATATAATGAAAGCTGTTAAAGACAAATAGGATGCTTATATAAAATACTTAAGCAACCCCACAGCTAGAAAGAGGTAATACTATAAATAGAGAATAAATATATAATAAGAAAGTCACACCAAGAACATTGGAAATTATTTCTGATATGAAGTATAACGTTCACATGGACAAGAAAATATCAGATAAGGTCTTAAAACAGCAGAAAAAGAGAACATACAAATAAACAATACCGAAAAAGAAAAATAACTAAATCACACAGGATTATGAAACAGCACAAGAAATTGAAGTTGAACAAAGAGGTGAGAAGGAATTAGATGAAATACTGTCTGCCTTAAGATACTTTAGGAACATAAAAGCGACGGAAAGAGATGGTATTAATGCTGAATTGCTAAAATATGAGGAAATGATGCTACATCTACGACTGCTACATCTCTTGAACGAATTATGTAAGATTAAAAGAATCACCAGAGACTGAAAGATTTCCAGAGTGATTACAGTTTTTAAAAAAGGAGATAAAAGCCCATGCAATAACAACACAGGAATACGTTTGTTGCACTCAGCATACAAAATGCATGCTAATATTTTAAATCCCGCGTTCGATTCCCAGCGGGGTCAGGAATTTTCTCTGCCTCGGGCAGACTGGGTGTTGTCTGATGTCCTTAGGTTAGTTAGGTTTAGGTAGTTCTCTGTTCTAGGGGACTGATGACCATAGATGTTAAGTCCCATAGTGCCCAGAGCCATTTGAATATTTGTAACACAAGACTTAAAAACATAACGGAAGTAGTACTGCCTTAGGAACAAAGGAGTATCTGGAAAGGACTCTCTACGGTAGATGCAGTTTTTATTTTGCAGCAGATAATACATGAATGCAGAAAATATAATCAACAAACACAGACAGCTTTTATCGATTTAAAAAAAAGGCTTTTGACAATGTCCATAGACAGAAAGTTTGGAAGACGATAACGACCCTGGATATCCGAAATATTTAATAAATGTAATAAGATGTTCCTATCAGAACACGACTGTTACTCTATATCTCAACGGAAAAATGACTATTCAGATACAAAATAACGAAGAAGTACCCCAAGGCTGCTGTATCTCCCGAACTTTAACATTTACGTACATAGATTAATGTATTTATGGAATATGGAAATTGAGAAAGATATGTATTAGACAGGAGAACTCGTTTAGATAACTTACCACATGTTGAGGACGCAGATCCTAGCAGATGCAGAAGAGGCCCTTCAGAAAGGATTCACTTACTGATGCAGGTAAGTGCGAAATCTGATATGTCGATCTCAACAGATAAAGCTAAGACGATATCCTTAATGGGGAAAGAACATATTAGAAGCAAAACAGCGGTAGATTAGAGCACTTCAGTGCAAGTAAACCACTGTAGTTTGGGTGACACGTGGCTACAGAAAAGATACAGAAATTAAGCTTAGTACGTTCAGACGGTTATGTGTATAATTAACAGAACCGTTAAAAACAAAACTCGAAAAAAATACTCAAATTAAATTCGCCAAAACAGTTTCAGTCCCTAGACAGCTGTAAGAAAGTGAGACCAGGATGATAAGCAAAAAGCAAGAAACGCACAAGAAATGAAATTCCTGAGACGAGTTGAAGGATGCACAATAGAAAACGGACTAAGGAATCAAGATATCGGAGAAAAACTAAGAATTTGGAGCCTAAATGATGAAATTCTAAATTATAGAAAAAATGGAACGAATACCTAGAAACAAAGGAGAACATGAGACTCCCCTGAAAGGCTAAAATTGATAAGTACCTCGTAACATTTGATAAGGGAGACGCTGGGCATCGACGTTGGCTCAAGGAGAAATGCATCCACTAGATTGTGAGAGGATCAGCATTATTTTCGTCTCCGTCTTTCAGTGAAATGTTTAAACCGAGTACTTCACACAAGAGCAGCAGACTAGCTTTCTCTATCTCCACAAATGCTAGAAACGTAGATTTGTCTTTCCTTAATCTTTCTTCTACGACAAGTTGTAGGTTCAGTATTGCCTCACGTGTTCCAACATTTCTACGGAATGCAAACTGATCTTCCCCGAGGTCGACTTCTATCAGTTTTCCCATTCGCCTGTAAAAAATCATGTTAGTATTTTGCAGCTGTGACTTATTAAACTGGTAGTTCGGTAATTTTCACATCTGTCAGCATCTGCTTTCTTTGGGACTGGAATTATTATATTCTTCTTGAAGACTGAGGGTATTTCGCCTGCCTCATACATCTTGCTCACCAGATGGTAGAGTTTTGTTAGGCCTGGCTCTCCCAAGGGTATCAATAGTTCCCACGAAATGTTGTCAACTCCTGGGGACTTGTTTTGGCTTAGGTCTTTGAGTGCTCTATCAAATTCTTCAAGCAGTAACACATCTCCCATATCATACTCATCTACGTCCTCTTCCATTTCCGTAATATTGCCCTCTAGTACGTCGTCCCTGTATAGACCCTCTATATCCACCTTCCACCTTTCTGCTTTCCCTTCTTTGCTTAGAACTGGGTTTCCATCTGAGCTCTTGACATTCATGCAAGTGGTTCTCATTCCTCCAAATGTCTTTTTAATTTTACTGTAGGCTGTATCTATCTTACTCCTCGTGAGATAAGCCTCTACGTCCTTACATTTGTCCTCTAGCCATGCCTGCTTACCCATTTTGCACTTCCTGTCGATCTCATGTTTGAGACGTTTGTATTCCTTTTTGCCTGCTTCATTTACTGCATTTTTATATTTTCTCCTTTCATCAATTAAATTCAATATTTCTTCTGTTACCCAAGTATTTCTCCTAGCCCTCGTTTTTTTACATACTTGATCCTCTGCTGCCTTCACTACTTCATCCCTCAAAGCTACCCATTCTTCTTCTACTGTATTTCTTTCCCCCATTCTTGTCAATTGTTCCCTTATGCTCTCCCTGAATCTCTGTACAACCTCTGTTTCTTTCAGTTTATCCAGGTCCTATCTCCTTAAATTCCCACCTTTTTGCAGTTTCTTCAGTTTTAATCTACAGTTCATACCCAATAGATTGTGGTCAGAGTCCACATCTGCCCCTGGAAATGTCCGCAATTAAAAACCTGGTTCCTAAATCTATGTCTTACCATTATATAATCTATCTGAAACCTTTTAGTATCTACATGGTTCTTCCCTGTATAGAATTGTCTTTCATGGTTCTTGAACCAAGTGTTAGCTATGATTAAGTTATGTTCTGTGCAAAATTCTACCAGGCGGCTTCCTCTTTCATTTCTTAGCCCCAATCCATATTCACCTACTACGTTTCCTTCTCGTCTTTTTCCTCCTGCCGAATTCCAGTCCCCGGAACAAATCCACGCGGCTGATTAGTGTCGCGGTCTGGTGTGCCGGCCACCCTTTGGACGGTTTTTAAGGCGGTTTTACATCTGCCTTGGCGACTGCGGGCTGGTTCTCCTTATTCCGCCTCATTTACACTATGTCGGCGCAATCACTTTCTTCACGTATGCGTACACAATAATTACTTTGTTAGTCTACTACGCAAACATTTGGGTTACCCTCGTCTGGTGTGATATGTTCCCGGAGGGGTCCACTGGGAGCCGAACCGCCCAACAACTTTGGGTTGTATTTGGGGTGGCGGTAGGCTGAGTGGACTGCGGTAGCCTCTTGTGAGGTTATCAACCACTGAGGGCTACGGCAGGTCGAAGCCTCTTTGTCGCCTGCCGGTATGGCCGAGCGGTTCTAGGCGCTTCAGTGAGGGACCGCGCGAAGCGACGGTCGCAGGTTCGAATCCTGCTTCGGGCATGGACGTTTGTGATGTCCTTAGGTTAGTTAGGTTTAAGTAGTTCTAAGTTCTCAGGGACTGATGACTTAAGATGTTAAGTCCCATAGTGCTCAGAGCCATTTGAATACAGGTTTTAAATACTGGCTTTGGCTGATATGGTCGGCATCTATTGTTCACCGTGAAGTCGAGAACCATAGATGCGCTGTCCTTCAGCATGATGTAATCGGAAAACAATGTAGTTCCTGTCAATTAATATCGAGTTCCACGTTTCTCTCAGAATCTCTCGCGCTTTGTGACAGTTCTCTAGTTCTTAAGTACGATTGACAGCTATGCCACTTTGATTCACATGCGATCGATATGAGTCGCGATGAGTAAAGTGTCCTGAACTTGGAACACTTCCACAAGAAGCCCACTAGCATGAAAATTACCCTCTATACTTAAGAACACAATGAGTTCAACAGAAATGGTCTGCGTTGACCGTCACAAACATGTAACAACTTCTATAATAGGTTCGTAACAGGAAAGTAGCTTCACAACTAAGCCAAGTACCTGGAACTCAAGTCTTGATTGAGGAAACAACGCAATTAAAGTTTATATAGTCAGAGGTCGTTCTCCAATAGTCTGGCTATGAAATATTTAAGTCCTCGCTCTCCTAAAGGGGAGCACATTGGAAAAAATCTAACACGTAAATTGCGATCTGTACGAGTTCACAGTTGCTACAGTCTTGCCATAGGAGTTCGACAGAATACCAAAAGGCCTGGGAGCACATTGCCGAGGTCCTTGGCGATGAAAGCGGCGTGCGGCCGAGGCGTTACTGAATGCGGAGCAGACTTCTCTTGGCAGGCTGCGTCGTAACTGCCGTGTTTGGCGCGGGTGCGGTCCTTAATAACTGCTCGGCCGAGGTACACTTCTTCCCGATTGGACTTGCGAACATTGGAGGATGCAGCAAAAGGCACGCGGTAGGAGTTACATCTCTCGTTCTGATTTACACACTCTCTGTGCGTTGGTCTGTTGTACGCGAAGGAGCTTTGCAGGGCGCGCTGCAAATGTAGCCGGAACGTTGTGTAGTCGCAGGGGCAGATGTGGCAACCAGCCCGACGGCGCAGTGATGCGGTGTTGCGCCCGCGCCTGATAGCTTTTGCGACACGCCAAGGATCGGGCCAGTCAATTCTCGGCTCAGAGTAGTGTTCGCCGTTCTGCTTTGCTAAAAGCACTTCTCCCTGGGGCATTACTTACTAAGAATACGGCATCTAACTCTTCTTCTTTGAAGTGATTTACACTGAGTGCAAATCACAGAGTGGCATAGATTTACATCAGGCCCATGTTCGCAAAAAAAAAAAAAAAAAAAATAATACTTTGCCTTGACGGTCTTTCGTTGTTAGTTTAAAAGCCTCAAAAGACAAAAGCCTATTGAAATCAGCAGCTTGAGAAGTTGCCGTAGACTGAGAGTGCTTGTCGCTGCGCATAGTGATTCATCTATGTCACCTTTATAAACATTCCCGTACAGCTGAGTCGATCACAAACCTAATATCATATTGCTCATACCAGCGTTTCTCTGTGTCTTCAATAAAGTCCTACGCGACAGGCGTTCCAGATGAAGATATTTATTTGCCTCAGGATGATAAAGTACCTGTTCCCACTGGATCGACAATAGTTAACAAACAGGCACATTCCTCAAGCACGTAAAACCCAAAGGTAACTTCTTCGTCTTTTCTTCACGGCGCTCCATGTTATCAGGTTTAATCTCACAGATTAATCTACGTTAAGAATTGATCTGTGTTAAGAAGCAAACACGAAGACGTTACCGTTGTGTTTTACGTGCTTGAGGAATGTGCCTGTTTGTTAACTATTGTCGATCCAGTGGGAACAGGTACTTTATCATCGTGAGGCAAATAAATATCTTTATCTGGAACGCCTGACGCGTAGGACTTTATTGAAGACACAGAGAAACGCTGGTGTGGGCAATATGATGTTAGGTTTGTGATCGACTCAGCTGTACGGGAATGTTCACAACGTGCCTCTTTAATTCGGAAGTGTTACATTCCTGGAGATCAACCGAATGTGTATGTGGCCCTTCTATATATATTAAATCCGGGTTCGAGGAGACTTCCGTGTATATGACATGTGGTATGAGAGGGGCGAACAATTTTAAACCGTTAGCTTTCTTCGGCATAAGCAGCAAATATAACTATGTCTACGATGATATTATGATGGTTCAAATGGCTCTGAGCACTATGGGATTTAGTTTCTGAGGTCATCAGTCACCTACACCTTAGAATTACTTAAACCTAACTAACCTAAGAACATGACACATACCCATGCCCGAGGCATTTCGTATTATGAGAGCAAACTGCCTGCAGTTGTTTTATGACGTTTCCCGTTCTTTATCGAATAAACAATATATATTAGTTCCCTTATAAGCATTTATAAACGTGATCATTTTCCCGTCGGACCTCTACTATCATTTAACTTTCGGTGTTAATCCCAATTAAAAACATTTTGCGATTGTCTGTAAGCTCATGTTTCGTTCGAAAATGTGAAACATTCTCATTGATCACGCCTTGCGCCAGAGTACGTAATGATTTAAAATTTAATTAAAATGGGAAATAAAGACGCTGATGTATTTGAGATGACAAAATGTTTAATTGGTACCACAACTCATTAATGTTACACGTTAATATGCAACCCAGTGAATAAACGAAATTGCCTTACATGAACGGCCATCTCCATTATCATTATCTGCGTGCAGATCAGCTGACGCTGATGTAAGCGTTTTTGCATCTACATACGTGTTCCCTGCATTCCGTTATGAGGCGGCTTTTGTGATGCCTGTAAATTCGCCTGTAAATTCGCCAATCTGGTGCCTATGCTGCGAGACAGCATTCCGGTGGATATGAAATATCGATCATTCGATTTTTCCAAAACTATTAGGTAAAAATTAATTGATTTCTGCACATAATACTCCGACATCTTCAATCGTTAATGCACTGAGTTTCTTTTCGTCATTCGTCACACTTACGGTGCTACATTAAATACAAATTTGCATGAAATAGTAAAGGCTTCTTGGATTTAAGAACACATTGCACAAATTTTGCGAGTAGTTAACTTCGAGTCATACATTTTAGTGAACAAAATGTATAAATTATCGAAATTTTGTTTAAATCTGAGAGAATAGCAATAAATCATTTCGTTCACGAGTTGGAGTTTATATCGCCGGCCGCTGTGACCGAGCGGTTCTAGGCGCTTCATTCCGAAACCGCAATGCTGCGGCGGTCGCAGGTACAAATCCTGCGTCGGGCATGGATGTCTGTGAGTTACGTTTAAGTAGTTCTAAGTTCTAGGGGACTGATGACCTCAGATCTTGAGTCCTATAGTGCTTAGAGCCATTTGAACCATTTTTGGAGTTTATATCGGATTGTCGGGCGGGACGCGCCCAATTTCGTCCATGTGGACTTGCCAACTGCTATGAAATACTTCTCATTTCTTTTTAAGAAAAATATTAGCTGAAAAGTTTGATTTTAGTGCATCTTACTGTCTTAGATATTCGCTTGACTGATGTACTATTTGTTGTATGTGCTACATATTGTGTTACTTCAAACTAAGTAAAACATTGCGCGAAAAGATTTTGCAGAGATAAAAACACATTGGATAAATTTTGGGTATGTTTGGTTTTACTAAATACATTTCAGTGAACTACGTGTGTTTGAGATACGGAAATTTTATTTAAAATTGAGAGCGGAAGAATAACTCATATTTTCGTTCTCAACTTTTTGGTTATATGTCCCAAGGATGGTTCGTGCGACGCGCCTATTCACGTCCTTACGCATCACAGATCATTTTGTCATAAAAAGTGTTACATCTCATAAATGATTCAAGATAATGAATCGTAACTACATTTTTATTCATTGAGATATGGAAGTAACACCACCAGTGAGAGGTCGGCAGCTCAGGATGCATTCAGATGTCCATACCACTGTAGAAAGCGGCGCGTGTGCAGACGACCACAACACAAAGGGAACGCTGTAGCAAGACGTGTATATATGCCCGCAGCAGTGAGAGGGCCTCAGATGTAAGAAGAGTAAAAACGTCATAAAATAAACTCCTGTTAATATATGTCTGTATAATATATAATGTTAATATATGTCTTGGGAGAGCCAGTCATGACAAAACTCTACCAGCTGGTGAGCAAGATGTATGAGACAGGCGAAACACCCTCAGACTTCAAGAAGAATATAATAATTCCAATCCCAAAGAAAGCAGGTGCTGACAGATGTGAAAATTACCGAACTATCAGTTTAATAAGCCACGGCTGCAAAATACTAACGCGAATTCTTTACAGACGAATGGAAAAACTGGTAGATGCAGACCTCGGGGAGGATCAGTTTGGATTCCGTCGAAATGTTGGAACACGTGAGGCAATACTGACCTTACGACTTATCTTAGAAGAAAGATTAAGAAAAGGCAAACCTACGTTTCTAGCATTTGTAGACTTAGAGAAAGCTTTTGACAATGTTGACTGGAATACTCTTTTTCAAATTCTAAAGGTGGCAGGGGTAAAATACAGGGAGCGAAAGGCTATTTATAATTTGTACAGAAACCAGATGGCAGTAATAAGAGTCGAGGGGCATGAAAGGGAAGCAGTGGTTGGGAAAGGAGTGAGACAGGGTTGTAGCCCTCCCCGATGTTATTCAATCTGTATATTGAGCAAGCACTAAAGGAAACAAAAGAAAAATTCGGAGTAGGTATTAAAATTCATGGAGACGAAGTAAAAACTTTGAGGGTCGCCGATGACATTGTAATTCTGTCAGAGACGGCAAAGGACCTGGAAGAGCAGTTGAACGGAATGGACAGTGTATTGAAAGGAGGATATAAGATGAACATTAACAAAAGCAAAACAAGGATAATGGAATGTAGTCAAATTAAATCGGGTGATGCTGAGGGAATTAGATTAGGAAATGAGACACTTAAAGTAGTAAAGGAGTTTTGCTATTTAGGAAGTAAAATAACTGATGATGGTCGAAGTAGAGAGGATATAAAATGTAGACTGGCAATGGCAAGGAAAGCGTTTCTGAAGAAGAGAAATTTGTTAACATCGAATATAGATTTATGTATCAGGAAGTCGTTTCTGAAAGTATTTGTTTGGAGTGTAGCCTTGTATGGAAGTGAAACATGGACGATTACTAGTTTGGACAAGAAGAGAATAGAAGCTTTCGAAATGTGGTGCCACAGAAGAATACTGAAGATAAGGTGGATAGATCACGTAACTAATGAGGAGGTATTGAATAGGATTGGGGAGAAGAGAAGTTTGAGGCACAACTTGACTAGAAGAAGGGATCGGTTGGTAGGACATGTTTTGAGGCATCAAGGGATCACAAATTTAGCATTGGAGGGCAGCGTGGAGGGTAAAAATCGTAGAGGGAGACCGAGAGATGAGTACACTAAGCAGATTCAGAAGGATGTAGGTTGCAGTAGGTACTGGGAGATGAAGCAGCTTGCACAGGATAGAGTAGCATGGAGAGCTGCATCAAACCAGTCTCAGGACTGAAGACAACAACAACAACAACAACAACAACAACATAAGAATGTACGTTTAAAAGCAATTTCTTTGAACTTTTAATATATATGTCTATAAAAATGTGCGTTTTTCCTTTACGGACAACTTGAATCTAATCAGTTGTACACGGGATGCCGAATGATGCTTGAAGAACGTCGTTTCATTGTGTCGTCTGTACTTCGACATATGAGAAAGTTCTCTAAATAAATTGCCCAGCAAAATATCTGCCCATCTGTATACATACATTTGGTGAAAACCTCTTCTTGCTATAATGAATAATCTGTGAAGTATGAAGGCTGTTTCGATTTACAAAGGCATGTTGAAAAGCCACGTAATTTTTCAGGTAAAAATTTCTTAAAGCTTTTCCAATAAAACCAAAGCTATTAACATTCTACATATTTATTCAGAAGTAGATATTTTCAGCCCTCTGGAGCTACTGGACTCCAAAATGTGACGTGTAGCATGGTGGTGTGTAGCGTAACTATGTCGCTGTATTAGAAACAGCGGGCTGTAATCGAGTTTCACGAATTCATTCAGTTCATCCACACATTGATCATTCTCTGCTTCAATTGAGCATCCTCTGCTTCAGAAATACAATGCCAGAACAAAAATGAGCCCTGTGACATGTGGAACAGTCCGACGCCTTGGGTTCACTGTCATTGATCACCCTTCGTACGGACCCCAATTGCCACCATTAGATTTTCATAATTTACAGGACGTAAAAACCATCATCGAGGACTTCAATTCGATGGTGATGAAGAGGTAGTGGCTGAACTAAGTTGTGGCTCCGTCAATGAAGTCAAACATTCTGCAGCGACGGTATCAACAATTTGGTTTATCGTTCAGAAAAACGAGTTAATCGCCAGGGCGACTATTTTGTGACACAGTTATGTACAATTGAAGAATAGAGGCAGGGAGTGTTAATAAAGTTTTTTATTTAAAAACTTGTAAGAGTTTGCATATTAAAAATTCCGAGGTATTACTTTTGAGCACACTGTTTTACGGGGTGTTAAAGTCTCTCCGCAGTTCCGTATGATTGTTAGCCGCGCGTTCCGTAAGGCGCAGTGAATATAAAAAAAAATGAAACTCAGTGAAATGCAAGTTATTAATGTATTGAATATTACTTTTTTAGTTACAAATTTTCACATTAAATGTAGAAAGCGTCCCCCCCCTCCTATTGTTGAATACACAATTCAATTCATCTAATCATGTTTCCAAACACAAGCTGTAATATTTCTTCTGTAACAGAAGCAATAAAAGTGGATATTGCAGTTTTCAACTCATCGACGGATTTAGGACGGTTATTATAGACAGTTGCTTTCGCTGCACCCCAGAAGAAAAAGTCAGGTGGATCTAGGTCAGGTGATTGTTAAGGCCAAAGTCCCTGTGAAATTATTCGATCACCAAAAACATCAGCAAGCAGTGACATGGAAACGCGAGCTGTATGTGCGGTTGCACCATCTTGAAACTTCCTGGCAGATTAAAACTGTGTGCCGGACCGAGACTCGAACTCAGTAACTTTTCCTTTCGCGGGCAAGTGCAGTCAATGCCTTTCGCGGTCCAGAGTTCGAGTCTCGTGCCGGCAGACAGTTTTAATCTGCCAGGAAGTTTCATATCAGCGCATGCTCCGCTGCAGAGTGAAAATCTCATTCTGCACAATCTTGTTGAAAATAACTGTTCACTATTTCACTTTACGCAAGTTCTCCTATGAATGAACCACTGCAGTATCGTTGCGCGTTTATTATTTCGTTGAAAAATATGGGACCCTCAATATGACGTCTATAAATTGCAATCCAATCTCCTATTTTCACAGAATGATGTGATTCCTCATGAATACACAATGAATTTGCAGCACCCCACTCATGCTAGACTTTTGCGAGTTCATGTACTCGGACAAATGAAACCACACATCAGTGAAAGACGTTTCATAAAGAATATCCCTTCCATTTTGCTGAACTAAATTATGGAACCATTGACAATAGTGCAGTCTCTCGGCATGATCAGTATTTTTCAGTTCTTGCAGAACTGTCACTTTGTATGGGGAAAGTTCTAATGTTTCCCTTACACCTGTGTGGGCCGTTCCGACACTAACACCGATTTACTTGGCGAGTTCTCCTATTGATTTGTTCGGACTCATGGACATTTTATCGGAAATATCGAGTACTTTATTCTCAGACAAAATGCTAGGACGACCCAGAAGAAAAACTCAGGTGGTGTTAGGTCAGGCGATAGTGTTTGAGATAAACGAAACAGTGGAATGTTGGGAGAGTCCACTTGAAGGGAGGTAACGCAGGCAGGAGAACAATCATACGGCATGTGCAGCTAACAATCATAAGGCACTGCGGAGAGACTTTTTGAACACCCCGTATGTCACGCAACAGTTGGAACTAGCGAGACAACTTCCAGTGCAGCGTGCTCTGTTTCGCAACAAACGCCCAAATTATAAGAGCTCAGTCATATTCAGTAGTACCAAATAGTTGATATGAAGAACATCTACGTAAGTTTACGAGAGCATAAGTTCGTGTTGTGTTGTTGGCGCACAATCTCACTTTCACTTCTGAAGTTTCCTGGCGCATCGACTTCAAAATAAATAAACTGGTGTTTGTGGGTGAACCATAAAAGATACAGACAAACCCTCACTCACAGTTTTGCAGAACTTTTCGAGACCCACAACTGAGTACTAGATGCACCTCTTATGGTTAACACAGCGTATTGTAAAACAGCGTGCTGGAGCAAAAGCTTTTGTTGTCTTATATTCAGTTTAAATGATATTTCGTGGCCGTATCGTCATTACAAAGATGGCGTGAATTGATCACGGAACTGTTGACAAAAAGTTGAAATAGCACGAAAGTTAGTTACGACTTCATTTGTGAAAATTAAATGTTCATATTTGAATTGTGCACATTATTAGAACTTCCAGGAGATACGAAATATGACATTTTTTATTTATTTTCACAATATGAAATGTAGTGTATATAATCCGCCATATCGAATGTAGTGCGATGATACTATACACCCTGGGACATGCAGGCATGCATAGAATGATACCTTTTGCAGGTAATAGAGCCTTTAATTGGGGAAAAGGTGCACATAGCCATATACGTACCACTTGGAATGCAAAAATCATGTTATAAACCCTCCATCGGCTTTGGTGTAGTTGTGTAAAAACATGTGGGCTATTCCCAAAGTAAGGTCCGACCGGTCGCGAATTGGAAACAGTAAGAACAATCCGATGAGTGTCCGTAGCATGCCCGTCGCTCGCGCCACGACGCTCTTTGCAGTTCTGAGTGCACAACGAGCACGTACAGATGCCTACAAAATAGCGTCTCCCGCGAAGTATGAGAATTCATCTGATATCGTGCAAACCACATAACGTAAATGTCTGCATGTATTACTTAATGACAGTTCTCGGCCGCACACTGCCTGGGCAATGAGGACGTTCATACAGCGATTTCCCATACAGCGCTGATTTATCTCCCTCAGAATTTTGTCTCTCCTCACATGAGTTGCTGGCTACACTTTATTTTAAGCATGCCAACCTGGGTAATATTCGGACGAGTAGACAGTATTAATAGTTTTGACGGATCTCTAAAATATTATTTAGTGGTATATTATATACGAATCGTATTATTTAGGTAAGTACCGTATTAAAATAAAAACAGAACAGCTACACGTATCTAACACTTGGATTTTTACATGAAATCCTGTACCATTTTCTAGTTTTCTGCATTATTCCCACCAACATTAAGGCACTTACAGTAACGTACAACCAGATTTGAATACCACCCTAAAGAAAATTCGATGTTTTCAGAGTTCTGTAACAATTACATAAGGCACAATCTTTAAACGTACGAGCGAGGGGATGGTACGGAGATGGGTGAAATCTTTCAAAGACAGCCATACGAATGTGCACGATGAAGAATGAAGTGGGCGATCTTCCGTCATTATTGCCGATTTGCCGCAGAAAATTGATGGAAAAGTGACAGAACAGATGCTTTACGATGTCTATGCTGTGCGATGAGATTCCTCAAGCGTCAAGAAGAGTGCTTTATGCAATTTTTACAGACCGTCTGAATTATCGAAAGCTATCAGATGGCAGATTTCTGGGAGGATGGTATTTACGGCTGGATATACAATACAATAAGCGCCTTAATATTGGTGGGAATCACGTAGAAAAGCAGATCACAGTGCAGGCTTTCATGCGGAAATAAAATTGCTAAGGGATTAGTCAGGAAGAATCGATACGCAAAGAAGTGGAATAAAGAACTTCTAATGAATAACGAGATACGTCTTAAGTTCTCTAACGCTATAGATACAGCAATAAGGAATAGCTCAATAGGCAACATAGTTGAAGAGGAATGGAAATCTCTAAAAAGGGCCATCACAGAAGTTGGGAAGGAAAACATAGGTACAAAGAAGGTAGATGCGAAGAAACCATAGGTAACAGAAGAAATACTTCAGTTGATTGATGAAAGGAGGAAATACAAACATGTTCCGGGTAAAACAGGAATACAGAAATACAAGTCGCTGAGGAATGAAATAAATAGGGAGTGCAGGGAAGCTAAGACGAAATGGCTGCAGGGAAAATGTGAAGACATCGAAAAGGATATGATTGGCGGAAGGACAGACTCAGCATACAGAAAGTCAAAACAACCTTTGGTGACATTAAAAGCATCGGTGGTAACATTAAGAGTGCAACGGGAATTCCACTATTAAATGCAGAGGAGACAGCAGATAGGTGGAAAGAATACATTGAAAGCCTCTATGAGGGTGAAGATTTGTCTGATGTGATAGTAGAAGAAACAAGAGTAGATTAAGAAGACATAGGGGATCCAGTATTAGAATCGGAATTTAAAAGAGCTATGGAGGACTTACGGTCAAATAAGGCAGAAGGGATAGATAACATTCCATCAGAATTTCTAAAATCATTAGGGGAAGTGGCAACAAAACGACTATTAACGTTGGTGTGTAGAATATATGAGTCTGGCGACATACCATCTGACTTTCGGAAAAGCATCATCCACACAATTCCGAAGACGGCAAGAGCTGACAAGTGCGAGAATTATCGCACAATCAGCTTAACAGCTCATGCATCGAAGCTGCTTACAAGAATAATATACAGAAGAATGGCAAAGAAAATTGAGAATGCGCTAGGTGACGACCAGTTTGGCTTTAGGAAAAGTAAAGGCACGAGAGAGGCAATTCTGACGTTACGGCTAATAATGGAAGCAAGGCTAAAGAAAAATCAAGACACGTTCATACGATTTGTCGACCTGGAAAAAGCGTTCGACAATATAAAATGGTGCAAGCTGTTCGAAATACTGAAAAAATTAGGAGTAAGCTATAGGGAGAGACGGGTCATATACAATATATACAACAACCAAGAGGGAATAATAAGAGTGGACGATCAAGAACGAAGTGCTCGTATTAAGAAGGGAGTAAGACAAGGCTGTAGACTTTCGCCCCTACTCTTCAATCTGTACATCGAGGAAGCAATGATAGAAATAAAAGAAAGGTTCAACGGAATGAACAGTCTATTGAATACACTGTATGGTTTGAGAGTAAATCGGAGAAAGATGAAGGTAATGAGAAGTAGTAGAAATGATAACAGCGAGAAACTTAACATCGGGATTGATGGTCACGAAGTCGATGAAGTTAAGGAATTCAGTAAAATAACTAATGACGGACGGAGCAAGGAGGACATCAAAAGCAGACTCGCTATGGCAAAAAAGGCATTTCTGGCCAAGAGAAGTCTACTAATATCAAATACCGGCCTTAATTTGAGGAAGAAATTTCTGAGGGTGTACGTCTGGAGTACTGTGAAACATGGACTGTGGGAATACCGAAACATAAGAGAATCGAAGCATTTGAGATGTGGTGCTATAGACGAATGTTGAAAATTAGGTGGACTGATAAGGTAAGGAATGAGGAGGTTCTGCGCAGAATCAGAGAGGAAAGGAATATGTGGAAAACACTGATAAGGAGAAGGGACAGGATGATAGGACATGAGGGAATGACTTCCATGTTACTAGAGGGAGCTGTAGAGGGCAAAAACTGTAGAGGAAGACAGAGATTGGAATACGTCAAGCAAATAATTGAGGACGTAGGTTGCAAGTGCTACTCTGAGATGAAGAGGTTAGCACAGGAACGGAATTCGTGGCGGGCCGCATCAAACCAGTCAGTAGACTGATGCAAACAAAAAGAAAAAAGACGTCTAGTTGTTTTGTTTCATTTACAAACGGCACTTACTTAAAAAGCATGGTTCATACATTACATGTCATTCTACGTTTTCTTCCTTTACAGATGTCAGACCACGTTGTCTTTACCTCTCTGTAAACCGTATGATTACATAGTAAACGTTTTATAGAAGTCCTGTTGAGTATAACAACATCGGCTTTATACGTGTTGCAGAATATCACGACTGACTCACTGACACGCAATGATTTAGACCGGCGCAGTAGGAAGCTACCCGATGGAATCTGACATATGCTCAATACTTGGTTCAAATAGGGGAATCCCACTCATGCACGTGTATAAAGCATTCAGTTCAGTTCAGGAAGGCAATTTAATACTGTCTACGCTCAGCCTTAATCTTAAAAAGCAAAACGTTATCCGTTATCGTAATGTATATTGTCTGAAATAAAATGTTAACGTGAAATTTTTCATTGCCCCCCGCCCCACCTCCCTCAAGCTCTTTACTTGAAATTTAGTGAGATTTTTTTTTAACCGATACCACCCATGACGAGCTCGCATGGTTAACTGATTTACTGTAACTAATTTGGAATACTTAAAACAAGTGATGGACAATAGTAAAAATAAGGTTTTCTTGTTTGGGTAGGTGTTATTGTTTTCACTGCACTTCATATTTTCAGACACACACATACATTAAGTGCTAGTTAGTTTCAAACGCTGCAAAAAAGTAAGCACAATACTTACAATTGGTTCAGAAGTGAACTTTGTAATCAATGGTATATAAAACCAAGAAAAATGTTTTACATATCCTGTCAAAAAGTCATAATCTATTTTTTAGATTGTTCTCACGCAAGTTTTAGGTTATAAATTCCTGTGTATAACACATCATTCATCATCATCATCATCGTCTGCAACCTACCAATCATTTCTTGACTTAGATATCACCAGGCTTCTCCATACATCACAATCATCGGCACTTGTGCATTCACGTTCGCCCTGCTTGTTTCTTTATTTCGTCATTTCTGTTTGGTGGTCTTACATGTCTCTTCTTATCGCGAATAATCCAATAAAGATCATCCTTAGCAAATCTGTAACAATTTCGTCTCTCTATATGCGCAGCCAATCTCCATTCGAGTTTCTTATTTCACACAGTTCAATAATCATATGGAAATAGAACTACTGCTTTGAATACATTTCCAAATTAGTTAGTGTCACAATGAACGCTCATATTAACCTGCTGCAGGCATTAATTTTTCACTACAATGCATATTACCACAGAGCATCAGTAGTTTATGTGTGATTTACCAAGAATTCTTCAGAATTAAGGGGAATTTGGTTTTCAAAATAAACGTAGTAATTCGACAGCGGGATACATAATTTCGTTACAGATACCTGTCCAGTTTCACACACACACACACACACACACACACACCCATTTCTTTGTTAAACATCGATTAGTACGTCAGTCCGCAAGGACATCAGTTATAGAAACTTACAAACATGCAGACGATTAGTTTACACGCCCGGCATCCACTCACAGTAATCGATTTATTGCGGCGTGGCAGAAGAAGAAGAAAGGAAGAGATAGGGGATCCAGTACGAGAATCAAATTGTTAAAGTGCTTTGGAGGACTTAAAATCAATTAAGGCAGAAGTAATAGATAACATTGGATTAGAATTTGTAAGATCATTGGGGGGAGTGGCTTCCTAACGACTATTCACACAGATATTTAGAATGTATGAGGCTGGTGATTTACCATCAGACTTTCGGAAAAAGATCATCCACACAATTTCGAAGATAGCATAAGCCGGCAAGAGCGAGAACTACCGCACAGTCAGCTTAGCATGCCGTGCAACCAAGTTGATGACAAGAATAACATGCAGAAAAATGAAAACAAAAACTGACGATCTGTTAGATGATGATCAGTTTTGCTTTAGGAAAGCTAAAGGTACAAAGAGGCTGTTTTCACGTTGCGGTTGGTAACGGAAGGAAGACTAAAGATAAATCGTACACGTTCATCGTGTTTCTCGATCTATATAACGTTTTATATGACGTAAAATGATGTAAGATGTCCGAAATCCTGAGAAAAATATGAGGATGCTACAGGAAAAGATGGTTGTAATACAATAAGTACAACGTACAAGAGGGGACAAAAAGATTTAAAGACCGCAAATGATGTGTTGAGATTGATGGCATAAGGCACATAAGCAGTCTTTCTCCGATCCTCTTCATTCTTTACCTAGAAGAAGCAATAACGAATATAAAAGAAAAGTTAAAGAATGGGATAAAAATTCGTGAGGACGGCATATCACTGATAAGACTCGCTAATGACATTACTATTCTGTCAGGAGCTGCTAAACGTAATAAAAAGTCGAATGACTATAAAATGTGGATTGCGAGTGAATCGAAGAAAGATGAAAGTGCTGAGAAGTAGCACAAAACTAGAATGTTGAGAACCTCAACAGGAAACTATGTGATCACGATGAAGCTCAGGAATTATGCTTCCTTGTATGCAAAATAAACCATGACGGACTTACCAAGGAGTACATAAAAAGAAGTCTAGCATAGGAAGAGAGGGCATTCCTCACTGTCAGAATTATACTGGTATCAGACATAGACGTTAATTTTATAAAGAAATTTCTAAGATGAACATTTTGAGCACAGCACCGTATACTGGCGAATCGTGAACAGAAGGAAAACCAGAACAGAAGACAATCGAAGCGTTCGAGGTGGGGTGGACCGGAAGAATGTTGAAAATTTTGTAGACAGGTAAGAAATAAGGAGATTCTCCGCAGAATCAGCGAAGGATATGTGTTGAGACATAAGGGAATAACCTGCTTGATACTGGAACTGTAGAAGGTAAACAGTGTATATGCAAATGGGTACTGCAATACATCCAACAAATATTTGGGGAATTGGAGTGTAACTGCTAGTCTGACCAGAAATTTCATGGTATCATGAAAGTATGTAGGAATGGTAAACTCGAGGCAATGAAATCAATCTTGATGCTACACCAGACAAAAAAATTGGTGAGAGGTGAAAGTGAGTCAGGCAGATATGCAGGTCGGAGAGCAGATGAGAAGTTTGCCAGCGTTCATCTGAGGATAGAGGAAGCTCACGAGCATCTGACCAGTTGCCAATAAAATCATGGCCTAAAACAATTATGGACGAAGAAAATGGCTTCGATCGGGAGAATAGTAAAAGTAAAATGGTTAAGAACCTAATGGAGAGAAGTTGGATCGACAATAATAAAATGAGGAGAGGGAAATACTGGTATCAGGAAGGGCTGGTGCTCGGAAACGTGGAGGGAGAAAGTGGCAGGCAGTTAACCCCAGACTCTGGATAAGACGGAGGCCTTTCCTCCCACCCCTGTACCAGTTATGGTGAAACTGATAAAGATGGAAACAGGGGAGTCTTGGAGAAAGCATCAAAGCCTGTTCCGCTGTACTGATCCCTTTCAGACTCTCTGACTACAATTGTGTACACTAAATTCTACCGTCTCTTAGTTGCAACAGAAATATTTTTCTGCATGTGTGAATGTTCTAGCCTTTCACAACGTACAGGTGCTGCCAACTGTTGGGCTTAACTATCAAAACATTAACAAGTTAATGGAACAGTGTGTAGCAGCTTATAACCGCCGTAATACAAGGAAATGTTTGGTTAGTTATATGCTACTACACAAATGAATATTATTATTGTTATTTTGCTGGGCAATTACTAAATCATCAATTTATTTATTACAACACTGAGCTTTTAAAATTAGTTATTGTAGTCGATATAAAAGCCAAATGTAAAAAGTATAATTTGAAAACGGGTATATATTTTTGCGAAAGTATTACATCTAAAAGTATTACAAAATCTCCTAAGAACATTATAGCACAAAGAAACATTTTCCTTCTCTCTGAAAAAAAACTGAGTTCTCAAGAGGGTAGGGTCTTGCCTTCATCAGAGTGCTACAGCTATGAGGTAAAATAGGGTGTGAGAGAAAAAAAAGGTCAAACTATACCTAAGAACAATTGTTGTTTGTTGTGGTCTTCAGTCCTGAGACTGGTTTGATGCAGCTCTCCATGCTAATCTATCCACTGCAAGCTCCTTCATCTCCCAGTACCTACTGCAACCTACATCTTTCTGAATCTGCTTAGTGTATTCATCTCTTGGTCTCCCTCTACGATTTCTACCCTCCACACTGCGCTCCAATGCTAAATTTGTGATCCCCTGATGCCTCAGGACATGTCCTACCAACCGATCCCTTCTTCTAGTCAAGTTGTGCATCCTACTTCTCTTCTCCCCAATCCTGTTCAATACCTACTCATTAGTTATGTGATCTACCCATCTGATCTTCAGCATTCTTCTGTAGCACCACATTTCAAAAGATTCTATTAATTCCACTACATTCCATTATCCTCGTTTTGCTTTTGTTGATGTTCAACTTATATCCTCCTTTCAAGACACTAGCCATTCCGTTCAGCTGCTCTTCCAGGTCCTTTGCTGTCTCTGACAGAATTACAATGTAATCGGTGAACCTCAAAGTTCTTATTTCTTCTCCATGGATTTTAATACCTACTCCGAATTTTTCTTTTGTTTCCTTCACTGCTTGCTCAATATACAGATTGAATCACATTGGGGATAGGCTACAGCCCTGTCTCACTCCCTTCCCAACCACTGCTTCCCATTCATGCCCCTCGATTCTTGTAACTGTCATCTGGTTTCTGTACAAATTGTAAATAGGCTTTCGCTCCGTGTATTTTGCCCTTGCCACCTTCAGAATTTGAAAGATAGTATTCCAGTCAAAAGCTTTCTCTAAGTCTAAAAATGCTAGAAACGTAGGTTTGCCTTTCCTTAATCGTCTCTCTAAGATAAGTCGAAAGTCAGTATTGCCTCGCATGTTCCAACATTTCTACGGAATCCAAACTGATCTTCCCCGAGGTCGGCTTCTATCAGATTTTCCATTCGTCTGTAAAGAATTCGCGTTATATTTTAGAGCTGTGACTTTATAAACTGATAGTCAACACCTGCTTTCTTTGGGATGGGAATTATCATATTTTTTCTAGAAGTCTAAAGGTATTTCGCCTGTCTCGTACATCTTGCTTACCAGATCGTAGAGTTTTGTCAGGACTGACTCTCCCAAGGCCGTCAATAGCTCTAATGGAATGTTGTCTACTCCCGGAGCCTTGTTTCGACTCAAGACTTTCAGTGCCATGTCAAACTCTTCACGCAGTATCGTATCTCCCATTTCATCTTCATCTACATCCTCTTCCATTTCCGTAATATTGTCCTCAAGAACATCGCCCCTGTATAAACCCTCTATATACTCCTTCCACCTTTCTGGTTTCCCTTCTTTGCTTAGAACTGGGTTTCCATCTGATCTCCTGAGGTTCATGGAAGTGGTTCTCTGTCCTCCAAAGGTCTCTTTAATTTTACTGTACGCAGTATCTGTCTTACCCCTAGTGAGATAAGCCTCGACATCCTTACATTTGTCCTCTAGCCATGCCTGCTTAGCCATTTTGCACTTCCTCTCAATCTCATTTTTGAGACTTTTGCATTCCTTTTTGCCTGCTTCACTTACTGCATTTTTGTATTTTCTCCTTTCATCAATTAAATTCCATATTTCTTCTCTTACCCAAGGATTTCTAGCAGCCCTCGTCTTTGTACCTACTTTATCCTCTGCTGCCTTCACTACTTCATCCCTCAGAGCTACCCATTCTTCTTCTACTGTATTTCTTTCCCTCATTCCTGTCAATTGTTTCCTTTCGCTCTCCTTCAAACTCTGTACAACTTTTGGTTTAGTCAGTTTATCCAGGTCTCATCTCCTTAAATTCCCACCTTTTCGCAGTTTCTTCATTTTTAATCTACAGTTTATAACCAATAGATTGTGGTTAGAATTTATATCTGCCCCTGGAAATGTCCTAAAATTTGAAACCTGGTTCCTAAATCTCTGTCTTACCATTATATAATCTATCTGATACACTTTAGTATCTCCACGATTGTTCCATGTATACAATCTTCCTTTATGATTCTTGGACAAAGTGTTAGCTATGATTAAGTTAGGCTCTGTGCAAAATTGTACCAGACGGCTTCCTCTTTCATTTCTTAGCCCCAATCCATATTCCCCTACTATGTTTCCTTCTCTCCCTTTCCCTACACTCGAATTCCATTCACCCATGACTATTACATTTTCGTATCCCTTCACAACCTGAATAATTTCTTTTATCTCATCATACATTTCTTCAATTTCGTCGTCATCTGCAGTTAGTTAACATACAAACTTGTACTACTGTCGTAGGCATGGGCTTCGAGTCTATCTTGTCCACTGTAATACGTTCACTATGCTGTTTGTAGTAGCTTACGAGCATTCCTATTTTTATTCATTATTAAACCTACTCCTGCATTACCCCTATTTTATTTTGTATTTATAACCTTGTATTCATCTGATCAGATGTCTGACATTCCACGCTCCGATCCGCAGAATGCCAGTTTTCTTTCTCCTGATAATGATGTCCTTCTGAGTAGTCCCCGCCCGGAGATCCGAATGGGGGACTATTTTACCTCCGGAATATTTTACCCAAAGGGGACGGCATTATCATTTAACCATACAATAAAGATGCATGCCCTCGGGAATAATTACGGCTGTAGTTTCCCCTTGCTTTCAGCCGTTTGCAGTACCGCAAGAGCAATGCCGTTTTAGTTAGTGTTACATGGCGAGATCAGCCAATCATCCAGACTGTTGTCCCTGCAACTACTGAAAATGCTGCTGCTCCTGTTCAGGAACCACACGTTTGTCTGGCCTCTCAACAGATACCCCTCCGTTGTGGTTGCACCTACAGTACGGCTATCGATATCATTGAGTCACGCAAGCTTCCCCACCAACAGCAAGGTCCATGGTTCATGGTGGGGGGGGGGGGAGGAGGGAGAACAATTAAACGTGAGTAAACGATGACCAAGGCAGCTGGCAGAGGAGTTGAAGGCCCCTCAGACGCAGCATACAATGGTTGAAGTACTAACCACCATGTCCCACCACAAAAGTAGCTTCAAATTTTATACCTTAGAAAAAAAACTACTCTCATGGGGAAATGAAGAACCTGTACAGCTGTCACCACACAGTTTGTCACTATTATAGACAATGAATTTGAGAGACCATGCTCTGTATAAAGAGCCACTATGAGCAGACATTCCACAAGAATGTAAGATACTTTTTGTGAGGCGCCACGACTACAACATGGGGTTGGTTCGTTACAGAATACTTGCATAAATTCTTATGACCGGCACTTAGGTAACATCGGCCGTTGGACTCCTTCCAGGAAGAATGTAAAGTTCAAATGGCTCTAAGCACTATGGGACTTAACATATGTCATCGGTTCCCTAGACTTAGAACTGCTTAAACCTAACTAACCTAAGGACATCACATACATCCACGGCCGAGGCAGAATTCGAATCTGATACCATAGCAGCAGCGCTGTTCCGGACCGAAGCGCCTAGAACAGCTCGGTCACATAGGCTGGCAGAATGTAAGGACGAGTCCATTCAGTAGCAGTCAACAGTGCGAAGGCTGTAACGCACCAGATATCCCAACTGAGGAGATGTAGTTGTGCAAGTAATCGCTTCTCTAGACAAAATTTCGGCCAGCGCATTCAGCGAGATACTCAGATGAATTGCCATGCAGAGAAAGGCAACTGAGCACACAGTACTATCGAAGTCGGAGGAATGAATATGAATAGCATGTATCACGAGGTGGGCAAAACATGTTAATAGACTGTAGACAGCTAATTTAACCATTAAAAATTAAATCGCGGGCAGGAAGATCTATTTAGGGCAACGCAGGGCTCTATTAATGGCACCAGCGGCTAGTCGTATTCCTTGATGATGGACTGGTTTCAATAATTTCAAATCTGAAGGAGCTGCTGAGCCATGAAACTGGCAACCATAGTCCAGTCGAGATCTGACCGCCGTCCAACAAGTATGGACTGAAATAGCGTGATGGTACCCCTGGAGACGTGGGCGGTGAAGCAAAGAGCTTTTCCATGTAGAAAATTAATATGGGCCAACCATATCAGAGTTTCATCGAAGAGGAAACCCAATAATAGGGTCCGTGAAAATACGTCGAATCGCTGCGTAGGCAAGCAGGTCTGAGAGGACAATGGCACAGCTACAGAAATGCAAGACGCGCGTCGTATTTGTTTTCCAGTTTTATGGTTGGTTTGATGTAACCCACACTGGATTTCTTCCTCTGCCCCAGTACCATGTAAGTTATTCTGTGTCCCTTATTCTTGCCATTGTTTCTCACATACTTCTTTCCCAACCAATTCCGCGGAGAACCGCCACGTTCCTGACCTTACAACACCGACTGCACAGTTTTCACTGCCCCCCCCCCCCCCTCATTCAAGACCACTGACAGACTTCATATATCTAAAAGTTCTGGTGCTGCCACCTGCCATCTGCCATCTCTAAGCGGTTATTGCATCTTATCTTAACTTCGAAGATAGGTGGTTGTGACATTAATGTGACTGGACCGTGTACAGAGGCTCCTGTAAGCATTTGCCAACATATAACCTGAAAACAGAGATCAGTACAGCAATTCTGAAATTAGTTCTACATCTGGTAAAAACCATCACACAGTATGTAGGATCCTATTACAAGCAAAGACAAAGAGTAAGAATTCAGTGGCTGCTGGGTACACTGAGAATGGAGAATACATGGTCTTACATACTAAAGGAGGCACTCACTGGAATGTCTGCTGTGAATAATGTTGCTGGCACGGTTTCCTCCAGGACGCTATGAGTCTTAGAAGGTTGGCCAAAGTGCTTTCGCTTGATACCTTTATATATGGACGCCAGTAAGTCCCGCTCGCATCAAATAAAATTGTCTCCTAAGGCATCAACAACGCACCACAACGTTCAGAAAAAAACACTTATGTCGCCAATGAGGTATTAGTTTTGCTTCTTTTATGACAATGGTGATACTGTTCCCATTATTTACGTATCAGCTTTGCTCCGGCGTCTCAGTGACAGAATAAAGAGACGTCCCATTTGATTAGATATTCGAAATAATCGTCGTAATCAGCATAATTTTTGTTGTCCCTTCCTTTCGACGAGGATGTAGCTCAGCCGTAAATAAGTGTGAAATCCACCTAGTGTTGACCATTCGAATTTTCTTTACTCCTAGGTCATACCTAACGTACACGTTCATCAATACTCTCGGATATGAAGCAACAGGACCTGATAAACCTAAGCAATCGTCTAATCATGTAGAGCTTTACAATGACTGCGCAGTAAACTTCAAGGTCTATAACCTACAGTGTGACTGCTTAATAATGAAGAGCTCGTCATTTTTGAACTGTGGATTTATTTTCAAAAAATATTCTTAAGAATTTATTCTACTTTCTAGCAAGTCATCAAGAGCATTAACACATTTAATCACACTATGTGAGCGTGGAAGTAGTTGCCAGGGAGCAACTGATAAAAACATAAGCAAATTCCTTTTTAACAAATGGTAATTTATTCACTTTAATGGTGCCTAAATCATATTTTAAAAGAAACAGATTTAAAATTATAATCAGATAGCACCCTCTAAATATCAAGTTACAATTTATTCAGAGGCAGAAAGAAAGAAATTTTTCACTGTATGAGCTTTCGGGCTGAAAACCTTGCCGCTCCTTTTTGACACGGCCGTAGTTCTGACAGTGCACAACAACATCTGAAAGACTACACTGGTACAAATTTGCACCACTCCAGACAACTTTAAACTAAAAGCCTTAACAATTCACACAAGCACACAATCTATGCACCCCGTAGGTAGGACGGAAATGGTACAAAACACTAAAAATAAAATATTAACTTTGCCAACGAAGGTGCAACTTGATTTTAACTTCTAAGAAAAGGCTTACGGTGGAAGAGTGGCACCTTTATATACTAAAATGACCATTTAAATAAAAGCCCATGAAATGCAATCTTATATAAAATTATACACGGTTGGCCAAACAAGTTAACATGCTCAACAGTACACAGATACCGCCTCTCAAGACGATAGGCAAGATCAAAAGATGCTTCACGAATTAGGCCGTTTTCACTCCAAGCAATAAATTCGTTAAGACACCGAATCCGACAAATATGACGGAGGCAGCTACTAATGTACGGCAGATTGATAAGGACATTACCGAACAACCCGAATCGCAAGTTGCTCTAACCTGCCCCTACTCCACGATGGAAAAAGTGACCACCCAATTCATAAATAACCACCTTCCCGCTGGTGGACAAACGGAGAAGAATGGTTGGACGACCCCATAACAGAGCGGATGGTGACCTCACCAAGAAAACAAGTAGACTTTAACAAGTAAATGAAACAACATATCACCGATCACTTAACTGCGATATCTGGAGAAGATCTGGAGCAGCACCCCCAAATCGCTCTCCCGAACCGTCCGCTGCCAGGCGCTTCAACGGGCGCAGGAAGGCGCGCTGATCTCCCGTCTCACGGCGTGACAGCTCACACCGGCCAGACCGATGTCGTGGGTTGACTACTGTTGTTCTCGTGTCGACCGCGAAGCCACTACCCCTAACTATACGGCGCAGCCCACTGGACTCATGTCGCGCCGACGCTCTAGACGGACAAGTAATCTTGTGTTTCAGTGCGCGACGGACAAACCGATCGATCCAACCACCAATGACCATTGCCTGAACAACTCGAGCAGATCGGCGTCCTAACGCGCAGACTCAGGTGCAGGAACAAAGTCCCGACCTGGCGACCACTCGCTGAGTTCTCTTACTGGCGGAGTGGAAAGACTCTCATTCATCCGGCTTTAGAGACTGATTCGAACAAAAGAGGTACTGGCACTGCGAACGACAGACACAAACTGCCTACAAATGCGGAAAAGACTGACCCATACTCACCCCAGACTAACCGACTGGCGAGCTCATAGCGCCCCTTAAATGCACGTCAACAGGCCACCTTTCCCACCAGAGGGAGACACCGCCAGAAACGAAGGGCGACTGCTTCACACTACGCGCTGCGGCGCGCTGTTCTAAACAGCAATTTTTACCACGGCTCAATTTTGACCACCTGTACTACGAAATATGTGACTCTAATCGGTTGTCGTCTATAAACGCTCTGAAGCTAACATGAGCAGTGGGTAATACGAGATATTTGCGTAAATTGTTAGCGGTCAGAAGACCAAAAATTTAAAAGAAAATATATGAGGGGCCTGCCTACCCTCAGGCACTAGCATAGCTGCAGAGCACGATTAATCTGAATTCATGCCGATGTTTCTGACATATACACTTTTAACATGCTTAACAAAAATGCGTGGGTGGCAGCAAGGGTGTAGGTGAAGTGGGAGCTTTAGAGTTTACCATTGCCATTTCATTCACGCGCATGTCGATGTTACACCCCTGTCCGTTATCACGCATCAGGACGACGCGAAATGAGGGGGCTAAAAAGGCATAAACATCCTTTGTTGCTGCGATCATGTTCAGTTGTCGTCGACTGGTTTTAAACGGTCCCTCGTGGTTTCCCCCTGCATACCAGAGCAGACGTCGTGGTCGCCCCACACCCTGAAGGGTCTGAGTATGTTCACTGAGGTCGAAGCCCCAAGATTTCCTTGTAAGAGGGTCGAATCGTCCGTGCTGGCGGTGATGGGGAAGGCGGGAGGGGGAGGCAGCCCGGTAGTGTCGAATGTCGTGATTTTCATCCTGTTTCTCTTCGCACTGTCAACTGTCGTATTCGACAGCGAAGAGTGTTGTAATCACTGGCTCAAGGAAAGGGGTGGTTTGGAGCATCACATGTCACTTCCTAAGGGCTGTTCGTGTCAGTACTGCTGTGTGGCTAGAACGTTTTGCTCGACCACTTATAAGAAAACCGTGTAATTTCAGTACTGGATGTCGCTGTTCTGACCTCCACGCAGAGGTGGACAAAAGGGGTGTGTCCACCTTCTCATCGTGTAACAGGTCCACGATGGCCTTTGGCGGAATTTTTTATGGTAGTTCGAGCCAATCTGATATAACTAACACACTTTACAGCTCACATGAACTTTTGAGCTGTGACCTTTTTTCGTATATGTCGACACCTTGATGCTTGAAGTGTCGACGAGCCTTAGGGTGACTTCGCTGGGCGCCACGCTTTTGCAGCATTAGAGTGAAAGATGTAGTTACCTTTAAGCCAAACTTCAAACTTACGTGTCCTAATTGGAGACAATTACGGCATATTTAGAAAGAGTGACACTTTTCCTTGATGGGCCCACTATTTCATATTTCACAGGAATATTTATGGTCTTAGCCTACTTACAGCCGAACGCAACCACATTGATACTCCCGTATCTGACATGTTCTACATCCTGGAGGACCTCCTCCCTACGGATCAATTGGAATGAAAGTAAATCTAACTTAATCTAATCTAATCTATTTCCATGCCTGTGGTGTATGAGGATTAAAATGCGAGATTATTTCAACTACTTTCCGCCCAAGGATAAATCCATTCCATCAAGTAAGGAATAGTACGAGAACATTATGGATATTGTGTTTGTAATGTTATTGGAGATTTCCAGGTAGAGATCGCAACCCAGTATCCCCACAGGACGTGTAAGTCCCACTTACCGCTATCTTTCGGACTATGAAAATGATCGAATCGTAGGCAATAGGAAGGTGGGACAATCATATCGACGGATTGAGTCTGCTGAGATGCAACGACTGCTCAACGGATGGTGAAGAAATATAACAACCGTGTTCCTGGAATAGAAGGCGCCGGCCCTTCCCGAAGAGCTACACCTCGAAAAGGCTGAAGAATTGTTCGACTGACTACGACGAACAGACGGATGACAATAGCTGAAACCTGGGCAGAGGTTACAGAGTTTCATGACGAAACACGCCGAAAAGGTGGCTGTAAACTGAGTTTAGATCTCGAGTTGCCACGCGGTGTTTACCCTTGACACCATAGCACATACAGCTGTGAACTATATGGTGCAGTGAGCCAGTGTCAACTGAGTCGGTGAGTGACATTCTGTGGCATTCAGCGATGATTCTTGCTCCTGTTTGCGGCTGCCATATCGACGCGAACGTGTCTTTAGGCGACCTGTTGGAAGGTCACAAGACGATGTGCTTCTAGAGACCCGTACCTTTCAACATCCGAAATCATGATGCGATGGAGCTATTAAATACAACAACACAACTGATTTCGTAATAGCTGAAAGGATGCTGAAAGCTCTTCTGTATGTGTCAAGAATAGTAAACCCCTGTTGTTATATCCTTCATGGCCAGGACAGCAAATTGCTTATTTCCCCACAATAACGATACACAGTACGAAAAACGCCTTGAGGAACGTATTGACCACGGGTGGCCTACCTGGTCCTTCTTTGACACTGCTGGAGCACGTGTAGGATGAAACTGGAAGACTCTTGCTTTTAGCTGAGAGCTTTCAATTTTCATGAAGTGACACAGCATGTGTTTCAGGTTTAGTAAGAAATTCCGCAAGGTGACATTTGGAGGTGATTGTTTTCACGCCTCAAGTAATACAAAAGTGGATTCGTGCCTTGCGGTACACACCACAAACTATAGTCGATGATGAAAATAAATTCTGGATAGATAAAAGTTAAATCATATGTTACTCATTCGTTAATGAACATCTCCACAAAGTTTGATAAATATCAGAGTGTTTGATCATGGTGAGACACTTCCCATTTCCATCAAAGAATTTAGAAACTATCACTATATATGGCAGCCAATTAGGTATTCGATATGATTGGAAACTTTCTTTCACAACAATCTGTATCACTAGTAATCTTCCAGCTAAAGAAATTTCTCGTTATTTCGTGAAAATTAGCACTGCGCTCGAACTGGAATGCAACGTACGGAATATATGTTTAATATAATGTGCAGAAGTCAACTTCATGGAGTGTGCCCTCGAAAACGGTTATACAAGGTGGTCGGAAACGGTTAGGAAAGCTAGTAAAATGTTGAGAGGGGGGGGGGGGGGTTGTTCTGGAAAGTAATTGTTAAAAAATTTCGATACGTTACGCCGTTTATGCACTGAAGTTTGCCAATCAGGCCATTGGTCATGCAAATTCAAGCTGCACTCCAGAGAAAGTGTCATAAAACGTGTTCTTTGTTTGGTTTTGAGCCGCTCGGGCTAGTTCAGAATGTGAAGTACATCTCCAGTTCACTTCTGGTTTTGATAGGATGCACAACATGGAAGTCTAGAATCTCCTCTTCGGCTCCCATGGAAGCACTGAAAATGTAAGTGGCCCGTGTTGTACGACGGAAGGCATGTACAGCACCGGGTCATCCAAAGGATCTAAATGGACCACCGTAGCTACCAAGCTGTAACTACGCTCATAACGTGACGCAGTAGAGGAGAACTAGAACGGCCAGGAAGTAATCAGATTGAGTGTGCGTGCAGCATGTGGTCGAATGCATATCAGCTCTTAGTACAAGCTGCCGCCATAGCTACTGCGCTGGTGTCGTTTTTACGTCAGGAGTAAAAGCAGGCTCTGAGGTTTTGGTCTGACGGTACATGTAGAGGAGAACTGACGTCATCAACAAGTCTTATAAGTGAAGCTTCCTTTTTTCCGAGGTGGTAATTAAAAATTTATTACTACCCATCGCATAGTAATAGCAGACGAAGAAAAATTGATTTTTTTTTTATCTCACTACTGACACAGAAAAATATTTAAGGCAATTTTTCTGCATAGGAACAATTCATAGGGTACAATAACATGGTAATGTTAGACGTGAAAGAAATAAATGTTGAAAAGGTAGCAAGAAATCACGGAAAATCTGTTACCGGAGAATGTGATTGGGGCCGTTAACAAATATTCTGGGATAATTCACAAGCAAGTACCTTACACTTAAAGTAAGAAGATTAAAATATAAAATAGTGAGCAAAAACCACTCGTAGTAAATGTGGAAGTAAAGAAGATTTGAATTCTTTAAAGATAATGATGGGATAAGCTGGTGTATAGAAATGACTAAAACAATGTCATCACAATGAAGGCAGGCTCAATGAAGAGAACAGATGCCTAAAGAAAAGTAGGTAAATGAGGAATACAAAAAGAAGACATATTCTTTGCTCTGCTACCTCTTTTTCCAGACGAGATAAGTCATGTAATATTCGAATTTTGAATGCTTTGAAAAGCACCGTTGTCCAATATTTGGTTTCTAGAGGCATAAAGAAATCGACGTTGTCGAAGGCGATATGCATATTCGCTGCGCGGTCTTGTGGAAAACGTCTGAACGGGCAGGAGACATAAATCGCAGAGAGCAGCTGATATCGACACGCTTTCTCGCGGCCCTGGGTGTGGTCGCCAAGTTCTTAGCTGCGTCATCACAAGGTTTTGCTGTTGTGTCAGCGTATACTCTACGTTATTGCGTTCCTCCACCTCCGCCAGTTTGTTGTGTAATGAATTTAAGTGGCTCACTTCCGCCGATGTTACAATCTTCATGGCTACGAGAAACCATAAAGTGCACATCTCGTTTTCGCAGACTAGCCAAGTAACGTATTTGATGTGCCACAACGAAGATACGGTTTTTCCAACATGCGCGTCATTAACTCACTTTCCATTTACAATGTCTTTGAAAAGGAATTTCCAAAGGTGATAAAGGATAATGATGGGCCCTAGAGTTCGTCCTTGAAAAGAGTTGAGATCAGAGGTGGTAGTAGTCATTTATTTACGTTTGCATGATATGTGTATTTCCATGGCAATGCTTTTCCAATAACGTGCATTCAAGTCAATAGACCTTCAGTGACTGCAGCTGCAGGACATCTGATAAAAATTAGTGAATTTAGCGAGGTGCTGAGAAATTCTTCCATTTATAAGCAATATGTGATACTAAAGCCCTCATTTTATGCTTGGTGTTATGTCTGTGTTAGTGAACGTTTATGATGAGGGCAGCATTGTGCCTACACCAGCTACTAAGCTGTTGATCTGCAAAAAGCTATGACTGGAGAAGATGCATGTATGGTAACAACCAGGAACAAATTTCTGTGTAGTACACAGTTACTGAGGTTTCCACTGCCAAGCTATGTGCTCTACGTATGCACTCCGTAACTCATTCTGGACATTAAAAATGTAAACATTTTCAATTCCTGTGTCGTTTGACATGAATCTTCGTCTCGCTCGAGCTATGAACACTAGCCCGTAAGCCGGCCAGAGTGGCCGAGTGGTTCTAGGCGCTACAGCCTGGAACCGCACGACCGTTACGATCGCAGGTTCGAATCCTGCTTCGGGCATGGATGTGTGTGATGTCCTTAGGTTAGTCAGGTTCAAGTAGTTCTAGGTTCTAGGGGACTCATGACCTCAGATGTTAAGTCCCATAGTGCTCAGAGCCATTTGAACCATTTTGAACTAGTCCGTAACCTTCACATACGTGGTACTGCCGTTATGCTGTCATCTATCGCTCGTGTGCTCACCTCACTCCCTGCTTACACGTTCACTCAAGACCATGTACAGCGCCAAATGTGTCTAAGGACTATGGGACTTTACATCGTAGGTCATCAGTTCCCTAGAACTTAGAACTACTTAAACCTAACTAACCTAAGGACATCACAAACATCCATGGCCGAGGCAGGATTCGAACCTGCGACCGTAGCAGTGCCGCGGCTATACAGCGCAGTCGCAATAAGAGATACAAATACCTAAAATTACCCCTTTCTTGTCACTCATCTGTGGTATAACATACGTTACATTTGCTCTCCCTGACGAGATGTTGCATTTCATTTTCTATGACAACGATTTTGGGTGCACGGCGTTTTATGTCGAATACACTGTTTTTGTATATAATTACCAGTGTTCACACATTCAGCCTCGCTTGATATACCCTATTCTCTCGGTGATATGCAAAGATAAGCCCCTTTCTAGTCCCATCCATGACTTGACTTACCCAGTCACTTACAGTACGTCCTACAGTTGAGTGTTGTCTCTGGATCAACGTTCAACGTTTCCATTATCTGCCACTGCCCACAGGTCTATACTAAATGTATCGTGTATTTGCTGCAGTGAACGTATTCCGAATTACGCTAAATGACAAGTTAGCTGCAATGAAATGCCTAATAGAGACTTGTATTTGTCGTAATGTTCCAGTTTACTCGTCGCTGCACTAAATACAATTTATTGAAATTATTCTATGATATTATTTCGTTAAGAAATTGCAAAGTCGGAAAGAAAGGAGTGAAGCACCGGAAGACATCTTCAGATGTCAGCTGTAACATTAAGAGTCGACCTGCGACAGCAATCGCACAACTTGAATACGAGCCGCTAGACGCCGCCGCGAGCGCTAAGAGTGCATTGCGGTCGCAGGCGCGCGTGTTGCGTACGGGCCGAGAGGTGCCGCCACGAGCGCATCCGTACATAAGTGCCGACGGACTTCGACCAGCTCTCATTTTGTTGGCATCTCATTTTTGACTGTTCTTATTTGCTTAGTTGCTTAGCTCTTATTCGTTTATGGCTCGTGTTATTGTGCTCTCTTTCAGCCATTATGATTGTTTTTATTCACTCCCAATTAAGAAGTGCTAATTTTGGCGTTTCACTTTTACATTTTTCTCATTTTGCTAATAATATGCTTCTTAGCTTTTTACAGCTGAATTTATTAACATAGTCTCATGTACTGGTTGTTTATTTCAGCCTCTTCATATTTTGATGTTCTTTAAATACTGTACTAATTCTTCCCTTAAACTTGTGTAAAGTATTCCCGATGTAGGATTTGTTCTGTGACACAGGTGTAAGGTTTTGAATATAAATTATATACGAAAGTGTGCTTCAAAAGCAAGTTATTTTTTCAGTTTGTACTACATCAGACGACAATTTTGTGATATGAGGGAGAAATTCGAGGGGGCGAACCCATGGAAATAGTATTAAGTGATCCCCTTTAAAAATAAAAATTTCTGTGACACTGGAAGACGTGACACTGTAGGCACCAAAAATTTATATAAGTAAAAATAATACGTCACACAGCGTAACTTGGCCAACTTACAAACCATAGGCGGTTGTATAAATGATTAAAACTACAATTCTCTGTGAAATGTAGAATATTCGACATAGCCCATTAATGTTTTTCGTGTTTATTGTTGTTACCAGGTCTGGTAAGGTATACACGTAAAAGGGGCATGAACAGCGTACGATGTGACCACTGTAAAGAGACTAGAGATGCCACATAGTGTTATCAGCACCTGCAACAAACATAATGGGGCCTCATTATAGGCATTATAGGTCTCCGTTTGGTGGGATGATCGTGTAACATTCAGATTAGTGGGGCATCCGGATGGTACAGTGGTTCAGTGCTGCATTGTAACGTGAGCGCAGAAATACTTAACCATAAAGGTGAGGTCGAACACGTCTGAGCCCGGCCGGAGTGGCCGGACGGTTCTAGGCACTACAATCTGGAACCGCGGGACCGCTACGATCGCAGGTTCGAATCCTCATAGCCACTTTTTTTCGAACACGTCTGACCACACGTCTGACCCTCGCAAGGAAGGATCGGCTTAACGTGGACCAAACACGTGATAACCTCTTCATATCTGCGCCTACCATCTGAGAATAAGTAACAGACTTCAATCAAAACATCCGGGCTGACATGCCGTGGTCGATTATGAAACTCTCCCCTGACGTTTTGTCTCCGACTGCGGGAGATATCCTCCGAGGTAATGCGACGAACTGCAAAGAGAACTCAAGGAAGCGCTGATTATACAGGTGGTGCAGAGGGCACCACTGTCCGGTACGTACCGTCATCTATGAGACCGTCTCCGGTAATGCCAAGATTCTCGACTGAAGCTAATCGATCGTTATGTTTCCGGTGCATCGCTGACATCCAAATTTTATCCAGTTTTACACCTTCATATTTCCTGTTAAAATTATTACTGTGTTTATCAATCTTGATAGCCTCTCTAAACACGCGCGTATAATAATGAGATGTTTTAGATATGACACTCGTCTCGCTGAGTTTTATTTCGTGATTACCTTCCTGGTACACACGTTCTGCTACGACCAATTTACCCGTGTGACCTAGGCGGCTATTTCTCTTATGTTCAACCAAACGGGTGTTCACACTTGTCTTTGTGGTACCGATATAAACCTGTCGCAACCACAAGGAATTTTATATATCCCTGTTGTAGTCAAAGGATCTATTGCATCTTTCGCCGATCTTAAATTTTCTTTTATTTTCCTGGTGGATCTGAAAATAGTTTCCACCTCATACTTGCTTAACACTTCCCCAATGCGATCTGTTACCTTACTAATGAAAGAAGAATCACCTTTCTGTTGCTGGTGGTTTGAATCTTTCTGCAAATAATGATCAGTATGCGTGCCCTTTATATACAGCTTATGGCCCAAAGTTAAGTCCCGTCGTTTAATCACAGAAACATCAAGAAAATTCAGTTGCCCGTTACTGTCTCAATAGCAAATTGGATTTTCAGATTAATGCTGTTTAGATGTGTAAGAAAGACATACAGCTTCTCTGCTCCGTGCGTGCATACTACGAAAGTATCATCGACATAGCGATACCATCTCGCTGGTCTCTTACTGGCAGTGTGCAATGCCCGTTGTTCAAGCGTCTCCATAAACAAGTTAACCACAGCAGGACTAAGACTGCCCACAGCAATCTTGTCAATCTGTTCATTAAAGTCACTGTTTTATTGAAAGGAGATTGTGATGAGGCAGTATCGGAATAATGCCACAATAACGGTAGGAAAAATATCCGCTATGCATAAGATACCTTCATTTACCGGAACGACACAATAATAAAACTGACGAGGATATCATTCGGACCCACGCTCATTTCCCTTTAATTGTCAATGAAAGGAACGACGAACAAAAGTCGCCCAACGGCAAGAATTTTCTTCCGTTCATTAGCAAGATCACATATCGCATTCGGAAAGTGTTAAGCAAGTATGAGGTGCAAAGTATTTTTTTGTCCCACCAGGAAAATAAAAGAATATTTAAGATCGGCAAAAGATGCACGACATATTTTGGCTATGCCAGAGATGTATAAAATTCCATGTAGTTGTGGGCAGGTCGATGTCGGTACCGCAAAGAGAAGTGTGAACACCCGTCTTATTGAACATAAGAGGAATTGCCGCCTCTGTCACACGGACAAATCGGCCGTAGCAGAACGTGTTTACTAGGAAGGTAATCATGAAATAAATACAGCGAGACGAGTGTCATGTCTATAACCTCTTACTAAGATACGCACATGTAAAGAGAGGCTATAGAGATTGATGAACACCGTAATAATTTTAACAGGAAATATGAAGGTGTAAAACTGGATAAAATTTGGATGTCAGCGTTGCACCGGAGACGTGACGATGGAATACTTCCAATCGAGAATGTTGGCATTACCAGAGACAGTCACATACCCGACGGTGGTTCAGTCGCGCCCTCTGCACTGCCTATATAATCAGCGCTTCGTCGAGTTCTCTTTGCAGTTTGCCGCTCTACCTCGCAGGATGTCTCCCGCAGTCGGAGACGTAACGTAAGGGAGAGTTTTCTACATCGAGGACGTCCTATCAGCCTGGAAGCTTTAAGTGAATGAAGACAATACCAGCTGTGAAAACCTACATTGTATGCTCAACTAATCGACTCCCAGCGAAATTATGTGTCAATCCCCTCAATTGACCTGATATTAGCAGCTGCCGAACTAGGGAATTAAAGTCTCGTGGTAAGGTTGCCGTTATCACCGTATCACAACCAGCCGCGATTAGAAGAGGAAGCCTGAACTGCTGATGAGTGATGTCTCTGTGTTCAGCGATGAACCACAGTTCTGCAGTGTCACGGATGACTATCGTTGTGGAGTATGACGGCGACCTCATGGTTCCAATTTTCTGGAAAGGCACAGCATTGTTACGTCAAACATCACAGTATGGGGAGGCATGAGATTTGAGTTCAATTCACGGTTGGTAGCGACTCAAAGAACTCTGATTGCATGACAGTACATTTGGGTCACCCTGTGTCCTCATGTGTTACTTCTCATACAATATCGTGGTGGCAGTCTCCAACACGACAATGCTCGTCCATACATGTCACCTATCTCTGTCAGAAGTCTACGTGGTGCTCAGGTACTCCTGTAACCATGAAGGTCCCCAGAACGGTCCCTGATAAGACACGTATTTGACCAAATCATCTAGGTCGGACGTCAACTTGGTCATGATGAAAGGATCCAGGATATCAAGAAACTTGTGGACCAGCGTCAGGAGAGGATTCAATGGCTTTATGATATCTATTCCAATCGAATCAGCGCGTGCGTCCAAGCCAGAATAGGTGCGACGCCATTTTGATGAGTGCGCTCGTACTGCCGAATTCATTCCCAATTTGATTCGACTTTGTAATAACTGTAATAAAATCATAACCCGTCTCAAAGCGAGAAAGTCCATTTCTTCTACTTCTTTCCTCCTGGACGCTTCACTTTTCTGACAGGCAATGTGTATCACCATAATTCACGTAGCGACTAGTGACGACAAATACGTCATACTGTTGATACCAATTGATATGTCGACCCTTGATTTCAATTCATTAGACAGTTATGAGTCATGTAGATGATCTAGATACTGTAGTCGAGTTCTGTCTACTACTCCTGATATTTCTGTATCATTAATCGAAGAATAAGAGATATTATGTTGTGGACGTAGTACCTGAGTTTTCAGATACATTTAAACTGCAACGTCAAGTGATAATTATATAAAGCTAGTAATGCAGCTCTGATTTTTATGGTTTGACAAACGCTCTTTGCTCATTTGGTCCTTTTCAATGTGTAAGTGTTCCTGATGCCTGCATATTAAGCAAGAATCGTTGGTACGACAGAGGTACTATGTATTATGTCAGGTTACTTACATGTTGATTCACCCATGCCAGCACACACACATTGCGGATCAGCGCTTGATGTGGAGGAAACAAAGTCTAAATATACACTGAAGTGCCGAAACAACTGGTATAGGTATGCGTATCCAAGCACAGAGATACGTAAACAGGCAGAATATGGTACTGCGGTCGGCAACGCCTATATAAAACAAGGGTCTGTCTCATTTGTTAGATCGGTTACTGCTGTTACAGTGGCAGTGTCTCCGAGGTTGTGATGAAGTGGGGATAATCCCATATTACTATTTCACGAGTGTACCGTGAACATCAGGAATACAGTAAAACATCAAATCTCAGAATTGCTGCCGCCGGGAAAAGTTTCTGCAAGAACGGGACAAATGACGACTGAAGAGAATCGTTGAACGTGACAGAGGTGCAACCCTCCCACAAATTGCTGGGGATTTTAATGCTGGATCATCAAAAAGTGTCACGTGCGAGCCATCATCGATATGGGCTTTCGGAGCCGAAGGCCCACTCGTGTACCCTTGATGACTGCAGGACACAAAGCTTTACGCCTCGCCTGGGCCCGTCAACACCGTCAATGAACTGCCGATGACTGGAAACATGTTGCCTGGTCGGACGAGTCTCGTTTCAGATTTTATCGAGTGGTTGGGCACTGAAATGACAGCAGAGGACTGTCCAAGCTGCTGATAGCTTCGTAATTGTGTGGGGCGTGTGCAGTGGGAATGATAAGGCACCCCTGACAAGTCTAGATACGACTCTGACAGTTGACACGTATGTAAGCATCCCGTCAGATCACCTGCATCCGTCCACGTCAATTGTGTATTTCGAAGGGGCAATTCCAGCATGACAATGCGACACCCAACAAATCCAAAATTGCTACACAGTGACTCCAGGAACACTCTTATGAGTTTAAACACTCTTGCTGGGCACAGAACGCCCTAGACATGAACATTTTTTAGCATATTTCGGATACCTTGTGACGTTCTGTTCAGGAGAGACCGTCCCCCGATCGCACTCTTAGGGATTTGTGGACAGCCTTGCAGGGCTCATGGTGTCAGATTCCTCCAACACTACTTCAGACATCAATCGAGTACATGCCACGTCGCGTTGTGGCACTTCCGTGCGCTTTCAGGGTCCCTACACAATATTTGGCAAGTGTACAAATTCCTTTGACTCTTCAGCGTAGACGTTGAGCATATCACTAAAACATCTATTCATTTTTGTAGGCATTAACCAGTCCGTCTAAATTATTAGCCCTTTTACTTTTCGAAAGACAGTTCTGTTTGTAGCTTTTACCGTTACGAGTTTTGAAACTTTATTTTCAGTTAACAGTACTGTTAACTACTACTACTAACAACAATTTGGTTGTTAGTGTCTCACTATTTGTACGGGCTACTTCAACCAACGAAATTATTTTACATTATTAGGTGCAGAGTGATTAAAATAGTAGCGCTGATTAACAAAGGGAAAGTAAAAACGTCTAAAAGGAGAATAACATGTGCACAGTAGGGTACCGTAACCCGCAACTGCTGTGTGACGTGCTGTGGCCATATCATCATCACACGATATCTACCCTTATTGCAGTCAGCAAAAATTCTGAAGATGACCATGTTGCATACCTGTGACTGCGTCCGTGTAACAAAAAACCAAAAGCAGCTAACTACAACGTTGCTTTGTAGGGCGATACAGGATGTACTCAACCGCAGCCTCTTGCGGCAGGCTTAGTTGTAGGCTCACATCATTGTTCTACTCCAGACGCACCGTTTATATTTCCGAAAAAGATACCAGTGTAGAAAACTTCATCTTACGAAGAAAATAAGTTGGAAAATATAGATTTGAAAGGAATAGGGAGGAGGAGAGAGGTATAGTATCTAAAGCACAATTTACTATTTTTCCTGGGTATTAATTGCATTTTATTCGCAGTTAGCCATTAGAGCACTGTAACTGCTACAAGGTTTTACACCAAATCGTCTGAATTTCATGTTTCACTTCTCTATTATGATCTTTAAGTTTTTAGTCTCGCGCTTTGACTGTTTCCGGTGTCGGCACTGGTGCAAATAAGAATCAATTTTGATTGCTCACACAAAGTTCGCCTTAAATGCATTCTATACACACAGAATGGTGTAACGTTCAAAGGCGTAGCGATTTATGGAATGTTATGCAGACAAACTACTGGGTTATTAAAATTAAGGTATATCAACAAATATGCCCTTCTCATTTGTATGTAGTAACCCTAACTGTTCTCTCATTGATCAATGATGCCATTTTCGCGTTGAAGACTATTCCTAAAATTGTGACGTTTCCTGAGTTTGTGATTTGCAGTTGCGGGAAAGAATAAGTCTCTTGTTATTTCCAATACAACATCTGAAGATAGGCGTATAAAAGCCCAAAATCGGTCATGTGATACTAAAAGAACCTTACAAATGTGGAACAATATGTTCACTTCTTATCCTCGCTTAGTGAACTGATTGTTGCACTGCTGAACGTACGTGCAAAACAACAGTTTTAAATTTGGGTCCATATTTGAAACTAACAACTACTCAAATGTTTATTAATTGTTAATATGAAACTGAAAAATTCTATCACGTAAGATTTGTTCATAATTCCTGGACGCCACAATAGAGGGGGGAGGGAGGGAGGGGGAGGGGGAGAGGGAGGGGGAGAGGGAGGGGGAGAGAGAGAGAGAGAGAGAGAGAGAGAGAGAGAGAGAGAGAGAGAGAGAGAGAGAGAGAGAGAGAGAGAGAGAGAGAGAGAGAGGGGGGGGGGGGGGGGAGGGAGGGAAGGAGGAGATAGTTGTGATGGATAATATGAGTACTGAGAAACACGAAACGTCGACTTTTCTTGGATAACGCCCGAAACTAAGCGTCCTGCATCATATTTCAAACCCGTAAATGTCTGTGTCGCAAGACCGGTAAGAAAACGGCTGTTGGTTGTTCTCGTAAGCGTTCTCTGTTCTCGTTCGCATTTTCGCTCTTTTCCACCCGCATCCTAATACCGGATTTCAGCAGTGGCTTTCAGTTGTTGACCTGCTACACAAGAGGGCTTATTCGAGAGTCTTGCATCCATTGCTCTGTAGCCTTTAAATATCAATTGTTTCATTAGTCTGCAAAGGTGAATTGAAAATACAAAAATATAAAATTTTTGGAAACAAGTTTTGGTGAAGACAATGAATTTGTAGAAATTTCAGTTTCATTCTGTCTAGTTTAATTCTGTCTAGTACACAATCTGACTTGGATGCCTTTCCTTTGCTTGGTGATTTAAGCTGCGTCGCTATTCCGATGATATCGACTTCTAAGTTATGCTCACAGCGGTCGAGACAGAATTTTGTTGTGCAATCTATTAAGAAGCATCTGGCGTTGAAGTCCACGCTCAGTTTAGAGCTTCTGTAAAGCATAGCCAGTTTGGAGGTTTTGCGGTCTTTTAAATTTGGAATGTTTTGTCAATGCTTCTGCTGTTTTGTGTACCATGGGGCGCCAGTACCATCTCTTATTAATTTATTTGTTATATATTACCATGGGTCTCTGTTATTATGGATGGAAATTAGACTTTGTAGCAAGAAGTTTATCAGGGACACCGGATGCGCACTTTAGAAAGGCGTGGAAGCGTGCACCTGATAAATAGGGAGCACAGAGGAAGAGTTCGCATAGTTTGCTGCCGAGTCCAATTCTGATGCTGCAAGCGGCGCCAAACAGCTAGGGCAAACGTAATCAATGGACACAAGGGGCTCCAGATCAACATGCACCATGTTTAAAAGTCATCATGAGGTCATCTAGCCAATTATACAATGTCATTTTGATATAAATGTAGGAGCCTCGCCAGTGTCACGCTTTCTGCATCAACCGCAAACTCGACTCCAATAATCACCCCTCTAACTTTCAACTAAAACGACAAATCCTATCATCCTAATTTTAACTCTGTTTCTCACACCCACTCCCACTCTCTCTCTCTCTCTCTCTCTCTCTCTCTCTCTCTCTCTCTCTCTCTCTCTCTCTCTCTCTCTCTCTCTCTCCCGAGACCTCGAAATCCGCCCGTCATTTACCAATCCTATTAACTGTAAGTCCATGCCACCCACTCTACCTCATCTGTGCTACTTTCCCCCGGCCCCTTTTCCCCTTCCAAGTACTATCCCAAAACCCTTTTCCCCTGCTAACAGTGGGGTTACTATCACCCACAAATCCTCCACCCTTCTTGTCTCCTAACACTCCCATCTCATCGAAATCACCCACCAGTCCTCTACCCTTACATCCACCTCAACGCCAACATATTTCCTCTCCAACAACAGACGACAGTTCCTAGGGGACCCTTCCAGTTATAGTGAAAGTGGAGTGTTCCTTTTCAAGATAAGCGTTTTATAACGGTTTCTTTAAATGTGTTGTTATTGTTTAGCATTTTACCTTTTACATTTAAGTTATTAACGTAATAAGTGAAGTTTCTCAAAGATCTCACCATTAAGTAAGTGTTTATATACACATGAGGTGACACTATCTTGATCAGGCACCTACCATGAATTAAGACGCAAAGGAATTTTAGGCACTGAATGCAATGGGCATTCATTTAAATCAGTGGGGTAAGGTTAAATTTCTGCTGAATCAGGATTCGAACTGGTGTCTGCTGCTCGCGAGGCACAAGCGCTGGCCAGTGCACGATCGAGATATAGTGCGCGGAGTACCCTGGCACACCTCCCGTCAGACTCAAATTCTCAACTTACCCACACCCTACGAATTCAATACCCATTGCCCATTATAATCTTTAATTGCGGCATTCCGCCAGTTCCTGTAAGAGTTACAGACTGGTGTTCATCTGCACTATAGAGACCATTGATCATTGATCCCTTCAGTGCAGATACACACTAGTTGAACAATTATGGGAATCGGCGAAATACTGCGAGTAATGAGGATAACGGGTAGGAGTGCGGACAAGTCGAGAATTTGAATCTGGCGGAAGGTATGTCAGGGTATTTCGTGCAGTTGCGATGACCACTTTGTTGAGATATTGGTCAATGCCTCTGCCTAGAGAACAGGACCGGGATTCGAATCCCTATCAGCTACAAATTTTCAGCTTTCCCCTAGATTTAAATCATTGCCTATTCGCAGAAAATCTTTGCAATACCTTTGTATCGTAAGTAAGTATTTTATCATATTAGTTCTGAAGAGCGGGTTGCATGTGCCTCTGACAGCCAAATACCAGCTCATATGTAGCGAAGGGGATGAAATAACACGAAAAGAACAAAATAGTCTCACGACAGTCAGATTTAGCCCTGGCGACGATGGTGAAGACATTCGTCGAAGGGCTGGAATTTTGGTTGAATTTTACGCACTGAGTAAACCAAGAATTTGTATTCAGTGGACGAGTTACTCATCACTCAACTCTCGTATAACTGCTGACGCTAAAATCCTAAATCCCAGTAACAAAGTGTAGCCAAAGTCGTAGGAACTTTGATTACCTTCCTCCGGGTTCCCACTTATACGTTCGGGCAGATATTGGGGCCATTTCTAATAAAGAGAGCCGGAGAGCCATCCGTCACGGAAATGAAAGTTGCAGAGCAGGTCTGAAAGCAAACACGCGTTGGCCGGCGGCTGCAGCTGATCGATGTCAACCACGCCGCTCGCTCCACAAATAGCACGCCGCCTATCACAAAATAAAAAGCCTCTCTCCTGCTCTCGCCGCTACCAATGCTACTTGCTGGCGTTACTGACTGCCGCTGAGCAATGTTAAGACGTTCCGGACATAGGGGATGGGCAGTCGGTAATTTCGAAAGGAAACAATGTCCTGATGTTCTGTATATGACTTGTTTGATCATGAACCATGTTCCACCCTCTGCGTTGAATGAGGAGAAGGTAAGGCCTTCTGGTCAGATAAATATAGGGTACTGTCACTAGGAGCGTGAGTAGGATCGTTATGTGTAGGAAGGCAAGGCAGAGAGGGAGATAATGTGAACATTTCAGTTATAGGTTTGGTCATGCCATGCAGGCTTTCACGACGGGTACTAACTTCAATTGAAACTTCCGTGGTTGATAAACATAAATTCCCCTTGATGTTTCATCTCCGACTGCAGGAGACATCCTCACAGGTAAATTGGCGAACTGTAGAGGAATGTTTTACGCATCGTGACGGTCTATCAGCCCGGGAACTTTCAAACGAATCGATAGGTTTGTTCTCAACAGATTCGAGGAAAAACCAACGCCGACAACGACGGTTCATTTATACCTGCCAACACCACAATAAGCAGATGAAGAGAAATATAAATCATTTAAGGATACTGAAAGAGTAGTTCAATGTGTAAAGCGATATGAAAATCTAATAGCCGATGGGGACTGGAATGTGGTTGTAGTTAAAAGAATGAAAGAAAGGATTAGGCGTGAATGTGTGCTTGGCAGTACAAATGAGAGAGGAGAAAGACTACTTGATCTCTGCAGTTAATTTCAGATGTTAATAGCGAATACTCTGCTCATGAATCACATGAGTAGGAGGTAGACTAGGAATAGACCTGGAGACACGGGAGCTTCCCATATGCGTTACACCATGATCAGATATTCGATAGTAAGACGTTCTCACGTCCAGATATAGACTGAGATCACAATTTATTAATGACGAAGAGTAGACTTGGCTTCATGAGAATTGTCAGCCAAAAACGAAGCTGAAGGAAGTGGAATGCTGAAGTACGCAGGAGTGCCAAGACTTACTTAAAATTGCCTTAAGTTGGAACGCAGGGATGTGGATACTGCGCTAAGGATCACCATACTACGCAGTTCAGTTAAAGAAGGGTGGACACGTTTAAAAAGGGCAGTCACAGATGTTGCACGGAGGAACTTAAGTATAACGAATGTAATGTAATGTGACCGACGAAAGAGGGAAGTACAAAAATACTTACGTAAAGACAGGAGAACAGCATTGTAAATCCCTCAGGAACAAAATAAACAGCAATTGTTGAGCAGCAAAAATGACATGGCTGCAGGAAATATGTGAAGAAATCAGCGTATAGAAACTAAAAGTAAGGGGGTGACATTAATACTACAGTAGCAAATTTACTGTTAGCAGCAGAAGAGAGAGCGGTAGCTGGAAAAAGGACATGGAAGGCGTCTAGAGGGGGAGGACTTCTCGAAAAAAAAAAAAAAACTATTGCACTAGCATCTTGGCTGTACCTTTACATAACACAAAATCTTTCTCCGTGTCATTCTCCATCTCAGCCATACGACTGTAGAACGCGCTCCCCAGTGATATACGTCTTATCCCGAACCACTTAACATTCAAGAGGGAACTCAAAACTTACATATTAGGGACGGTATAGTCACCATTGTTTTGCCCCTCTCATCTCTTCCTTTCTTCTCTCCATTATAGCTTCGAGTTCTACCATTCTATTTCTCTTCCTTTAACCTTCTACCTCTTCTATATCTCTTTCACCCCATTCTATCGTCTTATGTCTCTGCTCGATGAGAATAACTCACAAGCTGCAAGAACATAACGAGAAAATTCCCAACTAGGAATACGACTGGCATTCATAAAAGAAAAATATGTTTACTTTCGTATACATAGTCATTACTATTATTATTATTATTCTTGATTGTTATAATTATTTTTTGATTGTTATAATTATTTTTTGATTGTTATAATTATCATTGTACTACTGTTATAGTCTATTTTTTTCTTTAACATTAATACTGTACAACACGTTATATGTCCTTAATGTTCTGTAGAAATCTGAGTATGCCTGGTTAGATGTAAGAAGGCCCAAATCTTGCCAGGTAAAATAAATGCATAAATAAATAAATAAATAAATAAACGTGTTTAGCACGGGTCGATACCCAACCTCAGAAATGATTGAGCTACTGGTCTGTAAATGTAATCATTTCATGTACTCCATTTGCACTGTTTCAAAAAGAAATCTTGACTGAGTTGCAAACCTCTAAAAGACTGTGCTAACTTTTTACAGCAGTGTAAGTACACTTGTTGTCATAAATTAAGGATAAATAAACAATGTGGTACCACACAACGTGGCAGTACACAAAACTAATAGCTTAGGCACATAGGGAACACACACGACACGGATCTGTGAATCCACGGTACTGGTAATAGGTTGAGAAAACCGTCCTGACACACATGTGCTACAAATCGCCACTGTTTCCTGCGCATGTACCTCTACATCAATATGGGATATGATCACCTAGCACATGTGCACAGGCCTCACAGCGCATCAGGTGGTCGTGCCACTGCTGGGGTATAGCCTCCAATTATTGCACCAGTGCCTGTCGGCGCTCCTGAAGTGCCCTTGAAGGTTTGAAGAAGTGCAGCGATACGTCGACTGAGAGTATCCAAGACGTTCTCGATGGGGTTTAGATCTGGAGAAGAGGCAGGCTACTCCGTTCACCTGATATCTTCTATTTAGAGGTATTCCTACATGATGGCAGCTCGGTGTGACCGTGCGTTATCATTCATCAGGATGTAGGTCGGACCCACTGCACCCCTGAAAAGGCGGACATTGGTGGAAAATGATGTCCCAACACACCTGATCTGTTACAGTTCCTCTATCAAAGACATGCAGGGGTGTACGGGTACCAATCATAATCCCATCCCACACCATCAAACCACCACATTCGCACAGGTCGTTTTCAAGGGCTGGTATCAGGTTCCGGGTTCATGCCACATGAAAACCCTGCGAAAATCACTGTTCAGACTATATATGGACTCGTCTGTGAAAGTAACCTCGGAACACTGTTTCAGTGACAATATACTGTGTTCTTGACACCAGGCTATACGGGTTCTCTTGTGACCTGGGGTCAGTGGAACGTACCTTGCAGGTCTCTGGACGAATAAACCATGTCTGTTCAGTCGTCTGTAGACTGTGTGCGTCTGGAGACAACTGTTCCAGTGGCTGCTGTGAGATCCCGAGGAAGGCCACCTGCAGTACCCCGTGGCCGTCTGCTGGCACTGATGGTGAGATATCGGTCTTCTCATCGTGTTGTACAGTGTGGACGTCCCGTACTGTAGCGCCTGGACACGTTTGCTGTCTGCTGGAATCGTTGCCATATTCTTGAGCTCACACTTTGTGGCACACGGAGGGCCGGTGCTACGACCTGCTGTGTTTGACCAGCCTCCGGCCGCCATAGTATTCTACACCGCATAGCGTCATCAATATGTGTTCTTTGAGCCATTTTCAACACACAGTCACCATTAACAGGTCTGAAAACGTCTGCACACTTACTCGCTGCACCGTACTCTGACATGCACCAACACACCTCTGCGTATGTGGACTGCTGCCAGCATCACCGTGCGATGACATACCCCGAGGTGCTTTACACCCGCAGACCGCCCAACAGATCGTTGTTTCACCATGTATCAGCATTATCCTTCATTTATGATCGTGAGTGTACATCGGAAGCGAATGATATGGTGACTTGATTAGAGTCTTTCTTGAAATCAAATTATTCTTGTTGTACTCCTGATCATTTATTACGTTGAATTATCACGGTCTGGTTCTCTCCAAGGACCTGCCTGTAATTACAAGAACTTAAATATACAAGTAATAGGGTTGTTTTCAACTGTAAGAGTCTTTAATTTAATTTCACTACAAAACTTCTAATCGCCTATGTCATTAATGTGCCCTTGCTGTCATCAGTCTGACGCTTCCCACTTGCGAACAACTGATATTCAAAATCTCATTTTATTCATTGATTTAGTAGGAGGCATTGCAGTATTTGCCCTCTGGTTGCTAACAAGTGGAGGGAGTGACGTTTGTGATTGTTTTGTGTTTAGTAGCTGCATAAACTAGATATTTTATTACGACTGCTGTGATATACGTGAAGCACTTCAAAGATTTCAACTGAAGCACGTATAAGGGTGATGATTTCAGTAACATTTGGTTAATGCGAAGTAAGGATTGCCACATCGGCCACCTTGTCAAATGACCCACATAATTCCCTTTTAACGCCAAATATTACTGAAATGACAGTGATACTAAGACCACGTAATTACACACACCGTGAACGCAAGCAACCAGAATGATCAGCTACTTCTTATATTTTTAACTTCCATCAGCATATTCACACTTTATTTTCAAGGAAATTTACTAGGCTGTTTCATTTCAGCGAAGAGGTTTTCACTCTACTTACACCTCATGCAAACATCTAATGAATTAATTGTCTTTCTCGTGTACACAATAATATCTTTGAGTGCTTCAGCTATCTATTACCAATAATATTACTTTCCATTCATGATTTGTGCTGTGGAACTTCCGAACCTTATAAATGCATTTGGTATCTACATTCCACTAACATTAACATTAAATTTACTTCGGAGCACCCCATTGTTCACAACACTCATATGAATAACAACAAAACTAGACAATGTAGCCTACGTAAGCTTTCTGTTCCGCTAGCGCCGGAGCGAGTGACCGTGTACTTCAATTGACGATTCGCTGAAAGACCGACAACCAGTGGAACACCAGCCAACACTGAATGCGACCGAACGCCGTTTCCTCACGCGCGCCTTGCATTTACACCAGATAGAATTATGGTGCGGTATTACAGGTTCGCTTGTTTTCACTGCCATTAGAAGAGTGCTTTATGCCATCCACGAAGCATTTACGCCATCGTTAAGTGACAAGTGAATGTTGCAGTTAGGGCTAAAGCCACGTGCGTCGTCCATGCACGGTACTAATACTGATACATTACGTACGTAAAATAATTATGGAGAGTCTACAAAGGAAAGCACTGTATTTGTACGTTACACGGAAATCGTTAAATTAAAGAAAAACGTAAATATTAAGTTTCTTTTTACTATTGCAATGTAATAGTTTTGTAACAAACTTAATTTTACGAAGTGGAAAACTGAAAATACTTTATTTCACATAAAACTAAAGTTTATCGGTTTCAGGTACATCCAATAATGTCACATCTCTGTGTTTACTACCTACAGCTCTGACCTCATCGTCAAAATTCTACGATAAATGAAAAATGTGCAAAAATACACTGCTTATGATTTCTGGCCAACAGGGACATTTTCTAAATCGGGTTCGCTATCCAATATTTTGCAAACTTCCTATAATGTTGAAAATAAATTAAGTGAAGCGAACTATTGAAATTCAGGGCTAAATCATTATTGAATGTAGCAGAGAAAATTTAACTTTCGGCACATAGTGGAGCATATAAAACCACTTACACAAGTCTTGAGGAAAAGTGTATGCTTCTCAGCCAGTAGAGCAATGACAGTTAGGTTGTTGTAACATGCGAGGTACTGGAGGTTGCTACGGAGAGAACGAACGTTTGCAGAACATCTCTTAAAAGTAAGTTACTCATATAAATTACACTGTGTGACGTTTCCTACAGTGTAAATAGAAATGGAAAGATGATAGCACTTGTAATCAGTACACGTAGGACACCAAATATCCGCTGAGTTTTCAATGACTACACCCAAGTTCCTTTCCCTACTCCTTTACATTACGTTTAACCTTTATTAATATTTGTTAAGTGCAATTATTCCTATACAAAATAAACATGTGATATTTTATTCTGTAAACACTTCATACCTCATCATTTTATGTCTCTTCTATACCTTCATCAGAATCTTTTGTGCAAGGTGAACGTCATATTATATACATAATGCTGGCGTTCAGTTTCCGCCAGACTATGGCGTAAGAAACCAAAAACCCGTGCGTGAGAAAATAAGTAATACTCAGAACATGAGAAAAGCTAACTTCTTGTCGGCACACAGTATGAATTGCTTAAAAGGCGTCATTTACCTTATATGGGAAACAAATTTTTACTCTGCTATTGCAGTTTGGGATGTGAACAATAATCTCATGAATCTGCTGTGGACGTACTCACAAATATTCGCTCTATTATTACACCACTACAGGTCACATGCAGTAGTTAGCATCGGTGGAAGGGAATAGTCATGCAGTACCGTCCAGCATACAGTACCGGCCACTGCCGTAGTTCGCGTTCCGTCTCCGAATGGGAGGAGTGTACAGTGATAGCGTATGTACCTTATTTTTAATACTCCATGAGAGTGCGATGTGCGATTTCCCTTTATTCGATGAGTCATACTTCATTCTTTGTAAGTTCTTCTTGGATATTTTTCAGACAGAGGTCTTTAAAAGTCGATTGTAACGCTAAAGAGGTTATGAACACAAACAACGATATCTGGTTGACAGTAGTATTGTCGCTCCCATTGTAGTATCGCAGAGTATTAAGTGAGAGAATCGATACGTTACGCCATAGAGATTCTTAGTGAAAGCAGTGAGAGCTTTGGTTGTCATCAGTACTGTAGATGCCGTTATAGCGTATACAGTGTTAAATGAGAGAATCTGGTGTTAGTGATGATGCAGAGTGATCTGTGAATAATTAGCAAGGTACCGAGATGCAAATGCGGAGGATGTATTTTGGGAACATGGCTTTGTTTAAATTGTCGACGCGAGACGAGATAGATTTATCTGCTTACATGGCTTGGACTTACAGATTCACCACTCCTTTACCATTTCATGAATGAATTCTATGGCAGAACCCTACTTTCTGATAAGAAGTGAACTTTGTTATGTTTTTGTAATAGATAAAAGTGGGTTTCACAAAATAGATTTTACATGCTAATCCCTGCTGTATCATTAACTAAGTTCAGTTTCTTTCACTTCTCATTACTAAAGCTTTATTTTGTAATCAAGCGTCCAGTATTGCATTCGTGGAGCACAGTTGCTCAAAGCATAAAGTATGATGTGCTTAAAATAGTTGATTTTCCTTGGATTGTACTTGGGCGAAATTTTCTTTGTTGGTATGCTGCTGTGCTGTATTTTAGCATTCACCGCTTTCTAACAGTACCAGGTCCCGCTATCATAAAGTAAGTCACGAAAGCTTACTACGGCCACCCTAACATCAGCGACATCAGACAGATATTTACACTCACCCATTGCGTTTCAAATCATTATCAGAGTCAGTTTAGTTCAAAACTATGTTTTTGTCACTACAGTGTTATATGTTTGCGTGTGTATTAGTTAATGTTCTGCTTGTTACTTAGTTTTGATACGTAAATTTGCAGATCATTTCAATAGAAGTATTTAAAGCATTTATTCTTTTGGTACTGTTTATAATTTTATGCAGCGTTTTTACTCTGTTAGTTTTGTGTGATGGAAGTGTAAGACACGAACTTCGGCGTCACACAGAATACAACTATCCAGTGCACTGCACAGTACAGTGTTTCCCATAAAGGCAGGTTTGTCGCGCATCATTTGCATTCATCTCCACCCAGCTCTTGGCCATTCTGGCCTGGTCGTGCGTCCTGGTTTTCTCCGATCGTTGACAGCACCTTCATCCTCTAGGACTTCTCTTCTCTGGAGAATGGCATCATGGGGTACCGCTCTGGACCTTAAGTTCACCTGCGCTCCTCTTCTCTGGCCTGCTTCTCCTGGATGGCTCCCGCATGTCCTCCACACCTTTGGCCGCCGTGCTAACCAAAGCCACACTCTATACTGCGTGATGGTGACACCGCCTCCGACGGGAAGAGCAAGGTAGCAAATGGGTGAGGTCTCATGATCCAACAACACGGCACACAACAAAGTGTTGCGGGTTGTCGCCCTCTTAAGGCGTCTGCCAGACGGCCAACTAGTCTTGCCTGTAACAATTATTGCAGTTCTTAGTCTCTACATCCGCCGGATATAGCCGGTACTAGGTCGCCTCCATAAGTCACGTGACCCTTGTAAGACAGCGTCCAACAGCTCGCCAGCTACTGTGAGTGCCACACTCAACGTCGACGCTCTACTTCTGAAGTGCGCTAAGTTTATTTCTACAAGTGCAACGCATGAAAATGTTGGGCATCGCCAGTGCAGCCTACGACATTCCTCTTTTATCGCGACTAAGGGCTCAATTCGCCCGTTCAAGGGCTGTAGAGTATTAGATGGTTCAAATGGCTCTAAGCACTATGGGACTTAACATCTGAGGTCATCAGTCCCCTAGAACTTAGAACTACTTAAACCTAACTAACCTAAGGATATCACACACATCTATGCCCGAGGCAGCATTCAGACCTGCGACCGTAGTAGCAGCTCCGGTTCCGGACTGAAGCGCCTAGAACCGCTCGTCACATAGGCCGGCGTAGTATTAGAGACTTACTTTCAGCAGATCGGGATTATCTTTTCGCCGGCCGCGGTGGTCTCGCGGTTCTAGGCGCGCAGTCCGGAACCGTGCGACTGCTACGGTCGCAGGTTCGAATCCTGCCTCGGGCATGGATGTGTGTGATGTCCTTAGGTTAGTTAGGTTTAAGTAGTTCTAAGTTCTAGGGGACTAATGACCACAGCAGTTGAGTCCCATAGTGCTCAGAGCCATTTGAACCATTATCTTTTCGTTGGCTTCACTAAGAAGCTGTCTCAGTTGCTTACGTTATTGCGTAATTAATTTCTATTGTTCTTTGCTGCCTGGATGCGTTTCTCTGCTTGTGCGTCCGTCGTCAACAATATAGTACATTTTATTAGGAGTGTTCCTGGAATGAACATCTCGCTTTCTCCAAGGATTCCCATTTGAGTTCCCGAATCATCTCTTCAGCGCTTGTTGCACGAACCTTCCGGTAACAAATCTGGCAGAATGCCTCTCAATGGCTTTGACGTCTTCCTTTAACCTGACCAGATTGGGGTCCCAAACAATCGAGCTGTACTCAGGAATCACTCACACTACTGTTCTATAAACGGTATGACGAATGGAATTTCGACTTGCGAAATCCGATCAGGAATCAGATACAGTATGTGAACAGAACAGAATCTACACCATATCAATTGTAACTTAAAACACCACCCTCCTTTTCATTATGCATCCGTCTTTCACTATCGCAATATGCAACGTAAACATGTGGGTCAGGAAAATGTTACCATGTGTTCCAGAGTAAACGCTTGAAGCAAAGCTGTATACCATTCTGATCATAATTTCACCAACACAGACCCATAGCTTCTTTGATACATAACTTTATAAGGATGCTTACATACAGCTACGCTCATTAGCATGCCACATCTCACAACGGCAAAAGCGCACGCCAATTTAAGAACAACTACGAACAGCACAGACATGAAACACTATGCTGTGTCCCTGTTCAAATTCTTGTGGTATGTCGAACAAAGGAGGACTGTCATTTTTCACTGAATGAGGTCGCTCTCACCTCAAAGACCTTACACAGATGAATAAGCATACTTGACGGAGCAGTTAATACACGGAAGTTAATCATTGGACGCCTATATGAGAGCAAAGATTGCAAGGGAGTAGGAGACACATATAATTAACATAATATATGGAATTCGGCAAATGTAGCAGACAACTTAGCTGATGCTTCAGCATGGCAATATCAAGGGATAAAAGGCGTAAAGGTATGTTACTTAGGAAGTGTGCCCCATTTTTACTTAAGTTGAAGGTTATATCATCGCTGCAATGGTCGCTATAAAAATAGACGAAACTCACAGGTTGTGAGGTGACTACTTTCTGTAATGACGCGTTTCCTTTTACACATCATAAGATCAATATCAAAAATCCGTGAAGAGGCATAAATAACACTCCATGCACAATAGCGAGTAACTGACCACTAAGGATCAACAGTATATAAATCAAAGTACAATCATCAAAACATAACAAGGTTAAGGAAAGCACGCCATACATAGGTATCGAGCCAAGTATCTTATGTATCAGACGATGTGAAACTGAATTATTACGCGTCGTGGAAGACAAATACAACACCGGGTAGCAGTGCTGTTGAGCATTAAATGTATATCCAATCAAAAACAATTAAACAACAGGTCTTATACACAACAACAAATAAATGTTGGAGGGTAGGAGAGCATATAGGAGATGGGAAGTTAAAGGCGCGAGGAACCAAAATAGGCCGGCACGATAAATTATATTTTTATTACAAGACACTGATGAATAAAATGTATACACATACATTGATCGCCTGTACATAGATGACGTCCAGGAAATGTATTTATATATTTTTCCTACACTTTTACAATGCAGGCCTCATAATCAACACTGGTCGTTAGTGTAAATCGACATCGTCCGATGATGGAAATTACAGCTTGTAACAGCAATGAGGAAAGTGAACATTCAATCGCACTTAAGCCAAGATATCCTGGTGTATGAAGCGGAGGCTGTAGAGTGGACAATAGGGGGGGATAATGCGATCTGTAGGAATGTAATTTGACAAATGACAGGTATAAATAAACAAACATAGTAACAAATGTAGCTAGAAGTGAAGAAACATTACCAGAGTTTCGTGTACAGAAAGTAACAGCATGGAATGAAGAGCATTGTGTTACATAATAGCACATGTTTCATAAGCAACACTAGTCATTAAACTAACAACATTAAAGTGGAAGGAATTACTGCATACAATAACTGGAGCATAAAATACTTACAAGAGACAGTGCAACCTGGTCTGCTCCATTGGTCAGTAATACTATAAATATATGTACGTGTGTGTCTAAACACGTAAGAAACAGAACAGTTTTATACATTCAATACCACAGCAAATGTTTTTAGCATTTTAAAGAAGAAGTACTTAGTTGAGATAGACCAATAGTTACGTATTCATCACATCATCGAAGATATTATAGAACCACTGTCGTGTTAAGCCACAATGTTCATTTAATAATTTTGCGGGGTTCGTAGATCGGCGCACACGAATTTCATCCGAAATATGGAGTGTACGGCCCTTAGGTTCTACATTAAAATTTTTTAGACCTTTTGAGAGTTTATAAATGCCATGGTTCTCATTTTTAAGGCGCAATAGGAAGCGACACAGGCATGACTGTCACTTCCTTGTTCAAGGCTCCATGCGATGATGGCAAAACCATAACTATAACCATACAAATACATACGTCACTTACAAACTGCAAAAAAGAATAAACTGCAGTAAAATAAATAGTCGCTCGATTTGACTTATGTTTAAACTTTTGTATATTAGACCCCTGCGACCGTCCTATAATCGTCGGATTCCAGAATTTAGACTGAGTTATTCTGTATAGTTTCAGACATTCGATTCCTGATGGTAATTCATGCAACTGCAAGATAGACGTCATTTCGCAATTTATAGACCCATGAATAATGCTTGCTTCTGTGGGTCAGGTTATTTGATTTGTTAGCTTTGATGCTGGGAATTCAATTTAGAAATTACGCCCGAGTACTTTAATTAATTCAGCCTGGAGGGGATTAAACCAAACAGACTGGTGCACGAGAAAACTTCACTATACCAACATTCAGGGGTACAATATTTTGGGAGGAAGAAATTACAGTATTTAAGGTTTTCTGTATCACGTAACGCAAAATGATGGCTCAATTCTCTTTAATATTTTTTGTATCTTTGCTCCACCTTCATGTCTTCCCCACTCTGCTGCTACTATTAAAAGTAAGAAGACACAATTTGAAATCAGATTACTTACATTTTACTGATATGAAGTCATATCGTGGTGTCTCGGGAGTCAAACGAAGTGAGATGACGAAGCGGTTGACACAGTGCACTCGCATTCCGGAGGACATTGGTTCAAATTCGCGTCTGACCATTCAGTAGGTTTCCGCGTTTTCGGTCAATCGCTCCACGCAATTCCTGGGTGGTTCCTTTTAAACGAAAATGCTGATTTCTTCCCATATTCTTGCAATCTGCCTAATGACCTCCTTCACTCTTTTTTATCAATTTAGCATACTGACTTTCTCCGTAATAAACACCCCGTAATTTAAACAGGAAATTTTTGCTGTCATTTGGTGATATAATTATGTTCAAAAGTAGTTACGGATCAGTAAATTGGTCATCAGATATAGTTATGTCACACAACAATTCTTCTGATACTGATATAACTGATAACATCTGTAGGATTCTCCAAAGGTAATGAATAACGGAAGTTAAGGCCATGTTGTTACTATACTCAATAATAATTTTATACCGAGAAATACAGGTTGAACATTTGCTATCGTACCGTCAGTGCTGGTTACATCCACAATCTCATGTATACGGAACACTTCTGTCTGAATATATGCATGGTATACTTTCTAATACATCAGATGAATTTCGTAGGCAACACAGATAAATATTACTATCATGGTAGTCTAAATTTTTGGATAAACTACTGACTGTGGCAATTACGCAGAAACACAACTAAAAATTTAAAAACAGCCAATTAAAATACACCCACTGTTTCGTTACTATATTTCATGCAACTAACGACAGTTAATCACATTGAAGTAGTTGTCAAAAAGCGTTCGTGACAAAGTATCCATGAACAACATTACTTTAAATGGGTGTAGATAAAGCAGAGGTATTTCTGTAATTAGGCTAAATAATTACCACGACGTCCATCTCCCTCGGTGTCACGCACACCCGTCCTAGCGTTCTCCCTCACTTCTAAGTAGTCACCAAGAAAACTAAGCTCATAAAGGCTTATATCCTTTCATCGAAATTAACTTCTTGCCCTTCAAACAAGCAATAGACCAGACCCACTTTTAAAAAATGTAATTTATGCCGCAGAGATATCCACCGTTCGCTTCTACAATCATTTGTTATATTTTATTTCAAGTCGCCTTATTACATAGACAACTGTCTTTTATACAAATCGAAACATATAAACTTGTTGCAACACCTGTGTGCCACCTTTAGTCGTTACTCAGCTCTGTTAAATACAAGCAAGTTGTAACCAATAATCTTTCTGACGGAATGAGGCCTATAATATTTTTTGTCTGCTTCATTGTATTAATTGTTGTATATTCTTCGGTTTTGTAAGGGCCTCTATTTATCACTCTATAATGGTAGCTTCTCATCTGCACCTAAAAGCTATTACTGTAAATTTGTTTGGCTAGTCGGAAAACAACTTCATATATAAACTTTATTTCGTTGTGTCGACATATTTCATGAGCGTATTTTGCAATTCCTTGAAGTTAGGTTCGAAATATCCGTTCTCACCTGCATTCTCTCCTGTTGTGGAAATCCTCCCACAAAGACAATAAACATTTTGTGGAACTTCACTCACAAATGACACTGATCCAGTTAGAAAAATACAGTCTTTATGCTGCTGCTGTGTGTCCAGTACCTGTTTATGTTTACTTAGTCTCAGAGTGGTGCCAAATTTGAACTATGTTCACCCTTCCCCTCTTTCCAAGAGCTCACGCGAGCGCATATATCTGTGTTCATCTGTTAGTGTCGTCTGTTGCGTACAGATTTTTAAATATGTTAAATAGTGTGCCACTACATAGTATAATGTAATTATTTATAAACTGCGCAGTATATAGGAAACCTCCATCCATAAACACTACCATTCCCAATCAAACTACCCACCGACGCACATAATCAAGCTTCATATCAATGCCACACAGATTAAACAGAACTACAAACGGGAGTTGAATACAATAAATGGAGAACGCTTATGATACCAATACGGTAGTGAAATTAAACCAAAAGCACGTGACAATGGTCAGGGAATGAACTGGACACACAGGCCATGACCACACACGGAAGACAATGCAGCAAGAACAAACACATTAAAGAAAATGGTTTATACTCATCTACAATAATAAAGTAGTTAACTGAATACGCAGTATTTTAAAGGTAGACAGAAAATAAGATAGAAAAGCTGCGAACACAGGACACTGTCGCAGATAAATTCAGTTGATCAGGCACATCCTAACTTACATGCAACTCTTGTCAGTCATTGTGCGTAGGCCAAGCATACAGATACCTTGAAACAAGATTTTCAGAACGCTTCAGGGGTCCAAAAAGGAACGCCTTACATAGCCAGTTTGGTGACGAGTTAACAGCCCACAAACAGGATTTAATTTAAACAGAAAATGCCAAAGACCAACCACAGCCGATACTAAAAAATTACATTATAAGAAAGCTCCAACACACAGAAGGCGTGATCGGAAGGAAACATAAACGACTACACTTACACAAATTGCTACATTAAAAGAGATATACAAATAAGACATTCCCTGCCCCCCCCCCAAACACACACATAGAGAGAGGGGGGAGAGAGAGAGAGAGAGAGAGAGAGAGAGAGAGAGAGAGAGAGAGAGAGAGAGAGAGAGAGAGAGAGAGAGAGAGAGAGAGAGGGAGGGAGGGAGGAGGGGAGGGAGGAAGGAGGGGACAGAGAGTAAAAATAGGTGACGCTAATATGCGGCCCTAAGCAGCTATGAGAACAGGTGAACATCAATAGATACTGGAGACACACCAGCGACGTAACAAAGTGTATTGTAAAGTTAAAGGTATTACCGAGGAGTGAAAATACGGAAAACTTGTGTTTGTGTGAGCGTATCGACAAAAGATGAGAATTTAACTGAGAACAGATATTTTGAAACTACATTAAATTAATCTCAAAACATAGTCGCGAATATTTTAGTAAAATGAAATTTCGTTTATACATACAGCGAGTTGATAAATCACCAGACGTACTCGCAGTAACAATACTTAATTGCAGGTACCGAGTTACCAATAGACGGCAATGTACAGGGGGTCGTACAAAACCCATCACTGTCCAAAAAGTACTGCAACAGACAAAAACGGTTCTCTGTCTAATCTGGTTACAATAGCTACTACTTAAAACATGTGTACATCTTACAGAACTGAATAAAGAGTGATCAGACACGATGGCGCTAAAGATCTGAAACACGTTTATATGTTGTGGTTTGGGTTAAAAAAAAACCGTTGTTTTCTTAACAATCTGATATGAAATACGTAATTTTATCCATAAGCTCGGCTACTGCTAGCTATTCAACACCAAATGGTAGATAATTTTTCCTCATGCTGATTGGTGCTGTCCGCGGTGGTCTCGCGGTTCTAGGCGCGCAGTCCGGAACCGCGCGACTGCTACGGTCGCAGGTTCGAATCCTGCCTCGGGCATGGATGTGTGTGATGTCCTTAGGTTAGTTAGTTTTAAGTAGTTCTAAGTTGTAGGGGACTGATGACCACAGCAGTAGACTCCCATAGTACTCAGAGCCATTTGAACCAGCCTGATAGGTAATGATTTCTAAAAAATTTTATTATGTAGTTTAACACCAATATCTACGTATTACATGTCCATATTTCTGTAGAGGTTTTAATAAAGGGAGGCAACTACGACTGTTATTCATATTTGGAGGTGATCTCCGTAATATGAACTTTTCTACACATAGAAAGAAGACGGAAAATTTCAGAGAAAAAATGTAAAGCAACCTTATTATTGACAGCCACCACCTACTAATTCAAGCATTACTCCTTTCTAAGTGGTGCGAGCCTCAGATTTCATTTACTGTCTTACCCTCCAACTTATTCTGCCCTTCCCCACTATGTAGACATAAGATCGTCAATTTAATCAAGCCATGAGATTAACATTCACGAGGAGGCTATAATTGGTGTATGTCTTCGTTTCACGTCTTCTTTCTTTCTCTTTCTCTCTCTCTCGCTCTCCCTCTGTCCTCGTTAGATTTTTAAGTAACCGATTTCGACCATTTCTGTCTTGACAATAAAGACGAAAAATTCAGCATCAATCATATTTACTGGTGCTGTCACTGGCACCTAGAATTTTATCACCTTTTACTGTATTACTATGTTCTCTTCATAATTGTAATTGCTATACTAAATATGTTTTAAATTTCTCTAATTTTTGTTCATTAATAACCTTTCTACTGTGTTTCTAACAGAAACAGATATATTCGGAATGGGTCAGTTAGACCTGCCATTTAAAAAAATGAAATATTCTTAGGTGGTGCTTCAAAATATGTTTTGTAAATGGTTCTTTTATGTGGAAAAACATACATTGGAAATTATCAACTTTTACTAAACATAATCATTACAAAATAAAAAATCTTTTACAAAATTTTAGTACAAAAATGAATTATTCTTACTCGGTACTTCAAAATAATTGTTTGGAGGAAAACACACATTGGAGCTTAATCTTCAACATTTATTGCAGTCAACGATGATTATAAAAGTAAAACTGAATTACAAAATTTGACATTGAAGAACTATATTGAACTCAATTTCAATGCCTCTCGCCTTAAATTGTGCATTTCTTGCAGTAAATGTTGGCATGCCCTTGTCGGACGAATGATTGATACACTTTTTGTCTTTCGGCCTTTTTTCGGTCCATATGCTTTTCATCGGCCCCTCTTCTGTTCTTTTGCTCCTGAATTCGTTTCTGAAATATTTTAGAAACTATCTTTGATCTTGGTAGAAACTGTTTGCTCCTTTTTTTTTCTCTTGCGTTGGTTTTGTTAACACACATCGAAGTCGTTTTAAAAATAGCCGCCTTTTGTAAAATCTATTTTGATTGTATTCTGGATTGATGTGTACGTACAACACAGTAATTTATTGCAGTAATATCTAACACATAACAGAACAAACAAACAGGCCATTGTTTGGTACACTTTTTTCAGGAATAAGTGCTGGCGAATTTATCTGTTGTGTCAGCTCCTCCATTCGTTTTGTTGTAATTTATATTTATTTCAGCCTACTTTGTTGACAGCCTAGAGTCACGGAGCATTATACAAAGTAATAAAACTGTTTTATTTATTTATGTTTTTATTTATTTTTCTTTTGCATGTACTCAACCAAGGTTGTGTCCCTCTAACCCCAAAGGTGGTGGAACGCAGTGGTCCACTATTGTTTGGCTGTATTTCCTTCGCACTCTCAGCTTTGGTCTTTCTGTGAGGTCCTATTAATATTATATTTTTCTAGAGAAGTTCTTTGGCCAGTGTATAGTCCGTGAAGAAATTATCGGGGGTAATGTTTCGTCAAATTTTCTCAATAGTTTAAACTAGACTCAAATTATTATTTCTGCTGTCATTTGTTTCTCGTGGCTCAGTTTGCAGCTTTCCAGTTCACAGTTCTACTGCACAAACCTATGCTGCTTTTAAGTCAGATAACAACCATAGTTTTATTCGGTATTTCCCTATGGGTTTTGAATGGACATCATCTTCGAATGGAACCAACTGCTCATCCGCTGTGACATCTTCGTAAGGATCGAACATTTTTTGGAACTACTCCAGAAACATTTCAAAGAGAGCCCTGATGGCAGATATTTAATCATAACGTAGCCTAGCTAGTCAATCTTCTTAGTTTTCAAACCTGAAAAATCTGCCGATTGTATGGAAACGCTGAAGCGACATCGTTGCACAAAAAACTGTCTGACCATTCATCTTGTCCCATAACTCTTCTAGAGATTCCCCAGCAGATCTGTACACACTAGCTAACATAAGCAGTCCCAAATAAGTCTTCAGTTTTTGACTCGTAATGGGAGTGAAAGTCGCATCTTTGACTTGTGATACCGTTGTCATTTCTCTGTTGGTTTTACTCAAAATCACTATCAACAGCTCGTCAGCTATGAACAGTGAAAATTACGATACTCTCGTTTCATCAATCCTGTGAAGAGCAAACAGCGTAGGTCCTGAGGCAAGACGCAGAATGTTTACAGCCCTAAAAAGAAATTGTAAAATAAAAAGAAATAAACTAAACTAGAATTAAATACAAGGTTAATTAGCTCAAAAGACGAAAGTTTAAAATCGAGGAATGTGATCCTGTCTCTTTGTTTACTTGGTTCTTTATAATAAAAACCTTACACTGCGACTGATTACGAAAGCCATGTCATGTTACACACAGTAAGTCTTCAAAGTTATAATCTGAGATGGCTGTACTAAATTGAAATAAATCTCCTCCATATCTGTAGCTTGACTCTATTACTTGTTATTCTGTTTACATGTGTCCTTGTCAGTGCACCATGCATGGAATATTTCCTTTACACATACTTTAACAATTTCGCAAGCTTTTCCAAGATTATAAATGTATCTGATGATTTCTCTATTTTATGAGATATTGCAATCGTTTTCAGAGCTCTGCCAAAGGTTTTAACATTACTGTTAAGTATTCCATATCTTGTCCTTTCCTCGGTGACTTACGAAGTTACCATAACATATGCAGCACTATCCGTGTGGAAATCACAATATTCTCAAAGCAAAATTTTCTCAGTGATCATTGGCGACGTTTATTTGTAGCAAATGTTACAATTTTTCTGCTTTTTTTCTCATCGTTCCAAATAGACTAAGATCACTGTTGTCACTATTTTTGTATGTGTAAGCTCTACTTCACATAACAAAAGGAAAGAATAACTGACGTAATTAATACAGTTCAACTTCGCCATTTATGTTGCAGTTCTCCTCATAAAGAATGGTGTACATACTGGTAATAGGCGTATTCCATTAACTTGTAAGAAATGTATCTTTCCATTGTGAACGAATAAAATAAACTTAATAAGTAAAATACAAACCAAATATGTTACTCTTAAAATGAGCTGTACTTACACAATAGAATATCGTCATTTTTCTGTTCTGCGTCTTTCCCTTAGTTGCTTTAAATTTGTACCGTCTATACAACTCATTGAAGACATGTTTTTTTATTGCCATACGCATTTCCTATCAGAGAATGCTATCACAGAAGTCTTAGAAACAACGTCAGCACAAAAATAGATCACCACGACATAGAAAACCCGTTTATAGAATCAAAACATCCTGACGGAGGATGACCAAAAAGAAAATAATAGCATAAATACTGAGCTGACACGAGAACTAGTGAAGAAAATAAATATAGTTATCACTATATCTAATAAACAGCTAAACATTAACCTTCAATCAGATAAAACACATCACTGAAATAGCAGGAGCACAAGGTAATAACAACTAACAACGAATGTAGAAGGGTATAATATCACTTCATAACCTTAATTCTTGCTTTCGCCTGCGAGAGCGCAGCATTGTAAAATAATATCTTTGGCTTGTTAGCGTTACGTGATTTTTAACACACTTGCGTATTCCGTGACTTCACTATTTTTTTTTCTTCGGAGAGTATACTTGACTGGAGAAGGAAGTATTCCAAAAGCAGGTGTACTTCTATTGTTAAAAAGGAAACGACAGCCGCCATTGCTACGACATATAAAAAAAAATATTAATTTTTGTCAGTATACGCTCTTGTAAGAAGAATTCGTAATACTTGAGCATTGAGAACAACGTTTCATGAAATAATTACTATTATCTTAAAAGGTAAATTTTTCCCCATTTTTGAAGTGGGTATTTTGCTCATCTCTCCTTGCCAAGTAATTGCGATACAAAGCGGAAGCAAGCAGAAAACTTAGGGTTTTGAATGCTAGGTAGTACCTTGCGATCTCTGTTTTATATTACGGTCTTTTGGAATAAACAGATTCTCTTTTTTGTAAAGCGAAAATCTGTGGAACTTACCCTACCGACACAGACTATCATAGTTGTTAGGAATTGTATCCGTCAGACTTGCTCTTCAGTAAGAGCGTCAAGAATTTTTCAGGTCTACATTAAGACGCAGATCTTGAAAAGCTCGTTCTTACGGTGACTGCGAAGAAGAACTTCAATCTTGAGTTCCCTCGATCGCACTCCGGAGACATCGGGCATTACTGCAAAATTAATAATTTACTCTTTTTGAGCCAAGAAGACAGTAATTAAGATCCACGGCTTTACATATTTTATTTTTGATTAAAAGGTCAATATCCAGTTTTTAATTCGAAAGTAACATCAAAGGACAAATTTTTTAAATCATTTAATACTAGGAAGGAAAGAGGACGTGGTAAGAGTAGGGAATAGTAATTTCAATTAATTTTTCAACGGAAAGTTTCGACGCTGCCTAGCTGTTTGTTCTATTTGCTATTTTCTGGAGTACTTAATAATTTTTATAGTTGCCAAGCGACGGTCATTAGATAGACTGGCTACCAAGTTATCAGGACCTCCTTGATAGGGCGAGAAAGATAAAATGAATGTATCTAATTGTATTTATGTGATATGTACTTAACATTTTGTCTATTTCTTCTGTTGTATGTACATCACTGGACGAGTTGTTCGACCAAATGTATGCATAGAGGCCAATGTATGTGCTGACTGATCGCACTAATGAGAACTGAAGTCAACTCTACAGGATACAGGCAAGCAACTGCAAGCATTCTGGCTCTGTGACACTCAATATTCTTACACCATTAGTAATAGATGTGTTTTTAGTGTGTTTGTACTCTTGTCTATGGCCTAGTGTTAAGTGTGATATGATAGGTTCTTGTGCTGTGAATATTTTAATGGTTATTACACGTACTATGTTTAAAATGGAATCTGATAGAATAACACCGACAGTGTCCAGTCAATAGAGGAAGTACTGTTAGCTGAAGTGTCAGCTACACTTCCCACCACTACTGCTAATTCTGTGAGAATAAGTTTACAAGTTTTTATGGTTAGCATAACCCAAAGCATCCAACAGACAAGTTTAACCCTACAGGAGGTATCTACTAAGCTGGATAGCAAACAAGATGCTTTAGCCAATAAGCATGCTAAACTCATCACTGAATAGTAGAAAGTAGCAGCAATTTTGCACACAGTTGCTGTAGAACAAGCTAATCTTTCAGCTAATCAAGATAGCTTAGTTGAAGCTGAGAAAAATAATCAAGTAAACAGGAATGCTTAGTTGTCGAGCAGTCCAACTTTTCTGCCACTGTGAGAGATTTAATAGCGAAAGCAGATTCATGACCTACCAATGCTGATTTCCATAACCTCAAAAGTGAAGTAGACAGACTGAATGTACATCAAGCAGACCTGGATACCGAAATTGTAAACTTGAAATTAGCATTGGAAAGAATCCTCAGTGATTTTTCGCAAATACAGAGAGATGTGAAACACAAATTATAGACAGGAATCTACGCAAACAATGGTAGATTCCTTAGTCGGAAAGGTCGAAGAAGTTTCATCCGACTGTGTAAATGTCATAAACGAAACAGTATCTCAATGTATTCAGGAATAACTGCAACAACTGTTCAAACTACTCGAATGACTGATCGAACCGAACTAAAATACGAAATTAAGATTGTTCGCGAAGAGAGAGGCTCTTATTTCGATAAATGGAGAGAGGAGACAGCCAAGTCGGTTGATAAATGCAGTCAGAGTACAATTAACATACAAGTAGGTGCTTCTGACACCCATGTTGTGTTCTCGAACGAAGCAGTACCGAATATGAGTAATACACCTGATATGGATAGTCCAAGGACGTATGCTGAAAATACGTATGCCGTGACAGACCCAAATTTCACGATTACTCCGTCATCAAACGTTTATGCTCAGACGCGGATGGAGGGGATGTTGCTTATATACAGGCAATTTCAGATATTTATGCCAGAGAGGAAAACAGTAAACCCAATTCTCTTTATTCGTGCATTCCGTGGTATACTTCCAAGAGCGTGGTCGGATGCTCAAAATGTAAATTTCGTGGCAAGGGTACGTACAAGGAGAAGCAAGCCTGTTGCGTACCGATGTCACGGAAAGGTGCCACTTGCGAAGAATTTGAAAAGGCATTCCTCAACAGATATTGGTCGAAAGGCATCCAAGATCGCTTACAGGAAGAAGAATACAATCCGTAGCCTATCTCCATCAAAAATGGAAATCTGAGACAGTATTTGGAGTAGTACCTCAATAAATGCAAATACTGGGACGAATTTGTGACTCAAAAGGACATTCTGAGAATCATAAAAGCGAAATTACCAGTAGAGATCATGGAAAAACTGATGTAAGCACCCGACGACATCGTGCGCGTAATTCAAACAGTGCAACGTCGCATGGCAGTAATAGAAATGTTCATTATTAGAATGGGCAAAAAGGCCACCGCAACAAACATAATAACATCGCTGGTGGCCAAGCGCACAGCATTAACATGCTTCGGTAAATGTCAAAGGAATCAATTATAGGATTTGTTATACAAGAAGGTCCAAGTATTTTATGAGCAGACTGGTGTAGTCAGTGGCTACGAATGCAATCTTGAGGTGTATCTAGACACTATATAGTGACACAGTTTTTATCCTGTACCACGGAAGTTTAAACAGCCTATAGATAAAGAAGTTAAACGCATGCTAAAATGGAATCTTATAGAACCATCTACTAGTCATTACTACAGTCCTCTGTTTGTCGCTCCTAAACCTGGTGGCAACGTACGCCTTGTACTAGATGCATGACAAGTCAGCAAAATAATCGTTCCAGTTAGGATCAATCTGGGAAACACTGACGAACTCATTCAGAAGTTTAACGGGAAAAAATTCTTCACCACGATAAATCCCCGAATTTATTATTGACAAATGAAACTAAACCCCGATTCCAGACGATATGTAGCATTCGTGTATGCTGGACGAAGCTACTAATTCAAAGTTATACCCTTGGGACTGAATGTCAGCTCCGGATTATTTACTCAAGCATGGGGTAATTTACTGGGATCGGGACTGAGAAGTCAGCTGTAATTGTTTGTTGATGATACTTAAATAGCTACATAGTGTTGGGAAGACCACATAGAACTGTTAGTCAGAGTCCTTACAACTTTTGAAAGCTACAGAATCACTGCGAACCTATAAAAATCTCACTTCGCACTCGACCTGATGAAGTTTCTTTGACACATAATAGACGATAAAGGGATATTACCCGACGCAGCTAAGATCAGTGCAACATAGAATTATCCTGCTCTATGCGATAAGAAACAGTTTTAATCTGATCACGGCCCAACGTCATTCTTTCGCCGTTTCATTGAAGAACAGTCCATGAATCCCGATGTGTTGCACCAGTTAATGAAGAAGAATGTACCTGGGTGGTGGACGCGAGAACGTCAAACTGCTTTTCAGAATATCAAGAATGCTATTGTAAATGCAAGACTACTGCACCACCCTGATATGGAACTTGAATTGAGATTGATGTCTGACTCGTCAACCACTGGACTGGGAGCGTGCTTGTTACAGATCAAGAATATTGATGGACAACCAACCTTTTGTCCCATAGCGTTTGCGAGTAGAGTTTTATCGTATCTACATTTACATCTACATCTACATCCATACTCCGCAAGCCACCTGACGGTGTGTGGCGGAGGGTAACCTGATTACCTCTATCGGTTCTCCCTTCTATAGAAAGATCGTACACTACAACGGAATTAGAAGCACTAGCAATGGTGTGGGCATTCCGTAAATTCCATTAAGTAGAGCTACAACGATGAAAATTAATATTACGACGATGTCAAACCTTATTTTCATGATTTAAAGAAGTATCATGATACTAAAAATGTAATTATAATTTTATTATTTTCATTTTTGTGGTCAGTGCATCAAAGACTTTCTAGTGCACGGAATAAATTAGCATTTTTTGTACTACGAAACTATATATGATTGTTAAGGGTTAAGCATGTAATAATTCGATGTAAGACATTTTGTTGAGTCTGGTCGGTAGAGAAGGAAAAGTTCCTTAATCGATGTGAAGGTATAAAGGCTGTAAAAAGGAGAAAGAGAAAAGGTAAATACAAGTTATTCAAAACAAATATCTCCTAACTGCAACGTCTTGTAATTTCCTATAACTAAAACTTGCAAGGTCTAATATGAGCCTGTCCTGAATAACAGCGAAGAACATTTATATTATCATATATTTTCTTCGTTTCATCACGGTTGTAATTCGCATGTTTCTTTTTCTTATGCGACGTGTTACGAATATTTTCATTACACGCGCAAAAGGGCACACAGCTTTGATCGAACCTGCGTCTTTCGGAAACGATGACTTTTAATCAGTACAATTACGCGAATACCGTCTAAATCGCAACCGTGATCGCAAAAGTGTTTCCTGTGAAACGTCCCCTTAGAAAAATTGTACAAGGCTGGTCTATATGAAACGTCCCCTTAGAAAAATTTTACACGACTATGCTTCAACTGACACACAATAGTTTTTAGCGCAACGCAATCTGACTTTCAAAAATCGCTACAAAAGAATGGCCCTGACTAACATTAACCTATACCTTTCACAAATCACTTACCTCACAAAAATCTTCGTTACTCGAACTACTGCAATACAGCGAGCGCCACTACTGCCAGCTAAATAAAAGATTCAAACTACGGAAGGCACTAACTACTGATAGTCATAGTTAGCAAATGAAAGATTTTAATAGAGAACAAACAATGTATTTACCTTAATAGTCATAATATATATATCAGTTCATGACACCAATTCTTACAAATTTCAAAACTCCGCCATCTCTCTCCCCACGTCCACCACCGCTGGTGGCTCACCTCCAACTGCCAACGCTAAGCGCTGTTAGCATCCAGCTGCCGCTGCCCAACACTACAATGGCAGACAACAATGCAAACTAAACACAGACTGCGCACAGCACACCCAGTGATTTTTCATACCGAGCGCTAAGCGGCGTTACCAATAAGAAAACCTAAACAGCCTACTTACACCTGGACCAAATAATTGTTATAAAATGTGTATTCTCCAAAGCGAGCACCATTGCACTATCGCTGACTCGCAACAATCGAAAGAGTAAAATCAATGCTTAAATATATTTGCCACCTTTTAATAACTATTATTATCTCATTAAATAAATAAATAGAAATTCAGTGACTATACAATCAATAAACAGGGGGGCAATTCAATTACTATCTGTACTAAGCGAGAACAACTGTTTACGGCGACCACCAAGCATTGTCTATTAATCAACAATGCAAGTTACGTCATGCAATATTCTCTCGATGGACCTTAGCACTTCAAGAATATAACTTCAAGGTAGTATACATTCAAGAAAAGCACAACCAAATTGCGGATGCTTTGTCACGTCGTAATGATAGCATGAAATACTATCCAGACCTCTGCAAGAATATGTCTACATTACAGCAGAAGTACGCACGCTGTTCGTGGAGTCTCAAGAAGTTAAATCAGCAACAGCAGTACAGTATGAAAAAAGTTTATCAAGTTGTTAAAAATATTTGGTTTTTCCGTAGAAATGCAACCTCTGATTGTTGGTTCGTATACATCCCTGAAGAATACATTGACAAATTAATTCTCTATACGCATTCAACACAGGGACATTTCGTAGTTTTAAAATGTGTTAAGAAGATACGAGAGTATTGTTACTTCACCAATCGACGACGAAAAGTCCAAGGAGTTTTAAGGAAATGTAAAGTTTGCCAACTAGCCAAACCATCCAATAGAGGATGCGACCGTGTGATGTATTCCATTGTACCGTAAGAGCCTTTGGCTTTAATATCGCTTGATATCTGCGGACGTGTTTCGTGATCAAGAGGTAATTGGAGGTACATCTTTGTATTTCTTGATACATTCATGAAATATGTGAAGTTATAACCAGGGGAAAATCAGCAGCTACGAAGACTATCCTCAAGAAACTATTTCAGATGTATGTTCCACTCGTCGGAAAAACCTAATGCTATTTTAAAAGATAATTCTATTGTGTTTGCCAGTCATGTATGGAGGAATGCTCTGGGTGAAGCGCACATCAGGCATATCAGAACACTGTGTTACCAGCCTCAGGCCTTCCCCATAGAAAGAGTGTTTCGAGAACTGAACAGGTTCATGCAGACACATTGTGCCATAAAACAGACTAAGTGGATAGACTTCTTACGGGATTTTGGAGAAATCGTGAACAGCCAACAGCACACAACCAGAGGTTACACGCCAGAGGAACTAATGTTTGAAGAAACAAAAGATAATGAATGGTACAAGACATTACCAAGATTACTTGGAAAGGAAGTTGCGTAGGAGGGACAGATTAGATCAGACTACCTGAATATGAAGGAGAAAGCCATAAGAAGGCAGAATGATGATGAGCGAAAGCTGAAAAGGAGACAAACGTATGGTGAAGGTGAGTTGGTATTGCTGAAAGCACATGTTCAACCTTCAGTCTTGGCGTAGAAGAACGGCAAATGGCAAATGATGTGTAAATATACCACACCCAGGGGCATATATATTAGCATGTGTTTACCCACATCAAGAAATGAAAGTATTTTACAAATGACTGTTAAAGACAGTAAAATTTTTGTGTTTTTTATGTAGTTATAGTGTATATGATTCTGGTTGGACGTATGAAATGTTTTATAATGTGTGTTCTTTGTGATTAGGTAATCCATGAGTCAACTGTCATGATAAATGATTTAGAATTCTTATGATTTTCACCATAGTATAAGTTTATATAAACATGTGAAGTCATTTTATCCACTAGGTAATGCTAGGATTCAAATCAAATTTTCTGAAGTTATTTTTCTCTTCTGAATATGATAGTGTATATGTATGATGCATTTAGAAGTTTATTCTTTGGTAACTATGTAATTAGCATAAGAGTCTGTTAGATTAGTTATTATCTAGTCTCGTTTTTGTCTTCTCAGTGTTTCTTTGTTTTCTTTCATGGATAGTCCTTCCACTGTATAGGCTTCAGGTTAGGATAAATAGGTAAATGTTGCTCATATTCAGAGCATGCGTGAGGTCACAGACGGAATCTTGTTTTCGTTTTCCTGAAAAAGTTAAGAGGTAACATGTTTCGTAGACTTAACTGTGATGTAATTGTCCATTTGTACTGTATAACATGAAACCTGACTAGTGTTTATTGTGAACAGTATCTTTCGTGTTTTTCGCCTTCAGCGATATCCATGACCGGTGAATACTTATTTCTGTGATGTTGAATTATCCTGTCATCAAACGACACTCAACTGGAGTGTTGTGCCGTGGACAGTGATTTTGTTGTGGTGACGCGAGTGACTTTTTGCGAGACATGGGAGTAAGCATAGACAGTGCTCTGCTGCCCAATTGCTAAGAACGTGTACTGTGAATGCTTCGATTCTTTTGAAGACTTATGTCGGAGAATATGTATCTGTGGATATTATAAACAATGGTGTTGTTGGAGTTATATCGTCAGATTACATGGCTCGTTCGCGTTTACTTTTTTGTGTTTTCTTTTAGTTTTGTGGACACGAAAAACTATACACAAACCGAAAACTACTAATTCCTACAACGACCTGTTTCAAATTGAACACTGATACGTTTAATTTCAGTCAGGTGCCGTCGGATTATTAGCACCTGATTAAAACAAAAGGTAGTACTGATGCTTTTGATGTATGAAATTGTCACCTCAAATTTTCCTGTTGTTTTGTTGACGTCGCTTGAGTAGTGCATGCTAGACAGCATGAATACAACTTTATTCTACTTTGGGACATATGACATTAGCGTCTTATTCACATCAAAGGCAAATTATGTTTTTCATAAATTTTGAGAATGTAAAGATGATTGTGGCATTTCAGGTTTATTTTTTCTTACAGTTTACAACATTGTCAAATCAAAGTTTTCAATCATTGTCTGATAAAGGGGAACTGACGAAAACCAGTTGTCAACAATCAAACTCCTTATTAGTGCCACGAAAGGGTTCTCATAACTTTCTCACATAGTAAAATGGGAGAGCTTCATTTTCTTCTGTTACTACCTTGGCAATGTATGGAATAGCGTGTAGCATATAATAAGTCTTGGAATCATTCAACAGACAAATCTTAATTCTATATGTGTCTGGGGCATCTATGGCAAAAACCCATTGGCTGCTCGTCTATTGTACAGTATTGTAAAGGGGTTTATAGGGATTTGCAGCTATTAATAAATTTAGTCCAGATATCATGAATGGGTGAAAATTTGTATTCTTGCTTTGTCTGCATGCTTTCTCATCAAATCTTAGACAAATAGTCAGATACTGAAATCGCCTTTCTGACATTGTAACGTGGAACAGTGCGTTGTCAAATTTAGTGGATCAAAGTTCTTCTAAATTTGTGCGAGCAGTCTTGTTCACCCCGCGGAGGTACAAGAATCCAATGGCAGTTCTTATCTCTTCAATATTTGTAGTGTTATGGTAACATTCCGGGTTTCTGATTGAAGAACGTTTTCGAGTAATTTCGTTGTTCGTATAAATGTAAAATCACCTCCAGCATTTGATCTGTGGCTAATAAATTCCATGTTTCAAGACTGGAAGTAGACCTTGTTTGACCCTATGGTCCTGGGAGGTGAGTAACTGAATTTCTGGATTTAGTTCTTCCACTCTACTTATAGCCATTCTTACCTAGAAGAATGTTTGAGTCGGGAGAACTACCTTGACTATCATCATCGTCTTCTCTTTCATAGATGATGGTTCTTGTATTTTGACAAAATCAATATCTTCATCAGAATCTAGGCCTCCAAATCAATCGCCGGCCGCGGTGGTCTCGCGGTTCTAGTCGCGCAGTCCGGAACCGTGCGACTGCTACGCTCGCAGGTTCCAATCCTGCCTCGGGCATGGATGTGTGTGATATCCTTAGGTTACTTAGGTTTAAGTAGTTCTAAGTTCTAGGGGACTGATGACCACAGCAGTTGAGTCCCATAGTGCTCAGGGCCTTTTTTTCCAAATCAATCGTCTTCATGGCCCTACTCGTCCGTAAGTGCATTATATACACTAGTGGCCATTAAAATTGCTACACCACGAAATGACGTGGTACAGACGCGAAATTTAACCAGCAGAAAGAAGATGCTGTGATATGATTAGCATTTCAGAGCATTCACACAAGTTTGGTGCCGGTGGCGACATCTACAACGTGCTGGCACGAGGAAAGTTTCCAACCCATCTCTCATACACGAACAGCAGTTGACCGGCGTTGCCTGGTGCATCGTTGTTGTGATGTCTCGTGCAAGGAGAAGAAATGCGTACCATCATGTTTCCGACTTTGATAACGGTCGGATTGTAGCCTATCGCGATTGCGGTTTATCGTATCGCGACATTGCTGCTCGCGTCAGTCGAGATCCAATGACTGCTAGCAGAATATGGAATCCGTGGGTTCAGGAGGGTAATACGGAACGCCATGCTGGATCCCAACGGCCTCGTATCACTAGCACTCGAGATGACAGGCATCTTATCCGCATGGCTGTAACGGACCGTGCAGCCACGTCTCCATCCCTTAGTCAACAGATGGGGACGTTTGCAAGACAACAACCGTAGTTCGATGACGTTCGCAGCAGCATGGACTATCGCTCGGAGATCATGGCTGCAGTTACCCTTGACGCTGCATCACAGACAGGAATGCCTGCGATGGTGTACCCAACGACAAACCTGGGTGCACGAATGGCGGACGAATCCAGATTGTGTTTATAGCATCATGATGATCGCATCCGTGTTTGGTGACATCGAGGTGAACGCACATTGGAAGCATGTATTCGTCATCGCCATACTGTCTTATCATCTGGCGTGATGGTATGGGGTGCCACTGGTTACACGTCTCGGTCACCTCTTGTTCGCATTGACGGCACTTTGAACAGGGGACTTTACATTTCAGATGTGTGACGACCCGTGGCTCTACGCTTCATTCGATCCCTGCGATACCCTACATTTCAGCAGGATAATGCACGACCCCATGTTGCAGGTCCTGTATGGGCCTTTCTGGATACAGAAAACTTTCGACTGCTGCCCTGGCCAGCACATTCTTCAAATCTCTCACCAATTGCAAACGTCTGGTCAATGGTGGTCGAGCAACTGGCTCGTCACAGTACGCCAGACACTACTCTTGATGAACTGTGGTATCGTGTTGAAGCTGAATGGGCGACCGTACCTGTACACGCCATCCAAGCTCTGTTTAACTCAATGCCCAGGCGTATCAAGGCCGTTATTACGGCCAGAGGTGGTTGTTCTGGGTACTGATATCTCAGGATCTATGCACCCAAATTGAGTGAAAATGTAATTACATGTCAATTCTAGTATAATATATTTGTCCATTGAATACTCATTTATCATCTGCATTTCTTCTTGGTGTAGCAATTTCAATGGCCAGTAGTGTATATCGTCATCTGTTAACTGTCGTTTACTGATTGTAGCTGAAAAGTAAATTAATATAGGGCTACATTGAAATGTAACAGTTATAAGTTACACCCAATATATATTTCAACATTGAGTACTTACTAGTTATTATTTTCAATCTGCATAAATGAGCTACACGGAACGCACACCGTTGTAATCAAGTCCCCCACGGACGTTCAACAATCTTTACAGCTTGACAGTATAGCAACAACAATGCAAATGTTTAAGTTAATATCGCATGTATGTAGGCAGTGTTACCAACAAAATGTACACTGTGTCTGAATAAATTGTAGGTAACATACTCTTTCTAATGCACAGTAAAAAGTAAGCTGAGGTCCATATGAACCCAGCGTGCGACGCGGGGGCTAGTCGCATGATGCCAAACAATTCGCGTGATCCAAATTTCGTTGGAACCACATTACAGCACTGATTCAGTTATAACTTTCTTTTAATTTTCAGAGGTGAGCATGAGAAATAAGCTAATCAAGTATGTAAATTTTGTTAGAAATACCTCTGAGGCTGCGTTGTGTAGCAAACCAGCAATCGTTGAACCGATCCAAGTCTCTCCGAGCTGTCTGTGTGGAATACAAAAGCATCTCGTTCTACGCTTTCATATAGGGTGACATATTAAAACTTTCGTGCCTATTAAAGTCGTCTAAGGAACCCTAATCAAATTTCCACTGAGTCGTGTACAACATTAGGGAAATCTGACACGAATCGAATAAAAAGGATTGGAAACTAATGTTCCTTCATTTAGCGTCAGATACAGAAGGAATGTGTTTTAGTGAGTTATGCGTAAGGGTAAATGTGGTCTTTCAAAAATCGCTTCAAGGACTACGATAGTAATTGAAAGAAAATCGCCGTTCGCGAACTCTCCGCTAGGACGAAGTAGTTCGTCGTTTCGTGCGCTAATTTAAGAACATCAAAGAACTGATTTGAGAACATCAAAGAACTGATTTGAGAACATCAAAGAACTGCAACACGGAGTGAGATATTACAAGGTCTATATGCAGCACGTTGGCTGGCTGGCTCGGAAATGAGCGCCAGCTTCTGAGAGTCTAATTAAACATGTTTGATGGATTAAAAACGCTCCGCTCTCAAGAGAAGTTTCACATGTAGATTAACGACGGCGACACGAGGAGGTAGGGACGAACAACTGGGATTACCCATCTACTGCATAGAGGATGGCGCAGTCATAGAGGCCAGCCCCCGCAGGCCTTAGTTAGGCGTCACAGATGAGGATTAAAGAAAGAAGGGACGAATACATTCAACTCGTAGATGAATTATTTGCATAGTCAAATGTTATCTATCAATCTATGACTCACGAGTTTATTGCATCCGGACAACTTTTTCTACTAACTTAGTCGTTTTACTCTTACAGTAATAATGAATGATTGACATGAATTTTAAAAAAAGGTGGGACCATTTGGGTTAAGTTCCCAGTCTAAATCACACGTAGGAAAATATAGAGTTTGGGATGAACATGCAAGAAAATTAGCTTTGTCTTTTGAGAGAAACCGTCGCGACATTTGCCTTAATCAATTTCGGGAAAGCACGAAAATCTAAACGTGAACTACCGGACGTGGATATGAAAAACCGGCACCACCTCTACTGCATAACATAAATAAAGCGCTCTGTACATCACCGTGCCCATTTTGGCTCTGATAAAAACTTTAACGAGCCACTAGCGTTGTTGGAGACGGGACTGATGAGTGGATGTGGAGTGGGCTGTAATCTGGGAGATCATACAGTAAAAGTTACTACCACGCAGCATAAACTGAAGTGTGGAACCTTTTCAAGGTCTTCTAAGTTCCATGTCTTGCAGCTACCAAATTTTATATGAAGAAATCCAGCGTAGCTCATTTTATTTTCACTTCAAAGTAGAAGAACTGATTGAGGATTTTTGTCCCTTTCAACTGTAACTAGTACGGAAGAAAAATTTGGATCATACTATTATTATATTTGACGTTTTATACAGTCATCAGTAACGGCCCCCCCCCCTCTAACACCCCGTCTTAAATTTAACTTCCATGCATGAAACATCCGTTCCATAAATCTCATTATTTACGACGTTATATCTCCCGAACTACGTGTCGTAAAATTACATAATCTGGCAGGTGCACGCAGCGGTATATGCGAAAATTATCTTGCGAATAGAGGTACCAGTAGAGAAGCAGCGAATTAAAACGCGACATCTGCCGCTCAAGTTTTACTGCATTAACAGTGAACATGTAAACAGCGGTAAAACTTTTCGCGTCGTTATTTTATTTGGGGTGCCAGCGAGAAAAGCTTTCGAAAAGATATGAAGTTACGTGAAGAGTTAGTGGGACTTCTCTGAGGACTCTCATTCTGTGATGCTAGATGAATTATTCTGGTTAATTAGCGCAGTGCATCAAGTTATTTCAGGACGATACACAGTACCTAACTGTAATACTTGATTTAAGGTATTAAACCCTTAACTCAGTCCACAGATTATGAAAATATTTTTAATTTTTAAATGCGGTGAAGAATAATATGAAACACAGAAAACCAAGTTATTGTTTTCCGGGAAGCCATTACAAACGCAACCCATAACGGAGCATTGGTACCGTATTAACGAATTAGCCATTTAGTAAAAAATGGTTCAAATGTCTCTGAGCACTATGGGACTCAACTGCTGTGGTCATCAGTCCCCTAGAACTTAGAACTACCTAAACCTAACTAACCTAAGGACATCACACACATCCATGCCCGAGGCAGGATTCGAACCTGCGACCGTAGCAGTCGCACGGAGCCATTTAGTAATTTGTGTCTGTATGCAGAGTCTAATACGGAACAGTTTACACATAAATAGACTGATCAGCCAGAACATCATAACCAACGATGTACAATCGACATAAATCTGTCGACGCGACAGTAGAGTCACCTGCCGAGGAATGACTGCTAATGAGACACGTACACGGTGCCTGTCATATCAGCGAGAGTTGTGTCGCTGTGTGGAATGAGGAAGGCGCGCGATATACGGGGGATAGGCAAAATGATGTCAACAGTGGTAGTAACGGAACGGTTGTGTATGACGATCAAAAACACAGGAAAGCCACGTGTAGCGCTGGACTGTGTGTGTTCAGCACGGATTAAACATGAGTGCAGGTTGTTTACGAGTAGTGCACACTTCGTACTACCGTTCAGAGACCGAGGTCGACGTGCAATTAAACACCTAACAGAGTTCCAAAGAGGGCACATTGTGTCGGTCCGAATAGCTGGAGCATCGGTAACCAAGACAGCCAACTTAATGAATGTTTCACGAGCAGCTGTTTCAATAGTCATGATAGCCTACGCAAATCGTAGAAGGACATCATCGTGTAAACGTAGTAGTGGACGCAAATCAAAACTAAATCGCAGAGATCGTCGTACGCTAATACGAATCGTGTCGAACAACACAACTACGGCGGCTAAAGTCACTGCAGAGCTCAATAACCATATTCGAGACCTCGCATGTATCGAAACTGTCCGCCGAGAACTAGATAAAGCGAATATTCATGGACGAGGTGCTATACCGAAACCATTAGAGACGACAACCAACGTAAAGAAGCATAAACGATGATGTCAGGAGCATAAATGCTTGACGGCTTATCAGTGGTAACACGTAATATGGTCCGACGAGTCAATATTTTCATTATTTCCAACATCGGCCAGGATTTACGTCTGGCGAACGTCAAGAGGAGTCTGCAATCGTAATCTCTTGATTCCAACGGATAAGCATGGAGGCGGAAGTATGACGGTGGGGACAACCATATCATGGTATTCTGCTAGACCCATAATTGTTCTCAAAGGCCGTGTTACTTTTATGTGAACATTTTAGGTGATCAGGTGCACCCCATGATTCATATGTTGTTCCCAACTATGATGCCGGATTTCAGGACGATAATGCACCCATTCACACAACCATCAGAGTACAATATTTGTGTGAGGAGCACAGAAATGAACTGCAGGGTCTTGCCTGGCCAGCATAGACGCCGGACTTCAACACTGTCGAACCCGAGTGGGTGGTATTGGAGCGCAGACTCCGGAGCAGATTTCCGCCTCCCTGGACGATGAGTGGCAGAACATTCGACAGGAAACTATACAATCATTATATACCGGTATTCCGAGAAGAATGGCAACTGTACTACGGGAAAATGGGGATCTAGCTCCTTATCAATAAACGTTTTTCCAATTAAATACAGGTTTTTCTCACTATTTTTCCTAGCCTCTGTACCTCACAAGGAGAGGCCATGACGATGGTATCACCTTTAATAGGCCATTAAAACAACATAACTTTTAAGTAGTAATGTGCACTATTGTGAGAGTTCCGAAAAATCGCAAGACAAGTTTTACAAGTCTGTTATGCAACTGATGTATCTGTACGTAGGTGTTGGGCGTTAGAGTTCATGGTGGTCAAATGATTACCGTTAGAGCTACGTAAAACGACCGTTTATGAGAAAACGTTTTGACTCCTGTTCAAACCTTCATTTTTGTAATAAGTGTGTAAATTGTGTAATATTAAAAAAATTTGAACCTACAATATTCCTTCTTGCTTCATTAGCACCGTTCACTGCTACACTTGGTAACTCTACGTCTGAACCTCGCAGCGTCGAGGTGCAAAGTGGTTACCGGTACCTTATCAGATTTCATGTCTATGGGGTTTCACAAAACACGACAGGCATACATTTTAAAGAAAACTCTATGCATTTCTCCATTGACCTATTAACAATTACTAGTATAGTTGTTCTAAGAATTAAAATTAAATTATAAATAGTAAGTACTCAAATAACATGAAATTCACTAAACGTTCATGCAAATACACTTGCTTCTTAAATTATATTACCTCTGAAGCGTCATTTAAATTGAATAATATGATAAATGATGAAAATATATACGAGTAGATTAAAAACTAAGCTTGAGTGGGAGCCGAACCGTCGCCGCATACACGTGCGTCTTACGAATCTCGAACGCTAACTTCTTGACCAACAAGAACCTAACATCCGAGCACCTGCAGACGGACAGTTCCATTTCTTAACAGATGCGTGAAATTTCTCTTGCAATTTGGTCGGAACTGTCAGTAGTTCACCTTACTGCTTGCACATTAAGGTGTTTTAATAGCCTACTAAAGGCGTACAAAGTTTGAAGTAAGTAGTTGATCCCAACGTCTTGCCCTCCCTTCGTGAGTTCCACCGAGGTCAGATTGTGATGGCCTGGAGTCTCTGAACGAGCATTTCGGAAACTACACGGCTTTCCTGGTGTTCGAAGAGTGGTGTGGTGAGTGTATTTGAACCACCGTCTCTCCAAAGTGCCATGAAAGTGGATAATCTATATTCCATATGCTTCATAATTGCGTAACGCTCGCAATGGTTCGCGAACGTACATGTGTTTAATGACTCGAGGAACACAGAAAACAGATGGTATCGAATGATGCAAGGCGCCCAGTGCACCGGTGGCTCTTCCATTGTTTAACCATTTCCGAATCTCCTTTTTTTAGTGACAGACATTAATTTACCGTTGTTGTAATTGACGTCGTCACCAGATTTCACCACCTGAAAAAAAGTTATTTTCCGTCATTTCATTTCTCAACCCGGGAGAAGTCAGAGACCTAGCGAATACGAGACTACTGTTGAGGGTTACAAAAAATGGCTCTGAGCACTGTGGGACTTAACATCTATGGTCATCAGTCCCCTAGAACTTAGAACTACTTAAATCTAACTAACCTAAGGACATCACACACATCCATGCCCGAGGCAGGATTCGAACCTGCGACCGTAGCAGTCGCGCGGTTCCGGACTGAGCGCCTAGAACCGCTAGACCACCGCGGCCGGCTGAGGGTTACACACGTTAGAAATCGAGGCACCGCTATTAATGCTGTAGCGGGCTATTTCTTTCCCACAATAGTTCCACAAGTATGACGAGTCTGAGAAAGGTGCCTCTGCAGTCACTTTCAGCTCATAGATTCGTTCTCTTTTAGCGAAACATGCCAGAGAATGAGGCAAGTCGTGAATTAGTACGGAAGCTGAGTGCAAAATCTTGCTGGAGTAGAGTAGCCACGATATGACGAAAGATGGATTCTAGGGAACAGGGACCTCTAACCAAACTGTGTTTCGTGAGACTGTGGAGAGTTTAAGACAAAAATTACGTGCTACAAAGTATATAATTGCAAATGCGCTCCACTAGAGAAAAACTAACGTCTAGAATACGTTCGACGATACAGTCCATACTTCAAACAAAAAACAAACAAAATTTGTGCAATGCAAAAAAAGGTTATTCCATCTCCACCATCAGAAAACATTTGTGCTTCATCAAAAGAAAAGCAGACACAGAGCAACGTCACTGCTACGTACCTTGCGTTTTTAGCTTACGGCGAGTTGTGTAACTGTATAACGCTTTTCTCTAACTTTCTTGAAAACTGCACTAAAGTTATTTAATATCAATCACCCTTTACAGGATACTCTTAATCCTCAAGTTAAGTTCTCTTATAAAGTCGTCACAAACAAGGCAAAATGTTGGAAGCCTGTAGATGTCAAAGCAAGTAGCGATTTAATACTAAAACAAATTTAAACACATCAAAAAAAGTTTTAAACAATTTTGCATTGCCCTAGTTCCCAGAACTCCGAAGGACAGACGTTGGCTGTGGATATTGTACCACAGACGCAGTGCATCCGACTGTTCAAAGATGTCACTAAACCTGCCCAAAGATGCAAACAACTATGCATTAGCAGCGCCTATTAGACGGCGCGGCTCCAACAGCCGATCCGTTCCAATCATTCCACCAGGGAACAGGTACTCGGCTCGTGTTGCCTGTAGTTCAACCATGCCTAGACGGTCAATACCGCCGTTCGATAGCGTCCGTATTGTTACTTTGGACCAGGAAGGGCTGTCAACAACGGAAGTGTCCAGGCGTTTCGGAGTGAACCAAGGCGATGTTGTTCGGACAAGAAGGAGATACAGAGAGACAGGAACTGTCGATGAAATGCCTCGCTCAGGGTGCCCAAGGTCTACTACTGCAGTGGTTGACTGCTACCTACGGATTATGGATCGGAGGAACCCTGACAGCAACGCCACCATGTTGAATAATACTTTTCGTGCAACCACAGGGCGTCTTGTGACGACTCAAACTGTGCGCTATAGGCTGCATGATGCCCGACTTCACTCCCGAGGTCCATGGCGAGCTCCATTTTTGCAACCATGACACCAGTATAGATATTCATGTATATAATGAAATATTACTGCATGAAGGTCTTCTGTCTTGACTGACATTAAAAGCCAAATAAAGATAAATAAAGATGATTAACATCATCAGAACACTGCATAAGCTCCTCTACAAATATCAGTTTTCGTTAGCAACAGTAAAAAATAAGTTGTTTCTGAGACTTGATACTTAGGGAAAGGCAGGATTCGGTGTAGACGGGGCCATAATCAGTTACCGCTGGTGGCTCAGTTTTTTTTTAATCACGTACACTTTATTTAGAAACAATTGCAAAGAAAGTTGACAATATGCAACAATTATCAAATTTGACTTATGACAAATGTAAAATTAAAAATACTGTTAAGCAAGCTGCACTCACGGCTGAAGTCCTTATTGATAAGAAATTGAAATAATTTGTCGGCTGAAGGCCCCATTAGCAATAACTCAACGAAGCAGTTGGACGGCTGAAGGCCTGGATAGCAAATTTTTGAGAAGCAATTAAACTTCTTCGAGAGATATTTAAAGAACAATCATGAACACTTCAGTGTTAAGATATTTTATATAATTAAAATATCTTAAGACAAGCTACACTCACGGCTGAAGGTCTTATTAACAAAAATTCAAAGTCTTTGTCGGATGAAGGACCAAGCAGTAACAATTCAAAATTAACACATTTAAAAGAGAAACTATCGTCACAATCTGAACAAATCAAGAGAGAAGTGGGCCTCAGACAGTGCTCCAAGAGATCGACCTGGGAAAGTCGCTCAGCTTCGTAAACGATGAGACAGGCAGCTAAGAGTTGTATTCTATTAACCGGATGGCAACTCAAACTAGTGACAGTTTAAATGCAAACCAACACTCTTGCAATATCTACCTAACGTCTGATAATCAATTCAACGATGGAGTAACCTCGGCAAGGCGGAATCGGCTGACAGCATTGCGTCTTCAGAATACGGTGTTTAGAATATCCAGAAACAGAAGGAACCACTATGACCAAAGTAGTCCAAAAGAAATCAAAAATCCGAACCTCAAGCAGGCTGTCGAACTACACCCCTTACCGTACTGCAGCGGCAAGGCGAGGAATGGTGCACTGCAGCGAAAATACGAGAACCTCCAGCGTAGGTAACTGGGGCGTTAGCAGTCACCAGGCAGAAAGATACCGCTGTTTGACCTTCACCAATAATAACACAAGGAATTCTATTATAATAATAATAAGTGGAGGACAGCTAATTAATTTCGCCAACTCCATACCCTCCACTCGTTCCTCTTCATCCCAGCGACCCTGCAAGCAGTAATGCGCGGACAAACGGCGTGTTCTCAAAATAGTGGAGATTTCACTACTGGGTTAATGTTCACTCAACTCAAACGTCCTTTGCCACGAGTCTGGTGGACGCCCTCGCAACTACAGCCCCTCGATGCAGCAGTGCCTGCATACCGCCAGCGGACTCGGCAAGTCCGAGCGCTGCCAGACCTCACTGCTGCTCCGTCCCAACCGAACTCACTGACACATTGGACCGGAATACCATTGATGTCCCTCCGATGATAGTACCACCTTACTAGATATCGATATCAGCTGCTGCTTCCACTCATGGACATACAACGCTAGCAAATGTAGTGGTGCCAGTAAACACAAGAAGAAAACGAGACGCCACTATCCCTATAACACGATGCTAAACTACCAATGGCACCAACACGACTCGCCACACGGCTGGTTCCAAATTGGTGGATAATATGATGGGGATCCATAAGCTAGTATAGCTTCACAAGTCAACGCTCTTTGATTATTACAGTAGTATGGACTAATACAAAAAGCTACACTTAGAGTGGTTCACAAATTACTTTGCAAGACAATAAAAAACAACTCTGGGTTTAATTAACTTCAAAAAAACGAATGTTTCTTGATAGAAACCAAAACCACACTACTTTCGAAAATAAACTTGACTTCACCTCTGACATTACTATCATGTATCTGTTCATTAAAGATTTGTATGCATTTGCATTTTAATCACCTGTGAAGGAGGTATTCTAGACGATAATGTTTACACAATCTTGCACTGTAATCCTACGAAACTTTATTCTATAATAAACTAAGACTAGTTGAGCAAAAGCCTATCCAACTTCACTTTTACGGTTTTGCTTTAACTTTTACTACTACTTTTACTTTAAACAAAAAATTACTTTTAAACACACGAATGCAAGAATTGTTCATTTAAATCAGGATACTCGGTTTTAGTACCACTTAGGTGAGGACCCGGCATAGGTTCGTGATCAGGCCACAAAATACGGTTCTGGACAGGAATTTAGGTTTTATATGGTTATTGTTGAGACAACACACAAATTAACTGGGCCACGCCCATATAAATTACTTAAATGAATGTATGAAGTTTGTGCAGTGGCGAAGATTGGTGTGTGGCGACATGGCGGTTAACGGTACTCACGGCTCTTAATGTACGAATGCTGATTGAAACTATTTCTTGGCGTCGTATTTTCAACGTATTAGAGCCATTCCATTACGCTGGGAATACCAAATAATAGCTAGGTACACGTCCGAGGCAAATCCTTTATAACGCAGCTTCCAGTTTCTCGTCTTAGCACCGTCGAAGTGTACTGTGCTAAGGCTAGCCACATACTGTATGCCATTCACACAAAAAAGCCACTTAGTTTTATATCGCACCATACCACTTCCGTTGTGGAGGGACTGCCCTACTGAGTTTTACATGTTACAAATACAATTGTCAAAAGCATTAACCATTTTATAACAAACATTTTCCTTTTGTGAACATCCTCATAATAATTTATCATTTGAACATATTCTTTTGCTTTTTTCATGTATACATCATAGAAGTCTAAATTGCTAGCCATCGCTTAAGGACTTTCAATAACACAGAATACACACCTCATGAATTGCAGATTCACAGTTACATAATATAAACCCACTTGCAATCGATGTAAGTGTTACACAAGTCCCATGTTTCACTGCGGTTTCCTAACAGGGATACATCAATGAAACTTCAATAACACTTTAAAACAGTGTTGGGCGATAAGATAATAATCAAATACATTAAACAACAGACATAACTGCTTATATTAAGTACTGTTTCATCAACTACTAAAACTTGAATTTTTGTTACATTCAGAAAATATATACTTTTCTACACACGTGTCCATGTTGTGACAAATATAAATAGGAATTTATATATTCCTTACACACACAGCTTACATTAAACAGTGTAAATTACACATGGTTAGTCCATTCCTATTTGTTACTGTATGATCATTAAAAAAAACTGTTTTTTCTGCTTTAAAGTTTCATCTAGTTCATCAAGAAAAACATAAGTCAGTACAGTATAAACTTTTCATCACTGCCCATCTCTGCCCTTTCACAAATTTGGCACTCCTCCTGATTTTGCTGCAGTATTCAATCAATGCAGTCTGATTGTATGCCATAGCCTTGAGTTTACACGTAATTTGTATATCTAATTACAGTACACAGAATCTGAATCTTAGAGACACATATAAGTAACCTCATAATAGAAAAGTTTTTCAACATACCAACACTTTATAACTGAACATAATGAACAAGAAGATATAGAGTAAAATACTATTAGATTTCATACACACTTTCTTATTTTGCTCCTTATTATTCATTTCTTTGGACTTATGGTTTTAAACCATCAATGGGATAAGCACCTAATGGGTTCTTTGACTTATGGTAAACAAGATACTAAGTGTTAGTGTGTGGAGTCCCTTGCACTTCAAAGGAACCATTATAATTGAATTTGCACTTCGGAATTTCTTAGTTTATGTCACTAGAGTTTCCGTGAGTTATTTTTGACAACAAAATCCCCAATTTTGAATTTGGTCACTTTAATGCCTTTATCGTGTCTTTTAGATCTGGCTTCCGGTTTTTCTTTCCTTCTTTTTCTTACTAAGTCTTTTTTCCCGTCAGATCTAGTTCCACATAGCGTGGAAGTTGTAGGCCTTGTTCAATTATTCTTTTGCTCTTATGATTAAGTATAATTTCCTTGGGCGTAAATCTAGTAGTTTCATGGTGGAGGGTATTCATTACAATTTTAAAGTCTGCAATAAACCTGCCCCATGCCTTGACACATGTCTGGGGCCTTCTTCTGTTTTCTGATTTTGAAGTCTTTCACGACTCTAATCACATCTTTCCCCCATATTGTATCGTTTGGTGGCCCGTTATTTTTGGGTTCGGTATTTACTGCCTGATTTCGTTTGTATGAGACTTAATTTTGGTCTTCAGATATATCTTCAGTTTGTTTCCTTTCCTCCATTTCTACACTTTCTTCATCTGAACTATCATTTATTTCAGATTCACTGTCTGATTCAAACAAGAACGCTAGTCTTAGACAAAAAGCATGCTCCTCTTTTGAACTTACGTCAGTTTCCTTATTTCTATAATTTGGAATGTTTCTTAAAATTTGTAATTTATTTTCAGTCACAGGCGTACTTCAATACTACTTTTGATGTCTAACTTCGTATTTAGTATAATCGTCTTTGATTTCAGTGGTTTGCATATATCATCTGAACCGATGTTCTCTTGGCCATCAATAACTGCCAATTGTATTAATCTTTCATCAGCCAGGATCGCCGCATCCGTAATATCGAGGATTTCATCTTCTTCCAGATTCCTATGTATACCGACCATTTTTCTGTTTCTAGCAGCAATTTCTTTAACCTCGGAAGCCTGCATGCTTTGCACAGCAACTTTATCTTTCTTACCAACTACTCCATCTGAAATCCCTGCTCGTGCACCTTGCACGACCCTAACTGCTTTCATCTCCTTTCATTTTCGGAGAACGTCCTCTTTCCAACGTTTCCACTTACGTTGCTCCCTTTTATTAATTCCCTGACCGTATAATCCTTTCTAAAATCTTCCCACTCACATTGCTTAAAACCGTAAAACTATCATCGCCCCATTCGGGCAGCCCTGAGGAACTCTTTTCGCAGAAATTTTCTATCTTTGCTTGGCTGCCGACGCTTTCTTTTTTACTTAACGTGTCCGATTCCTTTCTCATTTCTGTTATATTTCCCACTGAAATAAGTCCACTGAATTTCCTTGTGATGGCATCTCTTTCTACTTCCGCTACTGCATCCGCATTGTGGACAGCTGATTGCTGTGCCGAGTTCAATGAACATGGTTGCTTGGTTTGCATGCTAGCCCCTGTAGCATACATAGCCTGTCGCCAGTGACTCACTCATGCCCACATGAGTTGTTCTGTGTGCACCATTCTGTGGTGAAGCTCTGCTGCTTACTCGTATCTTAAATTCACTTTTTTTCTGCCGTTATGACTTCTTCAGTTTGGGCCGGTAAAATACGTTCACGCCAATGTGGCCCATTAAACATATGGGCCTTAGTTTTCCATGTCATATTGGTTTTGACAGTTTGGAGGTGCAAATCCTCTACCGCGAAACGACACGTTACCGCGACCTCTGCCTATACCTCTTTGCATCATATTTACACATTAATGTTTTTTCTCATTATGTTTGGTATTCTCGTGATTATCTCGGTTCTGGTTGTTATTATTATTTTGTGGATAATCACGATTGCCTCACCAGTGGTCCTCATCGTCGACCCTTTCCAAAAATAGCAACAAGCTTTTGTGATTATTTCCCACATAACGTTTTAAATCATCCGGGACTTTTTTCCATAGTTTCCACACTATTTCAGATTCCGTTTGTCTTTTTTTCAAGTGTGTCATTGTCTGATACCACATTTCGCAGAACTCTTTCACTGAGTTTCTACCTCTGCTGTCATGTAACCTTACCATGATGAACTCCCTCCACAGGCAGTCTTGTTTTTGCTCTGACCTGTATTCCCCCATAAATTTCTTTTTGAATTCGCCAAATGACATTTGTTCCACATCCAAATTTAGGCCCCATTCTCTCACATAGCCAGCTAATGTGATAATAACCACACTGATCTTCTCCTGGCCCATTACGTAATCAGGAAAATTACTTTCACAGTTTTCCAAGAAATTATGCCTATTTGCTGGCTCGAATCGTTCTTCGCCCTCTAGCAGTTTGCTACACATTATTCTGTCAGTGACATAAATTGGTTTTTCTTTGATTTTCCGTTCAAGGTCGCTCACTTCACCTTTAGTTTGGGAAGTATTCCTTTCACATTTCTATTCACACGTTGCCACTTGTTTACTCAGTTCCTTTTCGGAATCGTTTACCGTCTCTCTCGTTTGAGAAATTTCGGTTTTACATTAGTTCACTATTTTGGATTTGAGGCCGGAAACCTCTTCATTAACTTTTGTTTCAACAAGATGTTCTACAGTGTCTTGAATCTTCATTATTTCGGAATCGAGCCTGTCACTAATGTCATTAATTAGCCCCTGCAGAGTGGCGACATTGTTTTGATAGTGTCTATCTCAGTTTTTAAGTCCTTTATTGCATTACTCACAACACCTATTTTTGAGTCTACTTTTTCGATCTGTTTACTGATTTTAGCACCTTGTGTTTTAATTTGATGACCTTGTGCTGCAATTTGTGCAGTCAACATTTTTAACAAGTTGTCCATACTCAGTTGTTTCTCGGTAACTTTTTCTAAGGTGTCCGCATATTCAGATTCTATTTGTCATGTTTCGCTCGGCTCATATTGGACTTTCGATGAATTGAACATATGCATATATTCGCTAACATAACTACTATCTTCATTCGTGTCGTCCTTCATACGTTGTTTTATTTGTGACGAGCTCATCATCTGAATTTAATTGTTGACGAGCGTATCGCACTCAGCATAAGACTTCCGGAAGGCGTTCGATACAGTTCCGCACTATCGCCTGATAAACAAAGTAAGAGCCTACGGAATATCAGACCAGCTGTGTGGCTGGATTGAAGAGTTTTTAGCAAACAGAACACAGCATGTTGTTATCAATGGAGAGACGTCTACTGACGTTAAAGTAACCTCTGGCGTGCCACAGGGGAGTGTTATGGGACCATTGCTTTTCACGATATATATAAATGACCTAGTAGATAGTGTCGGAAGTTCCATGAAGCTTTTCGCGGATGATGATGTAGTATACAGAGAAGTTGTAGCATTAGAAAATTGTAGCGAAATGCAGGGAGATCTGCAGCGGATAGGCACTTGGTGTAGGGAGTGGCAACTGACCCTTAACATAGACCAATGTAATATATTACGAATACATAGAAAGAAGGATCCTTTATTGTATGATTATATGATAGCGAAACAAACACTGGTAGCAGTTACTTCTGTTAATTATCTGGGAATATGCGTGCGGAACGATTTGAAATGGAATGATCATATAAAATTAATTGTTGGTAAGGCGGGTACCAGGTTGAGATTCATTGGGAAAGTCCTTAGAAAATGTAGTCCATGGCTTACAAAACACTCGTTCGACCTATACTTGAGTATTGCTCATCAGTGTGGGATCCGTACCAGATCGGGTTGACGGAGGAGATGGAGATGATCCTAAGGGTAATTTGGTAACCGTGATAGCGTTACGGGTTTGTTTAGCAAACTCAAGTGGCAGACTCTGCAAGAGAGGCGCTCTGCATCGCGGTGTAGCTTGCTCGGCAGGTTTCGAGAGGGTGCGTTTCTGGATGATGTATCGAATATACTGCTTCCCCCTACTTATACCTCCCGTGGAGATCACGAATGTAAAATTAAAGAGATTCGAGCGCGCACGGAGGGTTTCAGACAGTCGTTCTTCCCGCGAACCATACGCGACTGGAACAGAAAAGGGAGGTAATGACAGTGGCACGTAAAGTGCCCTCCACCACACACCGTTGGGTGGCTTGCGGAGTATGAATGTAGATGTAGATGTAGATGTAGAAGCCTGTTTGCCATCCTGGGGCGTCATCTGTGCTCTCGTTAAGTGAACTATTGCCACCTAACACACATTGTGACCTACTGTCGTCTTTGTATCCATCTCCATTTTATTAAAACTTTATATTTCATCTTTTATGCACCTGTTAAGTTTTCTGTTAACTATTTTGCCCGGTCTATTGTAATTCGCGTCGCTGGACGTTCAGTGCTCGTTCCACAGTTGTTATACGCCCTATATTCATGTTAGAACGTGTATTTTAATGAGTAAAACTGGCGATCGTCCTGTCACGCGGCGCCACATATGACACTAATATGTATCACTCTTCCCTAACAACGGAACCACCAGTCCCGTCACAGGAAAGGCATATACACTCCTGGAAATTGAAATAAGAACAACGTGAATTCATTGTCCCAGGAAGGGGAAACTTTATTGACACATTCCTGGGGTCAGATACATCACATGATCACACTGACAGAACCACAGGCACATAGACACAAGCAACAGAGCATGCACAACGTCGGCACTAGTACAGTGTATATCCACCTTTCGCAGCAATGCAGGTTGCTATTCTCCCATGGAGACGATCGTAGAGATGCTGGATGTAGTCCTGTGGAACGGCTTGCCATGCCATTTCCACCTGGCGCCTCAGTTGGACCAGCGTTCGTGCTGGACGTGCAGACCGCGTGAGACGACGCTTCATCCAGTCCCAAACATGCTCAATGGGGACAGATCCGGAGATCTTGCTGGCCAGGGTAGTTGACTTACACCTTGTAGAGCACGTTAGGTGGCACGGGATACATGCGGACGTGCATTGTCCTGTTGGAACAGCAAGTTCCCTTTCCGGTCTAGGAATGGTAGAACGATGGGTTCGATGACAGTTTGGATGTACCGTGCACTATTCAGTGTCCCCTCGACGATCACCAGAGGTGTACGGCCAGTGTAGGAGATCGCTCCCCACACCATGATGCCGGGTGTTGGCCCTGTGTGCCTCGGTCGTATGCAGTCCTGATTGTGACGCTCACCTGCACGGCGCCAAACACCCATACGACCATCATTGGCACCAAGGCAGAAGCGACTCTCATCGCTGAAGACGACACGTCTCCATTCGTCCCTCCATTCACGCCTTTCGCGACACCACTGGAGGCGGGCTGCACGATGTTGGGGCGTGAGCGGAAGAGGGCCTAACGGTGTGCGGGACCGTAGCCCAGCTTCATGGAGACGGTTGCGAATGGTCCTCGCCGATACCCCAGGAGCAAAAGTGTCCCTAATTTGCTGGGAAGTGGCGGTGCGGTCCCCTACGGCACTGCGTAGGATCCTACGGTCTTGGCGTGCATCCGTGCGTCGCTGCGGTCCGGTCCCAGGTCGACGGGCACGTGTACCTTCCGCCGACCACTGGCGACAACATCGATGTACTGTGGAGACCTCACGCCCCACGTGTTGAGCAATTCGGCGGTACGTCCGCCCGGCCTCCCGCATGCCCACTATACCCCCTCGCTCAAAGTCCGTCAGCTGCACATACGGTTCACGTCCACGCTGTCGCGGCATGCTACCAGTGTTAAAGACTGTGATGGAGCTCCGTATGCCACGGCAAACTGGCTGACACTGACGGCGGCGGTGCACAAATTCTGCGCAGCTAGTGCCATTCGACGGCCAACACCGCGGTTCCTGGTGTGTCCGCTGTGCCGTGCGTGTGATCATTGCTTGTAGAGCCCTCTCGCAGTATCCGGAGCAAGTATGGTGGGTCTGACACACCGGTGTCAATGTGTTCTTTTTTCCATTTCCAGGAGTGTATATTACTAACGTGCCGTGAAACACGCTAATGTTACCCTCTGAGAGGATTTAAAAGTTTGAGCGCACGTGTGTCTAATTGACAGAGATATCGTATTATAATTTTGAATTTGGTGAAATTAACAGAAAAACCAAACTGACTTTAGCCTTGGGAATTAATGAAAGTGTTAAAATCACAAATGAGTGAAAAAAATAACGGACGTAAGACCAATTAGGCACATTAATTGAAAATATATGTTTGAGAAAATTTAATATCAGTTATTGAAGTTAATTTTTTTGAGATTTACCTTTGAATAGCAAACAAGATACAAACTTACACAGTGCACTCTTTGCTGTGTGTAGCAGTAGTTACCAATAAAACACACACACACACACACACACACACACTAGTAAATTATGAGGAGTAAATTTGCACCAAGCTCAGCTTAATGACAACTACACTCAAAAGCATTACTTAATCAAATACTGAAGTGTCACTGCGTGAAATGCAGAACTACATTTGGACATGAGGGGCCTCTGTCTTGAATGACATGAAAAGCACATATAAATATGAAAAATATCATAAATACGCTGTTTAAGTTCCTATACAAACATCATTTTCTTCTTAGCAACAGTAATAAATAAATTTTTCGTATTAGGTGGAGAATATGATGGGAACCCATAAACTAATATAGTTTCATTAGTCACCGCTCTTTGATTATTACAGTATTAAAGACTAATTCAAAAAGCTAATAATTCATTTCACTTGGAGAAGTTCACAAATTACTTTGCAAGACAATACATTACAACCCTATGTTTAATTAACTTCAAAAGAGAAAACATTCGTGATAGAGACCAAAACTAAAATATTTTTGAAAATGAACATAGCTTCACTTCCAACATTAGTATCGTGAACATGTTCATAAAATATTTGTACATATTTGTCATTTAATCACCTGTGGAGCAGGTATTCTAGACAATAATATTTACACAACCTTGCACTGCCGTCCTACAAAACTATGCTTTATAATAACAAAGAAAACTGCAGCAAAATTCTGTCCAACTTCACATTTATGTTTTTAGCTTTAACTTTTATACTCCGTTCATTTTAGACAAAAAAATCACTTTCGAACAAACGAATGCTAGAATTGTTCATTTAAATCAGGATACTCTGTTCTAGTAGCACTTAGGTGAGGACCCTGCGTGGGTTCGTGATCAGGATTAAAAACGTGGTTCCAGACACGAATTTAGTTTTCATATGGTTATTACTGAAACAACACACAAATGGACTGGTCTACGCACACATACATTACTATCTGAGAGTATGAAGTTTGTGAAGCAGTGGCGAAGACTGGTGGCTGGCGACATGGTGGCTAACAATGCTTACGGTTCTTCATGTACGAATGCTGCATAAAACTATTTCTTGGCGTCTGAGTTCCAACGTATTGGAGCCATTCCATTATGCTGTCAATTCCAAATAATAGTCAGATCCACATCCGAGGCAAATCCTTTATAATGCACCTTTCAGTTTCCCGTCTTGGCACCGTCGAAGTGTACCGTGGTAAGGCTAGACACATACTTCAAGCCGTTCACACAATGGAGCCGCTCAGTTTGACCGCCAAAACCACCTTTTACATCGCGCCATGCCTCTTCCGTTGCAGAGAGACTTCCCTACAGCGTTTTACGTGTTACAAATACAATTGCCCTACGCATGAACCAGCTTTAAAAAAGATTTTCTTTTCATGAACATGCTCATAATAATTGGTCATTTCAACATATTCTTTTGCTTATTTCATATACACTCCTGGAAATTGAAATAAGAACACCGTGAATTCATTGTCCCAGGAAGGGGAAACTTTATTGACACATTCCTGGGGTCAGATACATCACATGATCACACTGACAGAACCACAGGCACATAGACACAGGCAACAGAGCATGCACAATGTCGGCACTAGTACAGTGTATATCCACCTTTCGCAGCAATGCAGGCTGCTATTCTCCCATGGAGACGATCGTAGAGATGCTGGATGTAGTCCTGTGGAACGGCTTGCCATGCCATTTCCACCTGGCGCCTCAATTGGACCAGCGTTCGTGCTGGACGTGCAGACCGCGTGAGACGACGCTTCATCCAGTCCCAAACATGCTCAATGGGGGACAGATCCGGAGATCTTGCTGGCCAGGGTAGTTGACTTACACCTTCTAGAGCACGTTGGGTGGCACGGGATACATGCGGACGTGCATTGTCCTGTTGGAACAGCAAGTTCCCTTGCCGGTCTAGGAATGATAGAACGATGGGTTCGATGACGGTTTGGATGTACCGTGCACTATTCAGTGTCTCCTCGACGATCACCAGAGGTGTACGGCCAGTGTAGGAGATCGCTCCCCACACCATGATGCCGGGTGTTGGCCCTGTGTGCCTTGGTCGTATGCATTCCTTATTGTGGCGCTCACCTGCACGGCGCCAAACACGCATACGACCATCATTGGCACCAAGGCAGAAGCGACTCTCATCGCTGAAGACGACACGTCTCCATTCGTCCCTCCATTCACGCCTGTCGCGACACCACTGGAGGCGGGCTGCACGATGTTGGGGCGTCAGCGGAAGACGGCCTAACGGTGTGCGGGACCGTAGCCCAGCTTCATGGAGACGGTTGCGAATGGTCCTCGCCGATATCCCAGGAGCAACAGTGTCCCTAATTTGCTGGGAAGTGGCGGTGCGGTCCCCTACGGCACTGCGTAGGATCCTACGGTCTTGGCGTGCATCCGTGCGTCGCTGCGGTCCGGTCCCAGGTCGACAGGCACGTGCACCTTCCGCCGACCACTGGCGACAACATCGATGTACTGCGGAGACCTCACGCCCCACGTGTTGAGCAATTCGGCGGTACGTCCACCCGGCCTCCCGCATGCCCACTATACGCCCTCGCTCAACTGCACATACGGTTCACGTCCACGCTGTCGCGGCATGCTACCAGTGTTAAAGACTGCGATGGAGCTCCGTATGCCACGGCAATCTGGCTGACACTGACGGCGGCGGTGCACAAATGCTGCGCAGCTAGTGCCATTCGACGGCCAACACCGCGGTTCCTGGTGTGTCCGCTGTGCCGTGCGTGTGATCATTGCTTGTACAGCCCTCTCGCAGTGTCCGGAGCAAGTATGGTGGGTCTGACACACCGGTGTCAATGTGTTCTTTTTTCAATTTCCAGGAGTGTATATACATTACAAAACACTAAATTTCTTGACATAAATCAAGGAGTTCATACAACACAAACACACTTCATGAATTTACTGATAGGCTACACAGTTACATAATATACTTCTAATCGATGTAAGTGCTACAAGTTCTGTGACAGTCTGTTCAAACGACATCAGGACGATTCTGGCGTCCTGACACGAATAGATATCCAGCTGGAAGATGCAACCTCCATCGAGAAAGACTTCAATTAAAGAAGAAGAAGTAGTACAGTTGGTTCGCAATAATGTTCAAGTAGACCACAGTCCAACGGAAACTCAGTTGTATGTCCCACATAGCGTAATACTACAAACACCGTCCTGTGTTCGTGGTGTAGTGCATGTTACGAGCATCCGTTCACATGAATGACGCGTATTCCAACACAACCATCGATATGGTGTAAATAGATACTGAACTCATCCAATAAGACGACACGTTTCCACTAACCGACGGTCCGCATACCGGTGATACCACAAGTTTCCCAAGCTGTGCTAATTCATGGTGCAGTTCGAGCAAAATGGTACCGTCTGTTGTGAAGCTCCAACAACGTGCACTGAACGATGTGCTCCGAAATAGTTCTGCATACAGCACCAGCATACCTTGACGGCTGATCTGCCAAGGATTGCGTGGTTTACAAAGAGGGCGTCACTTACCTTGTCGCTTATGCATGGTTTAGAAGCCCTTAAAGCAAACTCCACAAAAACTCACGACAATACCTTAACAACAGCCGACAAGATTCGCTTTTCCCAAGACTTTGGTCCAAAGAGCCGGGCCAGAACGAACTTACCTTGGTAAAGGTTTCTTATGTCAGAGACTTCACCAGTTGAGTCCCGCATCTTCACTAAAATGGTTACCCAATCATCTATTTTCCGTGATGCAGGATGAGTCACTAAATATTGCTGCCAAGAATAGCTCCGAAAGTATGATAGTAGCTGAAAAGTTTGTGGGACAAATATTGCATGTGACAACGGGGGCCATACTAAAACGTTGGTTTTTTGTTGCTGGGTGGGCTCTAGTCAGAGATATGAAGGTCAACTATTTTTAGAACTGGTATGCTCTAGTTTGGTACTTATTTTCTGATAGCGGCTATCGAGACGAATCCAATTATATGTAACAGTATGGTCTTTGAAGGTCAACGAAGGTCACAAAGGTGGCGTGAACGTCCATTTACAGAAGATGTTTGAAGTGATGACCATTGGTGTGAATGCAGTGCAGCGATCTCCTTATCATGGGCTGAGTGGTATTCCTTATGACTTCGGCTCTTATCGACGCAAACGCTCTAAGAATTTTCTCTCGTATATCGTGCAAATTGTATATATTCGCCGGAAACGGGGTATCCATAGAACGTGCCATCGACATGTAAACACCATTTGACGGTTTTGCAGTACAAAACTAATAGGAACGGTAAGACAAATACCGTCGAATCAAGCGAATGTGAATGATATTTTCCTTCGAAAAACAAGTCGATATGTTTCTCATTTATGGAGAATGCTAACGAAATTCAATGGAGCTAGATACTTATACACTGAAACATATCCTCAACGTACTCATCCTACACGTCGTACGTTTAAATATCTGTATGAAACATTGAGAACAACTGGATCTTTAACACATCGCAAACGTATCCGGCAAAGGAAAGTTACTAACGAGGAAACTGCAACTGGTACGCTTGCCACTTTGGTTCGAAACCCTTGCGTTAGTTCGCGTCAAATCGCAAGGGAATGCACTGAGCCAGAGCAATGTTGTTCGTGTTCTACATCGACATAAAATCATAATTACCATATCAGCCTCCATGAAGAATTTACTGGTACGGATTGTATGTGTCGCATTGAATTCTACCAATCGGCTCAGCTTCAGAATCAGAGGGATGATACATTTATTAATTTGATTTTATTTACTGGCGAAGCTACATTCACGAAAAATGAAAATGTTAATTTGCATGACACGCATTGTTTTTTAACTGAAAATCCATGTCGGCCGAGGCATGTTACACACCAAAAACCGTGGTCGGTGAATGAATGGTGTGGGATTCTGGAGAACAGAATTATAGTCACATGTTTCATCGAAGGAAATCTGAATGATAGGAGATACACCAGTTTCCTGCAATAAACGTTAGGTCTGTTATTGAAACAGAATGTGGTATCAACACGAGGGGTGTCCAGTACATGTCTCACTGATGGCCAGCCGCGGTGGTCTCGCGGTTCTAGGCGCTCAGTCCGGAACCGCGGGACTGCTACGGTCGCAGGTTCGAATCCTGCCTCGGGCATGGATTTGTGTGATGTCCTTACGTTAGTTAGGTTTAAGTAGTTCTAAGTTCTAGGGGACTGATGACCATAGATGTTAAGTCCAATAACGCTCAGAGCCATTTGAACCATCTCACTGATGGCCAGAAATGAGTTGGAGACACAACTCCCAAATCGCTGGATTGGACGTGGAGATGCGTCGCCAGACTTGACACCTCTGGTTTTCTTCTCTACGGGATTCGTAAAAGACTTGGTTTATAAAGACGTTTCAGCAACATCTGAAGATATGCAAGAGAGAACTGTCAGAGCATGTGCTTCGATAGGTGCCAATGTGATAAGGAATACCACTCAATCCATAAGAAGAAGATTGCAGCACTACACTGATACCACTGGTCATCACTTCGAACACCTTCTACATCTACATCTACATCCATACTCCGCAAGCCACCTGAAGGTGTGTGGTGGAGGGTACCTTGAGTATCTCTATCGGTCCTCCCTTCTATTCCAGTCTCGTATTGTTCGTGGAAAGAAGGATTGTCGGTATTCTTCTGTGTTGGCTTTAATCTCTCTGATTCTATCCTCATAATCTCTTCGCGAAATATACATCGGAGGGAGCAAAATAGTGCTTGACTCCTCGATGAAGGCATGTTCTCGAAACTTCAACAAAAGCCCGTATCGAGCTACTGAGCGTCTCTCCTGCAGAGTCTTCCACCGGAGTTCATCTTATCATCTCCGTAACGCTTTCGCGATTACTAAATGATCCTGTAACGAAGCGCGCTGTTCTCCGTTGGATCTTCTCTATCTCTTCTATCAACCCTATCTGGTACGGATCTCACATTGCTGAGCCGTATTCAAGCAGTGGACGAATAGCGTACTGTAACCTACTTCCTTCGTTCTCGGATTGCATTTCCTTAGGATTCTTGCAATGAATCTCAGTCTGGCATCTGCTTTACCGACGATTAATTTTATATCGTCATTCCATTTCAAATCACTCCTAATGCTTACTCCCAGACAATTTATGGAATTAACTGCTTCCAGTTGCTGACCTGCTATATTGTAGCTAAATGATAAGGGATCTTTCTTTCTATGTATTTGCAGCACATTACACTTGTCTACAATGAGATTCAATTGCCATTCTCTGCACCATGCGTCAATTCGCCACAGATCCTGCAGATCCTTCCTCATTTCAGTACAATTTCCCATTGTTACAACCTCTCGATATACGACAGCATCATCCGCAAAAGCCTCAGTGAACTTCCGATGTCATCCACCAGGTCATTTATGTATTTTGTGAATATCAATGCTCTTACGACACTCCCCTGAGGCACACCTGAAATCACTCTTACTTCGGAAGACTTCTCTCCATTGAGAATGGCACGCTGCGTTCTGTTATGTAGGAACTCTTCAATCCAATCACACAATTGGTCTGATAGTCCATATGCTCTTACTTTGTTCATTAAACGGCTGTGGGGAACTGTATCGAACGCCTTGAGGAAGTCAAAAAACACGGCATCTACCTGGGAACCCGTGTCTATGGCCCTCTGTAAATGGACGTTCATGCCACCTTTTTAACCTTCGTTGACCTTCGAAGACCTTACTGTTATACATCTCTGGTTTCGTCTCGATAGCCGATATCAGAAAATAAGTACAAAAAAGTAGCATCCCATTAAAAAAAAAGGACTTTCATATCTCTGAAGCGATCCACCTATCAACAAAAAACAAACGTCATATTATTGCCCCCGTTGTCCCAGGGTTCTTTTGTCGCCTAAGTTTTCAGCCACTACCATACTGTCGGAGTTTTTCTTGGAGGCAATAGACAGTGACTGACACTGTATACTTAGCTTACAACTTAAAGCGCCCGCTACGCCTGTAAGGTGTCAGGCAAATCCAACACCTACCATGAAAACCCTGACTTGATAAGCAAATCCACTAGTATGTCACTCAGCCCCTCTTACCCACACCTCGCCCACTACTCTGACACCTCTGCGATGGGGGTTACAACCACCACGCACAGCCCTGAAATCACGCAGTTTTCTTATAAGTGGCCAAGGAAACCTTTCGGACGCACTGTCGCTCAGAATACACACGAGAAGCTGTCAGGAAGTGGCGTAAAGCGCGTCAGCGAAACCAGCCATTTACTTGAGGCGTTGATTTCCACATAATTCACGATCTAAAACGAGAGTCTGCGGTGCGATTAGCCACACCAGGACGTTCTTGACAACTTTTGATGCCTCTGACAACCTAGGACGTTACAACCCTTCTGTAAGGAGACTGTGAGGCTGCATCGCCACTGATCACTGATCACACTCTTTTGGAATGCTGTGCGACCGCAATTTTCGTTCTCACCTACAGGGTGAACCCGCTACTGACAATTAAAATCCATTCGATGGAATTTGAACGAGATGCGAAGCTGCAAAAGATGCTTATTCGTTTATGCCCCTCCTGTTTTGAGTCCTCCTGTTGACTGACTGTGAGAGTAAAACGACGAAAGCAAAACGGCAAAGGGTCACTTTAAGGCTACCGAAGTTCAGGAGTAACTTCATGCCACCACACACCTTTGTTGAGACTTCGACAGACACTCAGTTTTTAACCTACTCCAGCGCCTGAGGGCTATGCAACTTCTAGCACACTTCTTAGGTCGGGTTTGCTTTGCTTCCGGCGCTTGAGCAATTCCTCAAAGGTACATTTGTAACAGGCTAAGCGGTGGTGGGTGCGGCACTGACTGTACCGCCGGACTGTGGTGGGGGGACCGGGGTAGTATTGGGGGGACCCATCACCATTATATTCACGTACTGTTGCCTTACTCTCCACCTTGGTCTCGCTACAGGAGGACTCAACTATTAATCTCGTCGAATGCTTCTGAATTGTCCGTACTTAAGGCACCCTGTATATTGGAACAAAAATCGCGAACGCGTTCAATGGGAATGTAGCCTCACAATATCCTCAGAGAAGCGTCGAAACTTCCGAGATTCTCATCAGTGTTGAAGGTGGTCAAGAACGTCTTCCTGTTGCTCAGGAACTGTCGTTTTCGACGGCGAAATGTGTGGGTACCAACGACCCAATGAAAGGACTGGTTTCATTGATATCCTGACGCCTTTTCACGTTGATCCAGAATGTTGGTTTGTCTGACGGGGTTTCTTCGGCAACTCGTAAGAAAACCGCGCAATTGCGCAATCGAGACGAATCCAGTGATGTGTAACAGTAAGGTTTTCGAACGTCAACGAAGGTTAAAAAGGTGGCATGAACGTCCATTTACAGAGGGCCACAGACGCGGGTTCCCAGGTAGATGCAGTGTTTTTCGCATGACAAGTATACGGTGGCGTTGTGCAGAACTGTTGCGAATTTTGGTGCCACTGTGACGGTTGTAACCCGCTTTACATGTCTCATAAACTTAAGATCTGTGGCCCTTTTTTGTATGTGTTGACATTTTTCAGTTTGAAGTTTCATCAAGCCGAACGGTAACGTCGTTGGGTGCATAGCTTTCTCACCATTAGAGAGGATCGTTGTGGGCATGTACGAGCCAAATTTCAGACTTACGCATCGGTGTGGGAGACAATTGCAGGTCTTCACAGAAGAGATCCTTTAACTGACTTGCGCAGGATATTTCCCTAATTCTTACGAAACTTTCCTGTGTCTATCGACCCTTGTCCCTTTTGTTCCGGATGCCTATAAAGCGCCTATAAAATCAGCTTCGATAGTTGAACAGGAAGAAATTCTGTTATAGCAAAAACAGAAAATTAAACTTTCATTCTATGATATTATGGGAAAGGTATTGTTTTTACAACGCCTAGTACTAATGATGTAATTTTCTAAACCATTGCTTTAGAAGTAATTTTCGGTCCAATCCTGTCAGTGAATGCGTAAGGCACTTCTCTTGAATTTAAACGACGCTCATGTGCCGTCGAATAATGGCGTTGGAATTAATTATTACACTCAAATTAAGGTCATCAGGAAAATAATGCACCATATTCCGCAATTACTTTTAATTACACTGGTTTCAATATTTGTGAAGTTAGTCGCTGGAAGCATAATTAGAAACATCTGTGTTTGTGCGCTTCCGATGTTCCGATGAGTTGCAACGTTCAGTGCTCGCTATTCGGAAAAACGCGATGTTTTCCATCCAGCGTTACCTCTGATAATTAAAAGTGTCACAGTAAACAATTTCACTTTCATGTGATGCTAATCTCGAGCGTTTGAATTGAAATATATACAGAGGATTTACTTACCGATGTGCATTGGCGAATATGGGACATAATACAGTTTAGAAAGTGCAGATGCGCTGCAGTTCACCTACTGGGCTCATTTCGGAATATACAGATTATCTAGACCCGTATGTTATGCAGATGAACATCTGAAGCTAGATCAGTGTAAATAATACTTTTTAAATTTGTTACGAACATGCTGCGGTTCTAAATAACGGGCGAAAATATTGAGACAAAATAATTTTCCCAATAACCGACAAACACAACAATGGACACTACATATCGTACATTTCAGTGCTTTAGTTTCCTATCTTGTTTCGTTTCTCAGAAATATTCTTATAACTTTTAAGAAGCATATGGCACTTTTTCTCGCAAAAGCACATGTCTTCATATGCGCCATTCGGACGTTCTGAGAAGTTTGCTATCCAGCTCAGACTTTCAACTTACGTGCTGTTCCCTGTGGTAAAATATGAATACGGTCGACGGCAGGATGGTTGTCATCAGACACATGGATAAGCGCAGCGATCGTGTCACAAGGTTTCCTAGTGCACATTATTAGTATGTGCGAATACGAAAACAATATCTGTCTGCCTGCAGTACAAACTGAAAGGCAACTCACTGGAAGTTGTAGAGTACGTGACGTTACAATAAGTGACTGAGGCGGCTGTCAACACGATGTGGAGAAACCGTTCAAAAAATATTATCTTGGATTGAATTTTTTTCCTCTCTAAATGTTTGAGTTACTACAGTAAACTGAGCGGAATCTCTTATTGTCCAAAAAAATCGTATTAAAAACGTTAATTGTGGTACTCTTTCAACCCGTTTAACTTTGGCAAACGTACATTTAAACCAAATTTTCATCTCTCACTGAAGATACCTTTGCTTTTTAATATCACCTCACTGCCATCCAAAATTACCATTGGATTAAATAATTACAATACTAAGTTCGAAATATATCAAAACAGAGATAAATCATCACTCGCTTCAAATTCTGCACAACAGATGAAGAAGGTATTGTCATTAATATTTGCCTTATATGAAGACGGTCGTCTTATAGTTGATGTAGCCCACGGTCAGCAACTGTAAAAATCATAAAACGGATAATATAACTGTGATCAGGAGCAAGGAAGGAAATTTGACAAGCAGTGACCACTGTGTGTTCTAATTATCTGTCATGGTGGGCGGCCCGAAAAGAATTTTATACAGTTTTGAGCCTTGCCGAACCTAGTGAAAGCCTGGAAAGTTGGATTGCTGACAGCTCCATCGATATCAATCAGGAGCGGGTGAGGCGGGGGGGGGGGGGGGAGTTGCCGAGATATGGGGCTGGCAGAATGACATTTATTACTTCGACCATAAGCGTAGGACATACTACAGTGCCCTGCAATCAATAACTTAATCTGTAATGACGTAACAGTGGCAGGTGACGAAAGATCGAAGATCCTGCTCGCCTTGGTTTGGTTTCAAAACCAAACAAACATCGTAGGACTACGATCCAAGTATACCAGTAACGCCTACACTGTAATCACTGAAGTAAAGCATCGATATGCAACCGTAATAGTTTTGATTAACTTATTGTAGCTGTTGTACTGAGTCATGACATATTTTCACGGCATCTGTGACGCCGTCGTTCCTAAGTTATTTACTTACAAAACCACAATATTGCACTTTCGACTGTATGGCCATTATCTAGTGGAATACTGTAAACGTTTTAGCTCGATTCACTGCAGTGCATCTCACTTTGAATATTAGGGTCACAGGTGGCCATGAAGTCATAAAAAATAATATATCTCTTTAAGATTTGTCATAAGGATAGACTGCGCGCTACCTCCAAGTTCAATCATTTCTGAGGAATAAGCTATTTCTTGCAATATCTGTTCGGTAAAGTGATTCCCATGCACATTTTCGCAAAGACTGTACCGGAACATGCCAACTGGCCACAGAAGAGAAGCAAATCTCTCTCATTGAAGAGTTGCTTCTAACGAATATATTTCTTCAGCAGATCAAGTAAACCATACAAAAGGGTTTGAAACACGCCTTTGGTGGTTTCGTATATCTGTATTCACCAATCTATGAATTTGTTTCTGACAATGACGTAGTTGTTAGAACGGTAAAGTCGAATTTCCTTTCCTCCGTACGGCTGTATATGTATGTCTCGTTTGTGAGCTTGTTAATAGGGAGTGGCAACAGTTTGGTCATTATTTATCGGGTGATACAATAATCCCCCGATGAACCATGGACCTTGCCGTTGGTGGGGAGGCTTGCGTGCCTCAGCGATACAGTTAGCCGTACCGTAGGTGCAACCACAACGGAGGGGTATCTGTTGAGAGGCCAGACAAACGTGTGGTTCCTGAAGAGGGGCAGCAACCTTTTCAGCAGTTGCAGGGGCAACAGTCTGGATGATTGATTGATCTGGCCCTGTAACACTAACCAAAACGGCCTTGCTGTGCTGGTACTGCGAACGGCTGAAAGCAAGGGGAAACTACAGCCGTAATGTTTCCCGAGGGCATGCAGCTTTACTGTATGATTAAATGATGATGGTGTCCTCTTGGGTAAAATATTCTGGAGGTAAAATAGTCCCCCATTCGGATCTCCGGGATGAGACTACTCAGGAGGACGTTGTTATCAGGAGACATAAAACTGGCGTTCTACGGATCGGAGCGTGTAGTGCCAGATAACTTAATCGGGCAGATAGGTTAGAAAATTTAGAAAGGGAAACAGATAGGTTAAAGTTAGATATATTGGGAATTACTGAATTTCGGTGGCAGGAGGAACAAGACTTCTGGTCAGGTCAATAAAGGGTCATAAATACAAATTCCAATAGGGCAAATGCAGGAGTAGGTTTAATAATGAATGAAAAAAGAGGAGTGCGGGTAAGCTCCTACAAGCAACATAGTGAATGCATTATTGTGGCCAAGATAGACACGAAGCCCACGCCTACTATAGTAGTACAAGTTTATATGCCAACTAGCTCTGCAGATGACGATGAAATTGAAGAATTGTATGATGAAATAAAAGAAATTATTCTCATTGTGAAGGGAGACAAAAATTTAATAGTCATAGGTGACTAGAATTCGAGAGTAGGAATAGGGAGACAAGGAAACGTAATAGTTGAATATAGATTGGGGGAAGAAATGAAAGAGGAAGCCGTCTGGTAAAATTTTTCACAGAGCACAACTTAATCATAGCTAACACTTGGTTTAAGAATCATGAAAGGACGTTGTATACATGGAAGAACCCTGGAGGTACTAAAACGTATCAGATAGATTATATAATGGTAAGACAGAGATTTAGGAACCAGGTTTTAAATTGTAAGACATTTCCAGGGGCAGATGTGGACTCTGACCACAATCTATTGGTCATGAACTGTAGATTAAAACTGAATAAACTGCAAAAAGGTGGGAAAGTGAGGAGATGGGATCTGCATAAACTGACTAAACCAGAGGTTGTACAGAGTTTCAGGGAGAGCATAAGGAAACAATTAACCACAATGGGAGAAAGAAATACAGTAGAAGAAGAATGGGTAGCTGTCAGGAATGAAGTAGTGAAGGCAGCAGAGGATCAAGTAGGTAAAAAGACGAGGGCCAGTATAAATCCTTGGGGGACAGAAGAAATACTGAATGTAATTGATGAAAGGAGAAATTATAAAAATAGAGTAAATGAAGCAGGCAAAAAGGAATACAGACGTCTCAAAAATGAGATCGACATGAAGTGCAAAATGGCTAAGACGGCATGGCTAGAGGACGAATGTAAGGCTGTAGAGGCTTATCTCACTAGGGGTAAGATAGATACAGGAAAATTAAGGAGACTTTCAGAGAAAAGAGAACCACTTGTATGAATATCAAAAACTAAGATGGAAACCCAATTCTAAGGAAAGATGGGAAAGCAGAAATGTGGAAGGAGTATATAGAGAGTCTATCCAAGGGCGATGTATTTGAGGACAATATTATGGAAATTGAAGAGGATGTAGATGAAGATAAAATGGGAGATGTAATACTGCGTGAAGAGTTTGACAGAGCACTGAAAGACCTGAGTCGAAACAAGGCTCCGGGAGTAGACAACATTCCATTAGAACTACTGACAGCCTTGGGAGAGCCAGTCCTGACGAAACTCCACCATCTGGTCAGCAAGATGTATGAGACCGGCGAAATACCCTCAGACTTCAAGAAGAATGTAATAATTCTAATTCCAATCCCAAAGAAAGCAGGTGTTTACAAATGTGAAAATTACCAAACTACCACTTTAATAAGTCACGGCTGCAAAATACTAACGCGGATTCTTTACAGACGAATGGAAAAACTGATAGAAGCCGACCTCGGGGAAGATCAGTTTTGGATTCCGCAGAAATGTTGGGACACGTGAGGCAATACTGACCCTACGACTTATCTTAGAAGCTAGATTAAGGAAAGGTAAACCTACGTTTCTAGCATTTGTAGACTTTTGTCAATTTTGACTGGAATACGCTCTTTCAAATACAGAAGGTGGCATGGGTAAAATACAGGGAGCGTAAGGCTATTTACAATTTGTACAGAAACCAGATGGCAGTCATAAGAGCCGAGGGGCATGAAAGGGAAGCAGTGGTTGGGAAAGGAGTGAGACAGGGTTGTAGCCTCTCCCCGATGTTATTCAATCTGTATATTGAGCAAGCAGTAAAGGAAACAAAAGAAAAATTTGGAGGAGGTATTAAAATTCATGGAGAAGAAGTAAAAACTTTGAGGTTCGCCGATGACATTGTAATTCTGTCAGAGACAGCAAATGACTTGGAAGAGCAGTTGAACGGAATGGACAGTGTCTTAAAAGGAGGATATAAGATGAACATCAACAAAAGCAAAACGAAGATAATGGAAAGTAGACGAATTAAGTCGGGTGATGCTGAGGGAATTAGATTAGGCAATGAGACACTTAAAGTAGTAAAGCAATTTTGCAATTTGGGGAGCAAATTAACTGATGATGGTGGAAGTAGAGAGGATATAAAATATAGACTGGCAATGGCAAGGAAGGCGTTTCTGAAGAAGAGAAATTTGTTAACATCGAGTATAGATTTAAATGTCAGGAAGTCACTTCTGAAAGTATTTGTATGGAGTGTAACTATGTATGGAAGTGAGGACGATAACTAGTTTGGACAAGAAGAGAATAGAAGCTTTCGAAATGTGGTGCTACAGAAGAATGCTGAAGATTAGATGGGTAGATCACATAACTAATGAGGAAGTATTGAATAGGATTGGGGAGAAGGGAAGTTTGTGGCACAACTTGACCAGAAGAAGGGATCGGTTGGTAGGACATGTTCTGAGGCATCAAGGGGTCACCAATTTAGTATTGGAGGGCAGCGTGGAGGGTAAAAATCGTAGAGGGAGACCAAGAGATGAATACACCAAGCAGATTCAGAAGGATGTAGGTTGCAGTAGGTATTGGGAGATGAAGAAGCTTGCACAGGATAGCGTAGCATGGAGAGCTGCATCAAACCAGTCTCAGGACTGAAGACCACAACAACAACAACAACAACAACAACAACAATAATCCTGTCATCAGGCTGATGTTGTTCAAAATACCAGTTACCGATATTGGCACACTTGGGATGCGACAGGGACTCGACAAAGATTGAGTCATACGCCTGTTTCGTATAGGGTAAAAAGTATTGTGTGTGGGAGGTTAACACATAAGAAGATCCAAAACAGTGATAAACAATAAAATAATATAACAAGTAAATTTGTTTAAATATCTCGTCGCAGACACATCAGTACAAAAATCCAAATACGTGTTGTTAAGTTTATACAGAAATACGCGGATTTGCTGTAAAGTAGCGCCTCGGGATTTTTTTAATGGGAAACACTTTAAGCATTTTAAATAAAACAAACGTTATTAATATTCTACATCTTTGTTCTATATGTCTTCATACCTGCAGCTCACTATTACTAGATGATTTGGAAATGTAGCATGGAACACGCGTCGGTGCTTGGAAGACAACGAGCTGTAATCGCGTTTCGAATTAAGAGAGTTCGTCCACACATGAGGTGACCTCTTTTTCTTCCTTCAGCATTACCATGCCAGACCACACACGAGCGCTGCGACATCTACAATAACCAGAATCCTTGCATTCACTGTCATTGATCATCACCGTAAGGCCCCGACTTCGTCACATCTAATTTCCGTCTGTTTTATTTAAAAAGCTTTAAGGATTTTCACATTAAAAATTCTGAGGCATCACTTTTCTGCATGCGCTCACATAGTGCTGTAAATGGTTTCATAAGGAGATATCACGTTAGAACTATGACGAAAGATACAACACTAAGAATGCATATATTATCTTAGTATGCTCTTTTGTATGGTGATGAATACTGGATCTTAAGAAACTGAGATGAACGAAGAACTGAAGCAGCTAACATTAGGTTTTTGAGGTCACCTCTTGGACAGAGTGCAGAGTAAAGATAAAATGTAACTACTAGACGTAAAAACAACAATGACTGAGAGATCAGACACTACAAAGAAGAACTATCTCCACCAAAAGGGTGCCACATGCGTGGCTGCCGCGGCAGGCAATATATTTGAAGCAGCCAGGAAAACGGGATGTAGGACAGCCAATGAAGAAATGGAGACAACAGTTTTGTTAAATTTCTTTGGTTTCTGGACGAGTCATCACTCATCCTTGCAATGAGAGAGGAAGACAAGGAGGAAGAGGAAGAGGAAGAAGAAGCATAAGAAGAAGAAGAAGAAAATCCTATGACGAAAACTAACATAATGCAAGATGACAACTTCAGTAACAAAAAGTAACATCAACAGCAACGAGACTGCTGCGAAAGACATTAGTTGTGTGGAGGAGCTTCATATGAAATACAACGATTACATATTGTCAGCAGACATGCAAATCGTGCAAAACAAGCATAATTCATTAGTCACAACAAATTTATTATACGGGAGTTCAGCATTTCTGAACATTGCTTCACTGATACTGCAAGGCATTGCTTCTTTATCTCCATTACAGCTGTTCCTTTCCAGAATGAGATTTTGACTCTGCAGCGGAGTGTGCCTGATATGAAACTACCTGGCAGATTAAAAATGTGTGCCCGACCGAGACTCGAACTCGGGACCTTTGCCTTTGGAAAGTAGGAGACGAGATACTGGCCGAAGTAAAGCTGTGAGTACCGGGCTTGAGTCGTGCTTCGGTAGCTCAGATGGTAGAGCACTTTCCTGCGAAAGGCAAAGGTCCCGAGTTCGAGTCTCGGTCGGGCACACAGTTTTAATCTGCCAGAAGTTTCAGCTATTCCTTTCTTCTTCGTCGTCTTCTTCTTCTTTCGTTTTATCCTACATTTGGGTAGGTTAAATTACTGCCTATCTATTAGCTCAATATTCTTTCAGTCCTCCTGATCTTGACTTCCTTCCACTTCAGAAATTTGGATAATCTGTTTGATTTTCATTTTGACCTGGAACCCCTGTTTCTTGTGGTTACCTTTTTTTCAGTTTTACAAACGAGCATATTTTCTGGAATTTGAGGGTCTCTTAAGTCCTTCTCTCTTTCTTTCAACAAATTTCGCAGTTCTTCTTTTTTGGTTGTTGCGGAAGCTGTCAAAAACTGTTTTTATTAATCCATTTGGGTTTAATATGAGAATGTGTCCATAAAAATCAATTTTTCTTTTCATCGTTGTGTATTACAGTTTTTCGGTAGTTTGTTAAAAGATTTCATATCTCAAGTGGCTTAGTTTCTTGTTGTGCAAGCTGGGGCCCAAGAACTTTCAATCCCATTATTTACTTTATCTCCAGCCTTGCAACTGGACGATGGCTAATCATGGGCAGCGTGGTAGCGTTACGGCTGCATACAGGGCTTTCGGTTTGATTACTGTGTTGTTGTGTACTAGTCTTACATGCCATGGGAGGAACGTTTTGTTATATATGTTTTTGGTGAGTGGGGAGGCCAGTCCAGCTTTATATCTTCTAGACGTGATTGCCATTCTAGAGGGCATTCCAACCGACCATTCTCCAACATATGAGAATTCTTTGATCACCCGTATGTTTTGTCACCCATTTTAAAATACTTTTTCTCATTATCTTTCCGAAGGATATTCTGAAACCGACTATTTCTGCAAGTTCTTTTAGTTGGAATGTCAGTTCTTTGTTTTCTTCCCAGGTCTCGGCTACTAGTTCATCCATCGAGAAAGTCGAGTCAATTGACATTGATGCCTTTGTTTTTTGTTCCACACTGGATCTTCGAGTTTTCCGTTGGGCGCAATTACATAGCAGTGGTGGCAGTCCATCTCCTTACCGTTTGACAGTTTTCATCTAAAAAGGGACGGAGAGCTCACCCATGAATTTGACATTGTGTTAGTAATGGTTTCTCTGATTCACTTCATATTAGTAGTATTAATCTAACTGTCATATGGTGATGAGCAAAATCATTATGGCCACTTCCCAGCGTTAGTTTGAATGCTGTCTGGCGACGCTGAGTTGACGTCACGATCGATGTAAGGAAAGTATCCGTAAGTAGGAGGATCAGAGACAAATAAGGCATCATTCTACAGACGATACGGGATATGAATGGGGGTACCTGATGACGTGAATGGTTTTGACAAAGAGGACAATGCTCTCACGTGGAACAATCACTAGGGCTTCCACTGTGCCAGTGCTGTTACTCGAGGAGACCATGGCACCTACGGACTACGTTTACATTATTGGGACCACCTGCACCCCAACGTTTCTCATGTCTCCCCGACGGCGATGGGATCCTGCAGCAGTGTTACTGTTCGTATCGCAAGGGCAGAATCCTGTTACATTGGTTTGAAAAGCATAATTTTGAACTCACGTTGATGTCATGGTCACCAAATTCACCTCACCTGACTCTGATGGAGTGCATCTACGACGCTGTCTGGAGCCAACTCCCCGTCCACATACCACCGCCGTAGTTTGAACGGAACTTGTGTGCTCTAGTGTGTAGACATTATGTCCCACATACCTCTGGAAACCTGTCAAGGACTTGTCGAATTCATTGCATTCCAAAGGTGGTTGTTAAGAAGGTACCATGATGGTTTGGCTCATCACTGTACACAGGGTGGACCGAAACACTCTGAAATGCTTGCAAGCATGTTGCAGCGTGGGTCATGCTGAGACGTAATTGTTAAGGAAAATGTTAGATACGACGTGTCGCTTCCGAGTTAATTGACGTTGAAGTTAGCCGTTGAACGCGCAAATTCAAACTGCCCAGCAGGTATAATTAGTAGCACTTGTTCTCATAGCGTAAACGAAAGCATACGAGACCGCTGAGCTCGGGTTCGATTCTAACTGAAGTCCCGTGTCCAATTTTTGTAAGCCTTTCTGTTCCATTTTAGGGAACGGTACAGAGAACACGTTTGGCAACACCGTCTTTGGCGGGTCGCTTCAATTTGCGCGAGGCAGAGTGACTGAATAAATTATGTACTACTTAATTCGAAAACGGCGCTAAATAAGGAATTTTTTCTTAATTATTTCTTACCACAAGCCACCCTGTAACACCTCTACAAATATTACGCACTCTTTCTGACAAACCTATACATACACATTTCGTAGCTTTTAAGCCTATTTGAGATTAAGAAGTTTTAGCTCCCTAGTCTAGATAGAGCATATTGAATGGATAAAAACCTACGAAACGAAGGCAAACATATCTATACAAGATATGGTAGATTTATATAGAGATGAAAATGTTATAAGAAGGTAGAAAGTGATGGAGGTAAAATGGGATGTAACTTAAAACACTGGAAGAAAGGAGATCTTTTTCTTCCTTCAAACTTTCTCATGTTTCCATAAGGCTGTGTGGAATCATATCGCATCCGCAATCTTTTTACCCAATAATAACTTTAGAATTCGGTCCCAAGAATTTGGCGTTTCCGTTCTCAGTTAAAAAAAGGGAAGAGATTCATTTGTTCTCCAGAACCATGCTGTCTAAGCTATTACAAAGTTTCTCGTGCGTGAGACTCACGTGGAGCTTATTCATAACAATTGCATGTAAATTCATCAAATGATCAGAAAAAATTGCAAAATGACATAGAAAAGTTATCTTTATGGTACTAATATTGACAATTGATTCTAAATAATGAAAAGTGTGAGGTCACACGCGTCAGTACTGAAAGAAATGCGCTAAATTTCGGGTCACGAAGAATCACACAAACCAAAAGGTTGTGAAGTCATCTCAATAATTAGGGATTACAATTACGGATAACTTAAGCAGAAACGATCAGTACATAATGTTGTGGGGAACGCCGACCGAGAACTGCGATTTGTTGGCCGAACACTTACACAATGCAACAGGTCTACTAAAGAGACTGCTTGCACTAAATGTGGTCGTCTTGTTCTGGCGTGTTGCTGCGCGGTATAGGGTCCGTATCAGATAGGATTAATATAGTAAAAATGAATCTAAAAAGGCTTGTTGGTTGCCAAAAATATCTCGTAGCTGTTTATGGAGATTTTTTATTTCCAGATTCACAACATGTTTCGGGGGCAGCCTATCGTCTGGTGACCTGAAAGCAATTAAAATTTGGGATTACAAACTCTCCCCATAATAAAAATGCAAGTATACGCAGTTACCAGGTTCACAAACGCACAAAAATAATAAAAAATCAAAGATATCAAAATAGCCGAAACAGTACATACCATATGCTATTATATAAACTCAAGGGGCTTGTAAGAGGTCCATGATTAAAGAATATGTTGCTAGCGCACTCGAGCAGATGTAATTTCGATGTATTGCTCACGCGACATGTAAGCTATAAGAGAATCTGAGACCAAAGAGCAGTGTTGACTGCAGTAGGAACTGTGTGGCAGTAGGAGTAAGTTGTTACTAGCGAGCAGTCTGGTGTATCGTGTTGGCTGGGCCGGTCGTGTGCAGCGATGGCGGAGCCTGAGCGTTGTAGTATAAGGTAAAAACAGCCTCGCGCATATGTAGTATTGTTACATCAAGTCCCATGTAAATGTTTCTAAAAAAAAATCTCTCAATAATAGTCTTTCTCATAAAAAATTACTTTTGGCATTCATTCATTTCAATTTACGGAATTTACTAATTTCTCCGATCCTTGGTCATCCCGTTTACTGAAAAGAAAATTCAGTTGTTTCCTTTTATGTAAGATAATCTAACGGCCAGCATTGCACTTAGCTGCGCCAGAAAAATTTCTTATAGGAGCAGATATATACGCGATATCCGGCGACCTAATTAAGGAAGGTTTTTCAGTTTATTCAGAATGATGTATCAGGGCCATGACACAGCACTGCTGATGTCCAAAATTTACCAGGTTAAATTGACAGTCAATTATTGAAAGATTATGAGTGAGTCACAATTTTATTGAGACATTAGTCGCATTGTATTATTGGTAGGTTACGGAATTCGTCTGTGGGAGGTTACGCTGAATGCTATAAATAATTATATTTCTTACTGTTGGGAGATTACGAAAATTATTTTTTTGGGGAGGTTACACTACATGTGAATATTATTCATATTATTTTATTTTGTGGGAAGGTTACAGGCTCTTCTAAATGCCGTACATCAAGGAATGCGTACGGTATATCAGGTGCAATAACTTTTCACTCGCACAGATAGAAACCAAGTGTACCACAGCCAGAGATGCAGATAAAACGTGCTATGGCCGACAGAGGGCACCTTCGGCTAACATAATGCCAGGTGGTAGAGCCACCAATATCACACGGAAATTAATGTAAGTTGTATATCCAGAATACCGACAATGACAAAAGTAAAGCTCAGAATGTATCAAAACGTGTCAGCTACAGTTGCAGATGTTACATATGTGAAAGGTACAGGATACAAAATGAAACTCAAAATTGCGGCGCGCGGCATTAGCCGAGCGGTCTGGAGCGCTGCAGTCATGGATTGTGCGGCTAGTCCCAGCGAAGGTTCCAGTCTTTCCTCGGTCATGGGTGTGTGTCTTTGTCATTAGGCTAATTTAGGTTAAGTAGTGTGTAAGCTTAGGGACTCATGACCTTAGCAGTTAAGTCCAATAAGATTTGACACACATTTTTTTTTTAAATTGCGGCAAACGTCACCGTACATTTGGTGTTACTTCCAATGACAACTGAATGCATTATCATAAATGTGAAAACACCTGCTCATTAAATAATCGGTCATGGAACGGCCGCCTATGTATGAAAATTTCTAGGTCTTCCAAGATATCCAAATAAACACCTTTATTCTCCTAATGAAAGATATGTAAATTGTTTTCCATGTAACAAAGCTGGTGACTGCACTGACGTAAATGAGCTCCTAATGCACTACCAAAACCAGGATAACAATGTTCCCTATATAGCGTTCTGAACTCGCTCCCAGTCTGTCCGTTGTAAAGCTTGTCTCAAGCTCCGTACTTAATTTTATAGATCCCCACCACCCATTGCAAAACTTATAAACAGGCCGTTCTATGCTACGTCGGAGGAGCTTTCCCAATTTGTTAATAGCATTGAAACCTACCACAACACTATGCGTTTTAGATTCATTACTAATATTCAGAGACGTTGGGCTATATCTAACTTCTTCGATCTTAACTCCGGTCCCTTCGTGAGTCTGTGACGGAATTTTGTCACCCATTTCCCAAACAACATTATCTCCAAATCCTTTTGCAAAGCCTATCTGTACAATGGTGACTTTTTCCCCGTCGGTGGCCTCCTGTGTGGTTGTGAGAAATGGAAATAATGCGAAGAGTGAGCGTGGAATAATGTACGTAAAACTACGTAGACATTACTTCCGTATAGCCTGACACCATTTGACAACTAATCAGACTCAGCGGAAGCGCGCAGAAGCAATATAAATTTAGATAAGTATAGCGTAATAGTGAAGTTTTCTGAATTAATTGATATCCGCAATGTCCCTTCCGTGGTTTCTGACAGTGTTCAACAAGTCAGATGAGAATTTTGAAAGCAGCTGCAAAGTTTCAAGCTTGCAGTGAAGTGTGAAGGCAAAATATAAGTGGATCGTATTGAAGTTGTTAATGGCATTAGGAAAATATTGAAGGAAGTCAAACTGTCATTCAGAGACGCCTTGGTAAACACAGTGAGAGGAAGATAAGACAACTAATCATGTTCAAAGAGGAAGTTTGATCAGAGTGTTTATTTGCTACTAGAACATACGAAGGTAAAGAGGCAGATTTATCGAATTATTTGAATAAACCATGCTAAAACGTATTAAGAACTATTATCATTATTATTATTATTATTATTATTATTATTATTATTATTAGCTACATGTACAAAAGTAACTGTTTTAGATTTAGGAAAATATAGGTAACGAAATCAGGAAGTCAGGAGAATGAAACATATATTGGTCGTATAAGAATAATATTTTCTTATTTGCCGATTCATTTCAGTCATATGTACTATATAATACTTAATCGTACTGAAATTCGCTTTCAGATGATCGGTAGTTTCACGCTTTTACATTTATTTACAATACCATAATATACTGAAATTGCACGATTTTATGTCCTTTCAGAAATCAAAGAAATCTTCATTGTCAGAATCAATTTTTATTCCATAAACGTCGATCTTGTAAAAACTATCTCACTCTGCTCTTCCAAGAACTCCAAAAAAGAAGTAAAAATCAACGCCTAGATTTATTTCGCACTCCATGATATGAGGAATGTCTAGGACACTCTCCACCCGTCTCGCCTAGCAAATGAAAGGCGAGTGTACGAAATACAGAGCCAACGTTGTGATAGTATTGAAGATTCACTAGCCAACATATCTTAGCTTGTATCCACAGTTATCCGCTGGATGTATTCCAATCTCTGTCTTCCTCTACAGTTTCCAACCTCTGCAGCTCCCTCCAGTATAATAGAAGTTTTTCCCTGATGTCTTCAAAGAGGTCCTGTGACCTTGATCTTTCTCCTTGTCACTGTTTTCCGTATATTCCATTCTCTCCCCAATCTGTACTGAAACTCCTCATTCCTTACCTTAACAGTCCACCTAATTTTCAACATTCTTGAGTAACAGGAAGTTTCATATTCTTCCATTCTCTTCTGGTCATGTTCCCCCATACAACATGTTTTACTAACATCCAATGCTGTGATCCACCGTAGATTTTAAAAAATTTCTTCCTCAAATTAGAACCTCAAATAAGCAGTCTTGCATATGCGGATGACTTAGTTGTGATGGCAGATTCGATTGATAGTTTGCAAAGTAATATTTCAGAGCTAGATCCGAAATGTAAGGACTATGGTATGAAGATTAGCATCTCGAAAACAAGAGAAATGTCAATGGGAAAGAGATACAAACTGACTGGGTGCGAAATAGGAGGAACAAAGTTAGAACAGGTGGACGGTTTCAAGTACTAAGGATGCATATTCTCCCAGGATGGCAACATAGTGAAAGAACTGGAAGCGAGGTGTAGCAAAGCTGATGTAGTGAGCGCTCAGCTACGATCTACTCTCTTCTGCAAGAAGGAAGTCAGTACCAAGACTAAGTTATCTGTGCACCATTCATCTTTCAACCAACTATGTTGTATGGGGGCGAAAGCTGCGTGGATTCAGGTTACCTTATCAACAAGGTTGAGGTTACGGATATGAAAGTAGCTAGGATGATTGCAGGTAAGAGTAGATGGGAACAATGGCAGGAAGGTGTGCACAAGGAGGAAATCAAAGAAAAACTGGGAATGAACTCTATAGATGCAGCAGTCAGGGCGAACAGGCTTAGATGGTGGGGTTATGTTACACGCATGGGAGAAGCAAGGTTACCTAAGAGACTCATGGGTCCAGCAGTAGAGGGTAGGAGGAGTTGGGGTACACCCAGGAGAAGGTACCTGGATTCGGTTAAGAATGATTTTGAAGTAATAGGCTTAACATCAGAAGAGGCACCAATGTTAGCACTGAATAGGGGATCATGGAGGAATTTTATAAGGGGGACTATACTCCAGACTGAACGCTAAAAGGCACAATCACTCTTGATGATGATGATCATGATGATGATGATGATGATGATGATGATGATGATGATGATTAGAACTTATATTTGATATCAGTAGACCTCTCTTGGTCAGGAATCCTCTTTTTGTCACTGCCAGTCAACTTTTGATGTCCTCCCTTTTCCATCTGTCATCAGTTATTTTGCTGACTGGGTAACATAATTCCTTGACTTAATCTACTTCGTGACGTTCGTATTTTTTAGATTTACCCTAAGCCTGTCTATATTCTGTACTTATTTGAATGCTCATTCCATTCAACAAATCCTGCAATTCTTCTTCACTGAGTATAGCAGTGTCATCAGCGAATCTTATCCTTGATATCCTTTCACCTTGAATTCGCTCTTGAATCTTTCTTTAATTTCCGTCATTGCTTCTTCGATGTATGCATTGGACAGTAGGGGCGAAACAGTACGTGCATGTCACACAGTTTTTAATGCGATCACATCCTAATTGGTCCTCTTATTATTCCCTCTTAGTTCTGGTACATGTCGTATATTACCAGTCTCACCCTATAGCTTACCCACATCTTCCTTGGACTTTCGGTCACCTATCAAAATTTTACATGTGACTCTTCAAGCTTTCCCGGTGGATATGCAAATAGTCTTCACGGGTTTGCCGCCGGATCACATTGTGCAAATTGCGCAATATTTCTTCTGAGCAACTGTCCGACATCTTCAGCCACCAACAAGATTGAACCATCTGAAGATGGACATTTGGTCCAAGGAAAGGACTGAGTAAGTATAGTTGCAGGAATGTTCGATGCTAAAAACATTAATCAGAGGATGCCTGAGGAAAAGCAATTCACTGACGATGTAGTTTACTTTATCGTCGTTCAACAGTATTGCTTATTGACCATCAGTAGGAGCTCCTTAACATAGGCTTAATTGAGGTGACATAAAAAAATCGAAGGAAGACAAACGTCTTTCGTCATCTACTCCCTTAGTACACAGGAGGGTGTAACGAAAATGTTCAGCACATTCCAGTGTCAGGAGCTAGAAAAAGAAGCATAGTGCAGCACGGAAAAGGTTCCAAGAGAGTCAAATAACTGTTGCATCCTGAATATATATCTCACGTAACGGCAACAATGTTACACTAAGAGATCTTAAAGCACAAACTAAGACGCTGGCCGGTGTGGCCGAGCTCTTCTAGGCGCTTCAGTCTGGAACCGCGCGACCGCTACGGTCGCAGGTTCGAATCCTGCCGCGGGCATGGATGTGTGTGCTGTCCTTAGGTTGGTTAGGTTTAAGTAGTTCTAAGTTATAGGGGACTGATGACCCCGGATGTTAGTCCCATAGTCCTCAGAGCCATTTTTTTAACATAATGAAGATTAACGCCCACCTAAATATAAACAACTTGACATAAAAGAATAAAGCACCTTGAAATCATGCTACATATCTGTGGGAGAGGAAGAGCGACTAGCAGAGTACATCAGTGATCCTCGTGTTTAGTGTTGCTACCAGGACCAGTGCCATGTATAGTAAGTGGGAACAATGTCAGATGCTGAGTGCTCAATTTGAGGGAAACGGAGCTGCTGTGTACTGGAAACACCATTATCAGTTACTGACAGCTCTAAAAGTGGCCACATTGTTAGTCTCCATTTGTCCAGTTCCTGACAGCTCTAAAAGTGGCCACATTGGTAGTCTCCATTTCTACAGTTCGTCGAATGGTGCAGTATCCAGATTTGTGGGACTCTCAGATGCGTCACAGCCTCAGCCTCACGTTGGATTGAGGGCACACATACATATCGTCAACGTTACGTTCGACCACGTCTGACCACCAAAATGGAGGATCGCCGGATTGTGCACTTATCTCACTGTTCAAACTGGTTCAAATTGCTCTAACCACTACGGGACTTAACATCTGAGGTCATCAGTCCCCCTTGACTTACAACTACTTAAACCTAACTAATCTAAGGACAATACACACATCGATTCCCGATGCAGGATTCGAACCTGTGACCGTACCAGCAGCGTGGTTCCGGACTGAAGCGCATAGAAGCGCTCGGTCACAGCGGCCGACAAATCTCACTCTAACCATTTCACCTTTGCCTCTGCCGTCCGAGAATAGGCAACTCCCTGAACGCTCCGTATCGTCTCACACCATTGGTCAAAGGCTAGCTGCACTTGGGCTAGGGAATTACCTTCCCATGCTTCCTTTAACACGAACTACAGATTCTGGGGTGATGGCGTGATCGTGAAGCATGAATAGCGTTACAGTGTTTTCAGCGATTAGTCGCTGTTATCGGATGATCATCGTTGTCCAGTGTGGTGGCGACCTGTGGGGAGATCCAATTGTTCCAATGTTTTTCAGAGTGACAGCGGTGTTTCTTCTCACGTCATCGTGCGGGTAGTCATCGGCAGCGATTACAAGCCACGGCTGGTAGTAAATGACGTTTCTATGACGGCACAATGCTAGGTCAAGGGCATCTTGCTTCGGCGTATGTTCCGTCACATAAATAGTTCGAACTAACATCAATTTCTATACAAGATCTAGAAAAATACGTCCGAAAAACACACACACACACACGCACACACGCACACACGCACACACACACACACACACACACACACACACACACATACTGGGTGATAAAAAAGTCACTATAAATTTGAAAACTTATAAAACCACAGAATAATGTAGATGGAGTGGTAAAAATTGACACACATGCTTGGAATGACATGGGGTTTTATTAGAACAAAAACAAAGCAAAGTTCACAAAATGTCCGACAGATGGTGCTGGACAGCAAAACGTCAGTGACTGCGCATGATTATCGTGTATAAGAGGAGCTGTAATGAGAGAGAGAGAATCAGTTGCGCCAACAGTCGCAGCTTGTTGACTTTACCTGAAAAGGCGCTTTTAGTGAAGCTGTATTATCAGAATGGGGAGTGTGCTAGTTCGGTGTTACGATCCTATCGCCATAGGAAGGGGATTTAAATGGGTAAAGGTCTGTTGCCAAATGCAGCTGTGGCGAGAATGATTTCGAAGTTCGAAGCCACGGGTTGTTTAGGAGATTGACCCCGTAGTGGCCGACAGAGCACAAGGCGTGATGCTGCTGAGGCAGTTAAGGAAGAAATGGAGACTGTAGCGGGTTCGTTTATGCACGGGGAAGTCAGCGCTCGTGCAGTCGCACGTCGCACCGGCATTCCTTACACTACTGTTTGGTTGGCACTTAGGCGTACCCTCCGATGCTAGCCGTACAAAATCAATCGGCATCTTGAACTATTACCTGGCGATTTAGTGAAGCGGAGGGCATTTGCGGTGTGTGCGTTTCAAAAGATGGCGGAAGATGACGATTGGGTGACTAACGTGCTGTGGACCGACGAAGCTCATTTCACGCTCCGAGCCAAAGCCTACAGCTACAGAATTTGGGCTACCGAAAATCCTAGAACTGTCGTAGAAACTCCATAGCACGACGAGAAAGTCACGGTGTGGGTTGGATTTACCGCATCTACCGTTATCGAGCCTTTCTTCTTCGAGAAAATGCGTGATTCTGGTTTTGAAACTGCTACCGTGACGGGTGAGAGGTACGGCGATATGTTACAGAATTGCATCATCCCCAGCCTGGATGATAAACAACTGCTGAAACGGACGTTGTTTATGCAGGATGGCGCTCCACCCCATATTGCTACACGCGTGCAATATCTCTTGCGCGCGTCGTTTGGTGATGATCATGACTCAGCCACCACTTTCATCATGCTTGGTCTCCCAGGTCCCCAGACCTCAGTCAGTGCTTTGCGGTTACCTGAAGTCGCAAAAGTATCGTTATCGACTAACATCTCTAGGGATGCTGAAAGACAACATCGAACGCCAATGCCTCACCGTAACTCCGGACATGATTTACAGTGCTGTTCACAACATTATTCTTCGACTACAGCTATTGTTGAGGAATGGTGGTAGACATATTAAGCATTTCCTGTAAAGAACATGGTCTTTGCTTAGTCTTACTTTGTCATGATAATTATTCCTATTCTGATCAGATGATGTGCCATCTGTTGGACATTTTTGCATTTTTTTGGGTCTAATAAAACCCCATGTCATTCCAAGCATGTGTGTCAATTTGTACCTCTCTATCTACATTATTCCGTAATTTATTCAATTTTCAAATTTATACTGACTTTTTGATCATCCTGTATACAGAGTGGAGAAAAATTGTGTCACGTAATTTTAATCCTGGATAGCTGATGCCAGAAGGAACCATAATTACTAACGTGGTGTAGGTCGACAACGCACCAATTTTAATCTACGGAAACTCGGTGCCACGCTTTCAGATTGGCCGTGTGATTGCCCTCTTGCCGTTTCTCGGTTGATGAGCAGCGCTATGGTTGTCGGTCCCTCGCCCCCATCACTCGCGGGTATTTAAATGAACTCTTCGATGTCCGGGTAACTGGCAGAGGCCCTCGTAACAGGTGGCCTCCGCGATCACCAGACCGCACGCCACCGAGCTTTTTCTTGTGAGGATTATTCAAGGTTCTAGTTCACACAGTCAGACGCGAACAAACCAGAAACGAAAGGAATTAATGGATCGCATTCAACATGCCGCCAATCAGAGGGCAATGCCAGGAACGTTTGAATGAGTTCGACGTTACCAAGATCGTGTCGCGTCGGAGGGTTGCCAGTTCGAGCACCTAGCTACAAAATACCATTTTCAGGGCCGACACAATTCGTAAAAGCGTTTCTGTACGCGAACTGAGAGCTGTTGACGGTTTTGTTCCCATTACGTCTTATCATGAAGCTACAATGGATGTGTCGGGATTCCGGCGGATTCGTCTTCAGGCTCCCAGAGTGGAAGGCTGGCTAGCTACCACCGAATGGGCGAGCTGCACTGGATACATCGCTATATCCGGCATGCTAAGCATTCGCGATCATGCGTAGTCCAGAGTATCCGGCAACAGGGCAGTCCTCAGGCCAATTGAATTGCGTGGCGCCAAGTTTCCGTAGTTTAAAAATTGTGTGTTGTCGACCTACACAAGGTTAGTGATTTTGGTTCCTACTGGCATCAGCAATCCAAGGTTAAAATTTCGTGACACAATTTTTCTCCACCCTGTATATCTATGTGTATACAAATGTATATATGTGTATCTCACAGAAAAAGGTGAGAATTTATGAGCACAAGGTGAGAATTCATTCATCACAAGGAACATAATATCTTTACAATAAATCAAACAAATCACCTGAATATGGACAGCAGAAACCGGATAACGAACGGACCGTTACCTATGAAATTATCGTGTTTGGGCAGAAATAACATAGCCTTATTGTGCTACGTGGATAAAGAAAACATTTAAAAGAAACAAAGACACGTATAGGATTGGCGAACAACTTTCATTCATGTCATCACGTAGCAGACCTGACATAGGAACTGAATCTAACTCACTTAAATTTCGCCCGCAAAAGTTCTAAAATGATACTATCGCCAAAATGAAAATTAGGAAAGGAGGGGAAGGTGGTAGTAGGACCCTCTACACACAGCGACACGGCGTTCAAAGGCTGCCTGGAGACCCGTGTGCCGACCGCAGAAGAAAACTTGCTAAAAGCGGAGAAAGGGCACACGCAGATAGTCGAAAATAATGTTGAACCGGTAATAAACCAACCTGAAATAGTTTCGGCAAGGAGAAACGCGTTAATAACTAACCATATCCCGTAAGAAAGACTCCCGGATGCTACGTGCATACATTCCAAAGAATCACTAGGTTTGTCATGAAAATTACACCCATCACCTATTGAAAATGATAGACACTAATGATGCAATTTAAGCAAGGCAGAACATTGTGGAAGCGTTTCTAACATCATGACCTGCAAGGAAACTGTTTGATCCCGCGAGCACTCAGTCATAAAGAAACAGTTGGCTTCATTCTGAAAATTATCGGTTACTACAGGGAATCGCTATTAAAGCAGTTTATGCTAGGAAGAAGCACTGCGAAGAGCCATTTTAGACTATGGAGCATATCAAAGGCTGTCTCCCACACGTTGCCACATTCTCAAAGATACACACATGTAACAAAGAAGATAAACACCATGAGTTATCAACCAGAATCTTCAGGGGACTGATGACCCGAGAAGTTAAGTCCCATAGTGCTCAGAGCCATTTGAACCAACCAGAATCTTCGGCATTATCGCCGGAAAGGATAATTCATAATAGGAGAAGAGTCGCTAATACATCCTGGATAGCCTGAAGTTACTAACAACGCTGTACGGACTAGCACCGGCCACTACCAAAAACACCACGCCATTGTTTTCGCCATCGTCGCCAACTCATCCTGAAATTTCCTGACGAAAAACTAAAGGTCCCCACAGAACACGTGACCTAGCACCTACCCTGCGACTGAAGATGCTTGGTATCACTGGCCAGTGGCCTCACGATTTCTACAATGATCCAGGGACATCCAGTTTTCGTCCTCCACGTAGTGCAATAGTCGCTATTACAATTAAAAGCAGGAAAAGGGCAGGAAAACATAACATCAACCTACGAAACTCAGTCATTTCTGTCATTATTTCTCACGTAATGGCACAATGATACTGTCGCATGAGGAGTAACACTGAGTCCACAAATATTGGTCCTTTCCCTGTGAAACAAGGGGAGTTTTAACATATGTCGACTCGTGAAACGGGCCAGGTTTCAGTTTTCTCGTCACGTCGAAGTAGCTTTGTGGCATTTTTCAACAGCACAATGCTCGTCCACACATTAAATGTATGTGTGATGTTGAGACAAGGTCCCCAGAGCTCTCTCAAAAAGAACATGTGTCCGATCAGTTCGGAAATCAACTCCGTTCAAGTTCCCAAACGCAGGATATCAAGGACCGGTTACAAGAGCTGTGGACCCGTTGGCCTCAGGAGAGAATACAACTGGCTTATGACAACCCTCCCAAGCGAATCGGGGGAAGATCCGGGCCAGAGGGGTTGCAACGCCCTACTGATAAATGCGCTCGTACTGATAAGTTCTTTGTAAATCTCCGTTTTGTAATCGCTGACATAACATCACATAGCCTCTCAACTTGTGTTTTGAACTTTCATTTCATTTCCTCCTCTCCTTCTCGGAGGTTCATTTGTTTTTGTCGGGCAGGATATATTGATGATGGTTGAACACTTTTTGAGCAGTGGTTCAATAAGTTTTCTATAAGTAAGGATCGTTGTCTTATTGTTTTCTTTGACTGTTTTATGGAAATTGTCTTAAATAATTACTTTCGTCATTTTATGCTTCTAACTTGCTGTTTTTCTTCTTGAGTTTCAGTATCCTTTTACAAAAAGGGAGATGAAATTGAAACACTTTGAAAGCCCGCTACAACGCTCCATTCGAGTCATGTGATGCCTGTGACGTCACTGCCTAGCTCGCTGCTCCTGCTGTGATAAAGCTAATTCAAAGAGCTGCCTTGCTTAGGTATTTAAGTTCCTGAAAGTGTGATACAAACGGTACGTTCTATACAAGTACATCTATAAGAACTCCTGAAACGTTGTTTTCGAATGACAATGAAATGATGTGTAAAATGTGGTTTCATTCTACCCACAAATCGCCGCCACGTCGACGCACAAGTTCACTAACTTAATTGGCTCTGAGCATAGGACTTAACATCTGAGGTCAGCAGTCCTCTAGAACTCAGAACCACTTAAACCTAACTAACTTGAGGACATCACACACATGCATACCCGAGGCAGGATTCGAACCTGCGACCATTGCGGTCGCGCAGTTCCAGACTGAAGCTCCTAGAACCTCTCGGCCACACAGGCCGGCACAAACTTAATTAAAAAGTCTTGCACTGTGAAGTTAACGTTAACTTACCTCTGAGATATGCTCTCTCACTTTTATAATGAAGGATAGCATCATGCAACAAAATTAAACATGTAGTGAAAATTGTCGTTTTACCGAACACCTCAATTATTTGTGTAGCTCAATTGTTAGAGCGGTAGACCGTCGAATTTTATAAGATGAAGTTTATAGGTCACTGGTTCGAATCTAAACCGAAAGAACATTTTAATGTATTTGTAAACCGACTGTACATCCCTCACATATGAAAACAAAATCACTATTACAGAACTTCACCACACCGATTAGAAACAAAATATTATTGTGTTGTCCTTGCTCTTTACATGCGCTTACATTTGCAATCCCTCTTCACACACGTTAAATTCAAAATGATATTTTCTAGTTAATGTGACCATACAATCTTTATTTTATTATCTTCGTGCTGTCCAGGATCCGTATTGTTTAAACTTTGGCAGTTTTATCGTCTTACATAAAGATGAAGTAAGTCTGCTTCAGACGTTAATGTTAGTTTCCGCTGATAAACATCACAGCCCTTATGTTTGTGTCATCTACATGTTGTACATGCTTTACATCTCTCCGTATAACCTCACCGTGCTACATCTCGTTGAACTGTGGGCTTATGGTGATGTCTTGGCTACTAGCAATGCTTTCCAAAAACGTGAAATGTTTGTTCGTAAGTAAATGAGTTTATCCTCTGTTGTCCACTTCTTAGACCAAGACTAATGTTAATCTATATACAGGGTGGCTCGTCGATAGTCACAGGGCCAAATATCTCACGAAATAAGCAAAAAACGAAAAAACTACCAAGAACGAATCTCGTCTACCTTGAAGGGGGAAACCAGATGTCGCTATGGTTGACCCACTAGATGGCGCTTCCGTAGGTCAAGCGGACGTCAAATGTGTTTTTTAAAATAGGTACCTCCACTTCTTATTACGTATTCGTGTAGCACGTAAAGAAATATGAATGTTTTAGTTGGACCACTTTTTTCGACTTGTGATAGATGGCGCTGTAATAGTAACAAACGTGTAAGTAAGTCGTATCATGTAACATTCCGCCAGTGCGGACGGTATTTGCTTCATGATACATTACCCGTGTTAACAAAGACCGTTTACCAATTGCGGGAAAGGTCGACAACGTGTTGATGTATGGCTATTATGATCGAAATGCCCAACTGCTCGGTCTCCTGAACGACATCATTCAAGTGTCCGAACCGTTCGCCGGATGGTTACGTGTGTTCAGCCACATGTGAAACGTCAACCACGACCTGCAACAAATGGTAATGCCCAAGTAGCCGCTGTCGCGGCTAGTCCGCACATCAGTAGCAGAATCGGGAATCTCAAAAACGTCGGTGTTGAGAATGCTACATCAACATCAATTGCACCCCTGTCATATTTCTATGCACTAGGAATTGCATGGCGACGACTTTGAAGGTCGTGTACAGTTCTGCCACTGGGCACAAGAGAAATTACGGGTCGATGACAGATTTTTCGCACGCGTTCTATTTAGCGACGAAGGGTCATTCACCAACAGCAGTAACGTAAACTGGCATAATATGCACTACTGGGCAACGGAAAATCCACGATGGCTGCGACAAGTATAACATCAGCGACGTTGGCGGGTTACTGTATGGTGCGGCATTATTGGAGGAAGGATAATTGGACCGCATTTTATAGGGGCAATATAAATGGTGCAATGTATGCTTATTTCCTACGTAATGTTCTACCAATGCTACTACAAGATGTTTCACTGCATGACAGAATGGCGACGTACTTCCAATAGCTCGCGTGCGGTTGAAGCGGTATTGAAAAGCATATTTCGTGGCAGGTGGATTGGCCGTCGAAGCACCATTCGTTGCATGTGGGAACATTACGGAAGGCGACGTACTCGTTGTTGACAGGAATGTCGTTACACGTAATGTCAAATGCATTGAGGTTGACGGACATCATTTTGAGCATTTATTGCATTAATGTGGTATTTACAGATAATCACTGTGTAACAGCATGCGTTCTCAAAAATGACAAGTTTGCAAAGGTATACGTATCACATTGGAACAACAGAAATAAAATGTTCAAATGTACCTACGTTCTGTATTTTAATTTTAAAAAACCTATCTGTTAACAACAGTTGGTCTAAAATTGTGAGGTATATGTTGGTGACTATTAAACTGGTCCAACTAAAACGTTCATATTTCTTTACGCTCTACACGAATATGCTATAAAAATAGGGTTCCTGTTTTAAAAAACGCAGTTGATATCCGTTTGACCTATGGCAGCGCCATCTAGCGGGGCAACAATAGCGCCATCTGGTTTCCCCCTTCAAACTAGACAAGTTTCGTACTTCGTTGTTTTTTTGTTTGACGCTTATTTCGTGAGATAATTCGCCCGGTGACGATCAATGGACCACCCTGTATAATACATCCCACAGTCGAAACAACTGCTGCAATAGTTCTTGCTAACACTATTTTCGTATTTAGTGTAGAACTTTTAAAAATATATCGTCCTTCCAGGATTAGAATAAGAGACATCTTCATCCATCCATCCACCTGTCGGTTGCAGTATCTCTGCTAAGTACCTTCTAGAGTGTAAATCAGCATTATGTTTTGCCAAGAATAGTTTTATCGTGCTTTGGATCGTAGCTCATGACTGATGGTCGACAATCTAGTTATAATATACGGACCCATTTGCTAAAGGTCTGCAATTCCTTACCTTTGGAGCGAATTTAATGATTTTGCAGGGAGCAGGGAAAAGAACGTGCGTCGTTGCACATATCGGCGTTCTAATTGGGTGGACCACAAACGCATTAACTTTCACGCGACTTCCACTACAGCGTTCACCAAATTACTCTCTATTGTTACTTAAAAGTTGTAACTGCATTTTCCGTCACTAAATAGCTAATCTGTTTGCATAAAAATGAAGTAGAAACCTCGTAATTTCGGCTATCGCTCATATACCACACGTATAGCTTCGTCTTACTTCTAGTCTGTGACGACACCGAGCATCAGTCAATAACAGAGCGTTTTGATCACGTGACCAAATCTTGACAGTCAATATTTTTAAACGTTACTTACATAAAAATTACAGATAATTTGTGAGAAAGATATTTAAATGTTATAATCAGGAAAATAGCAATCTGAACCATATTTTTACGTTACAAAAATGGCCTATTCGTTGAGTGGATGTTCCTCTTCTTTTCAAACAAAATGTCAGCCTGTCACCAAAAAATCTCATATCATTAAGTGTTAAAACCACCATGAACCGTAAGTATATAAAATAGAGTCCTGCTTGAATTTCTTAAACTAAGATTCGTACTGCCTCGATGATTCACTTTTCTAAGAAAACTATTCATCGCCTATAAAATGAATTGCTGCGTAATACTATTTCATATGACGTCGAAAGTAAGCACGAGAAGCAGGTACGTTTAAATGAATCGCTGACTCTACTCACGGAGTACCAACAATCAACTCAGCCAGGAAATCGTTAATATGAACTTTCGACGAGTCTTCCGCCTACCTTTAGCCACATAAATTATTTAATGTGACTTACACACCCACAATTTTCAGCTAACAAGAAAGCGTTTCCTGGAGCATAGTCACCGTGGCTATTTACCCGTGGCGATGACACGCAGGCTGCGCAGCTATTGGCGTGGAGTGCAGCAGCCCGGTCGCCATGGCAACCACTGTGGGGCCGCGCCCTGCACGCGACGGCCGCCTGTTGACACGACGAGGGCTTGCGTCATCCGGTGACGTCACGCGTGCTGCACGCCGTGGCCACGCCCACGCCGCTCTGCACGGAAGCAGAACGACGCCGACGCCGGGTATCGATTACGGTCCCGTCTGCTAGCATCCCCGCGAGGAACTCTGTGGAGGGACCGCTCTAATAAGGAGCAACGACATCATCTCGTTGTTGAAGATACGACGGTATTTTGCTGCCGACAGTTAAACGGAAGCGTTAACCGCTTAAACCAAAACGTTGCAGAATCGTGAGGGTCTACCGCGACCTATGCCTGCGCTACCGTGAAGCGAAGAAGCATTACGGACCTTTTCAATGAAATTAATTCGCCATTTTCCCATACCTGGGCCCCACACCACAAAAAATTAGTGAACCTTTTCAAAAAACAAATGTAACAGTTTCATTCTCAACTAATAGTAAATTAGTAAAGTTACTCATCCATAACATAAAATCAAATACGCAAACATACAACAGTGCAGTGTACAAAGTATCATGCCCCAGTTGTCCTGCCTACTACGTAGGGAAAACAGGCAGAAACTTCAAAACCCGTTTTCAAGAACATGTAAATGCTTTCAGGCTCTGCCACTTTGAAAATCATTCATTGCACAACGTATGTTGGAAACGAAACATGTCACCAACAGTCTACAAATAGTTTGGTAATATTACAAAATGAAGCCAATCTTAACACTCTAAATCTATTATAACTGCTGGAGATATACCCCTACAAAATCTAAAAATCAGAATCGATGTCAAATGAACAAAGACATTTCGCAGCTGCAGCTATTTCAGTAATTTTAAAGATCTGTTCCAATGTTATTTTTTGCATATGTCAATTGTTTAATAATTATACCTTTAGCACTATGAAAAATTCATCTCTGACCACACCATGTACAAAAACATCTCTGAAGTTTTTATAAACATGTGTTTGCGAATGTGCCTGTTGAATGAAGTGACATGTTTGAAAACGATGGAGAAAAAAACTTATGCTATTGCTAAAACGTTAGAAACGCTTATCTTGTATTACTCGGTAAGTTTACACTATTTATTTTTCCACTATCTCGCATATCGTTTCCGCGTCTGACTTACGAAATTCGTGACTTGACATCAAACCTTTTCGTGACAGGAATATGCATTTCATCTCATTCAAGAGAACAAATATAGCATGTATTAAGACGAACTACACATGAAGATGGACCCACAGGGCCCGAAATGCATCGTGTACTGAATAAAACACGATATTGTGGCTGAAGGCGGTTTTTCAATTCATACGTCGAGTGCATAGAAGTCTGTTCGCACGGGCCCTCAGATGCGTACCACTGTCCAGCGACATTAACGTGACCACCTGCCAAAAGCCGGCATAACCAGATTTTCAGCGTGAACCGCTGCGGGAAGTGCACTAAGAGAGTGAGAGAGATTCTGAAAGGCAGCGACAGGGATGTGGAATCATGCTGACTTCAGTGCCGTAGTCACATGCACTGGGTCTCTCAGGTGAGGATCCGTGGCGAACAACTCGGTCAAGGTGGTACCAGAGATTCTACACTGAATGCATGTCCGGCTAGTCCTGTAGTCAGGGAAATACGGTGAAGTGATATCGGTGTTCTTCAGACCACGAACATACACTGCGAGTTCAGTAACACGCTGCATTGTCCTCTTTGTAGATGTCATCGAGCAGAGTACAAACATATGGTACTTACGACTGTACATGGCCACCAAAAATGGATGTATACTCGCGGTAATCCGCTGTGCCTTCCAGAATGACTAGATCACCCAGGGAACGCCACGAAGCCTTTCCGCTGACCGTAAAAACCCCTCCTTCGACCTGAACCCTTCAGACGATTGTTACATGTTTACTTTTTAGACGCCCATGTATCACACGCAGCATAAAACGTGATCCATCTGAAAAACCCACCAGTTGCCACTCAGTACAGGTGTGGTTGCTGTACTGAAGACCAAAAATTCCAATTTTGGTTTCCGATGAACAGCACTTAGCTTTGTTGCATAAAAGAGGTGCCTGCTGCGGAAGTCCATACGCTGCAACGTTCACTCAACGGAGACACTGTTGTTAGCCCCTTCGTTCAGTTCATCTGGACGATTAGTTTCTCAGTTCGCCTGTACTCATTCCTGCAGCCGTCGTTCATCCTTGTGATCAATCAAATGTTTTTTATTCCAGTCTTTGATCACAATATCAGTTCTTTAGACGATCGTCTATAGATTTGATATTGTGATCAAAGACTGGAATAAAAAACATTTGACAGTATTGGATCACTGTTTGTATACCCGACCATGTCGCAGTTGATGAAACTTGTGATCAATGACGCTTTTGCACCCAAGTTCCCATGGCGCCGGTTTTACATAGCGCCACTTTGCCATATTCGGTATACCATAAACACGGTGGCACGTGAACAGTTTACAAACGTAAGCGTTTCCAGACTTGGCCCGAAATCATATTTTCATGCCCTTTGGGACGTCAGGCATGGAGAGCTGCATCAAACCAGTCTCAGGACTGAAGACAACAACAACAACAACAACAACAACAACAACAACGTAGGACGTCAGATCAATCGCCCTGTTTCCACGCTTCGATAACGACTGCTCTGTTTCTCATGTCCTCTTTACAATTTACGTACCCACCTGCCATCTGTGATTCGTTGCTACACGCTGACTTCAAACATAGGCGGTGGTCACATTAATATGGCTGGACCGCATTTGAGAACGTCTTCATCACTTCTACTGTAAGGTTTTCGCTTTGCATATTTTGGGAGGAGGTAGTATGGATGGAAACAAGAAAAATTATTTAGTAAAGGTAAACTCTTAAAGAGCAGGCTTTAAGAGGTATGAAGAATTTGACCATACCTCCTGCGTCACCCAGCACTCAGTGTGTGACAGCACTGTAAGGGTACCCGTGAAAAAAATCTTACGCACAGTAACAGCTTAAGGTTACATTCCTAAGCAGAATCCAGGCCACTTCTGTGTCAGAGACAGAATGCAAAACTCACGCCAAGAATCAAGCACTTAATTTAACATGGTTCCAGTCAGTTGTAAGCTTGGCTTAGTTAATAGATCGTTAATGAAGAAATATGCATTTAAGGTGCGACGAGTTATTAACACCGAGGGTAGTATAAACTGCCTGCGAGAACTGGACGTTCCGTTCTATCGACGGGTCTCTCTGGAGTAAGTAACCAAAGATGTATATTTGAGCAGCCTTGTGAAGCGATTACTGAGATCTGACGTGTTTTATGTTGGAGAGATTTTTATTTTTGGGCGACGGTATTAAGCTCCAATGTGAATGTTTAGTTATTCGATGGAACAATAAACAAAGTCAAGAAAATAATACGCATTAAAGGTGTGTATTAATAAATATATAAAAGATTTGATAAACTTTTTCACGTGACGTAGATCGATCAGTGGTGCAGTGTGGAATGATAGTGCGAGCTTGCACCTTTTTACGGTCAATATTCTTCGAGAGAATATCTCAGAAGCAATAATTTTTTCGTTGGTATAAAAGTTAGGCACATCAATCTATACGCTCCATACAGCATAGCACCCAGTTGTGCCGGACGATCTTCGTAGCGAAATAAACACTTTAGAGATTACAGGTGGAGCAGTTCCGACGTGAAGTATCAGCGAGATCGACACTGCGGGACATACATCTAGCTGTCGCGTTCATGACATCCAAATACTAGAGAAATGCCCATTAAACTTTCTACAGTACCATATCAGCCATGATGTAGAAATTAATGACGTTGAAGTGTGTTAGCCGGCCGCGGTGGCCGTGCGGTTCTGCGCACTGCAGTCCAGAACCCCGGGACTGCTACGGGCGCAGGTTCGAATCGTACCTCGGGCAAGGATGTGTGTGATGTTCTTAGGTTAGTTAGGTTTAAGTAGTTCTAAGTTCTAAGGGACTGATGACATAAGTTAAGTCCCATAGTGCTCAGAGCCATTTGAACCACTTTCTTGTGATTTTCATTCCACGAATGAATCAAGAAATCGCTGTGTACCTGAAATTTGTATAAGGACAAAAAAAAGGGCAACTACTGTCAACAACTACCTTAATCAGACCGCTGTTTACGTCTGATCGCTGTACATGTACATTTCTGTTGTTGGGATCTTCCTCTGGGATTAACTCCTTTAGTCCCAGAGGAAGACCCCAACGAAAGAGAGGGACATGTAAAGCCATCGGATGTAAACAGTGGTCTGATTACGGAAGTTGTCGACAGAAAAATGGACGACACTCTCACTCAGGCTTAGATCCCGGCACTATCGGTATACATAGGAGAGGGCGTCGCTGATCATCTCGTGATATCCAAGCGGCGCTGATGGGAACGCGACCTGGGTCATTCCGGTCGTCCAAGGGTTATTATTTTTTAATTAATTTTTGTGTTTTTTTAAAAAATTTGTTTAAGGAAATTCTCTGCTTCTTATTTATTGTTGGTATTTTTAGTTGTGATTTCCAGTGGTTTTATTTTGGTTGTAGGATCAGTCTTTTAAAAGGTAAAAAATACAAGTCTTTGTTTTAAATACCACAGGACAACTAGATATGTGTCCCGAAGTGTCAATCTCGATGATACTCCTCGTCGGAACTGCTCCACCTGAAATCTCTAAAATGTTTATTTTGCTACGATTGTCGTTCAGCACAACTAGGTGCTATGTTGTGTCCTGCGGTCGCAGTTACAAGTGCGCAGTGTCTTCAGAGATTCTGTGTCGTATGGAGGGTTGCTTGGACAGTCTCTGCTTTACAAGACGCGCGGGGATGATCTGCAGTGTTAATCGTGAAATGAGGAGAGACAGTAGTCTGCAGCGGTCTGTCTTGAGTAGTACTTCGGCATAGGCCGAGTGCAACGGTTACAGTTACAAGCTGAGTAAGTGGCTCACGTTGATTTAATGCCTGATAATTTGAGATGAGGAAAGAGGCCTAAAAATTCTTAAAAGAATATTGTCTTATGATTATTTCTATGAGTAACAGAAGAAGATTTGATTTAAAGTAACCGATTCCAGATTTTGTACATTATTGCGACAGCATGTAGTTACGCATTCTTAGTTCAGACATCCAGCAACTTGACTACAGGGAACTATAAACAGCCATACATGGATTTTCAGTTTTAATTTGGGGTATGAGTCACTGCTGAATATTTAACGTCTTTTTTTACGAGTTGCCATTTTTTAAAGATCTAAAGATCTCTTTTGATGTTAAGGACTACTTACATTTGTCCACTCAAGAACGGTAATTCTTTGTGAAAAAATGTTTGCGAAGCAAAGAAAGAGATAATTTTTCAGTGCATAACATTTCTCATCAGAAAACTAATTAATTTAATGCTTTACTTTATCGTAAGTCATTGTCCGCATCCAAAGTTCATGGCAGACATATGAGTTATCATTTTTACTTATTCAGATTTGTTATGAACCTAATATGCCTTTCCTTTGTTTTAAAAAGCTAATTCACCTCACCAAGTGCATCTCAGTAGTTAGTTGTAGCTCAGCAAATGCACCGCAGAGCAGTGTCACGGTTTTTCCATTGTGCAACTGGTAAGCCAAAATAATAATAACAAATAGCAAACAGTTTTTCAGGGCCAGTTTAAAAGTTTAATAATTCACAGTTTGAATGCACTCAGTATTCTCGCCATTATGATTGAACAGATAGGAAACCACACAGGCACTTTGTAGTTACTTTCTCGGAGACAGTGGAATTCTTAGGTTCAAAGTTGAATTCCTACATTGAATGTTTTCAGATAGTTTGCCGTGTCAACATTGGAAACTACTAATAAATAACAACAATCAAATGATTTTATGAAGATAACTTTCATGGTCAAAGCCTTAATTAACAAATTGGTTGACATCAGTTTCTCATTGAGTCTACTTTCTTTCACTGAATTTCCTTTAAAAACAGTAATTCTAAGCAGCAGATATTAATCTTAGAATTCAGTGTGCATTCAGTCATGTGTAGTCTTATCATACGAATGGAACACTTCCATAATCAGAACATGTAGGGGTACTACCACGCAATAAGTCGCAGTAGTTACGTGTTGCTCGTTCTCCCGGCTGGTTCAACAATTCCACAGCACTGCCGTTCACGCTCCTAAATGCGAGATGAGATCAGTAGAGGTGGAACAAACGTATATTTCAGAATATCGATAACCGCTGGCAACGTTTTTCACACCTGTCACTTTCGATTCTTGTTCACAACTGACAGTTATATTTATTACAGAATACCCTAGGAGGGGGTACAGATAACTCTGAGCGCCCACGAACCGCTAGTTTCTAAATTTCCTTAGTTCTCGACGGCGCTTACTCACAAGGAACTTCAGTGTGAGATCGCAATAGGCTAGTGATTCTTGTTTCATTCGACGCCCTCATATTGTCTACCTCGAAACCATAACATTGGCTGCAAATGGTAACAGGGTCCAAGGCTGGCGATATCCATCGGTGAGCACAGCGTGAGGCTACAGAGCAGCTGAACTGCTTAGTCGACGAGTAACTTACAACAATGCCACAGTGCTAGTGGTGTCGATACAAAGCACAGCAATGGCAACGGTAAACAGAGGAGACATGGCTTTAGATCTACAACAGTTGCTGAAGTTGACATTTCGTCAGAGAGGAACCCAAGGACATTCGCAAAGTGAGAAAGATGTAGCAGATGAAATATTAGAGCCTTTGTCACATGATTTAGTGGAATGTGTGGTGTCACATCCGCTCTACTGTGCAACGGTTGGTTGGTTGGTTGATTGCTTTGGTGGGTAGAGACCAAACAGCGACGTTTTCGGTCCTATCCGATTAGCGAAGAATGCGGAAGGAAGTAGGCCATGCCCTTGCAAAGGACCCAGCCCGGCATTTGCTTGAAGTGATTTACGGGAATCACGCAGACAATGTACATGAGGAGTGCATTGATGATACGTGCTTAAGAAGTGAAAGTGATGATGAAGCAAGAGTCTGGCCGTGTAGTTCATCGAAACTTCCTGGCAGATTAAAACTACACTCCTGGAAATTGAAATAAGAACACCGTGAATTCATTGTCCCAGGAAGGGGAAACTTTATTGACACATTCCTTGGGTCAGATACATCACATGATCACACTGATAGAACCACAGGCACATAGACACAGGCAACAGAGCATGCACAATGTCGGCACTAGTACAGTGTATATCCACCTTTCGGAGCAATGCAGGCTGCTATTCTCCCATGGAGACGATCGTAGAGATGCTGGATGTAGTCCTGTGGAACGGCTTGCCATGCCATTTCCACCTGGCGCCTCAGTTGTACCAGCGTTCGTGCTGGACGTGCAGACCGCGTGAGACGACGCTTCATCCAGTCCCAAACATGCTCAATGGGGGACAGATACGGAGATCTTGCTGGCCAGGGTAGTTGACTTACACCTTCTAGAGGACGTTGGGTGGCACGGGATACATGCGGACGTGCAGTGTCCTGTTGGAACAGCGAGTTCCCTTGCCGGTCTAGGAATGGTAGAACGATGGGTTCGATGACGGTTTGGATGTACCGTGCACTATTCAGTGCCCCTCGACGATCACCAGAGGTGTACGGCCAGTGTAGGAGATCGCTCCCCACACCATGATGGCGGGTGTTGGCCCTGTGTGCCTCGGTCGTATGCAGTCCTGATTGTGGCGCTCACCTGCACGGCGCCAAACACGCATACGACCATCATTGGCACCAAGGCAGAAGCGACTCTCATCGCTGAAGACGACACGTCTCCATTCGTCTCTCCATTCACGCCTGTCGCGACATCACTGGAGGCGGGCTGCACGATGTTGGGGCGTGAGCGGAAGACGGCCTAACGGTCTGCGGGACCGTAGCCCAGCTTCATGGAGACGGTTGCGAATGGTCCTCGCCGATACCCCAGGAGCAACAGTGTCTCTAATTTGCTGGGAAGTGGCGGCGCGGTCCCCTACGGCACTGCGTAGGATCCTACGGTCTTGGCGTGCATCCGTGCGTCGCTGCGGTCCGGTCCCAGGTCGACGGGCACGTGCACCTTCCGCCGACCACTGGCGACAACATCGATGTACTGTAGAGACCTCACGCCCCACGTGTTGAGCAATTCGGCGGTACGTCCACCCGGCCTCCCGCATGCCCACTATACGCCCTCGCTCAAAGTGCGTCAACTGCACATACGGTTCACGTCCACGCTGTCGCGGCATGCTACCAGTGTTAAAGACTGCGATGGAGCTCCGTATGGCACGGTAAACTGGCTGACACTGACGGCGGCGGTGCACAAATGCTGCGCAGCTATCGCCATTCGACGGCCAACACCACGGTTCCTGGTGTGTCCGCTGTGCCGTGCGTGTGATCATTGCTTGTACAGCCCTCTTACAGTGTCCGGACCAAGTATGGAGGGTCTGACACACCGGTGTCAATGTGTTCTTTTTTCCATTTCCAGGAGTGTATGTGCGGGACCGAGACTGAAACTCGAGACCTTTGCCTTTCGCGGGAAAGTGCTCTACCAACTGACTACCTAAACCCCACTCACGCCCTGTCCTCACAGCTCGCTGCCAGTACCTCGTCTGCTACGTTTCAAACCTTACAAAAGCTCTCCTGCGAACTTTGCAAAACTAACTCTCCTAGAAGAATGGAGTGCTAGTTCTGCAAGGTTCACCAGTTACTGGTTTGTTTATAATATTTCTTAAAAGTCGACATTGTCCGTTTTGTGAAGCGTAATACATCTCGCACTCAAGAGGTTCTCTGCCACAGTAATTTCTTTCCAACGTATTTTTTATGGACGCGACCTGTGTCACTTAATCTCTAGGCGTAAAGTTCACTTGAGGTATCCAAGTAGTTGTGCTTCATCGCAACAGCTTGATTATGTGACTTCACAGCTAATTTCGAAACATTTTTCATAATTAACACTTTTCAATTGTATTGTATTCCATTATGCTCCTACAGATAAACATGTGAAACGTACGGTAAGATAGTTAACTTTTTTATTTGGTCTCTCAGTCATGCAAATTAACTCCGGTGTGCGGTTCCAGGCTAACAGCTACGGCATACTGGTTACGGGCAACTGCATGTGTGGCAGCATTAGTGCCATGGTAGGCACAACAGCAATACAGTTATTTGTAAACTCAGTTGAATACCATGACAACCGGCGATTATTTCCGTAAGAGTACGAAAATACTTGTCTTACCTAATATCTATCGTCTATAGAAATGACATCGTCTGCTATGACCTAGTGGATTTGGGGCAACCTGTAGAGATAGCCGTTAACGCCCAGAGAGGCAAGAATGGGACAGAAAAGCAACTGCCATAGAAAACCGCTCAGGGGGTTATTTTTAACGCCGCATGAATTCCTTATGGCCACTATGTAATTCGATAGTACGAAATCAAAGTACACAGTTCAATAAACACATGTCGCCCAGTACTAGCAGTTATTTCCATAAATGGTCGATCCCTCTCGTCTGCTCATCCATCCGTGGTCAGACCTCATGATGAGAAAGCGTAGCCACACACAATCGTCAATTATTAAAAACGCTGGCAGTAACAGATGATTGTATGTTATAGTAACTGCTACTTCTCGGTAACCCGTTATTTTTATGTTATGTTTTTATACCTCCAACTTTCGGGTCCTATGCAGTCTAATCGCCTCAAAAATCTGTGGACAGTTTGATGATATTGTAAGTATAAGCTGCAAGTTTGGGAACGAGTGCTGGGCAACAGTCAGTGCGCAATAGGATTATCTACGGAATTTTGCGAGTAATTACACACGAAATCAATTGACTAATCAGTACCAGTATTCTAAGTATCTTCCATTGGCGGGCTATACTAGTATTTGAACATTTATTAAATCTACTGTCAACTATCATAACACGATAGTAAATTTGGCAAAGTAATGTACAGAGGCAGACTTACTTGTCAGGGTCAAAGTAAGTTAAACTCCTAATATGAACGTGGTTGGATCTAGCCAATGTTAAGAAGTGTGTTCTTTATGAACTGAATAAACCAAGTAAATGGCAAGCACTGTTACTCTTTCAAAGTAAGCTTTTACCACAAATTTTAAGAAATTTAATATTCTATCCGTCGCAAAGAAAATTGAGAGGTAGCTAAATACAGCTGAGGAAGGGGGTGAGGAGATTACAAACACCAGCGTCCTAGATTAGTCTCACAGTAGCTGGCATTGAAGTATATTTATAATAAGAGAAAAGGAAACAGCTGCCGTGTCCATTAAAGGACTCACGCTTCTCGCTGTGAGTCACATCGCTCAAATACTTGCAACAAGGTTTAACACAGTGCGGGAAACGTTTCAAAACCTGTGGCAATTTCGTCGTACATTGTCTGACCGAAAACAACGAATCTCAGTGAACAACCATAACCAAATGTCTTTTCAGAGACTTCGAAATGAAAGGATGACGTTTTATGAACATTGTAATGGGGTATCAAATGTTCGAATGTGTGTGAATTCCCTAGGGACCAAACTGCTGAGGGCATTGGGCCCTAGACTTACACACTACTTGAATTAACAAACTTCCGTATGCGAAGAACAAAACACACACACACACACACACACACACACACACACACACACACACACACACACACACACACACACCCATTCCCGAGGGAGGAGTCTTACAGGAAAGTTGTTTACAGCGTCTTATGCTGTGCAGAGCGTTGTGTTCTGATTAATAAATTTCACCCTGAACCAACCAAAATGCTGTCTGCTACAGCCAGACGCTTTCGAATGTGTTACATTGCACGGTGAATTCCCACACAATGAGTTTTGGCTTCGACCCGCTCATCTCTCTGTGCAGAAAATTACGATATTTAGGTGGATATGTCTTAAAATAAAGAAGAAATAAAGATGTTTACTCCAGAAAAGTATCGTAGAGGAGACGCAGAGGCAGTACATGCATCGAGCCCAAGCCAACCTGTGCTGTTTATGGCTCCATTCTGAACGTGTAATCTGCTGTACAATCACCGGTTATCGGCCGGCGGCGCTATGTGCTAAACTGTCCCTGTAATAGCTCATTAAACGTGCTAGTTGCAAGATCACGAGGGCTGTGACGCTATTCGCCAGGAATGCTCTCATCATCAACTGTTTGTTTAAGTAACTGAAGTGTTTGCTACGTTTCCATACCTGCCAATTAACAAGCGAGAGAAAAAAAAAATGTTCCAGCTAAACTTAATTTTAGAAAACACAGGATAGATGTTAATTATAATCTGTTACTGTTCCTTCATGTTTAGTGTTTTAATGCTTAGTGGAATTATTTGTGTAAATTTTCACAGATAAATAGGAAGTTATGCAGCCGAAACTTGAAATTACTGAGACTTCGACATGCGAAATCATCTAAAATTTAAAATATAGACCGTCGTGTATTTATCTGAGTTCTATTAGTCCATCTCCTCCTCCGTCACTCTCTCTAACTCCACCACCACACCCTGTCTGTCCGTCTCATTCCGACCTCCTCTTTGTCCATCTGCTCCTTCTCTTACCCGTCTCCTTCTGCCCTCTGTTCATCTCCTCTTCTTCTCTCTCTGTACTTCCCCTCCCTCTCTGTTTCCACCTCGTCTTTCACTTCTCTCCATCTCTTGTCTCTGTCAGTCCCCTCCTCCCCCATTCTCTCTCTGTGCATCTCCTACTCTACCATACCTGTGCCCATCACCTCCTTCTCCATGTCTGTTCACATCGTCCTAATCCTCTCTTCCCCGTTTACCACCTCGAACCCAATGGGAGAATACTAGTTCTTAACCCAACACCATTTCCTTCCCGATAGTAAGTAATAAGTGTACCAAGTTTGAGTGAAATCGAGCCAGCGATTTAGGAGGCGCCTTTACCAGCATCTTTGCCCGCACACGCAAATGTCGCATATGTTTACACATTTGACACAATTCTGTACACATATTTCACCTGCATCTGCGGCAAACTGCACACGGAGTTTCGCTCTCAAGCAGATGCATTTTTGGTCCTGTCTTACAATGACATTTTTGCAAAGCCTTTTACTGGTATGTATGATTACTGTTTGTCAAATTTGTTGCGATTGGAGTTGATAGCAACTAAGTAACAAATTAGAGCATGAAACATGATGTGCTAGTTTTTTACGCCTCCAGTGTCTGTGACGTTATGTATCCTGAACTATGTGTTATACAATGATATATTCTTGCACGTCATTTCAGTGCCGTATAAGAGCACTGTTTGCAAAAAATGCGCAGTGGACATGGTTACTGGTAAATAAGTAATAAATGGTCATACCTGATGGGGCAATTTCACTACATGAACAGTGAAAATGTAGCAAGCGATAAATAATTTTCGTAACATCATTATGTGTGAGGGTGTGATTGTGGAAAGTCTGGTAAAGGTTTGACATTATGATAGTGTAAAGTTCTTTGCAAACCGAAAGTTGCTCTCATTCTCAAATACTGGGTGAATATAGCCTGCAGAAATACTCATCGTCATCTACGCTACAATTTCACCCCCCCTCCCCCTCCACCACCGCTTTGAAATGTATGTGGTTCCTCCCTCCCTCTCCCCCCCCCCCCCCCCCAACGGTTCTTCCCAGACAACAAGCGATATATGTACCACGCTTGGTAGAAATTGATCCAGTGGCTTAGGAGACCTGGAATATACATACATACACACATGTTTATAATTTGTATTCATTTGCAAGGAGTAGCGAAGAACGTTGCCGTTAACAGATGGTGAACTTACGAAACATGTTGAAACAGGTACATGTGCCACTTACACCTGATAGTTTTGAGAAAACTCTTTTTATGCTGACATAAATTCCAGTTGAACAGCTACCTGCTATGAAACACATTTCAATTTGTCAACAACAGATGTGAACCTCAAATGCTGCATGTGTGCACAAGGTGTGCAGATGCTACGCGTAGGATTTCGAGATTTAAAGTTGTCACCTTCAGGGGGTTCCGTGACTTTCTCTGCTTTTCGAAAGTTGTCGTTGACATATTTTGTCTTTGGTCAACATTAGCTAACAATTCGTGTATGACAAACGGGTAAAGTGAAAGCAAAACTGAGTATTTTATCTTCAGCGACTTTAGTTGTATTGTATATACCCGAAATAATCAACGACCACTTGGATTAATTGTTAACTGGTTTCAGACACTTAGTGCCCTTCTTCAGAAGATTGGAAGTATCACATTATTTGCGAGTGTCAACAATAAGATGCATGCAGCATATTGCTGTTGTCACGTGGTTGAACCGCTTTCAGAAAATCTCACGGTAGAAGCACAGATGTAAGCTCGTTGTGGGAAGAAATGCAAGCTACATCCTGCAGATGCTTAACAATAGTTACATATGATGGGAAAAAGGACATAACGAGTTTTATTTGAATCTATGTCCGATTCTTTGTATTTCAACGTTTGGGGATGCGAATGCAAGGACAACGCACCGGTCAGAGAGTCGTATACTATTCCCAGAAGAATGGCAGTTCTCTTAAAAATGGTCAACGTACACCGATTAAAGAAGTAATCTCTTCACTGCTATGAAAGAAATCACTTTTTTGAGACCACGTAGACGTAAATTGCTAAATTACTGCTGAAAATTTTTTGTTGACACTAGGATAATATAAAATACCGCTTTTCCACTTGCCTTTATCTGTCCCTTTGCAGAGCTACAGAAACTAAACTATCCATCTAGATACTTATCCGTTTCACTTTGGTATTGGCATACACTTTTACCATATATACACCACAGAAAAAATATATACCAAAAAACAGTGTAGGTATTAAAGGATTCCAGGAGAAAAATAAACTGCGGTTGGGAACCACTGACCAAAACCACCATCCACCAATGCAACACAGTATTCATAGTTAATAATGCCGTGTGGCTAGGGCCTCCTGTCGGGTAGACTGTTCGTCTGGTCCAAGTTTTTGGAGTTGACGCCACTTCGGCGACTTGCGTGTCGATGGGGGTGAAATGATGATGATAAGAACAACACAACACCCAGTCTCTGAGCGGAGAAAATCTACGACTCAGCCGGGAATCGAATCCGGACTTTTAGGTATGACATTCCGTCGCGCTAGCCACTCAGCTACCATAGGTGACAACACCTGTCTGTGTAGGAATTAGTTACATCTTCTCCACTGGCGACCGTTACATTCAGTTGTGATTACCTAAATGAGGGACTACATTGCGATGTGTTCCGCCTGTGATCAGTCAACGTACGAAGTCACGTCTCCTGCCTAGGGGTGGTCCAAGGGCATATGCTCCCACCTGTAGCTTCGACGCCTAGTAGCGTCGTCGCTTGACGTTTCGGACCGTAAGTTCCTATCCTCGATTTGCTTATCAGACTGTGTAAATTTGTCGGTATCGTTTTGTAACGCACTGTACATACACATTGTAAGATAAAAAGAAAAGAACGGAAAAAAGAAATGACGCAATACGAGGGAATTGTCCACATGGGACAAAAATGGTTCAAATGGACCTGAGCTAATGGGCCTTGATATCTGAGCTCATCAGTCCCCTAGAACTTAGAACTTCATACACATCGATACCCGAGGCAGGATTCTAACCTGCAACCGTAGTAGTCACGCTGTTCCAGACTGAAGCGCCTAGAACCGCTCGGCCACAGCGGACGGCCTACATGGGGCTGAAATCGGTAGATGCGATGCACTTATGCAGACAAACAAATAATTAAAATTTCACAAAAAAATGCGATTTATTGAAGAGAAAATTTCTCTCAAAGTGAGAAAGTCAGTAACGCACTGGCCCAAATCTGGCGCTTATGCAAGCGGTTATTTACCTCAGCGCTGTCCGACGGATTTGTTGGGTGTCGAAGGGGGGGGGGGGATAAATATATGATATTTGGCTTCTCGGTAGGAAATAAAAAATTCGTGTTTCATTGTTTTTGGAAATTCAACCCAAACGAGGGTGAAACAGGTGATGAAAATTTATATGAAAATATTTCACTATATTAAAACGTTTTTAAATCAAAATCTATGTAAAAAAATGTTTGACACCTCGGTTACAAATAAAGAAATACCGGTTAGGGGACGAAGGTTTCTATGGAATCATCACCACCAGAACTCACAGGCAAGATTAAGGAAAATTTCAGATTTCAGCTACAATAATCACTTTTTGGTCGGAAATACATTGGAAAAAGGCCATGCTTTTATGGCCTTAATTGCGTGAAAAGTATGGAAGTTGTTGCAGTTAGTGAAGTAAATCAAAGAAAGATATGTAACAGCGACCACGATCAAACGGCTTAATCAGAGTTTCTAGAAAAATAAATAGATGTGTTTCCTATAATTTTCCAGTTGGCGTAATACGTGTTTATGAAACTATTGTCGTTGTAATTACTACGCAAACGCGAGTGAAACTGTGGACGCTAGTGTGGTCTTTTACAAAATATCAGAACCGCACTTGAAAATTTATATTTTCAATGAAAACTTTTTTTTGTGTGTGTGAAATGTAAGTAGAAATAACAAGACGTGCATTTTCCATAAAATGACAGAATGTGTTCATTAGAATATAGTTCATCATTTTTTTTTATATGACATAGGTATTCGAACTGAACAGAAAAGGAAACGACAAAAAAAAATCGCAACGAAACAAAGGAACAATCTAGTGATTAGCAGTCTCGATCGCTATCGATATTTTCTATCTTAGTGTATTTCACACATCATAGAAATGCTTGTAGAACCTGCACACTCATTTAAGAGTTTGCGCAGCTTGGGGCTCGAAATGAGGTGATCTTCTCCGCCACAGAGCCAAGTTCTTGGGTACATAAAACCCTAGGTAAACTTTAAAGTCGATGTTCTGGAGAATTTTTACTGTTGAATCGAATGGTTTGTAAGATTAATGTTTTAGTTCTGAACTCCCTGTACGATAGATATAAAAAAACAATTACAACAATCCGTTTGTCGTGTGATCTCCTTGTAAGGGCGAGAGTAAGAGGCACAATCGTGGAACTTGAATAATAACCTAGAGAAGTATGAGATGTTTTTCTTTGGGATCTCTGCTACGTAAATTTACTGAACACTGTTTCAGGCTCACTGTAAGGCTTTTTACTGTCAAACGCAACGTCGAGCACGGTACGTCGGAATACGGAAAGAGGGTTTAGGGTGGTTGCCCAAGAACAGTAACGACCATTCACCCCGCACTACCTACACAAACGAATTATTCGAAGATACTCAAAAATGTGGGGATGCTGCATCCTCAGTTATGTAGGCTAACGTACAAAAGCTTGAGGAGTATATTGGGCTTCATTACGATAAACAGTATCTCATTTACCTTGACCACTGAGAATCACATTTTGTCTTGACGCAAAATAAGGAATGTGTCAAGCAAATGATATCAGGAGGACATTAACAAGCTTTATTGCCTATCAGTTACTTTATTCATTGCGAAGAAACAGCAGTAGTTTACTCCTCTTTAAATATCACCCTGTAATTTTCATTTAGTGATCTAGTTGCTCTCGTTAATGCTTGTTCAAAAACGTGTCACAATATACCATGCCATTAAAAACTTGACATAAAATTTGCTTTCACTCTTCTGTACTAGAATACAATGCAAGTGGCCGATGTAAGGTAACTCATCCACTTGCTACGGTTGACAGTAAGTAAACGAAAACACGAGTGAAATGGACAGCAGTCAGTCAGTCGGGCGTCTTCAGTGTAAGGCTTGTGTGAGCTGCGTACTATGCACCCACACTGCAGTGTGTGCTAATACAGGCAAGTTAAGGTGTCACGTTTTTAATAACGTCCCCTCTTTGTGAATTGTACACTGTGATAAGATTTTGCACAGGACTTCACGAGAGGGGTGCTAATGTTTCGGATTGGAAATTTTAAGTAATTGTAGGTTATGCGATGAATAATTATTGGAGTCTAACAAAATAACAATAATGCAAATCAGATTTTAAAAATCATTTAGTGGTAGTGAAAAAAGCTTTTTCAAGAGATTTTTGTCAACTATATCTTTGGTGTTCACTGTAAGTTTCTCGTCAGTTCCTACCGAAGGAAGAAAAAAAAACTTCCAGTTACGATGACGCCTTTAGAGGAACCTACGTCTTTTATTCTCCTTTTCCCAAGCACACATCTTGCTGAACCCTACACAAGATTTCATGTTTTCGTATTCCTTTAACAAGAATGGTCTTTGCTCGACAGCAAGTAACGGCCTGTAAAGAGCGGTACTAATCAGTTAGATAGCATAGATTAATGGCTATTGTTATTAATGTACAGCCCGTAATGTCTACGTGTTGTTTCCTATTGAACAGAAGCAAACACGTACTTTCAACTACAACGTCATTCATTCAATATCTTGTACTACCTGAAATTGTTGTCATCTACCAATCATTAACTATCTCAAAGTCCTCAGTTTTGGATATTTTGCCGGCTGTTTAGTTTCGTCCGTTTTTGAGGCACACTGTATCTAGATGTGGGTCTGCAACGATTTATCGACATTTAAAGAGTTTTGCAGCAAATTTAGGCCCTGACTGTAAAAAGGAAAAGGGTTCTGATGAACTTCTCGGAACAGAAAGACTTTATTATGAGCACTTTTTGTTATTGATTCACGCTCTAGAGACTTATGATTAATAAACTCAGTTTTCAATACAGTGAAAGGTCTAGGAAGCTTCCATTTCCGATACAAAAACTGAAACCAACGGTCCTGCAGTCAGTGTTTACATTCGGGCCTCTTTGTAACATTTCCATTACGTGTAACACCATATCTAACAATATCTGTATCTTCATGTAGTTTCCATACTGAATGGAATATTAAGTATTCCCATCGAAGTCGCGTTTTGGTATTTTCCAGCTAATCTTTCCTTATCTGAACACCAAGTCACATCTATTGCAAAGAGATTCTTCTAGAGAAGACTTCTGTGCTCTCTAATCATGCACTGTATCTAAGATAACCATGCCCCAGGTAATTATTTTCGTACTACTCCATTTTCCGCTACTCATGTTTCATTACTCCTCTGGTTCTTCTTTCATAACACGTTGTGTTCCAGATTTACTTTCTCAGAAATGAATTATTCATTTATATCCGAATGGCTCATCGAAAGAAAGTGCTAATGTACAATAGGTATTTTGAGTTACTACTGACTTTGGTTAAACTAAAAGAAATAACGCAAATCAAAGAAAAGTCTATATAGTTCATACAGTGGGAAATGAAGTCCCATACTCCTTGACAGAGCATAGGGGAACGATGCAGGAGACCCGCACCGCCGTACTAGGCAAGCTCCTAGTGGAGGTGGTTTGCCGTTGCCTTCCTCCGACCGTAATGCGGATGAATGATGATTATGAAGACGACACAACAACAACATCCAGTCACCTCGGGGTAGCTGGAAGTCCTTGACGCCACCGGGAATCGAGCGCGAGACCCCATGCTCAAGAAGCGAGCAGCTAACACTTTATACCGTGGACATTGTTTCTGGTCTTACACGTGGAAGTTTTTGTTGCTAGCGAATGATGCATTCAGAGACACAAGCGATAACGTGATCAGACTAACTTTCGCTAAACTGAAAGAACTTTCTTCAGCCAACCCCTGCATATCATTTATCGGACAAGGCTGTGCGACATTTTTCCATAACAGGAAACCTAATACTACGTTTAATACAGCTACGAGGAACAGTAATAAGGTTCAAGTATCTTCTCCAAAATATACACTGCGAGAGGGCTGTACAAGCAATGATCACACGCACGGCACAGCAGACACACCAGGAACCGCGGTGTTGGCCGTCGAATGGCGCTAGCAGCGCAGCATTCGTGCACCGCCGCCGTCAGTGTCAGCCAGTTTGCCGTGCCATACGGAGCTCCATCGCAGTCTTTAACACTGGTAGCATGCCGCGACAGCGTGGACGTGAACCATATCTGCAGTTGACGGACTTTGAGCGAGGGCGTATAGTGGGCATGCGGGAGGCCGGGTGGACGTACCGCCGAATTGCTCAACACGTGGGGCGTGAGGTCTCCACAGTACATCGATGTTGTCGCCAGTGGTCGGCGGAAGGTGCACGTGCCCGTCGACCTGGGACCGGACTGCAGCGACGCACGGATGCACGCCAAGACCGTAGGAACCTACGCAGGGCCGTAGGGGGCCGTAGGGGACCGCACCGCCACTTCCCAGCAAATTAGGGACACTGTTGCTCCTGGAGTATCGGCGAGGACCATTCGCAACCGTCTCCATGAAGCTGGGCTACGGTCCCGCACACCGTTAGGCGGTCTTCAGCTCACGCCCCAACATCGTGCAGCCCGCCTCCAGTGGTGTCGCGACAAGCGTGAATGGAGGGACGAATGGAGACGTGTCGTCTTCAGCGATGAGAGTCGCTTCTGCCTTGGTGCCAATGATGGTCGTATGCGTGTTTGGCGCCGTGCAGGTGAGCGCCACAATCAGGACTGCATACGACTGAGGCACACAGGGCCAACACCCGGCGTCATGGTGTGGGGAGCGATCTCCTACACTGGTCGTACACCTCTGGTGATCGTCGAGGGGACACTGAATAGTGCACGGTATATCCAAACCGTCATCGAACCCATCGTTCTACCATTCCTAGACCGGCAAGGGAACTTGCTGTTCCAACAGGACAATGCACGTCCGCATGAATCCCGTGCCACCCAACGTGCTCTAGAAGGTGTAAGTCAACTACCCTGGCCAGCAAGATCTCCGGATCTGTCCCCCATTGAGCATGTTTGGGACTGGATGAAGCGTCGTCTCACGCGGTCTGCACGTCCAGCAAGAACGCTGGTCCAACTGAGGCGCCAGGTGGAAATGGCATGGGAAGCCGTTCCACAGGACTACATCCAGCATCTCTACGATCGTCTCCTTGGGGAATATCAGCCTGCATTGGTGCGAAAGGTGGATATACACTGTACTAGTGCCGACATTGTGCATGCTCTGTTGCCTGTGTCTATGTGCCTGTGGTTCTGTCAGTGTGATCATGTGATGTATCTGACCCCAGGAATGTGTCAACAAAGTTTCCCCTTCCTGGGACAATGAATTCACGGTGTTCTTATTTCAATTTCCAGGAGTGTAGAATTACGGTTCTTTTTCAGGCAGGGGAGAACCTTGTACCGGTTCCTATTTGTACCACCAACATAAAATTCGTACTTCTTGCACTATACGGCATTTAGAGAGGTCAGCCTGAGGTGCATGCTTCTTAGACCCATGTCAGCAGCTACGTGTTCTGTGTGTTGAGGAGCAGGCCGTCTGATAAGAGCGTTGATTTTAATGTAGTTTTCGTCTAGCTTTTCGCGTCCTTGGTAGAGGTATTTACTGTTCTGAAGTTAAATGGCAACATATAGCTAGTTTTCAATCTGTCACGAATCTCTTGTCTGTACGATTCGTTTGTAGGAAACTGACAAAGAGATAATTTAGACTTTGTCAAAAATGTACCTCTACAAGTTTCCGATATATGGCCGGTATAGTGTAAGGAAAAGAGTCGTTAAGATAGCTTTAAAAATTGCATTTAGCAATATTAGTGCAATATAATATTTAGAAAGGATGCGATGATGTTTCCAAAGCGTTCTCTACCATTATTAACTAAATAATCCTTTTTTGTTACAGTTTAGAAACAGAAAAGCGGTATCGAAAATGGAGCCTAGACGAAAGGCATTTAGCTGTAATAGAAATCTAAATGAGGATTATGGATTAAATAAATGTATACCCAAATAAAATGTGCCTATGCGAACAGTTAAGAGGCATGCTGGAAATAAAAATAAAGAATGTAAACGGGGATACAAACATCTATGACTCCTGGAAAAATGCTTGACGATGAACTGGAACAGCATTTGAAGAGATGATGTTCGGGTTATTGATGTCGGACGTAAAAATACTTACATTCGGTATTGCACAACGAAATGGATTGCCCTTTAAAAAAAGGATAATAAATCTAGAACTACAATTCCATATCTGAAGAGGAAGTGTTTGGAGATCCAGCTGGGAAACCACCTCAGAATCTCATCTGTAAAACAAAGGAATGGTGTTTAATGCTGTGCAAGGAAGATCGAAAGGGAGAAATGACCAGACTGCATTATTCTCAAAATTTTGATTCATGGGAAGTGTGCAAGAATGTGGAAAACAGTAGAAAACTTTTTTATAATGCCTACAAATAATGATAGAAGAAAGAATATATAGAACTCTTTCTCAGATTAGATTAGATTAGATTACTTCTTCGTTCCATAGATCCGTGTTGAAGAGATCCTCGTGGGTGTGGAACATGTCACTTAAAAAAAAAAAAAAAAAAAAAAAAACAACTTAAATAACAATACTAATAGTATGAATATATAGAATACATCATTTGTTTCTATTAAAAAATTCGTCAATGGAGTAAAAGGAGGTGGCCACTAGTAAGTCTTTCAGGCTCCTTTTAAACTGATCTTTATTTGTAGCTAAATTTTTTATTTTTGCTGGCAAATTATTGAAGAAGAGTGTTCCTGAGTCGTGGACCCCATTTTGAACCAAAGTAAGTGCTTTTAAGTCCTTGTGCAGATCATTTCTGTTCCTGGTATTATATGTATGAACTGAACTCTTTGTTGGAAAAAGAGATACATTATTTAGGACAAATTTCATGAAGGAGCGAATATACTGAGAGGTAGTAGTTAGTACACCCAGTTCTTTGAAGAGGTTTCTACAGGACGTCCGTGAATTTACTCCAAAAGTAATACGTATTACACGATTTTGCACTCTGAAAACTTTTGTTTGACTCGAAGATTTACCTGAAAATATCATACCATAAGACATTATGGAATGAAAGTAGGCAAGCTTTTTCATTTTTATGTCGCCTATGTCTGCTAACACTCGAATTGCAAATACAGATTTGGTAAGGCGTTTCTGCAGTCCTGTGGTGTGCTTCTCCCAACTGAATTTATTGTCAAGTTGTAATCCCAGGAATTTAAGACTGTCAACCTCGTTCGTAAGGTTCCTTTTTCCCCCACTTCTCTCCTGCATGTCCACGCAATGCAGTTATGGTACGTTCCGGACTAAAGCGCCTAGAACGGCGCTGCTGTTACGGTCGCAGGTTCGAATCATCCCTCGGTCATGGATGTGTGTGGTTGGTTACGTTTAAGTAGTTCTGAGTCTAGGGGACTGATGACCTCAGATGTTATGACCCATACTGCTTAGAGCCATTTGAACCATATTTTTTTCCGAAATTCTGATGATGCATTACCAGCCTCATACTTTCTACACTATAATATCACACAATGTATGCGAAACATGAACCATTTCAAATGTGAACTGCTGGTGCTTTAAATGACCACTTAGGCTTCCGCGGCCGTTGTCACAGTCAATAAAATTCTTCTGTACAGCCTCGTAATATGCTATTGTACTCACAGGTTAGAGTTATATATCAGTGGCATCTTTCAACCACTGGAACCCGATAAATGTGAATTTATCAACTAAGGAACTGCGTAAAAGTACTTTGCACTATATGTAAATCAGGAAACATGTATGGGCGAAGAATTGTGGGGAGTCTGTATTGAGACAATAACCGTTATGAAACATAATGATAAATTTACTGTGGTGTAACAAACCAATGATGAAAATACAGCGTGTAACAAAGAGGTATAGCGAAACTGCCAGGAAAAATTGGTCACGCAGGAAGAAGTAAAATATATTAATACGGAAACGCTTTACCACCATGTTATATTCCATTTTCTGGTGCCTTCATAATCACGTTACCCATGGGAAACTCACAGAAACAGAAGGCACCACCGTTTCATAAACGTTTACTTACATGAAGTGTCCAAAGTACAGTCTTAGAAAGCATGACAATTTTCTGCCCACGACTCATGACTGGGGTAGGAGTAAACTGACGAGGATACCTGAATTCAGGAGGAACTTATTCACGCAATTGATAACAATAGTGTCAGCGTAAGACAGCTACAGCAAACAATCCTGACCGCACAACTGGAGAGTCGTACACGAGAACCTCGGTGGTACATTAGAACCTGAGTGATACATGACAACTTCTTGTACTCATATCATGTACAATGTGTGTAGCCGCTATTAGCACCCGATTTCCCTGCTCGGGCACACAACTGCGAATTATTCATTGAACACTGTGTCAGCGCACACTTCAGTGTAGACTTCCTATTCAGGGATGAGGCTTTGATCCAACGTGATCCGACTGAAAATTTTCACATTCAGCTTGTATTGGCCGTCGAGAATCCTCTCAAAAATGTAGAATTACGTTATCAATGAAGATACTGTGTCCACATGTAGACTGGAAATATTTTCGTTTATTAGAGCCTCATGTTCTTTTACCCAGACTCAACGGAGAAATTTAACACGCTTCATCAGAGAGTACTCTACAGTAGTGCTGGAACATGTGCCTTTACGAGGGCAACAAAAGGGACTTCATGCACGAGAGAGTTCCTCCTATGTTCAGTGTCAATGTCCATAGGCTTCTAAAGAACAGAGCTATAGACGAAAGTGGACTCTTTTGACCTCCCCCAAGAACGGCGATGGTAGGGGGTGGGGTCGTTCATGACGTGGGAGGGATGTGCTTGTAAATTATTGTATCCAAAGATGATTGAAGATGAATCAAAGATGAAGGCCGGAGGGATTTTGAATTACTCTCTTTGGCCACGAAAAAAGTACATGGTACGGATGCGAAACGATTGTGCTCCACCTACCAGGTGATTCCAAGAGCTGACATGCTCGGCCGCCTCCCATATCAGGTGTCTGATGTATCATCTACCAGTTCATGAAGAGAACGCGACGCCACTGATCAAGTTTGAATTATACGTATTACCTAGCTCATTTCCTTAACGCGTCATTGTGCAGCGAGTTTTGTACAGTAGTTCTTACCGATCGTATCGTGTAGCGACGTTTGCATTAGTGTGTGAGTCGACACTGACCTCCCAGCTGTCTCCAAAAAGGCCACTTACTGTTTAGTTGCAATTTTTTCGGGGGGGGGGACCTACAAAGTATATCTTGCAGTTAGCAGTCATCAAATAATAATTTTGTCCGCTAACGAATACTATGAGGCAAGTCTTCACGGTGCAGGTGTGGGATTTCCATGAAGTAGTAAAACAAGACTAGAAGAATATCCACATCTAAAGCCACTTTTTCGCCTTCAATGCCACTTCTTTGTTCAAGCAGTCTAAAACGAAATGCCACAATAACTACATTTTGAAACAATGGTTTTGGTACGGCAATATCATAACCTGGCTTTTGCCAAGCATAACGTAACATAGACTGCTACTTCGATGGACGAAGATGAGGGTGTAGTACGGAGTGATTTCTGAAACAGCAATGATGAATTTCTCATTATAGCTGTTGAATATTCGTTTGATGGAGCTGTTGTGTATGTCAACACGGCCGACAGCTTTTGTTTACGCCAGGCTTTCTTGTCATAAAGTAATATTGCGCGCAATATGTAAATTCGGAACTACTCTTAGAGGCTTGTGTACGGACGGAATTTCGTACAAAAGTCGCGCCGTTCCGCTCACAATTAGAAATAAAGTGAGTTCTACTTCATTTCACTGACGGGAAACAATATATATCTCTCGTGCCGAAAGCAGCAGTGCGAGAAATTCACACATGCAATACAGGGAATCTTACCAAGAGACATTTGTCTGATCCCCTGTTCGGGTTCTAAGAGAGCAGCTTTGATAAAGCGAAGAAACAAAGTATCGATGTAACAGGACCAAAATCAGACGTATTCAAATCACGTGATTTGCTGATTATTGCCTACTCTATATGGGCAACAGATTACAAAATTACAACAGAAAAGTCCCGAAGTATAGTTACACGGTCGTCATTTCATCGTTAGAATTCACTCTGTGCTACACAATCTACTTCCTGACGTACCAAAATCATCGTTTGAAAACGTTTGTGTGGCTTTTGATACAGGATTGCCCCAAAGCGGAAGTGACGTTGAATGTGAGAAAGTGGCTTTAGATGTGCATATTCCTATGCACCAGACTTCTTTGGCCATCGAAATCCAACACCTGCGCTTTGTTGACTAAAAATCTGTTGAAGGCTACAAGATCTGTTAGAAATGATTGTTGTTTACGTATCATTGTTTTTTATTCTTAGTGTTACCACTGTTTCTCTCTCAGACGTCGAATAGCTGAGTATTCAGATGAGCCTCTTGGTAAAACACGCACTTTTGTGTGCAAATAGGTCATACCACTGCTTCTGGGATAAGCGACTGATATTTTAAGCACATTTCCGTGTGGTATAGAGGATTATATGTCACACAACTCCCTTGTGAAGTCGCTGGTGTAGTTTTACTTACATCACACAGTTGACTGTACGTAGCTGATTTCTGAGGTAAGAAAATTACTGATAGCAACTTTCCCCATCAAAGTAACACAAATCATACTTATCGTGAGACTGTTGCAGAACTTTGTTTATGCTTATACGTCTTTCACATACATATCTACATCTACGTGACTACTCTGCACTTCACATTTAAGTGCTTGGCAGAGGGTTCATCGAACCACAATCATACTATCTCTCTACTATTCCACTCCCGAACAGCGAGCGGGAAAAACGAACACCTAAACCTTTCTGTTCGAGCTCTGATTTCTCTTATTTTATTTTGATGATCATTCCTACCTATGTAGGTTGGGCTCAACAAAATATTTTCGCATTCGGAAGAGAAAGTTGGTGACTGAAATTTCGTAAAAAGGTCTCGCCGCGACGAAAAACGTCTATGCTGTAATGACTTCCATCCCAACTCGTGTATCGTATCTGCCACACTCTCTCCCCTATAACGCGATAATACAAAACGAGCTGCCCTTCTTTGCACCCTCTCGATGTCCTCCGTCAATCCCACCTGGTAAGGATCCCACACCGCGCAGCAATATTCTAACAGAGGACGAACGAGTGTAATGTAAGCTGTCTCTTTAGTGGACTTGTTGCATCTTCTAAGTGTCCTGCCAATGAAACGCAACCTTTGGCTCGCCTTCCCAACAATATTATCTATGTGGTCCTTCCAACTGAAGTTGTTCGTAATTTTAACACCCAGGTACTTAGCTGAATTGACAGCCTTGAGAATTGTACTATTTATCGAGTAATCGAATTCCAACGGATTTCTTTTGGAACTCATGTGGATCATCTCACACTTTTCGTTATTTAGCGTCAACTGCCACCTGACACACCATACAGCAATCTTTTCTAAATCGCTTTGCAGCTGATACTGGTCTTCGGATGACCTTACTAGACGGTAAATTACAGCATCATCTGCGAACAACCTAAGAGAACTGCTCAGATTGTCACCCAGGTCATTTATATAGATCAGGAACAGTAGAGGTCCCAGGACGCTTCCCTGGGGAACACCTGATATCACTTCAGTTTTACTCGATGATTTGCCGTCTATTACTACGAACTGCGACCTTCCTGACAGGAAATCACGAATCCAGTCGCACAACTGAGACGATACCCCATAGCTCCGCAGCTTGATTAGAAGTCGCTTGTGAGGAACGGTGTCAAAAGCTTTCCGGAAATCTAGAAATACGGAATCAACTTGAGATCCCCTGTCGATAGCGGCCATTACTTCGTGCTAATAAAGAGCCAGCTGCGTTGCACAAGAGCGATGTTTTCTGAAGCCATGCTGATTACGTGTCAATAGATCGTTCCCTTCGAGGTGATTCATAATGTTTGAATACAGTATATGCTCCAAAACCCTACTGCAAACCGACGTCAATGATATAGGTCTGTAGTTAAATGGATTACTCCTACTACCCTTCATGAACACTGGTGCGACCTGCGCAATTTTCCGATCTGTAGGTACAGATCTATCGGTGAGCGAGCGGTTGTATATGAGTGCTAAGTAGGGAGCTATAGTATCAGCGTAATCTGAAAGGAACCTAATCGGTATACAATTTGGACCTGAAGACTTGCCCGTATCAAGCGATTTGAGTTGCTTCGCAACCCCTAAGGTATCTACTTATAAGAAACTCATGCCAGCAGATGTTCGTGTTTCAAATTCTGGAATATTCCATTCGTCTTCCCTGGTGAAGGAATTTCGGAAAACTGCGTTCAATAACTCCGCTTTAGCGGCACAGTCGTCGATAACAGTACCATCGGCACTGCGCAGCGAAGGTATTGACTGCGTCTTGCCGCTTGTGTACTTTACATACGACCAGAATTTCTTCGGATTTTCTACCAAATTTCGAGACAATGTTTCGTTGTGGAACCTATTAAAGGCATCTCGCATCGAAGTACGTGCCAAATTTCGCGCGTCTGTAAATTTTAGCCCATCTTCAGGATTTCGCGTTCTTCTGAACTTCGCATGCTTTTTCCGTTGCCTCTGCAACAGCGTTCGGACCTTTTTTGTGTACCACGGGGGATCCGTTCCATCTCTTACCAATTTATGAGGTATGAATATCTCAATTGCTGTTGCTACTATATCTTTGAATTTGAGCCACATCTCGTCTACATTCGCATAGTCAGTTCGGAAGGAATGGAAATTGTCTTTTAGGAAGGCTTCTAGTGGCACTTTATCCGCTTTTTTAAATAAAATTATTTTGCGTTTGTTTCTGATGGATTTGGAAGAAATGGTATTGAGCCTAGCTACAATGACCTTGTGATCACTAATCCCTGTATCAGTCATGATGCTCTCTATCAGCTCTGGATTGTTTGTGGCCAAGAGGTCAAGTGTGTTTTCGCAACCATTTACAATTCGCGTGGGTTCGTGGACTAACTGCTCTAAATAATTTTCGGAGAATGCATTTAGGACAATCTCGGAAGACGTTTTGTGCCTACCACCGGTTTTGAACAAGTATTTTTGCCAACATACCGAGGGTAGGTTGAAGTCCCCAACAACTATAACCGTATGGGTGGGGTATTTATTTGTTACGAGACTCAAACTTTCTCTGAAATGTTCCGCAACTGTATCATCGGAGTCTGGGGGTCGGTAGAAGGAGCCAATTATTAATTTAATTCGGCTGTTAAGTATAACCTCCACCCACACCAATTCGCACAGAGTATCTACTTCGACTTCACTACAAGATAAACCACTACTGACAGACACCAACACTCCACCACCAATTCTGCCTAATCTATCTTTCCTGAACACCGTCTGAGACTTCGTAAAAATTTCTGCAGAACTTATTTCAGGCTTTAGCCAGCTTTCTGTACCTATAACGATATCAGCTTCTGTGATTTCTATTAGCGCTTGAAGCTCAGGGACTTTTCCAGCGCAACTACAACAGTTTACAACTATAATTCCGACTGTTCCTTGATCCAAGCACGTCCTGTAATTGCCAAGCACCCTTTGACATTGCAGCCCATCCCGCACTTTCCCGAGGCCTTCTAACCTAAAAAAATCGCCCAGTCCACGCCACACAGCCTCCGCTACCCGTGTAGCCGCCAGCTGAGTGTAGTAGTAGTGTTATGTAGATATTAGCAATGTTTTGGTGCAGTTACATGCTGCCCAAAGAAGTTGACCACTACGGATTCGTGTAGCTCTACGCCTCTACTAAATTATCTGTACCAAAATTTTTCATGTGTGGCCTACATGCCATATATTTGTCTGTGATTTATTCTTAATTTCGTGAAAATTTTCCCATTTTTTTGCCTTTATACATTCCCGTATTTAACCGGAATGCCTCAAAAACTTAACACGGGTGTTTCAGCCCAGCAAAATACTTATTAGGGCCATAAGGTCACCTGATTGATGTTTAATAATAAAGCTGCGGTTCCTGAAAAATTATTGTTGAATGAAAAATTGTAACAACAGTGAATAACACTGGGGATCACCAAACAGAATCGACGCATCTTGTAACGCATGCCTGGAAAACTTGCAAGATACAGAAATATTGTACAGGTCAGTGTAATTCTTAAGAATGTCTACATCATTAACGTAATTAAGAAAAGTGACTAGGTATACTGTACATTTCAATTTTGCAAAAACTCACCAAAACTTTAGATACTTCTAATGAAAGGATTAAATTGTTGCCGCGTTAAATGCATGAACTCACCCAACACAGCTGTGTTACGGTATGATCTCGATGTTCGTGAGGCATCCTGCACTTACCTGAAACAAGAAGTGCCGTACAATGAATGACAAGAGCCATGGTAGAACCAAAATCGATTTTAATTATATACGAGTGTGTCAAACGTTGATTCTGTGACACTGTCAGTACTCTTTAATGACGTCACTGTTATACTCTAAAGTTAGTTGAAATCACAACATAAGGAACGATGTAATTGCTCTAAGTGAAATACACCCTACAAGTTAGGTACTTCACGATATACAAATGATAACATTAATGTAAATGTGCACGATCACCAAACTTCGAGAAATCAATTGGTGTGAGCCCTCCATAAGAGACAGTTCAATAATCAGTGGCACATTGCTGCTTCTTTATCAAACCGTTTTAATGCATTTTGGTGAGACGAATTTAGAATGCTGTGTTACATTTTATGAATAAATGTTGGATAAGGAGGGAGAACAAGTTGTCCAAGTAATAATGATTACGAATTACTTAATGTAATGTAGTATAATAGTTCATTTAAACAATTGCTATAAAAAATCTGCATCCCGAAAAACGATGTTTTGATAGATTAATACGAGTTTCTTACTTTTAAGCAGTTTCTCTCAAATATTTCTTTAGTTCAGGAGTGGAAAAGGCGGAATAAGGTGTTGGAAATGACTCCTTAAGTTGTACCAACCGTATTATAGACGAATTCTGAATAGACATGGTTAGTTACAAATCTCCATGCAGCCTTATGATGCAACTGATTGACATGAATATGGTCTACGAAACTAACGGGTTTATTGTGCTTTAGTTCTCAATCCAGTCGATTCAGATAGCGTTAAAAATATTTGCGGATAAAGATATCGGCGAGTAATTTTTCCAAGAAAGCTATTATTATTGCCGATAAACCATAGTCTACGACTGACGTCTTCCTCATAATACCAGTGGTATTATCTCTTCATTTCTTTCTCAGCACCTCCCTTCTCGCTGCTCCTTCCACTGTTCACGTTTTGTCGTTCTCCTTTCCTCTGAACACGGTTCACCCCTTTTTCTTCTTGTGACGCAGTTCCTTTTATGTCTGTTCACTATTCTGCAGTTGTTGAGGCAGGAAAAATTATGTATCCAGGGTTTATTGTTACGGCTGCTAGGAAACAGATTTACGAGCATCGTATTGTATGCCGTTACTGACGTTCGCGTTCCAGAGTCGTCAAAGGGGATGTAATGCCTTGAGAATGGCCGGGTATAAATTCCCGTTCATTGCTCCAATTTCCATTAAAACCTCTGCCTATGTGTGCGCCAGGCCTTACGACGCTCGGTTGGAGAGATCTCCTCATAGATTGTGGAAAATTAATCAAGTACCTTATCAGTGATTCGCCATAGAGCACAAGCCTCAGTTTTTTAACTTCTATTTGCCTCTCCACCAAGAATTTTGATGTTTTGGTTACTGTTAAGACGAAAAGAGAAAACACATTTCATGTGAAATTTCTCATAATTTATGGCGATTTATTGGTTTACAGTTTTGCTTTCGTATATTAAATTTTAAATCTGTGGTCTATGATTAGATAATAACCCTCGGATTAAAACGTGAGATTTCTGGTGTTTATCTTTAAAAATGTTGCGGAAGCACTGTCATAGTTCATTAATATCGTCTATGATTAATTCTGGATGTTTCTTATGGCTGCTATTGCCAACAAGAAAGGTGGAAAGTTGTGTTCGTCTTCTCATAGAGCTCATTGTAGTATTCTGTACAAAAAAAAAAATTTCACGAAAATGTTAGTATTGTACGTATTGACAGATCCCTTAATCGGTCAGGTAGGTTAGAAAATTTAAAAAGGGGAATGGATAGGTTTAAGTTAGATATAGTGAGAATTAATGAAGTTCGGTGGCAGGAGGAACAAGGCTTTTGGTCAGGTGAATACAGGGTTATAAATACAAAATCAAATATGGGTAATGCAGGAGTAGGTTTGATAATTATAAAAAATAGGAATACGGGTGAGCTACTACAAACAGCATAGCGAACGCATTATTCTGTCCAAGATAGACACGAAGTCCATGCCTACTACCGTAGTACAAGTTTATATGCCAACTAGCTCTGCAGATGACGATGAAATGTATAATGAGATAAAAGAAATTATTCAAGAAGTGAAAAGAGACGAAAATTTAACAGTCATGGGTGAATGGAATGCGAGAGTAGGAAAAGGGACAGAAGTAACATAGTATATGAATATGGATTGGGGCTAAGAAATGAAAGAGGAGGCCGCCTGGTAGAATTTTCCGCAGTGCACAACTTAATCATAGCTAACACTTGGTTTAAGAATCATGAAAGAACGTTGTATACATGGAAGAACCCTGGAGGTACTAAAACGTATCAGATAAATTATATAATGGTAAGACAGAGTTTTAGGAACCAGGTTTTAAACTGTAAGACATTTCCAATGGCAGATGTGGAATCTGATCACAATCTATTGCTTATGAACTGTAGATTAAAACTGCAGAAACTGCAAAGAGGTGAGAATTCAAGGAGATGAGACCTGGATAAACTGAAAGAACCAGAGGTTGTACAGAGTTTCAGGGGGATCATAAGGGAACAACTGACAGGAATGGGGGGAAAGAAATACAGTAGAAGGAGAATAGGTAACTTTGTGTGATGAAATAGTGATGGCAGCAGAGGATTAAATAGGTAAAAAGACGAGGATTAGTAGAAACCCTTGGGTAACAGAAGAAATATTGAAGTTAATTGATGAAAGGAGAAAATATAAAAATGCAGTAAATGAAGCAGGCAAAAAGGAATACAAACGTCACAAAAATGAGATCGACAGGAAGTGCAAAATGGCTAAGCAGGGATGGCTAGAGGACACATGTAAGGATGTAGAGGCACATCTCACTAGGGGTGAGATAGATACTGCCTATAAGAAAATTAAAGAGACTTTGGAGAAAGGGGAACCACATGCATGAATATCAAGAGCTTTGATGGAAAAACAGTTCTAAGCAAAGAAAGGAAAGCAGAATGGTGGAAGGAGTATATAGAAGGTCTATACACGAGGCGCTGTACTTGAGGACAATATTATGGAAATAGAAGAGGATGTAGATGAAGATGAAATGGGAGATACGATACTGCGTGAAGAGTTTGACAGAGCACTGAAAGACCTGAGTCGAAACAAGGCCCCGGGAGTAGACAACATTCCATTAGAACTACTGCGAGCTTTGGGAGAGCCAATCCTGACAAAACTCTACCACCTGGTGAGCAATATGTATGAGACGGGCGAAATACCCTCAGACTTCAAGAAGAACATAATAATTCCAATCCCAAAGAAATCAGGTGTTGAAAGATGTGAAAATTACCGAACTATCAGTTTAATAAGTCACAGCTGCAAAATACTAACGCAAATTCTTTACAGACGAATGGAAAAAATGATAGACGCCGACCTCGGGGAAGATCAATTTGGATTCCGTAGAAATGTTGGAACACGTGAGACAATATTGATCCTACGACTTATCTTAGAAGAAAGATTAAGGAAAGGCAAACCTACGTTTCTAGCATTTGTACACTTAGAGAAAGCTTTTGACAATGTTGGCTGGAATACTCTTTCAAATGCTAAAGGTGGCAGGGGTAAAATACAGGGAGCGAAAGGCTATTTACAATTTGTACAGAAACCAGATGGCAGTTATAAGAGTCGAGGGACATGAAAGGGAAGCAGTGGTTGGTAAGGGAGTGAGGCAGGGTTGTAGCCTATCCCCGATGTTATTCAATCTGTATATTGAAAAAAGAAAAGTTCAGAGTAAGTATTAAACTCCAAGGAAAAGAAATAAAAACTTTTAGGTTCGCCGATGACATTGTAATTGGACTTGGAAGAGCGGTTGAACGGAATGTACAGTGTCTTGAAAGGAGAGTACAAGATGAACATCAACAAAATCAAAACGAGGATAATGGAATGTAGTCTAAATAAGTCGAGTGATGCTTAGGGAATTAGATTAGGAAATGAGACACTTAAAGTAGTAAAGGAGTTTTGCTATTTGGGGTGCAAAATAACTGATGATAGTCGATGTAGAGAGGGTATAAAATGTAGTCTGCAATGGCAAGGAAAGCGTTTCTGAAGAAGAAAAATTTGTTAAAATGGAGTATAGATTTAAGTTTCAGGAAGTCATTTCTGAAAGTATTTGTATGGAGTGTAGCCATGTATGGCAGTGAAACGTGGGCGATAAATAGTTTAGACAAGAAGAGAATAGAAGGTTTCGAAATGTGGTGCTACAGAAGGATGCTGAAGATTAGATGGGTAGATCACATAACTAATGAGGAAGTATTGAATAGGATTGGGGAGAAGGGAAGTTTGTGGCACAACTTGACCAGAAGTAGGGATCGGTTGGTAGGACATGTTCTGAGGCATCAAGGGGTCACCAATTTAGTATTGGAGGGCAGCGTGGAGGGTAAAAATCGTCCAGGGAGACCACGACATGAATACACTAAGCAGATTCAGAAGGATGTGGGCTGCAGTAGGTACTGGGAGATGAAGAAGCTTGCAAAGGATAGAGTAGCATGGAGAGTTGCATCAAACCAGTCTCAGGACTGAAGACCACAACAACAACAACAACCACAACAACTATTACTACTACTACTACTACTACTACTACTACTATGCGGTATAATCATTATGTTCGTAACACATAATGTAATGGCTGTAATTCTGGCGTCTGGTAATAATTTCTACTTGAATCATTTATAGTCAATTATTTTATTGTATGGTATCTTGACTTTACTTATTTACTTATTACTATATTTTTCAGAGTCATCAGTCTCCTGGCTGCTTTGATGCGACCCATCACGAATTCCTCTCTTGTGCCTATCTCATCATCTTAGATTATCACTTGCACCCATAGTCTTCAATTATTTGTTGTACGTCTTCCAATCGCAAACTTTTACCACAGATTTTCCCGTCTACAGCACCCTCTAGCACCATGAAAAATGTACACTCACCATAAAAAATTTTACTTAATTCGCTTTTATTTTTATGGTAGGCCAGCGTGTGACCATCGTATCCCACTTGCAAGACTGTGTGCCGTATACGAGTGAGCTGATGCAACCCAAGTAAGTGAACTGAATGGTTTATACCCTGCAAATTTACTGTTTTTTACTGTATGCTCTGTATTTTAGTTCAGTTGTACCTAATACTTATTAAAGGCCCTCGAGAAGGGCTACAAATCCGAATCTACGTTGTAGTGTAAACCACAAAACGAAAAGATGGTTCAATCCTAACATTAACAGCCAGTGCGACAACTGATATCATTGAAGAAATTTATTATGGCTCTCGTCGCTTATTCTCTTTATGTGTACAACCAACAGATTGATTAGCAGTGCATTTATGTCTTTACCCTTCGTCGTGAGAGCGGGATATGTGGTGCAGCTCATATCTTCCACGATGTTTTTTCCAGTTCATAACGGGGTCGGTACAGTAACCAATATGTATGATATGAAGGAACAGTCTTGGCTGCAGTGTTAAATTTTTTTATTATTTCCCGTTGATACGTTTAACTTTTATTAAAGGATCTTCGGATTGGCTGATATTTGGTAGCGATGGGTGCTAGTGCTACCGTGCATAAAATAGCCCAGCCGGTAAAAGCACCTTTCCAAAAGTTTAAAAACACTGAACGGTGTCATTAGTACGGCATGTAGGGCAGTCCAGTGCAAAACCAAACTGGATTAGACCTACCGTAGGTCTGATCCCGTTTGGTTTGCATGCTCCCTGTCTGTAGCTAATGAGATTGAAACTATGTAGCATACATGATATTCTCTAACTTGTAAATTATTTGTGTAGCAAGTCCTTGTGTTCCTTAGACTATGTTAAACATTTTTGTCTGGATGTGTCGGAGCTCAGTGGCATCCCATATCCACAAAGGTGACCTAGCTCCATGTCAATCACTCCACTTTCTGCTGTGATGTACAGTGCTAGTAGCATTTCGAAGAAGTCCTACTCTCTATGTTCTGTTCACAAAAGCATTCTCCCAGGCCTTGTCACCAGGGCAATTCTGCCCCACCACGTGCAGCTCGTAAAAATTAAAGACTGCCAGTGGTCTTACACCACAGGAGTTCGTATCTGCATTGTGACTCTTGGTGCGTGGCACCCAGAGGTGGTTCTTCGAAGCAGAGGCTGGGCTGACGTGACTGTAACTTCTGCAGCTGCCAACAAGTACCTTCGAGGAGTTTTTCTAGGGCTAGAGTTTCTTGCTGGCCAAACTACTGTGTAATCCCTTGCTTACAATTTAGTGCAGTATGCTTCCATACTGGTCTCTTATTTACGTGAACGGTGGTATTTAGAATGTAAATGTAATTTACGTTACTTAAATACTGGCAGTCATTGCTACTGATGCACATTTCATATACTGGTGGGGATGATTATTTTTATTTCATTCGTCTTTTTAATTCATGTTTCATATCAGTTACAGGACAATTTATGGAAAAATGGTCACATAACTTAATCATCTCTTTAGATTACCTAACTGCTGCTCCACAGGCCTCGAAATCACGTAAAATTCTACGTGCGATGGTTCACACCTAAATATGTTTCATTATGGATACAGATCTGTCTATGTTTTGTATTCTTTTGAAATCAGTCTTTTGACTGGTTTGAAGCAGCCCACCATAAAAATCAAACCCTGTGAAAAGTTCTCCATTTCTCAAAGCACTGCATGCAACTTCCTCGATTATTTGTTGGATATATTCCTGTATGTCATACTCTGCAGTTTATGCATTGCCTCTAGTACCACTGAAGTTTTTCCTTGACGTCTTAAGGCATATCCTACCATCTTGTCACTTCTTCGTATTAGTGTATTCCATATGTACCTCTTGAAACGGAACTTTTTGTACAGCTCCATATTTTTTTCATTAATTTTCCAGTACAAGAGAATTAATAGGGAGAGGGTTTTTCTCTGCGAAAATAAATCACTTGGTAACAATCAGGAGAGAATGGACCAGCCGGCGTTTGTTTATTCATTTATTTATTTTATTTAGTATGTGACACGTTTGCCTGCATCCTTTCCCTAGTGCAACCTAAGCAATATGAGTGACAAATTATGTGAAGTAGCAGAAAGCTTCAGCCAGAGGTTGTAGCATTGCATGAGTAGAGTGTTTCTGTGGTAGGGTAGCACCAACCCGAAGCACGAACAAGTCTGGCAAAGACAAAGTGTGTAAATCAGGCAGTAAGAGGGCGAATGCACGAGTATCGTATCCGTCAGGTTGGCGAACCACCTCCGCCACCACTGCTTCTGAACGTGCAGCTGTTAGTCAATGTGACCCGCGGGAAACTGCGGCGCTGTGCAGATAAAGACTTAGCTCTCGATTTTATGGTAATATTATCGAAGGTATCAGAATGTTTCAAATCTGTTCGTTACTAAGGTCCAGATGTTAAAATCAAGAGTGAGATTACCGCGAAACCACCACAAGGGAGTTTATTTTCGTATTTTGATTAACCTTCAGTAAGAACTTTGCGTTTGTCCCTTGGTCAGGCATGCACCATGGGGCTTAATCTCACGGTCGTATTATGGCTCTGAGCGTAACAGAAGTTAATTCATTTAATGTATTTTAATGAGATGTTTCTGTCATAGTGATGTTTTAGGGGATTGTTTTTCTGATGTGTCTTCTTTGTGTACTTGGTTTCCCGCCGTAGCAAGCCCCACATTAGTAAAATGCATGTAACTTCGCTACTGTTTCATGTACCTCAGTTCCGAAATAATAAATTTGTGCGGAGAATTAGAACTCTGAATCATGAAATGTGCGCATATTCACTTTGGCTTGAAACTGTGTTAATGAGAGTTAATAGGAAGGTGGGCCAGATCAATTGATACAAGGTACGAGTAAATAACCATACGGTAGTGCGTGAGTGGAAGACGACAGAAATAATCTTGTGCGTAAGAATTTTTCTTTTCTGTTGGCTGCCCCAACTTGGCCACGTGTGTGAACTAGTGTCAAGGTGATGATTAGTAAATGTTTCTTGTAACCCCAGCCCCCCCCCCCCCATAACTATTTGATTTGCTTATAATGAAGTGTATTACACAAAATACTCAGGTTATGGTATCTATCAAAAGTTCTTTTTATGAAATGGCAACTTGCCTAATTTTTCCTGCCGTTTGATAGTAAATGCTTCTTGTGAATCCATAACTACTTTGATTAAAATACAATGAAGTCTGCTACCAAATATTCAGGGTAAACTAATATATGGGAGAAGATTACGACTTTATTGACATTTTTCCTGTTGGGATGGGGACTTTCAAAATTTTCCCGCCATGTGATAATAAATGTTCTTAGGCCCCCAGCTCAGTAATAAAGTGTTGTTACGGAACGCAAGATTAATCGAAAATTGCCAGTCATAGTCAACTGGACCAGTTGCTAGCCCCTCTTCAGCGCACGATTTAATAAAGGTCGAAATATTTATGCACATATTCTTCCAAACTGACCGAGTTCACTTGTAGTGTGATTTTCTGAACTTGTTTTGCGTAACCTATAGTAATTATGCGTCACATCAATAGAAGACATGGGTTTAGGTGTAATTGTGTACTTGCATAAAATTCCACTGAAGCCAGGTCTATTTTCCTCTCTCCATTTCCATGATAACGTCGTGACAGTAGCTCCTGTTTGTTGGGGGGACTATTTGTCATGATGAACAATGTGAGACCTCCAGCTGTTGCCGAAGAATGGGCAGTAACTAGTTCCAGTAGATAAATGGCTAATTGTTCAAATGCTATAGGCAGTCAATAAATATCAATTAATCGAGATTTCCTACTGATTACTTCCTCCCTTTATCACTAACATAAAGAATAGCTAAAACCTACATTATACACACCTCCCTAGAAAATGGATAATAGGATTCATAAAATATCCCTTAGAGATGACACAAATTAGTACACTATCTCAGTCGCATGCTTGGTCAACACATAAAAATAATTAAAAGCTCAATGCTCCCTATTAAGCTCTGCTTAGATGGCTTCTGTCCTGGTTATAAAGATTGCGTTAGCCGTTGCCACGCTAAAAACTATTAATACCCTTAATACCCCACCAGTAGCTATCAGGGGCTTGTAATTTCGTAGAGCACACGAGTTTTGAAACCAGTACCACGAAGGGTAATTTTCAGGAGCATTAGTACACGATACGCGACTGTAAACATCCTACCAGGTAGTATTTTATCGGCACCATCAGTAGGCGGGTTACGTTGCACCCTCTCCACCGATTCTGGAGAGAACCTCCTCATTTCTTAGTTTATCAGTCCATATACACTCCTGGAAATGGAAAAAAAGAACACATTGACACCGGTGTGTCAGACCCACCATACTTGCTCCGGACACTGCGAGAGGGCTGTACAAGCAATAATCACACGCACGGCACAGCGGACACACCAGGAACCGCGGTGTTGGCCGTCGAATGGCGCTAGCTGCGCAGCAATTCAGTGTCAACCAGTTTGCCGTGGTATACGGAGCTCCATCGCAGTCTTTAATACTGGTAGCATGCCGCGACAGCGTGGACGTGAACCGTATGTGCAGTTTACGGACTTTGAGCGAGGGTGTATAGTGGGCATGCGGGAGGCCGAGTGGACGTACCGCCGAATTGCTCAACACGTGGGGCGTGAGGTCTCCACAGTACATCGATGTTGTCGCCAGTGGTCGGCGGAAGGTGCACGTGCCCGTCGACCTGGGACCGGACCGCAGCGACGCACGGATACACGCCAAGACCGTAGGATCCTACGCAGTGCCGTAGGGACCGCACCGCCACTTCCCAGCAAATTAGGGACACTGTTGCTCCTGGGGCATCGGCAAGGACCATTCGCTACCGTCCCCATGAAGCAGGTCTACGGTCCCCCACACCGTTAGGCCGTCTTCCGCTCACGCCCCAACAACGTGCAGCCCGCCTCCAGTGGTGACGCGACAAGCATGAATGGAGGGACGAATGGAGACGTGTCGTCTTCAGCGATGAGAGTCGCTTCTGCCTTGGTGCCAATGATGGTCGTATGCGTGTTTGGCGCCGTGCAGGTGAGCGCCACAATCAGGACTGCATACGACCGAGGCACACAGGGCCAACACCCGGCATCATGGTGTGGGGAGCGATCTCCTACACTGGCCGTACACCTCTGGTGATAGTCGAGGGGACACTGAATAGTGCACGGTACATCCAAACCATCATCGAACTCATCGTTCTACCATTCCTAGACCGGCAAGGGAACTTGCTGTTCCAACAGGACAATGCACGTCTGCATGTATCCCGTGCCACCCATCGTGCTCTAGAAGGTGTAAGTCAACTACCCTGGCCAGCAAAATCTCCGGATCTGTCCCCCATTGAGCATGTTTGGGACTGGATGAAGCGTCGTCTCACGCGGTCTGCACGTCCAGCACGAACGCTGGTCCAACTGAGGCGCCAGGTGGATATGGCATGGCAAGCCGTTCCACAGGACTACATCCAGCATCTCTATGATCGTCTCCATGGGAGAATAGCAGCCTGCATTGCTGCGAAAGGTGGATATACACTGTACTAGTGCAGACATTGCGCATGCTCTGGTGCCTGTGTCTATGTGCCTGTGGTTCTGTCAGTGTGATCATGTGATGTATCTGACCCCAGGAATGTGACAAAGTTTCCCCTTCCTGCGACAAGGAATTCACGGTGTTCTTATTTCAATTTCCAGGAGTGTAGCTTTCAACATCTTGTGTCAACGTATCAGACGCTTCTATTCTCTTCATTTATAGCTATCCCGCAGTCTATGCTATCATAGACGGTTTAGTAACGAGAAGTTTCTTCCTCGCTCTAAGGCCCATGTTTGAAATCAGCAGACATTTTCTGGCCAGGAATGACAACTCAACCTCAGCTCATCTACCTTCTACATCATCCTCATTTTGTCCATCTTGGGCTATTTGGGTTTCAAACTAGCAGAATTCCGTAACTTCATTTTCTTCTTGGTATGCAGTTTAGATGTCAAGCTTAACAATAATCTCATTTTTACTAGTCCTTTTCTTCAGTTAACACACAGTCTGTTTTTTGTATTTGTTGTACTGGACATTTCATTCAAACAGATAAATTGAAAATGATTAAGAAGAAATATTGTGATCTTTTCACCTGTCCAAAAAGTGACATTCCGCTTCTTGTACTGTGTAGCGTTTTCTGACAAAATCTGCTCGGAATCTCATCACAGCTCTCGTCTTTTAGTACGCGAACCAGCAATTAGAACAGACATCTCCCTACAGAAAAGAGCTTGCTTTACCTGAATGTAATTAAAACCTTAAGCTGTATCGTTATGTACTGCAATTAACGTTTCGTAGCACTACCGTGACTACCTTGGTGCGCAATTCCGAGGCATGAAAAAGGAGTGCAAGGTAGGAGCAGAGAGAGAGAGAGAGAGAGAGAGAGAGAGAGAGAGAGAGAGAGAGAGAGAGAGAGAGAATGACTGATGGAGGATTAGCGCAAACAAGCACAGCAAAAAAAAGTTGTACTATACGTTTCAACGAATATGTTTTGTCGGAAAATGTTCTACCATTCCGTTTAGAAATTGAGAGATTTTTGTTGCTCAACTCTCTAGTCAAAGACATTTTTAATTAAAAAAAGTACCAAAAACAATTTTGTAATTCATTCTCAGATCACCCGTATCGGTATTACGCTACTGCCACAAAATAAATGAAATCTTCGCCTTTAAAACCGTTAACACATTCTTTCTGCAGCTCAAAGCGGTGGACATTTAAGTAAGCTTCATGGGAACGAAAACTTACAGACGTAGATCAAAAAAGTTGTATACCAAGATAACTGTACAACTGGCGAAATTAATTGCGGCAGAAAGACAAAAATATAAGCCTAGCGACTTCACAGGTACCTTTCATCGCGTTATTCCATAAATTACGTAACTGTATACATTTTCTCCCTCCTCAGCCGTGGCCATCGCCCTACAGACAGCTGGCAAGACATGTGTAGATTTGTGGGAATTACATTACAAACACGAGAAATTGAAAAAAAATGCACGTAGTAAATCAGGAAGACGGTGAGCTCAGAATCAGTATCAGCGAATACTAATATGAGGACCAATAACACAGTGATTTTCGCAGCTGTCATGGACTGTCCAGGAACCTGGAGTATGACTAAACAACAAGAAAAACTATTTGAGAGAAGAGAAGTGAGGAACTTATGGGGCCGATAAAGTAGGGTGGAGGAGGAGAGGGAACGAAGAAATCTACCTCTTGAACCTCAAGAGCAGGGTAATCTGGTGGGCGAACGGTGAGCAAGTATGCCAGAAGGAAGACAGTTGAAGAAAGCACTTGAAGGGAAACCAAAAGACACATACCAGACAGGATGACCAACGAAGTGGTAGATTCACAATCTGGCGAAGGATCTGGTAAGCCTGAGTGCTGAAGATGCCTGGAGGAACCGAGCACAAAACAAAAAGAAGTGGAGGACGTTTGTGGAAGCAGCGCGTGGTGTGCAGGGCATGTGATAGCTGTGTTTGTAATTATTTATACTGTTAAAAAACTTCCTGGAAGATTAAAGCTGTGTGCCAGACCGACACGAGTGAAAATCTCATTATGTACTCTGTTGATACACATATATAACGAATACTGACAGGATATATATATATCAACATAAATGCTTTTTAGTTACTTTACTAATTAGAAAACCTTAACCACTTGTCAAAATTAAATATGAATAATGCAGTCCCTGTCGCTAATGTTTCAGGCAAATTACATTATGAGCTAGGTACTTTTGTAACCGATTTACTGCGTTACTATGGCTCGTAGTATGAGATTGCTGCTTGTACTTCATCAAAATCTTTTGGCACTGTAGATGCACCTCCTTAACTAACCTTTCGATAAGGTGTCCAGTTACATGAGGATGTAGGATATGTGAAATACGTACTATCCATTGGCTTATGTCATGTCTGCCTGTTCATGGACCTGTGAAACAATCATGTAACCACTCGCGAATATGTATAGTGGTTATACCATAGTTATGTCGTCAGAGGGTTGACCATTCATGAGAATTTCTGTAAGTTGTCATTTTTAGACAGTTTTGTATTGCTAACACAAGAGCTCGTCCACTGTGACAAATTTTTCCAGAACACAACTTCCGTGTTCTGTGTTTCAATCAACTCAGGCCTGGTGTCCATGCGTCCCTGTTTCTTTGTTTGGCAGTGAAGGCTTTCTGTAAAACTTTGCGCACACGTTTCTTCAAAACATTATGGCGATTTTCTTGAAAATTTTACTTAGAGTTATAGCTCCATTGCGACTAGTAACACAACACTGAAACGTTGACACGCTCCGGTCGCACATCCACTATGTAACATCGCCTGGTTGGAACTGATTCGCTGAATGCATCATCTGTTCTTTACAGCTGTTAGCTCAAGCTGCCAATGTATTTTAGGCGCTGACTTCCTTAATGCGCAAGAAATCACTCTCTGAATGCATTGGAGGGTGGTGTATACGTCATATAGGATATGGAAGAAAACTGTAGTAACGGGTGCTACATTAGAACTACAGATCTCATAAAAAACGGATTTTATGTAACAAAAATGTCCAAGAAAAGAGTTGCCGAGAAGCCTGTGATACAGACGAAATTCGAATCATAATCATATACACACCCAGAAGAAATCAGTGAATAGAAAGACACACCACAAAACTCGATTCTTCAGCTTATTACGGAGAAACTATCGAACCCTTAAAGTTGGAGAACATTTTAAGGATGTGTTGTCGCCTACAAGAAATGCAACGGAAGTGAAAATTAGGTATAATCCATGAACAACCAAAATCTAAAAGACACGTGTAGTTTAATTAACGATATCAGGCCATGAAATATTCCTCCGACTGAATGTCCTGCTGTCAGAGTGGATGAGACACACGTATCCAATAAATTAAAGAGCCAGTTGCTTGAACGGTGGCAGGACCCACGCGGTTCTCGTAGCAGAGTCCAACTAGTTCCAAACAGCAGCAAATATAAGTAGATAAGACCTGAATTACGTTGAAACAAACGTAACATACTTTTTGTTTTTTAATAAATTAGGAACAGAAGAATAGCTCACAATTGGCAGATCAAATTGAAAATTAACAAGCATCACAACGTCACACATTCTAACCGTTTGTCAAGCCATTACACATCTTTTCCGTTTTATTTTCTGGACAGTGTTTTCGATCGTACTTGGCTCCTCAGTGTTCGCCAGCGACTCATCCATACATCTTCCGAGAGAAAATGATAACCGTCATTCATTTGACAAGCACTGCTGGATAAAGACGTGCGTTGTGGTTTTCAGCTATAAGCATCACAGTAGTCTTGCGAGTTCTCTAATGACGTCTACCTTCCATTAGATCATGGTGTTCTTCTTGCGTAAGTCTGGAATGCAGAAAAAAGACATCCGTGGTCCACCAAACAACTAGTTTCCTCCCACTTCCACTTAATTTCTATTACACTCTGTTCCTGATGCATTTGTTTCATTTCCTGTCTCTCTAAGTGAACAATCACGTCTTTACCACTTGTTGAGCAACCTTCAGTTTTTGAATGGTTTTTGCCTTTAAAATCCGTACCGCAACAGCGTTAGTGAAAGCTAGTAATGCATACTGATTGCAAATTTTCTCTTTTATACATATCAGGACGTATGTCGTATTGTATCCAACATTTTCTCTATACGTAATTACATTGTAAATATTTTTAAATTTTTGTTATAATAAAGATAATACACATGGTCATAATCTGTTTCGCACTGATTAATTAACAATATGTTTTAAGTTGTTCATTGTTTAATTCAGACTCGACGTCACATGATGTTCTCCAAGCTTCAGCGTTTTGAATACGTCATTTATAATAGGAGACCCTGCATCGTTTCTCTGCCAAATACCATCACTTTTGTTCTTTCGAAGTCTAATTTCCTGCCAGACTGCATATACTTTTCAGGCAAGTTCTTCTGCTGCCTCCTCTACCGTAACTTACAGTTTTGTTTGGGCTGTGATCTGCATAGGATAACCTTACGGTATGTTCAAATAAGAACATTACGTAAACTGTTTTATGACTAATTACACACTAATAAAGATTACAATTTGACCCTTCGGTGTATTGGTAACCAGACATGGAATCATTTCTCAGTCAGGCCAAGGCTTAGTTAATGAAGCTAAACATAAATTCGCCTTACATAGAATCAGGTAAGTTACTCAAGAACGTTGGACAGGGATTTGTAACCTCCTTTGTAACACCAGTAATTGATAGATTTATGTATGTTATATGTAATTTCTCTGCTGACATTGTACACTAGTGCATCTGCGTGGTTGGTTGTGTAAATATGTAACAATTATGTTAATTATTTTAGCGGTTTAAGAAATTATATTTTAACTGTACCATTGGTTTTATATATAATTGTGAATGTAACAAGCTATTAAAGCTCTGTATATTTTACTGCAACAGAAGTAGGGAAGCTACATGTAAAACATGTACTACAGCACCACCGCTACAGAAAAGGTGGACTTGGCGCGCAATGCGCTTGATAGTTTAGTTGTAAATGACAATTCAGATTCTGATTATGACACTGAGTGGTCAGCAGAAGCTTTGGTCAGCTGTTATGGTTAAATTGGGTGTAGAAATTGAGGCAAGAACAACTTCCGAGCATGTAAATCAGCCTCAGATGAAATGTAAAATGGCCCATTGACCATGGTATTATTATTGACTTCGGTTAAATTTACGATACGAAGAAGAATTGTATCAAGGCGTGGCCAACATCAAGAACCACGAAATTTTCAAGTAAATCAATACCATTAGCTGCTGACAAGCGTTGGTATACATCAATGGGGACATTTGAAAATGTGTGCCCCGACCGGGACTCAAACCTGGGATCTCCTGCTTACATGGGACACATACTATCCAGCGGAGCCACCGAGGGCACAGAGGATAGTGCGACTGAAAGGATTTATCATCGACACGCTCCCCGTGAGACCCTCATTTGTAGTGCCCCTGCCATTATACCCATTACTCGCGGCAGACAATCGACCGAATCCCGGACATGTCCGAAAGAACAGATGCTGTCTTCATATCGTTAAGGCTACCCGGCTGATGAACTCCTTCAATGCTGATGCACACGATTTGCTGAACTCTTACGGACTCGGTGGACTGTCTGCCGCTAATAATGGTTGTAATGGCAGGGGAACTACGAAAGTAGTGTGTGGACTATAAGCTGAGAATGTGGGTCTCACGGGGAGCGTGCAGGAGATAAATCCCTGCAGTCACACTATCCTTACATTCATGGTAGCTCAGCGTGTCGGTCAGAGGGTTAGCAGCCCTCTGTAATAAAAAAACTGAGTTAATCGGTCAACAAAGAACTTAAACGGATGTCTTGTGACGTCCGCCCCGAGCAGATGCAACGAACTAAATCGAACAAAAATGAGATTTAAAAAATAAATGAATAGAGCATCTGCCATGTAAGCAGGAGATCACGGGCTCGAGTCCCAGTAGGGGGCACACATCTTTAACAGTTCCCATTGATGTATATCAACTCCCGTTGGCAGGTAATGGTATTTATTTAATTGTAATTTCATTCTAGAGAGCTGCACGGTCACCAGTGGCATCTGTTCTTTCGGACATGTCTGAAAGAACGGATGACATCTTCATATCAAGAACCATGGTTGCATTATTGCTAGTTTTATAGCTACTGTAATTTACCATATGGGCCACCACCTTCTGCAGAAATATTATCTAAATATATAAACCCAATGGTCCACGTATTGTGTATTGAATAATAACTTGTGGAACTTCTGACTTAAATATACACACCAGTGATTATTACCAGTCACTGGGCCCTTTCCAAGTCAATTAATTCCGAGTATCTTGTTTTTATTGAACTGACGATTTTGGCAGTAAGACATTTTGCCGTTTGTGGACTATGGCTACTTTTTGAATAGTAGTAAAGGATTTACTCCAAACAGTTTTTCATCTTAACGTTTCTTAAAGTGTGTTAAAAAAAGCTGTTCATTAAATAAGAAGCTGCCATTACAACAAAGACAAAAGTTTAAATTTCTTAAAGCCGTCTGTAAGTAACAGTTATAGAGATACAACAGTATTTAGTCTGAACAGGTTTGTAAACTTGTAATTGTTTCTTGGTGTATGTTGTTTTAAAGTAGTTTTTCATACTAGATAGTCATTTACAAATCTAGTTTTAGTATGAGTCCAATGAAAGGCTAGTTGCTAGGACCCCTTGCTCCCTCTGAGAAAATGTGGCAATCGGAGAAATTATTTACTCTGCACCAAAACATTCTTTTTAAATAATACCTCTCCTGCCAATTTCCATAGAGTAACTCCTTGTGCAAATTTCTGAAGCACATAGTAATCAGTACTGATTGAAATCATGATCTTTTTATGATAGTTGCTCCAAATAATAGTAGTTTATGCGACTGCCAAACAGACTTCGCTCGTAGGATCATATGCTCTCCTGCACTTGTCCATTATACTGCGTAGTAGTTTTCCGAAATAGTAAGTGTTATTGAGAGAAGATGTGTACTACTGCACTTATTCGCCACTCTATGTTCTGCGTGAGGGCTACCTGTTATGATGTTTGCTAGGGCAAGTTGCTGTGTAATATCGAGAATACCTGTGTTACAAGAAATTAGGTAGAGTATCTAGTGAGGTTAGTTTTCTTAGGTGAAGTTTATTTTCACTTTGCCATAAAAATTTATACCGCATTGCCTAATTAGTATGGCGAACGCCTGTATATATAATTACAGTTTACTTTCGCTCTTACAGAACGCATGTTCAAATTCAGTTAGCTTGCTGTTGTTACTGATTCACTTAACTCCAGATTACGAAATTATAGTGCGATTCATTGTCGTCAGATACAATCACGGTCAGGCTAAACCCTTCGCAGATGGTTAACATTAATGGCGATTGCCAATCTAGCAAGGGCCGATGGAGTTAGGATTTCTGTTAATAATTTCTCGCCTGATGCCTGATTTTGCCCTCCTGGTATTGGAATAATGACAGAATTGTTATTTAAGAAAAGAGGGACAAATGCTCCTCTGTGTGATGTACGAACTTCTAAGTTAAATAGTTACATACTGCGTAACAAAGACACTGGGTCCCATCCAGTCAATGGAAAACGCTCCAAGAAGTGGATATAGGACAATACACCATTACCATATACTGAACACTATTACACATTGTTTCATGTGGATCTTTGGTAACAGTAATTGAGATGTAGGTCATTGACTCTATACAAGTGAATTTTAAAGTTTCCCCCACGACCTTAATGTTCAAACAATTTTCGATCTTGCTGTCGGTCGTTGTTTAATTCATTGCACGTTATTTCGACTGGAAGCCTGCCAATCCTCTTCACGTGAGTCACAGAACGCTGGCGAAGATTTGCTCCGTCCCTCAATACACAGGGTAGTCCCTTGATCGTGACCGGGTCAAATACCTCACGAAATAAGCGTCAAACGAAAAAAATTACAAAGGAGCAATACTTGTCTAGCTTGAAGGGGGAAACCAGATGGCGCTTTGGTTGGCTCGCTAGATAGCACTGCCATAGGTCAAACGGGTATCAGCTGCGTTTTTTTAAATAGGAAACTCCATTTTTGTTACATATTCCTGTAGTACGTAACGAAATATGAATGTTTTAGTTGGACCACATTTTTCGCTTTGGAATGGATGGCGGTGTAATAGTCACAAACATATGTCTCACAATTTTAGACGAACAGTTTGTTACAGGTAGGTTATTTAAATTAAAATACAGCACGTAGGTACGTTTTCAAATTTTATTTCGGTTGTTCCAATGCGATACAAATACCTCTGTGAACTTATCATTTCTGAGAACGCATGCTGTCACAGCGTGATTACCTGTGAATATCACATTAATGCAATAAATGCTCAAAATGATGTCCGTCAACATCAAAACATTTGGCAATACGTGTAACGACATTCCTCTCAACAGCGAGTAGTTCGCCTTCCGTAATGTTCACATGCATTCACAATGCGCTGACGCATGTTGACAGGCCTTGTATCCTTGAACTTTCCCCACAGAAAGAAATCCGGAGACGTCAGATCCGGTGAAAGTGCGGGCCATTGTATGGTGCTTCGACGACCAATCCACCTGTCATGAAATATGCTATTCAATGCCGCTTCAACCACATGCGAGCTATGTGCCGGACATCGATCATGTTGGAAGTACATCGCCATTCTGTCATGCAGTGAAACATCTTGTAGTAACATCGGTAGAACATTATTCAGGAAATCAGCATACATTGCACCATTTAGATTGCCACCGGTAAAATGTGGGGCAATTATCCTTCCTCCCATAATGACGCACCATACATTAACCCGCGAAGGTCGCTGATGTTCCACTTGTCGCAGCCATCGTGGACTGTCCGTTGCCCAGTAGTGCATATTATGCCGGTTTCCGTTAACGCTGTTGGTGAATGACGCTTTGTCGCTATATAGAACGCCTGCAAAAAATCTATCATCGTCCTTTAATTTCTCTTGTGCCCAGTGGCAGAACTGTACACGACGTTCGAAGTCGTCGCCATGCAATGATTTGTGCATAGGAATACGGTACGTGTGCAATCGATGTTGGTGTAGCATTCTCAACACCTACGTTTTTGAGATTCCCGATACTCGCGCAGTTTGTCTGCGACTGATGTGCGGATTAGCCGCGACAGCAGCTAAAACACCTACTTGGGCACCATCATTTGTTGCAGGCTGTGGCTGACGTTTCACATGTGGTTGAACACTTCCTATTTCATTAAATAATGCAACTATCCGGCGAACGGTCCGGACACTTGGATGATGTCGTCCAGGATACCGAGCAGCATACATAGCACACGCCCGTTGGGCATTTTGATCACAATAGCCATACATCAACACGATATCGGGCTTTTCCGTAATTGGTAAACGGTCCATTTTAACACGGACAATACCGTCCGCACTAGAGGAATGTTACGTTATACCACGTATTTATACGTTCGTGACTATTACAGCGCCATCCATCACAAAGCGAAAAAATTTCTTCAAAAAAACATTCATATTTCTTTACATACTACACGAATATGTAATAAAAATTGGGGGTTCCTATTTATAAAAAAAAAGCAGTTGATATCCGTTTGACCTATGGCAGCGCCTTCTAGCGAGCCAACCATAGCGCCGTTTCGTTTCTCCCTTCACGGTAGATGAGTTCCGTTCTTTGTCCTTTTTTCGTTTGATGCTTATTTCGTGAGACATTTGGCACGGTTGCGTGGAGGAAACCACGACTGGCTGAAATGGTTCAAATGGCTCTGAGCACTATGGGACTTAATATCTGAAGTCATCAGTCCCCTAGACTTAGAACTACTTAAACCTAACTAACGTAAGGACATCACACAACACCCAGCCATCACGAGGCAGAGAAAATTCCTGAGCCCGCCGGGAATCGAACTCGGGGACCCGGGCGCGGGAAGCGAGGACGCTGCCGCACGACCACGAGCTGCGGACGACTGGCTGAAACTTCGAACAGCGTGGAGCGTGGGAGAAACAGAATTGTTCATGTGCTCCGAAACAGGGTGTGTGACGATAGGTTTATGTTATAAAACTTCAGCATAAATAGGACATCGATGACACATAGCAGTATACGATTGGCCAATAACTGGTAGAATCACTGCTATTCGTACGGTGGAATTGTGCAGCCTTGTAGACTGGAGAACGGACAGAGAACAGAGAGCATACTTTATATCAACTCACAGCAGAGAAGAGACTTTTGCGTGATTCACGGCCGTGACGTCACGCATCAGTAAGCTTGAGTGTGGTGAGAGATCACCGCATTGTTGAGCAGCGTGTGAAAATTCGCATACATTTATCAGCATGTTGTTACGGTTAGTCTCATTTCATAACCAAAATATATCTGCGAGCCTCTGAATATTCACCATGAATTAGTTCAAAATGTTAGTGAAAGGTGTAGTTCTTTCTTTCTTGTGGCAGACATTGAGAACCACGGACCGATCATCATGGATTTAATTTTCGATAGACATGTGTTGATTTTATATTTGTCCCATCCAGCTGAAGTATCCAATCTTTGCTGACGTATTCATGCGTTGGATTCATACTGACCCGTGGTAACTGTTAATAGTTGCTCATTATCTGCATTTCTAGTGATCGAACAGGTACGTTAATAATTTGTTATTCATATATGTCAGCGAGAATATTGTAGTAAACAATGATCAGTGTGGACATTGTGAGATGGTAGAGCACTTGTCCGCGAAAGGCAAGGGTCCCGAGTTCGAGTCTCGGTCCGGTACACAGTTTTAATCTGTCAGGAAGTTTCAATGTGGACATTGTTTGATTCCGTAGTTAGAAGACCCCTCTGTTTTCTTTTATCAGTTTCAGCACTCAGGTCTCATGTTTGCTATGACCGCTTTTGCCTCATTGATTATTCGTTCCATGGCCCCTTTTTCTATTAAATACGTGTGATTATTGGTGACGTCAACTGATGCAGACCATTTTGATATCCATAGGGTATGTCGAAGTCTCAGCCCTGACCTCACAATATCCCCTCATTAAAAATACCACAATCCTGCAGCTGATAAGTACGTATAATGTATTTTGTAAAAAAATAAAATAAAAAGAAAGTTAGGTTTGTGGACGAGTGTTATAACCACGTTCATCATTTGCGACGGATGATGACAACTTGACCCTTGCAAATACAAATCAGCATGAATGAGCTTACGTTGAACTGAATGCTCCAGAGGGCCATCATTCTTTCGTTTAACCAAGATATCCAAGAAAGACAGACAACCATCTACATCTAATTGCTCCGTGAACCGAATGTTGCTTTGAATTGAATTGATGAAGAAAATCCATCAAAATTCCACACTATGAAGTTATCATCCACGTACCTTCAAAATACAGGTGGTTTAATCTTTTCAGACCCTCTGGATACAATTGTGTACATTATCTTTTAATGTGTCTTAGAAGCAACAGAAATATTTTTAACCAATAGAAACCTCATGTTTACATCTGTGAATGTTCGATCGTTTCATCATGTACAAGTTGTCAACTTTTAGGTATCATTATACAAATATATGAGGTCAGTGTAGCGATGCATAGCAGCTTGTGACCGCCAGAGTACCCAGAAGTAGTTGGTCAGTTATAGCTCACTGTATTATTGCACGTTAGTGGTCTCATACAGATATCATTCGCCGCTCAGTCTATATACAAAAAATTATTGTTGTTGTTTAAAATGACAGTGAATAATCAGTTAGTTTATTACAACAGTGATTATTTCAAATTTAGTTATTTTGGTCCCTAAAAAGAAGGCAAACGTAAATATTTTAATTTTGAAAAAGGGTACATATTTTTGTACAAATCTTGCATCCAAAATCCTTAAAAAATCGCCTATGACCATTAAAGCATAAAGGGAAAGTTCCCTTAGTACAGGAAACGTTCGTATCTGAAAGTGTGGCAGGCTGGTACGTAGTCGTCGCCGGCCCAGTGCAAGCTGCCTGCCTCCTCGCGGTCGCTGAGATCACACTGTCGTCAAGAAAGGCAATCCTCAGCACGTAGCGGTCGTTGTAACATCGAGAAACTACCATGATCCATCATGCATCCAACTAAAGCGCAGAAAATTTCATGGAAGGCCACCACAAAGAGGAAAAATTCATATTAAGGTAGCTGGCTTTGTTTGGTAATCACTGACATCATTCATTACAATTGTTAATTATTGTTATTGTCCGCAGCTCGTAGTCGTGCGGTAGCGTTCTGACTTCCCACACCCGGGTTCCCGGGTTCGATTCCCGGCAGGGGCAGGGATTTTCTCTGCCTTGTGATGACTGGGTGTTGTGTGCTGTCCTTAGGCTAGTTAGGTTAAAGTAGTTCTAAGTTCTAGGGGACTGATGACCTTAGATGTTAAGTCCCATAGTGCTCAGAGCCATTTAAACCATTATTATTATTATTATTAGAAAATGGTGATTAAATTTAGGTACTACCGATTACCAACAAAATTATGATCAGTACCAGTCTAGAAATGCTGTCGAGTATCACTGGAGGAGGAGATTCTTAATGCCAAGTCTATTTTCAGTTGCCATAGAGCAAGATTTTAATTCATTGAACTAGAAAAGAAGTTCTAATACAATGTGTGTGAGTAACACACGATTTTATGAGTGCATCATTAGACTAAAGTATAGATAAACAAGAACGAATAGACAAATATAGTGGCTATCTATCTGTAACAATGTAAAATAAACACATCGAAGAATAATTCACACATGTTTAGAAAAGTCATAGATCCATTTGGTGAACGTTTCTGGTTTTTTTAATTTAGAACCATTGGAAATATGACTCCACGGATGTGAAAAGAAAAACCAGCAATAGTGAAATGACCCACAACATTTTTGATAAACAGAATGTAGCATCAAAGCTGAGATTCTGAGTTATGTGCAAAGGAAACAATACCAGTTTTCACTTATAGTAGTACGATATCGATATTTGATGCGAAAACCTCTCAAGAATACAGCGATCAAAGGAAATATGTTCTTCGGGAATTACTGGACATACAGGAGAATAAACAAACGAAACATTTTCAGGGCATATTTTGTGTCTAAAATATGCAATATATTTTGAAAGTACACCCATAGTAATTTTATTTTCACCGTTCAAGCGTATTTCATCATGCATGAGAATGACTTACGAATGAATGTTATGAAACATTATAAACAAGATGCAACTGTGGAAACGTAATAAAATTATTTAAAATAGAAAACAATGTGTGATAAATTAACGAAACTTGTTTTAGCCTTCTTATTTTGCAAGGAAATGCGTTCGCACGGGATGCCAAGAGAAGCTTTCGCCAGGTAATGGAAGCACACTAGATGAGGTGCTTAGTTGTGAGTACATTATGTTGGAGCTAATTCGAAAATGAGCAGATTGTTAGTGCTTGTATGATGGGTGCTTCCGATATCAGGAGTTTCGACGTCTTTGGTGTTGAAAGACTAACCCAATAGAAGAATGATAACTCATATGGGGTAAGCGAAAAAAACATCATCAGCAAAGTCACAACGGGGACGAAAGTGTGTGTGTGAAGTGATCGAGACGGGCAATTTTTAGAGAAACTCGTGACAAATAAGAAGATACAGATGCATAAGAGAACCTTTTTTGAGGTCATAAGTCTTCTGATTTGATGCGGCCACGAGTTCCTCATCACAAAGTAGCACTTGCAACCTACGTCATCTGTTATTTGCTGCATGTATTCCAGTCTCTGTCTTCCTTTATAGTTTTTGCCTTCTACAGCTCCCTCTAGTAACATGGAGGTCATTCCCTCATGTTTTAACAGATGTATCATACTGCACATTCTCTTTACTAATGTTTTCTATACATTACTTCCCTCTCTGATTATCCACAGAACGTTCTCAAACTCTTCGATTCTCTTCTGTTCCGGTTTTCCCACAGCCCATGCTTCACTACCATATAATGCTGTGCGCCAGACGTACATTCTCAGAAATGTCTTCCTCAAATTAAGGCCGATATTTGATATTAGTAGACTTCTCTTGGCCAGAAACACCCTTTTCGCCATTCCCAGTCTGCTTTTGATGTCCTCCCTGCTCCACCCATCACTTCTTATTTTACTGCCTAGGTAGCAGAATTCCTTAACTTCATCTACTTCGTGGCCATCGATCCTGATATAAAATTTCTCACTGTACGCATTTTTACTACTTCTCATTACCTTCGTCTTTCTTCGATATACCCGCAGTCCATACTCTGTAATCGAAAAGACTGTTCATTCCCTTCTGCATATCGTGTGGTGGTTCTTCACTTTCACTCAAGATAGCAATGTCAACAGCGAATCTTATCAATGATATCCTTTCACAGTGAATTTTAATTCCACTCCTGAACCTTTCTTTTAGTTCCATCATGGCTTCCGCGATTTACACATAGAACAGTAGGTGGCGAAAAACTACATCCTTGTCTTACACGCTTTTTACTACGAGCACTTCACTCTTGATTGTCCACTCTTATTATTCCCTCTTGGTTATTTCTCAAATGACCCGTCTCTACCTATAGCTTGCCCCCTGTTTCTCTCAGGGTTTCGAACATCTTGCACCATTTTACATTGTCAAACGCTTTTTCCAGGTCAAAGGTGTCTTAATTTTGTTTTAGTCTTGCTTCCATTACTAACTGCAACTTTAGAATTGCGTCTCTCATGCCTCTGCCTTTCCTAAAGCCAAACAGATCGTCATCTAGCGCATCCTCAATCTTCTTTTCCGTTCTTCTGTATATTTTTCTTGTCAGGCTGATTGTGCGGTAATTATCGCACTTGTCATCTCTTGCCGTCTTCGGAATTGTGTGTATGACGTTTTTGGGAAGTCATATCGTATGTCACCAGTCTCATTCATTCTACGCACCCATCTACATCTACATTTATACTCCGCAAGCCACCCAACGGTGTAGAGGAGGGCACTTTACGTATCACTGTCTTAACCTCCTTTTCCTGTTCCAGTCGCGCATGGTTCGCGGAAAGAACGACTGCCGGAAAGCTCGAATCTCTCTAATTTTACATTCATGATCTCCTCGGGAGGTATAAGTAGGGGGAAGCAATATATTCGATACCTCATCCAGAAATGCACCCTCTCAAAACCTGGACAGCAAGCTACACCGCGATGCAAAGCGCCTCTCTTGCAGAGTCTGCCACTTGAGTTTGCTAAACATCTCCGTAACGCTATCACGCTTACCAAAAAACCCTGTGACGAAACGCGCCGCTCTTCTTTGGATCTTCTCTATCTCCTCCGTCAACCCGATCTGGTACGGATACTACACTGATGAGCAATACTCAAGTATAGGTCGAACGAGTGATATGTAAGCAACCTCCTTTGTTGATGGACTACATTTTCTAAGGACTCTCCCAATGAATCTAAACATGGTACCCGCCTTACAAACAATTAATTTTATATGATCATTCCACTTAAGATCGTTCTGCACGCATACTCCCAAATATTTTACAGAAGCAACTGCTACCAGTGTTTCTTCCGCTATCATATAATCATACAATAAAGGATCCTTCTTTCTACGTATTCGCAATACATTACATTTGTCTATGTTAAGGAGCAGTTGCCACTACCTGCACCAAGTGCCTGTCCACTGCCGATCTTCCTGCATTTCGCTACAATTTTCTAATGCGGCAACTTCTCTGTATACCACAGCATCATCAGCGAAAAGCCGCATGGAACTTCCGACACTATGTACTAGGTGATTTATATATATTGTGAAAAGCAGTGGTCCCATAACACTCCCCTGTGGCACGCCAGAGGTTCCTTTAACGTCAGTAGTCGTCTCTCCATTGAGAACAACATGCTGTGTTCTGTTTGCTCAAAACTCTTCAATCCAGCTACACAGCTGGTCTGATATTCCGTAGGCTCTTACTTTCTTTATCAGGTGACAGTGCGGAACTGTGTAACTAGGCTGTTTAGGTTCTCTTATTGGTAACGCCACATAGCGATCGGTATGAAAAAATCACTGGCTGTGCCGTGTGCAGTCTGTGTTTAGTCTGCATTGTTGTCTGCCATTGTAGTGTTGGGCAGCGGCAGCTGGATGCTAACAGCGCGTAGCGTTGCGCAGTTGGAGGTGAGCCGCCAGAAGTGGTGGACGTGGGGAGAGAGATGGCGGAGTTTTGAAATTTGTAAGAATTGGTGTCATGAACTGCTATATATATTATGACTAGTGAGGTAAATACATTGTTTGTTATCTATTAAAATCTTTCATTTGCTAACTATGCCTATCAGTAGTTAGTGCCTTCAGTAGTTTGAATCTTTTATTTAGCTGGCAGTAGTGGCGCTCGCTGTATTGCAGTAGCTTGAGTAACGAAGATTTTTGTGAGGGAAGTGATTTGTGAAACGTATAGCTTAATGCTAGTCAGGGCCATTCTTTCGTAGGGACTTTTGGAAGTCAGATTGCGTTGCGCTAAAGATATTGTGTGTCAGTTTAAGCACATTCGTGTATAATTGTTCAAAGAGGACGTTTCACATAGACCAGTCGTGTACAATTTTTCTAAGGGGACTTTTCACATGTCGACCCTTAGCCAAGGATACCTCACTGGAATCTTCTGATTTTTTTCCTTGTAGTTTGTGTAGTTAGTGTAGCCTTTGTTTATTGCTAGCGGATTATCATAGAGAGAATTTCCTTTGTAGTTGCAGTCTTTCATTGTTGTACAGTAAAACAGTTGTGGCTTGCATGTAGAGTTGCACCAAGTATTTCGCAGCTGCGCTTGCAATTAACTAGATATTATTTTCTATGTTAATGTATTCTCTTATTTTTGCTCTTCAGATTGTGTTTTTTTCTGTGTTGTCGTGTGAAATATTGTGACAATAATGGCGTGTGAAAAACGTAATACTAGGCTCCAAAGTAAACTGAGAAATGACAGTGAAGACGAAAGCAGTGTGTTAGCGCCACCATGTAATGAATTAACTAATGTTCAAAGTAGTAATTTGGTAATTGTGCATAGGGAAATGGAGCGGGTTGCAAATAATGGTATAGGCAGTGAAACAATTAGTGAACAGGGAAGCATTATCGATCGATCGGTCGGCAACAGCTCGCCTCAGGATTCCGAAATGACAGGACACAATATTGCAAATACTGTAGATTCAGGTTTTGCGTCCTCACCGTTTTCTCAAATAAGTCAAGACACATTTTCTGTTTTTCAAACTGCGAATATTGCCGGTGCAAATGCATTGGCGAATAGGACTAAGGAACATGTTTCAGACACCAGTGCATTGTTATTACAATTAATGCAACAAATGGGACAAAAGCTTCAAACATTAGACACAATGGAACAAAATCTTCGGAAGTTAGACACCACACTTGAACAAACACGTGAAGATTTAACTACTGAGTTACATAACATTGAATCGAAATGTCAAAAAATCTGTAATGACGTAAAAACACAAATTTGTGAGCATTTCCAACCCATATTTTTGCGGCATGAAAATGCATTACAGAATCACGAAGCAGCCATAAAAGAATTGCAAACTATTGTTCGTGAAAATCACGACACCTTGCAAGCTAAAATGGACTCAGTTGCATCCACCGATTCGGTTACGCAACTTGCAAGAACTCAGGAAAACTTAAAGGACACAGTAGATTCGATTTCAACACAAATGGACACTCTGAAACTTGGTTCAGAAAAACACACTGAGGAAATGTGTTCACTATCGGAGAAAGTAGCCGAACTTTCGGATCAGTTCACTAATTTATCTACGAAGGTAGATGATAACCTGAATGACACAAAACCGGTAGTCTTTAATGACACAGAAGAGTACGAACAAATTAGGAAATTCAAACAAAGTCTGAATCAAATTAGTACGCAACACCAAAGAGAAATCCGGGAAGTACAAGATCAGCTGTCACAGGTAATACAACAATTACGTATTTCAGAGGACACTCGCGCTCCAATACGGGAAGAGGGACATAGAAATACGGAACAGCCACAAAATAATAACACAGGGCACTTCGAAAATTATGAAAGAAATTGGCAAGGTGCACCGAATTTTGAGATGGAACCGCCGACACGACGTAACAATGGCCGATATGTTACTCGCGGACATGATGGTTTTGACTATAAGCTGTTCATTACAACACGTAAATTCAAAACATTTAAGAATTCTGGCAACGACATTCATCCACTAGCGTGGCTCCATCAATTCTCTCATTGTTTTCCTCCCAACTGGTCATTAGAGCACAGATTAGAATTTATGTGTGGCTACTTGTAGAATGAACCAGCTGTAAGAATGCGATCGGTCATTTACGATTGTCACAGTGAAGGAGAATTTCACCATGCCTTCCTCTCAGCATATTGGTCCCAAGCCACCCAAGACCGAGTAAAACATGGCATCATGATGATGAAACATTTCGAACAATCTGAATTTTCCAGTCTTGTCAAATATTTTGAAGACATGTTACATAAGAATCAGTATCTTTCAAACCCATACAGCCCCTCAGAACTCATCCGCATTTGCTTAATCAAATTACCTGAACATTTACGACAGATTATTTTAGCAGGACGATGCAAAGACGACATTGAAGCTTTTCAGGGACTGTTACAAGAACTGGAAATTGACACTGACAATCGCGGAACGCGAAAACAGGAGCACAACAATTACAGGTCACACCTGTCACAATTCCGCGATGACAGAAATAATACACGACAAGGCTATTCGTACAACGTAAATCGTGACCAAAACAGACACCACCACTATGACAACCGTTGGCAGAGTAGTAATTATTACAGGGGAAGATCACCTCTCCGCAGTAATGACTATCACAGAGACAATCAGAGAAACAGACAATATGGAAACCAAAATAATTATTATCAAAGGAGACGGAATAACTTAAGACGCAACGGTCCAGCGCGCAGTTACGATTCAGGGAGAAATTCACCATCACGTGACCGACAAGAAAGAAACTATGGAATCTACCGACATGACGACAGACGAGATGATCGTAACGACAGACCTGAATTACAGCAGAACTGACGGGATTCAAACAGAGCAGGACCCTCTCGCCAAGGTGAATTTGTAGAAGTTAGGTCCCCTAATCCCAATAACGGCGCGCGCCAACAAAGAGACAGACAATGACTCGCACCGCAGGCAGCCGCGTGCGCCAGCTGGCTCAGAGAAAAATAATATAAGCTAACCTTGAGCAAAATTCCAGTGTTCCTTATCGACGTAACCACATGATAATTGCGTTCAAGCTGGAACTCTGAGTACTATGAAGAGTAAAAGATTGTACCACATTTCAAATGTAAAACCGTTTATTGAAATATAATTTGCCTTTTTTAACTTACTCTCTGCTATAAAAATTTCACTTCACATTTCTAGTATGCGTTGTCACACTGAGGAACTGTTAACATGCAACAATGTCTTGAAGTTAACTAACCAGTCTAGAATCTAGGGAACATTTTTAAACAGTGTTTACGAGTGCATTGTTATAGTGAACAGACGTCACAGTGTTATTGTGTGTGTACATTCTTGCTTGTTAGTTGCACGATTACGTAACGACTATAAGGCTGACATACTTAGAACAGTTACCAGTACTGCTAACGAGATTTTAATGCAAAATTTTGGTTTACTTGAAAATACATTCTGCATTTAAAGTACTTTCTGTGAGATACCAGATGACACAGTGGTTAGTTTATGTGACAACTACGCGATTTTATCACGACGCTACTAATGAGGGACAATTTACAATGTTCCTTTTGCACTGTATCTGTTTTATATTTGCACAGTTTTTCTGAATTTTTCTGGAAAGTAAAACAAGTTTCAGTAGTAACGTTTGTGGTATAGCTACAATGAGACAGCCTTTTCTGTAGCACAACAATATGTACAGTACAGTACTTACTTCATCACGGCAATAAGGGTAATAACTAAGATATCTATACGCAAAGCATTTCAATTTCGTTTATCATGAGGTACGTACATTGACTTCTGCAGAACTTAGCTTTCGGAGGACGATAACTACGACACTTCCACAGAGATTGTCTTACAGCAAGACGCACATTTAGCGCTACAGGACACGCATTGAACTATTTATTTTTCAACATATTTGAATTACAAAGAAAGTTTTCCGTGATACATTTTATTCCATTGCTGTAATCTGCAACACCTGAGGATATAATTACATTAATCCTCAGGGGGGTACACGCCTACTTTGTGTACCATGTGTTTGGCAAGCACAAGGAGCCCTAGCTAATATGGTATTTGCTTATACAACTTTACACATCGGTGCCATATTTCTCTAACACATAAATTACACAGCTATCTGATCATTTAACTGGGAGAGACAAACATTCATTTTACTACATCAGTGACACATGTTTACGTAATTACACTGTTGGATAACTTGACACTTACTAAATTGTATTTTGTCTGTACTTTGTGAACCGTTCACATTTTTTCGGAACCATTGTGATACTATGAGAGCTTTGAATGACATATTTGGTATGGGATCATGATTTTTAAAGTACGTTTGAGGTAGATGACACTTCTGACATGAGCAGAGAATTTTTTTAGGTTTTGAAATTATTGGAGGAAGCTACGACGATTTTGAGAATTTGACTGAGGTGTTATCATGTTATTATTACGATGACTATGTGTATTATGCTCCTGAGGTATGTTTATGATCAATAAGCTGATGCTATATGAGGAATTTGATTATGCTACTTATTTGTTATGATGAAATATTGAAGAAGTGTGGACGAATATGTATATGTGTAATAAGGTAAGGAATAATGAGTAGTGGTTAGGGACCCTGGTTTGTGAAAAAGGTGGTTGGAAACCAAGAATCGTACTTTAAGAGATGAAATGTATGTAAATGCGTGAATGTACCACAATGCTGCCGAAAATTTTTTGGACACTGTTATATTTACAGGATTTTGTTTCTACATATTTGTAACGCAAATGCTTGACCTGTGAAATTTTTTATATGAGACTGTCACTGAAGCGGAAACTGGTGTCGTAAATATTTCGATAAGACAGTTAAGTGACCACCTGCATGTAATGCGTCGTGGGCACCCAGCTGCGCGACAACCACCTGACAAAAGAAAGCCTTTAGTGTGTGCCTGTCAGAGACACAGGTGGAGAAAAAAAAAGGGTGTCATTATCCTCGCTGTTGACATTTCTTTGTAGAAAGCGTCGCAAATACGACACGCTCAAACTTGAAAACATATGACTACACTGTGGAGCTCTTAATTTATGACATTTACTAAAATGCCTAATGAAACGACGAGAAACATTTCATGGCGATTGTCCTGCTAGTTGAGAGAAATGCCATGTGACTTCCTTTATGCATTTATTTACTCATTTTGTTTAATATCTAGTTTCTAGCTGCCTTGCAGCATTGGTTAAAGTAAAATTTTATGGATGTACTAATATAAATATTTTATGCCTACAGATCCAGTAAATAATAACTTTATGATGTATTTAAAAAAACGAAGTAGCACAAAAAGACATTTCCCTTCACAGAAATTGCATACAGAATTGTCTTTTCAAGTACATGGTAATATTTTTTACAATAAATTTTTGTGGTGCTCCACTTTAATTGCATAGACATTAAGATGTGAATCGACTCTCTTTTCTGCATTGTTGTCTTCACTGTAATATTTTTTCTGCTTGAGCTTCGTCATGTTTAGTTATAAGCTGTTGCATTTGCTGCTGCTGTTTACCAGGCACAGTGTTACTGAATTTGACTTTGTATTACTCTGTTAAGCCAGTTTTACTACGGATTTATTTTTTCTTGTTTGCTGCGCATTGCCTTATATTAGTTGTAATACTGCTGCCTTTTTTTGCCAATTTCCATTTTTTTAACATTGCTGTTTGTGTAAATTGTTTTGTGCTGCTGCATTGCCTCATCCCTTAGTTAAGCATCTGAGCTCAGTAGATTTAAGTTAGCTTAAGAGGGGGTAGCCTATATAAGAGAATGATTTGCGATGGATTGGAAGAAATGCATTGAGAAGTTATACGAAAAAAGTACAGAAATCAGGTATAGATAAGACTTCTTGGAAATAATGAAGAACGAAGGGAGATCTCCGAGAAGTAAAGAAAGTTTTGTTTGCAAAATACTGCAGTAAAACAAACCCTGTCCTTTCCTTGTGTTATCCCACTATTTGTTTGTGTACCCTTGTGTATTTGTTTTCTTCCTGTCTCTGTGTACTGTTTCATAGAATTTTTTCTCTTCTAATACTAAGCTACATTCACTATGATGAGAAATACTGTTATCCTCAAATATAATATGCATTAATAACATGCTATTTACTTTGTAAAGATGTTTAAACATTATTTATTCTGTTTTGTGCTAATGCTCATGTGTGAAGTTGATGTTTCAAAAGTTATTCTGATCTTTTATGTATGTACTTATGTCGTAATTTTTGTAACACTGATGTATATGTTATTTCGATTCTTTTGTAAAGCCTGTATTACTGCAAATGTTATCTGTACTATTATGTTCTTTAATGATTTTTTTTGTATCTTTGTTATTGTATTCTCATGTTATAAAATTGTAATTGACACCAGTTCAACAAATTAAGTAACTTGTAAATTACATTTCACTTCACACGTTTCTGTTGGTCATAGTATATGGACAATATGTGAGAAGTAGGGACTGATAGTGTTTGCACATGTGTTGATAATTCAGCAAGGGACTGGTTAACAGCATTGCTGGTTCTAAGGACAATTCCAAAAACTTTGTGAGTGGACAAGTGGTGGGTTATGGACTTGCTATGTTATCCGCAAGACTCTTCAATGGTGATTGTGCGCCTGCATAGTCAAACAGATGGCTGCTGGCCATCTCTACAAGGACTACAGTGGGTCTACACCTTTGACGACCCACCGGTACCATTATTTCTACAAGGACTGCAATGGGTCTGCACCTCTGGTGGACCACCAATACCGTAATCTCTACCAGGAGTACAAGGGGTCTCCTCTGTGATGACCTACCCACCAATATTCTTCAAAACTTCGACTGACTCTGCTGTGGGTTTGCTCTGTTGTGGCCCATTACCTGTCTGCATGTCAAGAGTCAGCACTGTCTTTCGTTGGAAGGACAACACTACTTCTTCAAGACTGCTTAGAAATCCACTACTTCCAAGTGCAATTTCTTTTACTGCTCAGACTTTGAAAAAAACACTGAAATTTTACTGTGATGAACGATCAGGACTGTCTTTATGGACTGTGAGAAAATTTTAGCTTCTGACCAACATTGTACCAATAAGTGTGTGTATTTGATATCTTTGTTATAGTAATTGTGAAAAATTTTATCAAATCATTATTGGCCACTGCCCAAAACAATTTGAAAAATTTTTTTGTGGGGAGCATGGGGGCTATGTAAGTAGGCTGTTTAGGTTTTCTTATTGGTAACGCCGCTTGGCGCTCGGTATAAAAAATCACTGGCTGTGCCGTGTGTAGTCTGTGTTTAGTCTGCATTGTTGTCTGCCATTGTAGTGTTGGGCAGCGGCAGCTGGATGCTAACAGCGCGTAGTGTTGCGCAGTTGGAGGTGAGCCGCCAGAAGTGGTGGACGTGGGGAGAGAGATGGCGGAGTTTTGAAATTTGTAAGAATTGGTGTCATGAACTGCTATATATATTATGACTAGTGAGGTAAATACATTGTTTGTTATCTATTAAAATCTTTCATTTGCTATCTATGCCTATCAGTAGTTAGTGCCTTCAGTAGTTTGAATCTTTTATTTAGCTGGCAGTAGTGGCGCTCGCTGTATTGCAGTAGCTTGAGTAACGAAGATTTTTGTGAGGGAAGTGATTTGTGAAACGTATAGCTTAATGCTAGTCAGGGCCATTCTTTCGTAGAGACTTTTGGAAGTCAGATTGCGTTGCGCTAAAGATATTGTGTGTCAGTTTAAGCACATTCGTGTATATTTGTTCAAAGAGGACGTTTCACATAGACCAGTTGTGTACAATTTTTCTAAGGGGATGTTTCAACTGTATCGAATGCCTTCCGGAAGTCAAGGAAAATGGCATCTATCTGGGAGCCTGTATATAATATTTTTTGGATCTCATGAAGAAGTAAAGCGAGTAGGGTCTCACACGATCGCTGTTTCCGGAATCCATGTTGATTCCTATAGAGTAGATTCCGTGCTCCCGGAAGTGACATGATATGCGAGCAAAAAACATGTTCTAAAATTCTGCAACAGATCGATGTCAGAGATATAGGCCAGCAGTTTTGCGTATCTGCTCTACGACCCTTCTGGAAAACTTTAACTACTTGTGCTCTTTTCCAATCATTTCGAACCTTCCGTTCCTCTAGAGACTTGCGGTACACAGCTGTTAGAAGGGGGGGGGGGGGGGGGGGGTAAGTTCTTTCGCGTACTCTGTGTAGAATCGAAATGGTATCACGTAAGGTCCAGTGGACATCCCTTTGTTGAGTGATTTCAGTTGCTTTTCTATCCCTTGGACACTATATTTCGATGGCAGCCATCTTTTTGTTCTAGCAAGGATTTAGAAAAGGAACTGTAGTGCGATCTTCCTCTGTGAAACAGCTTTGTAAAAAGGTGTTTAGTATTTCAGCTTTATGCGTGTCACCCTGTGTTTCAATGCCATTATCATCCCAGAGTGTCTGGATATGCTGTTTCGATCCACTTACTGATTTAACGTAAGACCAGAACTTCCTAGGACTTTCTGATAAGTTGGTACATAGGATTTCACTTTCCAATTCACTGAACGCTTCACACACAGACCTCCTTACGCTTCGACATCGTTTAGCTTCTGTTTGTCTGCGAGGTTTTGCCTGCCTTTAAATTCGCAATGAAGTTCTCTTTGCTTTCACATTAGTTTCCCAACTTTGTTGTTGAACCACAGTTGGTTTTTCCCGTACCTCACAGTTTTAATAGGCACGTGCCTGTCTAAAACACATTATACGATTGCCTTGAACTTTTTCCATTAACACTCAACATTGTCAGCGTCGGGACAGAAATTTTTGTTTTGATATGTTAGGTATTCTGAAATCTGCCTCCTATTGCTCTTGCTACACAGATAAGGCTTCCTTCCGTTTTTTATATTCCTATTTACTTCCATATTCACGTGTCCTGCAACGGCCTTATGATGTGAATAGTCGTTTTGTTGCCACTTCCTCTAACGAGTTTAGAAATTCTGATGGACTGTTATCTATCCCTTCTATCTTATTCGATCTTAACTCCTCCAAAGCGCTTTTAAATTCTAATACATGGTCCAGCATCTCTTCTAAATCTACTCTTCTTTCTTTTCCTGTCAAACCAAACAAATCTTCCTCTCATAGAGGCTTTCAATGTATTCTTTCCACATATCCGCTCTCTCGTCAGCATTTAACAGTGAAATTCCGGTTGCACTCTTAATGTTATCACTCTTGCTTTTAATGTCACCGAAGGCTGTTTTGATTTTGCTGCTGCTGTTTCAGTCCTACCGACAATCACTTCTCTTTCGATGTCTTCACATTTTTCCTGCTGCCATTTCGTCTTATCTTCCCTGCATTTCCTATTTATTTCATTCCTCGGCCACTTGTATATCTATATTCCTGAGTCTGCCTGAATGTTTTTGTACTTCCTCCTTTCATCGATCAGTTGAAGTAAATCTTCTGTTACCCATGGTTTCTTCGCAGTTATCTTCTTTGTACCTATGTTTCCAACTTCTGTGATGGCCCTTTTTAGAGACGTCCATTCCTTTTCAACTGTACTGCCTACTGAGCTATACCTTATTGCTGTATCTATAGCCTTAGAGAACTTCAACCATATCTCGCCTTTCCTTAGTACTTCCGTATCCAACTTCTTTGTGTATTGATTTTTTCTGATTAATGCCTTAAAATTCAGCCTACTCTTAATCACTGCTGTGTGTATATCTTCTCCTGGGTATTCCTTAAAATCCTGTATCTGATTTTGAAATCTCTGTCTGACCATGATGTAATCTAACTGAAATCTTCCTGTATCACCGGGCCTTTTCCAAGTATACCTCCTCGTCTTGTGATTCCTGAAAATAGTATTCGCTATAACTAGCTGAAGTTTATTGCAGAACTCAATTAATATTTCTCCTCTCTCATTTCTTGTTTTCAAGCCCATATTCTCCTATTCACTTCATCGTAACTCAGTCAATTAACGCGAAATATTTGTAGATCATACGCACAAGCCATCGTCGTGAATTGCTAAATGTCACTGGAAACCAGATCTAAATCCCTGCAATAGTTCTTCCGGTTTACGAATACAATATAAGTTTCTAATGGCAAAAGGTACTTTCATGTGATGTGATTGTAGATTAACAGTTATCAGATTCTTTTTGTTTTACTGTGAGACCTGGCTTCTGGCTGAATTCCATAATTCTAGGTCAACAACCATGACATTCAGCAAGCAGCAAGGTTTCACAGTAACAGTAAAAAAAAAGAAAATACAAGCCACTTAGCGTTGTAATAAGTAGGATGTGCAGGGAAGCTCATGGGAAATTTCTGCATGGAAAACGTGACGATACGGAAAAAGAAATTACTGTTGAGAGACTGTCTCAGCAAATATATATTTCAAAACAGCATTGGGTAATGTTAGAAACGAGGATGATAACATTATGAGTACAGTTGGAATTCAACTGTTAAATGCAGAGAGAGAGAGAGAGAGAGAGAGAGAGAGAGAGAGAGAGAGAGAGAGAGAGAGAGAGAGAGAGAGAGAGAGAGAGGAGATAAGTGGAAACAGTACGAGAACATTGAAGGCTTCTAAGAGGAAAAATACTTCTCTGATTATAGAAGAGAGAGGGTATCCATCAATAGAATCAGAATTTAATGGGGATTTGGGACACTTAAGACCGGATCAGGCAGTAGTAATAGCATCCGATCAAAATTTTTTAAATCTTTCATGGAAGTGCCCACAGAACAACTATTCATGTTGGCATGTAGGACTGATGAGTCTGGCGGTACACCATTTTACTTTAGCAAGATCTTCATCCACAAAATTCCGAAGACTGCAAAAGCTGACAAGTGGGAGAACTATCTCACAGTCACTTCCCCACCTCATGCTGATAAAAATGGTCTACAGAAGAATGGAAAAGAAGGTGAAGGATGAGTTACATGATCAGTTTGATTTCAGGAAAAATTAAAGGCACCAGAGTCAGTTCTGAAGTTTGCACTTGGTGATGGCAGCAAGACTCAATAAAATTCCAGAGACGTTCAAAGGATTTGTCGACCTGGCAAAAGCGTTCGATAATGTAAAATGGTGCAAGATATTCGAAATTCTGAGAAAAAAAGGGGTAAGCTGCAGGGAAGACAGGAAATACACAATACATACAAGACGCAAGAGGGAGCAATAACAGTTGAAGACCAAGAGTGAAGTGCTCGGATTAAAACGGATTTAAGACCGGGGTGTTGTTTTTTGCTGCCACAGTTCAATTTGCATACCGAAAAAGAAATGATACAAATAAAAGAAATTTTCACAGTTGAATTAAAATTCAAGGTGAAAGTATAACAGTGATATACGCCGACAAATTGCTATTCTCGGTGAAAGTATTACAGGATCAGCTGAATGTAACGAACAGCTTAATGTGTACAGTTTGAGAGTAAATCGAAGAAAGAAAAGTGTAACGAGAAGCAGCAGAAATGAGAACAGCGGGAAACTTAATATCAGTATTGACTGTCACGAAGTAAACGAAGTTAAGGAATTTGGCTACGTCGGGACGAAAGCAACCCATGATGGCCAGTTCAAGGAAGATATTAAAGGCACACCACCACAGGCAAAAAAGGCATTCACGGCCGAGAGAAGTCTATTAGTATCAAACGTAGGCCTTAATTTGAGTAATAAATGTCTGCGAATGTAGGTTTGGAGCACAGCATTGTACGCTAATGAAACAAGGACTGTGGGAAAACCGGACAAGAAGATATACTAAGATGGTATCTGTTCTTTCGGACATACCAACTTCGTATATATATATATATATATATATATATATATATAGTTAAGGCTCAACGGCCACTTTTCTTCTTGTGTGCGAATGCACAAACAGTACCGGAACTCTTACGGGAGTCGGCAACGCGCCGCGAGTAAAGAGTACAATGGTCGGCGGCACTACGAATGTAGTGCGGAACAATACGTTGAGAATGTGGGTTTTGCAGGAGGTGTGCCGGAGATAAATCCCTGTAGTCGAGCTATCCACTGTGTTCTCAGTGGCTCGGATGGATACAGCGTCTGCCATGTAAGCAGGAGATCCCGGGTTCGAGTCCCGATCGGAGCACACATTTTCATTTGTCCCCGTTGACGTACGTCAAAGCCTGTAAGCAGCTAATTCATTGTAATACACAATTCATTGCAATACACAAGTATGATGAAAATTTAGTAGACTGGTAAGATAAGGTTCTCCGGAGAATGGGCGAGTAAAGGAATATGAGGAAAACACCGACAAGAAGAAGAGATAGGGTGACAGGACATCTGTTAAGGCGTCACGGAATAACTTCCATGACACTACAGGGAGCTGTAGAAGGTAAAGCTATAGAACTACTGAGAACGTAGTCTGCCACTGCTACTTAAAGATGAAAAGACTGGCCCAGGAGAGAAATTCGTGGCGGGCGCATCAAACTACTCCGAAGACTGATGACTCAACAACAGGTCAATGAGAGGTAGCAGGTAGGTATTGATGAGTGTATTTGTGAGTAGCAAAATATGACCGTATGCTTTGATTGCATTGACTTAGAACCTTCATATTTTACACCACCAAGAAGCCGTAGACATAAATTTCAGTTTGATCTACCCGTTCCTGAGAGACGTGAGTCTTAACACACAGACAGACAAACATGTTAGTGAACCTAATAAGCAATCCGCTTTTAAAGACTGGGGTACAGAAGCGTAAAAAAGTTGCCCTCATATTTACATAATACACGTAATTCGTACACATTTTTTTGCATTGAAGTGACAGATGTCGTGGGATACTTCCTAATCGTCGGACTTCCTTTCGCAGGGTGTACTGCATCAGCTCGACGTGGCATCGACTCAAGATGTTGTTGGATGCAGAAATATTGAGCCATGCTGCCTCTGTTGCCGCCCATAGCTGTGTAAGTTTGGCCGGTGCGATATTCTGTGGACAGCTGACCTCTCGATTACTTCCCATAAATGTTCGATGAGCTTCATATCGTGCGATCTAGGTGTCCAAATCATTCGCCCTGATTGTCCAGAACGTTCTTCAAACCAATCGGGAACAGCTGTGAACTTCCATCATTGTTTCGGATTTTCAAGTCGATGGGTAGCTGGAAATGGTCTCCAAGTGCTTCCGTCTCTAGATTGTCGCACAGCTGACAAAATGGTAGATATCGAAAGAGACGACAGAGGGATAGAGAAACAATTAAAATCGCTCAAAAGAGGAAAGGCCGCTGGTCCTGATGGGATACCAGTTCGATTTTCCACAGAGTGCGCGAAGGAACTTGCCCCCTTTCTTGCAGCGGTGTACCGTAGGTCTCTACAAGAGCGAAGCGTTCCAAAGGATTGGAAAAGGGCACAGGCCATCCCCGTTTTCAAGAAGGGACGTCGAACAGATGTGCAGAACTATAGACCTATATCTCTAACGTCGATCAGTTGTAGAATTTTGGAACACGTATTATGTTCGAGCGTAATGTCTTTTCTGGAGACTAGAAATCTACTCTGTAGGAATCAGCATGGGTTTCGAAAAAGACGGTCGTGTGAAACCCAGCTCGCGCTATTCGTCCACGAGACTCAGAGGGCCTTAGACACGGGTTCACAGGTAGATGCCGTGTTTCTCGACTTCCGCAAGGCGTTTGACACAGTTCCCCACAGTCGTTTAATGAACAAAGTAAGAGCATACGGACTATCAGATCAATTGTGTGATTGGATTGAGGAGTTCCTTGATAACAGAACGCAGCATGTCATTCTCAATGGAGAGAAGTCTTCCGAAGTAAGAGTGATCTCAGGTGTGCCGCAGGGGAGTGTCATAGGACCGTTGCTATTCACAATATACATAAATGACCTGGTGGATGACATCGGAAATTCACTGAGGCTTTTTGCAGATGATGCTGTGGTGTATCGAGAGGTTGCAACAATGGAAAATTGTAGTGAAATGCAGGAGGATCTGCAGCGAATTGACGCATGGTGCACGGAATGGCATTTGAATCTCAATGTTGACAAGTGTAATGTGATGCGAATACATAGAAAGATAGGTCCCTTATCATTTAGCTACAAAATAGCAGGTCAGCAACTGGAAGCAGTTAATTCCATAAATAATCTGGGAGTACGCATCAGGAGTGATTTTAAATGGAATGATCATATAAAGTTGATCGTCGGTAAAGCAGATGCCAGACTGAGATTCGTTGGAAGAATCCTAAGGAAATGCAATCCGACAACAAAGGAAGTAGGTTACAGTACGCTTGTTCGCCCACTGCTTGAATACTGCTCAGCAGTTTGAGATCCGCACCAGATAGGGTTGATAGAAGAGATAGAGAAGATCCAACGGAGAGCAGCGCGCTTCGTTACAGGATCATTTAGTAATCGCGAAAGCGTTACGGAGATGATAGATAAACTCCAGTGGAAGACTCTGCAGGAGAGACGCTCAGTAGCTCTGTACGGGCTTTTGTTGAAGTTTCGAGAACATACCTTCACCGAAGAGTCAAGCAGTATATTGCTCCCTCCTACGTATATCTCGCGAAGAGACCACGAGGATAAAATCAGAGAGATTAGAGCCCACACAGAAGCATACCAACAGTCCTTCTTTCCACGTACAATACGAGACTGGAATAGAAGGGAGAACCGGTAGAGGCACTCAGGGTACCCTCCGCCACACACCGTCAGGTGGCTTGCGAAGTATGGATGTAGATGTAGATGTAGAAGTAGCCGAACATAACCATTTGCAGTCAATGATCCTTACAGTTGAACCGGAGGACCCAGTTCATTCCATGTAAACACATCTGCACCATTGTGAAACCACCATTGGGTTGCACAGTGAGCTTGTTGACAACTTGTGTCCATGGCTTCGTGGGGCGACACGAAAACCCTACCATCAGCTCTTACCAACTAAAATCTGGGTGATCTGACTACGGCACGGTTTCCCGGTCGTTTAGGGCCGAACCGAAACGGTCACGAGTCCAGGAGAGACACTGCAGGCAATGTCGTGGAAAGGGACTCGTGTCGGTCGTCTTATAGCATGGCCCATTAACGCCAATTTTCATCGCACTCTCTTATCTGACACATTCTTCGTACATACGACATTGGTTTCTGTTGTTATTTCACGCGTTGTTGCTTGTCTGTTCTCTCTGACAACCCTACGTCATCGGTAGTTATGGGAAGGCCGTCAGCCAGTGCGTTGTTCGTCGTGAGAGGTACATCTGCATCTACATGGTTACTCAGCAGTTCACACTTAAGTGCGTGGCAGAGGGTTCATCGAACCATTTTCGTACTACTTCTCTACCATTCCAGTCCCGAATGGCGCGTGGGAAAAAGGAACACACAAATCTTTCCGTTCGAGGTCTGATTTCTCTTATTTTATTATGACGATCATTTCTCCCTACGTTGGTGGGTGTCAGCAAAATATTTTTGCATTCGGAAGAGAAAGCTGGTGATTGAAATTTCGTAAATCTCGCCGCAAAGAAAAGCGCGTATTGCGCGATAACACGAAAGAGCTTCTCTTCTTTGCACATTTCCGATATCAATCCCACCTGGTAAGGATCACACACTGTCCAGAAATATTCCAGCAGAGTAAGGACGAGTATAATGTTCGGCTGTCTCTTTAGTGGGTTTATCGCATCTTTTAAGTGTCCTGCCAACAAAGCGCAGTCTTGGTTTTGCCTTCCCCATAATATTATCTACGTGGTCCTTCAAATTTAAAGCCTGCCGTTGTGGCCGTGTGGTTCTAGGCGCTTCAGTCTGGAACCGCGTGACCGCTACGATCGCAGGTTCGAATCCTGCGTCGGGCATGGATGTGTGTGTGATGTCCTTGGGTTAGTTAGGTTTAAGTAGTTGTAAGTTCTAGGGGACTGATGAGCACAGATGTTGAGTCCCATAGTGCTCAAAGGCATTAGAACCATTTCCAGTTTAAGTTGCTCGTAATTGTAATTCCTAGGTATTTAGTCGAAGTGGCAGCCCCTAGATTTGTGCGAATACTCAAAATTTATTGGATTTCTGTTAGTACCCATGTGGATCATCTCCCACGTTTCTTTGTTTAATGCCAATTGACACTTTTCGCACCATACAGAAATTCTCTCAATTTGTAATTGGAATTGATCTTCTCATGATTTTAGTAGACGGTAAATTACAGTGTCATAAGCAAACAAGCTAATGGGGCTACTCAGATTATCACTTAGATCATTTATGTGAATCAGGAAGAGCAGAGAGCTTATGAAACTACGTTGCTGAACGGCAGATGTCACTTCTGTTCTACGCAATTATTTACCTTCTATCACTACGAACTGTGACCTCTCTGAGAGGAAATCACGAATCCAGTCACACAACTGAGACGACACTCTATATTCACGCAATGTGATTAATAGTCGCTTTCGATTAACGGTATCAAAAGCCTTCTGGAAATCTAGGAATATGGGAAGGATCTGAGGTTCCTTGTCGACAGCACTGATTACTTCATGGAAATAAAAAGCTAGCTGTCTTACACAAGAACGATAATTTCTGATTCCGTGTTTGTGAAGTATGAATAAGTCATTTTCTTCAAGGTGATTCATAATGTTCGAGTGCAGTATATGATAGCGTGATGCTCCTATTATCAGCACACTCTTTGAATTATGGCTCTCTGAATAATGAACTCGCTAACGATTTTCGAAACTAAAAATCCCATGCATATAGTTCCTGCTACTATTCAGCTTTAAGTCTGCTAATTTCCGTCTTGCGGCCATAATCACGTCGCAGGCCTTTTCACATTAGCCACCTGAGTACAAATGACAGCTCCACCTATGCACAGACCTATTACACCTTGTGTACCCGATACTACCGCTATCTGAATATGTACATAGCGCTATCCCACGAATTCTATCACCTGAGTGTACATGTACGTACAACAAACTGAGCGATTATAAACTAAAATAAGCTAAGCACCTTATCACTGACAACACGCTGTGTTAGTTATGATGTAGATAATCTCACAGTACTGGTCGCACTGGACCCTGGAGCTACTGGAAACTGTTAATGGGACGTCTCATGAGATGGAACACCGCTCTTCTTTGCCGGTCAGCAGTCGCGTGGTCGTTAGCATTAACTACCGTAAAACAGGCGAACCGTTCCGCCGTGTGGGGGATGACATTTCTGCAGTGAACGGTAATGCCCGCCGAAATGGCTCCAGCGGTTTCCGATAACGATAGCAGCTGTCCGGGCCGGCGCGAGTCAGCTGACGCGCAGCTTTTTGCTGCCCACCCCACTGAGCGGGAGAGGACGGAGAGTCGGACGCCGTGGTTGGCGAGGAAGCAATTCTACCGGCCGCGTACAGCGGCATTGAGTACCTCTACGAAAGAAACTAGATAAAATGAACTGAAAAGCTATTCTGAAGGGTACTGCGTACTTACGTAGGTCAGAAGCTACAGCTATGTTAAACTATATTGTCTTTCCTAATTACTTTGATACGTTCATTATTGGGTTTAAAAGGATAAAAACTAAGTTTCAGAGTTGGGTCGCGTATGTTGTGACGCTGTGTGTATTTCAGCTATAGAAAGAAACGCATTAATACTATGCAAACCAAATGGGAGTTGGGATATATCGTATATGGTATCAAACATCGTAGCAACGCTGTTGCTTCGCAGCACCTGCAAATAACCATCTTTAGTTCTGTTTATTTGGATTATGGTGAAGCTGTTTCTTTACGTTCTACTGAAAATTTGTTGCCTTGTGGTTATTTTTTAATTTGCAGGAAATACTAACACTGCTAGACACCAAGAAATTTTAAAATAAAATTAAGAGGTAATCAGCTTACTACGAAAGCACTCTAAAGTAATCTATGTACCTGCTGTTCAGCAAATAAACACCCTCATGACTCGCCTACTGACAACGTGCAGAAGAGGAAAAACTAAGGAGAGAATGGAAACAGTTTCAGCTTCCAGTAATTCACCAAGCGATGGAAAGCCAGCTACCTTTCACAGAATCATAGTCGCAGTGTAATTTCAAATTTTAAGAAGAGACCAAGATTTTTTTTAGAAATTATCAATACGGAAGAGCAGACAGAAGAGGATGAACATGCTACAGGTATGAGTCATAAACCGAAGGTTCAGCAGAAGATGCACGCAAAATACACACGGTAATCAATGCGAACAATCAATCCGTCTCAAGTACGAGAAGGATCCAATTATCATAAAATGCTTCTATAGACTCCACAAACAAAGACTGTCTATGAAATACACAAAAATTTTGTTTTTACCAAGTAAAGATAGGATGGACCGTGAACTACAGCGATACGGTGTGTGTGTGTGTGTGTGTGTGTGTGTGTGTGTGTGTGTGTGTGTTTGATTTGACATCCATTTCGGATATGGTGATTGTAACAAAAAAAAATGGTTGAAATGGCTCTGAGCACTATGGGACTTCACATCTATCTACATCTACATCCATACTCCGCAAGCCACCTGACGGTGTGTGGCGGAGGGTAACTTGAGTACCTCTATCGGTTCTCCCTTCTCTTCCAGTCTCGTATCGTTCGTGGAAAGGAGGATTGTCGGTATGCCTCTGTGTGGGCTCACTGATTTTATCCTCATGGTCTCTTCGCGAGATATACGTAGGAGGGAGCAATATACTGCTTGACTCTTCGGTGAAGGTATGTTCTCGAAACTTTAACAATAGCCCGTACCGAGCTATTGAGGGCCTCTCCTGCAGAGCCTTCCACTGGAGTTTATCTATCATCTCTGTAACGCTTTCGGGATTTCTAAATGATCCTGTAACGAAGCGCGCTGCTCTCCGTTGGAGAGCTCTTCTAGAGACCTACGGTACACCGCTGCAAGAAGTGGAGCAATTTCCTTCGCGTACTCCATCAATCCCATCTGGTATGTATCCCACACTGCTGATCAGTATTCAAACAGTGGGCGAACAAGCGTACTGTAACCTACTTCCTTTGTTTTCGGATTGCATTTCCTTAGGATTCTTCCAAAGAATCTGTCTGGCATCTGCTTTCCCAGCGATCAACTTTATATGATCACTTCATTTTAAAGCTCTCCTAATGCGTACCCCCAGATAATTTATGGAATTAACTGCTTCCAGTTCCTGACCTGCTATATTGTAGCTAAATGATAAGGGATCTTCCTTTCTATGTATTCGCAGCAAATTACACTTGTCTACATTGAGATTCAATTGCCATTCCCTGCACTACGCGTCAATTCGCTGCAGATCCTCCTGCATTTCACTACAATTTTCCATTGTTGGAACCTCTCGATACACCACAGCATCATCTGCAAAAAGCCTCAGTGAATTTCCGATGTCATCCACCAGGTCATTTATGTATATTGTGAATAGCAACGGTCCTATGACACTCCCCTGCGACACACCTGAAATCACTCTTACTTCGGAAGACTTCTCTCCATTGAGAATGACATGCTGCGTTCTGTTATCTAGGAACTCCTCAATCCAATCACACAATTGATCTGATAGTCCGTATGCTCTTACTTTGTTCATTAAACGACTGTGGGGAACTATATCGAACGCCTTGCGGAAGTCGAGAAACACGGCATCTACCTGGGAACCCGTGTCTTTGGCCCTCTGAGTCTCGTGGACGAATAGCGCGAGCTGAGTTTCACACGACCGTCTTTTTCGAAACCAATGCTGATTCCTACAGACTAGATTTCTAGTCTCCAGAAAAGTCATTATACTCGAACATAATACGTGTTCCAAAATTCTACAACTGATCGACGTCAGAGATATAGGTCTATAGTTCTGCACATCTGTTCGACGTCCCTTCTTGAAAACGGGGATGACCTGTGCCCTTTTCCAGTCCTGTGGAACACTTCGCTCTTCTAGAGACCTACGATACACCGCTGCAAGAAGGGGGGGCAAGTTCTTTCGCGTACTCTGTGTAAAATCGAACTGGTATCCCATCAGGTTCAGCGGCCTTTCTTCTTTTGAGCGATTTTAATTGTTTCTCTATCCCTCTGTCGTCTATTTCGATATATACCATTTTTTCATTGTGCGACAATCTAGAGATGGAATTACAGTGCAGTCTTCCTCTGTGAAACAGAGTCCCCTAGAACTTGGAACTCCTTAAACCTAACTAATCTAAGGAAATCGCACAACACCAAGTCATCACGAGGCAGAGAAAATCCGTGATTGTAGCAGTATGAGACTGTAATCCCTTCATAAGGTGGCATTTCAGAGACAATGGTTTGTGGACAACATCAGTCCTGAAATGAACTGGTCGGCTGAGAGCCGTGACCTGAACCTAGTAGAATACCTTTGGTAAGAGTTAGAAGAACATCTTCGCTCCACACCCCGATGTCCAATATTACCACCTCCTAACTGTCGCTAGCACCTCACAAAACAACGTACCTGCTGTTGAAAGGGACCCCATCAAGTGATCCAAAATTAAATGATGTATGGGTTAAGACAAGCGCAGTAACAAGACATCTGGATGTGTTTCTGGATAAACGTTGCACGTCATACAGAGGAATCAGGCAGAAAAGGTAAAAACGTGAGGTATAAAATTACATCTATAGCAAACAGGCAGTTTCGGCTTTCCTAGAAAGCAGCCGAAGAATACCTTCACTCTATATTGGCACCAGTCGTGGGTGTGATGTGATCAGCTAGGCTCATAAATTGCACCTAGGGAAACCAACCTCATTTGGGAGATGAGTTCAACGAAAAATTCTACTACGATTAACGAGCACCTGCTGCACTACCGCGAATCATACTGTGTTATTTATTCTAGCAGTATGCTCACTGCACGTGGAATAAGGAAAAGGGGAGCTTTTTATTGCTTCAAGAAAGGTAATCAATTGTACGTTCGAAGGATCCTTGAAACTGAAGTCCATACGAAAAAGTTAATAAAAGATCCATACTACAACTGTGACAAAATGAATGCGATACTTCAGGCACAAGCAGGAGAACATGCAAATTTCTCCCTTACATCAGTGATAGACTAAAAATGAGATTTCTTGGCTAACTAGTTGCAGGTTATATTGTAGTTTGTCATACGAGTATAAAAAAAATAAGTATCAGCGATAAGTAGTTCATATATAAATTTATTGTTGTGGAAGGACATCTGATTTGTATGGCCTGTTTTAGCTTCCCAGATAATAGGCTGTAATTAGGAAGGGTGTATCAGTAAATAAAATGTTATTGTATCTGTTTTGGAGCTTGTAAACTCCGTGGCCGTTGATGATAGTTGGTGAACGAAGCAACCAACCCCAAGTATTTTTTTTTCTTTTAGAGCCATGAACGGTTTCGGGCTACCATGCCCATTTCCTGATAACTAATATTTTCGTTCCATAAATGTTTTGAACAACATTATGACACCTACTCTCAGGCTGCACAAGAATATACGAGTATTTAATGGCATTTTATAAGTGGTTTCAGTAATAAGTATACACTAAAGTGCTTTCATTTTTAGATATAATACGAAATAGGTGTGTTCAATTACATAAGTTCCGGTCGAAAGCGATTTGTTTTGTTAAGATCCACGTGGTTTCCCAGGTCGATGTATGAACACATGTTGTTGAAACTGGATAAGGTAACTCGACACCAGTTATAGCACAATAATGAAAAATTCAAAAAGTATGGCTGGCTGCATCATTCACCAACTAAATAACGGCTATTGAGGATGAACGGGTTGCCATTCATAAGCAGATTTTTAGACACCCTCTGTAGAATTCAAGCCATTATAAAGGCGACGGATGGATACCACCTATATTAATGTCCACTAACACGTGTCTAGATACTTCTGATGAGATAGTGTAGGAGTGAGTAATATCACTTACGCAGGGAAATAGCTTTTGAATGGTGATTCTTTGTGATAAAATCGTTTTATTTCTCGCATATAAAGCTAGTAACAAGTACCAGTATATTTCAAAATTCGACAGTGGCTTTTCCGAGGTCTACCCTGACTGCAGTTTACCTTTATGCAATAGCGCCCCTCACACGATTAGCAGCGGTTTATTGCAGAACGCTGGAGCAACGAAGGGTCTCTAGCGACAGGAGAAAAAGTGGATGTTACTGCCGTTTTGAAGAGGAATCGAAGGATAAAGACACAGAATTGTAGGCACGTATAACTGACGCGAATCTGTTGTAGAATTATGGAACATGTTTTATGTTAAGGTATTATGACGTATCTGGAGAAGGAAAATCACTATAAAAATCAACGTGGATTCCAATAGAGATCTTGCGATACTCATTCCGTTCTGTGTTCACGTGAGGTCCATAGCGCTATATATTAGGACCGTAATGTTGATGCCGCACTTCTTGATTTCAGGAAGGCAGTGGACGCCGTCCCGCCCTGCCACTATTTGAAAACAAAAATTGGAGCTTACCAAATATAGGGTCATAATTGTGACATGATTCAAGATTTCCTTACAGACTGAACCAAGGCACGTCACTTTTAACAGAGAGGTAAAGATAAATTCCGGGGTAGGAAGTGTGGTGGCACCGTTACTGTTTATAACGAACTACACTGAAGAGCCAAAGAAAGTGGTACACCTGCCTGATATCTTGTACGGCATTTGCGAGCATTCAGAAGCGCCGCAACACTACGTAGCATGGATTCGACTGATGCCTGAAGTGGCGCTGGAGGGAACTAACACCATGAATCCTACAGGGCTGTCCATAAATCCTTAAGAATACGAGGAGATGGAGATCTCTTCTGAGCAGTACGTTGCAAAACATCCCAGATGTGATTAATAATGTTCATGTCTGTGGAGTCTGACGGCCAGTGGAAGTGTTTAAAAGAAAAATGTTCCTGGAGCCACTCTGTAGCATTTCTGGGCGGGTGGGGTGTCGCACTTTCCTGCTGGAACTGGCCAAGTCCGTCAAAATGCACATTGGACATGATGTCGAAGATCTGATGTTTTACCCGATTCCTGACATTTATGGTACACTTTTGAAATGGTCTTACGGAAAATTCCGCACATCATCGCTACCTCAGAAATGTTATGTCCAATCGATCGTGCGCCGACCATAACACTACATTCAAACTCACTTAAATCTTGATAACCTGCCATTGCAGCAGCAGTAACAGGCCTAGCAACTGCGCCAGAAACTTGTTGTCTTATGTAGACGTTGCCAACCCCAGCGCCATATTCTACCTGTTTACATATCTCTGTGTTTGAATACGCATGCCTATTTCAGTTTCTCTGGCGCTTCAGTGTAAATGATCTTGCAGAACGCGTCGAAAGCTCCTTAAGACTGTTCACATGTATTACGGTTGCCTATAAGAGAGAAGCAACAACAAAACGCAGTATGGATTTCCAGAATGACCTGCAGAGTATTAATGAATGATGCAGGCTCTGGCAGTTGACACAGAACGTAAATGAATGTGTTATGTTGTGCCTACATAGTAAAACAAGTCCACTACTTCACAACTTAATTTTTGATGACAAACGGCTGGAAACGGTATCTACCGTAAAACATCTAGGAATAATTATCCATAGCGACCTTCAGTGTAATGAAAAGTAGATCTCAACCTGAGACACATAGGAACACTCATAAGGAAATGTAAGCCATCCAAGAAGGACATGGCTTACAAGGCACTTGTTCGACAGATTCTTGAATATTGTTCATCCATTGGGATCATTAACAGATAGAATTGATGAAAGAGGTAGAGAAGACCTAACTAAGAGCAGCGAGTGTTTTCAAGAGATCGTTTCATCGGTGCGAGAGTGCTACAGAGGTGCAAAACACCCTGGAGTGGTAGATTATTGATAGAAATACTCCGACACACTTTTGATTGAATTCATTAATAGTTACGTGTTAACATCATCTGAAATAAACATGCCAGCACGAGACGTCAGACAAACAGCTCATATTTGAGCGTCCAATACAGACCTGCTTGCAATTCACTCTAACTAATTCATCAGATGCAAGTAAATGTGTAACTTCAATGTTCAGAACTGGAAAGCGCACTATGTTTTCCTTCTCCGTAGAAGTTTATGAAAGTTCGATGTTTCGGACTGCTACTTTGAAACGAGATACATCTCGTTGGACACTATTTGCAGTGAGTGTTTTGTCTGGTACGGTGCCCTGCGGCGTCTGCTTTGTAGTTTGGTACTCGACTCCACTCAGCTGACTTAGGTAAGTGACAGGCCGTCGCAGTTTGACAGCACTATGTTGCAGTAGTGTCCTGTGGCATACGCTACAGGACAAATACTCCCAGTTTACTCAATGATTTATAATAGGCATAGCTTTCATGTCTGTGTATTGGAAATGAACCGTCATAAAAATGTGTTATTTTATTTTTCCTGTCAGTTGGGAACTTCATAAAACATGAGCAATACAGGATTTATGTGATCAGTGGGTAAGCACTACGTCAGACATATGCAAAAACATTAATGTGGTAACCTCAGGAAGACCGATGATATTGTTTACTCTGTATTACATGGTATAGCGTTTTGGACATAATCAGGAATTCCATGAGACTTGAAAGCCACATAATGAAGACAGCATCACATTCCATGTAAGATTTTGAGAAGAAAAGTTCGTGTAGATAATCTGGCTGCTATTCAGCATTATGTGGACACTAACCAGGATATTCTCACATTGAGCCCGGTTTTGTCACCAACACTGCTGAAGTAGAGTGACTGTTCACTTAAAATAACGGATACTATGACGTTTTATTTGTCTGAGAGACTGGAATACCTGTGCGGAGTGGGACTAACTGAAAAACAGGAAGGTTCAAAGCAGATATCCACATTTCATGACGTGTTTCTTCGTCAGCATGAAAGTGTCACAGATAAGCTCATGAAACTTCTTTGAGAGGTTACAATAAGAGAGCCTTATTAATAAAATTGCAAGATAGCACGCATAGAAAACGAGTGAATGTATATGAAACGTGCTAGCTCAATACGCACGCCTGGAAAGTTGTTCTCGACTTGGAGGTAAGCCGGTCTAGAATCCTGGTGTCAGATGAAATTTCTCTGACAGCATTTTGCTCATGTCAAGGACGGTAACATGAAGCCGCTAATCATTACTATGTCCTGGGTTAAATATCAGACAACTCTGCAGTGTCTGAGAGCGTGAGAAACCCTTCATGGTGATCTGTCGATTGCACAGGAACTGTAACTGGTCGTTTATGGGAGTCCTGATTAACTGTCAGAATGGCCATTTCTTAAATCAGGATACAATTCTCTCGTTACTTTGTTAATCAAATGCCCCGGTGTCTAGCTGCAGTACATCTAGAGAGTTGTGTTTGAAGAAATACAGATCCATCACACTTCGCCAAGAGTATTTACAGGGGAATCCTATCCGGGATCTCGCCACACAGAGGATGTCACTCAAACAACCTCAGTCTGGTCTCATGAAGAGCAAGGTGGAGCTCCGACGAATGGATTTCGATATGGAGCCTGTATTTTGTGAATGGGACAGAGTATGGCAACTCACTTTTTAGAATGAGTGTTCCAATGCGGTTTTTACAAAGGGGACAGATGCTTCTCACTTCAACTTGACAAAAAAAAGTGAGGGCGTTCTTTTTTTCAGTCCTACCTGGGAAACGAAAGTGGTCATTGCATGTTGAGGGAGTAGTCCCACTGTATTTACATGATCATACCAGAATTCCGCTCTATGATCAAATGAAAGGCGAAAGCATCCTTACTCTAGTCTCATGTAAGCAACACCCACCACGTTTTATTACTCCAGTGAGGTAGGATTTCTGTCCATAGCACCTCTATAACTAAACTTTCTCGACATATAATGGACTTCCATTAACTATAATTGGACACAGCATTTGAAACGTCCGTGATGAGACACTATGTTAGTTGTATAAAACCATCCATTAACGTTCCGTCCCTATCTGCGGGAGATGCCTGTGCAGATATATCGGCAGCCTGCATCGGAAGGTCAAGGGAGGCGCCAACTTGTAAGCATATTTTTCTATGCTAGGCATAAAGTTTCGTCACGTGATGACGAATGAGAGATTACCTTCATCTGGCGACGTAATTCATGATTAAGAGAGTTCTACTGGGACTCTAAAAATGGAGACAGTGAAATAAACGTACGGGAGAGCGCCGCTATCATACGGGCCTCTACGGAGAAGCAATAGAGAAAGGGAGGAACAGTCTTGCCCTACATATAGCTCATAATGCGCCCATAAATTTGGATTCCCCTTACGTTTTGAATGGATTTACTAAATTTATGTCTAAAGATAGTTACCACAGAGCGGCACGAAACGTCGGTAACAGTTTTATACATCGAACATAGCTTTCAAGTCCGGATATCTTGAGGCAAACACTGGCCGTGATATCCTTCATTCTCTTATGTAATCAGACAGACTGCTACTCATGCAGCCCGTGTCCTGGTGTAAGTCTTTCCACTAATTCTGTGTCAACAGTCTGTTTGACTGTCGATGGTGTTTTATGCTCGAAAAACTTACGGATGTGCTTATTTACGAACTGGAAACCCTCCATAGTTGCACTTTTCAGTGCGATATGGTCATCCAGTTCCTTGACATGGATGCTTTTGACAATTGAGAGGACAATTTTAGTGTTATTTATGTTTATGATGGTGGACAGGAGTGAGGGAGTGAAATCAGATCAACTTCTCTCCAATATGGCAAATGAGGCGTTGAGTACATCTCCATCCGACGTATGGACCATCATGAGAGCAGCATATATGTTCCCCCCATAACACCCTGTCAGGTGGTGTGGAATTTGATACAGGAGACTTCTGTATATCATGATAATTAAATTATTGAGTATCGTTATTTTAAAAGTGAATTTTCTTTTCATTCTAAAGTTCCGTTAGACGCTAATTTTAGTTGAGGTGGTTGAAAGGGAATGATTGCAGTTGCTAATATCTGATAGAACTCAGGAGCAATGGTCTCTCAAGGATTGGGAACGATATAAATGCACGACATAATTAGTATTAAACAATAAATTGGATATCATTTATATTTGACTATGAAAGCATGAGAACCTGTTTAATAACAGGAAAGCAGCTGCACGAATTTCAAGAGCTCTGATGGCAAGCAATGAAGGTAAGGTAGAAAAGCGGAAGTAATAAGTATATAGGGTCTACACAAAAAGTACAGTCATGTGATGGAAGGAGAAGAAAAAGTGAATGACGATGAGATGGGAGACACCATACCAAGAATCGAATCTGGTAGACCACTGGCGTCTGGAATAGACAAAGTTTCCTCGCAATTAGTGAGATCCTTTGTAGACTGTGGTATGAGAAATCACTCAAAAACTATTCAAAACCTTTAAAACCTATTCAAAAAAGCAGCTACTGACAGGTGTGACTATTACTGAAACACCAGTTTAATAACACATGAGTGCAAAGTACTGTCACGATCTAGAAAATCAACTGAACCGAATGAAAAGTGCTTGGAAAGAAGTTGTAAGACGATCGTCAACAAAAGTGGAACATGTTTTAAACGGCTCTAAGCGCTATGGGACTTAACGTCTGAGGTCATCAGTCCCCTATACTTAGGACTACTTAAACCTAACTAACCTAATGACATCACACACATCCATGCCCGAGGCAGGATTTGAACCTGCGAGCGTAGCAACAGCGCGATTCCGGACCGAAGCTCGTAGAACCACTCGGCCACAGTGGCCGGCGTGAAGCAATGGTAATGGAATGCACTCAAATGCAATCACACCATGCTGACGGAATCAGATTAGGAAATGACACACTGAAAGTAGTGGATGAGCTTTGCTATACTGGAAGCAAAACAACAGACGAGGGCCGAAATAAGGGAGGAAATAAAATGCTGACTGACCAAAAGAGATATTTACTAACTCTGATTGTAGTGACTGTAAATTTAAGTGTTAGCATATCTTTTGTGAAAACATATCTCGGGAGCGGTGCGCTTGGAATGTGAAACAGAAGAAAGTTAAAGATTAGATGGATAGGTCGGATAAAACATAAGCACATGCATAACCGAATAGAAAATCAATTTATGGCACAACTTCACTAAAAGTCACTAGAAGAAGCGATTGGTTGCTGGGACACATCGAGAGGCATCAAAGTTAATGGAGGAAAAAATATATATGTTTCCATTGACACTGTGATGCCTCTGGATGTGTCCCAGCAACCGATCGCTTCTTTTATTTGTGTGTATGCGTGCGTGTGTGTGTGTGTGTGTGTGTGTGTGTGTGTGTGTGTGTGTGTGTGTGAGAGAGAGAGAGAGAGAGAGAGAGAGCAAGGCTTCTGGGGATGGATGCGGTGGAGTTACAAAGTGCAGAGTGAGACCAACGTTTACTTCACTAATCATGTTCATATGGATTTGTAATGGTAGTTATGATACTTGGATGGAGTAAACTAACACAAAGAGCTTCCTAAAAACAGTTTCCATGCTGAAGACCACCTCACCCGCAAAAATAAATAAATAAAGAAATAAAATAATAATAATAATAATAATATTTAAAGTGAAACCCCTATCTTCATTAAGCTAGCTCAACGTTAAAGTTTCATGTAGCTGTACTGGGTTAGTTGCACAAATAAACTCTCAACAGTAATTTGTGGAACGAACGTAAAGTCTAGCCTGATCTCCCACGATTATGAACTGGAAGTGGAACTAATTTGCCCTGTTTCAGTTTTCATTTCTGAGTATAAATTTCCCAGAAATGTGAATTCATGGTACATCTCTACCTGTAATTAATTAATGCTATATCCCAGGAACGGGAAATTTTAGCAGATAAAATATCAAGCCGCCAACTGCCTGTGATCACACTGGGTTCAACACAGCAAGCTACGTACGTGATTTGTCAGTAATTACTGGTAATTTAACTGATTGCAGTGAAGCGTATTACAGTCTGATAAATGAACGTAAGTCGACTCCTTGCAATAGCAGTGTTTTCGATGTTATGTAGCGACTGGAAAAACATTTAAAAACTCCTCAAAAGTTTCATTCGAAAAATGATTTGCCGTTACGTGTATCGTATTCATGCGTCATACTGTTAATTTCACATTAATAGTACTTCACGCGAATTAATGTTCATTAAATTTTTTGTCGAAATGATGAGGAGTTACACAGAATTTACTGAAATGTGGCAAACATACAGACGTACCTGCACGTGTCCCTGCTTGATCACGACATAGTGATATTCATATATACAGATGGTGGTAGTATTGCGTAAACACCGTATAAAAGAGCAGCACACTGGCGAAACTGTCATTTTTACTCAGATAATTCATGTAAACTTGACTGAGCTCGCATCACATGAATTAACAGACTCTGAAATCGGAATGATAGCTAGAGCTTGACGCAGGGACGTCGTTAGGGAATTCAATATTCCGAGATTGACAGTGTCATGAATGCGGCTAGAAAACCAAATATCAAGTCTTACCACCCACAACGGACAACGCAGTGGCTGACGTGCGTTATGTACAAACCGAGATCAGTGGCATTTGCGTAGACTTGTTAGTGCTAACAGACAAGCAACACAGCGTTAAACAACCGCAGAAAACAATGTGGAACGTACGACAAACGTATCCGTTAGGACAGTGCAGCAAAATTTGATGTTAACTGTTAATCGCCTGTGTCTTTGGTAACAGCATGACATCGCCTGCAGCGCCTCTTTTGGGCTCGTGATTATATCAAATGGATCCTACACGACTGGAAAACCTTGGCCTGGTCACATGAGCTCCAATTTCTAAGAAATGGTGGTAGGTTTCGAGTATGGCACAGATCTCACAAAGTTGTTAGCAGAGCACGTTCAAGTTTGTGATGGCTCGCTAATGGTGCGCGCTGTGTTTCTGTGTAATGCATTGGGTCCATGTGAACCGATTATTACTGATAATGGTTATGTTTGGCTACTTGGAGACCATTTGCAGCCATTCATGTACACGTTTACAAACAACGATGGAATCTTTATGAGTCACAAAGCCACTTGTCACGTAGCCCTAATTGATGTCGACTGGTTTGAAGAACATTCTGGGCATTTCGAGCGAATAATTCGGCCACCAGACATGAAACTATCGAAATTTATGTGACATTATTGTGAGGTCTTTCGGTGCACGAAATCCAGCACCAGTAACACTTTCGGAATTATGGACGGTTATAGAGCCATCATGGCTCTATGCTTATGCAGGTTACTTTCAGCGACCTGTTGAGTACATGTCACGTAGATATGCTGCACTACCCCAGCCAAAATGAGGTCCGATAAGATATTAGAAGGTAACCCATGACCGCCACCTCAGTGCACAGTGAGGCCTATCAAGAAGACAAGGTGTCTCCTCTCTGGGGTGTAGAGGTTTCCCCGTGCGATTCGTCATCTATAGTGTAAACATGGGATGACTGCAAAGGTAGTGAATAATGTAGACTACTTACACATAAGGAGCGACAGTCTTTTTGGCAGGGTACAAGGTCTTCGTAAGTATATCCGTTCGATCTATTCCACCCAATATTGTGGGATAATTACGTACAAGAAGATACGAATACATGGGATAGGATGCACTGAGTGGAAAGTTATCTACAAATTATTCAGAAACCAGTCCGTAGTTTTGAAAGAGGGAGGAAATGAGAAGCAGCCGGTGGTATAAAAGAAGTGAGGCAGGGTTGTGGCCTATCTCCAATGTTATACAGTCTGTAAACAGGGCGAGCAGTAACGTTAACTTCAGCGATATTTGGGACAAGGATTAAAGTTCAGGGAGAAGAAATAAAAACTTTAGGTTTTTCGATGACATGGCAGCTTCTTCATAGACGGCAAAAGATAATTCATGTTGTCACAAAGTAGTAAGGAAGTCTTAGGTAGTGTAATAAGTGATAGCGGCAAAAGTAAAAGGATACAAAATTCAGACTAGCAACATTAATAAATGAATGTTGGACTCAATAAGGTTCCCTTCCTGTGTAGCGACCGTGGAATATGAAATTGTAAAAAATGTAGCAACCAGTCGCGGAAACAAAATTTCTTTATCTTGTTACAAATCGATTTCGACTCTTTATCAGTCACCATCGGTGCATTTTTCTAACCGATACATGCAATAAGTAGAAGTACTGTCATTGGCAGATTTCTATCATGTAGAAATAAGTATTGTGTTAATGAGTTATATAAACTATTTGTACATTGTGAAGCCAGATATGAAGTATAAAGCGGACAGTACGAACTTTTCACTCGGCAGCAGAATGTGTGCTGGTATGAAATGCCTTTGGAGAGTACAACTGTTTGATCGACCGAGAATCGAACCGGGACCTTTGCTTTCTTCGGATAGGTGTTCTAACAACTCGAAATCGGAACCTTTGCCTTGCTCCGGTAAGTGGTCTACCAACCGAATACTTGCCGGCAAAAGGGAAAGATCCGGAGTTTGAGTCTCTGCCCGGCACACAGTTTTAGTCTGCCACGAAATTTTGCGTATAATACGGACGATGTTAAATACAGACGAAAAGATAACAGATATTTGAAGTGGAAGGATGGGATAATCAACGAAAAAGTAGTGAGTGGGACGAAGAGAACCGAGCTTCTTGAGGCTAATTCAGTTAAAAAAAAAATTAGACGAGAGACACTTACCGAGGTATCAGTAATCTGCGGAAGGCGTGCAAGGCTTGAATACAGTAAACAGATCAAGGCGGAAGCAAATTTCAGTAGTTACGAATGTCACAGGGTAGTCTACTGTGGGCAGCTGTATCACAACATCATCATCACTTGTCACCACCATAGATGCTCTACTTTCAATCTCTTCTATGATAGTGCCCAATGCTCAGCCAAGACACGCACCCAAACTGCGATTCCATGGCCATTTCCTCATCGATCTTGGCGACTTACAAAATTCTTTCACCAAGTCAGTGGCTTAAAAATGGGTCACATGGCTCTGAGAAGTATGGGACTTAATGTCTGGGGTCATCAGTCCGCTAGAACGTAGAACTACTTAAACCTAACTAACCTAAGGACATCACACACATCCATGCCCGAGGCAGGAGTCGAACCTGCGACCGTAGCGGTCGATCGGGTCCAGACTGGAGCGCCTATAACCGCTAGGCCACTCCATCCGGCCAAGTCAGTGGCGAAACACTTCTCTGATGTATTAATGAGTTAAACATAAGAAATATAATGCGTCTGATTCAAACTGTAATAGCGTCCATGATCTTGAAGTCCCAGGACGGAAAGTCAGAATTACTAGAGTTGGTAGAATTATTTGAAGAAGTAGGTTCTTACAGACGTGCTTGTGTTCCGAATTTCATTTCGGATTATCTATTCTTGATTCATAGTTCATATTATCATAGAGGCCGAGACGGAATTTTGCTTTATTTTAGTAAGTGACCAATAAAATCTGTAGGTAATTAACACCAATCATTACAGAAATTATGCTGATGACTGCGCATCAAACCGGGTGGCATCAGTGTCTAACACATATATTATGTGTTTCTAATCCCCGACGTAAACATAGGTGTGTTGAAAGAGTAACGCGTGTATCGGTCTGTGGCATCATAGCTAACGTAATGCAGTTGTTTCGTTTGAAAGATTGTATAGTCGGGATGATTCTTAGCTATGTTCCATGTAAGTCTATTCAGTCGTTTAAATTTCATCAGCTAAATTATTCAAAACTTTTTTCGCTAGCACTTTCGTTTGATATACGCTACTTAAAACATAAGAATTACATCAGGTTACGCAGTAACAGATTGTAGAGCTCATAAATAAAAGTCAGTGAGAACCCATGTTTGTCTTTTACCCGTTGACCAACAATAATGATTTTAGTCATTTGAAGTCGCCCATGTCACCACCTACAAAACAGAAGGAGGGCCATTGTTAAGTTAACTGTAAAAGATAAACATGTGCTCTCCACGATATTTTTATAGTTCTTTTTGAGGTTAACAATTCAGTACGAAATCAAATGATTTTGCCCTCATAGCTTAGGCAGCTTATTGCTAGTCAGCACAATGGCCATCCACTTATCTCCGATAGGATTTATCATTATCGCCACTGTTTATTTCTTATGTTACCTGAATTGGCTAAGTCTATATACTGATACATAGTCGATGAAGATACATCTGAATCAGAAAAAGAAATGCGTAAATCACGTAAGTGACGATGGTAAAATGTGATGATAGTGTTTAATGCATTTTAATTACTAACAGCATTGCATTTCAAATAGTGATAGCAGCTCAAACACCACGTACTGTACTGCATTGCGAAAATTTTGCAACTGTAATAATATTTATGGAACTACGTCTAATGTCAGAGTATGCAGATTTAGGCAAGACAAGATCTCGTGTCGCAATTTCGTGTCCGATAAGTTGTTTATGTGTATGTGTGAACTGAGTGTCGACTGGACCACGTCTGTTAGTAAAATATGAATTTTTAAAAGAATGGATTAAGGCTCAAATTAAAAATTTAAGAAAGCTGACGATACAAGAACTTCAAATGTTTAAAAAAAAGGTGTTGATGCATTGCTCCTATCAGTTTAATATACGTAGATATATTTTTATCCAACAATCTTCACATCGGAGGACTGCTAAGTAAACAAAACTAATGTAGACTATATCTAGGAATGACAAAATATGAAATTTAAATACGAGTAAGCTGCCTAGGCTATGTAAGTAAATATCAAAACAACAACATAAAATTGGCGAGTCTAAGTCTTAATTTACTTTCAAAATCGCTTAATGTAGACACAGCCGTGAACTACGCCTGCCTTAACGCGACTGCCCGTTAGGGTCGCCGCTGTGGATCGCGCTCCGCATTGCGTGCAACGTGCGACTCACGTCCGCGGTTAAATAGAGCGTGAGTTAACCAGCTGTCATTAAACCACTGCAGGAGATAGGCTTTGAAACTAAGTTCGTAGGTAATTATGCAAATATTTGATACAAAATAAACAGATAACTCAGTTCTTTAACAATGGTAGGCTAATTAAAGACAGATTAGCTTTAATATTTTATATAAAAGTAATCTAACTTCAGTAGCCATTTAGAGGTGTGGATGCGGGACCTTCAGGACTGGAAGACATGACCCAAATAGAAGAGTGTTATAGTCAGAAATAATTAAAGTATGCTGTTCTAGATAGGGTAGCTGCTAATAACTTGTTAGCGGTCCCCGGCCTCTACGACGCTTGGATCACATTATTACTATTAATTTTAAATTTGGAGGGGCAATACAGATTATTATTTTCTTACTTTTTAGAGGTTTTTGTGTCATTTTTAAATTGTAATTTATGTTTTGGAAATTCTACTCACGTTCGAAAGTAGCATACCTGTTAATGCTAACTCGTCGCATAGCTGTCCTCCTATGAGATATCGGAGTACGTTGACAATAAAGGAAATGAATGAGAAGTAACTTCACAACATTAAAATGAAAGACATTCTCCTAACTATCTAGCAGCTACAAGGAACTGTGTTTGATAAGTGTCATACAGTGTAATGGTGAGGGACAAATCTAAATATGTTTCCCCGAGCCGCTGTGGACTGCACTGCGGTTCGCTCAGCTGAGTAATGAGCAATATAGGCTGTGGTTTCCTAAGCCTCCGTTAACAAGCAGACGTAGTCTGTGCTTTAGTATCTGGCGTCCAGATACGCCTAATGCCGTGGATGAAGGTGTGGTTGACCAGCTTAATATTAGGAATCGAAAAATTCCGTACTCGGGAGTCTTCTAGTGATCAAGCTCGAAAACTTTTTCCATTCTGTGTAGAAAGCTTTTGCTTTCTGTATATGACAAAATCTTTTTAGTCGTCTCCAAGGTCCAATCTACTGAAATAACTTTGATTTCTTCTTGACCACTAAGTTAATTACCTCTTATGTCCGCCATTATTGTGAGGTTGGATCCTAGAGTGCAGACCATCTTAAAATTCTCTCTCTGCACGATATATAAATAGGCGCATTTAAAAAGACGTCTGGCCTTCGCTGTCAACGATATTTGTTTCTGCCAGTTAATGATGATGTTTGGTTTGTGGAGAGCTCAACTGCGCGGTTATTAGCGTCCGTACAAATTCCCAACCTTTGCTCAGTCCAAGCTCGCCACTTTCAAGGATGATGATGAAAATGATGAGGACAACAGAAACACCCAGTCATCTCGAGGCAGGTGAAAATCCCTGATCCCGCCGGGAATCGAACCTGAGATGCCGTGCTCGGGAAGCGAGAACGCTACCGCGAGACCACGAGCTGTGGACTTCTACCAGTCAAATGGGGTATATAACATTGAGTATTGTTATACATTATTTACAATTTGTAATTTTACTGGCATTTCTCTTAGTTCAACGAATTAACATAAAAATTGTAATAATGAAGGTAACAGACTATAGTGTGCCTCACTGGTCTGCTTGCACTGTATATGGTTTCCCGCTCATATTCTATGCAAATAACTGGATGCTTCGTAGTAAAAGGCAACTGAGACTCTTCTTCTTGTTCATTTTCTGTCAAGTCCGATGAAGTGAGGTATACATTTCTTACATACTGTTATTTCTATTCTGGAGCTTTCTATTATTGTTGTGGCTATCGAATTCTGTTAATGTAAGAAGTGACGTGACTGGAAGACAAGGGGGGAAACTATATTAAGAGAAATGTTTAAGACAAATCGAAAGATGTATCAGGCGGACATCACAAAGTGGCCCAGCGTTCAAATGGTTCAAATGCCTCTAAGCACTAAAGGACTTAACATCTGAGGTCATCAGTGCCCTAGACTTGGAACTACTTAAACCTAACTAACCTAAGGACATTACACACATCCATGCCCGAGGCAGGATGCGAACCTGCGACCGTAGCAACAGTGCGTTTCCGGACTGAAGCGCCTAGAACCACTCAGCCACAACGGCCGGCGGCCAGCGCTCCAGATTAAATCTAACTTATTGCAAACCTGCTGAGGAAGCGGCGGTGAAGTAATGACTAAATGAGGATATCATCATCGTGCGCCAAGGCCACTCGCACATCCTGGCGTATAACAATAATATTGGAGAATATCGTAGGACAGACTTCAGCAATATCTTCGGAATGGCCAGGGAAAACCTCTTTATAGGAAAAATTCTTTGAAAAGTCCTTGATAAAACATCATACGAGCGGTGCAGCGGGACTGAACAGTCATTATATGGGAGCAGAAGAAGCAGTATGTCAGTGAAGTTTCGGAGACACTCTAGAGAGACAGTTTAATGCTGCTTCAGTCAAAACTGATAAATGTATGCATTCAAGGGAGGACAATTGAGTTTCCGATAAGTATTTAGCATTTTCCTGCCTATTAGAAAAGAGCAAGGTCTGCAAAGTTTGTTCCTGATAGTAGCAACGGCTATTAGTTGAAATTTTCTTTGTGGTTAAGTATTTGACTGTGTATTATCTCGTCTCTACAGTAAAAGGTAGAACGGGAGTTGCTGAAAAGTACTAGCATAGAGAGTGGTTGAGTGTACTCATTCATTAACGAAGACATAAAGCAACTATAACACATGTCTGCGAATAAGGCTGAAGTGTTGGGAAATAAATTGTTCTTAAATTATTCCTTAAATGCTTCCATCCTTATTCACTCCCTACAAAGGAAGTAAATTTTACCTCTCTGTTCCAAAATCACCTGTGCTAAGCATCCAACGAGGCTTTGTCCCTCTCACTCTGTATATGGTAACTTCGTGGACGTCACCCCACATTGTGGTCTATGTTTTGACTGTGCAATGCAGGCCTCACGTTCGTCAAATGGTGGTGACAGGATCTGTTCTGGGAAATTGCATATAGGTTCTGTGGTCCTGCGTTTGGAGAGTGTTGCAAAAAGGGATTCGAGAGTCGAGAATCAGGACACAAGAGTGCTGGATGAGAAGCTGCTAGGCTCTCGGAATCAGCCTCTGTACTGCAATACAGCAAGAAGATCGACGCTCATGCCTACAAAACAGGTGAAAGGAAACACAAAACATTCCAAGAGCCCAGCAGGGACTTAGTAAACTTGTACAGGGCAAATAAATTGCGGGTCAGCTCAGAAAATGATCACACACTTGTAGAAAGAACTACAAGGGAAACCAGAAGATTTACAGCATTATCAACACAAAGAGTTCATTTAAGCGACAGGAGGAATTGTTTTAGGACTCTGTGTGCAACATTACATTAACATAATATCCCTGGAGTTAATAGTTCTAATGTAAGGGGTTTCATTGCAAGGGATTGCCTTGTGTTAGTGAATAAGTCGTATAGCGAGATGATGTGAGGGAACGTCGGAGCTCAGGTAGCTCATTCAGGACGTGAACAAAGACAGAACAGATCATATACCACTGCAATTTCAATACACGTAGCAAACCAAACTGTCTGGGCTAGTGTGATAAAGTTGTATTAGTCTTGGAAAAAAATTCAGATAAGTACACCGTAGACTCTTCTATCTGCAGGATGCTTCAGGGTAGACTCATGGGAAGCAATTGCAACATGCATAAATTTAATGGATGAATCACCTAAGTAATTCAGAGGTCACAGACTGACAGAGGCAGATAACTGCAAGGGGCATCAGAACTGCTGTGTACAGTTGTATGGGCTTGCTTCATACGGGGCCTAGCAGTTGACAGTTGTAGGAAGCTGGGTGAACACATTAACTTATGTGATGCAGTGGACGTAGCAGTGCAATGGGAATATGCGCCATTCTCCATGAAAGAGGAGAATCCATTCGTAAGAGCAGTCCTAAGGATATTGGAATACGATGTAGCACAGGAGGAAGACGTTAAATCTGTGGGCATACGGTATGGAAAGGGAAATGAGCGTTTGGCGTCATTGGCCGGGAGGCCCCTTGTGGGGCAGGTCAGGCCGCCACGGTGCAATGTGGCAATCGACGCCACATTGGGCGACCTGGCGCCGGATGGGGATGACATGATGCTGAAGACAACACCCAGTCCCTGAGCGGAAAAAATCTCTGACCCAGCCGGGAATCGAACACGGGCCCGTAGGACGGCAATACGTCCCGCTGACCACTTTTTTTTTTTCAATTTATCCGTCATAAAATTCCACAGTAGTACAACAATTCCCACTGACATTTAATACGAACTAAAATTAATTACATGTTCCTTGACATTCAGCTATCGGGGTAGACTGGGCAGTGGGTAACATAGTTAGAGACTATGGGAAGCCAAGGAGGAAGTGTGCGACGGGTATCAGTGCCCTCGAAGAAGGCCAAATGTAAAAGAATATTCACTAGTGAAGAGAGCAAAAGGAGTGGGCATCAAGCACACAACTGTTAACTCCTAGAGTTACAGGTGAAGCCGATATGAGCACTTTAACCACATAGCAAGAAAGTAAAAAGGGAAATTAAATGTGTGGATCATAAAATAGTCCCATGTTATCATGACGAAATGACCAAAACGTAATCAAGGTATAGAAAATACATTGGGATCTGTGGTCAGCTATTGATAACACAGGCAAAGTACCAGCGAAGCTCCAAATAGTAGGAAAAGCCTCACTTATTACCGATGATTGACCAGTGAGAAGGAACATCTTGAAGAAGCAAAAATTTGTGTTTAATAATGGCGAAAAGCAGTTAGGTACAGAGTCGAAGTATTCCGCTGTTGGCAGTGCCAGAAATGGAGAACGGTTTCACCCACTGAAATTCCGTTGAACTCCCTGTTATGAACCCATACGTAACTCTTCCACTGGTGACTAGCTTTTTCGGTACTGTGTGTGTTTCATGACTTTGACTTTGAACGATTATATCCTCATTAACCATTTTGTCAACTTGCGTACGCCCAACATAAGTAAAACATTAGACCAATTATGAAAAGCCAAGTGTTACTCCATTTTACCTCTAGCCAGTGGACATTATCCGATTTTTATACACCCAGCAGACAGAGAAAAAGACAGCATGTAAAGCATATCGTCAGTACTATGAATAAAAAAGAATGCCAAGGGGACTACAGAGAGCACCAAGTACATTTCGGATAATTATGAGTGTTGCTTTGGCAGGACTGCAAGCGCTTAGTATAAAGTATATTTGAACAGGATAACTTGCTACAGAGGTCCATTAAAAGAACATAATAGGAATCTGCAAAAAATTCTGGATAGATTAAGGACACATTGGTTAATGTTACAACTAGAGAAAGATAAATTCCTGAGAAAGCGAGTATTAATTTTATGGCACAAAACAACCAATTGAAGTGTGATGCCTGACGAGTGTAATGTGGAAAAAGTAAAGAAAGTTTGCAGGCTGAAATCCAAAAGGAAGTTGAAAGGGATTTAAGGATAGCCGGATACTATCGTTAGTTTATTTTGAACTCCAGTAAAATTCAGAATTCTTTATAGAAATTTTTTAAGACCGAAGTGCAATACGAATATAGAAATCTGCAACACGCAGAATTTGACAGAGAGAGAGAGAGAGAGAGAGAGAGAGAGAGAGAGAGAGAGAGAGAGAGAGAGAGAGATTAGTAATTACTTCCGTATTGAGCTATCCATATTTCGAGAAAATAATTATTCTGAGAAATGAGGCCAGCAGAGAAGCAATTCTCCGAGCATTTCCGTTAAAAGAGAGCATGGGTGCACATTTGTCAATCACCCATGCTTCACCGTCACTGAATAAGGATAAAAGAAAAAAACTGAAAAACTGCAATTCAGTTTGAGTTCTTAGCAATTACGTGGCCCACAACAAAGCAGTTTAGGGCGCAAGTTCGTTGAAGAAATTTTACCACAGTAATAGACCACAAGGCACCGACGAGAATATTCAGTGCTGAAGACCAATCACCAAGTTTACTAAAATGGAGGTTGTAGCTAGAGGAGTATTCATATGTTACTGTGTATAAACCTGAGCTGCTCAATGCAAATGCAAACAGAAATACAGGTCACATAAGAAAGGTAACGGAAGACGGAGAATGGGAAGAAGAATAAGAGGAAAAGTCGTGATCATGAGGGAAATTTGCAGTAATCTGTTATCAGGACGTCACGGAATGCACAAAGCTCAAACGAAATAAAGAATTATAAACAGTGATGAAAAGAGAATAATACATTAGATCGTGTGATGAATGTCAAAGCAATATATTCACAGAGATCAGGACAAGGATTCCTCTAGTAGTTACGGACACAGTGAGAACTGTATTCAAAAAATGCACCATGGACATTTTGGTCCATTACATACAACAACAACTGGCAGTCTGTAATTCTTGATACTTCTAAGATGGCCTCGAACAAGTTCACACTTCCAAGTGAGAGACAAGACGCAGTGGCAGTGGCACAAAATTTTTTTTGAAACAGTAGTGTTGTACTGAATTCTGCCAATGCTGTTGAGGTCACTGGTCTAATTTGCTTCAAGCAAAATGGTTAAGATGATGTGTAATTTGCTATAGGTCCAGAAGATCCAGATTGCGTATTTTCATCCGCGGACAAACGGGGTAACTTGAGATAACACAAAGAACTCTGGTGGTACATTTTCGACACTTCATTAGATAGGACGCTAGTAATTCTGATCTGTCAATACCATAAAGTATAGTTGTATTTTATGAGGTATCTCATAGTAGTATCAGGTACACATCATCTAAGTTACATTTAAGTTAATATATGGAGAAAAGTAAACAGTTTTTACAGAGAGGCAGCTTCAACAGCTAATTCAGTAGCCCATACACAATGACATTATGTTAGACCTTGCGGCCAGAAGCTGATTTGACCTTATCAACGGTGTCAGTACACAGACAGGTATTAGTAATCAATATGTTATCACAGCGACAATAGTTCTAAAGGTAACAAACCCTTCAAGAGCGATTGGAGAGTACTTTTAGTAGAAAGAGCACATAAGCTGTTGTTGGCATACCAGTTAGACAATGAATTAAGGTAATTATTTCCAATATGATCGATCTAAGGGACCGATCGGCAAAATGTACATGGATTTTAAAGCGCGAAAAGGAGAAATGTATGCCGGTAAGAGGATTAAGGACGGAAAATGCTGAAGCAGGAGAGACTGTTAGACTCTAGATTCAAAAGTGAACTAGAAAATTACGACAACTAAAACTAAAAGAAATTCGTGTATCAGTAAAATGATCAACACGTTTGAAATACTACTCTCACTGTCACTCTGTAAAAAAATATGTTGCCGGTAATTCGAGAAAATTCCGGTCCTTCCGTAAAATCGCTAAGCGGGTCGAAAGTTTGAAACAAGTTACCCGTTGATCAGGCTGGTATGGCAACAGAAGACAGCCAAAGGAAAGCTAAAGGTTTAAATTTCGCCTTTAGGAAATCATTCACGCAAGAGGATAGAACAAACGTACTATCGTTTGACTGTCGAACAGAATCCCTTAAGGAGGACATAGAGATGCAACTGAAAGGTGGTACAGACAAGCCGTCGTGTGATTTACTTTTGAACACATTATCCGAAAACTGCCTTGAGCAGCTAAATCGATAGCCAACGCGTAACGGAAATTTTTAGATCTGGTAGCCACTAACAGACCAGACCTCATCGACGGTGTCAGTGTTGAGACAGGGATTAGTGATCATGATGTTGTCATTACGACTATGGTTACCAAAGTTAAAAAGTCGGTCAAGAAGGCTAGGAGAGTATCCTTACTAGAAAGAGCAGATAAGCAGTTGTAAGCATCCCACTTAGTAAATAATCGACTTCATTTACTTCCGGTACCATGGATGTGGAAGAATTATGAGCAAATTTTAAACACATTGTAAATCACACATTGGACAAGTATGTGCCGAAAAAGTGGGTTACGGACGGGAAAGACCCACTGTGGTTTAACAGCGCAATTTGGAGAATGCTCAGGAAGCAAAGGCAGTTGCACTCGCGGTACAAGAAAAATCAGGAGAACGAGGACAGGCAAAAGTTAATAGAGATTCGTGCTGCTTTAAAAAAGAGCTATGTGCTAAGCACACGACCAATTCTGGTCTTACGTAAAATCGGTAAGCAGGTCGAAGGCTTCCATCCAGTCACTCACTGATCAGTATGGCCTGGCAACGGAAGACAGCAAACCGAAAGCTGAAATTTTAAATTTAGCATTTGAGAAATCTTTCACACAGGAGGATCGTACAAACATACCGCCATTAAGTCTCGTACAGATTCCAGTATGGAGGACATAGTGGTAGACATCCGTGGGGCTGTGAAAAGGCTGAATGGGTTGGAAATATATAAATCGCCAGGTCCTGATGGTATTCCAATTCGGTTTTACAGAGAGTACTCTACTGCGTTGGTTCCTTACTTACCTTTCATTTATCGCGAATCTCTTGCCCAACGTAAAGTCCCGAGCGACTGGAAAAAAGCGTAGGTGACGCCTGTATATAAGAAGGGTAGAAGGACGGATCCTCGAAATTACAGACCAGTACCCTTAACTTCGGTTTGTTGCACGATTCTCGACTGTATTCTCAGTTCGAATATAATTAATTTTCTTGAGACAGAGAAGATGCTGTCCATTCATCAGCACGGCTTTAGAAAGCATCGCTCCTGCGAAACGCAGCTTGCCCTTCTTTCACATGACATCTTGCGAACCACGGATGAAGGGTATCAGACGGATGCCATATTATTTGACTTCCGGAAAGCGTTTGACTCGGTGCCCCACTGAAAACTCCTAACTGAGGTACGAGCATATGGGATTGGTGCCCAAGTTTGTGAGTGGCTCGAAGACTTCTTAAGTAATAGAACCCAGTACTTTGTCCTCGATGGTTAGTGTTCATCGGTGGTGAGGGTATCATCTAGAGTGCCCCAGGAAGTGTGGTAGGTCCGCTGTTGTTTTTCGTCTACACTCCTGGAAATTGAAATAAGAACACCGTAAATTCATTGTCCCAGGAAGGGGAAACTTTATTGACACATTCCTGGGGTCAGATACATCACATGATCACACTGACAGAACCACAGGCACATAGACACAGGCAACAGAGCATGCACAATGTCGGCACTAGTACAGTGTATATCCACCTTTTGCAGCAATGCAGGCTGCTATTCTCCCATGGAGATGATCGTACAGATGCTGGATGTAGTCCTGTGGAACGGCTTGCCATGTCATTTCCACGTGGCGCCTCAGTTGGACCAGCGTTCGTGCTGGACGTGCAGACCGCGTGACACGACGCTTCATCCAGTTCCAAACATGCTTAATGGGGGACAGATCCGGAGTTCTTGCTCGCCAGGGTAGTTGACTTACATCTTGTGGAGCACGTTGGGTGGCACAGGATACATGCGGACGTGCATTGTCCTGTTGGAACAGCAAGTTCCCTTGCCGGTCTAGGAATGGTAGAACGATGGGTTCGATGACGGTTTGGATGTACCGTGCACTATTCAGTGTCCCCTCGACGATCACCAGAGGTGTACAGCCAGTGTAGGAGATCGCTCCCCACACCATGATGCCGGGTGTTGGCCCTGTGTGCCTCGGTCGTATGCAGTCCTGATTGTGGCGCTCACCTGCACGGCGCCAAACACGCATACGACCATCATTGGCACCAAGGCAGAAGCGACTCTCATCGCTGAAGAGGACACGTCTCCATTCGTCCCTCCATTCACGCCTGTCGTGACACCACTGGAGGCGGGCTGCACAATGTTGGGGCGTGAGCGGAAGACGGCCTAACGGTGTGCGGGACCGTAGCCCAGCTTCATGGAGACGGTTGCGAATGGTCCTCGCCGATACCCCAAGAGCAACAGTGCCCCTAATTTGCTGGGAAGTGGCGGTGCGGTCCCCTACGGCACTGCGTAGGATCCTACGGTCTTGGCGTGCATCCGTGTGTCGCTGCGGTCCGGTCCCAGGTCGTCGGGCACGTGCACCTTCCGCCGACCACTGGCGACAACATCGATGTACTTGTGGAGACTTCACGCCCCACGTGTTGAGCAATTCGGCGGTACGTTCACCCGGCCTCCCGCATGCCCACTATACGCCCTCGCTCAAAGTCCGTCAACTGCACATACGGTTCACGTCCACGCTGTCGCGGCATGCTACCAGTGTTAAAGACTGCGATGGAGCTCCGTATGCCACGGCAAACTGGCTGACATTGACGGCGGCGGTGCCCAAATGATGCGCAGCTAGCGCCATTCGACGGCCAACACAGCGGTTCTTGGTGTGTCCGCTGTGCCGTGCGTGTGATCATTGCTTGTACAGCCCTCTCGCAGTGTCCGGAGCAAGTATGGTGGGTCTGACACACCGGTGTCAATGTGTTCTTTTTTCCATTTCCAGGAGTGTATATAAATGATCTTTTGGATATGGTGGATATCAATGTGCGGCTTTTTGCTGATGGTGCAGTGATGTACGGGAAGGTGTCATCGTTGAGTGACTGTAGAAGGATACAAGATAACTTGGACAGGATTTGTGATTGGTGTAAGGAATAGCAGTAACTCTAAATATAGATAAAGATAAATTAATGCAGATGAATAGGAAAAAGACTCTCTTAATATTTGAATACTCCATTAGTAGTCTAACGCTTGACACAGTCACGTCTATTAAATATTTGGGCGTAACATTGCAGAGCGATATGAAGTGGGACAAGCATGTAATGGCAATTGTGGGAAGGCAGATAGTCGTCTTCGGTTCATTGGTAGAATTTTGGGATGATGTGGTTCTTCTGTAAAGGAGACCGCTTATAAAACACTAATACGACCTATTCTTGAGTACTGCTCGAGCGTTTGGGATCCCTATCAGGTCGGATTGAGGGAGGACATAGAAGCAATTCAGAGGCGGACTGCTAGGTTTCTTACTGGTAGATTTGATCATCACGCGAGTGTTACGGAAATGCTTCAGGAATTAGGGTGGGAGTCTCCAGAGGAATTGAGGCGTTCTTTTCGTGAATCGCTACTGAGGAAATTGAGAGAACCAGCATTTGAGCCTGACTGCAGTACAGTTTTAGTGCCGCCAACTTATCTTTCGCGGAAAGACCACAAAGATAAGATAGATTAGGGCTCGTACAGAGGCATATAGGCAGTCATTTTTCCCTCGTTCCGTTTGGGAGTGGAACAAGGAGAGAAGATGCTAGTTGTGGTACGAGGTACCCTCCGCCATGCACCGTATGGTGGATTGCGGAGTATGTATGTAGATGTAGATGACAGACCTGGAAACAAAAATGTCGCTAGGCCCAGATGGAAATAGTTCGGTTTTACACAAAATACTCTATGATATGGCCCCTTACTGTGCTTGGATTTACCGCGAAGATTCCATCCAGCGCTAAGTCCCAGGCAACGTGAAGAAAGCATATGTTACTTCTATATACAAGAAGGGTAGAAGAACGGAATCACAAAATCTCAGAACAGTACTTTTACACCGGTTCACTGTAGAATTCTTGATGATATTCTCATTTCTAAAACAATAAATTTCTTAAGATGTGAAAGTTTTTGTTCACCAAACAGCACGGTTCTTGCGAAAAATGGCTCTGAGCACTATGGGACTTAACATCTGAGGTAATCAGTCCCCTAGAACTTAGAACTACTTAAACCTAACTAACCTAAGGACATAACACACATCCATGGCCAAGGTAGGATTCGAACCTGGGACCGTAGCGATTTTGCGGTTCCAGACTGTAGCGCCTAGAACGGCTCGGCCAAAACAACCGGCTAGTTTTTGTTCAATTTACAAAAGTATTGCTAGCTATTTTGACAAATGGCTCGCCTCTGCAGATATCATTATGATCGTAAAATACCGTTTTGTATTTAGTATGTTACTGCAAGCATTTGACTCAGTTGCAAACGAACGATTGTTGACGAAAGTACGATTGTATGGGTTATAAAGCTAAAATTGTGCCTGGATATAGAGCTTTTTTGTTAGAGAGGACATTGGGTGGAAAGTCATAGAATTATGTGGAAGTAACTCTAAGTGTGCCCAGGGAAGTGAGTTGAGAGCCTTTCTTTCACAGTGCATATTAATGAACTTCGAGGATATATTCCTAGTACCCTGAGACGTTACACGGTTGTTGCAGTCATCTTTAACGAAATGCTGTTTGAAAGACGTGGCACACGTATTCAATCGCATTTTGATAAGATTTTAAAGTGGGGCAAGGATTAACAGTTTGATTTAAGCTTCGAGAAATGTGTTATTGTGCACATTACAAAAACGAGAAACGGAATATCCCATATCAACTAGTAACAGTCTGAGTCGGTCAACTCATATAAATACCTGGGTGCAACAATATGAATATTAACTGGAGCGATCACTTTGATTCAGTCAAAGGCAAATAAGATGTCAGACTATGATTCATTGGTAGTGTAGGCGCCCCGGTGGTCCCGGTCGCCTACGGTGGCCTGGATGGCCGAGTGGTGACCTCTCCAGTTGTCAGGATGCTAGGAAATGGCTGTAGAAACGTCAGAAACGCCAAAGAAGCATTACTAATTCATAACACCTTTATTCCTGTCGAGTACAATGTGGCTTGGTGATGTCAACGACCTTCCCTGACTCCTCGCTGACTCGTAGCGATGACGCAAGATCCGGGCCCCGCAGTCTTGCTAGCACAGCGCCGGTTGGCGGCAAGCTGATGCGTGTGGAGGCTCTGGGTTGGAGTCGCGGCGCTGTCGGCACGAGAAGCGTTCTCGTAGAGCGGAGTGTACTCTATCCCACCCCTTCTTCTTTCCTTCTCCTCCTGGTTGCTCGCCCGCGGTGGACGGGCGGAACGGGCTGCAGTCCCCCAACATCGTCGGCTCATCCGGTTGTGACGGCGGATGCACAGGGCCTCGGCACCGCACGATCTCGACGACAGCTCACTGATGTGGTCAGCATTGGCGGCGAGCGAGTCTGCCGCGATGTCTGCTAATCCTGTGTTGATGACTGACAGCAGCAGCAGCAGCAGCAGCAGCAGAGAGAACCTTCACGTCTGCTGCTGGATGGGCCGCCCTTACTGCAACATGACCTTAATAAAGGTTAACATGTCGATCACCGAGCTGAGTGCTCCGCAGCTACCCAGTACACATCTAACTGCAAGCCTAACTGCGAGTGCCTTGTCGCTAACAAAGCTAGCGTATTTAAAGGAAGCACGAGTGACGTCCTGACGTCATGCTCGTTTGTAATGAACGCATTCGTTTCAATTATACTGCTGATTCATCAGTAATACTCGCCCCTTAGGTGTTCTTGCGACAGAGTTACGTGTTGTTACGTCAGACGTACGCGGCATTGTGAAATGCAGTACAGCTGACGCTATACCTCTGTCTTTGCACTCTACGAATGTCTCCGTCTAACTTAAACCCGCGTGCTGTGCAATTCTCTCTCGCCATTGCACCTGCGTGACGACACATTCCGATATATGTGCAATACTCCAATCTCTTGGCTAACGTACTGCCTCTGGCTCTCGGCATAGGCAACGAAACATTGACAATATTCCACGTTTCCAACTCTTTACGATTCCGCGACACAACAGTAGGAAACTTAGGAAAAGCAATCGGTATGTAAAGAAAATTGCTTTAAAAACTCTCGTGCAACGCTTTCCTATAATACTTATCAAGAGAGTGGGCGATCCACGCTAATTAAGGCTAACAGCGAATATGGAAGGTATACAGTTAAGATTAGCACGAATGGTCACTGTTGTGTTCCACTTGCAGGAGACCATCAATGCGTTTCCGAAGAAGCGGAACTAGCAGGTACTTGAAGAAAGACGCAAACTAGTGCGACAGAGTTTCAAAAATCAAATTTAAATGAATCAAGGTTGGTTGGTTGGTTGGTTTGTGGGATTAAAGGGACCAGACTGCGACGGTCATCGGTCCCAAATCAATCAAGGAATATATTAAAAATCTCTATATATCTCTTCCGCAGAGTTCTTGAGGATAAGATTAGACTAATACAGCACTCACAGGGACGTTAAAATATTCTTCCCACGCTGTGTGTGCGAAAGAAACGGAAAAAAGATAGATCCAATTCTATATTTCGCCAAACACTTCACAGTCGTTTGCAGTGTATGAATCTTGATATAGAGAGAGATAGAGGGTGCAGCAAATAAAAGTGACCCGCAGAGCAGAGTTCCAGGGTAAAAAGAAACAGCGGAGAAAAGGAAATACGATACTAATCTGACTTGACTGTAGTAGATGTTTAAAGTGACCACCATTCTCCTCTTGTAACTTTTGGGCCCTGGTCAGCAATCTTCTGAAGGCAAATCGAAGCTGGACTGCTGGAATTGCTGCAGTCTCATCCGAAATGTTCTGCTGCATTTCTTGAGGTAGGTGAAGTTTGTTGCGATACACTTATGATTCAGGGCATCCCACATAAAGTAATCGATCACTGACGTGTCATTCCAAGGTTAGGCAAGATGTATGAGCAGTTGCTCCATCCTGTTGGAAGTAACTGTAGGTCTTTTTCTCCTCCGTTAACGCAGCCAGAAATTGTTTCAAAATGTTGGCAATGTGACGCACCGGAGACAGTGCCTAATGGAAGAAGACTGGGCCACTACAGAGACGTGCAAACACTGCACACCAACTCGCAACCTTCTAATAATGCAGTGGTGTTCCGTGGAAGCTATACTGGTTCCCCACTGCCCAGAACCTGTCATTTTGTCAGATGAGATAACAACTTTGGTGAAACTAGGCATCATCAGACATAAAGAACAGACACATGTCCAAGCCATTCATTGTTAGTGAACAGCCACTCACAAAACTGGAGGCGCCGAGGAGCATCTGCTGGTTTTAAAGCGTGAACAACAGACTCTCGGTATGGATGCACCTGGAGGTCCATCTGGAATACTCGTACACTTGATCGACGTGTTATGCTGATCGGGTTGATTTGATAGGGCTGTAAAGCATTTTCTGGTGTACTGCAGCTACATTTTCTGGTGTGCACTCATGTTATGGAAGGTTTTCTGACTTGTTCAGAACAGATACTGTATGACATGATTTTCTGACTAAACGTTGCAAGCACACTTTGCTGGCACTTTGACACCACTAAAGTTCTCAGCAAACAACTGACCACGCCGTTTCCACGACTTCGTTGTTAAGTAATTTTCCACAGCGGACACCCCTTGCTCCACTGAGTGATCTTCGTTCAGTTTTCACTGCTCCACTCAAACTGACAGGCCCACACTACTCTCGGAACCGTGTGGATCACGTAGAGGGCGTACACGAGGTGTGCTCGCCAATGGGTGTTGTTATACACATACATTCACGTCCTATCATATCCACTAGTCCGGGCGAGTTTTACTTGCCCCACCCTGTTTATGGAGTGGACATATATATTATGAGACTAGGAAGAATTGAGAAATCTTATTTCACCTAGGCCCTCTAATATTGAAGAGAGGCTGTAGTCTGTTCATAGTATCAGGTTGTTAACCCTGCTTGTATGGAGGACAGCGCCCGTGCAGCACCAGAGAGTTTCCCTTCACGGCAGCGCGATGCGAGCGTGATGGAAAGTCAACATCCGCCATGTGTCAGCAGAAGCCGGCGAACCTGGCAGAGACGCGCCCGCACCTGTTCATCCGCGGGCAAGGAACCCACGGCGACATGCCCTCACGAAGGAAGATTAGGGTGTAACATCGCGGCGACGACAATTCGAGATCATGCTCTGATTAAGGAAAGTTGTCGAGGAAAATCGGTCTTGTAGTTTTCGAAGGAACCATCACATCATTTGCGTTAGGCATTTAGCGAAAAAACGACGAAAAACGTGCAGCGTTTCCAACAAAGGAATCCCTGATTTTAAACCTAAACACGGAAACAGGCATTAGTAGAAGAATGCAACAAACCGTATGTTTATCACGAAAGATGTTTTAATTTTCACTGAATTTTCTAAATGGTCAGTACAAGTATCATTTTCATGATAGGTTGTCTTAGCTGTCGATGAATCTTCCGGGCTGAAGGATCGTGCTCCATTATTCTTTTTTGATCCTGAAGTTTTGTCCACAGCTGCGTTAGACTTTTTCACTGGTCGTCCTGCTTCCGATGAGTCGAACTGACGAACCGAAAGTCGAAGAGCGACACAAATACTGTGAGAAAGGAACGTGATCGGCAGACAAAATCTTTGTCAAGCTTTCCTTACGAGCAGTAGTCTGTCAAAGATAAAATTAATCTATCGATTTTACAGAGTTAATCGTGAATAGAAAACACCTCAGCCGTGTGAATAAATTTTTACAGTACCGGCCGTAATACAGTGAATGTTTAATAACCCAGGTGAGGGTGTTCATACTCACCATTAACATAAGTGTCAGCTGTGGAGCTCAACATGATCAAGATCCCGCAGAATTACTGGCCATATAACATTTTCACGCCGTCCTCTTTTATGCTAAAATGATCTCAGTGTTTGCATTTTTCGATGACTTCTCTCTATAGCCGTTGTAGATAAAATTTTGGTTTTGTAGACTGCACTTCATAATTTTGTGCCTAAAGAGCATGCTCTGCAAAAGTTTCTTTCTATTACTTTACATAGTTGTCAAAGACTACTGTGTTTCTTCAGCCGTGTAAATACAACTTATGCTGGCAAATGAGAGCATTTATATTTTACAAATCCAAGAGCTTAACAAATTATGTTGCCCTAAAACTGTCATCTTGTTATATTTCTGCAAAATATTTCCAATCTAACCAGCTACGTTTTTTTTATATAAAAGGTAAAACTACTGGGTTCTTCTATCACAGTTAATTTTTATCTTTGTCCTTGGATGCACTGGTATTTAGCCGTAGAACTGTATTTACTTCTTTTGATTTTCGAAAGCCTGCTTCAGATATTTGAATTCGGCATCGAGGTGTTCCGACGTGCAGTCTCTTTTGGCTTTGTGAACAACACTTACAACGATATCTCTCTTTTATTGCGGATTATAGTTGGAATTCTAGTGCAAATATCTGTCTGTGTTCGTGAATATGCAACAAAAATTATGTTCCAACCTTCCAACAACTTGACTCGTAACCGAAAATCCAACAGTATATTTCGTTGTCATTTTCCATTACCTTGGTAACTCGGATGTTGGATTTATACTTTGTAGAATACCCACAGAATTCTTCTAAGACTCATTCCCCGTGTGACTCTCCATTTTCACAGCATTTATGTCCCTCTCGGACGTCTGACACACCCTGTTGTCAAGACTCAGAGCAACCAGAAGTATCTCTGATGATCCGTGCAGACCTGGACGAAATTTCAAGAAAGAAAAATTTTCGTGGTCCACGAAGATTCACCAGTACGTAAGTAGTAACAAAAATTGTTGACAGAAGGTATTGTTCAGGGGTTTGCTTGTTGATGCGAGCTGTGTAAACCTGTCCTCTAGTGTTCACAGTTACGTTAAATCATTTCGAAGTGTCCACCTCTTTCAGTAAAGATGTGGCACAAAACTAACAATAAATTTTGCCAACACTTCTTGTGGCCTCTCAACGGAAATGCATTCAGCTGCCACACAGATCGGCTATACAGGGGCGACCATCGTTGTGAAATAGTTCCGGTAGACAGATCTGCCTTCCCTCCTCCCAATCCCCCCACCCCCAGAATAAAAGAAAAGTAGCCACAAGGAATCAGGTCGGGTGAATAAGAAAGCCAATTTATGCCTATGCTGGTAAATTCGAGATGAACCCACGCAGTGACTCCCGAACTATAGCGAATCACCTGTTTGGTTTCATATAATCGGGCCCCGTCTTCCCTTACGCACAGGTGACTGGTCGATCCTCCCCCGCTCGCTGCGTGGCGGCAGGTAGTTCCAAAATGCAGTGTGACGTTCGCTAGTTTTGGATTCTCTCAAGAAGAAAGGACACTCCGCATACTGAACACTACTTTTGGAAGAATGCTGTTATTCCTCGTCACACAGATGAAGGCGTTTTGGGGTCCTCATGATCGACGGAGTTCTGTCCCTTTGTCTCAGGGAAGCTTTCCTGAAGTCATTCCGCCACCGATGTCACTCGTTGTAGATTTCATTGGTGCATTAATAAACATGGTACGTATGAAGAGAGAGCGAGAAGAATATGGCACATCATTTGATGATTTATGGCTTTTTGGGAGAGGTCAGAACTACTGTGCATACTTAGATTAACCCGTCAGCATCTCCTACACCGTTGGTGGAGAGCTAGGAGACTTAAATCCTGAACATGTTCCGATTCACGTTTACCTGAGAATTAATCACTCAAGTCTGTTGTCGGGTATAAGTGACACATCCCGCGGTACACGAGATCAGAAGCATAACCACGAACACGCTGCATTGTTGTTACAACCGTTGGGAGTGAGTACTGTTATTCGCTAAGGTCGGGGGATAACGATATGATCATATACAGATGGCGGCAGTATCGAATGCACAAGGTATAAAAGGGAAATGCATTGGCGCGGCTGTCATTCGCACTCAAATGATTCATAGGAAAAGGTCGCACGACGGAAAGCAACAGACTTTGAAAGCGGACTGGTAGTTAGAGCTAGACACACAGGATATTTCATTTCGGAAATCGGTAAGGAATTCAGTACTGCGAGATCCACAGGGTCGAGAGTGTGCTGACAATACCAAATTTCAAGCATTACTTGTTGCCACGGTCGACGCAGCGGCCGACTGTCTTCACTTTACTACCGAGAGCAACGGCGTTTGAATGGAGTTATCAGTGCTAACGGACAAGCAAAACAATAGCCGAGGAGATCAACGTGGGACGTACGAGGAACGTATTCAACAGGACAGTGTGGCAAAATTTGGCGTTATTGAGCTACGGCATCAGACGACTGAAGCGAGTGCCTTCGCTACCAGCAAGTCGTCTCCTGAAGCGCCTCTCCTGTGCTCGTGACCAAATGTGTTGGGCCCTAGACGAGTGGAATACCGTGGCCTGGTCAGGTGACTCCAATTTCACTTGGTAAGTGCTGACGGTAGCTTTCGAGTATAGCGTAGAACCTACGAAGGAATGGACCTAAGCCGTCAATAAGGCACTGTGCGAGCTGATTGCGACTCGATAAATGTGTGGGTTATCTGTACATGGGATGGACTGGGTCCGATGGCCCAACTAAACCGATCATTGACAGGAAGTCTTTATGTTTGGCTACTCTGAGACTATTGGCAGCCACGGACGGACTTCACGTTCCCAAACAACGTGTCACGACACCGGGACACAATTGTTCGAGAAAAGTTTCAAGAACATTCTCGACAGTTCGAGCGAATGATTTGGCCACCTAGATTTTCCGACATGGTTCCTATCGAACATTTACGGGGGTTAATCGATAGGTTCTTGCGAGCACAACATCCTGCACTGGCAACATTGTCCCAATTGTAGGTGGCTATAGAGGCAACATGGCTAAATGTTTCTGTATGTGACTTCCAACGGCTTGTTGAGTCCATGCCATGTCGAGTTATTGCACTATCTGCGCTATACGTGGCAAAAGGAGATCCGACACGATATTAGGAGGCGTCCCGTGAGTTTTATTACTTCAACGTATACCAGTACAATGATTTCAATGGCTGATCGGTTAGCAGTGAATATTGTTCAGTCCTTATATAAATATAAATGTATGGATGGATGGATAGATAGATAGATAGATAGATAGATACATAGATAGAGAGAGAGAGAGGTAAAACTTGTTACACAAGCTGGAAATGACATGGGGTTCAACTGACATCAAAAATGACTGAATTCTGGCCAACAGACGGCGCTGGTCAGTAGCACGCCAGTTGTGAGACCGCTTGAGAATCGTATACAAAATGACCTGCAGTTAGAGAGAGAGAGTCAGTTCCCCAGACCACAGTCTGTGGGGTTACCTCAAGTAGCAAGTCTAGCTCGATGGTCCCACCTCTTTTTTACTTTAATTTTTTTAGGTCTTCCTCTAAAGTTTTTGCCCTTTACAGTTCCCTCTAGTACCATGTAACTAAAATGCCGATGTCTTAACAGATGTCCTATCATCCTGTCGCTTCTCCTCGTCAGTGTTTTCCACATATTCCCTTCCTCTCAGATTCTGCACAGAATCTCCTAATTATTTACCTAATCAGCCACTAAAATTTCAACATCTGCCCGTAGCAAGACATCTCAAATGCTTAGATTCTCTTCTGTGCAGGTTTTCCCACAGTCCAAGTTTCATTAACACACAACGCTGTGCTCCAGACATACATTTTCAGAAATTTCTTCCTCAAATTAAGGCTTATGTTTGATGCTAGTAGACCTATTGGACAGGACTGCCCTTTTTGCCCGTGCTAGACTGCTCCGTTCGTCACTGGCTATTTTACTGTCTAGGTAGCAGAATTCCTTAACCTCATCTACTTCGTGAGAATCAATCCTGAAGTTTTCTCGCTGTTCTCATTTCTACTACTTCTCATTACCTTCGTCTTTCTTCGATTTACTCTCAGTCCATATTCTGTTCTCATTGGATTGCGCATTTCGTTCAGTAGATCATGTAATTCTTCTTCATTTTCCTTAGCATAGCGATGTCATCAGCGAATCGTATCACTGATAGTCTTTCACCTTGAATCTTAATTCCACTCTTGAATCTTTCTTTTATTTGCACCATAGCCTCTTCGTTGTACAGATTGAACAATAGGGGGAAATAATGCATCCCTCTCTTACACTCTTTTCAATCCGAGATCTTTGCTCTTGGTCGTCCACTCTTATTCCATCTTGGCTTTTGTACATAATGTTTAGCTTAGGCCTATTTTTCTCATAATTTCGAAACTCTTGCACCATTTTCACTGTCGAACGCTTCCTCCAAGTCAACATACCCTATGAACGCGTCTTAATGTTTCTTTAGTCTTGCTTCCCTCATCAACCGCATAGTCAGAATAGTGTCTCTGGTACCTTTAATTTCCTACAGCCATACTGATCGTCACCTACCACGTCCTCAATTTTCTTTTCCATTCTCCTGTGTATTATTCTTGACAGCAATATTGTTGCATTAGCTTTTAAGCTGATTGTGCGATAATTCTCGCACTCCTCAGTTCTTTCGATCTTTCGAATTGTGTGGACGATGTTTTTCCGAAAATCACATGGTAAGTTGCCAGGCTCATACATTCTACACACCAACATTAATAATCATTTTGGTGCCACTTCCCACAATGCTGTAAGATATCCTGAAGAACTGTTACCTATTCCTTCTGCCTTATTTAGTTTCAAGTCTTCCAAAGCGATCTTAGATTCTGAACCTAATACTGAGTCCCTTATCTCTTCTAAAACGTCTCCTTGTTGTTGTTCTATAACGTCAGACATATATTCCCCCTCATAGAGGCCTTCAATCTACTCTTTTCAGCTATTCGCTGTTTCCCCTAGATTTAACAGTGTAATTCCCGTAGCACTCTTAATGTTATCATCTTTGCTTTTAATGTCAACGAAGGCTTTTTTGACTTTCCTGTGAGCTGTGTCAGTCCTACCGACATTAATTTCTTTTTCGATTTCTTTACATTTTTCATGCAGCAATTTTGTCTTAGCTTCCCTGCACTTCCTATCTGTTTCATTCCTCGGTAGCTAGTATTTCTGTATTCCTGAGTCCCCCAGAACGTTTTTGTACTTCCTCCTTCCATCGTTCAATTGAAGTATTTCTTCTATTACCGATCGTTTTCTAGCAGGTACCTTCTTTAACTGTGCTGCCTACTAAGCTATACCTTATTGTTGTATCTATAGCCTTAGAGAAGTTCAAGCGTGTCTTATCATCACTTAGGACTTCCGTATCCCACCTCTTAGCATATTGATTCTTCTTGATTAATGTCTTCAACTTCAGTGTACTCTTCATCACTACTACATTGTGATCTGAGCCTGTATCTGCTCCTGGGTACGACTTATGATGAAGTATCTGATTCCGGAAAATCAATCTATGATGTAATCTAACTGAAATTTAGCGTATCCCCGGTCTTTACCAAATATATTCCTTCTCTTGTGATTCTATAACAAACTATTAGGTATTACTAGTTGAAATTTATTGCAGTACTCATTTGTCTTTCTGCTCTCTCATTCCTTGTCCAAAGCTCATATTCTCCCGTAACCTTTTTCTTTGTACTCCTTCCCCTACAACTGCGTTTCAGTCCCCCATGACTATTAGATTTTCATTTAATTTATTACTCTTTCAGTATCCTCATATGCTTTCTCTATGTCCTCATCTCCAGCTTTGCGACGTCGGCATGTGTACCTGAACTATAGTTATCGATGTTCATTTGCTGTCGATTCTGACAAGAAAAACCATATCACTGAACTGTTAACAGTAACGCACTCTCTGCCCTCCCTTCCTATTCCTAACGAATCCTACTCCGTTACACCACTTTCTGCTGCATTTGGTATAGCCCTATACTCATCTGACCAGAAATCTTTGTCTTCTTTCCATTTCACTTCACAGACGCCTACTGTATCTATCTTGAGCTTTTGCATTCCTCTTTTCAGATTTTCTAGCTTCCCTATCAAGTTCAAGCACCTGACAATCCCCGGCAAGGCTCGCAGAACGTTCGTTATCTTTCCATTGGTTATTCAGTCTTTTTCTCATGGTCACTTCACCCTTGGCTGTCCCCTTTCGGAGATCCAAATGGGGGACTGTTCGGATTCTTCCGCCAATGGAGAGATCATCATGACACTTTTCCAATTACAGATCTTATGTCCTGTGCAGACACGTTGTGTGTCTCGAATTCAGTGCCTTCCACTGCCTTCTGTAGCCTCCTGACGTTGACCATTGCCGATTCTTCCAACTTTCGGGGCAGTTTCCACCTGGAGCACAACAAATTGCCGTTGGAAGAATGATACTGAATTCTTATGCATGAGGTCTTTGGCCGCCAACGCTATTAATCAACATTTAAGCGGTGACGTATTTCTAACCCGGGACCCTGGACGTTTTGATTACTAATCAAAGACGCTATCCCTAGGCCCCGAAATCTTAGAGACGCTAAAAGACAACATCCGGTTGCTGTTTCTCACCACAACTACTGACATGCTGTACGGTGCTGTTAAAAAATTGTTCCTCGACTAAATGTGTCATTGACGAATGATGACTGTCATCGTGAGCATTTGTTACAAACATTCGTCTTTCCTAACAATGAGCTGAGACACTAATTGTTGCTTTTGCATAATATGAAGAGTAGATCTGTTGCTCATTCCGTGCACTTTTTTGGCTTCATTTAATAGTGTGCCATTTCAGGCATAGAAGTGAATTCTTACATCCCTTCCCACATTATTCTTTGAGGTAGCGAATTTTAAAAGTTTTACAGACTTCAATGTTACCATGTGTGAACATCCTAATTCTGTCTCCAAACGAAACAAAATGTGAGAAATACAGTTGGCCAGGGAAGCACTTACGTCAGTGGCCTATTCAATCGACAGAAAGGAACAAACCATAAATGTAAAATAGCACCCCTTGCAACAGGAAATTATGTTTTCCAAGTGGATGATGTGTGTGTCTGCTACGGCAATTAAAACTAGCTGTACATCTGGTGACGGCAGACTTGTTTTTACTGTTCTAAACCTCATCCGTTCTTAAATACATAGACTGTAAAGAATGGCAATGGTGGCCTAGTTTCTGACGTAAGCTGCATTTCATTTCCGAAATGTATGACGTGGTAAAGTTAGGTGGGACACCCCGTATGTAAAGGGTGTAATGGGACAAAGTTCAGATACCTCTATTGGACATTTAGGACAGAGTACTGAACAACACCAGTACACAGGGTGGTCCGCTGAAAGTGACCATGACAAATATCTCACGAAATAAGCATCAAACGAAGAAACTACAAAGTACGAAACTCGTCTAGCTTGAAGGGGGAAACCAGATGGCTTTAGGGTTGGTCCGCTAGATGGCGCTGCCATAGGTTAAACGGATAGCAACTGGGTTTTTTTGAATAGGAATCCCATTTTTTATTACATATTCATGTGGTACGTAAAGAATTATGAATGTTTTAGTTGGGCCACTTTTTTCGCTTTTTGATACATGGCACTGTCTTAGTCACAAACTTATAAGACCATGGTATCACGTAACATTCCGCCAGTGCGGACGGTATTTGCTTCGTGATACACTACCAATGTGAAAATGGACTGTTTACCAATTGTGGAAAAGATCGATATCGTGTTGATGTATGGCTATTGTTATCAAAATGCCCAACGGGCGTGTGCTATGTATGCTGCTCGGTATCCTGGATTACATAATTCAAGTTTCCGAACCGTTCGCCGGATAGTTACGTTATTTACGGAAACAGGAAGTGTTCAGCCACTTGTGAAACCTCAAACGCACCTGCAACAAATGATGATGCCCAAGTAGGTGTTTTAGCTGCTGTCGTGGCTAATCCGCACATCAGTAGCAGACAAATTGCAGGAGCCTCTGGAATCTCAAAAACGTCGGTGTTGAGAATGCTACATCGAAATCGATTGCACCCGTACCATATTTCTATGCACCAAAAATAGCATGGCGACGACTTTGAACGTCGTATACAGTTCTGCCACTGGGCACAAGAAAAATTACGGGACGATGAGATATTTTTTGCACGCGTTCTATTTAGCGTCGATGCGTGACTCACCAACAGCGGTAACGTGAACCGGCATAATATGCACTATTGGATAACGGAAAATCCACGATGGCTGCGACAAGTTGAACATCAGCGACCTTGGAGGGCTAATGTATGGTGAGGCATTATGGGAGGAAGGATAATTGGCCCTCACTTTATCGATGGCAATCTAAATGGTGCAATGTATGCTGATTTCCTACGTACTGTTCTACCAATGTTACTACAAGATGTTTCACTGCATGACAGAATAGCGATGTACTTCCAACATGATGGATGTCCGGTACATAGTTCGCATGCGGTTGAAGCGGTAGCGAATAGCATATTTAAAGACAGTTGGATTGGTCGTCGAAGAACCATACAATGGCCCGCACTTTCACCGGATCTGTGGGGAACGTTCAAGGATACAAGGCCTGGCAACATTCGTCAGCGCATTGTCAATGCATGTGCGAACATTACGGAAGGCGAACTACTCGCTGTTGTGAGGAATGTCGTTACAAGTATTGCCAAACGCACTGAGGTTGACGTACATCATTTTGGGCATTTATTGGATTTATGTAGTATTTACAGGCAATCACGCTGTAACAGCATGCGTTCTCAGAAATGAGAAGTTCATAAAGGTACATGCATCTTATTGGAACAACCGAAATAAAATCAAACGTACCTACATTCTCTATTTTAATTTAAAAAACCTACCTGTTACCAACTGTTCGTCTAAAAGTGAGAGCCATATGTTTGTGACTATTACAGCGACATCTATCACAAAGCGAAAAATGTGGTACAACTAAAACATTCATACTTATTTTCGTACTACACGAATATGTAATATAAAATGGGGATTCCTATTTTAAAAAATGCAGTTTATATCCGATTGACCTATGGCAGCGCCATCAAGCTGGCCAACCATAGCGCCATCTGGTTTCCCCCTTCAAGCTAGGCAAGTTTCGTTCTTTGTAGTTTTTTGTTTGACGCTTATTTCGTGAGACATTTGGCCCGGACACGATCAATGGACCATCCTGTATACATCATTCGCAGACTAATAATTATAGCCATTACAAGCCCTATGTTTTTAGTTTGGTTATTATCGATAAGTATGTGAGGCAAGAGCAAGCCATTAATGCTTATTTCCTCAGGGTAGTAGGTCAGGTGTTGACGACGAGTAGACGCAAAAAGCTTAGTTTTTGTTGATAATCGCTAACCACCTAGAGGTAGAGTACGGCAGTGCTGAAAACATGAGGTTCTCGACATACGTGTGTAGGAGGACTGTTTCTACGCAGGGAGAAACAACCAACACAGTGATGCGTGTACGTATTACGTAAGATACCATTTATGAAAACTATATGCACATATACCCGTTCTGTGTATACTGTATACATAGGGTGATAAGCTACACTCTGAAAATCTTGTAAGGGTACTGCAGGGGAGGCTGGGCTGAGAAACAGTTGTAAAAAAAGAAGAAATAAAGGAAGAAAACATTTCAGTAGGTTGGCAATAGGTTGCGCTGATAGCGAGTTAATTACCGCTGACGTTAGCCAGTCAGAATACTGCGCAAATTCAAGTGGCCCATCAGTTGGTGTCACCAGACGAGCTATTCATCTAGTTTGCTAAAAACGAACAAGAGAGCAACACAAAAAATGCACATGGAAAGGCAGAAACGAACGAATCCAAGTTCAAAGGCGGTGTGCAGTCTCGTGTGCTATCATCTACGCTATGAGAGCAACTGACACTATTTGTATCTGGCGGGCTCCTCGAATTTGTGCGGGCAGTTGCCTGACTGGCTAATTTCAAACTCGAAAACGAAAAAAAAGGAACCAATTTATTCTTCTTTATACCCCAGGTGTCACGTAAGATGGCACACCTGTTTCATTTCGTGAGCGATTCCAGATATCGAATCGAGATTTTCTGTGAAGGACAGTTCGCTGGGGACATGTACTGCAGTTCGTGATGATGAGCCTTAGCTTTAGCGTTGATCAAATTATTGATACAAATACGGCTTTTTTTAACAGAATCTCACACTTCCACTAACATCGTGCAATAAATTACAGTGGTTTTTTGTCAATAAGGACGTCAAAGCCTTACGCAGAAGAATCTGAGAAATTCACTAAAATTGGAAAGCAATTAGACTGGAGTTAACTACTGCTGTCCAAACATAGCCAGGAGAGCTCTCATGCTCCGTCGTTATGTGAATCAATATAGTTCAATAAACCTCACTTCCTCTACAGCATAGATAAAAAGTCAGCTATGATTTCTGCGTATGTAGCTACATCATATACTACCTTCTGGCGCAGCACATTAGGCTATTTCAAACGAGTATACAAAATGGTTCAAATGGCTCTGAGCACTATGGAACTTAACTACTGAGGCCATCAGTCCCCTATAACTTAGAACTACTTAAACTTAACAACACACACATTCATTCCCGAGGTATGATTCGAACTTGCGTCCGTAGCGGTCGCGCGGTTCCAGGCTGTAGCGCCTAGAAGCGCTCGGCCACCCCGACCGGCAAACTGGTATACGTTACCAGGTTTTTGTGGACATAACTACAATTTCATCCGGCAATTTTCCGACACCGTTTCCACAGATTTTCTTTAAGAATCAAAGTGCAAATGTAGCATCTCTGCATTCTCCTCATTGACATAGATCTCCACTTGCAAGGAACTTTCGAGAGGCTCGAAACGACGAAATAGCTTGCACGGAACTCCTTTACATAGCAGTTTCCTATTCTGACCAACGTTCCTTTCAGTCTTAGAATATTTTTGCATTATTTTCCAAAGAGTTTCAACCTTATAATTAACCATCATTACATCACTGTATTTTTCTTTTCAAGCGCTTCCGGATGCCGTTATGGAAGTATATCATTCTACTTAAAAGTCATACTTCCTTCAGTACCTCGATCGACACTAGTCTCAAGGCTTTTCATCAAATACCAATTTACATACCCCTTCTTGTATTATCGTTTCCCGAAAACCTCGTTTCGATATCTGACACCGGTTGCGAAATAAAAGTGTCGTCATCGTTCTGTATATGTACAAAGAGTTACAAAAACGAAACTGACAAATTTTGATGTGTTATGCCGCGTTCGTGAAGAGCAAATTGAGGGTAGGAAACCGTATCCAAATCTGACATCCAATGCCACTACACAGCATCGAAGTCACAGACACCGTCAAGTGCATCTGCACCATCCCTTCAGCAAAAAACCTGACACCCTACTCTGACAAACCACAGGCGTTATGTTGTTTGCTGTTCAATGTTTGAGATTCTTCCTCATGATCGCCAGTGGAGAAGGTGGAGCAGGCTGCTGTAGAGATAGGCCTTGTCTCCTATACAGTTGATGTTGCCTCTGTGGATGTATTTTGGACGCAAGTTTCCATCCACAACGCATTTTAGTTCTGGAACACTCGAAAATCAGCATTCGTTTTCGGTACACGGAAGAAAAATTAAATGCCAATGGAAACCCGTGACCAAAACAGTCAACCACCAAGGCAACAGAGCATTGCATTCATAGGAGACAAGGTATATTTACATAGCAGCTAACATAATCTTCTCCACCTGCGAGCAAAGTAATCAGTCACGATCACTGAATAAGAAACAACATTGCGAATCATTCCGCCTACGGCCCGTCAGCATAGGAAGTGATGATTCTCGCCGGAGGGACTGCCTAACGGCCGGCGCCGCCACCTGCAACTTAGAAGCTTCGCAGCGTCGTTGATTACAAATTACAGGCCCCTACCTTCGGTTTCATCCCCACGACACTCTCTAGAACCCCTCCAAGTTCTTTGGAATCGTTTTGTAACACCCTGTGTTTTGAAGACTGCTGTAACTATATTTTAATATTCCGTCTCTATTCAGACAATGTATAACAATTACATTGAGATACGAATACATATACACACACTTTCGACGCATTACGGAGTCTGTGACGACAGTGCAGGAAAACATGACACGCATATTAACTGCATTCCGTAAATGTTGATTAATTATGAAGATAAGTCTACAATAGCATTCGAAATAGTTGCTGAGGTCAATGACAAAGTTATAAAAGACGAGTCTGTCCGTGACTGAAAGTTGCCATGACCGAAGTAATACAGATATAACGCGCATTTTTTCTTAGTAACATACCAGTTATGTTGCTTTGTGCATGGTTTTCGTTTGATGGAGTACGCCTCTTTTCTCATGGTGCATGTTTAATAAAGAAATAAACAAGAATATAACCATTTTGTTAGCACTGGACGAACTTGACGCACGATTTTCGTCGGAAGTGTGAACTGTAGCATCTAAATTTTCACGGATAGAACTCTTCTTCTAATGGAGCACATTTGCAGTTATATGCACTGTATCACTTAGTTTTCGCCTTATACTGTTCCTCCACGACGAATACATTTGGTGTAACACCAACATTATGGCATTGTTTGCTGGCTATTCAACGTATTGGTATCACATAAGATCCTGGTTCCTAGTAGCACATCATCCAGAATACGAGGACGAAATCGTGGTAGGACGTTGGCATATGACCTGCTCTTTATGTCACCATTGATGACGTAAGGGCCATCACTTGTAGAACAAAGCATTACTCACCAGCTGTTATATCTCCATTGATTCAAATGTGAATCTCTGTTGGACCAATAATGTATGCTCTCCGTATATACCTGTCCGTCGTTTGAGACCGAAAATAAAAGTAGGAAAGGGTTTGGTTGCCGAGGATTTGCTATGTTCGTCGACGGAACTGTATACGATTCTGTGCATCGTTTTCATGTTAGTGCTGAGAACGGCACTGGTGAACTGTCATAATCCTATACATAATTGTTTTAGGAACGGCTATCTCCGTTTGAACTGTCGTGCCATGTGGATTCGTTGCAACATAAGATAGAAGACTAACGATGATGGTTTCGTCTGCGCGGTTTCTATGACGATTCCGAGGACTAAAGTGCCACCACAAGACCAGCAAACAGTCCTCGGAAAAAAACTAGGTTGTTGTCAGGGTATCGCCCTTAGTAGCGTTACTCTGCCTGAGTATCATTACGCCAGCCTTCAACCGCAGTAAAAGTTATGATGATTTAGTTTATAGAAAACTATCTTTACTGTACACAATACATTGTTTAAACGTACTGTGTTGTTCTACTACATGTACTCGTAAATAAGGAAATATTTTTGCAATTACTGTTCTGGTAACTTGGCTGCTCGACAAATGAATAGCTCTTTCCCTGAAGTACATTGTCCTCACAGAAACCTCCAACTGTAGAAGGTTGACAGAATAACCAGTGCGCAGATTCATTCTTTTTGCACGTGTTTACTGTAAACTCCATCCAAGTGACGACCTATGTTACTTGGGTAACTACACTGTGTGTTAGTAGGAGATAGTCAAGGCTAGTGTTATCTTACGTTTCTTTTTACAAGAAAAAAAGAAACGTTACGTTTACGTGGATGGTACACTGTGACATGTTTCTGAGCAGATCTTGAGGAGAGGGAATGGATTACCCGAAAGAAGAGACAGGACGTTATTTAAAGAACGCAATAGTGTCTATATCTTCATAACGAACTAAAGTAGTAAGTTACAAGACAAGCGATAATAGTGTTAATGCCCTCTGGCAGCTTAACAACGTTTTGCTTGAAAAACTTCTTTTTTATTTTTCTTAGGGGAAAACATTTATTTCTGATAGTCAAGATAAACAGGACACCCACGTATAATTCTAATATTATAACTATTATAACACGACAACAATCGTCTTTGCTTACATAGTTTCTTTCTCTGTGATAAACATAGACCATTCTTCCACCTGCCTGTAGCCACACGTTAGTGACGAGGGCGAAGTGTGGACCGAGGGCCCTGATATTATGCGCGCGCGTCGGCCCGCATTATCTGCGGTGCCGCACAGCTGAACTCGCCCGCAAAATGCGCTGTGACAGAGCTGTTGCAACGCGCGCAGGCCGGGCGCTCGCCTTTTGATTGACTTATGGCGGTATCAATTTCTCGCACGATGTAACAGGCGCCGGCGCGGCCGGACTAAATTTTCTGATGTCAGCTAAATTAAAACGGCGTCCGGTCGATGGGTCGGCTGAAACCCACCGCGACGTGAGAGCGCACATTCCTGCTTGTGACATGTCTGTCCACACCCTGACACCCCTCACTCCCATTTCTTCTCTCTCTCTCTCTCTCTCTATATATATATATATATTCTCTCTCTCTCTCTCTCTCTCTCTCTCTCTCTCTCTCTCTCTCTCTATATATATATTATATATATATATATATATATATATATATATATATATATATATATATATATATATATATTAACTTCCACATATATAACACGATCACAGTCATTATATTTATCTTTCATCAAAGTATTCTCCGTTGGCTTTAATGACTGCCTCACTCGGGGTATGCAGTCGATCAGATTTTGTAGATATCGTGAACCTCTATGATTCCACACATCCTTAACAATCTTCCAGAGATATTCCTTGCTGGATATATTAACTTGCTGGATATATTAACTTGCTGGATATATTAACTTGCTGGATATATTAACTTGCTGGATATATTAACTTGCTGGATATATTAACTAGCTGGATATATTAACTAGCTGGATATATTAACTTCCCTGATTCGCTGTGCACTTCATCCCACACCATTTGAATAAGATTGCAATCGGGGTTTGGGACGGCCATACCATGTGATTCAGTACTATCTGTTTTTCCTTTGATGCAAACTAGTTCGTACAGCATTCTAACCAATGTTTTGGGTTATTATCCTGTTGTAAGGTGAACCCTGTCCCTATTAAGCGCAATCCGCTTCGTATTACATGATACTGAAGTATGGCTCTGAGCACTATGGGGCTAAACTTCTGTGGCCATCAGTCCCCTAGAACTTAGAACTACTTAAACCTAACTAACCTAAGGACATCACACACATCCATGCCCGAGGCAGAATTCGAACCTGCGACCGCAGCGGTCGTGCGGCTCCAGACTGTAGTGCCTAGAACCGCTCGGGCATACTGAAGTATGAGGTGGTACTGTTTCTGATCCATATAACCTATTTTCACAATGTTGCAAACTCTATCTCCGGCAAAACATCCCCAAACCATCAAAAAACTCCACCGTGTTCAACTGTAGGCCGAACACACTTCTGGACTACCCTTTCCACTACAAATCGGTGAGCAAATATTCTACTTCTGGTTCCCGAAACCTCCGATCCTTCGTCCATTCTTCCGATGTCCAATTACGATGCTTTCTAGCCCATTGAAGCCTCTTCTGTTTATTTATGCTCCTTAGAAGGGGTTTGTGTGCTGTGAAACATTCTTTCAAGCCGGCTTCAGTTAGTTTCCTCTTTACTTTTGCAACAGATACTGTTGTCGTGTTCATTTCTACGAATAGTGAACGAATTTAGAGCGCTGTTTTGAATGTATTTCTCTTACTGGTAATTCTGATATATTTGTCATCAATTTATGTTGTTTTACGAGGTCGTCATCATCGTGGTATGACCTTATTGCTACATTTTGTCTTCTTGCGGTGAAGGTTGTATGCACTCCCCCTAGAGACACACTGCACTGTTTCGCAATTTGGCGAATCGATGAACCTTGGCTAAGTGCTACAATTGCACCACGTTAATCTATGGATATCCCTACTCGTGGAGCCATACTAGCGATGTGCACACTTAAGTGTCACCAAGGAATTGACGTGCACGTTATTTATCGTAGCAATGCTTGCCGTTCGCTACGACATCACATCACTACTGGGAAGAACAACACAGGTTTACAAAACGCGTCGTCTGTCGGCAAACAGGTAAAAAAACATACCAGATACAGATATGTACACAACACTGTTTGTTGGATACTATTGTATCTCGATGACAAACATCATCATGACATGTTCTACTGCTGTACTATTCCTTTTCATCGCATGCCACTGTGGCCGAGATGTTCTAGGCGCTTCAGTCCGGAACCGCACTGCTGCTACGATCGCTGGTTCTAATCCTGCCTTGGTCATGGATGTGTGTGATCTCCTTAGGCTAGTTAGGTTTAAGTAGTTCTAAGTCTATGGGACTGATGACCTCATATGTTAAGTTCCATAGTGCTTAGGGCCATTTGAACCATTTAAACCCTTGCTTCCTCAACCGTACCCACGATATTAGACCTTATCTGCAGAGAAAAGATGTCGTTTATTGGATGTATTGAAATTAATGAGCTGTAGTGTATACATTCACGGTTGCGTTAGACACATATCTTGAACACACCTATTTCTGTCCCACTCTGTGTCCACGTCATCCTCTGTCCACCTCAGCCTTCAACCTCTTCTAATCACTATCTTTTTCTCTTCATCTCCCCTTCCTCTCTCTCCATCCTCACTCCCAAAACCTCTTTTTCTCCCTCCTCCCCTCCCCTGACCATATTCTTCTCCCCTTGTCTCTATCTTACCCTACCTCCCAGCTTCTTTCCAGCTGTTCACTACCCTTCTACATCATCCACATGCCTCACGCATCTCCCACTCGTCTCCTCTGTCCATTTTCTCCCACCCCAAAATCTGTCCATCCCTTATCATATCTGCCCCACTTGTCCCAAGCCATTCCCATTGAATTGTGTAGTCTCTGCAAAATTTCTCACTAATACCGGCCAAAGTAAAGACATGCAGCCTCTCTGATTATTGACCAAAACTTCGTCGACCTAGGTTTCGAGCACTGCCACCGCTTAAAAACTTAATAAAAGCAACAGCATTGACGGCTGAAGACATCCGGCGAGTGATATCTCCCTCATTCCCCCAACAACCTTCTTCAAAGTGGGCGAACAAGCACAGAGTTTGAGGGCACTCACTTGCCCTTGCGTGCGAGACTACCCATAAATGCGGAAGAATCAGCAATGAGTATGAAGAAGGCCATGGAAAAAACTGCAATAAAGACACATTGCGTGTGCCCATTGGACACGTGGCCTGTAAATGAAAAAGTGTGATGATGATCTATCAATTGGCAAAAGTTTCCGGGCCGGACAGTGTGGCCTAGAGGCTCTAGCCGCTTCCGTCTGGAGCCGCGCGACCGCTACGGTCGCAGTTTCGAATCCAGACTCGGGTATGGATGTGTGTGATGTCCTTGGGCTACTTATGTTTAAGTAGTTATAAATTCTAGGGGACTGATGAACTCAGATGTTAAGTCCCATAGTGCTCATAGACATTTTTGAAAAGTTTCCGGAATCGTCCCCATTCGAATGAATCTCAGAAAGGGGACTAAAAAAGGGGAATTCATCATGAGTAAAAGTTGAATAACCAACGAATGAGTAAAGTTTTGCGAGTCGGGGCGTTGAATGTAGTAGGAAAGCCAGAAAATCTGGAAAGCAAAATGATAAGGCTCGATCTAGATAGAGTATTGGTCAGTGGAGTGAGACGGAAAGAAGACAGGGATTTCTGGAATCGACAGCAAACCAACATCGATAACGGTAGTTCAGGTATACATGTCGATGTCATAAGCTGAAGATAAGGAGACAGAGAAAGAATCTGAGGATATTCAACTGGTAATTCAGTACGTAAAGTAAGATAAAAGTCTAACAGCCATGGGAGATTGAAATGCTGTTGTAAGTAAAGGAGTAGATGAAATAATTAAGGGAGAATGAGGGCTTACTACTAGAAATGAGAGAAAAAAACTAAGTTATGTAATAAATTTCAGGTAGTAGTAGCCGACACTCTGTTCAGGAGTCACAATAAGAGGAGGTATACTTGGAAAAGGCATGGTGATACGGGAAGATTCCAGTTACATTAGAACAGGGTCAGGCAGAGATTCACACATCGATACTGGATTGTAAGGTATACCTAGAAGCAGATATAGACTAAGATAGCAGTTTAATAGTGACGAAGAGCAAGCTCAAGATTAAGACACTAGTCAAGAAGAATCAATAGGCAAGGAAATGGGATACAGAAGTAATAAACAACTAATTGAAATTCTGTAAGCCTTTACTTAGTGCGATAAGAAACGGTTCAGCAGGTAGTTCAGTTGAAAAGAAACGGACATATCTACAAATGGCAACAACAGCAGTTGGAAACAGAAACAAAGGTGGAAAGAAGGTAACTGTGAGGCAGCCACGGGAAGAAACCATGCGTAAGGAAAGAAATAGTACCGTTGATCGATGAAAGAAGTAGGTACAAAAAAGTTCCAAGAAATTCAGGAATACTCAGATGCAAGTCGAAGAGAAATGAAGTAAATAGCAACTGCAGGGAAGCTGAGACGAAATGGTTGCGTGAAAAATGTAAAGCAAATGAAAAATAAATGATTGTCGAACGGACTGACTCACCACATAGGAAAACCAAAACAATCTTCATTGAACTTAAAAGTAAGGAAATAAGATTAAGGATGCAATGAGAATGTCACTGTTAAATTCCAAGGAAAGAGCAGATAGGAGGAAAAGTACATTGAAGGCCTCTATGAGTGGGAAAACCTGTTTGATGTCATAGAAGAAGAAACAGGAGTAGACAGGGGATTTAGTATAAAAATTTAAATGAGATTTGGAAGACTTAAGGCCAAATAAGACACAACTATTAGGCATCATTCCATTAGAATTTATAAAATCTATGGCGGAAGTGGCAACAAAACGACTGTTCATGTCGGTGTGTAGAATTTACGAGTCTGGCCATATATCATCTCAATTTCGGAAAAATATTATCCACACAGTTGGAAAGAATGCTACAATCGACAAGTGCGAGAATCATCGCACAATCAGCTTAACAGTTCAAGCATCCAAGCTGAGGACAAGAATAACATACAGAAAAGCTAAAAATAAAACTGAAGATGTGTTATATGATGATCAGTTTGGCTTTAGGAGAGATAAAGGCACCAGAGCGGCAGTTCTGGCGTTGCGGTTGGTAATGGAAGCCAAATAAACGAAAAATCAAAACAGGTTCAAAGGATTTGTCATCCTGTCATCCTGGAAAAGGCGTTCGACTACGTCAGATGGCGCACAATGCTCGAAATCAAAAGGAAAACAGGAGTAAGCTACAGGGAGAGACGGATAAGATACAAGATGAACAACAGCCAGAAGGGAACAATCACAGTGGAAGACCAAGAATTAAATGCTCGTATCCAAAAGGATGTAAGAAAGGGCTGTAGTCTTTCGTACCTACTGTTCAATGTATACATCGATGAAGCAATGAGATCCTAATTTGAAGAAGAAATTTCTGAGAATGGATGTTGGAGCACAGTATTTTATAGTAGTGGAACATGGACTTTGGCATAGTAGAAACAGAAAAAAATAGAAGAATTCGTGATGTGGTGCTGCTGAAAATGCTATGCTGGACTGATAACGTATGGAGGTTATGCGCAGAATCGAACAAGAATATTTGGGAAACACGGGCAAGGATAAGGGGCAGGATGATAGGACATATGCTAATACATCATCGAATAACTTCCATTGCACTATAGGAAGCTGTAAGGAGCAAAAACTGTATAGAACGACAAAGACTAGAATACATCCAGAAAATAACTGAGGGTGTAAGTAGCAAGTTCTACTCTAAGATGAAGAGGTTGCCACACGAGAGAAATTCTCTCTGTTGATGTCCATCTCCTTCTCTCTCCTCTCGGTGTATCTCTCTATTTTCTACTTTCCCCCTGTCTGTTCATCACCACCTCCCTCCCTTTCCGTTGATCTTCTCCTCCCTCTCTCTCTATCTATCTGTTCCTTTCTTGTCTCTGTCATCTTCTCGCCTTTCTCAGTCCATCTCTTTTCTCCTTCTTTCCTCTCGCTGTCTGCCCATCTCTGTGATTAAACTGGTACTAAAACACAGGATGACAGACTAAGGGTCGAAATACTAAATGTCTTTTCCCAAAGCTGTTTCACAGAGGAACACTGCACTGTACGCCGGCCGGGGTGGCCGAGTGGTTCTAGGGGCTACAGTCTGGAACCGCGCGACGGCTACGGTCGCAGGCTCGAATCCTGCCGCTGGCATGGATGTGTGTGACGTCCTTAGGTTAATTAGGTTGCAGTAGTTCTAAGTTCCAGGGGACTTATGACCTCAGACGTTAAGTCCCATAGTGGTCAGAGCCATTTGAACCATTTTTGACTGCACTTTAGTTCCTTCTCTAGATTGTCGCACGGATGACAAAATGATTGATATCGAAACAGATGACAGAGAAATGGAAAACAATAAAATCGCTCAAAATAAGAATGACCGCTGTACCTGATGGGATACCAGTTCGATTTCACACAGAGTACGCGAAGAAACTTCCCCTCTTCTTGCAGCGGTGTACCGTAGGTCTCTAGAAGAGCGTAGCGTTCCAAAAGATTGGAAAAGGGCACAGTTCATCCCCTTTTTCAAGAAGGGACGTCCAACAGAAGTGCAGAATTATAGATCTGTATCTCTAAACGATCAGTTGTAGAATTTTGGAACACGTATTACGTTCGAGTATAATGACTTTTCTGGAGACTAAAAATCTAGTCTGTAGGAATCAGCATGGGCTTCGAAAAAGACGGTCATGTGAAACCCAGGTCGCGCTATTCGTCCACGAGACTCAGAGGGCCATAGAAACGGATTCCCAGGTAGATTCCGTGTTTCTTGACTTCCGCAAGGCGTTTGATACACTTCCCCACAGTATAATGAACAAACTAAGAGCATATGGACTATCAGACCAATTGTGCGATTGGATTGAAGAGTTCTTAGGTAACAGAAGGCAGCATGTCATTCTTAATGAAGACAAGTCTTCCGAAGTAAGAATGATTTCATGTATGCCAAAGGAGAGTGTCGTAGGCCGTTGCTCTTCACAATATATATAAATGACCTTGTGGATAACATCGGAAGTTCACTGAGTCTTTTTGCGGATGAAGCTGTAGTATATCGAGAAGTTGTATCAATGGAAAATTGTACTGAAATGCAGATGTACCTGCAACGAACTGACGCATTGTGCACGGAATGGCTATTGAATCTCAATGTAGACAAGTGTAATGTGCTGCGAATACATAGAAAGAAAGATCCTTTATGATTTAGCTACAATACAGCAGGTCAAAAACTGCAAGCAGTTAATTCCATAAACTATCTGGGAGTAGACATTAGGAGTGATTAAAAATAGAATGACCATATAAAATTAATCGTCGGTAAAGCAGATGCCAGACTGAGATTCATTGCAAGAATTCTAAGAAAATGCAGTCCGAAAACAAGGGAAGCAGGTTACAGTACACTTGTTCGCCCACTTCTTGAATACTGCTCACTGGTGTGGGATCCGTACCAGACAGGGTTGAGATAGGAGACAGAGAAGGTCCAACGGAGAGCAGTGCTCTTCGTTACAGTATCATTTAGTAATCACGTATGATAGGTAAACTCCTGTGGAAAACTGTGTAAGAGAAACGCTCAGTAGCTCTGTAGGGGCTTTTGTTGAAGTTTCGAGAACATACCTTCACCGAAGAGTCAAGCAGTATATTGCTCCCTCCTACGTATATCTCGCGAAGAGACCATGAGGATAAAATCAGTGAGCCCGCACAGAGGCATACCGACAATCCTCCTTTCCACGAACAATACGAGACTGGAAGAGAAGGGAGAACCGATAGAGGTACTGAAGGTATCCTTCACCACACACTGTCAGGTGGCTTGCAGAGTATTGATGTAGATCTCCACATTCCCCCTTTTCTCAGCACGTCATCATGCTCAGTGCAATCGGAGGTTGGTTGTTCTTTCTCTCAAAGTATTTCTTTCCATATTCTAACTAGTATGTGTAACAAAATTTGACTGGAATTCTCAAAGATATGTCACATTCTCTTTACACATTTCTCATGTATTTGTACAGATATTTCACTTGCATATCTAGGGAATTTCACCCTGCAGTTCATTTCCGTGCAGCTCAGTGTTTATGCATTGTATCTCTTAAACTATTACTGCACAGTGATAAATTTTGTAAATACATCCAGTTTATTATATGGATACTTTCTGCGAAATGTATTGTGAATAGAGATGTTAGTAAATTAAAATGTCATGCATGTTACGACAGTTTTTCACGCATCTCTGTATTTAATGCTGTATCTTCCGAGCAGTTAGTCGTACAGCAATGTATTTTTGTGGGTGCATTCAGAAACATATGTGGTTACCATTTCATGAAACTGTTGCGAACAGAGCTTGTGGTTGCGAACTTATTTAATTTAAACGTGTTGCATGATGCTGCAGTTATTCATGCATCTCAGTTTCTGACGTGATAGTGTGTCGTAAAATTATATTTTTTATGTAGGTAACGAATAGCGTTAGCACCAATGAAGTAATAAATCTGAATGTTTTGCGCGATACTGTAGTTTTTAAGCATCTCAGTGTTTATGAAGTCATATCTCTTACTCTAAGTGCCGTGCAATGATGCAGTGTTTCTGGTTCATTCACTGGAGTTTGTGAATACTATCTGCAAAATCTGCCACGTATACATTTAGTAGTAGGCTTCATGCGGCAGTTTCGCTGCTTGAACAGCGAAAACGTAGGAAGCGAAAACATGTTTCCTTTCATCATTCGCCGGCCATTGTGGCCGAGCGGTTCTAGACACTTCAGTCCAGAACCGCGCTGCTGCTACTGTCGCAGGTTCGAATCCAGCCTTGGGCATGGATATGTGTGATGACTTTAGGCTAGTTAGGTTTAAATAGTTTTTCGTATAGGGGACTGATGACCTCTGATGTTAAGTCCCATAGTGTTTAGAGCCATTTGAACCATTTTTTCATCATCCTCTGGGGTTCGTTAGCGAAATAGATTTCTTAATGTTTATGAATAATGTGTAAGGTGCGGTGCAGTCTCTAAATGCTCATATTCTGGAACACTGAAATGATTAAGTTATAGGTTTTCACACGTCGGCGGGTACACTGCATTTCTACCCCCACCCCCACCCCTTTCACAGGTGAACGAGAAACAGTAGTAGATGCACAAAGAAAAGCAAACACCCCTGCGGCCTGCCTGCTTCTCCAACCCTTAGGAGCCAGCGTCGTTCGGAAGATTCTTCTGTTTGTGGCAGCTGAACAGGTAACTGACCGAGCACGCTAGACACAAGAAGCAGCTGTGGCGAGCTTTCACCTGGACGCTACAACTCGACTCAATGGAACGTCGTCCACAAATTTATTTTATGTATGACTTCCGCTGGGAATCCTTCAGAGATTATGAATGGCGGAAGCGGTTATCGTTGTGAATTTTTCGAACTGTCCGCCCTTTCTTCTTTGACCAATGGTCATCCTATTTCGAATAACATAAGCCATTACATTTCCTATTATATTACCCATCTCCATTCCTCCCGCTGTAGACAATTGTTTCCATATTTCACTGTTGGCTCAGTCTTCCTAATATTTGCTATTAATCCATTTCACGAAAGATATTTAGGGCAAAAATGAAGTGATTGCTAGTTTTTGCGCAGTGCTAAGAGGGAGTGTACTGAAGCGCATATTAATAATACTGGCCTTTTAGGTGTGACCTATGGAATGGGGGAAGGTCTTTAAAGGTCAGTTTTTTATGTTTTCTTTTTCAAATAACTTGAAAACCGTAGCCCCTATCGAAAATATTTCACATTTCAAAATTGAATCACATTGAATTTCCTACCAAAAAGATCCTATTAATTTTTTTCTATGTGTAAGAGTGTTCCTGATTCAGGGGATGGAAAAACTTTCAATAATCTTAAGTGTTGTTTTAGCCGGTTAAAACTGATGCTAATTGTTAAGTGATGTGGTCTAAGAACAAATATTAAATGCGTGTACGATATGCATGTGCAGTAGAACAGTGTTAAGTGAGAAGTTGGATTCTGGAAGCGTTACAGTGTGGAAAGGTGGGGACGGGAATTAGAAGTGTGCACATAACTAGGTCGAATTTTGGTCAAGCGCTCCCCTTCTTCATATGTCTCTAAAATGAAGAGCGTTCAGGCTATTTTCCATTCTGCCTACTGAACTACGTAACGCAAACCAACTATAACATATTTCATAATGTTAGCTAGACCCTTATACAGCTCGCCTCATGAATAGAAACACAGGATGCAGAAATGCTCACTGGTTTCTATTTTCCACACAGCGGGATAACTAACGCTAAAAAGAATACAGATATGAGTTGCTCATAATAGAAGCACAAGAGAAGCATATGGACTGATTCTATTTAATTCCATGCAAATTGTTTACTACAGGTGAAGTAAGAGTCTTAGTCATGATATGCTGCAGTTGTGTCGTTCTTGCTGCTCGCTTTTCAGTTAGATTATATCTCCCCAAACTTTTCTGTCCAGTTATTTTCCGTACGTAGAAAAAAATAACTTCACGGAATTCATCGTTACATACTGGGGTTACTAGTATCACGCTCACACCAAGTCATCCAAAGTAAAATCGTACGACGTGAATGGAAGCTACATTTTGTATTACATCGATTTGAGTTCTGTATTTCAAGGACATGTGTCTCCAGCTAACATCCACATGGTGTGGTCTCTCTTTTATGCCTCATATATTTCGTGTTGTCACAGTGAGAGAGCTTAGGCAGACAAAGAAACCATTTTGTCCTCCTTGGATATAATAGAGAACTAGCTTGTTTTTCCAACAACGTTTGTCAGAATTTCTCATTATCCACTACAACTAAATCTTAAGTGAGTGTGCTTGTGTTTAGAGCTTAATATTTTTCACTTTAATATGTCTCCTTTATGGTGAAGCGGGAGTGGTCTTTGTAGGAAAATAGCTCAGTAAGGCAAGACGGTGATCACCCATTCATTCGCGACGCACGTGCAACACGTGGCGATGTAGTCAAAAGCTGGAGCCTCCCGAGGGCTTAATCACCGAATACTGCCACATCGCACAAACGAGCGTATTACACAGATCTATAACTACAACGGAAAACGTGATCTTGTTAGAGGTTTGGTGCTGCACTGAAGTTACTAAACAAAGCTGTTGTGTGTCATTAACTGGGGCTTATCGAAATATCGTCGTTGATTCGTTTTTGTAGAGGTGGTTAAGATAGCCATATTCTGGGCCTTTAAAAGCCTAGATTTAGCATGACAATGCAACAAGCTTTCAAATTCGTTTTACAATGAGTTTCTGTGGAGAAGCGTAAGGTTATCTCACACCACCTGCTGATATTTTAACTGTGAGAGATGCCCACAGTTTCATCTAATTATTCGAGACATTCAATGGCTATTTATGAAGGGAGCGTTTGGAGTCATTTATCCTCTGCATTCAAAAAATATTCAACAGCCTAGATCGCCAGAATGTTCGTTTTTTTAATGCCACCGGTTTCGGCAGACTTTGCAGCCACCTTCAGGTCTTAAAAAAATCTTTTTTATTATAAAACGTATCCATTTTAAGTTGTACCTCACCCAAAGTTGTCATGAGGATAAAAATTAACACGTTATAAAAGGTTGGAGCTGACTTTTATCCACATAACAAAAATATTTTTAAGACCTGAAGATGACAGAAAAGTCTGTCGAAACCAGTTGTGACATACAGAAAAATATTTATGCAGTCTACGCTGTTGAGATTTTGTAGCAAGTAAAAGAAATCGCTCCTTCGGTATTCTTGAAATAAGAAAATTCAATGTCCTTTGTATATTATACTACGACTGTTAATGTTTATTACGGACTACACAATGATTTGAGGATAAACTGCGTAGATACGGCTGTAAAAAAACAGAGTGACTCGCAGGTTGCGCTATGGATTCAATTTGTATGAAATAAATGTATTTTTTTGCGCGTTGGAGCACAGTATGTTGAATCACGTGAATCTATTGTAAATGAATTATCGTTTGAATATAAAATGTGCTAGAGTGGTATACACTCCTGGAAATGGAAAAAAGAACACATTGACACCGGTGTGTCAGACCCACCATACTTGCTCCGGGCACTGCGAGAGGGCTGTACAAGCAATGATCACACGCACGGCACAGCGGACACACCAGGAACCGCGGTGTTGGCTGTCGAATAGCGCTAGCTGCGCAGCATTTGTGCACCGCCGCCGTCAGTGTCAGCCAGTTTTCCGTGGCATACGGAGCTCCATCGCAGTCTTTAACACTGGTAGCATGCCGCGAAAGCGTGGACGTGAACCGTATGTGCAGTTGACGGACTTTGAGCGAGGGCGTATAGTGGGCATGCGGGAGGCAGGGTGGACGTACCGCCGAATTGCTCAACACGTGGGGCGTGAGGTCTCCACAGTACATCGATGTTGTCGTCAGTGGTCGGCGGAAGGTGCGCGTGCCCGTCGACCTGGGACCGGACCGCAGCGACGCACGGATGCACGCCAAGACCGTAGGATCCTACGCAGTGCCGTAGGGGACCGCACCGCCACTTCCCTGCAAATAAGGGACACTGTTGCTCCTGGGGTATCGGCGAGGACCATTCGCAACCGTCTCCATGAAGCTGGGCTACGGTCCAGCACACCGTTTGGCCGTCTTCCGCTCACGCCCCAACATCGTGCAGCCCGCTTCCAGTGGTGTCGCGACTGGCGTGAATGGAGGGACGAATGGAGACGTGTCGTCGTCAGCGATGAGAGTCGCTTCTGCCTTGGTGCCAATGATGGTCGTATGCGTGTTTGGCGCCGTGCAGGTGAGCGCCACAATCAGGACTGCATACGACTGAGGCACACAGGGCCAACACCCGGCACCATGGTGTAGGGAGCGATCTCCTACACTGGCCGTACACCTCTGGTGATCGTCGAGGGGACACTGAATAGTGCACGGTACATCCAAACCGTCATCGAACCCATCGTTCTACCATTCCTAGACCGGCAAGGGAACTTGCTGTTCCAACAGGACAATGCACGTCCGCATGTAGCCCGTGCCACCTAACGTGCTCTAGAAGGTGTAAGTCAACTACCCTGGCCAGCAAGATCTCCGGATCTGTCCCCTATTGAGCATGTTTGGGACTGGATGAAGCGTCGTCTCACACGGTCTGCACGTCCACCACGGTCCAACTGAGGCGCCAGGTGGAAATGGCATGGCAAGCCGTTCCACAGGACTACATCCAGCATCTCTACGATCGTCTCCATGGGAGAATAGCAGCCTGCATTGCTGCGAAAGGTGGATATACACTGTACTAGTGCCGACATTGTGCATGCTCTGTTGCCTGTGTCTATGTGCCTGTGATTCTGTCAGTGTGATCATGTGATGTATCTGACCCCAGGAATGTGTCAATAAAGTTTCCCCTTCCTGGGACAATTAATTCACGGTGTTCTTATTTCAATTTCCAGGAGTGTAGATCTAATGTGTAAGAAGAAGAAATGTAATTTTTGCTTCTTAGAACACAATACACAAAAATACGTAAATCAGTAGTAAATGTTGTATCTAAATGTGATTTACTGCATGCTGGTCATTTACGTTTACTTTTTTTATCTTTAATCGTAATGGTATGGCTTCAGATTATGAGAATCAAACGTAATTTTTGGTCAGTGTGTGTAAAATTGTTTTATTACGTTTCATATGAAAACAAGACATTTTTCTTCTGTGTTATGGGACTGAATATACTTTTTGCTTATGTATCTGGTTTTGCCAGTCGTAGGTTTTATCGAAACTTAGTTACGTTTTAATATCGGGCTGTGCTCTCGCGCCATTTTGCAGTGGAGTTGGTATAATAAGTTTCATGTGTAAAATGAAAATATTTATTACTTTTAGTACTTCCTAAAACCATTTTGCTCATTCCCTCTCGTTTTCGTCAGTCGGCGTTAATTCACGGTTCAATACTGGATGTGTTGTGGCGCTAGTTGCTCTATGGATTCAATTTGTTAAAAGGAAATGTAGCTTTTGCTCATTGGAGCGCAGTATGTGGAACCATGTAAATCGGTTGTAAATGACTTACTGTTCCTATATTAGATGTCAAGTTGCACTAGTAGCGCTATTGATGTAATATAACTAAGGAAATCCGTTGAATGGGCTTGTGTAAGAGTCATTTTCTGTATGCTGAACGTTTGCATATACTCTTTTATCTTCGATGATAATGCTTAACTCCGTGGCTTCAGCTTATGATAATCAATACGACACTTTTCTTCTCCGCTAGACGACTGAGTATATACTAACGAATTACTATGGGGACAATCTGCTTATGGGGCAGTTTTCTTATAAATTCGCAGGACAGTTTAGTTATTTTTGAAATGGAGGCTGCCACACTTTTTAGTTTTGAGATGTCGTACAGGCATGTATTTCAGGGACTGGACACATTATGTGTAAAACATAACGGTATAAGTATCGAACGTAGCCCATTCCACCACATCGTCTAGAAGTGATATCATGTAATGACATAACGCGTAGTAGTTCGGTGTACTTCGAAGCTCTGGAGACGATTAAGTGGTCTCAGAAAAAGAATTTTGAGCATTGTAGGATTTTTAAATCCACATTAAGTGAATAAAAATAAAAAAAATGTACTACTTAGTAAACATTTTATCTTAGATGTGCGCATCTGTCAGCGGCCTCTCTGGTGAGTCTGCACACCAGTTCTCTAATTTCAGTCCTATGTGGCGCATTTTGATGTTGAGTCTGCAATACATCGCTTTGACTACTGCACGGGCAGTTTCTCTACATAGGCTATCGCATGTATTCGTCACACATACAGCGCAGTGAGTAGCTAGTAAGGCAATTTTTGGAAGAGAACCATCACAAATTGGTGTATTATAATTTTATTACTAATATGCGCATCGTTTGTATAAAACCGTCATGTCAACTTTAATCTTATTTGTAGGATGGTTTGAAAATGGACGCAGGGATCCGAAACTAGTCACCATCAAGCAATAAAAAGTAGTCATTTATTTCAATTACGAGACACGTTGCGGGCTTATTTCCACCTACAGCATGCTGGAAGTTCGTAAAGTGTGTGTGGAACAAAGGAAGGAAAATTATAATTCAGTGCCCAGCAGGTGATGGGTTCATGATACACGGAACACGAGCTGTGACAAAGGAAGACCGATGAAGCCAATCGACAGTATCCTTTCAAGGAAACCATCCCGATATTGCCTTTAAGCTTCTTAATGAAACCATGAGAACCTGGTGTCTTGGAAGCCAGCCGTGAGTTTAATTCGCCGGCCTCCGAAATAAGTCCAGTGTCTTGGCAGCGCGCCACATTGCTCTGTAAATTTATAGGCTGTGTGTAGCTGTAGACGATACAGGCCAATATGACAGGATTTTTATTATGCATTCCGCAGAAAAATTTATGACGCACTGGTCAGCAGATATTCATTATGCAGTGACAGTCCTAATACAGCTCTGTGGTGCATCAGCTCACTTCCCGATTCTACAGCTGTTCGTACAACAGCAAGTAGTTACCCACGACTGCCTTTGGGGGGCATTTGCATTTTACGCACCGTAAACTAAAGTGACAACATTTTTTGTGATGACAATGTCTTTGCATGCGTTGTCTGAGAAAACTCACCGAAATGAACATAACTGTAAAGGCACATAAGGATGAAATTTTTAATGGTGCTTTATATCGAAATTCTGGGGTACATTAACAATTCTGCGGGTTTACTGCTACAGAATACTGTCACCACTATGATTCGGTGACGTTGGATACTATTAAAAGCCGAAGATGGTTAACTTGACAAACATCTTTTCTTTACTGCACTGCGTTCGAACGCCGATAACATATTGTATTAGGAGTGGCACGTTTTAAGAAAGAAAACGAGGGAGTTGTATTCCACTGCGTAATACTGTAGCTCCGGTGTAATTAAATATTTACATGTAATGAAGAGAGCCGAACTAAGTCATGGTAGTACATTTTCCTCAGATTTAGATTTACTTCTGACATTTGACCATACCACTGAATAACCTTTATCAGCTACGATACTTTACAGGCTGTGTAGTGTATCTGGACGATACATCAAAATCTAGCCTGAACCGCAAATTGTTTTGTCTGTAAGGAAGTTTCAGTACAGAACATATCTGATCATATGGTGAAAGTTTCTTTTTGGAACAACTCCTACGTTCTGGCTGAGTTATTATTACTCTGTATCCTGTCTTCCAGGAGTGCATAGGCTCTGACGTATTTTAACTGTGAAGACCTGTCGTGAATCGCACCTTGAGAGCTTAGCCAGTAAGGACTACGCCGATGGAAGGTAAGTTTCTGGCCTCGACTCATTGCCCGTAACGCAGCTATAATCCGTCACGAAGTTTCAAAACAGCAGGCTCTCCGTTGCAGAGTGAAAAATCGATTCGCAAGTTCTCTGGCAGTCCTCTTAAAGTAGCTTAAATGCCACCACTTATAAGGAGTACTTTGCCTACCATATACGTAGATTTTAACCCTTTCTTGAAATTCTATGCGCACTATATAACGGTACATACTTTTAGGTACAGAGGTTAGGCCGAGGTTATATTCTAATAACAAAGCCCTCTTAAAATGCGTGACAAGTTCAGACGGCAAATAAATGTAGTAAATTTTACAATATTTTTTCTGTTTCGTTAACGAATTACAGACTAATTGAATTCATAGTACCTCTGCAGGTTCGTTTTACTGTTCAAAACGTTCATTGTGATTTAAAGTGCGAACGTTACATTGTGTCAGTTTTCCGGCTTGATCCAGCGATGATGAAAGTTCTTGTTGGTCGGCAATTAACTTCACAGAAGTTGTCTCTATCTTGGAGCACATGTGGAACTGTCTTGTTATCTATGATGTACGAGCATTAGTATCCTTCGGAAGAAATCGTTGTAGTAATTTGGCTGGTATAAGTGCAGATCCGGTGAAACACAAAACTAAGATTTAACTAAAGTAATGAAGGAGCATGTCATAGCGCATATTTATATTATTTATTCATGCTAAAACGATTACCATGAGACTTGTAATAAATATACTTCACCTATGATTGTTAATTACTACTGCCGTTTATAGATATCTTAATTTTTTAGGTCCATTCATTAGAGCATTCTGTCTATACGCATCAGGGACAACATATACCATCTCAGAGCAGTAACCCTTCGGTATTGCTTGGCAATGCAATACTGAAAGAAATTCATCATTTCCATTAGACTGTTTAGTTAAAATGTGAACATTATGTAACACGGCTGGGGAGTTTGGAAACATCTAGCATAGCTGGCAAATTTCCTTAACGTTTAGTTTAGGAAAACGAAACTTATTGCCGTTACGAAGGTCCCCATACGATATACATATAATACATGATGAGCAGAAAGTAATTAGCAAGGACATACATAGAGGTGTCAACACTTGAAACAGTAAGTGGTGCGCCTATGGCGATCTTTAAGCAGCGCACGAGCTGTGTCACGACAGCTGAACATCCCATCGTCCATTGTTTGTTCTAAAAGTGTTCCGAACAACTGTGAAATAGCGTCCGGACTGTCGCGGATGCAGATGAATGTCACACTGAACGAAGTCTGTAACCTGGAATGTTAACATTCTACGCAGTTAACAAAAGTTACCCTCTCTTCTGAAAATTAATGTTTCTATCAACTGTTTATTCGTTATTTCTCTTCCGCATGTCCTTATACGAGTAAATGTTTCCACAAAGTTTAATTGTCCTATGAAAATTCTTTTTTCGTGGAGACCCTCTCAGATAGAGAAAGTTCCATTGTAGCCACATTGCATATAGCCTATTGTATACTATTTATTGGGATGTCATGTAAAATCTTGAAGTAAGTTGGTGAAGAATATTTCGACGTTTTTGGTATTAGATAACGTCTTATGTAGCATAGAATGTCGTTACGCCGCCCAATTGCTGCCCACGAGAAGCCGGAATAGGTCGGTGATACAGATACACACAGTGGTTGCCCAACGAAATTACAATCTTCCATGGGTGATGGGAAAAGGTAAATGTATCAGTGTGAGGTAACGGACCTTGCACTGGAGTTGAGATAGTTAAAGTTATGAGCGAATATACGAGTAGTTCTGATACTCTGACAGTTAAATAACTGTACCGCTACTGATATTTCTAAAACAATGCTGCGGGGAAGATTCTGAGGTGATAATATGGACCAAAACAAGAAAGCATGATCTAGGAAACATGGCCATCTTAAGAGCTATGAGTATTTGTTCATCTTCGATACTCTGAAACACATCTCTTCATCACCAAGGTAGAGGTACCCTGGAACAAACCAAGAAAAGAGCCAAATGAAAGTGATGTGTCTTAGGACAGCAATGATGAACAATTCGTCGTGGAACTTAAGGTACGCCTTTCAGAGCCCATTTCTACTTGATATTTATTTCTTGTCTTGGTCCGTACTACCACTGAATGTTGTCTACCCTACAGCCTTAGCAACGACAGTACCGGTATATTGTTTACATTGTCAGAGGTATCAGAATGATTTTCTCTAGTACCTTTCAACTCGGTACTTTCGGTCCAGTGTTCATTACCTCCAATTGGTACCGTCAGCGATCTCCTTAATTTTTAGAAGTTTGTAACGTCATGAAGGAATCATTCTGCACTGTGAAAAATAATGGTGCTATATCACTCGGATGGGCTACACCCCACTCCTACTGATGAAGATTTATCTCCGTTGAGCATGAAATTCTGTCGGTTTGCCAGAAGTTCTTCAATCCAATCTCGCAGACGATCTGAAGTTACGTACTTCTCCGTATATTGCCTCAAGAGAGTTGACACTCAGAAGCCCCCCATTTCTTCTGCATTCCAGACAGTCAATGGATCGATTTTTTTTCTCTTCAGAAAACAGCCAAAGCAACCATTTATGTTAGAATAAAAGCCGGGAGTACTGACAGACTACCTGATGAAAGCCGTTCCAAAACCACGGTAAAGGCAACGCTCCTACTGTTCGCCCTTGCTGCCATGTATCGATTTCTTTCGATTTCATATAAAAAAATTACCTCTCTGTAATTAAGTGGCGCACTGCAGTTCACTTTTTCACAAAAAGCCCCGAAATTCTATCGTGTAGCTCATTATCCGGAACAGCTTTCTATTTCTAATGAAGTCGCGTTACAAATTTTTGTAATTGTGGCGCGATTTATATGTTCATTCATGCTACAGAACAATTTCATGCAGATTACGAATGCAAAAGTCACGCGCAGAGGTTGTGAATATTGTAATATTCACTGTAACTGTTCATATCTGTCTGCAAATTTCCGACGCAAATATAGGCAATTTATTAAGCAAGCGTAATACTTCCCTTCGTAGAGGAAGAAAGGAAAAGTTTTAGGCTGTGCGTCCCCAAAGCAGATAAAAGGGCACTGTTTTCTTTCTAGGGTGTAATCCACGAGAAAACTGCGCTGTCATGCTTATTTTCGGGATGCGTGTAGCGGTTTTAATTCGCTTGTCAATCATTCTTGTCAAGCGCTGCAGTAAATTATATGTCTTTTTCAATTAGCGTGTCAATTTCGCGATCAAAATGAGCTGTTGTCGCTATCCCTCGAAACCACACAAAACGCTCCCTACGTGGAATGTCTGTAGAGCAGGCTACATCATAACATAGCTAAATTATATGAAGATTAGTTCACAGGGAAACAGACTGGCCAAAGAAAGTAAATACATATATGTTTGTTAATTACAATCTTGAGAGGACAAATTTCGGTGTATGTTTTATGCAGACACTGAGAAAGAGAATGCTTTCAACTTTCACGCATGTTGAATGATACACATTTACAATGACAAACGGAAATATGTTCAGTACATGATTTGAAACTGCGGTTTCAGTTTTCTGATAGCGACAAAAATTAAGTTTAAGCAGAGCACCTCCTTGATTCTCCGAAATCCCCACTGCCACTTGGTGACTTTCCCTCAAATTTCGATCTGAGACGCACATTATGTGGGGAGACGAGATCCATTTGGACATTAGTATGGAATACCTAGCCACTGCAGCTGAGCAGCAGGCAAATATTTATTGATTATTGACATTTCCTTGTGACTTGATATACCATTTTGATTATGGGACTGTGTTCACGATATCTAAACGTTTAATTAGCTGAAGTATTATTCTTTTGTGAGCAATAGGTCAGGAGATTAGAGTTTTATCATAAATTTGACTGAGGTTTGAGATTGGTTCTGGATTAAAGTTAGGAACGGCCAATTTCGTATGGGGGTGGTCAGACATTACGTTCATGGGGTTACTGACGTTTTATAACCGCAGTGATAGGTGCTGAGTTTAGCGCTTGTTTCCTTTTTTATTGTAGATTATGTAATATCATCATTACTAAGGGGACAAAATTCTTCATTTCATTGTGTAAGGCAGTTCAGATGACTAAAGTTTTCCTTGGTGGAAGTTACTCTGGCGAACAGCGCCGAGTTTAGAAATTTTTTATTAGTCTCTAGTATATCATAAAATGTTGTGAGAGAAATTGCTACGAATAAAATTTTATACATTACAAGATACGCTTTAGAGAATGCAATTCATCTGCTTTGATGATAAAATTACAGGGAGGTGCTAGATGCCGAGGTGGTAGCGGGAAGCTATTGAATGCTTCAGCCCATAGCTCGTAGCCTAGGGGCTAACGTTGCTACCTCTTGATCATAGGGTCCAAATTAGGATTCCAGACCGGGTAGAGCATTTTATCTGCCCAGGGACAGGGAGTTTGTGTTGTCCTCATCATCTCATCATCATCATTTGTAACAGTGACTAGAATGGATTGGGAAAAGAAAATTGACTGTGTAAGAATTGGGACTTTGTAAGGGCGCTGATGACCGCACAGCTGAGCGCCCCACAAACCAAACATCATCATCATCGTTTTCATCATCACTTAATGCTTCATCAGGCGGACACATGGGGCGCTGGGAACGGCATAGGGGTACTTTTCTGACCACCTCCCTCCCCTCTGAATGGTGTCTGGAGTACAGGGTTCTTATACATTAGAGAACCTCCTTATAACAAATGTATAGGGAATAGTCTATAGAATTTAGTTCTTGCCGCACGATCTGCCCTGAAACTAATTTTTCTGTCAAAATTGACAAATTTAGTCTTGTCCCAAGCTGTCTTCTGTGTGTCAAATGGAGCGAAATTATAATTTTATGCGAAATATTTGTATGTCAACTTAAAGTAGCGAGACATGTATGTATGCTAAACAACGTTCGAGTGCAAGGGGTATAACTCCCCTTACCTTTCTCTTGTCTCCCCTCTCAGTTTATCTATGTAGTAGCAACATTAAAAGGAAGTTCCATTTTCCACTTCGGCTGCTATACAATCACCGTCCGTTACTATACTGGATAAGCTGATGTCGGCGTTGCGAGTGAGAACAAATTTCCACACCCATTTCGGCTGTGTGTGCCACAGCTTAGAATTGTGATACAGTAAATTTCATTAGCACAGTTTGATCCACGCAAATCAATTTGAAAGAACATTCTTTATTTCAATTTTTGCAGCTACTTCAAAAAATTGTGCTCACGAACACGCCATAAAAGTATTACAGTATACGAAAATCTTTTGTTAGTGGTGCATTTACTTCTTTTGCTTTCACACCTATGTTCCAAATTATGCTCGTATTAACTGTAGCGTACAACTTCCACTTCACACTATCTGTAATTTCTAATGGTGATGTACCTTTTTTTGCTATATATGTAAGAAATGTCATTTGGTGTTTTGTGTAGTGTTTGACTCTTGTGGTGAGTAAAATTTTTGTAAAACATGCACTTCCTATGTTAGCCGTAATGAGGTCAGCTGGCTTCAGCTAATCAGAGCATAGCAGACTCCTTGGTAATGGTGAAGCGTTCAGGTAGCGTGGAATGTCTTAATTTGATAACCATGTGGTGAGAGAAGGCTTTGTTTATGTATCGCGACTTCAATACTTGTATGTCAAGGTGTGAACCTATGTGCCTTTTTAGTGATCACTGGTAACTATATCAACTGAAACAAGTGTAATTTACGTAAACTATGTAAATAGTTAATGTTATCTGCAAAATTATTTTTTTTCTCAATTTGAAATTTACTGACTCAAATTTTAATGGAAGATATATACTTCTAGTGGCGAAATTTGAAAGGGGAACCTGCTTCGTTACAAGTTAAGGACACGATAAAACTACGTTTCGATGCGATAACGTATCTAATACCTGATATTCCTCCAATCATAAAGTGCTTAACAATACAATCTATGATTTTTAGTGAGCTTTCAGTATTTTCTGCCTATTACTATTGCTACTTTAGTGTCAAAATTTTGTCTCTAAAAACTTGTGTCGTTAGCTTATTTAATATTATGTCAGATGCAGTAAGAAGTGCGACATACTGTATTATTTCTGCTGCAGTAGGCTGCTCGTAGGAATACTTCCTTTAACTTCACTAATATGAACAAGTTTATTGCTTATTGGGAATTGTTGCCTAAATGTGGAATTTTTGCTACTAAGTTGTGTCCTCTCTCTCTCTCTCTCTCTCTCTCTCTCTCTCTCTCTCTCTCTCTCTCTCTCTGTCTGTCTGTCTCTCTCTCTCAAAAGCGAGCTTTCTCCAGCTTTCTCAAAGCAATTTCAATATTACATTAAGATTTCCGTTTTATTAACAGTACCGTAAGTTTTCGGACTTAAGTGTGAATATACAAGTCTCGTTATCTGAGACTTAGAGCAACAGAGACACACCATCATCATCTCAGTATGAGGATTCCAAGCCACTTGAGAGTGGGAGCACATTGAACTGTTGTGTTATTGATGCTGCAATAACTTTCCTATGATAATGCTTATTTACACAGTTGTTGAGTGACAATAAAATCATCTACAGTGGATGAAATTACGTATGCATAAAACGCTGTCACAACTGTTACATAAATCTACCGCAAATTTCATATTGTAATTAATATTGGTGTGTGTCGAATCGCTCTGTATACGAAATAAATGGAATTTGTCCCGAATAGTTCTACCTAAACATCCTACCTGTTACGGTATTATGAAGAATTCTTATGAAAGGCAACATTTAAAAGGGATGTTCAATCATAGTTATGCACGTAACGTGATTTTAGTTAATTTGCTTGCAAATAAGCTGCAGATTTTCCGCAATGAACATGTGAATTTAGCGCATAGCAGCGCAGTACTTGTGCGTCGAGAATCACGCACAATTGTCCCACACATTTCGAGCTTCGACATACATGGATGTCCTCCCTACGTTTCCTTTTCCGGCTTTTCCTGAACTGGAGGACGGAGTAGGAGTTAAGGGGTGGAGGGAGGGGGGTTGGGGGTAAGACGTTGGCGACCACATAACACGGCGCCCTCCTTCCACAGTTATCTGCCCTATAAACTTCGACACGCAATTTCGCTATCATCCCGGCGCTTTCCGAATGTTGTCCTTCCCCCCGTATTCCACTCCCCCACCCCCTATCACTACCGCCACCACCGCTCCTTCCACCCCAGCCGCACCGCCTTTATTTCGCTTTTATCCCCCGCCCGTCATGATTCTTCGGGCGTCGTAAAAGCCCAAGGCCAGCCGAGAGGCGACGTTTCTCTTGTACCGGCAGTTTCTTTCCCTCAGCCTCCATCACCGGCCACCCACCCTGCTAACACTCACTCACTCACACACACACACACACACACACACACACACACACACACACACACATTCATACACAATCAGGAGAGAGAGAGAGAGAGAGAGAGAGAGAGAGAGAGAGAGAGAGAGAGAGACCACAGCTACATAGCTGGAAGTAGCGGGCCTTTAGTCCTCTTTATTTCAGACTATCTACTACCCGCTGTTTCTCTCACATGGCAGTACTTTTTTATGATAAATGATGGTCAGTAAGTAAGCAGGTATTCGTAGTAGATGTCTGTGTATATAATGATGTATAGACATATGCATAAAATGTATGCATGCTTTGAGGCGACATGTCACGGTTTGCGCACCCCCTCCCGCCTGAGGTTCCAGTCCTCCCTCTGGCATGTATGTGTGTGTGTGTGTGTGTGTGTGTGTGTGTGTGTGTGTGTTCTTAGCATAAGTTAGTTCAAGTGGTGTGTAATCTCTAGGGACCGATGACCTCAGCAGCTTGTCCCCTTAGGAATTCACACACATTTGAACATGTTGTATGCAGTGCTGTTGCGTATGTACATAATGAATGTGCTGCTACTATTTTTCTGTATGACAAATCTGGAAGTATGCATTATATTTTCTAATTATTTTTAAAAATTCCTGGATTGATTACGCTCGTGGAGAAGTACTTAGAGGTTTGTGTGACTCACCCTGCGAGATTCATAACACATACCAAACGCTTCTCCCTTCCATTTTAAACCATTGTGTTGAGTACATTTTTGATCCAAGTCCATTCGATGATTAACGTAATCACTTAATAGATCATAATCAAATGCAGCCATAACAAAATCCTCGCTCCTTCCACATGTTAAGGTAAGATTCTCTGTTGTCAACAATCTTTAAATTATGCCGTCGTTGTAACTCTTCAAGCGTGTATAACGCAACGGATATGTAACTATTGTAATGTATCTGTAGCTGTTAAGACCGCCCGACGCTCTACATCCGAGTTCCGGCAGACATGCGATAGTTCTGAGGTTTGTTGGATTTGAGCAACTTTCTCAGCTTGAACACTCATAGAACTATCCGCTAAATCAGATTTACGTTTTGCAAGGCTTATAGTAGCAGTTTTATGTATTGTTCCCGGGCTTACCGTTCGATTTCATTATTGTATCTCCTCCAAAACTGTCAAGCTATGCCAGGAGGTGTAGGACCTCAGTATCAAAAACTACACGCACAACAATATTGGATTTGCACTGTCACAGAATAAGGTAAAGAAATTAAGAGTCGCCGATCATCGTGCCCGAGTCGTTTACATGCCACTCACCTAAAATACTCCAAAAAAGATACAACATCATAAAGTAGCCTATAGTCTTCCTCAAGGGTCAAGCTATGTCTATACCAAATACCACCAGAATCGGTTCAGTGGTAGAATCGTGAAAACGTGACAGAGTGAGTTACTTTCGCAATTAGTATGAAAGTGTGGATTAAACATGTCGAGAACTCTGTAAGCACTGCATTGATCACGTTGGGTCGTACTGCGTAGAGCGTATCATCCAATAAAAGCGTTTTCACAAATCTAAAGTTCAAAAATGAGAGATTAAATAGCTATTTCAAAGAGTAAATATTTTTACCTTAATTTGCGTAATATTCTTCAAATTAATAAATATCTTGTACTGCATACATTGTGAAGTAAGCTATCTTCTTCATCAGGGGTCAAGCTATCTCAAACCAAATTTCATGGATATTGGTTAGGGGATTTATTTTTGAAAACTTAACAGAGCTACTTCAGCATTTAAAATATTAGTATGGAAGTCTGGATGAACATGGATTAAACATGAGGAGGATTGTATAGGCATTGTATTCTAGATTTTACCCAAAATGCTCAAATATGTATTGAATCTCACGGGACTTAACTGCTAAGGTCATCAGTCCCTACGCTTACACACTGCTTAACCTAAATTATCATAAGGACAGACACACACATCTACGCCCGAGGGAGGACTCGAACCTTCGCCGGAACCAGCCGCGCAGTCCATGACAGCAGAATTTACCCACTGCTGCACTCGAGTCTCAACAAAATGAAATGAAATGTGCTTCTGGCTGGAATGTTCGGGATATTTGTGCAAATCTTTTTATTTTAACCCAGTTCAGTGACTTTGACGTCGATGATGCTGGTCTAGCAAATTTGAACGCATCAAAGAAGTTATGAGCGAACCATGACGCTCAGTAGCTACAAAGTGACGGCTTTATGATCGATATTAGTATGGACGTTTGAATTGAACACGGAGAGGACTGTACAACACTGTATTCATTATTTTGATTTGTACTATGTAAAACACATCAATAATAAAAGTATTTTCAAAAATATGTGAAGTGCAAAAAATGGTTCAAATGGCTCTGAGCACTATGGGACTTAACATCTATGGTCATCAGTCTCCTAGAACTTAGAACTACTTAAACCTAACTAACCTAAGGACATCACAGAACACCCAGTCATCACGAGGCAGAGAAATGTGAAATTCAAAATGCAAAATGTAAATACCTCTTTGGAAGGATAGTAATCGTTTCTTATTTCGCTTTATATTCTTCAAATCAATAAATATGATAGACTACACACTTTCGAAGTATCGCATGTGCTTCCTCACCGTTCAGACTATCTATATACCAAATTCTAGCGAATCAGTGCAGCGCTTTAGTAGTGAAAGCCTAAATGATTAAATTACTTTCGAATTCGCAATATTAGTTTGGATTCCTGTAGATTGTACTGTACGTTAGTGTATGTTAAATGGATAAAACTGCAGCAGAATGGATAACACAGTTTTTACAAATGTGCTCCCATTCCACAGATAATTTACAAATGTCGATATTTAATTTTCTATGCACCATTGGTGTAGAAATAGCGCCTTTGATTCATAATCATAAGATTTTCGGTCCCTGGTTCGAAACCGGCTACTGCTTAAATTTCGATTAAAAATCACCATTGGTAGCCGAACACTTCTGGCATATGAAGTCACCCTCATTCTGCCATCGGCCCTATCAAAGTAGGAGGAGGAGCGGACAGGGAACACTCTTGTCCTAGGGGTGGGATGCCGCCCCTAAAGGAGAAAGAATCAGCAGTGATCAACGGCATGAAGTTGCAGAAAGCAATGGAAACCACTGCATTAATCACACGTAACGTGTAACCACAGGACATGTGGCCTGTAATTGAAGAAGTGTCATGATGATCTCTCCATCATTGCCAAAGGATTTCAATATAGTCCCCCATTCAGATCTCCTAATAGGGGGGAGGGGGAGGGACTGCCAAGGGGGGGCTTACCATTAGAAAAAGATTGAATGATCAACGGAAGGATAATGTTCTATAGTCGTGGCGTGGAATGTCAGAAGCTTGAACGTGGTAGGGAAACTAGAAAATCTGAAAAGGGAAAAGCAAAGGCTCAATCTAGATATACACTACTGGGCCTCTAAAATTGCTACACAACGAAGATGATGCGCTACAGACCAGAAATTTAATCGCCAGGAAGAAGATGCTGTGATATGCAAATGATTAGCTTTTCAGAGCATTCACACAAGGTTGGCGCCGGTAGAGACACCTACAACATGCTGATATGAGGAAATATTCCAACCGATTTCTCATACACAAACAGTTCACCGACGTTTCCTGGAGGAACGTTGTTGTGATGCCTGGTGTAAGGACTTTGATAAAGGTCGGATTGTAGCCTATAGCGACTGCCGTTTATCTTATCGCGACACTGCTGCTTGCGTTGGATGACATCCAATGACTGTTAGCGGAAAATGGAATCGGTGGGTTCAACGGCCTCAAATCACTAGTAGTCTAGATGATAGGTATCTTATCCGCATGGCTGTAACGGATCGTGCAGCCACGTTTCGATCCCTGAGTCAACAGATGGGGAACTTTGCAAGACGACAACCATCTGCACGAACAGTTCGACGAAGTTTGCAACAGAATGGACTATCAGCTCGAGGACCATGGCTGCGGTTAGCCTTGACGCTGCATCACAGGCACGAGCGCCTGAGATGGTGTACTCAACGACGAACCTGGGTGCACGAGTGGAAAAAGTTTATTTTTTCGGATGAATCCAGGCTCTGTTTACAGCATCATGATGGTCGCATCCATGTTTGGCGACATCGCGGGGAACGCACATTGGAAGCGTGTATTCGTCATCGCCATACTGGCGTATCACCCGGCGTGATGTTATGGTCTCCGTCATCTCTTGTTCGCATTGACGGCACTTTGAACAGTGGACGTTACAATTCAGATGTGTTACAACCTGTCGCTCTAACATTCATTCGATCCCTGCGAAACCCTACATTTCAGCAGGATAATGCACGACTGCATGTAGCAGGTCCTGTACGGCCCTTTCTGGCTACAGAAAATGTGCGACTGCTGCCGCTACCATGAGATGAAGAGGTTAGTACCGGAGCGGAATTCGTGGCGGGCTGCATAAAACCAGTTAGAAGACAGATGACAAAAAAAGAAATTTTTAATTTAACCCTCACGATACCAAGGCATTTTCATTAAACGCTTTGCCGGGAGCGGGGTACCTTATGCTCATATAAAAAAAGCTAATTCGTTAATTGTTGTTAACTTTTATTAATAACATTTTTGTTGAAGAGGTACTGATGCGTTTGGGGAGTCTACAATATGAACATCTCTTTTAGCGTACTCTTATATCAACAGTGTTTCAATAACACATATTACCACTGTACGGCCCAGGGGGTTGGAGGGGGGGGGGGGGGTTACCGGGTTGTGGCAGGTCTTACTTTACGGTCCCCTTGAAAATTTTTTTTTAGCATCTAAAAATAAAAATAGACTGACTTTGACTGTTGCTACTTTTTCCTCTCAACATACGTTTTAAAGATATATCGATGTTCAAGGTAACTTCTGAGCCTGAAAATACACAATATGATCTGCATTGGGGAAGTGACTCATACTACTAAAGAGACAAATTTTTATTTGAATTCAACTGTGAAATATAAAAAACTTAGGGATTCCAGTATAAGACTCAAATATGTTTTTCAGAATGGTAAATTATACAGTATCTGACAAGAGTACAATATTTTCAAAAAAATTGGTTAAAGTACCCCCCCCCTCCCATTGCTATTTCTACGTTTAATATAATTGTGCTAAATAATATGTGATGCCTTGCGAACCAAATATTAATGGGCATGGAAGGAGTCGCTACGTAATACCCCAATTTTGATAAAGAACTGCAAAATAAAAAAGGAGTTTGCCCGAGTGAAAGGACGACCCTGTGTTTGGCTTAAAAGCAAATTCCGCTACATTCTGTGAGAGCGCCCAGCCTACGCATTCTTTACAAACATAGCATGCAGTTTCAGAGATTTTCACATGGAGACAGCAAATGCCAAACGCCGATGTTACAGATTTCCGGATAGGTCGCCTTAAACGTCATTCTCCCGTTTTAGAAGAGCAATGCTGATTGGAAGACGATATTTCTGACGCCTTGAGGTAAAGGAGTACTGGAAGAGACCGAAAGATATACCAATTCACGTCTGGAGTGGAGAGGGGCCGTTCCGTTGTCGCCGTTTGAGCGAGAACACGTAACGAGAGTGTGCGCGCTCGTACGTGTACTCAAAGAGCTAGGGACAATTCTCTCCTCAGTACTTCACTGGGAGAGCATCTCTGTCGAAAGTGAATCGGAGTGCGACTTTGTATTGAGTCGTTGCGATTAAGCGTTGTTCACTGTGTTGGCCGCCACACCTATTGTGCGGTGTGAACGGACAGAGTTATAGTTAAACGCCTGCGAGCTAATGTTTGAGTGGCATCGCGGTGGACTGGTTATCTGACCGGTGTACCACGCCAATAGTTACACTAGGAGTGAATAGGAGTCATTGACTTCATCAAGGCGTAGGGATACTTTGATTGTCGAAGGTCAATCCAGATGGAACAAGAGTTATCTTATTTGTCAGCAGTGAGCGGCGCAGACAGCAGTAATCGCAGCTTGCGGTATTGTGCGCTACAGCTCTTGCGAGCCCCATATTTCCTCCAGAACAGTACACTTCAATGCATTTCACACACGACAGCCTCGACTGCACCTAGCATCATTCTAATGGATAATTATTCAAGTTGAGTAGGCACGGCTCGCAGCCATTCTCCCAAGTCAATAACAATCTTAAACTTTGTATGGATCCTTAGCGAATTCTATCCTTAAGAGGTAACTTCACATTCAGAAAAGAGCCCAGAAATAACGTGTTCAGTTCATAACTAAAAGTGCCATTGTGATTTCTCAGAATTTTTACAAAAAAAATTATAATTTCCATTAGTTACATGTTTTTCTTACATTAACTAGCACTACTTCAGTACGAAAGTATCCCACTAGTTACGTAAGAAATTTTGGTAATGGATTTTTATGAAGCTTAAATAAAGTTATAAAAAATTTGCGCTTTATAATAAATCACACTCGTATTTTGTAACGATCGATAGTTGGTAAAGGTTCGAGCTGACGTGCTAGAGGAATGTTCCTTATAGTTTATGTTGTAGAACGAAGAAATCGCTCAACAGATGCCGGATACACAACCTCTTACGGCATACACTACCGGTTCCGGAACATCTTGTGTGAAATGTAAAATCAAACAACTGAGATCACCCTCACCACAAAAGTACGACATCGAAAGAGAAAAATGGTGACTATAAATTGCATCAAAATCGTTCCCACGTGGTGCCCTACCGGGACGTTAACAGGAAAACTATTGTCACAGGAAACGAATGAGCTGAAGTTTTGAGTGTTGTTTCAAAATGACTGAGTTTGTCGGAGATGCTGTAATTTCGTGATGCGATATTGAGCCCATACACTTTTCGGTAGAATATTATGTTTCTAAATACTCGACGGAACAGACTGCATGAAAAGGGGAAGAGAAAAAGACCCTACGAAGGAAAATAACCACAACTTTTCGACGCACATTATGAAGCATGAAGAGAAAATGGTAGACACAGGAAGAGTTGTCATTGTTTTGAACTTTTATTAAAGGTGCGTGGGTGGACGTATGGATGGACCAGTGGTGATATATCCGCCAGAGAGGAGAAAAGCGTAGGAGAAATGTGGCAGATGACTGAACGGTGTGGCGTCGCAACTAGTGCGAGCGCACAGTTTTCTATCAAATATTTACTGTGAAATGTAGACAGACTGTAAAGTAGCCATCAGATTAGCATATGTGCTGTAGCGGGCAGATTACCGGTGTCCGTTCGTCTGACGTCACGACCATATGGCATGTCTGTACCGTGAGAATGTAAGACCTGTGCGCTAACTAGCCGCGTGTATAACGTGGAACTTTCATCTTTAATAACTTCTAACTGAGGAACCTGAGGAAATTAAAAGTTAATATACTAGTTTCTGTTATGAATAAAAATAAGTCATCCAAATTTGAGCTTTGAAACCTGCATATTTTGGAAATTAGAAAAATCTTACAGAAAACGCAAATTTCTACAATTTTCGAGTCTAAATAAATACCATTATGTATAGATCACCTTCAGTGACCATCCAACTATGAAACAAAATCACCTTCCGTGCTTTTGTATTTATTTTGAGAATTTTACTTTTAGAAATTCACCTATAACTTTGTTAAAACCATAAATGTTTTGAATTTTTGTGAACAGTTATTTTATATGAGTAGGTGAGAGTGAATGAGTGTGCCTGAGTGAATGAAAGAGGGACATTCGCCATTCTTTGCAAGTGTATAAAATCTAGGTTGGAACTCGCAAGTGTTCAGACGGTGTAACCGTGGGAACAGAGTCGCCAGTGGTTCCCCATCTTAGTGAATGTCGGATGTCCAAGAGTGTATGGTATTGTACAAGCAGCCAGAACGTTCGCGAGTATTTAAATAATTTCTGGAAATAAAGTAAAGTCTAGTTTTCCTTTCGGTTTGTTAAATTATACAGTAAATTTTGTGTAACAAGAAATCATGACGTAAATGATTCAGAAGTCATGACTGGTGCGTGCTAGATTTTGGCGCGAGGCGCACCCAAAGAGTTAATTCTGATTGGCTGTGTGATGTGTGAGCCAATGAGATGCGAGGACGGTTAGCAGACTAGGAGAGGGAGTCGCGAGTGGATGAGGAGTCGCGAAGGAACTGTGATCGAGAAGAGACATGCTTGATGTGTCCTCGCGAATAATGTGTAAAATGAAGTCATAAAACGGCTTCATCGGTTCGGTACTGTGCGATTTGAGACTGGAAGAGTCCAGTAACGCGTAGTGTGAGTTTGAGCGAGTTGTGACTTTTCGTTCCGCGAAAGACGCGAGTAACTTTAATAATTAAAAGCGTGGCGGTACTTCGTAAACTTTTACTAAGTGCTTATGGCGAGCATTAACGTAAAAAAACGAACTATTATTGAACATCGACTGCAAACGTGTATGTTAGAAAATCGTCTGTGTTGCAGTTAAGTAAATTCCGTAACTTTGAAAGCTAATTCTGGCGGGGTTTGAGTGTGGATAGAATTGTGAACTGAACTTTCTTCAAACGTAGATTAGCGGGCTGATGATCAGGCTTAAAGACAATAAAGAGCTTAAATAGAATTACCAACTTCGCGTTCTCGTTTGAGTAAACAATTACTACCATTCCAATAACTCAATTTATTTAGGAAGATTGCTCATAGATTGTATTTCAGCAAACATGTATCGCGGCCTCCGGTGAGCGGCTATTAAATTGCAGTTTCTTCAACACTGCTTTTCTGCAATTTTTCCAGTAGCTGCTATCAGGAGAGGCGAGTGCAGCAACTACCTAAGAAACGAGGTAGGTGGATTTTCTTTCAGGGAAAGGAAACTGCGCGATAAGAGCCTGACCCGTCGCAAGTGGTGCATCGGCCGGGAAATAAAAATAGTAAATTCCAGTGAATTTAAAAAAAAGCAGTAGTGACAATTACCGGACAATACAGAAGTGCTCGCTATGTGTAGGAACTGTGTAGCGTACAAATTGATATCGCCACGTGAATAGGAAGGACAGTGAAAGTGTCCGTGAACTGTAATGTGTTGTACGGAACGGAAGAATTTTTCGGTGACTACGCGCCGATTGGAATAGCAGTCTACGACGGCGTCTGGCAGACGACGAGCTACGGAGACTACGCAGAGGCGACGACAGCAGTGGCAGTTGGCAGCGCTGATTCGAGCGGGGGCCCGGAAACTGGTACAGCATTGCAGTGTATGGTGAACGGACCCGCAGTTTCATCTAGCAGCAACGCAGCACGCCGAAGCACAAAGTTAAGTACAGTGCTTTTGAAAACTTTGTGTGTTTGTGGAGTCAAACTGAGAAAAATGGCTGAGTTTCAACCAAGTGACAAAAAGGCGGAACTGAGTTGTGATAGTGGGATGGAGACAGGGGAAAATGACCCCATGAATTTTAGTTTAGACGTGTCTCAACCCAATTTCAGTAGTAGTTTGACTGATTCATCCTATGTTAATTATAGTTTGGAGTCAGATCCAAATATGTCAGTGCCCAGTGAGTTACAGTTACCCATGCCGGTAGTTAATGTTAATAGGGACATTGTATCAGCAAATGAGGGGGCGAAGGATAATGTCGCCAGTATGCTGATGAATCTATTAACTAAGATGAACGTGTTGGATTCCAATATGTCAAGTAAGATGGATTCCAGTATGTCAAAAATGGATTCCAGTATATCAAAATTGGAAACTAATATGTCACAAATGGAAACTAATATGTCAAGTAAAATGGATTCAAAAATGTCTAAATTAGGATCTGATTTAAGTAATGAGATGACTAAAATGGGCGCTGATTTAGATTCCAAAATATCCGATCTCAGAGACTGTTGGAAGCAAGATTTAGCAGTGCTCAGTAGTAAAGTAAATGTTGAAATACAGCAGGTTAAACTAGAATGTACAGAAAATATTGTTCAAGTGCAAAGTGAATTGACGACACGAATCGAACAGGTTACTGAGGATCAACAGCAATTTAAATCCCATGTTGATGCAGAATTAGATAAAGTATGTGAGCACATAAAAGTGGTAGAGAATTCCAATGAAATTAATCATGCCGCCTTAGAATGTAAAGTAAATGATACCAAAATTCGGTGTGAGAAACTTGGAGAGCAAGTTGTAAATAAGGTCAATAATTTAGAGACTCACATAAGCCATTTCAGTGAAAGTGTGAATGAGCAACTTTGTGGGCATGAATGCAGACTAACCAAAGTAGAACAGTGTGTTTCTAACCATAGTGGTAGTATAATTTCCAGTGGAATAATTGAATCTACCGAGGTTGCGTATGTTACCCACAGACAGTTTTTAAAATTTGACCCAAGTAAGAACATGCACCCCAGAGAATTTTGGAACGATTTTGAAGACGTTTTGCCGAAAGTATGGAGCGATAAACAAAAGATAGGCTTTATCACTTCAAATTTGATGGGAGAGGCCAGAGTATGGGGGAATTTAGCCTCTGAAAAATACGCGAAATTGTCAGAATTTAAATTAGCGTTCTTTGAGGAATACTGGGGAAAGAGAAAGCAGATGGATGTTCTTAATCGGTTCTGGTCGGGAGAGAAGTATGACCCCAAGAGAGAGGGCATCAAACGATTTGTTCAAAGGTGGGTAACAACTCTGTCCTACCTTAGTAATAAGTTAGAAACAGAACAGATCATATTAGGGGTAGAAAATAAGCTACCGTGGAACTGGAAAACTAAGATCATATCTGCGCCCCGAGATAACATTGACAAGTTCGTACAGTATTTAGAAAGGGTTGAATCCGTCCAAAAAGAAGAAGAAAACATGAGGAGGGAGCATCGCCCGCCTGCTAGGCAGAATGACAATCGCGCGGATGTAAACATTAATAGGATGGGTGTTCAGAGAGGCGGCGGATACCGTGGCAGTTCACGTGGTAGAGGAAGAACATATGTTAACAGGTTCAATGAACGCGAGCAGTATGACAGCGGCCGACAGATGTCAGGAGGTGAGGCGGTCAGCTGGAGGCATAGTGATGACGCACCACGCTCGGAAAACCATTAATTGTCTACGAGTGTGCTGGCGATCGTAGGCAACAGCGTTTAAAGTTAAATCCGCTGGCAAAACCATTCGTAAGAAAGCAGCCTGAACGACCACCTAACATAAATGTTGTTGCTACAAAATTTAGGGAGGATAACGTAAAACAGACAGAGATAGTAGCTTTAAGTCAAGTGGAGGTTAATGAACCAATTAACTGTAAGAATAATCATAAGAAGCCACTTATTGAAGAACTAAGTACTAGTTATAAGGGTAATAATCAGAAAGACATTATGCACAGTAAAACTAATGAAGAGCTGTCGGATAGGGGTGAGAACAGTAATAATGGCAGGGTTGTGACTGTGCTTGATAAGATAATTGATGTTGTAGATAGTTACGAAGAAGAGGATAGATTAGAGGAGGAGGTAGAGGTTAATGACGACGCCTTGGATAGGGTCGTAGAAAAGGAGGTTAATGAGAAAGAGGGGGAAACATTGGAAAAATGTTTTGACTTAGCAATAGTGGATAGGCTAATAGGAGCTGCCACTAGAATTGAGGGTGATAATAAGCATGAAATAAACCCTGTAAGTGTGAATGTGATTGCCACCCAAAAGACAGGCTTCGAAAGGAGAGAAACTGTGCAAGATTTATTGGAGGAAGCAGAACCCAAAATAAATAAAGAGTACTTAGGGCAACCGATAGTAGAGCTAAGAGTATTAAATGAACCAGTTAAATGTTTGATAGATACTGGATCGGAAGTCTGTGCAGTATCCCAGAACTTGGTAAATGAACTCCCTAACAGTAAACAGATTGTTAAGATGCCAGTAAGTGGCTTGAACATTGTAGTAGCAACCGGTAAGACTAAGAAGACAGTAAAACAGGAAGTGTTTCTACCCATAGCATTTAAGGAAGTAGAAATAAGACAGAACTTCTTAGTTATAAATGGACTGAGTGTAGACATATTGGTGGGGGCTGACTTTTTGAATAAATATGAAGGATGGGTGAATTTTTCTACCAATGATGTTATGGTAAAAATTAAGGGTAAACTAATTACTATACCTTTCATCGGTAAGCAGCTATGTGAGGATCCTGAGCAGAATGATTTTCCTATATGTATTTGTAAAACAGAGAAATTCTTGGAGGGCTATAATGAGTACGGTGGCAAAAAAGTAGAGGATCCGTCTGAGCTTGTGAGTGTCAGAAATAGGATCGAGGAGAAATTACTAGAATTAATTGATATTGATGAAGCAAGGAAAAACGATTTAAGACAAATACTAGTCAAACATGCCGAGGTTTTCTCAGATCAACCAGGGCTAGTAAAGGATTATGAGTGTTTTTTGACAGTGCAGAAAGACGCTCATTTCTTCAAAAAACCATTTGCAATCCCAGAAGTACATAAGGAGGCAGTACGTGACTTAATTCAAAATATGTTAGAGTGGGGAATTATTGAAAGGGCTGTTAGTGTGTACAATAACCCGCTAGTCATAGTTCCTAAGAAGGATGGCTCAATTAGACTAGTGTTGGATGCTCGAGCATTAAACAAAATAGTACTACCTGAGAGTGACTGTCCGGAGAATATTGAAGAACTGCTACAAAAGTTTAAGGGTGCTAAGTTCTTTACATCCATGGATGTGACCTGTGGATATTGGAACCTACCGTTAGCAAAGGAATCAAGAAAGTACACGGCATTCTTATTCGAAGGTAGATGTTATCAGTATAAGGTGGTGCCGTTTGGTTTAAATATAAGTGTATGTGCCTTTGTAAGAGCTATGTCGCAGGTATTAGGGGACCATCTACTAAGAAGAATTACAGTGTATGTAGACGACGTTTTGATATCGACACCAACGTGGGAGGAACACTGTATGTTATTGGATGAAGTATTGAGGGCCATAAAATTGGGGGGTATGAAATTGAAGCTAGACAAAACTGAATTTGTGAAGAAAGAAATTAAATTCTTGGGGCACATAGTGAGTGGCGATGGTATCATGCCGGATCCAGAAAAGATTAGAGCAATAAGGGATTATGCTGCACCTACAACACGTAAAGCATTAAAGGGGATGTTTGGTTTGTTTGGGCTTTATAGAAAATTTGTGTCTGGACAATTATTCAATGCACCGTGCCTGCGAGAACTCTTAAAGAAAAATGTAGTTTATAAATGGACTTCTGAGTGTCAGAAGGCGTTTGAAGAATTGAAAGAAGCTCTTATTAATAGTAAGATTTTGAACCATCCCGATTTTTCGAAACCATTTTGTCTGGGATCTGATGCTTGTGGTTACGGTTTAGGAGTTGAACTATTTCAGTTGGAAAAAGAAGGAGAAGAGGAAGTCCACAAGACCATAGCCTTTGCGAGCAGGTCATTGCAACAATCCGAGAAAAATTATAGTATATCTGAACTTGAAGCATTAGCTGTTATTTTCGGCCTGCAAAAATTTGAAAAGTACCTTTTAGGACATGAAATTTGGATCTACACAGACCATAGTGCCCTTACATATTTAGACTCATGTCAGCTAAAACATGCTAGATTAAGAAGGTGGTCCCTGTATTTACAGCAATTTAATTATAAGATGATATACATTAAGGGTTCCGAGAACATCGTGGCGGACGCCTTATCAAGAAGTGTGAAAGATACAGGACAAGAAGGGAAATCTTTAAGAAATACCGATAATAATGAAGTAATGTTGGCCATCATGCAGCTCCAGGACGATGGCTTAATTAAGCGCATTTGTAAGAACCTACGGAGGGAACAGAACCAGGATGACAACATTAAATTAGTAAAGAGTAGATTAGGTCATCCAGACTACCCAAAATTACTGGTCTACTATAAAGTGCATAAAGATGTCTTATTTAGGCGCAGGAAAGACAGTGAGGAGAATTGGAAAATATGTTTTCCGGAGCAACATGTAGATGCACTTATAGACTACGTACATTGTAAGTATGGGCATTATGGCGCTCGTAAATGTATAGCTAAGTTAAGTGAAGTGGTAATTTTTGATAATATGTGGAGAAGGGTGCAACAGCGATTAGAATCCTGTGATCGTTGCCAGAAAGTTAGGGCCAACAATAGAACTATCCAAGGACAGATGTATTCAGTAGAACCACAAAATCGGCTGGATTTAGTAGCTGTAGATTTATTTGGTCCACTACCAGTGTCTAGAGGGGGATGTGAATATGTGTTTGTGATGGTGGATGGGTTTACTAAGTACGTAAAATTTTACCCAATTAAGAAAGCCAACTCTAAAGTATTAGTGAATAAGTTGGAGAAGGACTATTTTGGGAAGATAGGAGTGCCAAAGGCAATATTGTCAGACAATGGGCCCCAGTTTATCTCTAAGAAATTTAGTGAATGTTTACAACAGAGAGGTATCGATCACATAAAAATCTCCGCGTACTTTCCTCAAGGGAACATGTGTGAGCGAATTATGAAGGAGTTAAACAGATTGTGTAGAACATATTGTCATAAAAAACACTCCGCTTGGGCCAATTATATTGAATACTTCGAAGAAGTAATAAACCATCTGAAGCATGAAGCCACAGGATATGCACCCGTAGAGCTAATGTGTGACATTAGGCCGAATAATGTTTTATTCGACCTGGTCGAGTTTCCAAATCTCACAGACATAGCCATCGAAGAGAAGGAGAGACTGGCACGTATTAATATAAGAAAGAAGGCCCTGGAAAGAAAGAGAAGGCATGACGCAAGAGCTGATCCCACTAGTTTTCAGGTAGGGGATCTAGTGCTAGTGAAAACTAGGGAAAGATCTAAGAAACTTACGTCAGAAACAAAGAAGTTTACCGATGAGTACGTGGGCCCATTTAGAATCGTAGAGAAGCCTCACCCAAATGCTTATAGACTGGAGTTTGTGAAATCACATAAGGTGTTAGGGCTTAGGAACATTGTGGATTTGAAAAGATATGTTCAAAAGAGAGACGTGGCCAGGAGTGAGTAGAAACCTCAGAGAGCTTTGCACTCTTTGCAGAGCTAAGTGCGTGACGAGCACTAGGTCTCGAGTCGTTTGACAATATTTCTTCCACTTTCTTTTCCGTATTGTCAACCTACCTCTTCTTTCATTCAGAACTAAAATTCTATCGTCTTTCCTTCTTCTCTATCGTAGTTTTTAAGTGATAAAGTGTTTAAGTAATGAGTAGGAAAGAACCTCAGTGCAGTATGGGTTAAGCGTAAGGAATGAGTGTAAGAGAAAATCAAAAAGGATTAAGATACCTCTGATAAGTAATAAGTCTCAGTAAAGTAAATGTTTGGCCTAAGGTGTGAGTAATGCCCTTAGGAAGGTAAAATAACTAAGAAATGTAAGAGCCTCAGAAAATATGGTGACGAACATTGAAGCTGTTTGTTAAGTAACAGAACGATATGTTAAGACGTAGCATTAAGCTAATGTTTAGGAAAGGAAATGGAGCAGTACAGCAAAACTGTCTGTTCAATGAAGTCAGAGCCTCAGGAGGTGATTTAGTGGTAAAATGAGTAAAGGTACAGTGCAACAAGGTTGACTGTCAAAGGGGTAAAGGAAGTTAAGTTAAAGGGACAGTGCAGCAGGACTGACTGTCAAATGAAGAGAAATATGTGAGAAAAGGAGAAAGAATGAGCATAGTGTTTGGCTAGCTCGATATTAGGAAAAAGTGAGGCTACGAAGGTGAGTAAATAAAAAGCTTAATGTTGGTAACCAGAGGTGGCGTTTGTTGGTAAACAGAGGAGATGTTTGTAAACAAAAGGAAGTGAGGCTACGAATGTAAACAGAGCTGAGGCGACGTTGGTAACTCAGGAGGTGGATGTATGTTAGAAAGTATGGGTAACGAGGTTTCGCAGATTAGTAGGAAACGCTTTAACAAATACTAACCTGAGTGTGTGAAGTATGAGTATGAGAGTTGTAAATTAAACCCGAATGTGACTAGAGAAAACCTGATGTTGACAAGAAATTGAAGTAACTCCAGATATGTGAGATGAGGAAAGTACCCATGACATCGATTCCATTTTTGACCAGAGACACACAAAGCTCCCCAAGTTTGTCGTAGAGATTAGTATAAGGATTGTAGTGTTGATAAATGAATAAGTAAATATGTATTTTTCAGTGTTTAATTTATGATACAGGACTACAGGAGATTGCCTGGAGACAGAATTGTAATATTGATAATTTTGTGTATATTTTATATTGTTGTGTATTGTACAGGAACTGGAGAGTCACCAGTGCTGGCGGAGATTTATTATGTATTTGTGAACTATTTGTAGGAATTGTTTTTCTTAGTATTTCTTATGTAACCATAACTTGTTTGATTATGAGATGAAGAAGTAATTAAAGAGTAAATGTGCCACTTCGGTACTGCATTAGGAAAGTCAATTCACTTTTCACTTAAAAAAAAAAAAAAAAAAAAAAATTTTGAAAATTGTACATACTGTAAAGTAAATTTTATCAAAAATATGAGACTTTAGAGTCAAGCAGATAGCGCCATTTATCGCTGCTGTAGGTTAAGACGTAGCAGTTAGAAAGGGAACTGAGGCCAGCTGATGTTTCAGGTGCGCCGAAGTAAACAGAGGTGGTAGCACGAGACTTGAAATGGACCTCCCAAGCAGGACCCGGTCGAACTACGAGTGCTATCAAAATCTTAAGTGTAAGTGGTAAAAAAAAAGTGACGCTCACCATAGCGATAGTAGTGTTAGTGTGCGTGTGACGTACATCAAGATAGTATTTAGGTTTGTTTTCTCTTTCAGGAATTTGTAAATAGAATTTTGTAATCTGAAAAATTTTTTTTGAATGATGATAAAAGTGCATGTTTAGATATAAGATGTTTTGTAGGTCGTCAGCCCTAGGTATAAGTGGATGATTGATGTACAGGAACTATAAATGTTAAATAGCTGTTTGAGTAAATCTTTAATAGAAATTTTTTTTAGAAAACTAAAAGTTTGTCATGAATGAAAAAATTTAGTTTCCTCAGGAGGTGTGTGGCGTCGCAACTAGTGCGAGCGCACAGTTTTCTATCAAATATTTACTGTGAAATGTAGACAGACTGTAAAGTAGCCATCAGATTAGCATATGTGCTGTAGCGGGCAGATTACCGGTGTCCGTTCGTCTGACGTCACGACCATATGGCATGTCTGTACCGTGAGAATGTAAGACCTGTGCGCTAACTAGCCGCGTGTATAACGTGGAACTTTCATCTTTAATAACTTCTAACTGAGGAACCTGAGGAAATTAAAAGTTAATATACTAGTTTCTGTTATGAATAAAAATAAGTCATCCAAATTTGAGCTTTGAAACCTGCATATTTTGGAAATTAGAAAAATCTTACAGAAAACGCAAATTTCTACAATTTTCGAGTCTAAATAAATACCATTATGTATAGATCACCTTCAGTGACCATCCAACTATGAAACAAAATCACCTTCCGTGCTTTTGTATTTATTTTGAGAATTTTACTTTTAGAAATTCACCTATAACTTTGTTAAAACCATAAATGTTTTGAATTTTTGTGAACAGTTATTTTATATGAGTAGGTGAGAGTGAATGAGTGTGCCTGAGTGAATGAAAGAGGGACATTCGCCATTCTTTGCAAGTGTATAAAATCTAGGTTGGAACTCGCAAGTGTTCAGACGGTGTAACCGTGGGAACAGAGTCGCCAGTGGTTCCCCATCTTAGTGAATGTCGGATGTCCAAGAGTGTATGGTATTGTACAAGCAGCCAGAACGTTCGCGAGTATTTAAATAATTTCTGGAAATAAAGTAAAGTCTAGTTTTCCTTTCGGTTTGTTAAATTATACAGTAAATTTTGTGTAACAAGAAATCATGACGTAAATGATTCAGAAGTCATGACTGGTGCGTGCTAGATTTTGGCGCGAGGCGCACCCAAAGAGTTAATTCTGATTGGCTGTGTGATGTGTGAGCCAATGAGATGCGAGGACGGTTAGCAGACTAGGAGAGGGAGTCGCGAGTGGATGAGGAGTCGCGAAGGAACTGTGATCGAGAAGAGACATGCTTGATGTGTCCTCGCGAATAATGTGTAAAATGAAGTCATAAAACGGCTTCATCGGTTCGGTACTGTGCGATTTGAGACTGGAAGAGTCCAGTAACGCGTAGTGTGAGTTTGAGCGAGTTGTGACTTTTCGTTCCGCGAAAGACGCGAGTAACTTTAATAATTAAAAGCGTGGCGGTACTTCGTAAACTTTTACTAAGTGCTTATGGCGAGCATTAACGTAAAAAAACGAACTATTATTGAACATCGACTGCAAACGTGTATGTTAGAAAATCGTCTGTGTTGCAGTTAAGTAAATTCCGTAACTTTGAAAGCTAATTCTGGCGGGGTTTGAGTGTGGATAGAATTGTGAACTGAACTTTCTTCAAACGTAGATTAGCGGGCTGATGATCAGGCTTAAAGACAATAAAGAGCTTAAATAGAATTACCAACTTCGCGTTCTCGTTTGAGTAAACAATTACTACCATTCCAATAACTCAATTTATTTAGGAAGATTGCTCATAGATTGTATTTCAGCAAACATGTATCGCGGCCTCCGGTGAGCGGCTATTAAATTGCAGTTTCTTCAACACTGCTTTTCTGCAATTTTTCCAGTAGCTGCTATCAGGAGAGGCGAGTGCAGCAACTACCTAAGAAACGAGGTAGGTGGATTTTCTTTCAGGGAAAGGAAACTGCGCGATAAGAGCCTGACCCGTCGCAACGGTATCTATAGAGAAGTGAGTGAGTGAATGTTAGGTGACCTCTCATTGTAGTCAGGCGAATTTGGAGGTTGGAAAAAGAAACAGAACGGTTATTGTGTGTGTGTGTGTGTGTGTGTGTGTGTGTGTGTGTGTGTGTGTGTGTGTGTGTGTGTGTTTCTGTAGCATGTATTAACATTTTCGAAAAGATGATATCGAAATACAGAGGGCACTTCACTGATTAAGTATATCAATCGTTCGAGTGGTCATTATTAAACGTTTATGCTGTGTTATAGAGGTTATTTACATCCTAATACAAGCTAAAAGTCAACCAGGAGTGTTGGAAACATATGAGGTAGTCGAACAATTTTACAACAATATACACTGAATGCAAGAAATTTTCAGTTAATTTATTTCATTTTCGGTACACAACACCGTCATATTAGAGACCAGGGCTAATCAGAGATGGAGCTGGGCTTCAGACGTCGTCTTGTCAACGTACGGATACAGCAGAACTTCTGCAGTTCAAGGTACATAAGTCCTTGATTCTACATCATGGGTCCATATCTAGACATACTGGCTGCACGTACACACATATACAAACGCTACATATTTCAAAGACGCTTTCAAATATTTTTTTGCATCACCTCGGTTCCCAAAGTTCCGGAACCTGTACAGATAATTGGTATAGAGATCGACATAAACATCATTTCCGCCCTTTTTATAGCTCATGAAAACCACACACTGCATGTCGTACAACCATACAGCGAGACCTTCAGTGGTGGTGGTCCAGATTGCTGTACACACCGGTACCTCTAATACCCAGTAACACATCCTCTTGCATTGATGCATGCCTGTATTCATCGTGGCATACTATCCACAAGTTCATCAAGGAAGCGTTGGTGCAGATTGTCCCACTCTTCAATGGCAATTCGGCGGAGTTCCCTCAGAGTGGATGGTGGGTCACGTCGTCTATACACAGCGCTTTTCAACCTATCCCAGGCACTTTCGATAGGGTTCATTTCTGGAGAACATGCTGGCCACTCTAGTCGAGTGATGTCGTTATCCTGAAGCAAGTCATTCACAAGATTTGCACGATGGGGACACGAATTGACGTCCATGAAGACCAATGCCTCGCTAATATGTTGCCGATATGGTTGCACTATCGATTGGAGGACGGCATTCACATATCGTACAGCCATTACGGCGCCTTCCATGACCACCAGCGGCGTACGTTGGGCCCACACAACGCCACCCCAAAACAGCAGGGAACCTCCACCTTGCTGCACTCGCTGGACAGTATGTCTTACGTGTTTAGCCTGCTCGGGTTACCTCCAGGTGCGTCTCCGACGATTGTCTTGTTGAAGGCACGTGCGATACTCATCGGTAAAAACGTGATGCCAATCCTGAGCGGTCCATTCGGCAAGTTGTTGGGCCCATCTGCATCACGCTACATGGTGTCACGGTTGCAAAGATGGACCTCGCCATGGACGTCGGGAGTGATGCTTCGCATCATGCTGCCTATTGTGCACAGGTTGGGTTACAATACGAAGTCCTGTGGCTGCACGAAAACTATTATTCAACATGGTGGCGTTGCTGCCAGGGCTTTTCCGAGCCATAATCCATAGGTAACGATCATCCAGTGCAGTAGTACCCTTGGGCGGCCTGAGCGAAGCATCTCATAGGCAGTTCCTGTCTCTCTTTATCTCCTCATGTCCTAACAACATCACTTTGGTTCACTCCGAGAAGCCTGGACACTTCCCTTGTTGAGAGCCCTTCCTATCACTAAGTAACAATGCGGGCGCGATCGAACCGCAGCACTGACCGTCTGGGCATGGTTGAGCTACAGACAACATGAGCCGTGTACCTCCTTTTGGTAGAATGACTGGAACTGATCGGCTCTCGGACCCCCACCGTCTAATAAGCGCTTTACATCTTTGGGTGGGTTCAGTGACATCTCTGAACAGTCAAAGGGACTGTGTCTGTGATACAACATACACTATCTACGTCTCTCTACGGGAGCTCTGGAATCCTGTGTGATGCAAATCGCTTTTTGTTATGTTTATGTCAATCTAAACATTCTGAGAGGCAAAAATATAACGATAGATAGCAGTTTATCAGCAGTGGATACATATGCGCGTTCCAGCAAAATCAGGCTCTTTCTCTCATTACATTTCTGTTTAAACGCTGTTAACTAAGCCCAGGTTATTCAGAGAGAAACTGAACCGTATAATGCCATCACTCTGTGACAGGGTTTTGTACACTACAATAAATTCAGTATTTATAATACCCTGTAGGTTTTATCTTTCCAGTTTGTGTACCAATACATTATAATTATTAACGACTCTCAAACATTAGCATGACGGTGGATCTGGACACTGAATTACTTAAACATATACTCATATCCATTACATGAAATATTAATTCATTTCTGTTTATTTAAATTCTTTTCGTCTTGTAAGCGAGTGCGCGCGACTTTGTGTGTTTATGTGTGTGTGTGTGTGTGTGTGTGTGTGTGTGTGTGTGTGTCTGTGTGTGTGCGCGCGTTGGATTGTGCAATTTCTAGGAACGATGATAATCAATGTGTGTTGTGGATCAATTTTTTTACAAAAGAAGAATGGTAATGATATCTATTGAGAGCATTTCTAGTAAACAGTTGTCAATAAGGTAGGGGCAGTGTAGTAATAAAGATATTGCAGTAGCATAGGTATAGTCTACATGCATGTAAAGCCTGAAAAGTTGACAATATCTCCAATGATCTTCTCATGTCCCTGTTAGATTTAAAGGTTTTAAAGCAAGTTGATTATTACTCACTTCAATTCATATACTCAGTAGCATTAGAGCAATTCCTAACGAGATGAATACATAGATATACACTCTCATTATTTGACACGCACTTCAGCGGTCTCTGTTCCAGTTCGTACACCTCGCTGTCCCTTAGGTTACTCATTTTGAGCCGGAGGTGCGATATGTCTTAATAGATTCGAGTAGATAAACTTCCTTCCAAAAGAAGCTAATAATAACATTTAATCTCGATAACCTGGTTCCGAAATCAGTGTTACCATCTTTAATAACCTGTCTGTCGAGGTTTGAAGATGATCTAATAGATTACAGAAATCGATTATAGAGGCTATTATTGGCAGAGAAGTTCATCTTCGCTATTCTCGTCACCGCTGCTAAGATACGAACTTCGTCCCAGTATGTGATCGCCGTTTTCATTAATACTGTATAGTTAACTTTAACGACTTGTGCAACTTAGTTCTACTTCTGTAATAAATCCATCTAACAATAATTTGCCCTATATAGTTGATTACTATTTCATACCTGTATCCACTGACAGATCAACCTGATGGTATAGCTTAATGCGCAGTGTGCTAGCTTGTGTAATAGTAAAACTAGCCAGACATCACTCGAATACATGTGGTGGATTATCGCCTGTCGTCTATCGCATCGACCAGGCTAAATTTAAATTTTAAGCGGTTTCCACTCTTTTAGGGATAACCAGTATGATCGCCAATTTCTGCCTAAAATAGTACGATGCTCGAACGCTTAAAATACAGTCACTCTCAGGACAGAGTAAACAGAATTCACAGATACTTAGCGCACATGATCTGGAACCATTCAATAACTGACAAGAGAGACATCCAGCCGCAGAGTTAGATAAAAGAGACTTCATCATCTCTTGAGTACAGTGGAATCCATACTACACATAATTAATTCCAAGATAAAGAAGGAGGAGAAGAAGCAGTTGTATTTATAGACCAAAATCACATGTTGTTGTTGTGGTCTTCACTCCTGACACTGGTTTAATGCAGCTGTCCATGCTACTCTATCCTGTGCAAGCTTCTTCATCTCCCAGTACCTACTGCAACCTACATCCTTCTGTATCTATTTAGTGTATTCATCTCTTGGTCTCCCTCTACGAGTTTTTCCCTCCACGCTGCCCTCCAATACTGAATTGGTGACCCCTTGATGCCTCAGAACATCTCCTACCAACCGATCCTTTCTTCCAGTCAAGTTGTGTCACAAACTTCTCTGCTCTCCAGTCCTATTCAATACCTCCTCATTAGTTATATGATCTACCCATCTAACCTTCAGCAATCTTCTGTAACACCACATTTCAAATGATTCTATTCTCTTCTTGTCCAAACTAGTTATCGTCCGTGTTCCACTCCCATACATGGCTACACTCCATACAAATACTTTCAGAAATAACTTCCTGACAATTAAATCTATACTCGATGTTAACAAATTTCTCTTCTTCAGAAACGCTTTCCTTGCCATTGCTAGTCTACATTTTATATCCTCTCTACTTCGACCATCATCAGTTATTTTACTTCCTAAATAGCAAAACTCCTTTACTACTTTAAGCATACCATTTCCTAATCTAATTCCCTCAGCATCACCCGACAATTCGACTACATTCCATTATCCTTGTTTTGCTTTTGTTGATGTTCGTCTTATATCCTCCTTTCAAGACACTATCCATTCCGTTCAACTGCTCTTCAAAGTCCTTTGCTCTCTCTGACAGAATCACAATGTCATCGGCGAACCTCAAAGTTTTTATTTCTTCTCCATGGATTTTAATACCTACTCCGAATTTTTCTTTTGTTTACTTCACTGCTTGCTCAATATACAGATTCAATCGGGGATAGGCTACAGCCTGTTTCACTCCCTTCCAAACCACTGCTTCCCTCTCATGCCCCTCGACTCTAATAACTGCCATCTGGTTTCTGTACAAATTGTAAATAGCCTTCCGCTCCCTGTATTTTACCCCCGCCACCTTCAGAATATGAAAGAGAGTATTCCAGTCAACATTGTCAAACGCTTTCTCTAAATATACAAATGGTAGAAACGTAGGTTTGCCCTTCCTTAATCTATTTTCTGAGATAAGTCGTAAGATCAGTATTGCATCACGTGTTCCAATATTTCTACGGAATCCAAACTGATCTTCCCCGAGGTCGGCTTCTACCATTTTTTCCATTCGTCTGTAAAGAATTCGCGTTAGAATTTTGCATCCGTGACTTATTAAACTGATAGTTCGGTAATGTTCACATCTGTCAACACCTGCTTTCTTTGGAATTATTATATTCTTCTTGAAGTCTGAGGGTATTTCGCGTGCCTCATACATCTTGCTCATCAGATGGTAGAGTTTCATCAGGACTGGCTCTCCCAAGGCTGTCATTAGTTCTAATGGAATGTTGTCTACTCCCGGGGCCTTGTTACGACTCAGGTCTTTCATTGCTCTGTTAAACTCTTCACGCAGTATCATATCTCCCATTTCATCTTCATCTACATCCTCTTCCATTTCCATAATATTGTCCTCAAGTACATCGCCCTTGTATAAACCCTCTGTATACTCCACCCACCTTACTGCTTTCCCTTCCTTGCTTAGAACTGGGTTCCCATCTGAGCTCTTGATATTCATACAAGTGGTTCTCTTAACTCCAAAGGTCTCTTTAATTTTCCTGTAGGCAGTATCTATCTTACCCCTGTGAGATAACCCTCTACATCGTTACATTTGTCCTCTAGCCATCCCTGCTTAGCCATTACTGTCGATCTCATTTTTGAGACGTTTGTATTCCTTTTTGTCTCCTTCATTTACTGCATTTTTATAATTTTCCTTTCATGAATTTAAAAAAATGGTTCAGATGGCTCTGAGCACTATGGGACTCTACATCTTAGGTCATAAGTCCCCTAGAACTTAGAACTACTTAAACGTAACTAACCTAAGGACATCACACACACTTATGCCTGAGGCAAGATTCGAATCTGCAACCGGAGCAGTCCCATGGTTCCGGACTGCAGCGCCAGAACCGCACGGCCACCGCGGCCGGCTTCATCAATTAAATTCAATATTTCTTCTGTTACCCAAGGATTTCTACTGGCCCTCGTCTCTTTACCTACTTGATCCTCTGCTGCCTTCACTACATCAGTCGAAGCTACCCATTCTTCTTCTACTGTATTTATTTTTCCCATTCTTGTCAATTGTTCCCTTATGCTCTCCGTGAAGTTCTGTACAACCTCTGGTTTAGTCAGTTTATCCAGGTCTCACCTCCTTAAATTACTACCTTTTCGTAGTTTCTTCAGTGTTAATCTACAGATCATAACCAATAGATTGTGGTCAGAGTCCACATCTGCCCCTGGAAATGTCTTACAATTTAAAACCTGGTTCCTAAATCTGTGTCGTATCATTATATAATCTATCTGAAACCTGTCACTATCTCCAGGCTTCTTCCATGTATACAACCTTCTTCTATGATTCTTGAATCAAGTGTTAGCTATGATTAAGTTGTGCTCTGTGCAAAATTCTACCAGACGGCTTCCTCTTTCATTTCTTAGCCCCAATCCATATTCATCTGCTATGTTTCCTTCTCACCCTTTTCCTACTGACGAATTCCAGTCACCCATGACTATTAAATTTTCGTCTCCCTTCACTATCTGAATAATTTGTTTTATTTCATCATACATTTCTTCAATTTCTTCATCATCTGCACAACTTGTTGGCATATAAACTTGTACTACTGTAGTAGGTGTGGGCTTCGTATCTATCTTGGCCACAATAATGCTTTCACTGTGCTGTTTGTAGTAGCTTACCCGCATTCCTATTTTCCTATTCATTATTTAACCTGCATTACCCCTATTTTATTTTGTTTATAACCCAGTGTTCACCTGACCAGAAGTCTTGTTCCTCCTGCCACCGAACTTCACTAATTCCCACTATATCTAATTTTAACCTATCCATTTCCCTTTTTAAATTTTCTAACCTACCTGCCCGGTTAAGGGATCTGACATTCCACGCTTCGATCCGTAGAACGGCAGTTTTCTTTCTCCTGATAACGACGTCCTCCTGAGTAGTCGCTGCCCAGAGATCCGAATGAGGGACTATTTTACCTCCGGAATATTTTACCCAAGAGGTCGCCATCATCATTTAACCATACAGTAAAGCTGCATGCCCTCGGGAAAAATTACAGCTGTAGTATCCCCTTGCTTTCAGCCGTTCGCAGTACCACAAGAGCAAGGCCGTATCAGTCAATCATCCAGACTGGTGCCCCTGCAAGTACTGAAAAGGCTGCTGTCCCTCTTCAGGAACCACACGTTTGTCTGGCCTCTCAACAGATACCCCTCCGTTGTGGTTGCACCTACGGTACGGCTATCTGTATCGCTGAGGCACACAAGTCTCCCCACCAACGGCAAGGTCCATGGTTCATGGGGGTAATCGCATGTATAAAGTATTTAAATTCCTTCTATGATGGTCGTCTTCAAGACCTGACTATAAACGCTTTTCTAACACATCCAGCTAATTTATGATTGAACTGTACAATCAGAAAATAATAAAACAGGACAGTTAGCTTGTTCCGTGCAAAAGGATTATTCTACTTCTCATTAAGTTCTGCCTGCCTCAGTCATTTTGCCTGCTTTACCCAAAACCTGCATTAGCCTTCAGTTTCATTCTTGCCTTTCCCCCAAGGCATCACCCACATACGAGTTTCACATGTACATTGAATGCAGTTGCTCGTCCCCCTCCCTGTATCCCACTGTGCCTTTGGAAATTACACAGTTCCCCCTCTCCTTGTCCGTTTGCTTCATTATGTCTCTCTGACTCCCCTTCTCTCATTCCATTTCCATCTCCATCTCTTTCTTTTCCTTCTCCACCTGTCCACTTCCCCTCTACACCTTCCACCTACCTTCTGCATGTCCTGCTCCTGCCCCCTTCCTGCCAATTTTTCCATCCATTCACTCTGTCCATCCCCTCTACCCATCTCAACCTGTCTCCAGCTATTCTCATTCTGATCTGCACCTGTCGCCTCTACAATCATGCAAGGCAGCGTACATGCTGGGATCTGGAAAAACTTTCCTTTCCCACACCATGTAGACTGCTCTGAAAGGAGCTTCATTTTGCAGGTCGGTACTGGTCCCACACACAAAATTCCTGTTGCTTAGGGGTTGGAAAAAAAGCACGTGTCAGCCTATACTCCTCTTCTATTTTGTTAGGGGGCTGTTACTCGCATATCGCTGATAGTTGTGAAGCCTGCTCTCTCTGTGTCCATTTTGGTTCAAATCGAAACAGGAGTTAGAGTAAAACAAATTGAAAATATGTGCTAAGGTCTGATGCGAAAAAACAGCTTATGTCATCGGTCTATAAGCGTACATACTACATAATCTAACTTAAACTAACTTACGCTATGGACAAAACACGGATGGAGGACTCGAACGTCCGACGGGGGGGAGCCACGAGGACCGTGAATGACGGCTGAGACCACACGGCTACCCCGCGCGGCAACATTCGAGAAAATATTGTGTACATACACACAAATACACACACAATCTGCTTTATGTAGGGTGAACGTTAATTAAATGGACAAAATGGTGGGACGGATTCTTGACTGGAAATGGAGGACAGAAGATCATGTGAACATGTGTGTACGAATTCAAATGGTTCAAATGGCTCTGAGCACTATGGGACTTAATACCTGAGGTTATCAGTCCCCAAGAACTTAGAACTACTTAAACCTAAGGACATCACACACGTCCATGCCCGAGGCCGGATTGGAACCTGCGACCGTAGCGGTCACGTTGTTCTAGACTGAAGCGCCTAGAACCGCTCGGCCACACCGGCCGGCGTGTCGACAAATTAATCGTTGGCACGCCAGATGGCGCTGATGAATCACTTCCTCTAAGCGCTTGCTGTGTGTTCCTTATCTGTTGCTGGCTGTCTGTCTGTCTGTCTGTCTGTCTGACGCAGCGTACTGTAAGCAGCTTAACCCTTTCGTGGGAAAAATTATTGAGCAGTTTTCTTAATGAATGGAGAGCAGGCAAATTTATCATACAGAATATCAAATTTGCTGCAACTGTGAAAGTGCAGTCTCACAACAAGGTGGGAAGTATTCTTCCCACTGCCCTTCCTTGGAGTTAAATGACAAATACATCTTTTTCAATATATGTCATATTTATTTGATAAATTCACTTCTCTCGTTACAATGATTGTTCAGAATTACTTTGCCATGAAATTTTCTGAAACATGGGTCTATGCAAAGTGGTATTTGGGATTATGTACAAACATAGCGAGTGCTCTTTTCCGCAGCTTTGGTACTGCAATGACGGCATGTCCGTAGCTTTCTCCTAAAATGGGTTGATGCTCCCCTATAGCCACATGACGAAATTCTTCAAGTACTTTACCCCTTTTTGCCAGAAAGACAGGTATTTGTCCACGCCTTTTTTGGGATGAGAAACCAGCGATCAATTGTCTGGCTAGATGGTTCCTGTATGTGAGCTGATCATGCTGTCAACTTTCTCTTTTACTTATTTTTCACGGGATAAAACTGTTCACTGCAGCAACGTCCACCAGGAAGTAATATATTCTGTGCCGCCGTTTTACAGAACGTCTGCCAATAGCATACCTTTCTCGCAATTGATCAAACTTATCGACACCACCCATTATTTTGTTGTATTCTGCTACAACTTCAGGACAAGATGGTTCAAATGGATCAGAACACTATGGAACTTAACAGCTATGGTCATCAGTCCCCTAGAACTAAGAACTACTTAAACCTAACTAATCTAAGGACATCACACAACACCCAGCCATCACGAGGCAGAGAAAATCCCTGACCCTGCCGTCAGGACAAGAAATCTCTTTACTATTACCATCCTTATTTTTCCTTTTCACCGTGGCTGTTTCTCATGGGTTATGAATTGAAGACAGAAAGTGACTGGACGGTTATCCATCCATTTTACTGCAGAAATGGCTCCTTTTGTTTCAAACTGCATTCTCCTCGTTCCAATTTTACGCTTTTCTTCATAAATATGGGTAAATCAAAAGTATTTACCTTATATTATAGCTTCGAGGGGGAAAAAATCACAAAATGTCACGCAAACAGCACTGAAAGGCTCCTCTACAGAGCTACACTCAGCTATACAATGCCTCCGCGCGAAGGTACAACAAAAACGGCGGGAATTTCCGATTGGAAGTAGTACCCTATACTGTTCACTAGGTGGTAGCATCGTACATAGGTGGTAACTGTGAATCTCACGGTACTAGAAACGAGTTCATTGTAGTGGGAAGCATGTTTCCCATGGCTCGCGAAAGGGTTAATGGTCAGTTATGCATGTCGGGAACAAGCTGCGATTGTGTTTGTGTATTACATCACACATCATTTCAAGCCATTTTGGACGTTTCTATGTTCATACAATCGCCCAGAAAAGGCTTGAAATGTTGTGTGATGTAATTGGTGTCTATGAGGGTATTTGTTTTCATATAGTCATGGTGCCTCTCGACCGTTTGCATCTGCTTAGCCGTACACAACCACCACCTCGGCTTCTTCCTGGCTCGAGTACCGGACCATTCTCCTGTTTACAGTACACTGTGTCAATCATACAGCCTGCGACGCATAAGGAACACACAGCATGCGGTTAGAGGAAGCTTAATTCGTCAGCATCATCTACTGTGGCAACGAAACATTCCGAACGAATGGTCATATGACATTTCTCCCTCCAATTTTAGTCAGGAATCCGCTCCTGCAATTGCTCAGTTTTATTAATGTTCATGTTGCAGATTGTTTATTGCTTCATGTCATTCCACTCCCCTATCCCTGACCACCTCAAAATTCATGCTGCCTCAACACTACTTAAACGATTCACTTATACTAAAAAACGTACACGCTGTTGAAAGAAAGTTTGTGCATTGTCAACACTACGATTTTCAACGAATGTCCATCAGACTATCAAAAAACTTGTCTTTGAAGGATATGGTATGTGGGCAACTTTGGTACTATATCCGAGCATCTTAAATTCATGACAGTACTTTTTTATTCGAACAGAAGCGTATTGATAATGAAACCAGCCCAAAAGAGTAACATCTGTACGCACATTAGTTAAAGAAGTGTAAACAAAATGCAGTTCCTTTTTAATTCTAGTGCTCACCGAGTGAATGTGGCGGTTCGTTTGCAATAATCTCATGTTACTGAAAACAAATCCCATGACGCAGTATATGTTGTTTACAATAAATATGAGTTCTTTTTTAATAGGGAATAAGTAAGTACCATCACAAATGAGACGTACAAGGAAGAAAATTTTATAAACGCTAGCCGGAGTTATTATCCATGAATGGAGACAAGCTTCATAATCCGCCTCTCTTTGATTTTTCGAATGTTTAAATTAAAGAGGACGTAAAGCTAAAGTAATAAGTTTTGCGTTTATTACACATTCAGGCATGACGATACCGTTACTGTAATCTTGCATCTGACTGTTTGAAGCGCGTTACGGAATTGTGCATTTAATGCGGGCTATAGAAGCACATTTCCTTTCAGGCAGATATATCCTAGTGTGTAGTGAGTACCGCGCTCTCAGAATGGCCTTTGAGGTAAAATAAAGCAGGATAGGTAATCGTAGGCCTGTGTCTTTTCAAGGGCGGTAAACGTAAAACTGACAGAAATGCACATTCAGAGTCGCCATTTAAGTAGTCTGATGCCATACAAGAGAGGAAACCTTAAACAATACAAGTCCGAGGGAGCAAAGAGATCCTGTCTCCAGAAAGGCTATACTATTTCACGTAATGAGTCGTTACGTCTCGATTCCAAGTGAAAAATCAATTACGTTCATTGCTTTCTGCATGGCTTGCTGAGAAGTACAGTAATAAACCGTGTCTTTCAGTTGCGTTTTAGAACTATTGTAGCGGCTGTGAAATGAGAGACAGACCAAAGTACAGAGCGTTTCGCCTTTACTACCTGGCACGCCCTTTCGAAACAACACTCCTTTATCGCTAACCCTTTTGTAAGAACATGGGCGTCTGCGTCGTCCTGTGGTTGCCGTTGCTGACTGTTCATGTGTGAGATAGCGGATTCGATAACTGGTACCGATATCAGATTCTTCTGCCATGATGCGGTCTTTATGGTGAGATCAAATGATGTGCTGCCTACGGAATGCTCTAGGGCTATTACTGTAAGCAGACCAACATTACGACAGCTATGACAACAGTTCATATCTGCCTAATATGTAAGTTTCTAAACCAAATGATCCGAGTGGTACTAGGGGCTTCAGTCTGGAACCGTGCGACTGCTATGGTCGCAGGTTCGACTCCTGCCTCGGGAATGGGTGTGTGTGTCCTTGGGTTAGTTAGGTTTTAGTTGTTCTAAGTTCTAGGGGAGTGATGACCTCAGATATTAAGTCCCATAGTGCTCAGAGCCATTTGAACCAAATAATCCCCCCCTCCCCACCCCCTCTTCACGACTTTCAGCGGATACACTGTCTCACTTTCCACGTCTTTGTCTTTCCAAGAGTGCATATCCATAGCTATTCAACTACTCCGTTGGCAGTGAAGAAATTTCTTGCACTGTTTGTTTTTCAGTTGCAGCTTAAATAAAAACATATTAATAGTACAAATGTAGACATTAGCTGAAAATATTTTAGGCGGAAATAATATTCTAAGATGAGTGACGCACCCCTCTCTCCTCTATTGATGAGGCTTCCATTGAAATGCTGCGGCGTCAATAGGACCATACATCATAATGCGACATCTCTCTTAAAGCATTTTACACTTTTTTAAGCTAAACGGTAGGCCAATAGAAATCTAAAGTCCCACGCAGAGTATCGGTTCCGTCGGCATGTAAATCGAGGTTAAAGGTAGTTGATTGAACCGGAATGATATGAGGATACCAAGCCTAAAATCATACAAAACTAAACTTGTTGTATAATTACAAAGATATAGTCGAACACGATGTTTTGTTACACGTATTATTCGACAGCATTTGATGTGCGACGATGAAACTAAACTTATATTTTGTTAATGAAACGTACACAATTTCGAAAGTTTTTGATGTATTCTTAAATGATGCTATTATCAGTTATACACTCCTGGAAATGGAAAAAAGAACACATTGACACCGGTGTGTCAGACCCACCATACTTGCTCCGGACACTGCGAGAGGGCTGTACAAGCAATGATCACACGCACGGCACAGCGGACACACCAGGAACCGCGGTGTTGGCCGTCGAATGGCGCTAGCTGCGCAGCATTTGTGCACCGCCGCCGTCAGTGTCAGCCAGTTTGCCGTGGCATACGGAGCTCCATCGGAGTCTTTAACACTGGTAGCATGTCGCGACAGCGTGGACGTGAACCTTATGTGCAGTTGACGGACTTTGAGCGAGGGCGTATAGTGGGCATGCGGGAGGCCGGGTGGACGTACCGCCGAATTGCTCAACACGTGGGGCGTGAGGTCTCCACAGTACATCGATGTTGTCGCCAGTGGTCGGCGAAAGGTGCACGTGCCCGTAGACCTGGGACCGGACGCAGCGACGCACGGATGCACGCCAAGACCGTAGGATCCTACGCAGTGCCGTAGGGGACCGCACCGCCACTTCCCAGCAAATTAGGGACACTGTTGCTCCTGGGGTATCGGCGAGGACCATTCGCAACCGTCTCCATGAAGCTGGGCTACGGTCCCTCACACCGTTAGGCCGTCTTCCGCTCACGCCCCAACATCGTGCAGCCCGCCTCCAGTGGTGTCGCGACAGGCGTGAATGAAGGGACGAATGGAGACGTGTCGTCTTCAGCGATGAGAGTCGCTTCTGCCTTGGTGCCAATGATGGTCTATGCGTGTTTGGCGCCGTGCAGGTGAGCGCCACAATGACTGCATACGACCGAGGCACACAGTGCCAACACCCGGCATCATGGTGTGGGGAGCGATCTCCTACACTGGCCGTACACCTCTGGTGATCGTCGAGGGGACACTGAATAGGGCACGGTACACCCAAACCGTCATTGAATCCATCGTTCTACCATTCCTAGACCGGCAAGGGAACTTGCTGTTCCAACAGGACAATGCACGTCCGCATGTATCCTGTGCCACCCAACGTGCTCTAGAAGGTGTAAGTCAACTACCCTGGCCAGCAAGATTTCCGGATCTGTCCCCCATTGAGCATGTTTGGGACTGGATGAAGCGTCGTCTCATGCGGTCTGCACGTCCAGCACGAATGCAGGTCCAACTGAGGCGCCAGGTGGAAATGGCATGGCAAGCCGTTCCACAGGGCTACATCCAGCATCTCTACGATCGTCTCCATGGGAGAATAGCAGCCTGCATTGCTGCGAAAGGTGGATATACACTGTACTTGTGCCGACATTGTGCATGCTCTGTTGCCTGTGTCTATGTGCCTGTGGTTCTGTCAGTGTGATCATGTGATGTATCTGACCCCAGGAATGTGTCAATAAAGTTTCCCCTTCCTGGGACAATAAATTCACGGTGTTCTTATTTCAATTTCCAGGAGTGTATTAGTATTAACAAAGGTGTGGACTTTTTATGGGATATTACTTTTGCGAATCGCGGTTTTCTAACCTGCTGCTTCAAATAGCTAAATAAATAATAATAAATGCCGAAAAGACATTAAAGCTGTGCTTTGCTTTCATCCAAATCGGGATTAGCTCATCGCGCTCCCCCCACGAAGCAACTAAGAACCGATTCTGACTCTCAATATCCGCGAGCAACGGTACAAATAGCTGGATTTCTCTATAGGTTAAGAGAACTGCCCTCAAAAGATTCGCGGTTCTAGTTGCTTTATCCACTGTACAGAGGAAGATTCGTTCTGCAGACACTAAAACTTCAATCACAAGATCACAGCTAATAGAATACATAAAAGCAGAATAAGTGGTTGTGAAAAGAGAAGAAATATTTGTACAAGTTTGTGGTAGCACGCGCAAAGGTCTGTTATGTCATGGGAACATTCGATTAGAGCTCCTTTGAATGTCTGCAATCGACCTCTGATTAGCGAATACTTGAATTCTACAGTACCAGAAATCTCTCAACCCATAATCTTTAATGAATCTATCTCTTGTGTATAAGACAGCTTCGGACGTTAATCACATACAGAGAAATAAAAAAGTCAAAACAAAAATTGGGAGCTGTTAGTGTGAAAAAGCTTTAAAAGGTTTGAGGTTTGTTGGAAGTCGATAAATGCTGTCATTCTCAAATACTGGGCGATTTGCGCACTGTTAGTTATACTGTCTTAATACATCCAGTTTCGGACTTTAATGCTTGACCTATTCTCTTAAAACTTTAATGTAAGATTGTATCTTAATGAATAGCAGCATTTTAAATTTTTAAGTTCAGTCAATAATGATATGAAATACTGAAAACCACATTTTTTGTTGCCACTGGAAATCGTAACATACGCAACTCGCCACTAACAGCGGGTGGCAGAGCGCCTTAACCATTTATTAAAATGCTGTAGATTCTGTTACACGGTACATAGACGAAATACCACTACACACAAACCAGAAGACTCCAAGGTCAAACGGATTTGTTAAAAATGTAGAAGTGAAAACTGGTTGTCGTTATGAAATTTGGAAACGGAGTATACGCTCAGAATATTAGAGAGAAGAGTTGACGGATCAAATCGACCAAGGCTCAGTAACCTGTCAAGCTATTTCGTCTGATTCACTGTAGACAATCACTCTCTCTACAGCCCCAATACTCTGAGGCCACTTCACCTCGAAATCAAGAGACCCCAGGGATGTGTCAACATTGAAACATTGAGCAGAGCCAGTTCACACTATGTCCTGAAAGATAGTTTCACCCAGTTCCTCCAACGGTTCAGTACATCAGGCCTGGACCAGTAGGTGAGACTCTTTAGAGCATCCAACGTGGCATCAGGAAAGAAATGACGACTTACGTTACTCTTGCAATATTAACTAACGACATCTTGGCTGCATCCATCCATAGCAGCTTTTGTTTCAGCAACTCAAACCCTCACACCCTTTTCTTTTACCTTTGGCAGATTATGGCTATGGGGCTATCGACTTATTCTGAGATGAATTCTATTTTTCGACTACTGCCCTATGTTCCTATTCCTTTCGTTTTGGTACTGTAGGGCCACTTTTAAGAACTGTTATTTCTTCCACAGTTCAATCCAGTTCCGCTTATATTTTTCTAGTTTGTCGATTTTCTGCAAATTCATTAATTTTTTGTGTGTATGCCAGTTACTTAAAACTGCAGCTAGTCACATTTTTGAACTATTATATTTTATTCCATGAACTAGTTTTCGAACCTTTTCAGGTTCGTCTTCATATGGTTTCCAGAGGTTACATCATTATTTCTTGCATAATGCTGGGTGCTGGGTGCTGGGTCTGTGACAAGAAGATGGAAAGATGGAACACGCTTTAATGCATCTCCATGACTATTGTTTAACTGTCGATATGGACGAAAATTTAGGATTTTACATACCGCGACAGTATGGGCGGCTTTTTCGTTACTGTCCATCTCTCTGCTTCCATTTTGACACAAATGGACACTAACGAAAAAATGCGCCCATTCTGTCGCAGTAAGTAAAAAACTAAATTAACATCCATATCGATAGGTAACCAATAGCCATGGCGATGCGTTAAAGCGTTTTCCATCTTCTTGTCACCGTCAGCACCCAACATTATACTAGAAATAATGATGTAGCCTCCAGAAGCCACCTGAAAATAAAATTAAAAAGGTTCTAAAACCGACTTGTGGAATAAAACATAATTATTCAAAAAAGTGACTGGGTGTTGTACTGTCTACCATCGGGTTCCCCTAAATGGCAGGCAGCACCGCATAACAGCCACGCTATGAGGGAAGCAAACCAACAGCCAAACAGGTGAAGACATCATGTAAACACGCCGAAGATTCCAATCGAGTATTAGGAACCTTTCCTTGCAGAGGTCACCGCGACATAGCCGGCCACTGATCCCTACGCCGGGTTTCTATTGGCTCCAGCTCACTATATAGGCCTGGCCGGTCGAAGGCAGACCAGTCTTCGCCCGCTGCTAACGGCAATCGCTACAGCAGAGTCTCCGAGAAGATATCACCGAAGCCGCTGTACTGCACCGCCGATCGAAGTACCAGCCAACCGAGAGGAGCCACATCTCCGGCTAGATCGACGGACGTCTACATCTATTGTACAGCCAGCTATTGTATTGTAGAAGAAGTTACGTTCAATAAACTGCTGGAGAAAACAACAGTTGTAGTTTTACGTAACTTACGAGTACTTACATTAAGTTATCAGTCACGAGTTCTAAAATACCCGTAATGGGTAAGCATAATTAAATGTTTGTCCAATATTATCATTGAGAATACTATCAAACTCAGCTCAACGTCTGAATTGTCAGATGAATGTTATGATTTACAGATTTCCGTAGTAATAAACTAACTTCGCTCTGCTTCATTTCGAGGTACGTCATATCTTAGTTATCGATATACAGCTTTTCACTATATCTCCGGATTTTCGATAGTGCAAATAGATCATGGGCCGCCCTAGAATGTAGCAACGTTTACCTCAAAGTGCGAACAGTATTCCTATAACGTATAACACACTCGCGTGCAAAGGTTAGGGTAACTTTGCACGATGTGTCACTGCCGAGTAACGACAATACTGGACGTATCCTAATGTGGTAGATGTGAGCACGTAATGCACCTAGGAACACTGTCGATCTTTTTTGTGGTACAGGTGTTATGGTGTAGAGGGACATGATCATCGTGACCTGCGACTCTTCAAACACGGTACATTCAATGGTCAACGCTACTGTGACACTGTACTCGCTCCTCACTTGCCTCTCTTCGGGGGTGCATACGACCGTGGCTTCGTATTTATGGATGACACAGAGTCATAGCATCGAACTGTACAGGATGAGTGGCCCTTCTATGGGGAGGATATTCGGCAAATGGACTGACCTGCCCGTTCTCCCGACTTGAATTCCATCGTGCACATTCGATATGTGATGGGTAGATGTAATGTAGCAGGTCCGCATGCACGAAGAACGATCTATCATTTATCAACCACGGTCGTGAAATAATTGTACGCCCTGCCACAAGAAATACTTAACAGGCTTGTGGCCAGGTTCGGAGCACGTTGCAAAGCATGCGTCGTCATCCGTTGTGACAGCACACCGTATTAAGAATAATTTCTCACCTTTTGTTATGTGCAGGGGATCATTATGAATCGCAGTGATTTCAGTATAATTATTGTCTTTCAATAAAGTTTTCATTTCTTTTCGCTTCATTGAGTATTTATTATGTTATTTTCCGTTCTGTGCCGTACTGTAACAGTTCTACGTATAGTCAGTCATGGAGGCAGTAACACATCACACGAATCATACTTTCGTCCGTAAGTTTTACACAACATGATATATTTGGTAAATCCAAAATTTCTTCAGCATGAACTGTTAAACTACTACAGTTAGAATACTTACCTTTCCCACATACCTGTTACGGACTAGTTCTTGCTATCATAGTGCTTCATGGTCAGCTCATCAGAAACGCACCAGCTATTTTTTTTTATTTCTTGGTCATCAGTCTTCCGACTGATTTGATGCGGCCTTCCATGAGTTCCTCTCCGGTGACAACCTCCTCATCTCATAGTAGCACTTGCAACCTACGTCGTCAATTATTTGCAGCATGTATTCCAATCTCTGTTTCCCTCAACTTTTTGCCCTCTACTACCAAGGAGGTCATTCCCTCATAACTGATGTCCTATCATGCTGTCCCTTCTCCTTATCTGTGTTTCCCACATATTCCTATCCTCTCCGATTCTGCGCAGAACCACGTCATTCCTTACATTATCAGTTCACATAATTTTCAACATTGGTCTGTAGCGCCACATCTCAAATGTTTCCACACTCTACTATCTCTACTGTTCCTGTTTTCTCACATTCCATGATTCACTACAACAGGATGCTGTACTCCAGACTACATTCTCGAAATTTCTTCCTCACATTAAGCCCGATATTTGATATTAATAGACTTCTCTTGGCCAGGAATGCCTTTCATGCCATAGCTAGTCTGCGTTTGATGCCCACCTTGCTCCTTCGTCATTGGTTATTTTACTGCCTAGGTAGCACAATTCCTTACCTTCATCCGCTTCGTGACAATCAATCCTGATGTTAAGTTTCCCGCTGTTCTCATTTCTACTACTTATTACCTTCGTCTTTCTTCGATTTACTCTCACTCCATATTCTCTACTCATTTGATTGTTCATTCCGTTCAGCAGATCATGTTATTTTTCTTAATTTTTACTCAGGATAGCAATGTCATCAGTTAATCGTGTCAATGACATCCTTTTAGCCGGCCGGAGTGACCAAGCGGTTCTAGGCGCTTCAGTCTGTAACCGCGCGACCGCTGCAGTCGCAGGTTCGAATCCTGCCTCGAACATGGATGTGTGTGATGTCTTTAGTTTAGTTTACGTGGAGCTAAGTTCTAGGGTACTGATGACCTCAGAAGTTATGTCCCATAGTGCTCAGAGCCATTTGAACCATTTCCACCAATCCGAGAACGTCGTTCTCGGTCGTCCACTCTTCTTATTCTCTTTTGGCTGTTGTACATATTCTATACGACCTGTCTCTCCCTATAGCTTACCCCAATATTTCTCAGAATTTGGAACAGATTGTACCATTTTACATTGTCTAACGCCTTTTCAGCATCGACACATCCTATGAACGTGTCCTGATTTTTTGTTTAGCCTTGCTTCCATTATTAACCGCAACGTTACAGTTGCCACTATCGTGTCTTTACCTTTCCTAAGGTCAATGTGATCGTCTTCTAGCGCATCTTCAATTTTCTTTTCCATTTATCTGTATATTATTCTTGTAAACAATTTGGATGCATAAGCAATTAAGCTGATTGTGCGATAACGCTCGCACTTGTCAGCCCTTGCAGACTTCAGAATTGTGTTGATGATGCTTCTCCACAAAATATTAAAGTTGTAACAGAGCCAAACACTCGGGGAAGTAAGAAATCAGAAAAAGAAATGTCGGGTACGGCCTTTCTGGCATACATTCCAAGAGTGACGGACAGAATCTGCCGTATATTGCACAAATGTGGAGTAAAGGCGGTTTTCAAATCTACAAGGAAGATCAAAGAGTGTCTTAGATCAGCGAAGGAGAAAAGGGACCCCAATTGCAATGTCGGGAATATACCGTATACCATGCACATGCGTAAAATTTTATGTCGGAATGACTGGACGATTAATTAACACAAGAATCAAAGAGCGTAAGCGACATTACAGGTTGGGGCACGTTCAGAAATCGGCCGTAGCAGAGCACGCACTGAGTGAGACCGACCACATAATAAAATTGGCCGACACGGAAGTTTCTGGCTGTAGAGAAGCACTATCACACGCGCTTGTTCAGAGAAGCTGCAGAAATACAAAAACACGCGAACAGTTTCAACAGGAAAGAGGAAAGCCATAAGGTGAACGGATCGTGGCTTCCCGTACTGCAGCTAACGACCGTCGCAGGTAGCAAGAGGAGAACCGCACCGGAGAAGCCCACGGACGTTGGCGCGCCAGGTACATACAGTCTGTGGCCGCGAGCTCGGCTTCGTTCACCACTGGCAATGGAGTGTGAAGCTTTGACAATGCCAACCACTCGTGCTGGTGAAACGTCAGTAAAATCATTAGATGAACCTCGGCCGAAGAACCAGTGACAGAAGTCAATATGCAGTTTTTCATTGAAGGATCACTTTGTTGTTCGTCTCTCTGTCTTGGTATCAAACTATTATAAATCCCATTTATCAGCAACGAGTAGACGAATCAAGTTGAAATTTATTTCATATACGAAATTCTGCTGTCCCTTGGCAGTGTAAAAACTCATTTGGCCATTTACGTCACGTATTTTCATACTCACAAACTCACGCATCAAAAACTATGGTACGTGGTACTTTCCGTCGATCTATAGACATGAAATTTTGCAAGAAGCAAGGTTTCACAACGCAATGAAATTAAAAAATCTGAGAACTGATCATTAGTAATTATAAGAAAAGGAAAAAGTTTCTTGTCATTTGTTATCTGACTGTCTGTATGTTTGTTAAGACCTCTTTTCTCAGGAACGGGTTGACGTATCAAGTCAAAATTTATGTCTGATATTATGGTCTATAGTCCCGTGAAGGTGTAATAAATGTAAGACCTTGCAATAACAGGATCCTCGATAATTTACTCTTTAAAATCTATACACTACTTTTCGTTCACCTAGAATCAATAGACTTGGCAAATGGAAAGGTTCCGCAGACAAGTAAGGTAAAAATGCGTAAACTGTTAGTTTGTAATTACGTCACACGAAAAAAATATTTTATGTCATTTATTATCCAACTGCCAACATGCTTTATGACTTTTTTATCTCAGGAACGAGTTGACGCATAAAGTTGAAATTTATGTTACTCACTAACGTCTATGGTCCATGGGTGGTGTAAACATTTTAAGCTGCTGAGTCAATGTAATATAAAACTACGGCCATTTCATTCACGTATCTTACATTCGCCAAGATACTAATCAAAATCTATACGACACTTACCTCGTTGACCGAGAATCAAAGTTTGACACCAATGTAGAAACAGAAAAAAGTACTGCTTGCAATTTTATTGCACGAGAAAAGTAGATTTAGTCCTCTGTTAACTGTTATGTGACCTTCAGTCTGTCCTTCACTTATTCTCAGGAATAGGTGGGTGTATCTTTTTCCTGCATCGATATGAATAGCAGGCAAAATCTTCGAGATTCTCGAGTCCCGAGATGGATGATCTAGCTACACAAATAGTTAAGTTTGTGCGAGACCGTTTGTGCGCGAGTCATACACGCACCTAGGCCAGATTTTTTGTAACATCATGAACAGGTAGTGAAGCAAAACCTTATATCGATTAATCTGATCTTTGTTTTACATGAAAATTACTTTCTTTAAATATTTGCGGGCTGTGAATAAACACTTTCACAAATCCTACTTTAATTCCTATTTTAAATCTTTCCATTTTTTTATTTATCTTATTAAAGTTTGGTTTTAGAAGTTGTTGCTTTTATCTTTTTTAACTGCACTCAGCACTGTTTAATTTATGCAGAGGTGCTGAAAATCCAGTATTGTGGCGCCCCAAACTCTAATCGTCACCTCCTCCAGAGGCACCACCGCCCCCACGGGTCACTTATCACGCCCGCGACTCTCTCGGATACTTGTCCGGTGTTGCGATGCAGCTGATCGACCGATTTCGGGGAAGCCCGTCTGGAGTTTGGCGCTGGTGGCACTGAATAATTCCGGACACGTCGCATTCCGCATGCAGCGCGCCGCTGTCCGGGCGCAGAGGCGTAGCGGGCGGATCCCGTTACCCGGAAATTAGTTAAAGCGGAGATAGTCGGGCCGCTACAGCCGAACCCTGATACGCGATGCCGCCGAATATTCTGCGTTGTCTTGTCTCGTTTCATGGGCATGGTATAAAATAGTTCACCCGAGCACGGCAAGGTGAGCAAAGGGTTACATCTTTCCTACAACAAGCCCCATTGATGAAAGGAAGAAAATCAATATCGACTCTGGAAGTTAAATAAAAAAGATGTAGGAAATCCAATTCTGATAATTTATGTCGACCCACTGCGTTTCTCTTCCAGACTATCTGAGTACCTGGCATGGCCCAGATATGTATTTCATTCCTTTATTAGACCTTCTCCTCCTTTCTCCACTATTACCTCCTCCTTCACTTTCTACAATTCTCTCTGTCCATCCTCTCCACGCCTGTCCTTGTCCATCTCCTCCTGCCTCTCTCTATCTCTATCTATCTATCTATCTCCGCTCACCCCTATAGGAGACTGGTGGTTCTTACCCCTACAATATTTCTTTGGACACTAACTAAAACGTTTACCAACTAAAATTTTTGACTAAAACATTTCCATGGGTTTGGGATGAGCTTCTATCCCATTGCTTTTACCACATACGCATATGTCGAACCAATGTCACATATTTAACAAATTTCACACGTAGCTTTGCACATATTCCACTTTTATGTCTAGCGAATTTAGCCCTGCAGTTTAATTTCCCCGCAACTCAATGTTGTGTAGCTCCTGTACTATATAATTTTGCAGGTCCATCCTGTGTTATATGTGACTTTATCTCCATCAATTAAAATAGGATGCTCGAAAGCGCAATTTTTCACCCATCTCACTGTTCATGACTTCGAATCTTCTGAACTATGTGTCACAAAATGACGCAGCTTTACTTAACGAAAAGTGAAAATACAGTAAACGATGAACTTCTTTTCTGTAACAGTTTTGTAGCGGTCGTCAGATAGAAAAATATTTCTAAAGGTTTGCAATGATGTATTAAGTCAAATGTGTGGGACTTAACTGCTATTGTCATCAGTCCCTAATCTTACACACTACTTAACCTAAATTATCATAAGGACAAAACACACACACGCCCGAACGAGGACTCGAACCTCCGCCGGGACCAGCCGCACAGCCCATGACTGCAGCGCCCCAGACCGCTCGGCTAATTCCGCGCGGCTGATGTATCAACTTTTGTGAAAGTCTCCAACCGCTCTTATTCTGAAAAATTGGATGGGTGTACTAAGTGAACTTAAGCATCCTGAGCTACACTATCTTTCCGCAATCAGCCTCAACCATATGAAAGATGGGTGGTTCTTTCTAGGCAGTCTTTTTTGGTTAAAACCGATCCAGTGGTTTAGGAGATGTGGAATATACATACATATATACGTACACGTTTTTGTAATTTACAAGTATAAGAGTCATATTCCGAAAGCAAGAACTGTTTTGTTATACGACGTGTGTTTAAAAAGGAAGCTTTTTCATAGAATTTCATTTACTCACCTACGACGATGATATTCCTTCAAAATCCAATTAGATATTTCAGACATAGGTCAACGCTTTTCCGTATCTATGAAACACATCTGGAATTGGAGAAGAATTTTTAATAATGTATTTTCTATTAAAGCTTTTACATTTGTCTTCATTTTCAGGAACAGAAGAGATACTAGGGGCCATATCTAGTGAATTTTTATTGGTCGGAACTTGATTACAATATTGTGTTCGGCCAAAAATTCACAAAAACGAATGAAGTGTGAGCAGATGCATTAAAGTGGTGCAAAAACCATAAATTGCTTCGTTATGAATTCAGGCGCGTTTTCGGAGTGCTTCAAGCAAATCAAACGGCGGAAAATTTTGAATAGGGTTCCTTGTGAATTGTCGTCATTCTGACAATAGCGTATGATGCAGTATATCCATCAAATGGAAGAATACACTGACGATAACATTCACAGTTGGTCAAACTTATCGAGCTTTCTTCGGCCTTACAGATCCAGGATGCTTCCACTTGAACTAATGAACCTTAATTTCGATGTCATACCGATGAACCTGTCTTTCATCATCATAAAGACACATCTGAGAAATTATAAATCGTTACTGGCTTCATCATTTGGTTAACTTTTTCCGTGATTTCATCGTTTCATGATGATTTCGTGATCCTCTTAGAAATGTTTATAATACTCGGAAAGCCAAGTTTTATCTGTACAAGACTCACTAAAAGCAATAGTTAATATTTCGAGGCTTTACTGTTCTTATTCGGTTTTTATAGAAAAATTTAATACTAATTTTCCGATCCATTTTTTACAAATAAATAGTTATGAATACTAGAAAAACAGCTGACAACATTAAACATTAGAGATGGCTAAACATGTTTACCAGCACAACAACGAATAAATCACAAGAATCCGAAAAATACAACACAAGAAATTATAAAATTCATGTTCCATAATCAAGACGTCTATTTAAATGTTGACAGCTCGAATGAAGTGGAGCGAATAGCTGACATCTACATAATTTTTTCAGAGCCACAGTGGTTATTTTTGTGACTCAGCACTGGTTTGGTTCCGGGTGAAACCTCACAACAATGGCGTAAAAAAGTAATTCGATTCTTGAGTCAAAAGGAGCTACAGCCGCTTCGACTCGTCATCGTACCATAAATAATATTCAGCATTTGCGTAGCGAACGTTTCACCTGACAGCCTATTGCACCGACCTCGCACGACCACCGAAATTATCTCTGCGCTCACTAGAGACAATACCCCCATCTATTAGTGACCACAAATGGTGGCGTGTGTCTAACCTTCCGCTTTATGACAGCTTGGGCTCTGATAGGGAAACTTCTCGGCATGTCTTTGGCTTTCTGGACTGCAGTATGAAACTTAAAACTCTAACCTCTCGTTCTGAACTCGTTCAATTTCACAAAGGATTCTAAGCAAAGGGGTTACAGAAGCTAGTGAAACTGTCCCTAGACAGATTGCGTAGAAAAGAGAAACAAAATCCACAGTAAAATAATACACTGATGAGCCGAAATACTGTGATCACCTGCTTATTAGCATCTTTATCCAACTTTAAAGATACTGTGTTAAGTGGGAAAGTCATTGCCCCATTTCGGGTCTACACACTGGTCACACAATTCTTCGAGCCGATAGTTTCTGAGTGCGAAACTGGCACCTGATTGAGTTTCAGACTTGAGTCTGAGTTCACTATTACTCTTCTGAAACCAAACAATTGTGGCGTAGTGACATGGACAAGTATCTGTTACGTGACTGTTTTCTAGGAAACAATCACGTAATGCATGTAAATTCTTAATGAAAGACCCATCCGTCAGAATATTTAATCGACACTGAGACATATGGTAAAGGATTGTTTGGGGGAAGAGACCATACAACAAAGTCATCGGTCTCATCGGAATAGGGCAGCACGGGGAACGAAGTGGGCCGTGCCCTTTCAAAGGAACCATCCCGGCATTTGCCTGGAGCGATTTAGGGAAATCACGGAAATCCTAAATCAGGACGGCCGGACGCGGGATTGAACCGTCGTCCTCCCGAATGCGAGTCCAGTGTGCTAACCACTGCGCCAACTCGCTCGGTAGAAATATCGTAAACCACTGTACTGTATTGTACTGTGTTGTCAGCTATTGCCTAGTATATCCTTAATGTTTAGTTACACGTAATTCAGATTTGCATGCCTTATATAAAAGAGAAGACGTTGAGAGCATTATGGACGGTTCAGATACACATAAGGTCGACAGGGAATTAGATGTTGGTCACCTCTGTCTAACCCATTTCGCAGAACGACACCCGTGGGAGGTGCAGCTCAGTAGCTCACGGGACAGAAAAATCATTGTATATGCAACAATGTGGTGTCCAAGCATTGTGAACAGACCAAATATCTTCAATGACAAGGCGACCCCTGCTGCGAAACAGTTAACAATCCCTGAGAGCGAGAGGAGGAGATGTTTTAGCTGAAGTAGAAAGCTAAGTTTTTCCGTAAAGCAGTGGATCCCACGAATACAAATCTCGAAATTGGAATGGGATCCTGCAACTTTGGACATCTGCAAGTGTGAGACATCCCTGAATGTGTTAACAGAAACTAAATCTTGAAGAATCACAGGGATTGACTCACGTGAATAACCAAGAGGTTGCACACACTTCAGCTGTCAAACGGGGATCACCTCACTGGTCAAAGAGGGAGACGAATAGGGAATGAGACAAATCTTTTCTGTTTAAAATTTTAGATGACAGGTTACTGATTAACTGAAGAAGGAAGAAAGGATGATTGGTTTTAGCGTCCCATCCACATCGAGCGAATGGGAGAGAGCTCGGACCGTGACAAGTTGGGGAAGGAAGTCGGCCGTGTCCCCGCAAATAAACCATCTTGGCATTTTCTCGGAACGACTTAGGAAAATCATGGAGAACCTACATCTGAATGGCTCGACGCATGTGCCAACCGTCGTCCTCCCGGCTTCGAATCCCATGCGCTAACTACTGCGCCACCTCGCTCACTGTTAACCGAAGAGAGGATAACCCAGGGAAACGCACTAGCGTAAGTACAAGTTTAATTGGTCAGCACTCGGAAGAGCCAAAAGACAATAGGAATTCAGTAAGAGATATGAACCACTACAAGTTATCCTTGCAGAAAAGTTTCTATCAAAAATCACTTCATCAGAGATGTTTAAGGCTCTCTTTAAATAAAAAAAAAATATGACTGACGCACTCTGTTATAAGTAATAAGAGCTGTGCACAAATAACAATGAGTTGTTGTAGAAAATTCAACCGTCGTAATGAGGAGGCAAGCGTTTAATACTGATGAAGTGAATAATCTGACGGTAAGAATTTTGAACAGTATAAACTGCCTGAATAACGGACTTTGACATAAAACCTGCGATAAGTAGCACTGCAAAACTGATCACAGATCCCAGAACTACTGATACACAACAGAGAAAAATATGTCCCTGAATGTAGTAAGTTGATCGTAACTGAACAAAAAAAAAACAAAAGAAATCAAAATATTTAGTCGTTACCTCTATTACGCGCAAATCAGGATAACGCGTTGCTCTCTCTAGCGCGCAGCTATGCTAAAGCTGCAAATTACTACTCTCTACGAAGAGACACTCGTGAGGTGCGATGAGTTCTCTGTTAGTTGCAAATCTAAGTATTTTCGGAACACACTTTTTTCCTTTTCTACTTTTGAAAAAATCATGATCAATCAAAAATTGAAACAGAAAGGTAGATGAAAAACAGCGCTACAATAATAAAAGAGTGACAAAGGAATTACCTTATAATTCCTGTTCAAGTAAATAAAAGGTTCCATTACACTTCCTCCTTCTCAGATCAGTTACCATTACATAGCCGTCTTAATTAAACACTTCGATAAATTGAGACTTTACATTTGAAACACAACATAATAAGTACTTCCTCACTTCAAAACAGGTAATCACCATTGACTACTGCCTACACACCCACCAAAGATGATAACCTAACCCTGTCATACACCTTACAAGATCACAACTCGCTCATATATAACAGCTTGAGAGGAAGGATATGACATCATTGTACAATCGATTAATACTCAACTGACCCCTGTCAACTTCATCTTGAACTTTGCCATCTAGGTCTTCTCCAGCAGCTGCTGCTGAGGCACGCCGCCAGCCTGCCACCATCAAAATGATGATTTATGGATTTAAAGAAAAATGAGACCGATTTGCACTTTTCCAAGGACTAAGATCGCTAGCGTCGTCAATGACACTGTAGCCTCTTCAGCCTCCACTTGCATGTCGAGATCGAACCACAAGTTTGATATGATTAGTAGGAAATTAAAGTCATTTAATAACATTGTTATCACTTAAGTCTTTAATTTCAAGACTGGCACATTAAATGTAATGAACGGCCTGCTTTAAACTCCGACCACAGGCACGAAATATGCACTTCTCTAGTACTGTGTGTCTTTCTTGGGAGCTCCAATGTTAGGCGCGTAATGGGGCCCCTTAGGGATATGGCGGCTAAGGAGGGTAAGAAATCCAGTGTACACTCCGTGTGCATTCCGGGAGAAGTCATTCCTGATGTGGAAAGGGTCCTTCCGGATGCCATGAAGAGCACAGGGTGCAGCCAGCTGCAGGTGGTGGCACATGTCGGCACTAATGACGTGTGTCGCTTTGGATCTGAGGAAATTCTCTCTGGATTCCAGCGGCTATCTGATTTGGTGAAGGCTGGCGGTCTTGCTTACGAGATGAAGGCAGAGCTCACCATCTGCAGCATCGTTGACAGAACCGACTGCGGACCTTTGGTGCAGAGCCGGGTGGAGGGTCTGAATCAGAGGCTCAGACGGTTTTGCGACCGTATTGGCTGCAGATTCCTTGACTTGCGCCATAGGGTGGTGGGGTTTCGGGTTCCGCTGAATAGGTCAGGAGTTCACTACACTCAGATGGCGGCTACACGGGTAGCGGAGGCTGTGTGGCATGGACTGGGCGGTTTTTTAGGTTAGAAGGCCTCGGGAAAGTGCGGGATGGGCTGCAATGTCAAAGGGTGCTTGGCAATTACAGGACGTGCTTGGATCAAGGAACAGTCGGAATTATAGTTGTAAACTGTTGTAGTTGCGCTGGAAAAGTCCCTGAGCTTCAAGCGCTAATAGAAAGCACAGAAGCTGATATCGTTATAGGTACAGAAAGCTGGCTAAAGCCTGAAATAAGTTCTGCAGAAATTTTTACGAAGTCTCAGACGGTGTTCAGGAAAGATAGATTAGGCAGAATTGGTGGTGGAGTGTTGGTGTCTGTCAGTAGTGGTTTATCTTGTAGTGAAGTCGAAGTAGATACTCCGTGCGAATTGGTGTGGGTGGAGGTTATACTTAACAGACGAATTAAGTTAATAATTGGCTCCTTCTACCGACCCCCAGACTCCGATGAAACAGTTGCGGAACAGTTCAGAGAAAGTTTGAGTCTCGTAACAAATAAATACCCCACTCATACGGTTATAGTTGGTGGGGACTTCAACCTACCCTCGGTATGTTGGCAAAAATACTTGTTCAAAACCGGTGGTAGGCAGAAAACGTCTTCCGAGATTGTCCTAAATGCTTTCTCCGAAAATTATTTAGAGCAGTTAGTCCACGAACCCACACGAATTGTAAATGGTTGCGAAAACACACTTGACCTCTTGGCCACAAACAATCCAGAGCTGATAGAGAGCATCATGACTGATACAGGGATTAGTGATCACAAGGTCATTGTAGCTAGGCTCAATACCATTTCTTCCAAATCCATCAGAAACAAACGCAAAATAATTTTATTTATAAAAGCGGATAAAGTGCCACTAGAAGGCTTCCTTAAATACAATTTCCATTCCTTCCGAACTGACTATGCGAATGTAGACGAGATGTGGCTCAAATTCAAAGATATAGTAGCAACAGCAATTGAGATATTCATACCTCATAAATTGGTAAGAGATGGAACGGATCCCCCGTGGTACACAAAAAAGGTCCGAACGCTGTTGCAGAGGCAACGGAAAAAGCATGCGAAGTTCAGAAGAACGCGAAATCCTGAAGATGGGCTAAAATTTACAGACGCGCGAAATTTGGCACGTACTTCGATGCGAGATGCCTTTAATAGGTTCCACAACGAAACATTGTCTCGAAATTTGGTAGAAAATCCGAAGAAATTCTGGTCGTATGTAAAGTACACAAGCGGCAAGACGCAGTCAATACCTTCGCTGCGCAGTGCCGATGGTACTGTTATCGACGACTGTGCCGCTAAAGCGGAGTTATTGAACGCAGTTTTCCGAAATTCCTTCACCAGGGAAGACGAATGGAATATTCCAGAATTTGAAACACGAACATCTGCTAGCATGAGTTTCTTAGAAGTAGATACCTTAGGGGTTGCGAAGCAACTCAAATCGCTTGATACGGGCAAGTCTTCAGGTCCAGATTGTATACCGATTAGGTTCCTTTCAGATTACGCTGATACTATAGCTCCCTACTTAGCACTCATATACAACCGCTCGCTCACCGATAGATCTGTACCTACAGATTGGAAAATTGCGCAGGTCGCACCAGTGTTCAAGAAGGGTAGTAGGAGTAATCCATTTAACTACAGACCTATATCATTGACGTCGGTTTGCAGTAGGGTTTTGGAGCATATACTGTATTCAAACATTATGAATCACCTCGAAGGGAACGATCTATTGACACGTAATCAGCATGGCTTCAGAAAACATCGCTCTTGTACAACGCAGCTAGCTCTTTATTCGCACGAAGTAATGGCCGCTATCGACAGGGGATCTCAAGTTGATTCCGTATTTCTAGATTTCCGGAAAGCTTTGGTCACCGTTCCTCACAAGCGACTTCTAATCAAGCTGCGGAGCTATGGGGTATCGTCTCAGTTGTGCGACTGGATTCGTGATTTCCTGTCAGGAAGGTCGCAGTTCGTAGTAATAGACGGAAAATCATCGAGTAAAACTGAAGTGATATCAGGTGTTCCCCAGGGAAGCGTCCTGGGACCTCTACTGTTCCTGATCTATATAAATGACCTGGGTGACAATCTGAGCAGTTCTCTCAGGTTGTTCGCAGATGATGCTGTAATTTACCGTCTAGTAAGGTCATCCGAAGACCAGTATCAGCTGCAAAGCGATTTAGAAAAGATTGCTGTATGGTGTGTCAGGTGGCAGTTGACGCTAAATAACGAAAAGTGTGAGATGATCCACATGAGTTCGAAAAGAAATCCGTTGGAATTCGATTAGTCGATAAATAGTACAATTCTCAAGGCTGTCAATTCAACTAAGTACCTGGGTGTTAAAATTACGAACAACTTCAGTTGGAAGGACCACATAGATAATATTGTCGGGAAGGCGAGCCAAAGGTTGCGTTTCATTGGCAGGACACTTCGAAGATGCAACAAGTCCACTAAAGAGACAGCTTACACTACACTCGTTCGTCCTCTGTTAGAATATTGCTGCGCGGTGTGGGATCCTTACCAGGTGGGATTGACGGAGGACCTCGAGAGGGTGCAAAGAAGGGCAGCTCGTTTTGTATTATCGCGTTATAGGGGAGAGAGTGTGGCAGATATGATACACGAGTTGGGATGGAAGTCATTACAGCATAGACGTTTTTCGTCGCGGCGAGAGCTTTTTACGAAATTTCAGTCACCAACTTTCTCTTCCGAATGCGAAAATATTTTGTTGAGCCCAACCTACATAGGTAGGAATGATCATCAAAATAAAATAAGAGAAATCAGAGCTCGAACAGAAAGGATTAGGTGTTCGTTTTTCCCGCTCGCTGTTCTGGAGTGGAATAGTAGAGAGATAGTATGATTGTGGTTCGATGAACCCTCTGCCAAGCACTTAAATGTGAATTGCAGAGTAGTCATGTAGATGTAGATGTAGATGTAGATCACGATAATCATTGGGCATTTTGCAACTGCTAATAATTCACGTGCATTAGAACCTCTTCCCCCAAACCTTTTGACAGTCATTCCAGAGTGTTATATGTTATTTTTGTCACTGCTTGTCGATTGTTTATGCATTGGTCTATCAGAATAAATCCAAGTTATAAAAATGTATCCTCATTTAGAAATTTTAGGGCCCAACCCATTTTTTGGAAAGCGATTAATTTACGTGTTTCAGACACAGGGCCCACATTCACATTTTTACATAAATTAAACAACCACACCCGAGTGACGTTTAGTATAACTAGCTGGAAATGCCACAACCGCTAAGAAAGACAACTAGCAGGAGAAACGGAGCGGATACTCAGTAACGTTCACGTACCTATTATCTCTCGTGGTTCCTCCGATTACTACGATAGGTCCCAATTAACTACGGGGTAATACCACCAATAGCAGATTACTGACCCCCAACTGCTTGCGTCTGTGGCATGGTACGTCTTTCGTTCAGCCATTCGGATGGATGATGACAACAAGAAACGCTTCCATTCACACACTGTCCATTCTCGATGATGCTCAAAGCATGTTATTAGATGGTGTCATTGGTGCAACGTAAGAACGATCGTCTGTTGTGTAGTTCCATATTCAATTGTTCTGAAACAATTACGGCTTCATCGGCAACTGTACTCGGTTGTCAGATGTGCTCCAGGTCCCAGCCTATTCCGCATTACAAAGTGGGAAAGCCTCCGGCCTCCACTTTCTGTGACTAGCGTAGCCATCCAACATCTTGTTGCCTACTCGTTGTTTCAACCACGTCCCATAGATGTTTATGACAGCAGCAGGCCAACAGCGACCAGTTTCAGCTTTTCCGATATGCTCGTTCCGAGGTGCGAGGCCCCAAGAATCTACAGCTTTAAAGGTCTGATATGTCTGCGAATTTTCCCATTTTGTGCCTTTATAATGATTTCCCCTTCGTCTCTGCTTAGTTTATACACTTTCCTTACCTTGTGACGTGCTCGAAAGGCCACCAGAACGGTAGGCCGTTGACATAATGTCCAGGTTCACCAGTGTATTGTTCAAGTTTATGGTCAACTAATTTTTAAACTTCGTCCATAGATGCAGTACGTAATACTGCCCAAAAGTAAAAATTTTGCATTCTCTTCCGAAATGTGTTACGATCTTGCTAAATTTGTAAATAACCTTCCTTGTTTTGGCCGCTCTTTGTACGTTACCAGAAGTTATTGCCACAACTGTCACAGACTTATGGCGACCAAATATGGACATCCTCATAGAGGTCATGTATATTGTTGGCATTAGGTCTCATACACGTCTATCATGAGTGGGCTTCCGATCTGCTGTTTGTAGGTAGTTTTCTGAAAAGGCTTATAAAACTAAACTCCGCCCGATTAGGCCGTGAAGGCCCAACGGTACCGCCCAGCAGCTCACGTGCGTCACTGGATGCGTATATGGAGGGGCATGTGGTCAGCACACCGCTCTCCCCGCCGTATGCGAGTTTTACGCGACCGGAGCCGCTACTTCTCAAACAGCTCCTCAGTTTGCCGAACAAGGGTTGAGTGCACCCCGCTTGCCAACAGCACTCGGCAGACCGGATGGTCACCCATCCAAGTGCTAGCAAAGCGCTTAACTGTTGTTATCTAACGGGAATGGAGTCACCACTGCTGCAAGGCAGTTGGCAGAAGGAATACAGTAATATCTAAGTTTATACACTACTGGCCATTAAAATTGCTACACAACGAACACTACGTGCTACAGACGCGAAAATTAACCGAGAGGAACAAGATGCTGTGATATGCAAATGACTAGCTTTTCAGAGCATTCACCCAAGGTTGGTGCCGGTGGTGACTCCTACAACATGGTGACATGAGGTAAGTTTCCAACGGATTTATCATACAGAAACAGCAGTTGACAAGCGTTGCCTGAAGAAACGTTGATGTGATGCCTCGTGTAAGGTCGGGTTGTAGCCTATCGCGATTGCGGTTTATCGTATTGCTGCTCGCGTTGGTCGACATCCAATGACTGTTAGCAGAATATGGAGTCGGTGGGTTCAGGAGGGTAATACGGAACACCGTGCTCGATCACAACGGCCTCGTATCACTAGCAGTCGAGATGACAGGCATCTTATCCGCATGGCAATAACGGATCATGCAGCCGCGTCTCGATCCCTGAGTCAACAGACGGGGTCGTTTGAAAGACAACAACCATCTGCACGAACAGTTCGACGACGTTTGCAGCAGCATGTACTATCAGCTCGGGGACCATTGCTGCGGTTACCCTTGACGATGCATCACAGACAGGAGCGCCTGCGATGGTATACTCAACGACGAACCTGTGTGCACGAATGGCCAAAATTCATTTGTTCGGATGAATCTAGGTTCTGTTTACAGTATTACGATGGTCGCATCAGTGTTTGGCGACATCGCGGTGAAAGCACATTGGAAGCCTGTATTCGTCATCGCCATACTGGCCTATAACCCGTCGTTACGGTGTGGAGTGCCATTGGGTACACGTCTAGGTCACATCTTGTTCGTATTGACGGCACTTTGATCAGTGGACGTTACATTTCAGAAGTGTTACGACCCGTGGCTCTACTCTTTGTTAGATCCCTACGAAACCCTTCATTTCATCAGGATAATGAACGACCCCATGTTGCAGATCCTGTACGGGCCTTTCTGGATACAGAAATGTTCGACTGGTGGCCTGGCCATCACATTCTCCAGATCTCTCACCAATTGAAAACGTCTGGTCAATGGTGGCCTAGCAACTGGCTTGTCACAATACGCCAGTGACAACTCTTGACGAACTGTGGTATCGAGCTGAAGCTGCATGGGCAACTGTACCTGGACGCGCCATCGAAGCTCTATTTGATTCAATGCCCAGGCGTATCAAGGCCGTTATTACGGCCAGAGGTGGCTGTTCTGGGTTCTGATTTCTCAGGATTTATGCACCCATATTGCGTGAAAATGTAATCACATGTCAGTTCTAGTATAATATATTTGTCCAATGAATACCCGTTTATCATCTGCATTTCTTCTTGGTATAGCAATTTAATGGCCAGTAGTGTAGTCACCACTTACAAAACTGTAGTTTTTCCCAATAGATTGTTGGACAACTGAAGTCTCCTGTAATAACGACAGTACCAACGGAGTACATTCGTACTAATACAGTACGATCACAAACAAACAAACGAGGAAATAAAAATTTGAATAAAATAAATTTTTAATGTAACATGTTTTAAATCAGACTAACGTGTATAAAATATAAGGGCAAGTCAACTGACAATGACATAGACATGAAAAAAGTTAGTAAACCGTTTCTTATTGCAAAAATAATCGCCATAACTTTTTGCACATTTGTCCTGATGTGAAGCAAGACGCGTGTGGGCCCACATATTGGCAAGGTAGTTTCGACTACGCTGCAGAAGTTTCGTTGGGAAGGCCTTACAAGAACTGCATTACGTCCCGACCTATTTCCATGCGATTTCCATACTTTTGGAGTACTGAAAGGAGGCTTTGGTGGGCATAGATTTGCCACATGAAATCATTTGCAAGTCTGCATACAATCAGGGCTCTGTAGGCAACCGGAAAACATTTTTCCATTGACCTCCTTCTCTCATGGTAGGTTAACAGTTACGGAAATTACTTTCGAAATAATAAATAATTTACATACTTTGTCCCACGTACCTCATTTTCATTTGACTGGCCATTACAATTTTTCCTATACAGCTTGCTATCCCCATACAGACAGTTCTGAATTTCTAATAGCTATGTACTTCATTGGCTCATGTTTCATTCTACAAATCTTTTAGTAAAATTTATTTTTGTTTACTGATTCTTTTATACTTTATAGTCATGTGTGTGAGAAATGTATCCGTCGTTTTCTTTTTGAGATTTCATTTCAAGTTAAAAGAGAATTACGATAAAAGTTACAGAAACTCGTGCTCCATGTAGTCTTACTAGAAAGCATTTTTTCCACGAACCATTATCGTGACTAGAACAGGAAAATGGAGAAATGGCAGTGGTGCTTATGTCCCCTTCTTCACACAGCAGACAAGACATCTGCTTAATATTGCATTGTCATCCAATTCTGAGCTATTTTGGAAGTTTGAAATTACTAGCTAATTTATAAGTTACTGAGGTACGCTTTAATATCCCCATTTTTCAACATGACACTCAGCAACAAGGCGGCTGGGGGGGGGGGGGGGGGGGGGGGACGGAAGGACGCCTCTCTCTTCCAGGAATTTCTTTTTCCATGTAGCAAGTGATAATTCTGCAGAGATTGGTAGAAATTACCCAGGCGTTACAAAGATGCACCCACAAATCGATGAGTTGCCTCTGTCTCTTACTGCGGCAGGTAACTTCCCAGATTGCGCCGGTAATGGCTGTGATGCAATCTGCCAAGCACACCCATCGTGCAGGAAATCCGATGGACGGGCGGTTCTCTGCTTTCTGCTTTCTCGTCTTCCCGTTTTCAGACCCACCGCTTCACCTTTCGAAGGTAAGTGGTTGTTACATCTCAGTTCTGCAATGTCATCCAGTTATGATCTATGTTTAATTTCAAGTCTGTAACTCATGAGGAAATTGTTTAAAATCTGCTGCGAAATTTATACCGAACAGATGAATAGAAAAGCTAACTAATAAAAACGTGTTAAAAATATGCCACGTGTCTGTACTGCATAGATGTCACTGTTTCAGCATATTAATCAGGATTCAGCATCAGACTAGGAGTTCGCGGCATGCTCCAGATATAGGAATGTTACCGTTAGCAATCTGTATAGGCGAAAGGGTAACTAAGTTCCAGAACTGCAGACGCCTTTATATAGGTCAGCTGTCACAATCGCGAATTAACAAACTAAATTTTCCAGTCTTGGCCTCACTTCTCTGTTTCTGAATTGATCAGCGTTTCGAACAATTAGCGCCATTGAATTAAATACTTTAAAACGTCAATAAAATGCAGAACTTTAAGCAGTACATACTCGTAAGAAGTGCAGGTGACGTCTGCGATTTAGGTACGTAGTTATGCTGATATGTTCACTAATCATTACTGAAAACGCGAACGACGTGTGCCTTTATACTTGAACTTAATAATCCTTGCCGCAAGAATAGTGTTTCACTCTGTACCAACCTTTCATTCCGTGATCACCTACAGAAAGACTGCACTGCATTAACATTCGTCACAGTCGCCCATACAATATGACATGATATAAAAGTAATGGAAAACCGTCTTAATTAGTATCTTCCACTGAAAAACATTGTAGGATCCTTGGATTATAGCAAAAGGGCCTGTCAAGTAGGAATTTGAGAAATATAGTCACCGTCGAAGTAAGTATTGAAGATGTAGTGAAGGTGCAACAGATGATAAACGAAGTACGTAAAAGTACTGGAGCATGATGCGACACCACAATTTAAGGTAAAGGAGAGCATGGTATACGAATTCACCCTTCTCAAAATAGGTGGAAACTGATTCACACTCAAACTAATGGTAGGTCTTCCTTTTAAATGAAATTTGAATTTTAGAAAATTGTTTATATTTCATATCGTTTGCTTCTCCTGCTGTTGCCTAAAATACCATAGCTCTTCGATGGTGAATAAAATGTAAAAATACATATTATTCGTATTGTTACGTTTTTATTCCTTTTGTTCTCTTCCCCACTGTTCATCTCTGTGTTAAAGCACTGTAACGAATTCCTGGTTTGAAGATTTACGAAATGAAATATTTCTTTGTGGTCGGGAACAGCGTGCAGGGTGTGCCAATTATTTCTAGCCCTAATCTGAATTGCTAATCAACAACCCGACCCGAGATCCTGGAACTGAGGCACCCGTTGAATAGAGAGCTTCCATGGCACGGCTCCAGTTTTGGGCGGGATCCCACTGCGTGAAGGACGAAGCATCTGCCGATTTCGTAAAGCATAGTGATTTCCGATACGACTGCACCAAAGACTGATTTTCGAAAACGATAAATGTTAGTAACGTGTGAGTCAAGTCGTACGTATCTAGTATTTTCGTTACGAATCTTCAAAGGAGAGTCAATAAATACCTTTATTCGATTACAGCAATAATTTTTGTTTCACTTCAGCGTTTTTTCGGTACAATTTTTTCCAAATACTCCCATCCTGCTGATATACTCTAGGTAAAATACTCCCCAAACAATGATGTAGTCCTACACACGACTGATTACCCACTTTCGCGTAATATAGGCAACTTCGTAAATGTTCACGTGCTTTAGCTTTGCATTAATGTCGTAACGAGACATGTACCAGATATGCCCGGATAGCGCCTTCAAGATTGTAACTACAAGAAATTGTTACAGTGGAGTATCATGCTGTGCTCTCCCAAAGAAGAATGGGGGCAGCTCTTTCCGTGACGCGGAGGTTCAGCAAGTTTTAACACTTATTCCTGAGATGCCGGGCGGTAGAATTTGTCACAGTGAATGGTGTTCCATCGTCGGTTTGGTGAAATCGCTACATAACTTGCACCATGGAGCCGTTTAAAGTCTATTAGTTTGCCTTGCAATTAGAAATCTCTTTTGCTGTGATTTATTAACTTCGATTTATGATTCCAATGCAAATGATTGCGTCAATTACAAACGTAGTTTTCCTTCTGAAAACCATGAGGCATTTCTTCTGAATAAATACTTAAATTCAGTATCATCTAAACTCATTACCAGCATTACGCATTAAAAAATCACACTGTATATGGCTGGTTCAAATGACTCTGAGCACTATGGGACTTAACATCTGAGGTCATCAGTACCCTCGAACTTAGAACTACTTAAACCTAACTAACCTAAGGACATCACACATATCCATGCCCGAGGCAGGATTCGAACATGCGACCATAGCTGTTGCGCGGCTTCAGCTTACATGTGGCTTCTTTATCTTTACAGGTATGAATATCATCAGCTGTGTTTTCCTTTCACCAGTTTGGACTGGTCAGATAGAGTGAACAATGTTTTTTTTTTTTTTTTTTTTTTTTGTAGAGTGAGTAATTTTAAGTGTGTGATGCTTGAAGTTATATGGCTTTTGAGAAGCACACTTTAACAGTCAGATTTCTACTACTCTGTTGCGTAACTTAATAATTTTAGAAGAAAGATAATTCTTTTGAATCATCATTATTGTGACTGGTTTTATGGGGCTCACCGCAAATTCCCCTCTTGTGCCAACATCTTCAACGTGGAGTAACACTTGCAACCCATGTCCTCAATTATTTGCTGAAATGTGTTCCAATCTCTGTCATCCTCTACAGTTCTCACCTCCTGCAGCTCCATCTAGTATCATGGCAGTTACTTCCTGATGTCTTAAAACATGTCTTGTCACCATGTCCTTTTTTCTTACAATGTTCTCCATATGGTTCTTTCCTCACACATTCTGCGAAGAACCATTCTTCTTTGTACGTTAGCCGTCTCTCCCTACAGCTTACCTCTATTTTTCTCAGGCTTTCCAAGTCGATAAATGTGATGAATGTGTCTTGATTTTTCTTCAGTCATGGTTCCATTATCTGCTGCAGCATCAGAACTGTCCCTCTGGAGCCATTACCTTTGCTAAAGCCAAACCGATCGTCATCTAACAAATACTCTGTTTTCTATTCCATTCTTCTGTGTATTATTCTTGTCAGCAATTTGTACATCGAGCTGTTAAGCTGATTATGCGATATTTCCAGAACTTGTCAGATGTTGTAATCTTCTTCAGGATTGTGTGGACGATGCTTTTTCGAAAGTCTGACGCTGTATCGTTAGTCTCATACAAACTACTCACTAAATAGTTGTTTTATTGCCACTTCCCCAAATGATTTTAGAAATTCCGATCGAATGTTATCTATCCCTTCTCCCTTATTTTATTCTACGTCATCCAAAACTCTTTTAAATTGTGATTTAAAACTGATCCTCTATGTCTTCCCTATCGAATACTGTTCTTCTTCTGTCACGACATCAGACACGTACTCCCCGTCAAACAGGCCTTGAAGGTACTCTTTCTACCTTGTCCGATAGTAAATGACACATGCAAAATAGTGAAATAATTTTCATCTTTAGCTGGCCAATATCATTTTCATCAACCAATCTGTGTTCAGAAAATATTGGTCCTCGAAGGGGAGAGCTGTGCGGACCGAGTGTGATAATCCAGTAACGTTGAACAAAATTACATGATTTGTGATGGATGCAAGTGACGGGGCTATCATCAATGAAGATCTCGTGATACGAAATCTTGTCAGTGAAGTAACGTTTACAAATGCTGAAATTTAATTTGATGTACATCTCGTGACACAAGACAATTTGTACCATATCTGGATTTCAACCTATTTTTCCCTGCTGTTCAAGAGCACCGCACTTAACAATGAAGCCATTCTCACATAGGACGTGTTTCCCGTCGTGAAGCACGACAAACTCAGCTTTCAACACAGATCGCGCACTGTCAGAAACGAGTTGCTTGGCAATTGTCGAACACGAGCAGGGAAAATCCCGAAGTAGGCTGAGGACGTATCGGCGAATTGAAGAGCGAATTGATGCACGTGGTTAATTGTGAGGTTATTTCCAAGTAATTTACTAGTCTCGCGATTCATTGCTCCATGTTTCCAATCATGTTCACGTAATAGAACAAACTCACTCCTAAAAACAGATTACTCTTGTATGTAATATCGAATATTTTAGTAAAATATTCCATGAAATTAGTATTAAACTTCCGAGATCTTTTGGAGTGCATGAATGTTAATAAGAAAAGTATTTGCCGAAAGCAGACTTCCGACCAGCTCCCTTTTGGATCACAATCCACACCTCTTAGCTCCACAGTACAACTACAAGATGTTATTTGAGTCTACAAACTTTATGACGTCCCACAGTCTTTATCCACTTGGAGTGTGCTACAGAAGGTAAGGGACACGGTCTAGACAGAACAGCCCTGCATAATGCTGCCGGAGTGGTTCTAAAGTGCATTTCCATCTGCCAAACACGGGTATAGAAAGTACCTCAGAACATTATTTCAAAACTAATCCACTGTCGCTACTAGGGAGACGATGGCTCAAATCAGCGTCCGGCCATCGCGATTTAGGTTTTCCTTGATTTCCCTCAATCGCTTCAGGCAAATTTCGGGACGATTCCTTTGAAAGGGCACGATTGCTTTCCTTCTCCATCCATGTCTAATCCGATCACACCCATCATATCGCTGTTTGGTCTGCTCCTCCTACATCAACCAACCAACCATTTACGGTCCACTAAAGTGAAAGTGATTCTGAACTTAAGCGTAATTGTTTTCAAAAGAATACCTCCGGCGATTTTAAATTTTTTCAAAGTTATTTGTCTTAATGTTCAAAAGAAAGGAAACTTTTGCAATCTACTTGATTTTAATTCTTTGTAGGGTTATTGGTTCTAATTTGTCAAAAGAAAATTAAATATTAACTAACTTGGAATTTCACTAATTACATTTGAATGATCTTAATTTTTTGTAAATGATATTGGTTTTAATATTTAAAAAAAGTAAATTTGGGAAGTTTAGTAGTTCAGTCAACATTCTAAAAAATCTGCACGATTTTAATGTTTTAAGGTTTATTTGTTTTAATGTTTCAGAAAAAGGAAGTACAAATTTTCTGTATAACTGTGTAGACCTGTGTAAACTAAGAAAATCAATAAATGGTCTGCTTCTGTTCTCGGCCGCTTATCACAAGAACCGTTGTGTTCCGGCTTGACCAGTTCCAGAAGTTACCTTTCGCTTTCGGAACCTTAAGAAAACTCATACCAAGAAAATTTAGTTAACGAAGTGATTATAGGTATTTATTAAGTTTCCTGACGAGCCAAAACATGCCTTTTGGTGAAGGACGTGGTAAAAGAAACGCGACATCATTTTCTGTCATAAGTAGAACATAGGAACCGTCTTGTTGTTGTTACTATACATCTTTCATGGGCTTTCGTTGTCAAAGAGTACGTGGTATGATCATAATATGTTTGAAACCACAAATAAATCAAGGATATATGGAAACGGGCTATTTTAGATACGATTTGTCATCACAAAATGACAGGAAACTCCATATCGGTAGATAATGGCTTCCTGTGTCTGACGCTTTAGTGTTATAGCTTCTGTTCTATGAAGTATCCGTTCCATTGCTAGGGCAAAAATGATGATTTATCAAAAGTGCGACGTTTTGATGCAATTTTCATAGATAAATACCAAATAAAGACGTAGTCTTTAGGCAGCATATGTGATTCAGTAGGTATTGCTGCTATGTTTGAGCCATAGCGTAATTGATAGCTCTGTGAGCGTTAAAGAGAAAGGCAGCACGTTCGCATCCACCTACTTCTAAGTATTTCTCTCCCGTCTGTTTCCCAAACGATTCTGAATCTTTTCATTTTTCCGTTATTCTTCAGTCTAGTCTGATGCGACCCGGCACAAAAATCTCTCCCGTGCCAACATTTTCATTTCAGAGTAGCACTTGCAACCTATGCCCTCAATTACTTGCTGGGTGTAATCCAATCTCGGTCTTTCTCTACAATTAGCTGTAGTAGCATGGATGTTATTCCCTGATGTGCTGTCATCCTGTCCACAATTTTTGACAGTGTTTTCATCGCCAGTTCCTGCGGAGAACCTTCCCATTCCTTACCTGGACTGATAAAGTAAGGTGACGACTTCCTTATTAATTACCGTAACGTAACTGCCAGTCTATGTCTGAAAAGAAACAGAAGTTACGCGCTGGAAATGTTTGCTCTTATGAAAATTTGTGTAAAACTGTGTCTTTGTTTCATAGATTGCCTCGTGTTGGCATTTCGTCAGTAAATATCTTTCTCGATGACAGTGAACAGATTACCTTCTTCGTCCATTCGAAGGAAATTACGAAAAGAATGTCTGTCTTGAACTTCAATGCGACGGTCGTCAGTGCAACATTGATCATACAGATAACATGCACGTGTGAAATGGTACGAGCTATTATAATTTAACTATATTCAATTTAAAACCGAAAATGGGACGAAGATCCATATGAGAACGAATGTGCAGACCACCGCTGAAGGGCGCTGAGAACGCAAATCATGATGAGAAACACGTTGCTTGAGATGTAGCAGGACATTTCAGAGCGTGAGTCATCCACGCGGCACACCACGTCTGACGTGCTTCGCGATGAGGAACACGTCCCGTCTGAACACGGCTTTGGTAGCGTGACGTTGAAAGTAATGTTTTTATACGGAAGACGGACATAACGAGAACGAATCGTATGTCACGAAAGCGGCTGACAAGCGACTTTGACAAACACAGACAGTTATGACTCATAACCTGGGAAGGAAAATGTCGGTAGCGGTGAAAATGTGCAGCTCTCAGTGTGCAATTGTATCTATGGAAACTGGTTGCTAGATGATAGAACCAACCCAGGCTACAAAGAGCTAGTCGTTCACATCTGCTCATAGCATGTGGAGGTCAGAGGCATATAAGGTCTGTAATCCGAGGCTGGCGTCAATGGGTAGCAGACCTGACGACAAAGTAGAATACAAGGGGGATGCACAAGTGTACCGGAGCATATTCTTGCGAATGTGAAACACCGCAGCAGACGGCCTTATGTGAAACAATTACGGCTTCGGCGGGATCATAGGCTTTATATTGTGGATCAATACAATTGTGTCGCCTTGTCAGATGACACGCGTTTCTTGCCGCAGCAGGTCGATAATCGTAGCGGCTGAGATCGTCATAAAGGCGAACAGTATTCTAAACCTGCATCACGCCAGTGATACAGATAAATGAGGCTGTAGTAATGTGTTGTTGTGACCTACAGTCTGAATGCTGCTCTGATGCTACTCTCCATGCTACTCTATCCTGTGCAGGGATCTTCATCTCCGAATAACTACTGCAACCCACAGTCTTTTTAATCTCCTTGATGCCCTTGTCTCGTGGTCTCCCTCTACAATTCACACTTCCCACCACTACTAAACTAACGATTCCTTGATGTCTCAGAATATATCCTATCAAACATCCTCAATTTCCTTAAGTTATGCCAAGACCTCCTTTTCTCGCCAATTACATTCGGTACCTATTTAATAGTTACACAATCTTCGATATTCTTCTGTTATTTCGAAAGTTTCTGTTCTCTTCTCACCTCAACGGCATCTCGTCCACATTTCACTTCCGTACATAGCTACACTCCAGACAAATCCCTCCAGAAGTGACTTTGAAACACTTAAATTTATCCAGAACGATATTTTCACTCTGCGCTGGAGTGTGCGATGATATGAAACTTCCTGGCAGATTAAGACTTTGTGCCGGACCAAGACTCGAACGCCGGCCGCGGTGGTCGTTAGGTTCTAGGCGCTCCAGTCCGGAGCCGCGCTGCTGCTGCGGGTCGCAGGTTCGAATCCTGCCTCGGGCATGGATGTGTGTGATGTCCTTAGCTTAGTTAGGTTCAATTAGTTCTAAGTACGAGGGGACTATTGACCACAGCAGTTGAGTCCCATAGTGCTCAGAGCTATTTGAATCAAGACTCGAACTCGGGACCTTTGCCTTTCGCGGGCAAGTGCTCTACCAACTGAGCTACCCAAGGACGACTCACGCCCCGCTCTCACAGCTTTACTTCTCCCAGTACCTCGTCTGCCAGAAGTTTCGGTTCAATCCCGCGTCCGGCCACCCTGATTTAGGTTTTCCGTGATTTCCCTAATTCGCTCCAGGCAAATGCTGGGATGTTTCCTTTGAAAGGGCACGGCCGACTTCCTTTTTCATCCTTCCATAAACTGATGAGACCGATGACCTCGTTGTTTGGTCTCTTCCCCCAAACACCCCCAACCCCCCCACCCCCTTTTTCAAGACATCATCCATCCATCTGCCAGAAGTTTCATGTCACAGCACACTCAGGTGCAGAGTGAAAATGTCATTCTGGAAACAACCCCGAGGACGGAACATGATTCGCACTTGGGTAGCTCAGATGGTAGAGCACTTGCACGCTAAAGGCAAAGGTATCGGGTTTCGGTCCGGTACACAGTTTTAATCTGCCAGGAAGTTTCGTATCAGCGCACACTCTGGTGCAGAGTGAAAATATTTTTTTGGAAACAACCCCCAGGCTGTGACTATGCCATGTCTCCGTAATATCCTTTCTTCCAGGAGTGCTAGCTCTGAGAGATTTGTAGAAGAGCTGTGAGGTTCGGAAGGTAGGAGATGAGGTACTGGCACAAGTAGAGCTGCGAGGACGGAGCGTGAGTTCTGCTTGGATATCTCAGATGGTGCTGACAACTTAGCTCAACGTGTTTGGTCAGACGGTTAGCTGCCCTCTGTAATGAAAAACTGAGTCAACTGCCCAACACTGAACTTGAACGTGTGTCCTGGGACATCCGCACCGAACAAATGCAACGGACAACATCGAACGAAAAAAAAAGGTGGTAGAACACTTCCCCGGGAAAGGCAAAGGTCTCGAGTACGAGTCTCATTCCGGCACACGGTTTTAACCTGCCAGTAAATTTCACTTAAATTTATATTCGATGTTCACAAATTTCTAGTGTGTAGACACATCCCCCTTTCCACTCTACTTCGGGTATTATTCTACTAGTCAAATAACAAAACTGGTCTGCTACATCTAATGTCTCGTTTCCTACTTTAACTCCCTCAGCATCACCTGATTTAATTAAACTGCAAAAAATGGTTCAAATGGCTCTGAGCACTATGGGACTTAACTTCTGAGGTCATCAGTCACCTATAACTTAGAACTACTTAAACCTAACTTACCTAAGGACATCACACACATCCATGCCCGAGGCAGGCTTCGAACCTGCGATCGTAGCGGTCGCTCGGTTTCAGACTGTGGCGCCTAGAACCGCAAGGCCACTCAGGCCGGCTATTAGACTGCATTCCATTACCATTGATATTCATTCGTTAACGTTCTTCTTATAAACTACTCTCGGCACAATGTCATATCCATTCAACTGCTCTTCCGAGCCCTTCGCTGCCTCTCTCAGACGCTATGGGGGCCCCGAATCCTGGCTCTCATCGGACTTTTGGTGTGGATCTATTGACCACGGCGGCCGTGGACTACGTGAACTTTATTGAGGACTAGCTGCATCCTCTGCCAATAGGATACCTGTCAGTGTCACAAGGCCACAACCGTTATAGAGTGGTTGTAGAAGCGTGGTAGTTGCAAAAGTGTGCGAGCGTCATGATATAATGGATCTGGTAATTTTATGCCACATAGAGTAACTTACGACTACTGTTGGTAATCTTTGGTGTCCCCCTGGAGATAATCATGTACTAGCAATCTACCGGCAGTCTGGCGTCAAAAGTACACCTGAAATACAGCTGTAATGGTTTTTATTTTGCTCAGATTTGGAGCATGTAATCACATGATTACTTGGAAGTGCAGTTGAACGGAATGGACAGTGTCTTGAAAGGAGGATATAAGATGAACATCAACAAAAGCAAAACGAGGATAATGCAATGTAGTCAGATTAAATCGGGTGATGCTGAGGGAATTAGATTAGGAAATGAGACACTTAAAGTAGTAAAGGAGTTTTGCTATTTAGGAAGTAAAATAACTGATGATGGTCGAAGTAGAGAGGATATAAAATGTAGACTGGCAATGGCAAGGAAAGCGTTTCTGAAGATGAGAAATTTGTTAACATCGAGTATAGATTTATGTATCAGGAAGTCGTTTCTGAAAGTATTTGTTTGGAGTGTAGCCATGTATGGAAGTGAAACATGGACGATAACTAGTTTGGACAAGAAGAGAATAGAAGCTTTCGAAATGTGGTGCTACAGAAGAATGCTGAATATAAGGTGGATAGATCACGTAACTAATGAGGAGGTATTGATTAGGATTGGGGAGAACAGAAGTTTATGGCACAATTTCACAAGAAGAAGGGATCGGTTGGTAGGACATGTTCTGAGGCATCAAGGGATTACCAATTTAGTATTGGAGGGCAGTGTGGAGGGTAAAAATCGTAGAGGGAGACCGAGAGATGAGTACACTAAGCAGATTCAGAAGGATGTAGGTTGCAGTAGGTACTGGGAGATGAAGAAGCTTGCACAGGATAGAGTAGTACAGAGAGCTGCATCAAACCAGTCTCAGGACTGAAGACAACAACATCAACAACAACAATCAAATGATAATTTACTCATTAAACAAGTTGATAGGTTAGCACTGAATTTGTCCGGCCGATGAGAACGGCAGTTGATGTGAATAAAGACCGGTCCGGGCGGTCAGTAGGAGCGGGGCTAATTAGCGACCACATAATAAGCCCGCATGCAGCGGCCCAGTCAGGGCCGCTCCGGCTCTGCCCCGGCCCGCTGTCAGACACAGGAGACGCGTGCCCGCTGCGTGTCACACCCGCCAACACACCGGCTAATTGGCGCGGCCACCGCGGCGAGGGCTGCGGCGCCACTATCGCTGCTGCTGACGTCACCGCCACGCCCTCGGACAAGCTGCGAAACGCCAGAGCGCGGTCCGGGCGATGTGTCCGTGCCGACATTATGCCACCTAGTCAGGCCCTCCAACTATTAAACGTCCTCATCGCCTACAGCATCTTCCTCTCACCACTTAAACTACCACTGCACTTTCACGTTTATAAGCGCATCCTCATACACTTTCACAGAGTCCGCCCGAAGGATGTGCTAGCAAACTTGTGAAATTTTTACAGTAGTAATATGTGCGAAATACTCCTCAGGCATTCATTGTTATATCTTTAACTTACCGTGTCAATGACACGATAATGCCATGGAATCCTTTTGAATTATAATACCTTAAATGTGGCTGCACAATCAGCAACTGTATGAAAGATGAAACTTCCTGGCAGATTAAAACTGTGTGCCGGACCGAGACACGAACTCGCGACCTTTGCCTTTCGCGGGCAAGTGCTCTACCAACTGAGCTACCGAAGCACCACTCACGCCCCGTCCTCACAGCCTTACTTCGGCCAGTACCTCGTCTCGTACCTTCCTCCTCTGCCAGCAAGTTTCATATCAGCGCACATCCAGCATGAAAGATAGCTACACTTGGGGTTTAATCTGCAGACCTGTAATTATATGCAGTGAGGCAACCAAATTCGTGGAATACATCCTTACATCGGGTCGAACCATTTTTGCCCGCTGTAGTGCAGCAACTCGACCTGTTAAGGACTCAAGTCCCCTGCAGAGATATTGATGCATGTTGCTTTTACTATGAAAGCGTTGACGGCGCAAGATTTTGTGCACGAATTGACCTCTCGATTATGTCCTATAAACGTTCCACGAGCTTCATTACAGCCGGCCGGAGTGGCTGTGCGGTTCTAGGCGCTACAGTCTAGAACCGAGCGACCGATACGGTCATAGGTTCGAATCCTGCCACGGGCATGGATGTGTTTGTAGTCCTTAGGTTAGTTAGGTTTAATTAGTTCTAAGTTCTAGGCGACTGATGACCTCGCATAGTGCTCAGAGACATTTGAACCATTTTTGAAGCTTCATTACAGACGATCTGAGCTGCCTAATCATTCACTCTGAGGATTTTGCCCCTGTTCCATGTTTAATAATATGCAAATAGTCTACAGGTATCTGACCATAACCATTTCCAGTGAACGCCCGTTTCCTTTGTACCAGAGGACCCCGTCTATTCCATGTAAACCCGCCCCACACCATTATAAAGCCACCACCAGTTTGCACAGTACCTTGTTGACAATTTGGATCTATGGCTTTGTGGGCTCTGGGCCACACACTACATACCATCATCTCCTTCCAACTGAAACAGAGAATCACCTGACCATGCTACTATTTTCCAGTCGCCTACGGTCCAACCAATATGGTCACGAGTCTAGGAGAGGCGCTGCCCGCTAAGTCGTGCTGCTAGCAAACACATTCGCGCCGGTTGTCTGCTACAGCAGCCCTTTAACGCCAAATTTCGCCACGGTGTTCCGATGGATATGCTCGTGGTATGTCCTACATTGATTTCTGCGGTTATTTCAAGCAGTGTATGGTTGTCTGTTAGCACTGGCAACTCTAAGCAAACGCCGCTGCCCTCGGTGGTTAACTCAGCCAGCGCATTGTCCGTTGTGAGCAGCAATGCCTGAAATTTGGTATTCTCGTCACATTTTTGACACTGTGCATCTCGGAATATTGAATTCTGTAACGAATTCCGAATTGTAATGTCCCATGCGTCTGGATCGAACTAGCAGAGTCTCTAATTCCAGTGGTGGTCTCAAAATCAAGTCGGAAGCATTAATAAATGAATCACCTGAGGACAAATGACAACTCCGCTCAAGTATTGTCCTTTTATCCCTGCCGCCCACTGTATAGGTATATATCGTTATCCCACGACTTTTGTCATCTCTGCGTAATGCGGCAATCCTGTTATGCAGCCTGCGATTATTTACTTTCTTAAGATAGGTGTCTCATACTACATGACAGGTTTGGCTTTATTCAATGCACTGAATCAACATGTGACGTAACAACGTCTATTAGACACACTGGTGAAGACAATTATAAAATTATGTAAACTTGGGGAAAGTTTTCCAATGAGCCTTTATTTCCAACCGGTGCGCTGATTTCTTCATCCTCGCCATGCTTTGGATTGTCTTCAACGGAGGGAAATGGGATCTAAAGACGAAATTGAGACACCAGCCATAAAAAAAAATAATCTGATCGCATTTGAGAGCTGTATATTGAGTAGAACTGGTTCCATGCAAGCATATCCCGTCTTCCCCCCCCCCCCCTCCCCCCCCCCTCAACTTGAGGCATATCAGTGAGGTGATGTGTACCGCTGTTTGTCCAAATAGTTCCGAGACTGGATTAATGCAAAACGTACATTAGTTTTGATGGTGGCTTTAATGATTCAGGTGTCTTATGTACTCTCGCTTGAGGAGAACGGACTGCAGGTTCATAGGACCGTGTGAAACTACCAGAAAAGTCCTTCTTTGCGATATTCAACTTGCGCGGTAGTTTGGCTCGAATCTCCGTTATGTAGTACAAGCGTAGAACCTTCATGTGATTTTCTGCACCTTATCGTTTTACGGTTGGTTCATATTATTAACATAAACTGTCGTTGTATGGCATCTGTTGAAAGAAGGTATCTATGTGGACGACAAGCATAAGACTAAATCCAAGCACGATTCGGTACACAGCATTACATGTATTGCACGAAAATCTCTCACTATTTAGAGATATTCTAGACAGGTTCTATTGATAAACAACTTTTGTGGGCCATTGATGACCAGTTCCTATTGTTACATGTAAAAATAACAAACTCAATCTCTGGTACAATCACTGACATATAGACTGACAACGCCATACCACCTGAAGATTATAAAATGGCAGCGTAGTTTAGTCGTTCGGTAGGGTGACTTACCTTACCTTTAGAAAATTGTTCCTAACCTACAACTGTGACATTGTACCAATGCAGTAAAAGCTAATAACCGACAGTAAAATCAGTCACAAAATATTTATTGATTGCTAATTCATAAAAAGCATGAGATGTGATATTAGTGTGACCAAGGTACAGAAATTGGAAAATTCATACCAACTCCTGGTTTATTTGAGGAGTTGCTACGACAAACCGTCGCATAAATCGATACAACACGTAGCTACTCTTAATACGTTACATTTGGCTGGATTTCTAAATTGGCATTATTAAGAAAATAAGGACATATTTCCCATCTGTTTGATGAATGAAAACAATGGCTTACTAAACCTTTTTTTTTATCGTTGTGCTTGGTCGTTGCGGACGTCACCTGACATCTGTTCAAGTTCGTTTGTTGATTCTTTCACTCAGTTTCTTTATTACAGAGGCCAACCAGCTCTCTGACCAAACACGCTGAGCTACTGTGCCGGATCATCTCCCTTTGTTCGTTTTCGTTCGTTGCATCTCCTCGAGGCAGACGTCGTAATACATCTGTTTAAGTTCGTTGTTGATGCATTAACTCCGTTTTTTTATTACAGAGGGCAGCTAAACCTGGAAGTATGACAGTGCCCTCTGGTGGCAGTAATGTGTACTAGGTCAGTTGGAATCTAGATTTCATGGTGGAGACACTGATTGAAAAATAACAACTTATGTCCATAATACAGAAAAAACGTTTTCCCACCATTTCGCCCCACCGTCTTGGATTATGTCATGCACTATGCATGTTAGTACACATTAGCCCAACAACATGGGCTGGTAGGGGGATGTGGCTGCCAGTTGAGGATCGTCGTGGAGACTTTAACCATTTCATTCCAAATCCAAGAGGGTGTGGCATTTGCGAAAATTAATTCAGATTCCTATGTTCTATGAAGTCTAATCACATGACTAATGCAGTAGCCAATAGGAGTGCAGCATTCTAGGGGTGGGGGATGCTAGCTCATGAAGAAACACTAGGCTCATAGTGGGAAAATGTGAAACTTCTAATTTGATCATGGAATACTGAAATCGTACATTCAGTTCTTGAACATGATTAAAATTGAAATGGACTTAACAAATTAGGTAATTGATATTTTACATTCACTATGTTGGTGTCACCTATGTTCAGTTAAATTCCATAGCATATTTACAGAAGACTTCTCCGGCGCAAGTATGAACGTGCAGGCTTGAGGCTGTGACGTCAGTACTCGCGCGCTCGCGGGCCTCTGATGCAGATCATGTGTCATTATAAACGCGTGAGAGAGAAAGCGGACGATCTTGGGTTACGTAATGGGACTGTGCAGTGCCTGCGTGTCCCAGAGCACAAAGCGAATACACTGGTTGCAGTGATGTTGAATAACGATACTTGCACCGTCACTCGACGTCACAGTAGCGCTCTCTGGCAGTGGCAATGTGTATTAAGTCAGCTGGAGTTTGGAGCTCTTGGTTAATACACTGGGTGTCGCCATCCTGGATTACGTGACACATGAGAGCGCCTTCTGGTGGTGGCGATGTTTACTGTCAGAGTCTTGACCTTGTGGTGAACACACCTGAGTGGAGTTGTTAAAATAAAGATCGATGTCCAAGTCCTTTTCCCACATATCCTTAGCACGAGGTGGCAGTCCGGCAACTGAGGTTAGTACAAGCATCTTCTCTTTCGCGCCATTTTCTTAGCTTAGTAGATATATGGGAATTGAATTTCGTTTATTGCCAAAATTAAATCTTGGTGCCAGTTCGTAGGAAGAGGTGGCGGTCAGGTGACTTACGTTAGTGGAGATAGGCGAAATGAGCTATCTTCCAGGGATTTTCTTGCTTAGTAGAGATATGCGCGGTGTGGTGAATTATCTTGTTCGAATTTGAACTTTGTGCCCTTTTTCTGGGGGAGAGGGGTGACGCACTTTCCCACCAAAATTCAAACATCCTGCCAAAATCCTCCACCTTAAATGACTTCACGGCCGCCACATATAATGGCGTCATCCCTGCTATCTTGGATAAAGGTACTTTTGAATGAGAACGCCCTTGTCCCAATACTTACTGCAAATGCCAGATGGTAAAAAGGAGGGCTTTCGATAAGGCAACAATTCGCAGGCGACAGTGTAAGATACTTTTTCCTTCACCTGGAACTCCTGGATGGCCCACTCATCGAGACACATGGGACATTCGCTGGGATGAGACTGTATGGTCGCCATTACAACTGATACAACGGAGGAGGAAGAGGGGGGTAATCGCGCACATGAGCATTCCTGCTACATGCAACACATTTGGCCGTGTTCCGACACTGGCTGCAGCGTACCAGTTCTGGAATGTACGGGCAGATAATGACGACTTCATAGCCTGCTTTAATGGAAGCACTACGCAATCTAAAGTGAGTGAGAGAGAGAGAGAGAGTGAGAGAGAAAAGAGAGAGAGAGAGAAAAGAGAGAGAGAGAGAAAAGAGAGAGAGAGAGAAAAGAGAGAGAGAGAGAGAGAGCGATAGCCTGGGGGGATAAAGTTTTTTCATTGACCGATGCACTGCTGTGACGCCCTGATCAGATGGGTAAGTTTCAATTTCTCCCACGCCCAGACCATCGAGCAGCCTAGTGTAAATAATACCACTTGAGGAAATCAGTATTTTTGGGCCTCGAGTCGTACAGGAACAGTTGCTCTTGAAGATCACAATTGGTCTCCAAAAGGGAAGTGCCATTACGTAAACGAGAGCAGAAATTCACGGGGCCTGCAGTTGTATCAACACCTTTGTGAATAATGAATGGATTCACCATAGTAAGTGCTGACATTCAAATCGTGATACCACGAGGAACCGAGTAGCGGCTGGGGGAGTCTTGGAATTTTTAGTATCGATTGGCTTACGTTTAATAGACATAAAGTAGGGTGGCGATTGACTCGTTGATTGCCAGAATCTCCGATGGTGCGCTCCTTCCAACTGGGAACCCCCAGAGGGGGGAGGTGTGGACGACTCACCTGCTTTAGGTGATCTTTCACGCCTCAGGTCACACCTCCAGAGCTCCTGACAGAGGCACCAATTGGCAATTTAGGAAGGTAACAGCTCACTGAATCACCCTCCCTGAGCCTAGCCTGTACCAGAGGTAAGGGCGTATCCTACTTGTCCACCCAGGCCTGGGAATGACGCTTTACCCAGTCACATGTAACGGGTCTGACGCATGGGTTGGCCTTCAGGAGCGAACAGGGAGGAAGAAAAAACAAAGATAAACATCAGATGCCGAAGCGGAGGAAGAACAGGAGATGGAGAACGAAGGAAGAAAGGAGAAACAGTGGATGGACTGTTCTGATATCAGACTTCAGAACACATTTCCAAAAATATCCCATGTTTCCCAAATGAAGGGGAAAGGGATAGCAGGAGGACAGTCATGCAGCACGGGAAGGGAAAAGTGCTGCAAAGACTGGGGCCTGTGGTAGCCAAGCACGAACTAATCAACAAGTGGTAAGTCCACTTGGGATACGGGAATTGATAGGACAGTGAAGTCACTACTAGGTGCTAAGTGGTTGGACGTCCATGTCTCTTCAAAGAATGTGTGTTTCGGAGACTTGTCTGCTCTGTCATGTAAGATAGATTCCAAACTGCGGCATCTCTGGCGAAACCGTATGATGCTGGTGATGCTGGTACAAGCAGAAGTGTTTTGTTGCACACAGCACCGTAAGGCCTTTAGTTGGCGTTGTACGTGTTTCGTGAATGCACACTCGGATACCACTCGCCCCTTCCCCGTCTGCGGCTAACTAAAATTCGGGCTACATTTTCAAACAAACGGATGGTTCAAATGGTTCTGAGCACTATGGGACTCAACTGCAATGGTCGCCATTCCCCTAGAACTTAGAACTACTTAAATCTAACTAACCTAACGACATCAAACACATCCGTGCCCGAGGCAGGATTCGAACCTGCGACCGGAGCGGTCGCTCGGCTCCAGACTGTAGCGCCACTCTGACCCGCAAACAAATGGAACCTGGACTCGTCTAGAAATATTATATAATCGCATTCCTGCCGCTAGTGATATCGTTCCATACCCATTGCCGTGTAGCACGTTGCTGCACGTTCTTCAAAGGTAGGCAGAGAAGTGGACGATGCGCACGAAACCCATGCCCTAATAAACGGTGACGAACGGTGACTCCTGATAGTGTACAATGTGTTCCACTATTTCATCAGAGCCGAGAAGAACGCGGATCTGTCATGCAATGCCATTCAAACGGGATTTCGATGTTCTTGGGGAAGTGGAGGGGTCCGGATGGTGGGACCTGACCCTTGTAGTCGGGTTCTATGGCCTTCTGTGAACTGTTCCGTAAGCACCCGTCGGATTGGCGAGACAGTTCGTCCCACATGAGCAGCGTTTTCCCTGATAGATGCTTCACATCTGCTCATGCCGATGATGCGCCCTCATTCCAACTCACTGATCTGAAGCTACGGTTCACGCAATTTTTTTATTTATTTATTATTATTATTTTTTTTTTGTCATCAGTCTACTGCCTGGATTGATGCGGCCCGCCACGAATTCCTTTCCTGTGCTAACCTCTTCATCTCAGGGTAGCACTTGCAACCTACGTCCTCAATTATTTGCTTGACGTATTCCAATCTCTGTCTTCCTCTACAGTTTGTGCCCTCTACAGCTCCCTCTAGTACCATGGAAGTCATTCCCTCATGTCTTAGCAGATGTCCTATCCTCCAGTCCCTTCTCCGTATCAGTGTTTCCCACATATTCCTTTCCTCTCCGATTCTGCGTAGAACCTCCTCATTCCTTACCTTATCAGTCCACCTAATTTTCAACATTCGTCTATAGCACCACATCTCAAATGCTTCGACTCTCTTCTGTTCCGGTATTCCCACAGTCCATGTTTCACTTCCATACAATGCTGTACTCCAGACGTACACCCTCAGAAATTTCTTCCTCAAATTAAGGCCGGTATTTGATATTAATAGACTTCTCTTGGCCGGAAATGCCTTTTTTGCCCTAGCGAGTCTGCTTTTGATGTCCTCCTTGCTCCGTCCGTCATTGGTTATTTTACTGCCTAGGTAGCAGAATTCCTTAACTTCATTGACTTCGTGACCATCAATCCTCATGTTAAGTTTCTCGCTGTTCTCGTTTCTACTACTTCTCATTACCTTCGTCTTTCTCCGATTTACTCTCAAACCATACTGTGTACTCATTAGACTGTTCATTCCGTTCAGCAGATCATTTAATTCTTCTTCACTTTCACATAGGATAGCAATGTCATCAGCGAATCGTATCACTGATATCCTTTCACCTTGTATTTTAATTCCACTCTTGAACCTTTCTTTTATTTCTATCATTGCTTCCTCGATGTAAAGATTGAAGAGTAGGGGCGAAAGTCTACAGCCTTGTCTTACTCACTTCTTAATACGAGCACTTTATCGTCCACTCTTATTATTCCCTCTTGGTTGTTGTACATATTGTATATGACCCGTCTCTCCCTATAGCTTACCCCTACTTTTTTCAGTATTTCGAACAGCTTGCACCATTTTATATTGTCGAACGCTTTTTCCAGGTCAACAAATCCTATGAACTACTCTTGATTTTTCTTTAGCCTTGCTTCCGTTATTAGCCGTAACGTCAGCATTGCCTCTCTCGTGTCTTTACTTTTCCTAAAGCCAAACTGATCGTCACCTAGCACATTCTCAACTTTGTTTTCCATTCTTCTGTATATTATTCTTGTAAGCAGCTTCGATGCATGAGCTGTTAAGATGACTGTGCGATAATTCTCTCACTTGTCAGCGCTTGCCGTCTTCGGAACTGTGTGGATGATACTTTTCCGAAAGTCAGATGGTATGTCGCCAGGCTCATATATTCTACACACCAATTTTAATAGTCGTTTTGTTGCCACTTCCCCTAATGATTTTAGAAATTCTGATGGAATGTTATCTATCCCTTATGCCTTATTTGACCGTAAGTCCTCCAAAGCTCTTTTAAATTCTGATTCTAATACTGGATCCCCTATCTCTTCTAAATCGACTCCTGTTTCTTCTTCTATCACATCAGACAAATCTTCACCCTCATAGAGGCTTTCAATGTATTCTTTCCACCTATCTGCTCTCTCCTCTGCAATTAACAATGGAATTTCCGTTACACTTTTAATGCTACCACCGTTGCTTTTCATGTCACCAAAGGTTGTTTTGACTTTCCTGTATGCTGAGTCTGTCCTTCCGACAATCATATCTTCTTCGATGTCTTCACATTTTTCCTGCAGCCATTTCGTCTTAGCTTCCCTGCACTTCCTATTTATTTCATTCCTCAGCGACTTGTATTTCTGTATTCCTGATTTTCCCGTAACATGTTTGTACTTCATCCTTTCATCAATCAACTGAAGTATTTCTTGTGTTACCCATGGTTTCTTCGCAGCTACCTTCTTTGTACCTATGCTTTCCTTCCCAACTTCTGTGATGGCCCTTTTTAGAGAAGTCCATTCCTCTTCAACTACGTTGACTATGCGCTATTCCTTATTGCTGTATCTATAGCGTCAGAGAACTTCAAACGTATCTTGTCATTCCTTAGAACTTCCGTATCCCACTTCTTGGCGTATTGATTCTTCCTGACTAATGTCTTGAACTTCAGCCTACTCTTCATCACTTCTATATTGTGATCTGAGTCTATATCTGCTCCTGGGTACGCCTTACAATCCAGTACCTGATTTAGGAATCTCTGTCTGACCATTATGTAATCTAATTGAAATCTTCCCGTATCTCCCGGCCTTTTCCAAGTATACCTCCTCCTCTTGTGATTCTTGAACAGGGTATTCGCTATTACTAGCTGAAACATGTTACAGAACTCAATTAGTCTCTCTCCTCTTTCATTCCTTGTCCCAAGCCCATATTCTCATGTAACCTTTTCTTCTACTCCTTCCCCTACAACTGCATTCCAGTCGCCTATGACTATTAGATTTTCGTCCCCCTTTACATACTGCATTACCCTTTCAATATCCTTATACACTTTCTCTATCTGTTCATCTTGAGCTTGCGACGTCCTCATGTATACCTGAACTATCGTTATCCGTGTTTGTCTGCTGTCGATTCTGATTAGAACAATCCGGTCACTGAACTGTTCACAGTAACAGACCGTCTGCCCTACCTTCCTATTCATAACGAATCCTACATCTGTTATACCATTTTCTGCTGCTGTTGACATTACCCAATACTCATCTGACCAGAAATCCTTGTCTTCCTTCCACTTCACTGACCCCGCCTATATCTAAATTGAGCCTTTGAATTTCCCTTTTCAGATTTTCTAGTTTCCCTACCACGTTCAAGCTTCTGACATTTCACGTCCCGACTCGTAGAACGTTATCCTTTCGTTGATTATTCAATCGTTTTCTCATGGTAGCCTCCCCCTTGGCAGTCCCCTCCCCGTGATCCGAATGGACTATTCCGGAATCTTTTGCCAATGGAGAGATCATCATGACACTTCTTCAACTACAGGCCTCATGTCCTGTGGATACACGTTACGTGTCTTTAATGCAATGGTTTCCATTGCCTTCTGCATCCTCACGTCGTTGATCATTGCTGATTCTTCCGCCATTAGGGGCAATTTCCCACCCCTAGGACAAGAGAGTGCCCTGAACCTCTATCCGCTCCTCCGCCCTCTTTGACAAGGCCGTTGGCAGAATGAGGCTGACTTCTTACGCCGGAAGTCTTCGGCTGCCAATGCTGATTATTTATCAAAATTTAGGAAATGGGGGGGATCGAACCCGGGACTGAAGACGTTTTGATTAGTAATCAAAGACGCTACCCCTATACCACGGGTCACGCATACGTCTGCTCAAGTCAGCTGAGCCATGACATTCGGTTTGTAGCGACGAGAGCCACAGGTACATTTTACGGTAGAACACTATTTGACAGTTGAGAAGTGGATGAACCACTAATTTTGTCTGTCACTGTGTCGTAAGGGTTTTTCAAGAACGGCATTTTTGGTCCCCTTCTTATTGATGAGTAAGTAGCCACATGTATCTAGAGTTTCTGTTCTGCTCCTAAAGTTACTCGGTATCACCACACTGAGTTATGAAGCAATACGTCTAGTACCAACATGGCGAATCGTTGGACAGGTAGTTGGCGAGACACCAGATGTAACACGTCTGGCTATTCTACTTGGTGAATCAGAACAAGGTGTCAGCAAGGAAACATCAGCTACTTCCGAAGCCATGATTTTCCGTTTAACACAGTCCTGATGGAATTCAAAGCTGTGTAATATGTATCATTGCTCTAACTCTAAATACTTGGTGTGATAGTTTTAATTATAGACACATGAACCGTACCTGCAAATGTGCCGACAATGTGAGGCTTTCTCTCCTGACGCTAGGGCAGTGACACAATGTACTATTATGTTCCCGGAATGAGATTTCCACTCTGCAGCGGAGTGTGCGCTGATATGAAAGTTCCTGGCAGATTGAAACTGTGTGCCGGACCGAGACACGAACTCGGGACCTTTGCCTTTAGCGGGCAAGTGCTCTACCAACTGAGCTACCAAAGCACCTTCCTGCCTTCCAAACTTCACAGAATTTCTCCTGCCAACTCGGAGACGAGGTACTGGCAGAAGTAAAGCTGTGAGGACGGAGCTTGAGAGGTGCTTGGGTAGCTCAGATGCTAGAACACTTTCCCGCAAAAGGCAAAGGTCCCGAGTTCGAGTCTCGGTCTGGCACACAGTTTTAATCTGCCAGGAAGTTTTAGTATTATGTTGTTAGAGACGGAAAAAGTTCCATACACGTTGGATCTTCCAAGAATGAGTAAAGTTGGTGTCATAATTCGGCAATTACGGAAGTTAAAATTTACTTGAATGTTGCCTGTAAGAGCGACTTTTAGTATTCATTATTTCTATATTTCCATTACTTTACGAAACAGTCATCGAACCATCTGTATTCAACATCAGCTACATGAACATCTCTGGAAATGTAGTCTGTGAGGTTTGAAGGGAACAGGCTAAGAGTCGTTTCCGGTAGTATGGGACAGTTAGAGAGCTTATCTCTCACGGAGCACACGGTGTCTACGTAGCAAATCGATTTTGTTCGGTGTTGCGTTATTGGTTGGTCTGATGTGGACGCCAGTGAGGCGAGGCGGTCACGTACGAATTTGGCTCCACGTAGGGTCGTTGTTTGGTGAGATGGTTTATGTTATAGGCGTTATCCATAGGCACAGGCTATCTGCCACTAATTTCGCCAATCGTACCTGAGCTGTCATCCCATAGATAAATTTTCACTGATCCACGTTGCAAAACAGCTGTGAACAACGCGAGAGTACTTACGTTCCAGATACTGTGGCTAATCCAATTTGTCTTCGTGAGTTCAGAAGACACGAAGCTTAGTAAACCGTCCGCCTTTAGTCATTGAGTCCCAAGAGAACTAGCGGAAAATACTGCTGTTGAAGCACATAGAAAGGAGAAAGATTATGCTTCTTTTTATTAAAAGACTGACTGAAAAGCGAGGTACCAGCTTATACATCTTAGCTTCCCTGTCAACTTTGAATATTTTGACATGCGCAGTGTCCCTCTCTTTCCGTCACGCTACCGTTGTTTTCTTCACTCTTTCTATATCACGAACACTGTCTGCTATCACACGGTATTTATTACCTCCCCCTCTATTTCCCAGTTCCTACGTGCTGTTTTCTCCCAGTATAAAAAGGCACGAATATGTTTTCACGCCAAAATTTTTGGGAAAAACTTTAAAGGTGCTAAGGAAGGTAGAGAGAGGTAGCTGGTACCCCTCTTTCCACTCAGGAGCATATTTCTTTTTTTGCTGTGATATCTCACATGCATGAAAATAACTTTACGAGGTGGTAAAATTTTGTATGTTTCGATATAAGAAATTGAAATATTATAGGACTATAGAATTTTACAACTCATACCGGTTTTTATGTAAACAGTACTGTAGCAATATGGGGTTCCAAAAACTCTTCTGACGGTAATGGAGACTTCACAACAAATTTCTCCGTGCTGCATCACTTTATAAACTACCTTTTCTTCTCACACTGGATTTTTAGTGTACAAATATGTTAACTTTGAACCTCTGTATCTTGGAAACTGATAAAAATATCTAGAAAATTTTCAAGGTTGTTCCAGGCTAGGACCTTAGTAATAAATAATAAAAATTACAGTCATTTGCTGTGCACAGCCGTCTTGGTGTCCGCAACTCAGTTTCATTACTCAAAGACCAACTTTTTTTTGTGGTCCTCAATAACGAATAAATATTTTTGAAAACGGGAATATTTCACACTCAAATACAAGCCTAGAGAATATTGGATTAAAACAGGAAGAGTTTGCTACGATTATTCGTAATTTGATTTCACTTCACAGGTTTTACTTGTGTATTTTATGTGTGCAAGTACGATAACTTTTATCCTCTGTACTTTGGAAACGGACAAAGATAGTAAAAAATTGTGGAGCTTAATTGAGATCGGCACCTTAAGCATACATCGCAAGTTAAGCTATTTGCTGCGCATTGCCGACTTACAATCCACGGCTCTGTTTTAGTACCGAAAAACCATGCTTATCGGCTTTTCTCAGAAACTACTCATGAAACAATTAGTACATCACATCTAATGCAAGAAAAGCCAATCGATTTGCTCCATTTGCCTAAGCTAGAGAACGTGTTTAGTATTCGAAAACTGACCCTGTACTGAAGATTAGCTACAGTAAGACGATTCTTCTGTTGGGTATATTAATAGTTCCTAATGCAAACAACTATCCAAAACAATTGAGCCTACCTTCATATCATCAATATTATCCCATATGTGAGCCCCATAAAAATCCCGTTTTTCTGCACAGCATTGTGGAATGTATAGGGTAACGCATGCTGCACATACATACATACATACCGTCAGACTAATCAAATGATTCAAATGTCTATTGAAAACTTTTTCAGATGATGACTATGGACTTTCATTTAAGTGACATTTGTCGTTTCCGTGGTTTAACTGGATACTGCTCAGAGAAGTTGCGGGCGAAACGTTCACTACTGGATCCGGGCAAAGGTTCAGACGTTGTACCGAGCAAAGAAGTTGCCAAAAACTCTTTATTAACAATCGTACATGAACGTAGAACAGACAACAGGTGACGGGCAGCGGTGGGTCAGGGCTAGGCAGGTAAATGCACCGTGAGTAGCCAAATGATGAACACAGAACTGCAGGCTGATGAGTGGTGACAGGTGGTGGCGCGGTGCTGACTGGAACGCACTGCGCAGCCCACTATGGGGAATTGGCGGCAAATGGCTGACGGCCATTTGCTCAGGCAGTCAAATGGTGGTCTATGGTTCCTGGCCTGTAGACACAAAACGTAGCGGCGTCATAAGTACGGCGACGACTTCCACGGGCTGTACTTCAGTACTAAGACCAAGCTGTGCCGAAGATGATCTGCTGGAACTGGGGTTTTAAACACCATTGTCAGGTGTTGCGTTTCCACAAGAACCGTGTTTCCATGTCGCGTGGAAACCTTTAGGCTCCGGTGGCTACAATCCAGATGTTGTTGTATGGGAGTCGACGAACTGCAGAAGCTTCCTGAAGGCTGTTCTATGCCCAGTCCATTGGCATGTGGGCGTGGCTGTACGGAAGTGGTGTCATCTGCTTAGCTGCTGCATCAGCAGTGGTTTTGCCTGGCAGACTGTCTGTTGCTGTAGCAGTTTTACAGTTCTAGGCTGTGATCCATTACACTGAAGTCCTGTGCCGCTGCAATGGACTTATTGGGCATATATTGTTGTGCTCATAGTATTAACAATTCAATGATATTCTCTCATGCATAAACACAATGTTTATTTTCCTTTCCCTAGTCATGTATTTCGTTCTTAATAACATTAATGAGCCTCATGCCCTTCACCTGTTACACAATTGCACAATTCAGTATACACTGTCCAGCCACACTATTGTAACCACCTGTCAAAAGTGTGAGAAACTACCTTTTGCAGTCAATGCGTGCAGAAAGAGAATCAGTGAAATTATGGAGTATACCAATAGGGATGTAGAGCCATTTCTACTCCAGTGCTGAGACTAGCTGTGCTAGAATTTTAGGCTGAGGATCCATGTCGCGAACAACTCGATCGAGATGGTTCCGCAGATACACAACTCGGTTCAAGTCCAGGGAGTCTGGTGGTCACGGAAGTAAAGTAAACTCATTCTAGTGTTCTTTGAACCTCGCACGTAAACCGCGAACTGTGTGATATGTTGCAGTGTTCTGCTGGTAGATGCTATTGTACCGAGGAGAAGCAAACTGCGTTGGGGGTGCGAATGCCCCACAGCGATAGGTCTACACCATTCCATAGTACCTTCCAGAATAACGAGATCACTCAAGGAATACGATAAAAATATTCACAAGACCGCAATGTTTCTTCTTCCGGGCTTCCAACGATTGTTGCAACGTGTCTGCTTTCAATTGTTTTGCGCCCTGCTCACCAACAGCCATCATCCCGATGGAGCATAAAACATGACTCATCTTAAAAGGACACCACCATACAGTGGACATCCATTTGTGGTAATGGATGCGAATTCCAGCCTTCGTCACAAACAGAGATTCGGAAACACAGGAAAGTAACACAAGCTGACATCCTACAGACAGCAGTGACCTGGACTATGACACAGAAAGAAAACTCATGACATTTGAGAATATGGTTCTGAAACAGGTTTTTTGCTGCCGAGTATTCTTCCGGGTTATATGGCCGTGGTCAATGGAACTCTTTTTATCCCTGACGTTTCATCCAAAGCTACATTGGACATCTTCGGAAGTGCTCCTTGTTGTGCTGAGTCTTGCCGACAGACGAGTCGGACGTCGTATAACGGCCTAAATACCGTGGAGAGTCGGAGTGGTCTGGCTTCCACTTCACAGCAGAGATAAACTTTGTGAAGGACAAAATATATCTGTGCTATCATGTGAAATCCAGGCCACGTCTACTTTCCACGGTATTTAGGAAGTTCTTCGACGTCCGACTCGTCTGTCGGCAAGACTCAGCACAAACAGGAGCACCTCCGAAGATGTCCAACATAGCTTTAGACGAAACGTCAGTGATAGAAGAGTTCCATAGACCAAGGCCATACAACCCGGAAGAATTCTCGGCAGCTGAAACATCCTGTCGTGAAAGCCTTCATTGTATGACAGATTTTTTGGCCAATGAATAATGGAGACGTGTGCAGGATGTGTACAAGTCGTGGGACATAGTGGCTTTGATTAGAGAGAGGAGCGATAGTAAGGACACGTAATACGGAGAGAAGGCCAGATCACTAGCAGCTGGTAGAAGACGACATGAGAGAGAACAGACCAAGCGGAAGACCGCGGCCGCGATTAATAGACGGTGTCAGAGAGGATATGTATAGTTGGGACTAGCTACAGCTACATGGGGCGAGGAAGGTGGAGGAAGCAGATTTATGTGGCCAGAAACTGGCTGCATTTTTTGTGGATAAAATAGTAAATAGTTAAGCATTTTCACATCAGAGATAGCAGTATCTACTGTGAACATAACGTACCCCACATTTATAGAAAATAAGGTGAGTGTGATGCTGGAACAAGTTACTGAAATGCTCCGTGTTGTTTTGTAGAGGTGCATGTGTTCAGTATTTAATATCTGACTATTATAATCGCTAATCGGGGTTAAGATCCTGTTGCACCATGCTAAAACACATTCCTTATTTATGGAATCATGGACATGGTTGTTAGCGATATGTGTTGCTTTCGTTTAATGTGCTTGCTAAATACCGTTGCGCTATTAACGCAACTGTGGACTACCGAGATAAACTTCATTTCTCATCCTTTAGTCAAGTAGCGATAGTTAATTACTTAAACTATTTCGGTTATAGTTTTGTCGTAGTAGGGCAAAAATCAGGGCATGATAGGAGGTACTTGAAACAGGATCCAATTCTAAACAGAGCAGTCACTTTATGCTGTCAGAAAATTAGCCACAACGTCGGCTATAGGTTACTGGAAACTCCATCTCGATGTACATGGTGTTCTGAAATTCCCACTGCACACTAATAAAACTTGTAGAGGGGAGTGAGTACATAAAAATGGTTCAAATGGCTCTGAGCACTATGGGACTTAACATCTGAGGTCATCAGTCCCATATAACTTAGAACTACTTAAACCTGACTAACCTAACGACATCACCCACATCCATGACCGAGGGAGGATTCGAACCTACGATCGTAGCGGTCGCGTGGTTCCAGACTGTAGCGCCTAGAACCGCTCGGCCACTTCGGCCGGTGGAGTGAGTACACAATATTCTGCACAGGAACCCATGTAAGGGAACGTCACCCAACAATACTACAGATCGTCAAAGTTCCATGCGCTCTCACCTGTAAATGTATGCCTATCCAAAATGATTCCGTGATGTTACAGACTTTCTGGGTTGATGGATAAGGATAAATGTATCAATTGGAGGTAAGAGTCCCTGCACCCGAAATGAATGAGTCAGATATTATAAGCGAAAGCCGTCGTAATACCTCTCACCGTGGAATACATCCACCTGTACTGCTGTTGCTAAGACTATAGGGTGGCAACTTACAGAGGTGGTAGTATGGACAGAAGCAAGAAAAAAGTTTAGTAAACATGGACTTTAAATACATACCTTAAACCGGCCACAATGGCCGAGCAACTCTCGGCACTTCAGTCCGGAACAGCGCTGCTGCTACGGTCGCAGGTTCGAATCCTGCCTCGGGTATGGATGTGTGTTAAGTCCTTAGGTTGGTTAGGCCTAAGTAGTTCTAAGTTCTAGGAACTGATGACCTCAGATGTTAAGTCCCACAGTACATTTTACACACACACACACACACACACACACACACACACACACACACACACACACACACACACACACACACACCACCCGTAAATGCCGGGGACAGGGCGATGACCTTTGACACCACGTTCAATCATATTACAGATGTTTCCGTCCTGGTTCAGATCTGACGATTTGGACGTCCAACACATCACTTCGAATTCGCCTCTATTTTCCTCGAACCACTCATGGCCTTGTGACATGGCGCATTATCTTCCTGAAAAATACCATGCCGTCGGGAAACATGACCGTCATGAAGCAAGTCTGGTCTGCTACCAGTGTACGATACTCCCTGGCCGACATATGTCTTGCACGAGCTCTGCTAGACTCATGGACGCCCACGTGAATGCTCCCCAGAGCAAACCTGAGCCGCCACCACCTTGTGTCTGTCCCTCAGTACACATGTCAAGGAGCTTTCCCCTGGAAGGTGTCCTACCATTGGCTCGACAAAGAACGTATTTGGATAAATAAGTACATGCAACGCTCTACCAGTGAACCAACTTCCAGTGTCCAATTAAGTCATGGTTGCCGATGTCATGGTGTTAACATTGGCACACCTCTGGGTCGTCGGCTGCGACGTCCGCCGTTAGGAGTGTTCGGTGTAGTGTAATCTACCCAGCATTAATGTCCGATGTTAGTTCCGCCACAGTTCGCCGCCTGTCCTCTTTTACCAGTCTGCTCAGCCTACGACGGTCGGCATCTGTGATAATGGGCGGTCGCCCAATCTCACGACGCCTGTATGTGGTTTCACCTGGGTTTCGCTACGTGTGGAAGGCAACCCCCACTACATTCCTCGAACACCCGTAAAGTTGTGCAGTTTCCGAAATGCTCGTGCTGAGCCTCCAGGATATCACTATGGCCCTCGTTCAAACTCTGATAGATCGCGGGCCTTCACCAGTCTAAACACGGACAATATCACATGTGCTGTGTATGTGTCTGACTAGCAGCAATTCTTCGTCAGGTGGCACTGCTACCACCTGGACCGGATAATATCGGTAGTAAGTGGGTGGTCATAACGTTCTGGCTGGTCAGTCTACGTACAGGGTGTCAGAAAAAGGTACGGCCAAACTTTCAGGAAACATTCCTCACACACAAAGAAAGAAAATGTGATGTGGTCATATGTCCGGAAACGCTTACTTTCCATGTTAGAGATCATTTTATTACTTCTCTTCAAATCACATTAGTCAAGGAATGGAAACACAGCAACAGAACCTACCAGCGTGACTTCAGACACATGTTCTTACAGGAAATGTTCAAAATGTCCTCCGTTAGCGAGGATACATGCATCCACCCTCCGTCGCATGGAATCCCTGATGCGCTGATGCAGCCCTGGGGAATGGCGTATTGTATCACAGCCGTCCACAATACGAGCACGAAGAGTCTTTACATTTGGTACCGGGGTTGCGTAGACAAGAACTTTCAAATGCCCCCATAAATGAAAGTGAAGAGGGTTGAGGTCAGGAGAGCGTGGAGGACATGGAATTGGTCCGCCTCTACCAATCCATCGGTCACCGAATCTGTTGTTGAGAAGCGTACGAACACTTCCACTGAAATGTGCAGGAGCTCCATCGTGCATGAACCACATGTTGTGTCGTACTTGTAAAGGCACATGTTCTAGCAGCACAGGCAGAGTATATCGTATGAAAAAAAATGATAACGTGCTCCATTGAGCGTAGGTGGAAGAACATGGAGCCCAATCAATACATCACCAACAATAGCTGCCCAAACGTTCACAGAAAATCTGTTTTGATGACGTGATTGCACAACTGTGTGCGGATTCTCGTCAGCCCACACATGTTGATTGTGAAAATTTGCAATTCGATCACGTTGGAATGAAGCCTCATCCGTAAAGAAAACATTTGCACTGAAATGAGGATTGACACATTGTTGGATGAACCATTCGCAGAAGTGTACCCGTGGAGGCCAATCTGCTGCTGTTAGTGCCTGCACACGCTGTACATGGTACGGAAACAACTGGTTCTCCCGTAGCACTCTCCATACAGTGACGTGGTCAACGTTACCTTGGACAGCAGCAAATTCTCTGACGCTTACATTAGTGTTATCGCCAACTGCACGAAGAATTGCCTCGTCCATTGCAGGTGTCCTCGTCGTTCTAGGTCTTCCCCAGTCGCAAGTCATAGGCTGGAATGTTCCGTGCTCCCTAAGACGCCGATCAATTGCTTCGAACGTCTTCCTGTCGGGACACCTTCGTTCTGGAAATGTGTCTCGACACAAACGTACCGCGCCACTGCTATTGCCCTGTGCTAATCCATACATCAAATGGGCATCTGCCACCTCCGCATTTGTAAACATTGGCCTGACTGCAAAACCACGTTCTTGATGAACAGTAACCTGTTGATGCTACGTACTGATGTGCTTGATGCTAGTACTGTAGAGCAATGAGTCTCATGTCAACACAAGCACCGAAGTCAACATTACCTTCCTTCAATTGGGCCAACTGGCGGTGAATCGAGGAAGTACAGTACATACTGACGAAACTAAAATGAGCTCTAACAAGGAAATTAAGCGTTTCCGGACACATTTCCACCTGTCATCTTTTCTTTATTTGTGTGTGAGGAACGTTTCCTGAAAGTTAGGCATTACATTTTTGTAACAGCCTGTATATAGGCACCAGCACATGTAACTTTGACGCTCTGTGGCGTCCCTGGATGTCGTGTCATTAGAGGCCCCTATTCAAAATATTTTCGACTCAATCCCTCTATAAGTCTTACAACTTGTGCATCAAGTATGTCCGAACACCCTCTATTTCGTCGTCACAAATATAGGCCTACCACACTCATATTTATAACTGTCACACTGAATTTTTAACCACCGGGATGATCGAATAAATGTGTCAGAGCAATGAATTACCGGTGGTGACATCATAGGATGACCATGAACGTCATCGTCTTCGTAAGGCATTCAAAAATTTAAAAAATTCTCCTGGAAGACTTTTCATTACTTGTCAGGAACCAAAGCTGATAATAGAAAAACAATGACATTAGTTCACTTCCTTGCCACAAAATCCGAAGATAATTATATTAACTGCTTGGTATCTTTTTTGCAGTGGTGGCACAAAGTGGATAATTTCATCACTTATTCACGAATCATTTAACCTACTGGTCGCATCACTGGCCGCTGTTAAACGTGGCAGAAATATTAATCTAAATGTTGAATAAAAAATATTCAGATTTATTAGGGCGATGTAGACATAACACCTCACTGTGGATCGAATTAGTACGAGACCGATGGGCAATACTTATTTATGGAAAATGTTGGTGTCGCAAATTAGAGCTGGAAAGAGAAATCGTGTTACAGGCGGACGGATATAACGCTCCAGTTAGCTCCAATCTCCGCACCACACCACTGGTGAGCGCATTGTAGCCGGAGGGCACATTCGTTGCATGAGTAAAGTGAACATTAAATTCAATCAAAATGTGTGCATATGAAGTTTATTTAAAGCTATAAAACTGCAATAAAAAGCTAACTAGAGCTCGTTCAATTGGAATTTGTTCCTCAGAATACAAACCGAAAATAAATGTAGCTCCGAGAGCTGACCATACAGCGAATTTTTGAATTTTTTTTCAGGGTGTTTGGGAGGACTTGACGAAGATGTGCCAACTCAACCTCACAGGTAGCATATCAGTATATCTTTCTACCATATTTTAAAATGCTCCCATTAGCCTTGTATTTAATGTTAACAATATTCAGAATCCGTTAATTGTGTATGAGTGTTAAGTTTAAAGGTGATTTATAAATCAAGTATTTCAGTTCTACTCCTTTGTGGAGTGTATGGTATTGTGAACCTTCTTGAGACAAAGACTTTGTGTCGGCTCCACCTCAATCTACAAAACTTGTTTTTCGCACAAGTTGTTCTTTCCCGTGCGGCATTTTTCGGTCGGCACAAATCTGATCAGTTCGGAGAAATCGTTGTGTCAGCTCTGTTTATTGTTCGCTGCTTGTTCGTGATATAAATAGCATTCCCAGGACCAGTGGCTGTTTGCACAGAAAAAGGCAGTCTAGCGATTTATCATCACAACCCTTTAAGACTGAGTAGGGATGGCAAAAGGGTGGATGAGAAGTCTCAATATCTGTTATGCAGTCGCTTAAACCACGAATATTCCAGATTTGTTACGAAACGAAATTACAATATCATGTAGGTAATGTCTGAAGATTTAGTTGGCAACGAAAAAGTAATAAAAGACAACTATCGACACATGGGATTCGTTGTTCTTCATATCAACAAGTACTTAGTGCTAAATTTGCAGGCACGTAAACAATTGTTGCTGCGAATAGTGAAAATCCTGCGGTAACAAGCGTTATCGCAATGATAGTAGCAACAGTTTTCGACGAAACTGAACATTGGTAAAGTCAAGGGGTGAGTTTTCGATTTAAAAGCCGCTACATTTGTATTTATGAACGAGAAAGGAGTGCACGAACGAAAATTAGTACATCCGCAATGGATTCCAGGCCTTGTATTTTAAGTAGACGCGCACACCTACTGAACACTGAGAAACAACTAACTTCTGATTTGGTGAGAATACATGAACCATGGACCTTGCCGTTGGTGGGGAGGCTTGTGTGCCTCAGCGATACAGATAGCCGTACCGTAGGTGCAACCACAACGGAGGGGTATCTTTTGAGAGGCCAGACAAACGTGTGGTTCCTGAAGAGGGGCAGCAGCCTTTTCAGTAACTGCAGGGGCAACAGTCTGGCGGATTGACTGATCTGGCCTCGTAACATTAACCAAAACAGCCTTGCTGTGCTGGCACTGCGAACGGCTGAAAGCAAGGGGAAACTACGGCCGTAATTTTTCCCGAGGGCATGCAGCTTTACTGTATGATTAAAATGATGATGGCGTCCTCTTGGGTAAAATATTCCGGAGGTAAAATAGTCCCCCATTCGGATCTCCGGGCGGGGACTACTCAGGAGGATGTCGTTATCAGGAGAAAGAAAACTGGCGTTCTACGGATCGGAGCGTTGAATGTCAGATCCCTTAATCGGGCAGGTAGGTTAGAAAATATAAAAAGGGAAATGGATAGGTTAAAGTTAGATATAGTGGGAATTAGTGAAGCTTGGTGGCAGGAGGAACAAGACTTCTGGTCAGGTGACTACAGGATTACAAACACAAAATCAAATAGGGGTAATGCAGGAGTAGGTTTAATAATGAATAGGAAAATAGGAATGAAGGTAAGCTACTACAAACAGCACAGCGAACGCATTGTTGTGACCAAGATACACACGAAGCCCATGCCTACCACAGTAGTACAAGTCTACATGCCAACTAGCTCTGCAGATGACGAGGAAATTGAGGAATTGTATGATGAAATAAAAGAAATTATTCAGATAGTGAAGGGAGATGAAAATATAATAGTCATGGGGTAAGATGTTACTGCCTACAACAAAATTAAAGAGACCTTTGGAGAAAAGAGAACCACTTGCTTGAATATCAAGAGCTCAGATGGAAACAGTTCTAAGCAAAGAAGGGAAAGCAGAAAGGTGGAAGGAGTATATAGAGGGTCTATACAAGGGCGATATACTTGAGGACAATATTATGGAAATGGAAGAGGATGTAGATGAAGATGAAATGGGAGATATGATACTGCGTGAGGAGTTTGACAGAGCACTGAAAGACCTGAGTCGAAACAAGGCCCCTGGAGTAGACAACATTCCATTGGAACTACTGACTGCCCTGGGAGAGCCAGTCCTGACAAAACTCTACCATCTGGTGAGCAAGATGTATGAGACAAACGAAATACCCTCAGACTTCAAGAAGAATATAATAATTCCAATCGCAAAGAAAGCAGGTGTCCACAGATGTGCAAATTCCCGTACTATCAGCGTAATAAGTCACAGCTCCAAAATACTAACTAGTAGAAGATCACTTTGGATACCGTATAAATGTTGGAACTCGTGAGGCAATACTGACCCTACGACTTATATTAGAAGCTAGATTAAGGAAGGGCAAACCTACGTTTCTAGCATTTGTAGACTTAGAGAAAGCTTTTGATGTTAACTGGAACACTGTCTTTCAAATTATAAAGGTGGCAAGGGTAAAATACAGGGAGCAAAAGGCTATTTACAATTTGTACATAAAGCAGATGGCAGTTATAAGAGTCGAGGGGCATGAAAGGGAAGCAGTGGCTGGGAAAGGAGTGAGACAGGGTTGTAGCCTCTCCACGATGTTATTGAATCTGTATATTGAACAAGCAGTAAAGGAAACAAAAGAAAAATTCGGAGTAGGTATTAAAATCCATGGGGAATAAATAAAAACTTTGAGGTTCGCCGATGACATCGTAATTCTGTCAGAGAAAGCAAAGGACTTGGAAGAGCAGTTGAACGGAATGGATAGTGTCTTGAAAGGAAGATATAAGATGAACATCAACAAAAGCAAAACGAGGATAATGGAATGTAGTCGAATTAATTCGGGTGATGCTGAGGGAATTAGATTAGGAAATAAGACACTTAAAATGGTAAAGGACTTTTGCTATTTGCGGAGCAAATTTAAATGATGATGGTCGAAGTAGAGAGGATATAAAAGGTAGACTGGCAATGGCAATGAAAGCGTTTGTGAAGAAGAGAAATTTGTTAAAATCGAGTATAGATTTAAGTGTCAGGAAGTCATTTCTGAAAGTAGTTGTGTGGAGTGTATCCATGCATGGAAGTGAATCATGGACGATAAATAGTATGGACAAGAAGAGAATAGAAGCTTTCGAAATGTGGTGCTGCAGAGGAATGCTGAAGGTTAGATGGGTAGATCACATAACTAATGAGGAAGTATTGAATCGGATTGAGGGGAAGAGAAGTTTGCAGCACAACTTGACCAGAAGAAGGGATCGGTTGGTAGGACATGTTCTGAGGCATCAAGGGATCACCAATTTCGTATTGGAAGGCAGCGTGGAGGGTAAAAATCGTAGAGAGGACCAAGAGATGACTACACTAAGCAGTTTTAGAAGGATCTAGGTTGCAGTAGGTACTGGGAGATGAAGAAGCTTGCACAGGATAGAGTAGCATGGAGAGCTGCATCAAATCAGTCTCAGGACTGAAGACCACAACAACAACAACAACAACAACAACAACAACAACAACAACATATAAAAATAAAATCGCATTATCGTAGAGACAAGTTACCACAAACACCATCGACCGTTTCTGTGAGTTCACTGGCGTTAAAGAAAGCACGAGGTTAAAGAATTCATTGCGGTCTAGAAAGAATTACACGGATTCTTTTCTGAACTTTATGAGAACACTACCAATCTTACATTTGTTTTATATATGTTTCCGAGATTGTTTCGGTGGAAAGGCTTCAGGTTACGAACAGATGTAACTGATTTGTCGGCAGTGTAATTCCAAATTTAAAGACAAATTTTTATACGTTAAAATAGTCCAGAATGGCTACACTATTTTCCTCAGATAGTTTCCACGTCTCTGCAATGAAGTTACTAAAATGTTACAATATTTGGATCAACATATGTCTGTGAAAGATCTTTTCTGTCGAATATGCAACTATGTACGTCACTATTACATGGCCACGTGACTGCAATCTCTAAAACTGTCAGAATCTGTCCGTATGCCGACAATCTGTACAATATACAAATTATATTACGTCTTCAGCGTGCCAAAACTAATTAATTAATACTGACAGCTGGTTACTTGTGATTTATTTCATTGAAAAATGTGAAATATAAAACCTAGTCATACATAGCGTGACCGCGTTGCCATTTAAATAAGCCATGTTCGCAGGATACCCTCTTCCCTCGTCGTCATTCTCAGCCATCCTTTCTCTAGGTGACTTGCTATTTCATTTCTCGGTGTCTCGTCCGATTGCTGTCCCAAAGTTTTACCTTCCAACATATCTGATAAAACATATTGTGTACAAATAAATGTGGAAAATAATTTCAATTTCCTTTTTTCATTATTTGGTACGATGTCATTGGTTCATAGATATATTTAAAAATCTATTCATGGCATTTTCGTTCTATCCATAAACAAAAATGTTTGGCTCGTATGATTAAGACATATACATAGAATATAACATAAAGCTGTCAATTTAAGTGACGCCTATATTAATCGTATGTTTGTTATTTTCAAGGAACGCAATATTTCTGTTAATTAATTCTAAATGCTCTCAAATTCATATATTGCCTTGCGACGTGAAATTAAGATTTGTTAAGTAGTGACGGGTAAAACTGTAACGTCATCAACTTCCAGAACAACAACAAAATGTCATAAAATATTCAATATTTCTTTGGTTACGTATTCAAGACTAATGAAAAATTATGTTAATAATTAGAGAAAATTACCGTTAATTTCGCCATATTTTGTTTTCCTTATTGGCTTTTGGCATTTCCCCTGCAACCATCCAACACATACAGTATCATTCACCATGACTCTTCTCCTGTGCTCTTCAATAACTGACATTTCCAAAAATAATTGATTGATGTATGACACCATCAGTAAACTAAGCTTAAGGTTATGGCCTCAGAAGTAAAGAGAAAGTGAATCAGAAGCCAAAAGCATCTTACAAAATATCTGTTGTGGTGATCTTCAGTAAAAAGACTGGTATGCTGCAGCTCTCCACGGTACTGTAGGCTGTTCAAGCCTCTTCATATCTGAACAACTACTGCAATGTACATCCCTCTGAACCTGCTTACTGTATTCCTCTCTTGATCTCCCCTTAAGACTTTTACCACCACCCCTTTTACCAACCGCCACCCCCCCCCCCCCTCCCCCTACACACACACAAACGTCCCTCCAATACTAAACTGGTGACCTCTTTATGTTCCAGAATGGATCCTATCAATCTATCCCTTCTTTTAGTCATGTCATGCCAGAACTTTGTTTATAGTTCTATTCATTACCTCTTCAGAAGCTACACGAGCTGCCCACCTAACCTTCAACACTCACCTGTAGCGCCACGTTTAGGAGACTTGCATTATTTTATTATCTGAACTGTTTACCGCCCATCTTTCCCTTCCATATACTTAGATAAATACCTTCAGGAACAATTTCCTATTACTTAAATCAATATTCGCTGCTAAAATATGTCTCTTCTTCAGAAATGCTTTTATTCCACTGCCAGTCGGTATTTTATATCACGTACAGTTTGGCACTCATTATTTATTTTCCTACACACATGTAAACAATTCTCGATATATCACTCATAGGTCAGTCGTACAACACATTTAACTTAAATCAGCTCCTTTGGAATGAAAGCAGGACCTCAAAGAATTCTCGGAGAGAAAACTTGACGTGTCTTATCTCCTACAAGAAAATAGTAGATGGTTAGTGTGCCCGTTAGTCCATGAATCACAATTTGATGGTATCTTAAACTCCATTCGGAACAGATATGCAGAGTAAGACTATGTGCCTCATTTTGAGCGAGTGATCGTAATCGTTTTCCATCCGGTATGCCTAGCGCTGTTGGCAAGCGGGGTTCACTCAGCCCTTGTGCGCCAAATTGAGGAGCTACGTGACTGAGAAGGAGCGGCTCCGGTCTCGGAAATTGACACACGGCCGGGAGAGCGGTGTGCTGACTACAGGCCCCTCCATATCCGCATTCAGTGACGCCTCTGGTCTGAGGATGACACGGCGGTCAGTCGGTACGTTTGAGCCTTCAGGGCGTCTGCGGGAGGAGACTAATCGTTGTTTGTTTCTTTTTACGTAACTAAACCTAGGACATACTGCTATATTCCATTGCTGCCGGGCGCAATGTCTTCTTCGTCTGATGTGGTACACTAGCGAGTGCTAGGTCATCGCCCACGAACCACCGGCACGTAATTTACAGGAACTGCGTGACCTGCGCTTAGATCTGGTGTCACACACTTCCAGAAACCTGTCAATTTGTTTTCGAATCCATGACACGCAGAATCGCTTTAATGTGGTGTTACAAAAGTTGACCAACACGGTATTCAGCAATTGCCTATAATTCTTTGGCTCCTCATGGTACGTAGCTGGTTCATAACGTCACAGTTTCTTGGTGCTATAACGTACGAGAAGGTGGTGTAATTGAAACCAAGACTTCCATGGACGGCACTGTTATTATTACATCTTCAGGTTGACATTAATCGAAGTTAATACCGTATCACTATCAGCTGATACGAGGAATGTATGTAACCATTTAGACTACAACAAGTTGTTACCTAGTATATATATATATATATGTGTGTGTGTGTGTGTGTTGGACGTTTAAAATCACTTATAAGATTTTATTTATATCAAACAATGTGCTTGCATGAAGTTCTTCAGTCAAATTATTTCCGTCAATACGTATTTTATTCGAAACATCGCCCAAAATGGGAACAGGACATCAAAAGCTGATCCAAACCCTATTAGGGATATTCATTGTCGTTTATAACAGTATCGAAATAAACTCATCGCTCTTCTGCTTGTAAAACGTTACAGCGAATTGCTATTATACCACTACGTCACGTATGGCATCACATTAACACCTGCGCATGCTCATAAGAATGAGTGACAGTTTTTACATGTCAATATCGGAATAAATCAACAAAAAATTTTAAAAGGATATGTTACACTAGCACTGAGCCTGGTAAAAGGTAGGAGCATAAATTATAAACATTAGTACCAAAACTTGTCATGATGAAGGTAACTCATGCGAAACAAAGCATACATTAGGTGCTGAACACTATTATTGCAGCAAGCACATAGAAACTGTAGTTAAAATCTATTTACTAGATTATATTCTTAGGTGACCTAACAGTATCCACAAACTGGGGGAAATTTGTTTCAACCACGTGGGCAACCATGGCATTCCATTTTATTACGTTTGTTTTACTTACTGATTCATTTAGTTAATACTTCCTTTTCTTAAGAAAAGTTGTATTTACTGATTGTTTACCGTGTGAAAGTGAGACAAGCTTCACTGACAATTTAATTTGCCCATGTTTCTTCTCTGAAACATGCAGTATCTAATAACCAACTCGATTCTCGTTTGGAAAACCAGAAGACACATACAGACTTTAAACAAGTAATGACTATTTAAAAGCAAGTATCGTATTATTTAACATCTACAATATGCTCTTCCTTTGGTTACATTTTTAAAAATCTTGAAATTTTTCGTTGTCAATCTGTAAAAGAAGACAAATTAACTAATTCGTGGAGTATTGTTGTTTAAAGTGTTACATAAAATCTTTAACTTTCTTTTTGGAGACTGGTTTCCGTGGGACTATTCAGAAGCGATATTAGCACACGATATCAGTAAAGACGAATGGTGAGAGTCTATAGTAGCATTTACAGACGTGGAACTGGTTGACTTCAAGAGAACTGAAACATTAAATCAGCGAAAGAGAAACAGAGTAAAAACAGGCAATGAGCAGCAAACAGAGACTCGAGTAAACTGAAGATTGGTGATAGTGGGTATCTTTCTCTGAAGTTTCTAAGTCAACATTACGGAGTTAATGACAGTCGTGTTCTGTATATTAAATAAAGGCAGTTAAACTTCTTCCGCAATGGAACATCACACACGCTGCCTCACAGAAACTCTCTGTAATATAATCGAAGTTAACTGCCATACTTTCGGACATTATCCGGGAACACCATAAAGTGGAATAATGTTTCTTACTGCTTACTGCCGTTAAGCACACAGAATTCTCCGATTATGAGAGTCAAAGCGGTTAATACTTTAAGTATTACTGGACCCCACAAATATACTGATTTCTAGACCCCCAGGATTAATAAAATGTATAGATTTTAAAAGTAAATCTTAGAGAACTACAGTCAATTCAGAAAATCGCCCCAAATGTTATGTACTGAGTCTCTGGATTAACTAAGGAATAAAAAAGTTTTTATAAACATCTGTCGTTCCACTGATTTCTTGCCGTGTACCATTCTAGGGTGGAGACTTTATAGCCGTCATGTATTAAGCTTCGTCACCCCTCTAGACTTTTCTTTTCCACGTAGCGTTTTGAATGACCCTATCTACGTTGAAGAATAAACCGTTTAAGGTGGTGTCGTCGAAACTTTGCGTTTGACGATCGAGGTAATGATAATGTGGTGTGTTATGTAAAAACGTAGGTAGGAGTCGACACTTACATTTATTTTGATAGTAAGATTTTCTCAGTGATTACGCCGCGTCGGTCTTTTTTTAAATTTCTTCACTGCATAACGTTTAAATTAGAACTATGCATTTGTCTTCAGGATTGATGTCCCAGTACGGTCGAAAACTGCCCACAGGCTGTGTGGCGGTGACTTATAAAATGCTAAATTCCCGCGCTACTTCCAGAAAAGTGAAATGATTGGGTTACAATCTTCGGGTTGCTAATGCTGCGCGATGGATACTCGATAAATACTGAAACCAGGTGATGTAACAAAAGGGGAATCCAAAATATAATAGTTGTAGTGACTCATCGGCTGTTTCCTGCTAGTTGTTTATTTCCCTCGCTCATCGTAACAGGATATTTGCTTTCATGGTAGCGGGTAGTCATGAAGACCATAGCCTGTATCCATAATCTCTATTGAAAATGTACACATTTTTGGGTTTTTCAATTGCTACGCGAATTTCTCCGTCAATGAATATACCATCCAATCACATCACCTTATCACCAGTCTAAATTATGAATAAACGCTTTCTGCAGAGTGGACCTCTGCAAGGCGTGTACGAAAGGAGGATCTGGAAGGTTCGACAGGAATGTGAAGGCAAGCCGACTCCAATGCCGTGGCAACAGTTTTCCATTGAGGATCAATGGTGCACACAGCCATGTCGAGGTGTTCTCTCAGCTGCTCTGCTGCATGGCGTGGGGAGTACAGTAAACTCATTCTGCTGTTCGAGCCACGCGTGTACATTTCGACCTATGTGGCATGTTGCATTGTCCTGCTGGTAGATGCCACCGTGCCGACGAAAATCATGCTACATGCTGGGATGGACATGGTGCTAAAGGGTAGATACATATATGTATTGATCGATTGTGCCTCCTTGAATGACGAGATCATCCAGGGAATCACACAAAACATTCTCCAGACCACAGCGCTCCCGCCTCTGGGCTGTACACTTTGCTTTCAGATGTTTCACGGCGCACATGCGAATGGCCTTCTGTTCAATGAAGCATAAAACGTGATACATCTGAAAAAGCCTTTTCACACAACTATGAACGCGGAGTTGAGCGGCTGCGTGCAAATTCCAGCCTTCGTGCAGCTATAAACAACAGTCAGCAAGGGTGCATGCTGACTGCTGCAGAAGCCTATACGCAGCAAACCTGGATGAACGGTCGAGGAGGAGACACCGTTGGTAGCTCCGCAGAGCATCTGGGAGATCAGTTGTTCTACAGTTGCACGTCCATTCGTTCGTGCACATTTCCACAGTCATCTTTCAGCGCTGTCATGTGTGGCCTGTGGTGCACCACAGTGGCGTCGGCTCCTGTTTTGTAGCCGTTGCGAAAATGCTTAAAGTGATTCCACACTTAGCCCGAAAGCCAATAATCATGCCCTTTTGGGCTTCAGATAAATCGCTCTGGTCCCACATTGCCAGAATAACTGCACTGTTTTCTGAGTTCCCCGACAAGATTTATATAGTCTCCACATTTGTGATGCGACCTGCTGTTGTTGAGTGATTATTTCACTTGCCTAACATAGGCGGTGGTCACACCAAAGTGGATGGGCCTTTTATAACTTACTCTAGCAAACACTTGTACGGTCTTAAAATCCATAACCCAGCCACATTATTTTTCGTGCTCCGCTGCCGTTGATTGGAAATTTTGCTATACACATGTGTGGCACTAATGATTTTTAGCCTTTTTTACTGTCCTTCCACTTCCGCCTACATAAGCTTGACCACAAGCACATAATGCTTCATACACTCTGCAATTGGGAGTTGGTTAGGTACAGCCGTGGTAGGTCGTAAGGAATCTCTTGTGTGCACAGAAAAATGTAGCCATCATACCATTATTGTCAATGATTAAGTGCTTGGTCACTCCACTAACAAACGTCAGTATTAGCGAATATGCGGGATTAATTCCCCAACGAATATTTTAAGTAATAATTTGTCCGTGAAACAGAACAATATATAGGAAAAAGAATTGTTTCATGAGATATTCAAAAGGTTTTGCCGAAGTGCTAGACACAGTAAAAGTATCTGCAGGTACTTATTTAAAGACGTCCCATAACTATGGAGATCGATGAGGTTACAATTTCTCCAGGTGTAAGTGATCGCGCTACTTTGAATACAAGAGGGAATTTCATGCACAAGTTAGCGGGTTGTTATGGGCTAAAAAAATGGTTCAAATGGCTCTGAGCACTGTGGGACTTAACTTCTGAGGTCTTCAGTCCCCTAAAACTTAGAACTACTTAAACCTAACTAACCGAAGGACACCACACACACATCCATGTCCGAGGCATGATTCGAAACTGCGACCGTAGCGGTCACGCGGTTCCTGACGGTAGCGCCTAGAACTGCTCGGCCACGTAGGGCTCAACATGGCCGCCAGTGGCTCCTCCTATTTTTTAAAACATTTCTTGCAAAAAGCTACAAATGACTCTGAACCATACCCATCTTGGTTGTTTCGCTATATGGACGGAAGGACGTGGAGGAACAGCTCACTAGGTCCAGTCACATTAATGTGACCGTCGCCTATGTTCGATATCAACGTGGCATACCCTCTCACGGATGGGAGCGGGAAGCACAATTACACTATTAGTGGAGGCAGGAGGGTATAGAGGTTGTTACGGGGGCGTGGAAACAGTGTAGTCATTGTGGTATTGAGGGAACAGAGTGATCTGTCGGACGTCCAGTTGGGAAAGGTCATTGCATTTCGGGCAATTTCCGAAACTGCTAAATTGTTCGTGAGCCGCTGGGGTTTTAGTATACTCGGCATAGTGAAATGGGGCTATCCACAACTGGTGTCGAGGCAACTGTGGTACACCACAAGCCCTAGATGGCAAGGATGAACTATTGCTGCAGAAATGTGTACCGGTGATTAAGCGTGCAGCTCTTGAGCGACTGACCTCCCAGATGAATCAAAGGGCTACCAACTCTGTTTCCTTAATGACCACTGAGGGAAGATTGCTTCATGTGGGCCTCCACAGCAGTTACGCGGTCCATGCACCAATGCTAACTGATGTTCATTGTCGATGAAGGCTGGAATTTTCAAGGCAGTACCACAACTGCACATTGTGACATTTCCAGCGAAATTATGTTCAGTGCTCCATCGGGTAAATGACCGTTTGCGTCGTACATCATGAAACATCTACAAGCAAAGGGTCCACGTCAGAGAAGGGGCGTTGTAGTCTAGGAAAATGTTTCCGCAGCATTCCCTGGATTTTCTCGTCACTCTGTAAGGCACACTCAATCAACAGAAGTTTGCATCCTTGGACTATGTCCACCACAACGTGCTGTTTGTTTTCCCTCGCAACTGTGGCATCTACCAACAGGAAAATGCAACGTGACATACTTCACAGTGTACGTGCCTGGTTCTAAGAGCACACGGTGAGTTTACCGTACTCTCCTGGCCACCAAAATGCCAGATTTAAGCCCAATAGAGAATCTGAGGGACCACCTCGATCAGGCTGCTAGGTCTGTGGAGCCTCAACCGAGAATCTGGTGCAGCTGGCCAAGGTACTGGAGTCGGCACGCCTCCATATCTCCACTGGTGCCCTACAGAACCTCACCTAATCTCTTCCTATATGTCTAGCAGCGGTCCGCGTAACATAAGTTGGATCTTCAGGCTTTTGAGGGCTGTATAAATTCCATGATTGTCTGAGCCACATTCATCTGAAAAGCTGTTTCACAGTAGAGGTGGAGAGTAAGGGCGCCCTCCAGTGCCTTGATGTGTTGACCTGTAAAGAACTGAAAATAACGCGAAGAGCAGAATGTATAGGAAGGGTGCCAATATAGACAGATATTTAGAAGCCACTTCGCACCACCAATCAGTTCAGAAGCAAACTGCTCTCAACACACTTCCTTACGCGCAGTCAGCATCGAGTACAGAAACAGCTTGCCTCAGAACTAGAAATTATTCCGGAAACATTCATGTAGAACGGCTGTTACGCAATTTTCATTCAGATGGCTTTGTATGCAACGTTAATACACTACTGGCCATTAAAATTTCTGCACCAAGAAGAAAAGCAGATGATAAATGGGTATTCATTGGACAAATATATTATACTAAAACTGACCTGCGATTACATTTTCACGCAATGTGGGTGCATAGATCGTCATAAATCAGTACCCACAACAACTACCTCTGACCGTAATAACGGTCTTCATACGCCTGGGCATTGAGTCAAACAGATCGTGGATGGCGTGTACAGGTACAGCTGCCCATGCAGCTTCAACACGATACCACAGTTCATTAAGAGTAGTGACTGGCGTATTGTGACGAGACAGTTGCTCGGTAACCATTTACCAGACGATTGTCAATAGATGACAGATCTGGAGAATGTGCTGGACAGGGCAACAGTCGAACATTTTTCTGTATCCAGAAAGGCCCGTGCAGGACCTGCAATATGCGGTCATGCATTATCCTGCTGAAATGTAGGGTTTCACAGAAATCGAATGAAGGGTAGAGCCACGGGTCGTAACACATCTGAAATGTAACGTCCACTGTTCAAAGTGCCGTCAATGCCAACAAGAGGTGACCGAGACGTGTAACCAATGGCATCCCATACCATCACGCCGGGTGATACGCCAGTATGGCGATGACGAGTACACGATTCCAATGTGCGTTCACCGCGATGTCGCCAAACACGGATGCGACCATCATGATGCTGTAAACAGAATATGGATTCATCCGAAAAAATAACGTTTTGCCATTCGTGCACCAAGGTTCTTCGTTGAGTACACCATCGCAGGCACTCCTGTCTGTGATGCAGCGTTAAGTTTAACTGCAGCCATGGACTCCGAGCTGATAGTCCCTACTGCTGCAAACGACGTCGAACTGTTCATGCAGATGGTTGTTGTCTTGAAACGCCCCATCTGTTGACTCAGGGGTCGAGACGTGGCTGCACGTTTCGTGGCAGCAATGCGGATAAGATACCCATCATCTTGACTGCTAGTGATACGAGGCCGTTGGGTTCCAGCACCACGTTCCGTATTTCCCTCCTGAGCCCACCGATTCCATATTCTGCTAATAGTCATTGGATCTCGGCTAACGCGAACGGCAATGTCACGATACGATAAACCGCAATCGCGACAGGCTACAATCCGTCGGAAACATGGTGGTACTTATTTCATCACAACAACGTTTCACCAGGTAACGCCGGTCGACTGCTGTTTGTGTATGAGAAATCGGTTGGAAACTTTCCTCACGTCAGCACATTGTAGGTGTCTCCACCGGCGCCACCCTTGTGTGAATGCTCTGAAAATCTAATCATTTGAATATTACAGCATGTTCTTCCTGTCAGCTAACTTTCGCATCTGTAGCACGTCATATTCGTGGCGTAGCAATTTTAATGGCCAGTGGTGTAATAATAATGCGAACAGAGCGAACGCGGAACCTTCCAGGCGTTCTTTAATATTACCATTTGAGTCTAGAAAAACCGACTGCATACGCAGAATCAGTCGGAAGAATGGTGAAAGGGCTACATTTTCAAGCTAACACAGGTTACACGGCGTCATCTGACCTACAACGCGCAAACCCGACCGCCTCGTCGCTGTGGGTGTGTATGAAGTGTGGTAAAGTGTGTGTAAATGAAACTCAAAAGACAGAATAAGATAGCATTTAGGAGTTGAAAAGGTAAAATCAGTGACACCAATCAACCAAGAGGAATGCGTCCAGGTCACGGATTTTAAGAATATGAGAGAGTTCAAGTACATAAAGTATTACACCGTGCAACACAATTAAAGGGTCACCGATAACCCCATAAGTGGCTGTCTCAGCGACATATAAGTTTGAAATTTCGCTCAAAGGTGTCGACAACATACACTGGTACTAGTGAAAAACCATGGCGTCCTGCGACGCCCTCTGGCTCGACGACACATCAAACGGCATCGTGTCGACGTATGCGAATAAAAGGCTGGAGCTCAGAACGTCATGTGACGTGTAAGGTACGTTGACGATCACCCTAATTCTACCGAACGCCACCATGAAAGTGTCACAGTACGTGAAGGTCGCCAATCCCCTCTTACCCGTATTTCACCCCTTCTTTTGGCGCTTCTGAGGCGGAGATGAAAACGACGACAACCAGCTTTGAAGTCAAGTGGTTTTCTTATTGGTGGTCGCGGGAACAACTTCAGTGCTAATAAGAATCGGTACGAAATTTTTACCCAGTGCTAGGACGAAGTGCCCGAAACAACGTACTAAAAATGCTGACTGGTGCGATGTGAGCGTTGGGGCGGGGTGGAGAGCGCTAAAAAAGGTCACTTTTTTACGTTTTTCTCGAATTCCTCGATAAACGTGGATCCTAGTGAAAATGTTTCCCAGTACAGAATTACACTACATATCACATTCTACAAATAGGTCCTAAGTATTTTTCGTCTAGGACTAACCGTTATGGCGTTGCTGGGGACTGAAATGTCGAAGTGTATTATATTATTTATATGATATAAAATTAATGATTATTTTTAAAGCAAGTGGCTTAAAGAAAAATTTTAATGTGTGTTCCCCATCCAAGTCAGGGCAACAGGTGGAGAGCCTGGGATGTAATGTAGAAGTTTGAGTGGTTGTGGTCAGACACTATGATGTGATATAAAATTAATGTTTATTGCTAAAGCAAGTGGCTTAAAGAAAACCTTTAATGTGTGTTCCCCATCCAGGTGCGGGTAACAGGTGGAGAGGCTGGGATGGAATGTAGGAGTTTGAGGGATTGTGGTCAGACACGTTTTCCTGTTATAAATCTGCAAATTGTTCAAGGGCAGGCGATTGTCCACTCTACCAACCCCAGTACTCGAGAACACTACAGTGTGCTTTTCAAAGTTACAGTTACCCGTCCCCCATTTCAAATCACTATCAGTAAATACACGACACCGGCCCATTTCTCTTATGTGAATAGACAGAATAAGTTCACTCTGCTGGTATTTAAAAAGTGATTTTCAGTTTATTGAGTGTTTATTTGCAGTTGTTGAGTGAGCTATTATGTAAAAAGGCTCGAGCCGGAATTTTCAACTGTCTACCACACTGCAGAGCATTTTCCAAGTGTAACATGCTGTGTGTATGTATTTGACAATGTCGACTTCATCATTTAAACTATCACTTTGAGAAATGCGTTAGACTGCGTGAAGGACATCATATGCATCACTCCAGCCTCAGCTCCCCAAAACCTGAAGAGGTCAATAGGTCTCCCCCTGTAACAGAATTAGGCCGCCGAGATCTTTTAGATCCACCGACATTTCAACGTAAGTCAAGCAATGCTTTACAGCAGAGCAATATTCCAGAATTATCCATGATCATTTCCATTCCATCAGACATGTTAACACCTGTCTTTGGAGTTACACTGTGGGTTATATTGTTGGAGTGTGGTAGTCGCTCGACTTGATGCAGCCCACTCTACAAACGCCAGCGGTTCCTGAATGGAAAAGTTCATGTAATTTAATTTTGTTTATTACTCCCGATACCACAGCATTCAGAACGAAGAGAGCAAAAATAAGAACTTTGCTGTCTCTGAAACGTAAGCCTGTGGCCATGAAGAGTGAGGGAAGCAATGATCCGTCGACTGTCTTTGCACACCGTTTCCACAGGCACCTATAGCACGACAAATGTGAACCGTGTTCTCAATGAGCGACCCCAGTTTTTCAACAAAACCCCAGACGAACGTTGCAAGCAGGGAGGAGCGCCAAAGTCGTCAATTCAGTTCGGCGCGACTGTCTTTGCATACTGTCTGCAGACGCCGACCAACCAATCATTAGGAAATGCCTAGCAAAGAAGTGTAACTAGTGGCTGATATCGATTCTAACACGAGTAAGGCTAAGAAGGAGATGGTATTCCATCAGGACGTGAACCACTGCTTCACAACCGCAACTTGGGGAGTGATCGTTAGGGGACACCAGGGCAAATTTATGCGGATTTCCTGAATTTTTAAATTAGTTTGGTTACATTTATCGCGTTTAAAATTGTTTAGTCTTCTACCATGATTATGAAAGTGTAACTTGGTACGCATAGTGCTAACGCAACATTTACATTTAAGAGTGGAAAGCATTTAGTACAGGCTTAAACAGAGTGCGCAACTGTGTCCTCGGTATAGGGTAGGATTATACGCATAATTGGGCACTTTTATGCTTATCATTGAACACAATAGTGCGTGAGCAAAATACTACTAAAATTTTCAAATTACGTTTTGTTGGCAGTAAGGGAATCACAGGCTTCCTTACACCGATTATCATGGTAAATTACTAAAATTTTACAAGCATTAGATACATTTTTTGATGAACTTCCACATGTTATCGTATGTGGGCTACAAAGAAGTTTGAATGTTCATTAAAGGACTATTCTATTCAGTGCCCGATTTGCAATTTATGAGTCAAAATAATGTTTGATGAGGCTAAATCGCGGCGAGCCACCTTTTGCAGGAAAGGTACTAGACTCAATCTTTGTTTATTTTCTGATTGGTGTATCCTTTCAAGCAATAAATACAAAAACAATTTTCATCCTTTTTTCCTGAATGTTGGAGGCTATAAGAGAAAGGAAGACGAACTGATTGGACATTCTTTAAGATGGGAGTGGCTACTAAGAGATTCTTTGAAAGGACCTGTTTGTGAGAGAAAATCAATAAGAAGCAGAGGATATAACGTGGCAGACCACATAAAAGGAAGCGGAAACTACGCGGATCTGAAGATGATGGCGGAAAACCGGAGATCTTGGAGAATTACTATGTGGAAACCTTCCTGCGGGCAGGAGACTAACGATATCATAATTGGGCCTACCCACATTTTTCCGTGTTCTAGTCTTCAGAAATTTCTTGTCAGTTCTTGCTCTCATAGAATTATTTCTTTCTGTTTGAGATTTATTAGGTACACGTAGCCTTTTTAGTAATTTTTAGCGTTTATTCTCCTCTGTTACATTTTTTTTAGATCGTCTTTCCAACTGCTGCTGGCTTAAAGTTTCGACTGGTGCATCAATATATCCTAATATACTGCGTAGACGTGCCCCATCGCCGTGCTTGAATTACTTCAAAAACTGCTATAGTGACTTCAAGGGTTTCAAATTGTATAAATCTATCTTCCAATGCAGAATAAACTGCTACAAACGAACATATATTTACCACTTGTCGGGCAGGCTCATTAGGTACCCTCCGCCACATACCGTCAGGTGACTTGCGGAGTATGGGTGTAGATGTAGATGATTGACTAGCAAAATTTACTCCCCTCCTAAAAAAATCAAATACATTCTTGTACTAAAACGTCCATTCAGCTACCGACGCAAAATTTGAGAGCGCTCTCAGCAGATGACAGTACTAATCTTCCATCGGCGTTAGCACTGTAACAGGAATGGTTTCCGAGAAAAGTGATCTGCATAAACGTGCCCTTGTGTAGACGTGAACCAGTCACGCCTACACAAGAGAAAACAGTGTGAACGTCGTATGACCAAGACAGGGCGATATAGGACGGTGAATTCATACCAGGAGGAACGGATGGTTGAGCGCCATGGGCCGGTCGGTGTGGCCGCAGGCGCTTCAGTCTCGAAGCGCGTGACCACTACGGTATCAGGTTCGAATCCTGCCTCGGGCATGGAAGTATGTAATGTCCTTAGGTTAGTTCGGTTTAACTAGTTCTAAGTTCTAGGGGACTGATGACCAGAGATGTAAAGTCCCATGGTGCTCAGAGCCATTTGATTTTTTTTTTTTTTTTTTTTTTTTTTTTTTGGAGTGCCATGCCGCGGTAATCCTTTTGATAGCGCAGAGTTTTTTTTAGAGGTGGCACGAGCCAGACAGCTGCCGGTTGCGTCTTCAGTGAAGAGAGGTCTTATTTTCACTCGTAAATCCGCACCAGGGTTGATCAAAGAAAATGTTGGGCTAGAAATGTCTTCTCTAGTCAAACGGTCTACCTCTTCATTCCGTATGAAACCCACACGAGACGCAGAAAAAGGCGACCCATCAGACAGCAGGACTAAGATCAGAGAGAAGCTCGTAAGCAGTGGAGGTTTACGAGAGTAACATCGACCACTAACATGTAGATTGTTCATCGAATCAGTGTGAATCAAAACGGTGTTAAGGGAGGCCTATTTAATTAAACCCATGTCCCTGTTAATCGCTTTCAGTCCGCCGCGACGTAGTGATGTACTCACACATAATGTACGTCCATTTCTTACTGAATCGTAGCGTACCACGGTTTTACTCCTTTTTATAGGTGTCAGTGAGTCTTTTGCTTTAATAGGTTGCGAGTGATTAACTTTTTCCTTAATTCTGTTTAAATGCGCCGCTGCTGTTGTAGACAGACACACACAGGCGTGCATTCAGAAGTGTCACGGCTGTAGGGAGAACGCAATGGACGCGCGGCGGCAGCGGAGAGCGGTTTTTACCGCCGGTGGGCGCAGGCCCCATCCGTCGTAAAACCTCTGCAGCGCTCTCGCTCAGTTCCATGTCCCAAGAGCTAAGTCAGCCTAGAGTGGAGGTCCGATACCAGGACTCTGTAAAGCCGGCGTCACACAGCACGAGGCAGCTAACTTTGACGTGCACTCAAGACTGGATATACAACGTCACGCGTCACAGCGCTATCGGCATGTGGGGGAGAGGTAATTAATGTGATTTTGTGCTCTCAGCGCTCCCAAGAGGCAGTTTTCGGTTTTATTTGGCTCGCAAACCATACCGCTTCTTCACGCAGACAAGCGAAAAAATTTTTTTTAGCTTCATTGAAAAGCACATTTCTTCCCTTGTCCACAAACTAGTTGATTTGTGCTGCCTGTGGTATATACAAATAAAAACTTCAATATTCGTGAGCCTGTAATAGGACGGAAAGATTCATGTCCAGCTATTAAGAACATCAGGTAAAAAAGTTTCACCGAATCGGACAGAGTGCACGTATATTTATTTTTGTATCCCCCCTGGAAGGCGGCGCGTGGGTCTGCTCCTGAGAACTGAGAGGTTAGTGGAATGAACGAAGCGAGCAGGAGCAGGTTCAAATGGCTCTGAGCACTATGGGACTTAACATCGACGGTCATCAGTCCCTTAGAACTTAGAACTACTTAAACCTAACTAACCTAAGGACATCACACAACACCCAGCCATCACGAGGCAGAGAACATCCCTGACCCGCTGGGAATCGAACCCGGGAACCCGGGCGTGGGAAGCGAGAACGCTACCGCACGACCACGAGATGCGGGCTAGGAGCAAGTAAAGGTAATACGCGTCGGTACTGCAAGAAAGTAAATGTGGTTTACTGGTGCAAGAATATATACAGGACATAAATAGATAACTTTGTAATGCTGAGCAAGCCTTAAAACCGTCGAAAGTAGAGCAATGTATATGAAGCAAAGCTGAACCGAAGTGTCCCGGCCATCTGCTCTTTATCAAATGGGCAGAATCTGCAACGGAGCTCGTAGATCTGCACAGCCCTGCTAGAGGGCGCTATCGTCGGTGTCGGTGTCGTAGTGCCAACATACGCCATAGTATCGTAGCTATCGATACCACATTTATATTACATGAAATATTACAAAAATTATTTCTATTAATTTCATAAGAAAGTCCCACAACCATCTAGAAAAAGGGGGGGGGGGTGGATATAACGGGACGCGAAGTCTCCGTTGATGTGCCCTGTTTTCCCTAACGTGGTGCATCTACCAACTACGTTATGTTCACGCTCTGCACCAAGTGACCTTTTCATGTCACGCTCTTCGAAAGCCTTCAACTGCCCAAACATTATTAACTGGAATTTAATTATAGCAAATCCCAACAAGAACGACACGTTTTTCATGAATTTTCGATGTGATGCTACTTTAAAACTGTTTATTTTCATAAAATCCAAGCTACAAAGTGAAAATAATTAAATACGAAAATTCGTTGTTTACCAATGTGACGTTTCCCTTCATTTTATAGCATCAAATCGTACCAATAATAATTCGTTCTCGAGACAGTAAGTGTGCTGGCGCTTAGAAGCAGCATATAATCATATAGTATAAGTTCTAACATAAATCCAATCAAATGTGGGCTTCTACTGAACATGACTCAGCTCACTAATTTTACTGTGGTACTGCTCTTTCATTACTTCTAATAAAACATACGTATGTTCCCTCGCACACGTGCTAGCCAAGTTCTTCCGTCTGTATCGTACATTTAGAATCGTGACCAGTGACAAATACAGCGGTCCTTGCAATTGAGGTTCCGCTACGTGAGCCAGTATAGACGGAAAACTGCTTATTCTATGAGTACCAAACTTTATATGAATGACGTTCAGACTGTAAACTGCCGGATTTGTGTTGTAGCATGACGAGCTATTAGGCTTAAGGTTAAATACATCTCCAATGTGCATTACAGAAGCTGACAGTAAACGTAGATGTGGACAAAGTGAGCAGGGCTTTACCCATAAAGTTGATTTATCAAAACAACAGCAATAGTGCTGCCGCTGCTCCTCACGAGTTTTGACGCATTGCTGGTGAGGTCACAGCTATTCCGTAACACGTGTGGAGAAAACTGTATCATTGGTCGACCGTTCCCAACTGCGTGGTCACGAAGGTCATTAGATTGTAAGCCGTATGATTCTTGACTGCCGTGTTACCTAAAGGGTGGGGTTTATCAAGGGGACACTAATACACTTTGGAGAATGAAAATTAGCATACCGGCGGAGATATCCAGCATCCCATCTGAGATACTTTGGCAGCATTGGAGCAATTTTTTGCCCAGTTCCAGACTGCAATGGAATGAGTGGCTCCTCATATTGAATAACGTTAATAACTTGGAACGTAAACGTGATACGTTATTAACGAATGCTACCCACTCAAGTGCAAATTAAAATATGTTTCATTTAATTGTTTATTCGTTATTTCTCTTCCTCATATCTTTGCAAAAATTTCAACAATGTTTCATTATCCTACGATCACTGATTTTTGACGGGGGACATCTCAAGTAACCGAAAGTTTAATTATAGCCACCCTGTGTAGCTGCCTAGTGATTCACTACCCTGTGTACCCTGAAATGTTCACAAAATCGTATGAACAGCCTCCTGGATGAGTTTCGCTCTTATTTATACATAAATTGCAATGTTCTAGAACATAATTCTGTTAGATCTGTAAGTACCAGTCCCCAAAGAAAAGCACGAAGGGGATTAAAAGGACTTTTGGTTCCCAGTTCTGTCAATCTCCGCACTGCACTGCAATTTACACAAGTCCATGTGTTTCACGATAGAATGTCCTGAAGTCTTTCACTACCGACACGTCATTGACAGAAATTTCATTCTTACTAATCGTATCAAGAACGACGCATATTTTACAATTTTCAATGCGTCGATGTTCTGAAGCGTCTTACTTTCATAGCACGCTATTTACTTTCAATAAATGACGCATACAGTCAGTTCGTTGATAAAACTTTATTTTAATAAAATTTGATTAGGTGTAAGTTTCTGTCTGTCTGATTGAGATTTTTACCCTTGGGAATGCTTAGCAACTTGAAATTTCATGTCGTCGTCAGAGTCGTAACTACCTTCACGGCTATGAACGCTATCATACTTCGTATGACGATGGATTTAGCGTGTATTTGGGAGGACGACGGTTCAAATCACAGTCTGGCGATCCAGTTTTAGACTTTCCGTGACTTCCCTAAATCGCTCCAGGTGAATGGTTCCTTGAAAGGGCACGGCCGATGTCCATCCTCAATCTTGACACAATCCGAACTAATTCTTCGTCTTTAATGAGGTCCATGTCGATGGGACATTAAACCTAGTTTTCTCTCCTTCCTTCTTTAGCGTGTAACCAAAGTGCCTGTATCGAAACTGCAACTATGTACGTAATTATCATTCTCCAGGGAGAGGTAGCACTGTATAAAATTGTAAGTTCAATTCTCCTCAGATAAAAAAGTTTTCAGTGGTATAGTGTTTTGTGCGTGTAACGGAGCATAGTGGGACGATGCTCATTGGTAATGAACAGAGCACCACGCGACGCTTCAGCCAACAGAGAAGTTCTGTGGTGTCTTCCTGTATAGAGTCATACGGGCGCACGTAGAGCACTTAGCGGTGATTTTATTATTAGTTTTAGTGTTGTTTACAGTAGTTGGCTTCTGAGATTTAAATCGGACGTATCAGCAAATCGACGAGTAAACAGGGTGAAGAGTAAATTTCATACTTCTCGGAATGCAGGCGATTCCTCATCTCAGTTCAAGACAAAAGTGTATGTGGCAAAACCTAGTCCAGCCAATAGGTTTAGTAGAAATGCAATTTAAAGAACGAGGCACTGTCCACCCTGTAATTGTGTGTAATGTGGCCATGAACAAGCAGTAGTAACTCTGCGATGTTTCGCAGCTGCCCAATTAGCTCAATCAGACGAGGCAATCCAGTTGGAAACGAAGCAGCATACTCGCCGATTTTTGTGTCAAACACTTTTTTTTCAGTTAAAGTATCAAACTGTATCCAACTTAAAAGTTTATACAAATATTAAGACACAACGTGAACTTCTTACAGACGTACAAGACGAATTAGTTTCATCCATGACAAAAATAAAGCTAACATTAATAACAGTGGATGCAGTAATTCCACCTGTAGCCAAAAAGGTACAAAAAACACAATTGGGAGGCTACACTAGTTTGCACATTATGCTGCGCACAATATTTTTCTTTACGTTTGACGTCCATGCTTATCTTCACAGAGTCGATACGTACACGTACGGGCAACGCTCACTTTAGAAACGACCACCTTGCATTTGCACTTCTGTCGTGCCCATTTAAGCAATACCATTATCTCGCATTTAAAAGCTAGTAAAACGCACATGATTAAACATTTTCAATAGGCTTCCAGCAAAGTAACCTGGTCTCATGATGGTCCTGATTCTTCGAGAATTAAAATAACTTAACACGATACAAGCAATATATGATGATATTCTGGCCACAGTAAATTCGCAAAATGTTGTCTTTGGGTGTGTCTTCTAAACGGGGCTACGGGGTAGCCCTCCTTCAACTTTTGTCGTCTATCATGTGAGCAATTCTTTAATAATTTGTAATTTATTACATCGTAAATGAGCTCACAGCCGTCTGTACTCAACAGAAGTCGTCTTTGTAGCTAGCAAATAATAAAATATCGCAAACGTGGACGCAGTCGTGTAGAAAAGATGAGTGACACTGCACAGTCGTTGAAACAAGATGGCTTTTACATGATTTGTAGTACGAATTAAAATCTAGAAATGGAAAGAATATTTCTAAAATGCTACAGAACAACGTGGTGGCAAAAAATTTCAATACCAACTTTGCAGACAGTTCCAACTTCGTATTGTTCCTGCTACAGCGCTCCATTGTCTCCGGTGACAGAAAATCGCTCTGAATCCTCTAAAAAATCCCATAAAAATCTGAAATAAACGCCCAGTGTATATATCTACAGTGCGTATAAGCATACCGAAAAACTGAGTGTAATTCTGTTTACTGACACACGAATGGAAATACTTTTTTAAAGTGGGTGAAATTTTTCCAACTGGATGGTCACCTTACAACCTGTTTCTCAAACAGTGTTCACTCTGTTCAACTCCTAATTCTGATCCATATGCCATTTTTGCAGTCAGAAAACTTAAAGGTTTCTAATTCTTTCGTCTGCATGATAGTTTTCTTTACACGTTTCTCCTTAGTTTCCTTTACCGCTTTCTCAGTCTAGAGACTGAGTAACTTGGGCGATAGTCTTCAGTCATGTCTCATTTTCTTCTCAGCCAGTGCTACCATTTCATGTTATTGCATTTATATTCTAAGAGAAATAAATAAGCGATATTCCACGAAGGGAATATGCGAATGGGGCGGAAATCGCAAGATACATGAATAGGCACATAAATTATTACAATTTCAGAAAAATTTGACAGTTAATTCAAAAGAAAGAGCTACACAAACTGAGTGCGTAAGTAAGTTGGTCCTCTTTTGGTTCTTATGCAAGCAGTTATTAAGCTTGGTGTTGATACATAGAATTGTTGGATGTCCTCCTGAGGGATATCGTGCCATATTCCGTCCACCTTGCGTGTTAGATTGTCGAAGTCCTAATCTCGTTGGAGGGCCCTGCCCTTAGTATTCCAAACGTTCTGAACTGGAGAGAGATTCGACGACCTTGCTAACTAAGGTAGGATTTGGAAAGCACGAAGAGAAGCAGTACAAACTTTCGCCGTGCGCCGGCGGACATTGTCTTGCTAATATGTAAGCCCACATAGGCTTGCCATGAATGGCAACAGGGGGGGATGGAGTAGAATATCTTCGAAGTACCGCCATGCCATAAAGGAGCTGCAGATGACAGCCAAGTGGTCCTTCTATGTAAATCAAAGGCGTCACGTGGCTGTCAGACCATATGGCAGGCGACATTCAGGTTTGTACCCTATCGCTATCCAGGGCGTCTCCAGACACGTTTTAGCAGGTTGTTTGGACTCAGTTCGAAGCCGGGCTGCCCACTAAAGACAACTGTACCCCAGTCAATAACATGCAGGACCGAAGATGCATCTGAAGGCGAGCCAGAGAGCAGTGTAGTACCAACATGAATGTCGCCCACTATACCATCGGTTAACCATGGCTGATGATCTGGGGTACCATTTACATTCATAGCAGGACGCCTTCGCTTTTCAGCTGCGGCACCCCTGTAGTACAGCGGTATGTCGACCGTATTTACTTCCCGTTTCGTTGCCCTTCATGGCAAATCATTCTATACTTATATTTCAACAAGATAATGCCTGTTGGCACACAGTTAGAGATGCTACTGCTTGTCTTCGTGCTTGCTAAACTCTGTCATGGGCAGGAACTTCACCGGATCTCTCCTCGTTAGAGGAGGTTAGCAGCTTTTTTATTTTAGCAACTTAGGACTTTGCGATCTAAAGCGCTATTTCGGCGTAATTCAGCACGATATCCCTTATTCGAACATCCAACAACGCTATTAATGAATGTCAAGCCGAATAACAGCTTACATAAGGCCCAAAGGTGGACCATCGTCGTATTTATTCGCCCAGTTCGTGAAGCACTTTCCTTTAAATAAATCATTCCATTTTTAAAATTTTTAATGATTTGTTTGTTTTCACATATACATCACATACGCCGATTTCCGTCCCATTCGGATAGTTCTTCGTGTTGAATCGTTTCCTTTGTTTTCGAATGTATGTTGGGTTGTTAGGAAGCCTTTTCTAAAAGATTACAGAATAGAAACTTCTGAATTGCGGCGAAACGAACAAATGATGAAGATAAATGGGTAGATAGATTACCTCATGAAGAGGTACTCGATCGAATATGGGACAAAGTGGCATTAAAGGAAAACTTGTTTGATTAATACGACACATCCCGATACATAATTTATTTTGTAACAAAAGTAAGTGTGTGTACGCCTGGGATGGAGAGAGGGATGTTATGTCGATAGGGGGGATTGTTGAGAAAGACAAATGATTGACAAGATGTTCAAGCCGATGTAGGTCGTAGTACTTACGCGGAGATGAAAAGGCTTGCTGAGAACAGACTCGAGTATGGCGTAGAGGGTCGCATGATACCTTTCCCCCGCCGACGACCACAACAATGTAACAAACTACATTTTTATTTATTGCTCGATACTTATGTAGTAAACGACGAAAAGAAATAATAGAAAGAAAAAGACGAACAGAGTCACCGTAAACGGTAATTTTACGTATCACATTGTATTAAGCGTTGAAATTACTTCCACTAAAACAGCAGGTCTGGAGGGGACAAGTGCTTCACAAATCAACTTGTGATTTTCTCTTGTTACGGAGTGCGACGTACGTATTTTTAATTTTTGTCAATTACTGCTTCAAAGTTTCTCAATTTCTTGTGGCGAGGGAACATTTCTTTACGTGCGACTTTCTTGGTCTTTAAAAAGGAATAAATTTAAATATCCGTTTAAGGAATTACTTATCATGTCTGTTATGAAAAAAAACGAAGGTATTAAAGTATTGTGCTGACATTTGGTCATAATGACAGAGTTTTCTAGGTCCTCGACAGAAAACGGTTTAGGAAGGGATAATGCGCAGCAGACACTTTTCTGCGGGCTGCAATTTTTAAAGAAAATTTCACGCACAGCGCTTCTCAATTGCGGAATACAGTTCCGAGGCAGCTAACGTCTCTCCACTGTCATAAAGCTGAACACAGGCTTCGCTTTATATTTCGTTCAGCACAAGCGAGTCGCTGGCTTTTCTGCGTCCCTTCTGGCCACACACTTCACTACAAAGCTTCAGTGGCAGCTGCAGTGACATTCGTACATAAAGGAGCCGTTTTGTGCTTCCAGCAGTCTGTCCACTGCTTGTGTCGGACGTGCGATATACTACAACAACAAAATTGTACTGGGTAGATATCTAGCGAACATTTAACGAAACGGGAAGCCTGTGTCGTTGAAAGGCAGGGAAAAATTCTTCCGAAAGTTGTAATCCTCTAAACTACATTCTGTGGATATAATGGCAGCCTTCAAGCTTCGCTTGTCTGAACTGATGCGATGTATTTGATGGGATTCCAACGTATAAAATGTGCAATACATACTGCAAGTGGAAAGAAATACAAATGCTCAGCAGAATTTCACTATATTCAAAGACTTGAAGTAACCTCAGCTTATTCGGTACTTTCGTTAGTAAAATGTGGACCATGGAGTGGATCAAGTTCCGGAGGTGTTCAGATCCCAGACCACTTCTGGCCACAATAAATAATACGAATGGTAATAGTAAAAGGAAACATAGTTTTTGAGCATATATTCAAAGCCATCACATTTATAGTACATGTATCACTTACTACCCACAAAGACTGGCAGTGAGGTATGAACAACGTACCTATTAAAGGGGGGCGAGGATATGGGTAAAAGAGGAATGTAGCTCACGACGAGCGAAATAGCAAAATTTTTTTAGATTGGAAGCACTTAGTCACTTACAACTAACTTCCCACACAGCTGCAAGCCCTCAGACTTTTCCTCTCTAACAACCCTCTCAAAGTGGTGAAAGGAGAAAAAGATTGTATCTTACTACATTTTCTAAATTTATGCAGTAAGACAGTCGCATGAAGCGTGACGCTGTAATTTATTGTTCATTCGCTACTAGCTGTATTCAAAACCCACTTTTCAAACGGTATTCACAAGTAACGATGAATGCATCAGCAAAATTGTGTATTTGTTTGACTCTCACATCATAAGATGTGATGTTGTGAACAATGAGATATGTGAAGAACCACCGCATTATGCAAGACGTTTAAATTTCTGATTTTTCTACTACTAAATCCATTCGCTACATATTTCACGGACACTATCCACATACTCCAATGAAAATTAAATCATTCTACGACATGTAGTTCAGGAGATCTACATGATAAGCATTGAGATGCATGGAAAATGCCGCTTCGTGCACGACGTTTTAATTTTTTACATCTTTTCTACATAGTCTGTTCGTAGCACATATGGCAGACAGTATCCTAATATATCACTGAGTGTATCGTCCAAGTTAAATATATTATTGGGTAAATTATTCAGGAGAATGACGTCACAGAAATTGACATCCTTGAAATGAAAAGTGTAGGACGAAGTTCGCTACAGGTACAGGTGAGTACGTGCAGAAATAGGTTTGAAATATGTTAAATATATATGTCATGTTGGTACTCCGGCAAAGCCACAGGTGAAAAATTCCTGCTAAGCCCATGGATAGCTTTCAGATAAACTCGGTATAAATATTATTATCTGGAAAGAAGTACATTTGTTTAAGAACCAGTAAAAGTGTACCAGGGTGGGGTTATAATGCGGATAAAGAAGGCAATAAGCGCAGAGAGTGGAAGGAGGCCGTGGACACAGTGAGGGAAAGTATGGAGTGAACTGGGAGCAACAACAAGAGGAGATGAACAGAGAGAAGATGAACTGAGAGGAGGAAATGGACAGTGTGTGCGTGGAGAACGAGATGAAGATAGTGGAGGAGATACAGGGACTGGAGCCGGTGGACTCAGATGGAGGAGGGACGATGAAACGGACAGAGAGGAAGGAGCAGATTGACGAAGAGGGCAGGAACAGCTGGACAGTGAGAGGAGCATCAGAGAGACAGAGAGACGTGCAGTGGAAGATGGACACACACACACACACACACACACACACACACACACACACACACACACACACACACACACACAGAGAGAGAGAGAGAGAGAGAGAGAGAGAGAGAGAGAGAGAGAGAGAAGGAGATAGTGTTGTGGAGGAAGACATATAGATGTCGAGGTGAACTACAGGGACGAAGGGAAGTATAGGATATGGAGAAAGAGAAGGATAATAAAGAGATTTACCTCAAACGGAATATGTACATACTGGGACAATGCTGGGAACTCCGCTAGTTGTACTACAATTACTTCCTTTCATGTGGCCTGATCACCAAGAAGCACACCATTAATCAATCACTGCAAAAATATCGTAACTCTTCCTAGTATCACAACGAAAGTTGGTAAGTTGACTTCTTAATGAAAGAGTTCCTTCCGTACTGTGTGACAGTATCCAGGTATCCCATGAAAGAAAAGGAAAGATCTTGGAGTAATGAGGGATAGATATTAAAAGTGGAAAGATTAAGCTCTTTAAATAAATAAAGTATTACTGCATTCAAGAAATCTCTTGCTGTCTATAACTAATTTAACACACATTTTTAAAGACTAGGAGTAGCTTACAGGCGTTGAGCAAAGCATAATAAACTTAAATGTGTCGATATGTTCAGCAAAGAACTAAACTTGTGAGCATTCTAGAAACAAATGCGACAATAGACTGCATTAAAAACACTTTCCGAGGCATAGTCATAAAATCTGAATTAATGTCTATAAATGGGGCGATGGAAAATTAGGCTATCGTTCTGTGCACTGATACGATATCCATTGTGTTTAGCGCAACTGGACACTCCCCTACCTCCTCACTACGCCATCTGAACATGAGGAAAGGGAAGAGGGCGAACTGAGAACGTGCTGCACCTAAATGTCAATGCAGTGGCTCAGTATAACACATGGTTTTATGTTTCACATTTCCCAGTAACAAAGATAGCAAACAATGCAAATTTTCAGAATAATTTACCTTTGTCATGCTGAAAATGTAAGTCTAATCTGGTAGGAACTGTCGGCATAAAGACAGACGAAGATAATATCACAGATTTTCGCACTGAGGCTTCCATACAATAGTGATTATTTAGATTCACAAATGAAAAAACCACGTGATGGATATGTGCTATGAGCTGAGGAATGAAACGCAGGCGTCCTGGATAGCTTTGCAATTCTTTCAAGATTACAACAAATTCTTCAAACCTCGCAATTTCTGTACCAACCATAAGCTTAGAGAACTTATATCTATTTGTTAGAAATTGTCTTATCTACAATGACATTTTCCTTTTAAATGCATCCTCATTAAGTCAGAAATGAATTGTTTCTCACCTTGTAATGTCTTACTATAGGCAATGGGCTTAAAATGCAAAGTCTTCAATCCATTCCCGATGTTATATTTCTTGTTCCTGCACTCAATTTTCCCTTCATACATTCAACAACAGTGGGATTTAAATCGAAAATTCGTCCAGGTACTTAACCAAACTCCTTCTCTCTAAAATATAATTCTCTGTACTCATTGCTCATTTGCATCAAAAACCTTTACAACTGACAGTGCAATATTGTTTGTATCTTAGGAAATTTTACTATTCATACTACCAACTTCTTCACATGCCCAGTACCTGCAAATTTATAACAAATACATTTCTCTCTTTGTCAACTACATCCTTAAATTATTTATGTTTAATATTGTAACATCATTTCGAAGTAAACTTGCAGTACACAGCAACCCATAATAGATACTAAAAATTCATATCCCTATCTTCTGTCATTTCCGTTCACTTTTAAAGTCTTGTTTTAACTGATCACTGGACTGCCACTCGTTTTTGGAAATAGCAACTTGACCTCTGAACTTCCTTCACACCACAAACAAATTTAGAAAGTGAAACAGTGCTGACACCATGATTGTGGTGAAATGAAGAGAGCTGTGCTGATTGAAAAATTCCACAGTTCAATAATACATGAAATTATAGTGGAAAGAGCACTACCACTACCCAATCTTTTAGGCAGCCCCACTTTCTATCATCAATTAAATAAATTTCAAATCAGTTTCAAGCACAACACTATTATTTTGACAAAAATTAAAAAATGGAATTCTCCAAAGAAAAACGAAAAATATCATACAATCGTGTATTAACAGAATATTAAAATACTCGTAAATCCAATAATCAGAAAGTTACAGACTGTAACTAAATTCGAAATTGAAAGACAAATAGACAATGTAACATATAGAGTGAAATAAATAAACCTGCACATTTAAAGAAACTAATATTTGAGACTGTATTTTAAATAAATATAAAAATATCTTTGCTTTTCATTTTTTGAATAACTTTTTCTGGTAACTTGAATACCTAAAAAATATATGAAAGAATTACAATCTAGGGCAGGACAATTAAAAATTAAGGGATACTCTGTATTTAGACTTAATATCTTTAAATTTTGTTGGATAAACAATTGCAACATTTTTTACATTTTTTGTTTATATCACTTGGCTTAATTTTTATTGTAGAATCATTTACCTTACTATATTTGTCAATTAATATAGAACTTAAATAAAGCATTTCTAGTAAGTTGTTTTTTCAGCTCTTTCTCTAACTGTTCTAACAAATATTTCAACAACAGGTGCTTTTCATTCAGTAAATGTTGAATACTATTAAATATTTTATTTCTTCATGAATTTTGAAAATCTTTGCCTTAAAACATACTGTAAAGTTCCAAAAATTGGTACTGGACTTTTTTAATTGGGATAACTGTACAAAATTTTGAATGTTATTAATATTTAGGTCTGTGCCCTGAATGCATTTCTGAAGTTAGTTTTAATTTACCATAATCCATATCTTCTATATATGGTTCCCTATGAATTGTCTATAAAAAAGAAATTACTTGTGATTGATCAAATTTGCTTACGTAATTCATTAATAATCTCATCATGAATAATATCATCTAAAAATTTTCGAACCATTTTTATTTTTAGTTTCACAATTTGTGGAAATCAATCCAATTCTTTGTCTACCAATTGTTCAGCGTGTTGTATTTGAATGATTCATAGCAGTAGATCATTTTCATTTACAACAGCAATTATGTTGAAATGTATTGTGATTAACTTTAATCATTGCTATGAAATTAAATTTCACCAAATAACAATTTCATATCTACTAGAACAGTTTTAACTTTACCTTTTAGTATTACAATTACAAAAGTTGATTTATAAAATGTTCACTAAATAATATGGTTATTAAATGAAAGCAATTTGATAAAGTTTATCAAATACATTTAACCAAATGTCAAACTTAATGAGTGAAACACAATTTTATCTTAAATACTACAGTTTTTAAGAGTAAACACATGCTCATAGTTTTCTATTTTTTGTTCATTTCACTTATAAAAGAAAATTGAAATATTTGTTTGTCATTTAGCACATTTTGCCTTCTATTAAATTAATATGGACCATAATTATGTATAGAATGGTTATAAGTTATATTCAAAAGTCCTCTTCTATAATTGAATTCCTTCCAATAAAATTTGTTAAAAAAGTTTTAGTTCTTTTTCTCAACATTGTTAATGTGATCACAATTAAGACAAACTACTCACTGTTACTACACTTCTTTTTTCAAGTAATGGTGTTCTTAGTTATTTGGAAGGTGTTAACTAATTCATTCTGAAATAGTTAAAGAAAATTTTATATTTTTCATTCTATCTCATTTTTTCCAATCCATATTTGTTATTTTTGCCAGTTTTATATTCAGTTTCTCTTAAATTATATTAATAAATTATTGAATTATTTCTGATTATGTCTCTAATTCATATGGCAATTTCCATTTTAGATCTAGCTCAGTTTTTATTTATTTAAATATGTGTTCATTAAATTAGTCTACATCTTTAATCTCCTAGGTCAGGTATATTTTTCGCAATCATTATCTAATGAATTTATTCATTCACTACCCCTAGCTAACATTTCTTCTTGTTCAGTTCCTGGACCACTATAATAATTACCAGGAATTGTGTTATTCCTAAATTATGATTACATTAAGTATTATTCTCAGCTAATTCTTCTCCATAAACCACTGCTGCACCATCAAATAATTCATGGATATCATTTACAAGAAGACATCCATTCTGTTTTTTGTAAATGTTTCAATTAAAACATGACAATTTTTTTCATTTAACTTGAATCAGAATCTAAATGTACTGGTAATTTTTTGAAAAAATAACAATAGACAAAATTATAGTGGTGCCAAATACTATTTTTATTACATTTACATAACATTATTTGGATTAATATCCAAATGTTGTAAATCTGTATTGCATACTACACTCCTGAAAATTGAAATAAGAACACCGTGAATTCATTGTCCCAGGAAGGGGAAACTTTATTGACACATTCCTGGGTCAGATACATCACATGATCACACTGACAGAACCACAGGCACATAGACACAGGCAACTGAGCATGCACAATGTCAGCACTAGTACAGTGTATATCCACCTTTCGCAGCAATGCAGACTGCTATTCTCCCATGGAGACGATCATAGAGATGCTGGATGTAGTTCTGTGGAATGGCTTGCCATGCCATTTCCACCTGGCGCCTCAGTTGGACCAGCGTTCGTGCTGGAAATGCAGACCGCGTGAGACGACGCTGCATCCAGTCCCAAACATGCTCAATGGGGGACACATCCGGAGATCTTGCTGGCCAGGGTAGTTGACTTACACCTTCTAGAGCACGTTGGGTGGCACGGGAAACATGCGGAAGTGCATTGTCCTGTTGGAACAGCAAGTTCCCTTGTCGGTCTAGGAATGGTAGAACGATTGGTTTGATGACGGTTTGGATGCACCGTGCACTATTTAGTGTCCCCTCGACGATCACCAGAGGTGTACGGCCAGTGTAGGAGATCGCTCCCCACACCATGATGCCGGGTGTTGGCCCTGTGTGCCTCGGTCGTATGCAGTCCTGATTGTGGCGCTCACCTGCACGGCGCCAAACACGCATACGACCATCATTGGCACCAAGGCAGAAGCGACTCTCATCGCTGAAGACGACATGTCTCCCTTCATCCCTCCATTCACGCCTGTCGCGACACCACTGGAGGCGGGCTGCACGATGTTGGGGCGTGAGCGGAAGACGGCCTAACGGTGTGCGGGACAGTAGCCCAGCTTCATGGAGACGGTAGCGAATGGTCCTCGCCCATACCCCAGGAGCTAAAGTGTCCCTAATTTGCTGGGAAGTGGCGGTGCTGTCCCCCTACGACACTGCGTAGGATCCTACGGTCTTGGCGTGCATCCGTGCATCACTGCGGTCCGGTCCCAGGTCGACGGGCACATGCACCTTCCGACGACCACTGGCGACAACATCGATGTACTGTGGAGATCTCACGCCCCACGTGTTGAGCAATTCGGCGGTACGTCCACCCGGCCTCCCGCATGCCCACTATACGCCCTTGCTCAAAGTCCGTCAACTGCACATACGGTTCACGTCCACGCTGTCGCGGCATTCTACCAGTGTTAAAGACTGCGATGGAGCTCCGTATGCCACGGCAAACTGGCTGACACTGACGGCGGTGGTGCACAAATGCTGCGCAGCTAGCGCCATTCGACGGCCAACACCGCGGTTCCTGGTGTGTCCGCTGTGCCGTGTGTGTGATCATTGCTTGTACAGTCCTCTCGCAGTGTCCGGAGCAAGTATGGTGGGTCTGACACATCGGAGTCAATGTGTTCTTTTTTCCATTTCCAGGAGTGTATATGATAAAAATTTTATATTATCAGCATCAATTTTTCTACTTAGATCACCAATGGTAATCGGCATTTTAGGTGGAAGATTTATTAATCCATTTATTTCTTCATATGTTTTACCATCAATTGTTAACATATAATTTCTAATTTAACTAGGAATTTACCAAAATATTCGAAAGTACTGGCAGGTCTTAGTCCGAAAAGTGTATCTGCACTATGGCTGGAATATCTAAAAGCCTTTCACTTGCAATTTTGTTTAGTATTTGGTGCTTCTTCTTCCTCTTATAACTCTTTTCAGTCTTTAACCTATTCTTGTGATTTATTAATAAATTCTTTATTTGTGATGCACTTGACATATAATCTCTGTCATATGGTAAGACTGTGTGTTGCTGTTGATAAGGAGTAACTAGTTTTTCAACCTCCCTGTTTTCTTCATGTTTATTTAATAACTTAACAGCACCATTTTTTATTACAGCAATAACAGGTTTACCTTAATTCTTTTTTTATATTGTGTTATACTTTGATTTTTTCTATTGTTTAAATTCTTATCTTAATTGTAAAATTTTATTTTCTGTTCCTCAAGGTTTAACTACTTTCGTTTACTATACTTTAAACATTTAATAAAAGATATTCGTGTTCTTTCTAAGATTTTCTTTTTATGAGTTACATTGTTCACAAACAGATTCATCCTTATTTGTTCATTTTTTGTTACAAATACTGTCTAACGATAGTGCTTCCTAAGAAAAACATCTTTCACTGATGATGTTAAAAAGTTATTGTTAGTCTTATCTTTTTATTAGGTTGTCTGGCCTTATCTATTGCTGTAAATCAAAACTAATATTTTTCCAACATTCAGAACATATTTTTTAAACTCAAATCTTTTTAAGTAACACCATCAAATTAAAGATTAAGTACACATATACACAATATATATGACAATATGACGGAAATTAGATTCTAAGTGCAACAATAGAAATATAATTTTTAAAAGAAGAGGTTGAAGAAACAGAAATTATAAGAGGGGATGTATATACATATCTCGTATGTTGGTGGCGATATATAATATTTAAAGTTACTCTCAGCTGTCCAAACAAAAGTTTAATCATTCAGATTATACTCTAAATAGTGGATCTGGTAATTTTGAGTAAGTCAGCACTAAATAAAAAGAATGTATTCCTTTTTGACAAATTCAGTAAAGTATTTTGTAAATGTATTTCGATTTGCAAGGTAAGTACCATCAAATAAATCTTATATACTTTCACATTCATCTAATACAGAAATTTCATCTTTATTGAATAATTAAAGTAATAATTTTTTTACTATGCTGGTATTCAGTTTATTCAAAACACTTTATATATTCTAATTATTTTGCTCGATCTAATAAAAATCATTAGTTATATTCCCACTTAATGATCCAGAACGTGAAACACAATACCCAAAAATTAATGTCACTTATTCATTTAAAAATGGAAGTATTATACCCAAAAAAACAAAATTTGATAGGTGTTTACCATCGTCACTTTTAGTTTCTTTTCTAGCAATCTTATTATTGTTCCCAATCGAGTTTGTGACTAATTTAATTTTTCTTAATATAAAATGAGACACGTTTATGAAAAAAAGAAATTTATTGATTCTTAAAATTGCTTTCTTATTAGATAATTAATAAAGTTTCCATTAGTTGTCACTTTTAAACATTTTGCAACTTATAAGATTACTTCAAAGAAAATAAACTATAATATGATGGAGAATTTATAATAATTTCTATTGGTCAACATAGTCTTAAATTTATAGAAACATTTACTCACACAAATAGACGAAATATTGGCTATTTAGAAGATAAATGTTTTATAATTTTACGATCACTGTCGAATTTGATACATATGTGAAGAGAGTTACTGGAAACTAGCACGCAATACTGATAGAATTAATGATGTTCAACAAATACTGCTCCTAATAGCAAACCAAAATTATACCTTTTGAACCAATGAATAGAAACCTTAATTTATCTGAAGGTACGTTTTTAGACGAAAATAATTATTTGTATATAGAAAGAAATATTATTGTTTCTTTACACCCAATGTAGAATATCGTTTTCCTTCAACTGATGAACCAAATGTCGATAATTTCTTCCAATTTATGATAAACTAAATATTTGAAAAGTGATATTACACAAGAAATTAATAATTTATGAGTTTCCAATGCTGCTCATGTAATAGGTAATTTAGTGTTGATTTGATTACATAAAATAATTGCAGTGTTATTGAGTTTCTTCTATCTTGAGATGCTTTCACTCAATGTAGATGGAAACATTCGTTAAGATGGTGGAAAACCTAGACAATTCTAATTTGATCAAAGACATTGCTGAGCTTCACTAAAATACATTTGTATTATTTTACTTGTTAAAAATGTTTAAATAATACGTATGATAGGAAATGTTTAAAAAAACAGTAGTATATATTCAATTATTTTTCCATTTATTTAAAATAAAACAATATTAATAATTTTAAATATTTTGAAACGTAATGCTACATGACATAGGAGTAAAAACCAATAACCAAAGAAATCATGTTCTGGAATTCACAACATGATTTGTAGAATACGACATTAAATTTTTTTTTAAAAAAAGAAAAGTCGTTTTTAGGAATCGAATAAATTTAATGGTTTTGAATCTAAAAATTTTTTCTTATGTATTAATGGTATTTAACATTGTTTTCGCCATTTTAAGTAAATCTGAATATATTTAAAATAATACGAATTCCTTCACAAGGGAAATACCAATGTGAAGTAGCATTAATTTTTTTTAATGAGAACTTTCAAATTAAATTATTATTTATTATATATTAATGCTTATGATGCTAAAAACAGTTGCCTGGAACTTTAATTTGCCTAGAAGAATATGTGTTTTAATTTCTTGAAAAACGTTTTACTGAAATATAATGGAATTAATTGTATTACACATATCTTGACTTATATTTCCCTAAATTACTTGACGCATTTGTGTCTCATCACTTTCTCAAAGTTACATCACCATAAATCATCTTAATATGATTTATGAATTAGAAATTATGAACAGGCACTACAAGGTAAGTAAATACGTTTTAAATATATTTATCATTAAACATTTAAAAAGCAACAGATAATCAAAATCCTATACTTTTCTGAGCTACTGACTGCAGCAATTAAATTTTTCAAGGTAAACGTTGTAGAAAAATTACTTTTTTTCAAAAACCATTTAGACTTTTGTAACAAACTACATTATTGGAAAAAATATTAACTCAGTTGAGTATTATTGGTAATTAAATGCAATGGAGCAAAAAATTATGAAAGCAGTTAATGTAAATCGAAAATTGTGTAAGGGCTTGAAACCAAATTTATATTTATCTTGTGAATACAAAATAGAATCAAATAGATAAGTTAGAAAATGTGCATCAAACCTGAAATTGAAGGATTGCTCCAGAAAAAGATAAAATTCAAAAGTTTACATTTGGGAAAAAAGAAATTGTAACATAATCTTTCGGTTTTATTAGGAAATTAAGCAGAATCAATCTAACAAAGTAAGCAATTCATAGTTTTGTTCTTTTATGTCTCATTTTATTTTTAACTACCAGAAAAATTAAAACAAATGATGCAACTATTAATGTTTAGAATAATAATCAGTAATATTCTCCTTTCACTACAAAACCTACAGCAGACCATACAAGTACAAATCAACTGAGAGCTATGGAATATAAAATTGAGAACTCGATATTGACCAAAAATTAAAGATTTTAAATAACTAGCAAAGATTCATGTTATATCGAAAAGTAAGACGATACTTAACATATTTATTAATGTATATATCATTATGATAGAAAATAACAGTATGTCCTTCATATCCAACAAAATTTTTAAAAATGAGATAGAAAAGGTTAATTTCTTTTATAGAAGAAAATAGTTTACACTACCATAGGATAAAGGATTTATCTAGTCTTACATTACATCAAATCCCAAAACTAAGTTTCCAAATTTATTTCTGATTTTTTTTTATTATTCTGTATCAATAAAGGGCTGTTAGATGACCACACAAACAACTGCTTAATTAATAAGCCAGTATATGTGGAACTACCACATGGAGGATACACAAAGTTTAAATCATTGTAACTATTCTCAAAATGTTCATTTTGCTAGTTTTGATGTTTGTTATTAAAGTGGAGCAGTTTGCTACCAAATCCAAAAATGTTGAATACATTAAAATTAATTCAAAATCAAATAGTATTAACAGGGAATGATTTTCATTATCGTTTCTACAAGCTAGTATTAAATAATAGATACTAACTAAGCATAAAAAATAAATATAATAAAATTAAATGAAGTGTGTTATACAATGAGTTCTGAAAAAGGGTTTTCCAATGACTAAATTTAAATTGAAGCATCTGGCTAATTTATGCTGAAATTTAAGGAATCAAACAACTTACATATGAAAATCTCAACAAAATAAACCTAAAATTTGTTCTTCATGTAAAACATACAAAAAATTACAAAAGCCCAACTTCATGATCACTCCAATTGAAAATATATTAATCCATTGTATAATAATTGATATCTATCACTAAAGAATCCTACTAAGCACCAATTTATTTGCATAATTTATCAGGATGCATTTTCCATTTGTTTGTGAAAGAACTGGGTACAATGAAAATGAACTAAATTGAATATAAAATAAAATAAATAAGTTCATCAGTTTTAGTAAGGAAATGAGAAACCGAAAATATCATTTATGGTAGATTTAGTTTTATGTCGTTTAGCCATGATGTATTCTACTTACATTAACAATGGGTCACATGTGAAGTATTAAAAAAAATCTTCCCTTTTACAGTGAACAAATAGTTTGCTAAGTAAGATGATGATTATATGGATGATTGGGAAATTATTGGACTGGAGAACGTGCTGCAAAAAAGTTTTTGTTTTGTAATTTAAATGAGTGTGGTATTAGTAAGGAAGGTTATACTTTTTTAAATTAGCTTTTGAATTATTTATTATAAAAAATTGGCAAATATCATGATTTTTAACTGAAAAGCGATATTTTATTATTAGCTGATGGTTTTGAAAATTACAGAAAAACGTGTATACAACTTGTGTCTCCCAATTGGCCATAGGTTGTGTTCCAAAAATGAACAGCTTTCAGCAGGACCTTACTTTCATTTTGCAGCACAATGCTCAACCACATACAGAGCAAGCTATTATTGATTTGTTTTACTGATGGGGCTTTTAAGTGTTATACCAGGTATTGCACTCCCCTCACTTAAGCCCTTGTGTGTCCAACTCGATTACTTAACTGAAGGAAACATTTCACTGCAATTCATCTGGCAATAGACAGTGCAACTAGAAATGACAACGCTACTGGAACTGCTAAGTGTTTCATATGACTTCCACATTTCTGGCACCAGATTATACACAATTCTGCTTCCTACTCTGAAGGTCAGCAAAACTTTGAAACACAAATCTATCTTGTATGAGGTGTAAATAAATAGTTGCATCTATTAAAGCTGCAACTCTCATATGTTTGTAATGTTGTTGCTATGATGGAAAAGGTCTAGGAGGCGGTATAGTAAATCCCAATGTTGCAAAACGAATGTTGAGGCAAAACATCAAGGTGAAAAATTATGATTGGACTCAGTTTCATATTATCTAATAATTTATATGTTTGTGCTATGGTGAATTCGAATGGGATACACTAAGAAATTCCGTTTCGAAATTTGTAAGTGACTGTTGAGACACTTACAAAATTGGTTGCAATATTTTTTTAGTTAGATTTAGAATATTGAAAAGATTTACATGATTTACATAAATATTTCCCATTAGCAGTTAAAAAGAAAGTTGTGTGCATAACTAATGAAAAATGACTATCTACTTAAATAATAAATATAATTATGTTGTTTATCTTAAACAGTATGCACCTCAAGTAATAAAAATTAAATAACTTAAAAAGTTTTAAAATTTAAACTACCTGGTTATTAAATGAAGTATATATTAAAACATGAGAATGACTGCAAAAAACGATTTTGGAAAAGGTTTCTATAAATTGGCTAACAATGCTGTATTTGTAAAAGTGATGGAAAGAACAGGAACAGAGTAGATACAAAACTGGTACCAGATAGTGAAAAATTAATAAATAAATATTTAAACCATATTTTAAAAATAGAGCAGTAATTAATAAAAATTCCATTGCTGTCTATAGAAATAAAACTAGAATTTTTGTTTATAAACGTTTTTCTATTGGAATGGCTAAACTTGATTTATTGAAAGAAATTGTGTGTGATCTTCACTATAGTATTATCAAACTTAAATATAAAGAAAATACTGAAATTGGTTATCAATAAACTCATAGTTATATTCCTAATAAGAAAACTGAATATTTGGATTAAGATATTCAATTAATTATTGATTATTTTGAAACAAATAAAATCCAGGAAATAAAATGGATCTTTTAACCCAAAGTTATAAAGACATACTAGGAAAAAAACAAGAAAGGGAATGTGTTTCTTAATAATAAAATATGTGTACTAGATTTCATAATTTGTTTATTTACAAACAAAGAGGAATACAGATCTATAGATGCAGAACTATTCATCTAATATCAAACTTCCTATATTCATATTATAAATGATGTTATAAAAATAAAATACATACATTACGCAATGTAATTTGTAAATAGATTACCATCTGTAAATTTATATAAAATTCACATCAAATATGTCAGGATTTAAACCAGAACAATCATAATCATCTTTGAAACTCACAAATTTAGAAAAACATAATTGTCAGTGTAAAATGTACATGTAGTAAGTAATATTTTCATAGGTTCATCGAATAGCACACATGATTTTTCTTTTAAAATATATTTTATGTTATCATTTTCTAGCATATCAAAGATATTAAAGAGATCCATTTTTATAGAGTCTATCTTTCAGTTTTATTAAATTTTAGAGTATATTTTTACATTTATTTGAATAATATTTTGTTGTTGATAGTTATAAAAATAATTTAAATCTGTAAGGTCTTGACAACTTATACATTTATCTCATTTTGAGTCATTACAGCATTTCTATAATTTTTTAATTTTCGGATGGTAAAAATATTTTTCAATGTTCTTCACTTGAAATTCGTCTTCAATGTTATAATAGTTTTTAGAAAAAGTTTTCACATATCCCAAGAATTTGACATCTGTTATATCTTTTCATGATATTAATTTAAACAAGGACTTCACATTTTTGTAGGTTTCTGTGAAGCAAAGTTATCAGATTCTTTCTTGATGTTACAATTTCTACTACTATCAGATTTCACAGCACCCATTTATAAAGAAAACAAATTACATGAAAAAATGAAAACATGTCTAATTTTAAATTATTGTCTCTAAAAATTTTATTTGGTTCATGTGCATTGTTCTTAACCCAGTTGAAAATTTTTGATTAGCTTATTTTTATACATTTTCTGTTCAGTAAAAGTTTGAAATGAGTCATTTAATTTAATTTATATTCAGTTAAAATATATATTTTTATTGCCATTTTATTCATTTTTTCTGTAATATTCCCTTTTTTATTTAATTTTTGTTGAAATATAACTGGTGTACATCAAACAGTTTTGGAATTTAGTTGATTTCAGATAGAAAATGGGACCACACACATACTGTGTGCCGACTGTCCCACTTCCTATCTACTAATGAAATCTTGTACTTTGCTGTGCACTTACAATGGTGATTGACAAAGTTAAAAACAAAGCTAGCCTCATCCAACATGTCTAGCTCAAATTAATTTTGGCAGCCCTTTGTTGTCTAGACTAATATAAAAATACCACCATAATATATTCACAATGTTGGTGCTTTGCCTGACATTCACCCTCCATTTTCTCAGTAATGGATGACTCATCAGAGACCTTCGCTGAAGAAGTGTGCATTTTGTGTGTTACAGAAGCATTCCAGACCTGAAATCACCTTAAGGTTTGTAGTATTGTCCAGAAGGTACAGTGCAAAACCAAAGTCGACAATGTGAATCAGTACTACAAAGATCCACAAAATCCATTGGTTGGCACTATAGAAGACCTTGTCCCCTCTCAGTGTAGCAGTGCACTCATAATGAGGTCAACATAGTGTCTAACTAGCGAGAGCTCTGTCACAGTTTGAGACTTCCTCTACAGCAGTCAACGTTATAGTCTAGAACCAATGAGTAGTTAGAGTTTCAGATTAACTTTTAGTGTTGCTCATGTTGAACATTGTACCTCAAGAGAACCAATTTATTCAGTACTCCTGTCACAAAGAAGTGCATCAATGTTAAGCTAGTCTTTCATTAATTAACATGTGAAACTGAAGAAACATTTCATGTGCTCTAGTTTAATGAGCCTTCTCCGTGAACAATGAAAGATCCCACACTTATGACTAAACAAAAGTAGTTCAATCTACAAACAAGACTTTAAATCTGTGAATGTCTTTTTCACAATGGTTTTTGTATTGTGAGGAAGAGAAAGAGGTCATTTTGTGCCACATCAAGAGAAATAGGGGTTTGAAAGTAAATTTGGTAGCAGCATATGTGCCTCAGTCCTGTGCACAATAATCTGAAGCATCTTTGTGGGCAAAAAAATCATCTCCAAAGTAGTTTGCTGCCAGTGAAATTTCGTCGTCACAGACTTTAATGTGATTGTCAATATATTCTTGCAGTGCGCCTCCATTATGGTGACAGATTGCACTTAATGAGCACAACATTACCACCATGCCAAAGCAAGTGCTGATTATGGTCATGTGATTCAGGATTAGGGATGTGGAAATCGGTCATTGCATCTTGTAGATGAGAGAATTAGGAATTAAATGGCTATTAAATAAACAAGAAACGCAATGAAGTAGGTATATCTCGTTAGAGAAAACATTTAAGAAGCAATGATACAATTATTGTAGTAAAACATAGGCACATATAATAAAACAGTCTGGTGTAAGGTTCTAATTTTCTCCTAAATCAAACAATTGAATGCTGAGGTTGCACCATGAGTGTTGTGATATTAGTAGAAAAGAAAGGCACTACCACAGAAGGGAAAGAGTGAAGCTTTGGTTGGAGTTGAAAACCAGTTTCTCTTTAAAGGTGATTAAATGTCCCTATGCATCGTCTTGCAATTGCGGCTCAATTTCAACGTTGTAAATTGTAGATGGATGCTGAAGTTGCTGCAGAATCAGTCATTGGGGGCATAGTGATGACTTTAGTCAATGGTTAAGTCCAAATCTGACCTAACTCTCTAGGTATCTGCTCTGCTAGCATTGCAAACCAGGCCCCTACATCTGACGCATGTGGCTGTTCCTGGAGAAAAAACAACTTTTTACTTTATGTACACTATACTGCTTTCTTATACTTCACTAGAAACAGCGATTCTTCTCATTTCAGTTCCAGGTTGTGAAATATGGTGACAGCTGGGGCTTTGCGCCGCAAGTGAAAGTATCTGTGTTCGCCTTCAATGCTTCTGCCTCACAACTGTAGCACTACAAAAGACTGTGTGGTGGACTGTGAGCCGTTCACCCGCACGAACTGTGGGCACCCTTATATGAGCCACTCAGACTGTAGTGACCTACATCATTCCCTGGCACTGTTGCCTTCTTTCAAACTGCCTTCAACTTTTCTCATTTATATAAGACATGCAAATTAGAATATAGGTAGATTACATTATTCAGCTAACGAAAGTTACTAGTAGGTTATATATCACATTTCTCGCTGGCGATAACTTTTTCCAATAAAATGAGTCTTTAAATTATAATTTGGCATATGTTACAGGATGCTTCCAAAAGAAAATGTCGTGTAACATAGTCCAAAAAACATACATCACCAGCCTGGGCTTTTTGTGGTGGCAGATCCAGATCTTTCGACTGTCGTTTTCCTTCTTTATCTCGCGGTCACAATGATATACCCAACACTCGTGCGCTACAATTAGAGCCTTAAAGACGTCATATGCAATAAATAGATACAGCTGCTACCTCCATATGAGGTTCCCTAATGGCTATGATTAGGGACGGACCAGAGGATGCGCAAATTTCTTATGAGCAAAATAATGTACCGCATTTTGAAAATGAAACATAAATGGTTTCCACATTTGCCTCGAATGGCACAAGCCAACCTTCAAGAATTTGGTGCCAACCTTCTCAAAAGGAGGTTGACTGCCAATTCGTTCTTCGTTCTGCAGATTTTCCTGATCACAATGGAAGTGTCTGTGGTACGTAACTGCTGCATCATACATTGTACAGTTACAGTAATGAGAACATCTGTTGAAAGCTTGAATAACACCATCTGCAGCGCAGGCCATTGCGGGAAATGGAGTAAGAGAGTGAATGAGGTTCTGGAAAGTAGCAAAAGGGATGTGGAGTCTTGCTGGCTGCAGTGCCCTGGCCAGATGCTCTAGTTTTGTCGTCTGAGGATCTACGACGCAAACAATCCCTTCGAGAGTACCACAAATTCTTTATTGGGTTTAAATGTGCGCAGTTTATTGGCCGGTGCACTTTGAAATCGTATTTAGCATGGACCTGTTGGTAGATGCCATCGTACTGTGGAGAAACAAAGTGTATGGTGAGCGTGGACATGGCCCCAAGGATGGATAAATATTTGTGATGATCCGTTGTGGCTTCCAGAATGACGAAATCACTCCGGGAATACCGCGTAATCGTTACATCTTTCGGACTCGACCCTTTTGGCGCTTGTAGCAGGATGTTCACACCAACAGCAGTCTATCTGATGCAACATAAAAGGTGATTCACATAAAAAGATGACCTTCCGGCACTCACTGGATGTCCATCTCGGAAATTTACGTGCAAATTTCAGCCTTCGTTCTTGTTCATCTGTCAGCATGAGTGCATTAACCACCGCCTGTGCGGAGTCCACACACGCATTTGCTGAACATCAATTTTGGAAACAGTGATGGTAGCCCCTCGGCTAATCATGGCGATTAGTTGCTCAACAGTTTCACATTTATTCGTCTGTGCACATCTCAGCCGTTGTTCACACCTATCATCAATGGTCTGTGGTGCACCACAGTTGATTCGGCGCTGAATTTGGTTAGCCGCATTTTATCACGCATTGCATTCTCTGGACACAGTGGTAAACGACGAGTTTGCAAACGTAGCCGTTTCTGCAGTGCTTCCACAGTAAGCCCAAAAGCGTGTTGGACGTCAGAGAAATCGCTCCATTTCCGCTCTGCACAACGGTTGCACTGTTTCGTGCGTACCCCTCACACGCTTTATATACCCTCCACGGTTGGAGGTGTCACCAGCCATCAGTGAGTGGTTACTGCACATTCACGTCTAATATAGGCGAAGGTCACATTAATGACGCTGTACCAAGTGTGATTGTACCATACTTAATGGTATGGCCATTTTTCTTGGCGCAACCGATGCTTTTCTTCAGTGTGACGCACTGGCAGCTGCTACAGGATATGTGCTGCACTGGCAGATTTTGGAGAGGTGCAGTGAGTGACTGGGAGCGGCTGAGGAGACACCAAGGAAAGAAATTCTGCAGACAGTCATGTTGAAAACTAACAGAAAGTTGGCGGGCGCTTCGGCATCCGATGCACTCAGCATGAGCGGCACTGGCGTTGAGCAACAACCTGCTGGAGCGTGTGCTTTTTTTCTCCAGCCAGGTACACAGGTCGACGCAGAACGGGAAGAACGGCTTCAACAGAATGCAAGGAGCCTGGTCGGAGTGCTGTTTGGTCAATTTCGGTGTCCTGGTGTTCAAGCTGAGTGACAGACTTATTCGCAAGGTGCATTAAGTGATGTCAGTTGTAATTCAGTCTAGGCGGAAGTTGTGAGCGTAAAGATACCCCATGTTGTGGCCATTGAATATGGGCCGTGCTAAGTAAATGTTGTGTACCGCACGTGGGGGCGAAATAGAGTCAAAATACATTAATCTTTTAATAACTGTATCTGTACGTACCTGTATGTTTGTTCCATATGTCCTCCTAAAGCAATGGAATGGTTTCATATAAAGTTGGTACACGTGTCACTTACTGCCTGGAAAGAATCGCTGTGTTGTAAAGAATCAATTACCTATCAAACGAGTGGGGGTAAAACAGGAGTATTATCCAAGACCCATACTTTATTCATCGAGTATTTCAGAGTCACAGCACTTCATGAATTGCAAGAACTTTCTCGTTTAATCATTTTGCGGGGTTGTCAGCGAGTATAAGTTTACACGCTGTTTAAAAATGTGTAAATTTCAAAGTACACTTCTTCCTTCTGACAAGCCCCACAAAATGATGAAACAAAAAATGTTAAGCATGTACTACATCTTTGCTGTTCATATAGTAAAACTGCAGCATCATTCATGACGTTACAGTTTATTACGTCTTTCACTAACTGTACTCGTGATACATTTTGCAGACAGTATTTACATATACCTCCGAATGCCTAATTCTATATTTGTTCGACATATACTTCACGAGATATGTCATAAACACTGAGCTTCGTGAAAAACTGTCGCATAATGCATGACGTTTTACTATATTATTCTATTAGTACTAATTCCATTCGTATAATATTTCGCTAAATGTCTCCATGTATCCCGCTAAAAAGTACGTACAAAATTATAGGGTTCTACAACACACAGTTCAGGAGATATGTCACAAGCATTGAGATGGGTAAAAGAACCGTCGATTTATGCAAGCCGTTTAAATTTATTACTTTTTGACTATTAATTCTATTCGCAACGCATTTCGCAGGCAGTATCCTCATATGCTGCCGAATCTAGATACAAAACTATGTCATCATACTACAATTTGTTCAAAAGATATGACGGCATAAACATTGAGATGAATGAAAATGAAATTGCAGGGTGGAATTTGCCAGGCATATAGGTGAACTATATTACAAATATGTGAGGAATATGTTAAATACATGTAAAATGTGTTTCACATGCGATTAGATTGTCGAAGGCGTGCCCTAAGAGCTATTCCTAAACACCTGGTAGGTTTCAACCACACTTTGAACACAACGTACTTACTAGCTGGGAAGAAATACTATGAGATTAAGAAACAGTAACCTCATATTGTGGCAGGAGTGATAATGTGGAGACTGGAACTGTACAAGCAGAGAAAGGAAGGAGGAAATTGAACAAGTTCAGTGTGGAGGACATGAGCAGAGAGAAGGAGCAAAGACAAGATAAAGAGGTGAGGGAGAGGTGCAATTAGAGGGAATGAGAACAATAGAGAGGACGGGGGGTGAGAGCAGATGGACGGAGAAAAGGTAATAAGGTGGAAAGGGAAAGGGAAGAGGAGATTAAAAGAGGGAAGAGAACGAGATGGACAGAGAAAGGAAAGCTAAGGAGGTGGACACACGGAATAGAAAGAAGAGATGGGGTACGATATGGGATGATAAAATGGACTGAGGGAGTGAGGAGAGAAGATGGGCAAAGAGAGGGATTAAATACATATCAAGATTTTCCCCAATGGCTTTGCCAGAGTACCCACATGTATGGCTGGATTGAATTCACACTCAGCTAACGCCAGGTAGTGAGTTGTGTCATAAAGGAAGTCGGTTCATATTACTGCGTACAGTCTGCGTGATTCTTGAAAGGATAAACGACATTTAAAATATTGTACTAAGTATGAATTAAATCCATACACTGTGGTTTTTAACTTGATCTTTTTATTGAACGTGCAGTTCTCTTATGTGTTTTGTGAATTGTTATATTCTCTTATATAAAAGACTTGCTTCGATATGTAACTGCTGTACCGATCACTTCGGTGTATGAGAGAATAGCTGAGTGGTATATCAGTGTTATGAGATTGGTAGCAGCCAATAGTAGCCAGCCAAGCTGATAGCGATTTTACTTAATTTTTCTACTATGAGTAAGCTGAAATTTTTTGGTATAATATTCTCAAGTTCCTATTGCCATGACTTTTTAAAAGCCAAAGGTTAAGTGGGTTGGGAATGCACGACTTATTCTGGTTAAATAACGACATTTGTAAAATGTTGAGGAACCAGTGGCTGCTCCACACTCAATTCAAAGAGAACGTACCAATGACGACATGCTGATGTTGGCACAGATTCGTACATTTGTGAAAATATCCATGCGGGAAGCACACAACAAGTACCACCGTCATACTTTAGCAAAGGATCACTCAGGGAACCCGAGAAAATTCTGGTTTTCTAAACGAAATCTGAGGTTTAAAATTTCAAGATTAAAAAATCGTTCACACAAGGAATTCGTAAAAACGTCGCTTAGTTTGACCGTCGAACAGACTCCCGTATGGACGATTCAGTAATAAGCGTCCCTGGGATAGAAAAACAATTGAAATAGTCGGAAACAAATAAGTGATCAGATTCGGATGGAATCCCAATTCGGTTTTCCAAAGAGCTCTCTACAGCATTGGCTCCTCACGTGGCTTGCTTTTATCGTGAATCGCTCACTCAATATAATATCGCAAGCGACTAGAAAAGAGTGCAAGTGCCTAAAGAACATACTAAAGGCAAAAGAACGGACCCGTAAAATTACATAGAAATATTCCCAGAATCAGTTTGCTGCAGGATCCTTGAACACATTCTCAGATTGAATTTAATAAATTTTATTGGGATCGAAAATTTTATGTGAATGAATCGGAATGATTTTAGAAAACATCGTGCTTGCAAAACTCAGCTTGTCATTTTCTCACGTGATATACTGAGAGCTATGGATCAAGGGCAACAGGTCGATTCCGTATTTCTAGATATCCGGACAGCATTTGACAAGGTGCCTCATTGCAGGCTGTTAGTGAAGGCCACAGGACATAAGTTCACAGGTATGTGAGTAGCTAGAAGACTTTTTAAATAATAGAGGCCAATATGTTGTCCTCGACGGCGATTATTCATCAGAGTCGAGGGTATAGTCAGGAGCGCCCCAGGGAAGTGTGAAAGGACCGCTGTTGTTCACTTTATAGATAAACGATTTGGCGGACAGGATGAGCATCACTCTGTTATTGTTTGTTGATTATTCTGGGGTGAACGGTAAGGTGTCGAGGTGTGACTGTAGGAGGGTACAAGATATCTCAGACAGAACTGCTAGTTGATGTGATGAATGGCAGATAGCTTTGTACGTAGAAAAATGTAAGTTAATGCGGATGAGAGGAAACAGAAACTCGTTATCTTCGGATACAGCATTATTAGTGTTCTGCTTGACACAGTCACGTCATTTAAATATCTGGACGTAACGTTGCAAAGCGATAGGAAACAGAACGAGCATGCCAGGATTGCGGTCGGGAAGACGAATGATCGACTTCAGTATACTGGCCGACTTCTAGGAAAGTGTGGTTTATCTGTACAGAAGCCAGCGTATAGGACGCTAGTATGATCTATTCTTGAATACTACTCGAATTTTTGGGATCCATACCAGGTCAGATAAAATGAAACAATTCATAGGCGGGCTGGTAGACTTGATAATAGTAGACTAGAACAAGACGCAAGTGTTACGGACATGCTTCAGAAACTCAAATGGGAATCCCTGGAGGGAAAGCGACATTCGTTTAGAAAAACACTATCGAGAAAATTTAGAGAACCGGCATTTAAAGCTGACTGCTAAACGACTCCACTGCCGCCAACGTGCAATTCCCGTAAGGACCACTAAGATATGACGCGAAGAATTAGGGCTCATATGGAGGCACACAGACAGACGTGTTTTCCTCTCTCTACTTACGAGTGGAACGGGAAACGAAGTGACTAATAGTACTAAGGGGTCTCCTCCACTACGTGGAGGATTTTGGAGGACCTACGTAGATAAAGATCTAAAATAATTATACATTAATTATTGCTATTATTCAAGTCCTGTTCAATATTATTTCAGCCTCAAATCTTTTGTTTATTTTGTTAACGTATTCTTTTCATGGTAAATAAAGTGGTGATAAAATTAGTGAGATATGAATGTGCACCCCCCCCCCCCCCACTCCCCCCTTCCCCCCAACCCGAACCGATCTCCACTTAAATCCCATGCTACATAATGGTGTTACCGTACATTTTTATCCCCTGAGCTTAAAGTGATGTTGCACTGTTCTCCTCGAAATTCAGAAAACAAATTACTGCATGACATCCCTGTAATGAGCTGCACCAGAATTTTTGTCACCGGTAATGGCATGATTCTATACTTTATCACATGGCTTTAAATGTGTACCGAGTCACTAGACATGTACCTATAAACAAACAAATATTGCATATTTATGTTTTCCAACTGAGAATCAAAATTGTAAGATTTCTGAGATGGAACTTGTTAACAGAATGTGCTTGTAGAATAATAGCATTGGTTCTGAAAGGAAAGTGACCGAGTCGTGTTATTTTTATGTCAACACACTTACATCGGACGCTGAAAGCCTAGTAGCAAGTCGAAATTCTTCTCTCCGAGCAGCCCCCTGTAGAAGGGCGAGGTGGATAAGTGGGGCCTGAGGAGCACTCCGGCACAACTCCTGGGAGGTGGCGGCCCGTAACCAGGTTACCTGGAACCCATCACACCGCGGCCTGGGACGCCACCACCGCTTTCGTTGCCGAAGATCAATGGGGCTGCCGCTTCTGTCTGCCGCCTCTGTGAAGGGCCCTTTCGTATCCGTCGTACCTGAGCAGCTTTAAATGTGACGTGACTGAATGCAGTGTCGCACACAGTTATCTATCACAACAGGTATCTATCACAACAGGTATGAGAGTATGGCAGTGTGTGCACCACTACCCAATTACTTCTTAAAGCCGGAAGTTGGCTTAGATCAGTCTTCAATAGAAAGTCAGCACGACAGAAACTGTAGCTACAGACTGGACAACCGCAATTATGTGCCCCATATTTAAAAACGACCCCATTGTCTGCGTTAACTACAGAGGAATTGACTTACCAGATGTCACTTAAAACATCCTATTCATTTATCAGCTAAACAGTCTCATTCGCGTAACTGAAGATTATTTTTCGAGCGTTGGATCTTATAGTTTTTTATGGTGTTTTTGGAGACTACCAATGCTGCGTCTGTAGAATTAGGTACGTATTACAATATTTATACATACTGAGACAAATAAGTAATAACGCGTGGGAATTCAAAGTATATGCCCACACTCTGCTCATAGATTTTAGCCGGCCGTGGTGGTCTCGCGGTTCTAGGCGCGCAGTCCGGAACTGTGCGACTGCTACGGTCGCAGGTTCGAATCCTGCCTCGGGCATGGATGTGTGTGATGTCCTTAGGTTAGTTAGGTTTAAGTAGTTCTAAGTTCTAGGGGACTGATGACCACAGCAGTTTAGTCTCATAGTGCTCAAAGCCATTTGAACCATTGAACCTCATAGATTTTAAAAGCGCCCACACCAACAGGCACACCTAAATACACTGACGGCAAAAAGGCGCGGAATCAAAAAGTAATAAGAGTTCTGCAACAAATTTCAGCTAGTAATTACGAGTATTCTGTTAAAGAAGCACAAGTGGAAGAGGTATACCTGAGAAAAGACCGAGAGATAAGGCAAGACCGCAACTAGATTACATCATGATCAGACAGTGATTCCTAATCAGATACTGGATTGTAAGGTGTACCTAGGAGCAGATATACACTCAGATCGAAATTTAGTGACGATAAAGAGTAGGCTGAGTTTAAGAAACTTGTCAGAAATAAATAATGTGCAAAGAGACGGGATACGGAAGTACTAAGGAATGAAGTGCGAAGCTTGAAGTTCTCCGAGGCTATAAATACTGCGATAGAGAATACTTCAGTAGACAGTTCAGTTGAACGGACGTCTCTCAAAAGGGTAATCACAAAGTTGGAAAGACAAATGTAGATACAAGGAAGGTAACGGATGAGAAATCATGGCTAACGCTAGGAATACTTCAGCTGATTGTCGAAGAAGGACGTACAAAGGTGTGCAGGGAAATTCAGCAATACAGAGTTAGAAGTCAGTTAGGAAAAAAATAAATCTAAAGCGCAGGGAAACAAAGGTGAAACGGTTACATGAAAAATGTGATGAGGGAGAAAGAGAAGTGATTGTCGTAAGGACTGCCTCAACATAAAAAAGACAAAACAACCGTAGGTGAAATTAAAAGCAAGAGCGGTGACATCAAAAGTGGAATGAGAATTCCACTGTTAAACTGTTAAACGCAGACGAGACAGCGGATATGTTGAAGAAGTACATTGAAGAACTCTGTGATTTGGACGACTTCTTTAATAACGTGACAGAAAAAGCAACATTTGTCGACAAGAGAGAGATAGGACATTCAGTATTAGACTCACAAATTAAAAAAGCTTTGGAAAACTTAAGATGAAACAAGGCTAAAGCAATAGGTAACACAGCATCGTAATGTATAAAACCATTGAGAGCTTTGCGGATTCGTGCAGGGATAGCCAGGACTTAAGAATAAAGTTTTAGATTGGAGATCGAATTTAATAGATAAGGCCACAAAGGAAAATTTAACTCACAATGGCATATGCGAGGGACCTCATCTTCAGTAGTTTATTGGATATGTTGTGAGTCTCGACATTAGGAAATATGTGACGGAGAACGGAAGAGAACGAGACATACGAAAATAGCAGCTTGGGCATGGCAGGTTAGTCAGTGCAATTAAGGACAAAAGTACTTCTCATTTGCCATTTGCATAAGCAACAGCTGCTAGTGCAGTTTTGCCAGCGTGGGAAAACGAAAGTGGTGGTGGCGGCTTACACGCACTAGGGAAGCAGATAGTATGGGGAAATCATAGTCATTCTAAGAACAATGAGGTCAATTAGATGAATTTCTGGAAATAAAGACCAAAACTGTGAGTACTTAATGCCTAGCTGTGCTGACCGATGATTGTCAGAATATCGTACTGAATTAACCGATTCTATTCCAGTTAATAACCACTCCATAGATTGTCACCGCCGATGATGAAGACATAAGGGATCACGTCGAAAAAGTGTTAGAACAAGGACTCATTCTATCATCCAAATATCCTTATGCTGCTCCAAAGTTCATGGATCATTTGTCTATTGGCTAGCACTGCTCAATAATTGACTCCGGAGAATCAAATAAAAACGAAGTACTGAGATCAGTACATGTCCTGGATTTGTAATCGTGCTTCGGTTCCGATAAAGGAGCGTGCTTATTTACCACCTTAGATCTCAAACAGGCACATAACCAGACACCACTGACGACGTTTCAAGGCAAGATACAGTGTTTTGGATTGCCTAAAAACACCGCTGTCAATTCCCACCTAATAAATTCCGTGTTTACCGACGTAAAATTCAAACATGTTTACCATTAGCTCGATGATCTGGTGGTGTATAGTAGATCGATTTAGAAACGCATACATAATCTGTGGGTAGTTTTTGAACGGTTAAGAAACAGAGGCCTGGCAATTATTCCACAGAAGGTAATTTTTACATGTAACTGTAAAAAACTTCAAGGGCGGGTTGTTACCCGGCGAGGCTCATTCAACAGTCATGCTTTCTACATTTTAACGACCATCTTTTGGGTGTACTCATTTGTTTTAAGACAACGCAACATTGTGGTTTGGCTCTTAACGCGGACAACTTCCCAAAAGCTAGGACTTAGTGATAATCCATCTACAATACGGAAATGTAATCATTACAAATCTGAAGAATCGTCTATACTCACGCGAAATCGTTATTTGTGAATAAAGTACCTTCATACACCTATGTGGTCTTTGGAAACACCTCATCATGCTTGATTTTTTAATTGTTGTAATTTTCCATGATAATTTGAATGCTTATTGAGTGTTGGGTTGCTATTGTTATTCATAGAGTTAGGAGCTTTTGCTTCTCTTCCCAGAACGCTGTTAGTATCAGATAGAGGGTGTCAGATTGATTAATAGAGATCGGAAATCATTAAACAGTTCGCATGCCGCAGAATGTCAAACTAGTTACGAGGTTTTTGGGCATCAGAAGTTTTTTAGGACGCTAGATAGAGGTTTTACGGTGAGAGCACCTCTGCTCAGCGAGTTATGAAGAAAAGGGTAAATATTTCTTTGGGGACCTTCACACGAAGGCTCATTTCTGTCACTGAAGCAAGCTTTGAAATCAGTTCTAGTGTTCGCCTCAACGAACTTCAAGGGAGAATTCATTCTCAATAAGGATTCATTGGCTCTCGGGATATCAGCGGCGTTGTTCACGAGCAGAAAGGGATGAGAAGTGGAGGTCTATGCCTCAAGGGTTATAAATGAACTAGAAGACACCGGCTCCATTTAAGAATTGCAAGTCTTTGCGGGTTTGTCTGGCATGGTGAAGTTTAAAAATTACCTGCAACGTCTAAAGTTAACCCTACAAACCGACAACCAACCGCTAAGCTCGGTGGTTGCCAGACTGCAATAACTGATCTTACTGCCAGGTGTGGAACGACAGTTATAACCTTTAAATCAGAGTTACATAAACAAGCGGCTCAAGAATGCGGTTTCTATCAGCCTGTGTCGTATGTTTGATTGCAGTGTGAGTAAAGAAGGAGATGATCACTTTGTGGAAGATCGCGGTTCGGGACAGACGGTGACTTCGTTTCTAATCTAACTCCTCATTTATTTCTTGCCATTACAGAGTATGTGACGGTTAAAAGTGTAATGGGGTGGGGGTATTTGGAATTATATATGCCGCGTGAAAAAATCCGGCAGCAGTTTACATGGTCAGTAATGGATAAGGAAATTCTAAAAAAAGAGTGTTCAGTTGTACAGCGAAAGCTGTCACGCAACAATCCCAGAGTACTAAGATGGGATTTTACTCTCCAAGTCAGAAGAGAGAGTCTTTCAGAGAATGTATGTTGAGTTTGTGTTAGCATGGATTAGATGGAATACTACACTATCTGGTCAAAAGCATCCGAAAAGTCATATTTCATGCGGGATTGAAGTGAAGGGCCCTCCAGGAGTGGGGAGGGGGGTGGGTTTATAGTGTTACCAGTGGAGATGATGTAATAGCGGAATAGGTTGGTCAGAAGAGCTCAGTTTCATCAAATATGGGTTAGTCATCGGATGTCACAAGAGTAACAGGTCCGTCAGAGGAACGTCAACCGTTCGGAAGCTGCAGACGTTGACTGTTCTTAATGTGAATGTGTAGTTTAAACGAGAATTAACAGACGTAGCAAACCCAAGACCAGGTAAACATCATGCATGGACGGACAGGGGCCGTCGAGCATTGCCGAAGGTTGTTGTAAAAAATCACATAAAATCATCAGAAGGGTTCACTCTGAGTGCCAAAGTGCTACCAGCAGCACAGTGTAATCTTACCCTCCCACCCACGACCATTAAATTTCTCTTAGTCTCCTCATTATTTTCAAAAGCTTCGAGAGATGTAAGACACCAAAAGAAAAACTTTTCATTTATCTTCATTTTTTCTTGTTGACTCCAAATCTAGCGTCTAGGGGTACAATTTTGAGCACGAAATTTTGATTTCTAACGTTGTGGGTTCGTCATGAGTAAATACCTGATGAAGAATTATCTGTTGCTATGATTTTATTATATTTTATACCATTCTTCTATATCAAACTTACTTCATAACCACCATTTTCATATAACCATCAGTTATATTGTTGAAGACAAAATTAAAAAACAAAAAACACGTGCGTTTCCATCAGAGGCATGCCCACTATTGCTAATATTCTGCCGAAGTCACAATACTCCGAAGAGTATGGCTTATGAGGTACACATTTCAGTAATAAATGGTAACCGACGCTTGACATTGTCTAAGGAGTAGCGCTGATGAAGACGAATGTTTTGGTAACAAAAGATATTACAAACTTTCTCAATAAAAGTATATTCTTTACCACATTATATCATCATCTTATAAATGAATCCACAAATTAATTTAATAATTTGCGTTAGATTGTGCAATTAATAGTATGAATTTTAAGTATGCCAGATAATATGTAATTTCAAACATTTCTACAAGGAGACGAATTTTAGCTATAGCGATTGTAACAACTTGATTTCATTTTACACTTTTAGGCTGAAATATACAGGGTGTTACAAAAATGTACTGGCAAACTTTCAAGAAACATTCCTCACACACAAATATAGAAAAGATGTAATGTGGACATCTGCCCGGAAACGCTTAGTTTCCATTTTTGAGCTCATTTTAGTTTCGTCAGTATGTACTGTACTTCCTAGATTTACCGCCAGTTGGCCCAATTGAAGGAAGGTAATGTGGACTTCTGTGCTTGTGTTGACATGCGACTCATTGCTCTACAGTACGAACATCAAGCACATCAGTTCGCAGCATCAACAGGTTAGTGTTCATCACGAACGTGGTTCTGCAGTCAGTGCAATGTTTACAAATGCGGAGTTGGCAGATGCCCATTTGATGTATGGATTAGCACGGGGCAATAGCCGTGACGCGGTACGTTTGTATCGAGACACATTTCCAGAACGAAGGTGTCCCGACAAGAAGACGTTCGAAGCAATTGATTGGCGTCTTATGGAGCACGGAACATTCCAGCCTATGATTCGCGACTGGGGAAGACCTAGAACGACGAGGACACCTCCAGTGGACGAGGCAATTCTTCCTGCAGTTGACGATAACCCTAATGTCAGCGTCAGAGAAGTTGCTGCTGTACAAGGTAAAGTTGACCACGTCACTGCACGGAGAGTGCTACGGGAGAACCAGTTGTTTCTGTACCATGTACAGCGTATGCAGGCACTATCAGAAGCTGATTGGCCTCCACGGGTCCACTTCTGCGAATGGTTCATCCAACAATGTCTCAATCCTCATTTCAGTGCAAATGTTTTCTTTACGGATGAGGCTTCATTCCAACGTGATCAAACTGTAAATTTTCCCAATCAACATGTGTGGGCTGTCAAGAATACGCACGCAATTGTGCAATCACGTCATCAACACAGATTTTCTGTGAACGTTTCGGCAGGCGTTGTTGGTTGGTTGGTTGGTTGGTTGGTTTGGTGGGAAGAGACCAAACATCGAGGTCATCGGTCTTATCGGATTAGAGAAGGATGGGAAAGGAAGTCGGCCGTGCCCTTTCAAAGGAACCATCCCGGCATTTGCCTGGAGCGATTTAGGGAAATCACGGAAAACCTAAATCAGGATAGCCGGACGCGGGATTGAACCGTCGTCCTCCCGAAGGGCATTGTTGGTGATGTCTTGATTGCGCCCCACGTTCTTCCACCTACGCTCAATGTAGCACGTTATCATGATTTCATACTGGATATTCTACCTGTTCTGCTAGAACATGTGCCTTTACAAGTACGACGCAACATGTGGTTCATGCACGATGGAGCTCCTGCACATTTCAGTCGAAGTGTTCGTGCGCTTCTCAACAAGAGATTCGGTGACCGGTGGATTGGTAGAGATGGAACAATTTCAGGGCCTCTACGCTGTCCTGACCTCAACCGTCTTGACTTTCATGAATGGGGGCATTTGAAAGCTCTTGTCTACGCAATCCCGGTACCAAACGTAGAAACTCTTCGTGCTCGTAATGGGGCGGCTGTGATACAATACGCCGTTCTCCAGGGCTGCATCAGTGCATCAGGGATTCCATGCGATGGAGGGTGGATGCATGTATCCTCGCTAACGGAGGACATTTTGAACATTTCCTGTAACAAAGTATTTGACGTCACGCTGGTACGTTCTGTTGCTGTGTGTTTTCATTCCATGATTCATGTGATTTGAAGGGAAGTATAAAATGAGCTCTAACATGGAAAGTAGGCGTTTCCGGACACATGTCCACATAACATATTTTCTTTATTTGTGTGTCCTGAAAGTTTGGCCGTACCTTTTTGTAACATCCTGAAATGCATCGTAGACAAATGAAATGAAATTCTTTCAGTGAAACACCTACACAAGAATAGACAGTGTACAAGGTATCGAGTATTTTTATTAAAAAAAAAGGTAGTGTTAGACGAGGGTGCCCCATTACAACAGCTAGCACTATTACTCTGCGGGGGAATGTAAAGAGAGTGGGGTACCGTACAGTGCTAGAGCAGTTATTACTGAAGTGTGTGGCTTATGAGCTACATATTTCAGTAATAAATGGTAACCGACTCTTGGGATTGTCTAATAAGTGGCGCTGATGAAGACGAATGTTTTGGAATGACGAATCACGTGATATACATTGTCAACTGATGAATGCGTTTCGGTTCAGTGAATGCCCGGAGAACATTACGTGATATCATGTGTAGTGCCACATCAAAATTGAAGTACGAAGGATGTGGAGTTAGAGTATGGAGATATTCTCGTAGTCAGAATGTGGCTTCGTGATTACCGTTAAAAAGCGCTGAATGCGGAAAGATATAAAGTCGGCTGCCATTCCTTCTCAGACATTCAGATACTCCCCTGTAGAGTTCAATCCATCATCAAGGCGAAGAGCTACAATGTATCTTTTGATAATGACGCAGACGCGAACTCTTTTTGCCTGATTAATAGTCCCGACTGGACGTGACGGTAATATTGCCAAGTGGCATTCCTGCTTGCGCACTGCCGGTAACAATTCCCAGTATTATTTCACTTAAATCGTTGGCAAAATTACGACAAATACATTGAATGAACAGTAAAAAGGCACTTTTAGTTTGGTTGTACTTTCGAAAAATTAGCTGCCGTAGACCACCAATGTTTGGTCCTCGATACCTGTAATTTTCCTGTCTGACAGAAATGTTGCCCTAGTTTGTTTCCATATTCTTGTTCTAGTACTGGCACGATACTGATGGAAGTGTACTCGATAAATCTTTTTACCAATACTGGAGCATTATATTTCAATGTTGTTTTCATTTTGTAAAACGACAAACCTCCACGATCTCCTGTTTCAACTTAAATATGCAAGTAACTGCTACCCATTCAATTAAAGTTGGAAGCGACATATTTGGTGACGCAGCGACTAAGAGTTGCTTCGATGTGCAGCGATTCATCGTTGAATTTCCTAGTTTACCGCTTATGAGAGTATTTCTATAATGAATTTCTACCCTGTATCGGAGCAGGCGTTGATACTAAACTTTCTGGCTGATTAAAACTGTGTCGCACTGGGACTCGAACCCGACATCTTTTCCTTTTGCCATCAAGCGCTCTACTACCTTTTTTTTATTACATTCCGAAAAACGGTGGGTCGGAGGCAAAGAGTGCAGACGTCACAACCCGTGGCTCCTAGCAACAATGTCTCGTTCTCCCCCTCCCCTCCACTCCCCCCCCCCCCCCATACCTAAGAAGGGTGAAGGCATAGCATCGAGAAGGCCAAAATGTGTCAAGGGAAAGGGGAAAAGATTTTTTTTTTGCATCATCAGTGTGTTGTAAAATTCGTCCTATGGCAAATCACACAATACCGAGGGGAAGGTAAACGAAACACGGTCCCTTCTGGCTACCAAACAGGAAGAAAAACAAAAGAGGCTGTCTCGTTGCGACGTGAGGAATCTCAATGGTGCTATTGGCTGTGAGATTAACGATGCACGTCTTCTAGTAGCAATGTGGTCACCATTGGTAGCTCAATACTAACAGAATTCATGGTTCGACATCTCCTGTCATTGATAATCCTGCTGCAAGGCGGATTATGGAACACGTTGCAGAGAAAATTTGAGAAATATTGCTGGTATTTGGGGTGCCGTACGATCGTGCTGTGTCGTTCGTCTACGTAGTTCCAACAATGGAAGACTGTCCTCCCACAGTCACCGTACATACGGTCCACGAAGTGACCACGTACCCATGTCACAAAGTTCGTTTTTGCTCTCTGAAAATACACCTCATCCAGGAAAAGTAGCGATTGTTCAGTTATCCGGTCCGGAGTAATATGTGCGAGGAAAGCCAACATCTGTCGCACCAAAAGCCAAATCCCCTTGGCCGATCGGCAGTCAAGGCGATGGTCATCTGTACCCATCCCTCCGCAGGTGACACACAAGGGAGAGTCCGCAAGGGGAATTTGATGTAGGCAACACAAACACACCTGCTTCCCGTGAACAGTTATGTACCAAGCGGACTGAATGCCCGTATCGTGAGAGGTGACTCTCACCAACTGCCACACTAGACGCCACTGTATATGTGGGTATTTCACTTAAATCACGTTCAGTGCCTTACTCGGATTCAGTCCCCGTACCTCACATGTCGTAATAAGACCGTCAAAAACGCGTCGTCACTCATATCAAAGGCGTGACTGAAGTCGAGGGAGGAAAATACCCCAGGCATTAGGCGCGCCTGGGAAAATGCAGTTATGCTATGATAACGGCAAAATGTAGTGCGGAAGTTACTATTGTGAAACTACATAACGGAATGCCCACTTCAGACAAGCTGAATAAAGTACAGTGAAAATCTTCATGTCACCACTGAATAAAATCAAGGGGTTATAATTGCAGATGCGGGATCCATCTTGTGGTTTATGTATGAGTACGATCAGTCGTTCAAGTCTCATGGAGCTGCGCCGTGGGAGACAATAGATCGTGACAGCAAATCCTGGAAGCCCAGTAGAACTCCAGATGGAGGCCATAGGATCTTGGTTGGTGACTTACGAGTAACTTCTGTCGGCATCGCTTCAGTTACCATCTCTATGGTTACATTTTCAGCCACATCCGTTGTCGCAGCCAGGGAGATCGTGAAGAAAGAGATGAAAGACCTCCGTAATCACTTTCAGGGGATGGCGATGCTCCGGTGCAACATAGTGTAGCAGGTGCGAAAGGCGTCGTCCGTTTTCTGTTGTGACTACGAGGATCAAGGCACTTCGTTGGGGTCGTCTCTCAGCAAGAATAGACATACAAATGTATATAGTCTCTCATAAGATGCTCTGTCTCCAGTGCTCACCCTGACGATCGTCTCCACAAGATGGCGGCATATAAGGGTGGTGACCTGGGGTATGCTTGATTCAACATTGTCTGATATGTGAGAGAACGCGGCAGTGTACAACATTCCCTTAGAATGCTGTAATAGAAGTCCATGTAATCTCATGCGTGATTCACCACTGTCTGCAATGCGGGAGAATGCGGCACTGTGGAACATTCTCCGCCACACACCGTCAGATAGGGCACCGTCAGATAGCTTGCAGAGTATGGATGTAGATGTAGATAAAAAGCTGTAATAGAAGCCCGTGGAATACCGCCTCCATTCCGCCACGTCTGTGGTACAGTCACGGCAAACTTGGTGCAGAATAAGACCAGGAAAGGGCAGAGTGGTACGCGCTGCCCCAGCGTGTACAGGAATCCGACGTGCCCTATATGAGCTTTTGAGATTCTGGAGAAGCAAGGTGGGTCACATTCAACTTTTATCGGCCACAGTTGTGCCATAATCTCTGATGTCCGGGATGACGGCATAGATGTAGGCCGCATCGTCAGGAAACAAAGAGCTACATTTCGGCAGCTCTTGGTCACCCTGACAGTCGAGCGTGAGTTGTATATGTGATTGGTGTAGTTGGATGAATGGCCAATATAGTGTGAAAACCCAGGCAATCATCAAAAACTGTTCCCAAGTGTTCACAAACTGGAGATTATTGAAAATTGGGGCAAGTTCTGCATGCACAGATCGATTCGGCAATTGACCCTTGGGTGTTTGAGTGCAGTTGAAGGCTTCCCGCCATCCCGTAAAGAAGGGCATAACCACATCCCTGAAGAAGGTGAATTTTTCACAATTTCAACCCGACCTGGATGGCAGACCGATGTTGATGAGTGAGACTCCTTGTATGGTAAGAGCCATGACCTAGTGTCAAGGAGATTCTCGTTATCTTGGGCAAGTACACTTTCGCAGAGGAGGACCTCCAATCCGCTTCCACTAGCAGACACATGTGAGACACAGGTGGTGTAGGCGAATGGTCCTGTGAAATCTTCGACAAGCATCCCTTGAAGGTGGGTAATGTCAGTATCACTGCAGTATGCTTATCGTGGAGGATGGCAAGTTTATGGCATGCACATAGGTTATTGAGATTAATTATTGCACGGCAGTAAGGCTGATAGAGCGCCCCTTCAGTAAATTGTTCGGTACAGCGTTTTCAGCTGCAGAGGTGGCCTCTTCAAAGCTGCCAGTGTGGCTGTGGTCACAGTGATGGGATGGTTCACGACACAGGCGATGGAGAACCTGCACCCTCAGCACCCACGGGACGCTGTAATCCATCCTCAATGTCGTCCGCCCAAGAGTCAGATGTGATACTTGATAGTCGCTGAAGAGAACTGTCCATGGAGCGCTTCCGCACATGTACTCAGCATCAGATGGTGTACTGTCGTTGACAGACGCTGGTTCTGGAGTCACTGCAACATCGTGACTCAATAGACAGGCAGCATTGGTAGATTGGGGAGGGGGTATTTTAAGCATTGCCTGGGTGGCATTCCAGTGGCAATTCCTCGTTCTTTCATGTATCCGAATAAGTCAGTTCTCAGATGTCATACGACAATACTTCTTGCGTTTTCGCGGGAACCATTGTTTTCATACCTCTTGTTCTCTGTCAGAGTGTGGCCAGCAGTCAACCAACGCTGGCCCCATTGGGAGGAAGGCAGAAGTCGTTACAACTCTTGATTCGACCCCCATCTTCCCATGAAGGTCAGCCTAGTGGTGCCATTGGTAGTTTTCTTTAGGCATTTATGACGGAGCCAACATGAGAGATGGTGTGTTGTCCGCAGTGTAGTCGTCGACCAACAGTGACGGCATGGTGTATTGATCCTGAGCAAGTACATTTGTTGCTTTTGTAGCTGCCACGCGCTTGAGGGGGATTTCCGTTGGTGTTACAGGGGTTTCAATGCCGCCAAGTGGTATCTGAAATAGGATATGCCCTGATCGAATACTGCCTTCCTAGTCACAACCAACACAAGTATGTGTCTATCCATCATACATGACGATCACGCTGCATCCATCAGTACCTAACTGTGGATGCACATGCTTCATCCATTCAATCCTGATTTGCTTCACACCGCATAGGATGTTATGTGTCTCAAACATTTGCCGCTTTGCAGGCAGGTGGCTCATTAAGTACTGGACGGTCTGAATGATGTTACAACATCTGGCAACACTTCAAAGGCAGCTAGAAGGATCTCAGAGTGCAAAGGAAAACCCATCAAGGCCTACTGGGACATCCTCTATACGGCCACCAGAGTGCCTAGATCTGAGAGTATCAGTATGTCTGTGCACGACTTCTGTGGGCATCTCTTTATTTATCAGTTTGTTATAGACAATGTTGCTAGTAATTGGTGCTTCCCAATGACGTCTCGAGCTGGAATATGAAGGTCGTCCTGGACAAAATGTCCAATTTCCTGAGCCTGAGGGCTTAAGTGGCCCGCTTGAGGAAAGATCGTTATTGTGGTCTGGTGGTACGATACTATCGAAAGACAGATGCGGCACACTTGCTGTAGCAAGGAGGTAAACAGGAAACACTCGTATGCGCGCTCCAAAGCAGATCAGATACAAACAAAGAGTTCTCGCCTCAACGCTGCCAAAGGCAGACTGCCAACTGGTCTACCATAGCACGACTAGGAACCCCTTCTATCATCCGTACTCCCGCCGATACCTCATCTTCGACCTTCCGAAATTCACAGAAGTTCTCCTGTAAATCCTATGGAACTAGCATTCCGTTCTTCCAGAAGTGCTAGTCCCTCAAGTTTCACAGCAGAACTTTCAAGTTTGGAAGCCAGGAATCAGGCACTGGTGGAAGTTCAGCTTTGAGAACAAATTTCAGTCGTGCTCGGATACCTCAGTTGGTACTGTACTTGCATGCAAAAGGCAAAGGTCCCGGTTTCAGGTCCTGGAAAAGCACACAGTCTTAATGAAGCAGGAAGTTTCATATGAGCAGTAATGTCTTTACACATTTAAAATAGTTTTGGTCAGATTAGATCAGAGCATTTGGTAGCGTCAAGCGTTGATGTGTAGTGCCAATTAATGCAATTTCATGAATCAGTATCAATATTCATACATAAAGTATACGTTTCGTCTGTAATTCTTTCAGAAGATACTGGCGATAATGTCTGTGTTCAGCTTCAGGCTTGTGATTGTAGGATTCCTTCTTTTTGTACCTTCTTTGTATCCCTCCATTTCCCAATTTACACTATATGTACTTCCCCTGGTCGTTTTCAAATATCGGTATCAGCTGTCTACTATCCTACTGGTTGACACACATTAACTTTTACTTAGTGGATCTTCGACTTTATTATTATTATTATTATTATTGGGTTTGTGTACAATAAAATAAGGCTTGAGCACCGTAAAACAAGTCAGTCCTAACGTGATGTACCCAGTTAATACTAAACAGAAATTAAATGCAAGTTTTAAAGACATAAACCTGTGAGAAGGATTATTTTCATTTACGCTGATAATTCGTTTACGTTCCTCACATCAATCTGTTTTTTTTTGACGCCGATGACTTGTTTGCAATCGTAATAAAGGTGTACATTACGAGAGGAAGCCGTTGACGAATTCAGTCAAAATATCGCTTACGGTTTCCTCAAATGGTCATTGCTCATTTGGTTTGACAGCAATACGTGAGCAGAGTTCCACAATGGTCTACGTGGAGCTTAGATGGACAGGGAAGAAGAGACTTGCTACGAGGGTTGTGTGGGGATCAGAGGAGGACAGACGAGTATGAGCCGGTCCCGCTGGAATCTCTAGTGCGCCCTGCGCTGTCGCCGCACTCCAGCCGTCTGCTACTTAGGTCTCTCCAGGGGTCCCAGGCTTTTGTTACAAGCACTTTGTCTCCAGCTCGTCGTCTTGCTGCCACGCCGCCTTATGTTCTGCTCTGCTCAACTAAAAGCCTTTCCTTCCTCCACACAGCTGTCTGCGACAATTGCAGCGCTCAGCACCAGCTGCCGCTCTGGAGATGAATGTGCCGATTTTCCCCAACAGAGACGCCTTTTCTATTTGTGTAAACCTATAACCCACACCACGATTGTTTAAAGAATCGATACACCACATCAAGAGTAGCTTAAAAAGTCGGATTACTAATAAGATACTGACTCCTCAACTACTTGTCGTACAGGGGCACAGTGATCAATAGAATTAGGGGAACATGAATTCGTGTGCTGCCATATCCCATTGAGCAATAATTGAGGACTGTGTATGGTATCTATTTATAGCTTTGTCTTTTATAAATCAAGTACACGGCATGTAGTAGTTCTATTGAAACTTCTTGATAGCTACAAGCTTTATTTATGACGCGTTTCGGATAATCGTCATCAGATAACTGGGGAAAAATTTAAAAAAAATCAAATTAGGAAAGCAAATATACAGGGTGGATACTATTGAATTATATACGGAATAAAATCGTCAGAACTTCTGACCGGTTTGCGTTAGGACATTCAAATTGCACGGTTCGCGGCGGGGCAAGATCGGATTAGTATGCTAATACGCGTTTGGTTAGGCGACGAATCCCACTTTCATTTGAATAGATTGATCAATAAGCAGAATTGGCGCATTTGGGAGACTGAGAATCCCCATTTCCCGATCGACAAGTGTCTTCACCCTCAACAGGTGACTGTGTGGTGTGCAATGTCCAGTCACGAAATAGTCAGTGCGATATTCCTTGATGGCAACGGTCACTACCGAAATGTCGTTCATGCAAGATGGAGCTCCACACTATCGAAGGAGGAGAGAGTTCGATGTCCTATGTAATTCATTGTTGTGGGTCTATATTAAAGACAAGATGTACAGAAATAACACCACAAACATCTCTGGGCAGAAAACAGCAATTCAGGAGGTCATCGATGTTGCGACACATCAATGGATCAAGTACAAATTCGATATTTTTCTGCACCGTACCATCACTAATGATGGCAGGCAGGCACGTCGAAAACGTTCTAACCTAAATCGGAATATCTGTAGTGACGTTTAAATGTTGAATGAAGAGTGTGCACACCGTAGTTTGTAACTGATTTAAGTTTTTTTCATATTGTGGAATAACTGTCACTGTGTATAGTTATTACAACACCCCTGTAGCATCTAGATCTGAACTGACCACTAAGAACAAGTACTCACAATATGCTTCAGAAAGTTAATACAGTAAACAATACAAGAGAAACGTACAATCTCACGTTCAGTTACCTTTAGGCGTACTTGCAAAAGACGTTTTGGGAGTCATCATATGCCAGAATGAAAACAGCAGAATCGATGAGCGTATTGTATCGACATGTCGCCAGATGGCGGTGACATTAAATATCGACAAAGAGCAAGGCATAGCTCTCATAATACAAAGTCAACGTAAATATCCCGTGCAGCATTACATCTGGTTTTTTTTCCCAGTAACTATCATATCGTCAATGAAATAATAAAGCATGGAATACGTTGTGAGTCAAAAGTCAACGTAAGTATCCCGTGCAGCATTACATCTGTTTTTTTTTTTTTCAGTAACTATCATATCGTCAATGAAATAATAAAGCATGGAATAAGTTTTGAGTCATAACCTGTCACAGAAATGTACGAAGTTAGTACAGCGCACTAGGCAAGTAGGTTCAATGAACAAATATTCCATCGAGAGAAAAAGCTATGCAAAAGCCATCATTATAGAACAAGGTGCTATATTACAACTTTTTTAATTATAATTTTTCCAAACAAAGCAAGTAAATATGACCGCAGATGGGTCATGTCCAAAACAAAACCTACTACAAAATAGTAATTCTTCCAACTGTGTTAGGGTGGATTGGGAATACATAGGAACAAGGGAGGTTGCCTGTGGGAGGGAAGGAGCATCGTGGGCAAGGTATCGGACAAGTGGAGATAGATACTGAATTATTTGGAGCAGATAATGGACAGGGGAAGGTGTGTAGGTTGTTGTTGGGATGTTGAAGGGGGACTAAACAGCTAAGGTCATCAGTACCCCATTCCAAAAACAGGCGAGACGAAAATTTACGGAACAGGTAAGACCCCAAGAGGGAAGGAGACGCCCCTCCCCCCAGTCACTGAAAGAACACCAATGTGGCAGCGAACACTAGAGACAAAAAGAGTACAGACGAACACCGGACAGAAAGAAACGGAAGAAAAGAAGAGGGCCAGAGACTGGTTGACTGAACATGAGAAGAAAAAAAGGGAAAGAGTCAACCATCCGAATACACACTAAAATCCGCAACCAATGAAAGACTCGAGCACAAGAGACACAGAAAGGGAAAGGGGCAGGACCCCCCTAAATGGAACCATAAAAAGGACTACCACAGATAAAATTTAAAACGTCGTCAGCCATGGAGGCATCGTCGCATAAAACCAAAGGCAACATGCCTGGGACATTAAAAGACTGCCGGAGGGTGCGCAGCCGGGGACACTCCCACAAAATGTGGGCAACCGTCAACCGGGACCCGCTCTGACACGGGGGGGGGGGGGGGGGGGGGGATCATCCTGACGCAAAATATGTCCGTGCGTCAGGTAGGTATGGCCGATGCGGAGCCGACACAGGATGACAGTCCCTGCAAGAAGCCTGCAAGAAGCCCGCAGGGAGGACCGCCACACATTGGTCGTCTCCTTAACAACCCGCATTTTATTCGGCGAAGTCAGGCAACGCCACTCGTCAAGCCACATCCCAAGCACCTTACGGCGCAACGCCAGCAGCAGATCACGAGCCGGGAGGCCGATCTCCAAAGTGGGGGCGTCGATCGCCCCTTTGGCCAGCCTGTCGACACGTTCGTTACCCGGAATGCCAACGTGACCTGGCGTCCAAACAAAGACCACCGAACGACCAGAGCGGGTAATGGCAAAAACAGACTCCTGAATGAAGGTTACCAAAGGAGAAGAGGTATAGCAACGGTAGATAGCCTGGAGGCTGCTCAGGGAGTCACTGCAGATGACGATGGACGTACCTGAGCAGGAACGCATATGCTCAAGAGCGCGAAATATGGCCACCAGCTCTGCAGTAAAAATACTGCAGCCAGCCGGCAAGGAGCGCAGTTCAACATGGGCAACGTGAGCAAAAGCGTAGGCAGTACGACCATCTACCAGGGAACCATCAGTGTAGACAGGCTCACAGCCTGAAAATGAGGCGAGGAGCACAAGAATACGGCGACGGAGGGCCACAGGCGGAACCGAGTCCTTGGGTTCCCGTGCCAAGTCCAGGCTGACGGACGGCCAGGGCATACACCAGGGAGGCGTGGGTGCACGGACCCGGAAGGGTGGCAGAAGAGGGAATGACCCCAGTTCCGACAGCAGGGACTGGACGCAGACGGCAATGGAAAGCGTAGACCTTGGTCGCCGGTCGGGCAGAGGGAGGACCCTGGCACGGAAAAGCAGGCGATGATTGGGATGGCCCGGTGAGCAATGCACATGGACAGCATAGTAGGCGAGCAGTCGGTGGCAGCGAATCCGCAGCGGGGGAACCCCAGCCTCCACCAGTAGACTATCCATGGGGCTCGTACGGAAAGTGCCAGTTGCAAGCCGAACCCCACAGTGGTGCATGGGGTCCAACAACGTCAACACTGAGGGTGATGCAGACCCATAGGCCAGGCTCCCATAATCAAACCTGGACTGCACAAGGGCTCTGTACAATCGCAACAGCGTGCAGCGATCTGCACCCCAAGACGTGTGGCTCAGGCAGCGGAGGGCGTTGAGGTGCCGCCAGCACTTTTGCTACAGCTGAGTAATATGAGGAACCCATGTGAGCCGGGCATCAAAGACGAGTCCTAAGAAGCGGCTAGTGTCCACCACTTCAAGTAGGTGACCGTCGAGGTAAAGTTCCGGATGAGGGTGAACCGTCCAATGCCTGCAGAAGTGCATAACTCGAGTCTTGGCTGCAGAGAACTGAAATCCATGAGTCAGAGCCCATGATGCAGCCTTGCGAACGGCTGCTTGCAGCCTGCGTTCGGCGACTCCCGTAGTCGTTGAGCTAAATGAGATGCAGAAGTTGTCGGCAATACAAAGAAGGAGACACCGATGACCCCACGGCTGTAGCTGGACTATTAATGGCCACTAGAAATAAGGAAACTCTCAACACCGAGCCCTGCGGAACCCCCATTTTCCTGTATATAAGATGAGGAGGCACCGACTTGCACCTGGAAAGAGCGGCGCAATAAAAAGTTTTGAAGAAAAGCTGGGAACTCACCACAAAGACCCCACTCACGCAACGTAGCAAGGATGTGATGCCTCCCTGTTGTGTCATATGCCTTCCGCAGATCAAAAAATACAGCAACGAGATGCTGACGGCGGGAAAAGGTCGTACGGATAGCAGATTCCAGGCGCACCAAATTGTCCGCAGCAGACCGGCCCTGACGGAAGCCACCCTGGGATGGATCGAGGAGACCGCGCGACTCAAGGACCCAACGCAAACGCCGCCCCACCATACGTTCGAGCAATTTGCACAAAACGTTGGTGAGGGTAATGGGATGATAGCTATCCACGGCCAGAGGGTCCGCACCGGGCTTCAAGATGGGGAGAATAACACCCTCTCGCCATTGCGACGGGAACATGCCCTAGCTCCAAATCCGGTTAAAGATGGTGAGGATGTGTCTCTGGCAGTCCCTGGATAGATGCTTCAGCATCTGCGCGTGGATGCAGTCTGGTCCTGCTGCTGTATCAGGGCAATCGTCGAGGGCAGCGAGGAATTCCCTCTCGCTGAAAGGAGCAATGTATTTTTCAGAACGACGTGTGTGGAACGATAACGGCGCCCGCTCGGCGCGCTCCTTTAGAGAGCGAAAGGCGGGAGGGTAAATTACAGTCGCAGAGCTCGTAGCAAAGTGCGCGGGAAGGTGGTCAGCAATGGCGGCAGTGACAATGCAGACAGCGCCGTCCTGGGAGATTCCAGAGACACCCATAGCGGTCTGGTATCCATAAATGCGCCTGATGCGGGACCACACGAGCGACGGGGATACACGGGAGCCCAAGGATGAAACATACCTCTCCCAGCACTCCTGCTTACGCCGTGCAATAAGACGACAGGCCAAGGCACGGAGCTTCTTAAAGGCGATGAGGGTCTCCAGAGACGGGTGCCGACTATGACGCTGGAGAGACCGCCTTCGGTCGCCAATAGCCTCAGCAATCTCCGGCAACCACCAGGGGACAGCCTTCCTCCGAGGGAGTCCAGAAGAGCGGGGGATGGCAGCCTCGGCCGCAGAAATAATTGACATGGTCAAGACACGGACCACCTCGTCAATGTTACCCTGTGGGGGAGAAGCAATGGTGGCAGCGGAAGTAAAAGACGGCCAGTCAGCCCTGTTGAGAGCCCAGCGGGGCAGGCGCCCAGAAGAATGACACTGGGGCAGTGACAAATAGATGGGAAAATGGTTACTACCACACAGGTCAGAATGCACTCTCCAGTGGAGGAATGGGACAAGTCCGGGGCTGCAAAGAGAGAGATTGATGGCCGAGAACGAGCCATGGGCCACACTGAAATGCGTGGGAGCACCAGTGTTCAAGAGGCTAAGGTCGATCTGAGCCAACACGGCATGACCTCGGTCATTGGAGACAGTCCCACCCCATAGAGGTTTGTGGGCATTGAAATCACCCAGAAGCAGCAATGGTGGCGGGAGTTGAGCCAGCAGCGCAGCCAAGACATATTGGGGGAGCTCCTCATCCGGAGGAATGTAAACAGAGCAAACAGTAATAGCCGGCGAGAGCTCAATCCTGACAGCGACTACCTCTAAAGGCGTCAGAAGGGGTACTGGCGAGCTACAGACAGAGTGGTGAACAAAGAGGCAAACTCCACCTGAAGCTCGTTGACAGGCAGCGCGGTTCTTATAGTATCCCCGATAACCGCGAAGGGCAGGGGTCCGCATTGCTGGAAACCAAGTTTCCTGAAGAGCAATGCACAGAACAGGGGAAACACTCAAAAGCATCCGGAGCTCAGGCAGGTGGCGGAAATAACCGCCGCAATTCCACTGGAGAATGGAAGCAGGAAGGAACGGGGAGGGCGTGAAGGCGACTAAGAGGCAGACGGCGCCTCAGAGCCAATGGCCGCCACCGGGCGAGAGTCAGCTGGGTCCATAGGAGGCCCCCGAGGGTTCCGTGAGGCCGAGATCCGCGGCAGAGGCGAGGATCTCCATCTCATCCCCAGAGCCAGAACTATGTACAGCAGGCTGTACTGAAACAGCCGGAAGGTCGTTCTTCTTGGACACGTTCTGTTCCTTCTTCTCGCATCTGTCCTTTGGGTTAGAGGGCTGGGAGAGTTTCTCTGGAGGAGCGTCGGAGGCTGACGACGACGCAGGAGCCCTACGACCAGCAGGTGGCGGAACCTTCAGCCACTGGCTGACATCCGGCTGGGTAGGAGAAGAAACTGAAGAAGGGAAGGCCCCGAGGGACCCCTTCCGTGAGAGAGGAACCGGCAGAGGCAACGCCGGCGGAGAAGGAGGGGGAGGAGGGGGAGGGGGATGGATCGAGGCCCCTGGTTTTTGAGCAGATGTCACTCCCGAAGCATGTGCAGGGGGAGTGACAGAAGAGGATTTGCCCCCAACTGCTAAGGGGGCAACAGAGGAATCCTTGCCCCAAGACACGAGGGGGCATACAGAGATGTATGGCCCCGAGGGCCCACTGATGGCGGCACAGATGAGGCGACAACTTCCGCCCGTGAGAGCAACGATAACGTGGCTGCAGCATAGGATGTTCGAAGTGGGACAGGATACAACCTTTAGAATTTAAGTTTTGCCTTGCGATAAGTAAGCCGGTCCAGGGTCTTAAATTCCATTATCTTCCGCTCCTTATGAAGAACGGGGTAGTCCGGCGAGCATGGAGAGTGGTGTTCCCCACAGTTGACACAGACAGGCAGAGGCACACATGGAGAATCGGGATGAGAGGGGCGTCCGCAATCTCGACATGTGGCGCTGGATGGGCAACGGGAGGACATATTCCCAAACTTCCAGTACTGGAAACAGCGCATCGGGTGAGGGACGTATGGCTTGATGTCACAATGGTAAACCATTACCTTGACCTTCTCTGGCAATACAGCACCCTTGGAGGCCAAGATAAAGGCATCGGTGGCCACCCTGTTAGTCTTGAGTCCTCTGTGTACACGGCGGACAAAATGCACACCATGTCATTCTAAGTCAGCTCTCAGCTCGTCGTCGGATTGTAACAAGAGGTCGCGATGGTAAATAATCCCCTGGACCATATTTAAGCTACTGTGGGGAGTGACGGTAACAGGGACGTCTCCCAGCTTATCACACAAGAGCAACGCCCGTGACTGGGCTTGGGAGGACGTCTTGAGGAGGATGGACCCATTCCTCATTTTAGACAACCCCGCCACTTCCCCAAACTTATCCTCCAGGTGTTCCACAAAAAACAGAGGCTTTGTCGTAAGAAAGGAGTCGCCATCAGTCCTGCTGCAGACAAGGTATTATGGTACATAAGGCTCCAGCTTGGCACTAGATCTGTGCCCCTCCCAAGGCGCAGCCATCGAGGGGAACGACTGAGGGTCATATTGTGCAGCATCAAATTCAATTCTGCCTCGCTTAGAGACGCTGGTGGCAGTGCGACCACCAGCTTGGTGTGATTTATTGCGCTTCATTGCGCAACATCCGCCCAGATACCACCTACTCCGAACGACTGCTCTCGCCAAGGGCGCCACCCAGCCAAAGCAACGGGTACCTGGCCGATATCCCGTTGCCCGGAGTCCCCGTGCCCCAGACAAGTTGGGCACATACTCCTTGGCATGCATGGGAAGGAAACAGCTCTGGAATCAGTAGTGCGATCCCTGCGTGGTCAGGGGGCTACCACCAAAGAGGGTACATGACGACCCCACCACAACTGACTGGCCACCGTGCTGGAGTTTAGGTTTTGAAAGGGTCCATAGTTGTCGTGGGCTCTAAGAAGGGGATTGCGCACAAGACGAGAAGGAGGCAAACCAAAAGAGATGGGGTGTAAATCCAGCCAGACGACAATAGATAGCATGCAAGATGGTGGCGCAAGATGGACCAATAGAAAAACCACCACCTAAGGCGTCCTTCCCCAAATAGCACGCACTAACAACGGAAATTTTGAAAATTGGTGGTCAAACCCAAGAGGGGACCATCACATAAGGCCGAAACGTTTGAGACTCCCTTTAGTCGCCTCTTACGACAGGCAGGAATACCGCGGGCCTATTCTTACCCGCGAACCCACAGGGGAGGGGGGGGGGGGGGGAAGGTATGTTGGAAGGCAGTGAGGGGACAGAAACGAGGAACTGGAATGAAGGGCAGCATGAAGGGATGGAGGGGAGCAGAGCAGGAGGGGGACTGGCAGTATTGCTCCAAGGGTATACTTCCATTAACTTTATATAACAAACATAGTGATGAATTGAAATTATATTATCATTGAAATTATCATTAAATTTCTTTTCAGTACATCATTGTTTTTCAAAGTAGATCATTATAACAACTGGGATATTACGGAGGAATATGAGATCCATACACATATGATTTGTGAAGCTCATTGTGTACTGAAAGAAATAGAATTTTTCATATGAATCGGTATTTTGAATTATTGGAGGATATGCAGAAAGAGTTTAAGTAGTTCATCGTCTTTCAGTTGCGTTTCACATTTCGGCTTCACATGTACTCCTCACTTTCAGCTTGTTTCGTTTTCCACCCGTTTCTCCCCTTAAACATCTCCGTAGTCTATGATTTATTCAGCGAAATCAATTTCACCTCTGGTCTACAGTTTTTAATAAGTATCTAAATCTGCTTGTGTAACTTGAAATCCTGAATCTTTATTTTATTGGGTTGTATCAATGTTTTAAAGAGCCCTTTTGTCTATGATTGTCTGCCGATTTTAAATTTGGTTATGTAACTTGCATATCCCCTCCCACAGACCTCACTAATATGTTCTAATTGTGTTTTCATATACTTCAAAAAAAAAGAATAATATATTAATGAAATCGCAGATTAGTAATTCATTTTAAGTTTTGTTCCTGACTACAGCATGTGTAAATTTCTTTTCTATTACATTAGATCATGCACAGAATGTTCCTTTTCATTTAGTCTGTTTATGTATAATGTTATATAGTTGCTTGTTGTACTTCAATATTGTCATGAAGTTGCATTTTGCTGATTTAACTTTTGATTGCTCCTTCCTCCTCTTTCCCAGTTACCCCTCCCCCCCTCACATCCCGCCCAACAGTATGCTCTGACACTGCCACGCTTCTAAAAATATTCAAGAGGTGAGTGCTACGCTTTCTAGTGCTATTGAATGATGGAAGTACGATAAATTCTGTAGGCAAGAACCGAATCTTAAGCAGTTCAGGAGGAGGCTGCACTGACGCTGTAAAGCCTAACTCTGCTTCTAGGGTTGTTAATCTTACCAAGTTTGTCTTTACAGAAGACGAAATAAATATTTTAAATAATGCACTCACACATAGTAAGCCACCAAGCATGAGTAAACAACTGATTAAAAAAACAATCGTTGAAGTCAGTGTGTGTGTGTGTGTGTGTGTGTGTGTGTGTGTGTGTGTGTGTGTGTGTGTGTGTGTGTGTGTGTGTGCGCGCTAATATGCCAAGACGTAAGTAAACAGAAACTGCGGCAGAAACCAGTAAGTTTCACAGGCCCCAATCAGCGGGGCCTTTATACAGGAACAGCTTTGATAAGGCACTGAAAATTATAAACGACAAATTACAAAATGAGAAAGCACTAATAACGAAAGCGGATAGAGGTAGTACATTGATCGTCATTTCAGGTGATGAATATGTTTCTAAAACCATCTGTTTTTTCGATGAAGTAGACATTAAAGAGTTTAGTCGTGACCCAACGAAAAAATTCGAAGAGAATTTATAAAAAAACTGTCGACGAGTGCAATTCCTTGCTCCTAACAACATGTGATAACAAACAGGTCGTAATGATAAAGCAAAAAAAATGTATTAATTAGTCAAACAAAGTTACACAAACAGAATTACGTGAAATGTCCAATAGTGAACACCTTTTCGAGTTCAAATTATAAAATTATTCGTTTCCTTAACAAGAGACTGAAAGAGCATTATAACATCAAAAAATGTGTCTAGCTTAAGAAATTCATATGATCTGATTGAGAATTTAAAAGCGATTGAACTGGCAGTGGGTGCACGATCGGTGTCATTCAATATTGTAAACCTTTACACCTTTCTTCCAACGGATGAAACACTTCATATGACGCGCAACAATTTATTTCACCATAAACAACTTATTTCACGGAATTAATATAACTTGTTGAGTTATTGCACATCTCTTTCTCTGAACTCCATTATTTCCAGTGGCAAGTTTTAAACCAAAGAAAAGGTACTGGCGATGGTTAATTACCTTTCGGGCACACTGGCAGACATCTTTATCAATAATTTGGAATGTGGTTTTATATCTTCTGATGCATACCTGATACCACACGTTTTTGCATATTGTCGTCACATGAACGAAAGTTTGATTAATTTTTGACAGGACTGAGGTTGAATTAACAAATATCAGTGCTTCCTTTAATGCGTTACATCCAACTGTAAGTTTCTCAATAGAATTTGGTAATAGAGCAGGAAGTTAAATGTACAATAAATTATCTCGATGCCCCAATTCAGAGGCAAGATGAACAACTAGTGATCTCCATCTTTAGAAAACCAACTTGTTCAGATATTATTATAAGTAATGACTGAGGCCATCCACCGACTTGTAAATGGTATTATTTTCGGTTAATTATTCACATATCTTTGAAAATAGGATTGAGCTATGAAGATAGGGAAAGGAAACTTCAGGCAATTGTTGAGGCAGGAACCGATAATTGATATTCAGGGTGGAGTACGCATAAGATGTTTGAATCGATAAAACATAAGCAGCAAGATAAACCTGAAGAGGTCAGTAGTAAATATGTCACCCTCGCGTACAATGGACTGCACTGTAAAATAATAGCTAATGTTTGAAAAAAAAAGGTGAAATCAAGGTGGCTCAGAAATTACAAGTAAATACATACAACAGATTGAGATATGATGTGAGACATAAAGGGAGGCAGTTGGTTAAAAAGTTGAGGTCTTTAAGATACACTGTGGAGAACGCGACAATTATTATATCCGCAACAGGGGGAGAGATTTCTATACACAATGCAGGAAGCATGCCTATGCCACTGTGTCGGGGCAGCATATGGAGAAAGAATTATACAAACTGCGTCAGGGGTCATAAGGTACTAAAATTATCTGTAGATGGTCCATTTTTGGATATTATGGAGGAATTTAAGATCTGTATGCGTAGGACACATGGACCATAAGGTCATTTCTTGTAACCTGTACTTTGAATGGACAAGAGAATTTAATGGAAATTGTTATTTCGAATTATTTGAGGGTGCACTGAAAGTGTTTAAGTGTTTCATGGTCTTCAGTTGTGTTTACCCTTTTGCTTCACAGCTACTTGTCACATTTAGCCTGTATCTTTTCCTCCATCCCTCCTCCCTCCACTCCCAACCACTCCTTAGTCTACGATTTAATGAATGAAATCAATTGCACCTCTGGTCTATAGCTTCTAATGTGTTTTTGAATCTGCTTTTGTAACGTGCAAGACTTAATCCTTACATTATTGGGCTGTTTCAACGACTTTAAATACACATGTATTCTATGACTGTTTATGTATTTTAAATTAGATCTTCTAACTTGCATACACCCTGCCCCCAGACCTCAGTAGTATATTCTAATGATGTTTTCATGAAAAAAGTTATGTTAACTGGATCAATTGTAAATTTTATTCCTGAATACAATATATGTAAATTTCTTTTCTATTATATGTGGATGCTGCACACAGTGTTCAAATAATTTATGAATAATGTTACATAATTGCTTGTCTTATTTCGGTATTGTCATGTATTTGCATATGGCTCATTTAATATTTCATTTTTCCTTCCTCCTTCCCCCACCCCCCCTCCTTTATCCCCCAAGTCACTCCCAGTAATATGTTGTGACACTGTTATACTTGCAAACATATCCATGAGGCTTGGCATAATGGTCTACTTTAAGAGACAGTGAATACATACTTCTGGAGTAATGTTCCCACCCTACCCTTTCTTATTCCCTTGTAAACCACCTTGCCACCCTTCCCTCCACTTCATTGGCCCACCTGTCTGCTTATTTGAATATTGTTGTTCCCGCTCCCTAAATAATTCATCATTTGTCCCTATTACTGCCCTTAGTGGCCTCCTAATGCCTGTACCAGTCCATCCTGTGCCTCCTCCTAATCAACAATTTTGGAAACTTTTTATTGAGGATTTATTTATGGTGACTGCCTTTTAGAAATGTGCCCATCTGTGGTCTCAATATGTCTCAGCTCACTAATGAACATTTCAATTCAAACTAAGAAAGGATTTTTTTTATTATATGTGGGTTATGCACACAGTTACCCTCTTCAGATAAAATGTATTGGGTAATGTAATGTAGTGACATATTATATTTGAATAATGTTATGTATTTACATATTGCACGTTTCCGTCCTCCCTCTTCCACCAGCCTTTCATCAGCACTTCTCCACCCAGCAATCTGCATTAATAATACCGTTATACTTGTAAACCTATTCAAGAGATGATAATGTACTGGAAAAAGGAAAAAAAAGAATTGATTGTAATTTTTGTTATAGTGTAATTGTAATATCCTTTTATTTGTTATATACACACATTGAGACTTTACTGTTGGAACAATATTTCGTTCCCAGGCCCTTCCTCCTTTGTTTCCCTCCATCCCTTCATACTGACCTTCTTGCCAGTTCTTCGGTTCTCCCTCCTCCCCATCCCTTGCCTATTTTGAAACACACCTCCTCAAGACCCTACCCCCTCCCACTACCCTGCTTTTGATGCACCCCACACTCCCATCTTGTTCCTATCCGCCTTCAGTCAACCCTGACACAGTTGAAAAAATTACAATTTTGAGATAGGTTTTGACATAAACCATCTGTGGTCTCAATAGAGTGAAGTTTGCGTGCATTTTTTGGAAAATTGTCATTAAAAAATTTAATTCTTCCTTTACAAAGGTGGTCTTTGCATAGCTTTCGCTCACCGTGGAATATTTGTACATTGTGCCTAGTTGCCTACTGAGCACTACGATCTTTGTATGAGTCCCATAACAGATGATGACTCAAAACGTATTCTATGTTTTATTTTTTCGTTGACGATATGACAATTGTTTTTTTAAAAAAAGAAGGAAGGTACAGCTGAAATGTGGTACGAATCTTTATGTTCTTTGTGTGTTATAAAAGCTGTCTTGATTGTTTCTCGATCTTTGACAACAACGCCATCTGGCGCCAAATAGATATAAAGCGTCCTAGAGTCTGGTGTCTTCATTCTGGCTTGCGATGTCTTCCAGTAACGTCTTCTGCAAATACGTCTAACGGCTACTGCACACGAGACTGTACTTTATTCTAGTACTGCTCACTTGTATGATCTTTCCTAAGAATGTTGTAAGTAGTTCCCTTTCCTGATGTTACATTTGCCCCCAGTTATTATACATTATATTTTCTAATTCATTTTTGTTCAATTTGTTCCACAGTTCTCTGATCATGTCTGTTACAATGAACTTGTCATAAATAAAGATTTTCGCGATAAGCCGCTTCCAGGGTGTGGGTGGTTGCATATCTTTCAAATAGAAGACTTTATCTATCAAGTGGAGCATCATTGCATTCTCGATCGTTTACATAAAAAGAATTGAGTTTTCGAAAATAAATTGCAAATATTCACCTTGGACAGTTTATCGTTGGACTTTCAGAGCTTCAATAACGTGTATGCCCAGTGTCGCATGCTCCGTTCAAGCAAATGGAGCCCCCGTGATATCTGTTCCCAGTCTTCAATGATAGGCGGTGAGTTTTTTTAGAGGATCTATTGTGCAACAGGACGACCACGAACAGGTGTGACAAGAATGTAGCACATATAACGACGGGGCTATCATTACTACTATGTCCAGGGTTCATAGCACATCCCTGCTGACGCCCCCATGTAAGTCCTTGCGTTAGAAGGAATTCAGGGCCACCACCGTAAGCAGCAGGTATAACATGGTGCAACAGGATGTGTTCGATGGACTGCAATGATGGTAAGCCGACCAGGGACAACGACTAGATCCGTATGGCTGTCAACACTGAAGCCTCCCCACAATATTACAGAATCTTCGACATCTGTCTAATTCTTGTACTACATTCAGCACGTACCGGTTACCGCACGTCCCCGCAAACCGTCACGGTAATATCCTTACGTCAGAGGATATTTAGAATCGTTTGCGAATGACACGTTTCGTCATTGACGAAGTTACCAATTTAATTGGAGCTACAGAACTGAAGGCCACCTGCAAAATGTTGTCTTGTCCAGGTGAGGTACCCGAACAGGACATATGGGCCATAAGGTCATTTATTGTAATCTGTTCATTGCAGTCGTCTCTACTGGCCTTTCTGAGATAGTACTGCAGTGCTCTGGCAGTATCCGTACGACGCTGGAACGCCGAGATGACAATACATTTGCCTTCACAAGTGAGGTTTCTTTGTGGGAAGAGACCAAACTGCGAGGTCATCGGTCTCGTCGGATCAGGGAGGGACGGGGTAGGAAGTCGGCCGTGCCCTTTCAGAGGAACCATCCCGGCATTTGCCTGGGGAGATTTAGGGAAATCACGGAAAACCTAAATCAGGATGGCCTGACGCGGGATTGAACCGTTGTCCTCCCGAAGGCGAGTCCAGTGTGCTAGCCACTGCGCCACCTCGCTTGGTCTCTTCACAAGAGGCTGTAATGCTTTGGTGACGTTGTCCATCTCGCCTTATATACCGACCTTTCTCCGCATAACGTGTTCACAACCTCGAAATCATACCTGGAGAGGGTTCGGCATCTGCAGCAACATGAATGATCAAAGAGACACCCCTTGCAACTTTCACTGCAACTAGTATGTCACGTAGCAAGTGCTTGGTTGGATACAATGACGGCAAATGACAACAGCCATCTTTGTACCTAAGTAGAAAACACAGCGACTCCGGCACACTCTTCCTTCTGGGAGATACTGTAACACCCCAATTATGGAACCCATAATGAACACCCTTTTGTTGCGAAAAGAAATAGAAAAATTAGTCATCCTGACACTGATGACAACTACTGACAACAAAAGTTACACTCTTGACAGTTTGATTAACAAGAATGTTATATAAATACTAATGCTTATCATAAAGAAAAGACTGAATGAAAGAATACCATATAATGCGAAACAAAAACTTTAAGGAAAGAATTCAAAAATCATTATTTACGAAGGTTAAAGCCCAGACCATAAATTGACTAAAGATAACACTCATCCTAGAAGAGAGTTGTAGACGCAAGGAGCTGTAAGTTCGCTGTGACTAAAATGTAACAAGGCAATGGAGATGTTAACTTCACTTCTCTCTTGTAGTCTTGCAATAGTAGTACGCATGTTAAGAGCTACTAGATTGTTTTAAAAAAGATCTGAAGTTTAGAAGATTTACAACTGGATGTATTAGTCAGAAATCGGACTGAAGTATAATCTTCTTTACCGTTTAGATAGATAACGGGGTAGTTGATACAAGTGACAGAAAAATAATAATGTGATTGCTGATTTGTGATGGGACTTAGCCTTCGTCATACATACTAAATCACGAACATAAAAGGACACAGAAAGAGACTGATCGCCGACATATACTCACAGATTAAAGTTCAGTAGGCAACAGATAAACGCAAGCACGTAGAACTTACAATTACGCCGTGTTGTCAGAAGTTCGGATTGCTAATGTTATTAGACGCAGTCCCCTGAATTATATATCGGTGTGTGTGCTCAGTGTAGGGACAAATAATTACGAAGAAAAATAAACTTTCATTGAAGTTTAATTCTGCGCGTCGCATACATCATTTAATGGACACTTAATGTCTATTTGTGGAATTAACTGATTCTTCGGATAAAATAAAAGTGAAAGGTGATTTAATGACAATGTAACAGTGAACAGCAATAAGTTACACCAAAATACGTCGCATTCTGAACATTGCTCAGGGGTATGTTATCTCTGGAATTACGTCCTTTAGTTGTTGAATACGCGACGTAGCGAAGCCTTGACGACGGAATAATAAATAACAATTCAATATCCACGCAACAATCATTATGTGACATCGGATTGGGTGATGGACTGATGATTCAAGACATTATATTTTCAACGTTTGAATGGCCATTCTCAAACCGGGCATAAGAAATATAGTCAGCAAGTTGGCGTAAATTGAAAAGTCTGTCACGAACACTCAAAGGACTTTTGGTTATCATTTCAGATCAAGGGAATCATCGCGTTAACGAGCGATGCAGTTGCTATATTTATAAGAGGAAAAGATCGGAAGACATCTAACACCATTGCTTTGAAACTTGCTGGCAGATTAAAACTGTGTGCCGGACCGAGCCTCGAACTCTGGACCTTTGCCTCTGGAAACCACTGCTATAATTACAAGCAAGGGCGGCGCACACACTCCGGTGTGCTGCTCCATCTACACGTTGGTATCAGTTATGAGAGACATTACCTGAAAAATATCCAAACCTGGGGAGGAGTTTGTTTTTATAATAGCTGCAGAATTGCGTTGTCCTGATCGACGGACGCCCTTCCACGTCATCTCGACGGGGACAAACATCACTATCGAGCCGAGACAAAACCAGAAGTCACAATACCTGAGACATTAATGCATAACACAGAACCATTCATTATTTTGTAGGGGTTGTCAGCGGGAGAAATTTCGAAAACTTTTAAATTATGTGTAAAATTTGTTGTAAATTTCCATTCTTATTCTTAAACACGGAGCGATTATATTCTGGATAATTTACGAGCCTTGAGTTACACTGTATCAAGACATATAAGCAATTTCAAATTCTAATAGTTCGTCTTACTGAGTAGGTTATGACAGCAATTTAAATTATTAAATGCGGTCAATAATTATATGAATCCAGAATGAGATTTTCACTCTGCAGCGGAGTGTGCGACGATATGATACTGCCTCGCAGATTAAAACTATGTGTGTTGGTAGAAAACTTGCCTGTGAAAGGCGAAGTTACCGAGGTTTAGTCTGCCAGGAAGTTTCATTTCAGTGGACTCTCCGCTGCAGAGTGAAAATCACATTCTGGAAACCCCCCGCAGGCTGTGGCTAAGCCATGTCTTTGCAATATCCTTTCTTCCGGGAGTGCTAGTTATGCAAGGTTCGCAGAAGAGCTTATATGAAGTCTGGAAGGTAGAACACGAGGTCCTGAGGGCGGGTCGTGAGTCGTGTTTTGATAGTTCGCTTTGTGAACATTTGCCCGTGAAGGGAAAAGGTCCCGAGTTCGAGTCTCGATCCGGCACACAGTTTTAATCTGCCATAGAAGTCACTAAATTCGTAGCCTGCAACTGGTGTCTGGTGACGGAGTGACGGTTCAGCCATTTTGTACCCTATATTTCGTATCTTAAAAAAATCTGTACGAGACCGGAATCTCGTGTTTCCAAGGGGTCATGCCTTAAACATTTCGCCATCTGAGGACGCATGGAAGATGACTTAGCCCTTTTAGATCTCCGTTGTCAAAGCAGTCGCCACCAGCCTCTAACGGAGTTGCTCCCAAGAAGTGAAAGGAGTCAGTGGAGGACTGTGGCATACCCGGCCTTAATCGATGTACAGGATGTATCAAAATTAATAAGGGAAACTCACTAGAAAGTACACGGTAAGAATAGCAAATCGTTCCACTAAAAATTAACTGATAGTTGTTTGGTTAGTTTCTTAGTTTCATGCCGGCCGGAGTGACCAAGCGGTTCTAGGCGCTTCAGTCTGGAACCGCACGACCGATACGGTCGCAGGTTCGAATCCTGCCTCGGACATGGATGTGTGTGATGTCCTTAGGTTAGTTAGGTTTATTAGTTCTAGGTTCTAGGGGACTGATGACCTCAGAAATTAAGTCCCATAGTGCTCAGAGCCATTTGAATTTTTTTGTTGTTAGTTTCATGCTACATGGATGATTTGCACCATAAATCATAATGATGTGGAACGAGTCACGTAACATTCTCATCGCAGATTAATTTGTAAACTTGTTTACATGCTAACTGCATGCAATTTTTTAATGTACAAATATGAGATAGTAATAACTACCAACCACCTTTTTTACACATTATAATAACAGAAATTCATCTCATGAATAGGAGTGGTCAAGGAGAAAGGTTTTCATTTCGTTTTCAAATTTTATTTTGCTCTCTGTGAAACATTTTATACCACTGGATAAATTATGAAAAGGGTTTCTTGTGCCGTATTATGACCCTTTTCGTCCTAAAGGCAACTCTAGTGTGCAATAATGATAGTTATTTTCCCTTCATCTACATTAATTGTATATACCATTGTATCTTTTGAATTGCAGTTGGCTATTTACAACAAAATTCATGAGGCAATAAATATATTGTGAAGCGGTAGTCAACTTGCCGAACTCCTTAAATAGATGTCTACAATACGATTGTGGGTGAACACTAGAGGTTTTTCTTATATCAGATTTTGAGCAATAAACACTTTCTCACTTCTAGATGAGTTGCCACAGAACATTATTACGTATGACATTACTGAAGAAAAAAATGCAAAATATATCAGCCTACTGGTTTGTCTCTCCCCAAGATTTTGAAAGATTCGAAATTTTCAAGCTGTTCATTATTTATTCGCCATGTGTTACTCTTATCATTGGTGCAGTACAAAACGAATTAACTGTGCTTGCTGTATATTAGTCGGAAGTACGTTTACATGTATGAGGCATAATACACACACAAAGAAAATATTTACATCACCCCTGCTTCAATAACTCCTGAAGGTAGACGTTGATTGTGGATACTGTATCACGGACACAGTCCCTTTGATTTTTCAGAGACGTCACTAAACCCGCCCAAAGATGTACACACCCATGCATGAGCAGCGCCTATTAGACGGAGGGGGTTGGACAGCTGATCTGTTCAAATCACTCCACAAAGAAAGAGGAGGAAAATATCGGTGTTTAACGTCCCGTCGACAACGAAGTCATTAGAGACGGAGCATATGCTCGGATTAGGGAAGGATGGGGAAGGAAGTCGGCCGTGCCCTTTCAAAGGAACCATCCCGGCATTTGCCTGGAGTGATCTAAGGAAATCACGGAAAACCTAAATCTGGATGGCCGGACGCGGGATTGAACCGTCGTCCTCCCGAATGCGAGTCCAGTTTCTAACAACTGCGCCACCTCGCTCGGTCCACAAAGAAAGAGATACACGGTTCGTCATGTCTGTAGTTCAACCGTGCCTAGACGCTCAATAACGCGGTTCGATCGCACCCGCATTGTCATTTTGTGCCAAGAAGGGCTCTCGACAAGGAAAGTGTCCAGGCATTCGGGAATGAAGGAGGTACAGAGAGAGATGAGCTATCGATGACATGCCACGCTCAGGGCGCCCAAGGGCTGATACTGTAGTGGATGACCGCTACCTACAGATTATGGCTCGGAGGAACCCTGACACTTACGTCACCATGTTGAGTAATGCCTTTATCGCTGCCACAGCAGGAGTTGCGTCTTAAACTGCGCGCAGTGAACTGCATTATGCGCAACTTCACTCCCGACGTCCATGGCAAGGTCCATCTTTGCAACCACGACGCCATGCATCACTGTACAGATGGGCCCAACAACGTGCCGAATGGACCGCTCAGGATTGGCATCAAATTCTCTTCGCCGATGAGGGCCGCATATCCCTTCAACCAGACAATCTTCAGTGAGGCAGCCAGGTCAGGCAGAACGCCTCAGACACACTTTCAGCGAGTGCACGTAGGTGAATCTTCACTGGTGATTTGGGATGGCATTATGTGGGGCCGACGTACGCCGCTGGTGGTCATGGAAGGCGTCCTAACGGTTGTACGATACGTGAATGCCATCCTCCAACCGATAGTTCAACCATATCGGCAACATATTGGCGAGGCATTCGTCTTCATGGACGAAAATTCGCGCCTCCATCGTGCACATCTTGTGAATGACGTCCTTCAGGATAACGGCATCACTCGAATAGACTTGCTAGCATGTTCTCCAGACATGAACCCATCGAACATGCCAAGGATAGATAGAAAAGGGCTGTTTATAGACGGCGTGACCGACCAACCACTCTGAGTGATCTACGCCAAATTGCCGTTGAGGAGGGGGACAGCCTGGACCAACAGTATCTTGATGAAATTGTGGAAGTATGGCACGCAAAATACAGGTATGCATCAACGCAGGACGAAGAGCTACTGGGTATTAGAGGTACTGGTGTGTACAGCAATCTGGACCACCATGTCTGAAGGTTTTATGGTCTGGGTGCACAAATATGCAATATGTGGTTTTCATGAGCAATAAAAAGGGCGGAAATGATGTTTATGTTGATCTTTATTTCAGTTTTCTGTACAGGTTCCGGAATTCGCGGAATCGAGGTGATGGAAAACTTTTTTTTGATGTGTGTAGTTGAGCTAGTATTGAGCCTTGAGGAAACCCAATAAAAATAAAGTCTCCCGACTACATTGGTTGACTAAGACAAATTTTCTGCGTTATTTTGGTTAGCTATGACATTATGGCTACACCGTCATACCCATCAAACTTCAGTTTAAATAGGAGACCACTGTGATTCACACAGTCAATAGCCTTAGGCAGGTCGCAAAAAACGTCAATCAGCGCTCTTTTGTTATTTAATGCTTGTAAAATTTGGTGAGTGGACATATAAGTGGCATTCTCAGTTGAGCAACTCTTCTGACTGTGATTTCCGAAGGATATTACTGTTGCTCATGTGAGATACTGTTCTAGTATACATCAGCTTCATACAAATTTTAGTAAAATTATGTCGGCAGTGAAACAGTAAGTACTTATTGACCTCATTCCTATTACATTTCCTGAAGAGGGATTTTACAAAGGCGTATTTGCAACATGAGTGTATATGTGTGATAACGAGTCTCCCTGACTTCAGTATTGGATATTTTTCTAGTCAGCATAAGTGTGTTACAAATGAGCTCAAATGCCTCAATACGCTCGAAGACGGACAACAGCCTTCAAGATTACTCGGCATCAATCGACTCGAATTTTCTCTCTTGGTTCATACCAAAACTACACAGAACTCCATTTGATACGTTTGAAGCAGTGCAGAATTGAATTTTACAGTGACTTCATTGTGTAAGACATGCTCTGGAGATGCTGACAAGACTATGGTTATTCGTGCCGACTAGCTCCACAATCTTCCACGTCTCTCCAGCCTTGTGTTTCCAGTTTCCAATTTCGGAATCTCTGTCTAACCATGAGTAACCTAACTGAAATTTTCCCGTATCTCCCAGCCTTTTCCAAGTATACCTCCACCTCTTATGATTCTTGAACAAAGTATTCGCTATTACTGGCTGATGCCTGTTACAGAAGTCAATTAGTCTTCCTCGTCTGTCATTCCTCCTTCCAAGTCCATATTCTCCTACAACTGCATTCCAGACCCTCACGAGTATTAGATTTTCATCCCGCCTTACATACGGTATTATCCTTTGAGTATTCTCACACACTTTCTCTATCTCGGTGTTGGCTTGCTGTCGATTCTGGTAAGAAGAACCCTGTCACTGAATGTTCACAGTAACACACTCTCTGCCCTGCCATCCCATTCATAACGAATCCTACTCTCGTTAAACCATTTTATGCTGCTGTAGATATTACCCTATACTCATCTGAACAGAAATCCTTGTCTTCCTCCCATTTCACTCAACTCACCCCTACTATATCTAGACTGAATATTTGCCTCTCCCGTATCAGGCTTTCTAGCTTCCCAAAGACATTCAAGCTTCTGACATTCCACGTCCCAGCTTGTAGAACGTTAACCCTTCGTTGATTATTCAGTCTTTTTCTCATGGTCACCACCCCCTTGGCAATCCCCTCCCGGAGATCCGAATGGGGGACTAATCCGGTATCTTTTACCAATGCAGGGATCATCATGACACTAATTCAGTTACAGGCTACATGTCCTGTGGGTACAGGTTACGTGTCTTTAATGCAGTCGTTTCCACTGCCTTCTGCATCCTCATTCCCTTGATTATTGTTGATTCTTCCGGCTTTAGTTTCCCACCCGTAGGTCAAGAAACTGCCTTGAAGCACTCTCCGCTCCTCCGCCCCTTTTTGGTAAGGCTGTTGGCTTGCTCTCCCTTTTTTTTAAGGAACCTTTCCGGCACCAAAATAGACTATGAAGGCAAATTGGGCAGGAGTCGCAACCCGAGGCCTGTCATAGATGCCCTGTTCCCACCCTCCAGGAACCAAGGAAAGCGTAGCGAACGTGGAGTAGAGATACAATGAACATTGTTAATTTATTTATTTTAACGTTTATTTATTTATTTTTGTCATTAATAGCACCAAGAATACAAGGAAACAAGCGTCAGTCGAGGAGGAGGGCGCAGCATGACGTCAGACTATGACGAACTTTAGGATTATCAGTGAATGTATATGTTCTATGTGTGGAAGAGGTGGAGATCAACTCTTCATGAGAGGAACACCACATATCTTGGGTGGGTTAAGGCAATGCAGAGGAAATTGGAGAAAAGATGTCGGTATTTTGGATAGCGGACAACTGCATTGTGACATTCATTGAAGAACTGCCAAAAGTCAAAGATGTCTTTCTCGCCATCAGAAAACAAGTTCTGTGCTGCGTATTCAGAAATGCACCTCACAGAGTTGTTCTTTGCTTGCCGGAAGAATCCCAAGTCCGAAAATAGGAGCAGTTGAGCAGGTATCTGATGAGGAGTCGTACGGATAATTAGGGACAACATCTTCCGCACTAAGAACCAGAAACCTTTCGCCGATGTGCACACCAGGCGGTTCTCGTCTGTGTCCACAATGTCACAGTCGACAAACAACAGGGTGTCTGCAAGGTAAATCGTGTGAAGTCGTTTGTAAGTGGCTCTAAACACAATGGGACAACATCTGAGGTCAACTGTCCCCTATAGTTAACTACTTAAACCTAACTAACCTAAGGACATCACACACATCTATGCTCCAGGCAGCATTCGAACCTGCGACCGTAGCAGCAGCGCGATTCCAGACTGAATCTTTTAGAACAGCTCGGCCACAGGGACTGGCATATTTGCTTCCCACGGACAGTAAGGTACCATGCAGATAAGAAGCGCACACCCAACTCCAAATGGCAAGCCAGTCGACGTGGGGAAGCTGCCACATTCGGTGATATGTGCTGCTGCAGGAAACCATAGAGCGCTTTCGTGGATGTGAATTGCGTCGGCAGTGTCACTTAAGGACGTAGCTGAGTTCGAGGAAAAAGTGGCGGTAGTAAAAGAAGGGGGGCGAAACTTACGCTGCGAGAGAGCGTGGTCTAAGTGCCTCCAGCAATAGGCCGGTAATACATGTAGGACTACGGCGCCACAGCGTCGTGTGAGAGCCAATGAAGAAGGCCACAGCTCTTTCTGGGAACATTACACAGACCTAAATCGCCCCTGCACCGCGCGAGGGTGAGAGTTTCTTACCTTATCTTCTATAGCAAGCCGGCCGCGGCGGTCTCGCGGTTCTAGGCGCGCAGTCCACTGCTACGGTCGCAGGTTCGAATCCTGCATAAGGCGTTAGGTTAGTTAGGTTTAGGTAGTTCTAAGTTCTAGGGGACTGATGACCACAGCAGTTGAGTCCCATAGTGCTCAAAGCCATTTGAACCATTTTTTCTACAGGAAGCCGTGGAAAACAAACGAACCCGATGCCGCTAGCATGCGGCGGACCATGGGTGGCGGAACAGGAAGTGTCTGTGCCAAGTGGGGGATACGTGACGTCAAATATTCATTTACGAAATGCGTGCGGTGTAGAGGATCAAGTGCTCGTAAACGGTGGTCTAAGAGACCAGCTCGTACTTGCGAAGGTGACGTCGGCACTTGAGGCCAATTGTCAGCCGCAGATCACTTGCGAAATCTACTCCTAAGCATCGGAGAGTATCAGCTCCACGCAAAGTAGCAGCACTGTCTGCACGAAGTGCCTATAGTCATGGCACTCGATTTGCGGACGTTAAAGCAGCTACCAGAAGCTTCAGCGTAGATGGTAACCCATGCCAGTGCTTCTAAGAACCATGACGAGATCGTCTGCAAACGCAGTGCAGCTGAATACACGGCCACCGAGAGACGTCCCAGAGAAGCGTTGACGGAGACTACATAGTAACGGCTGGATGGCGACTGCATTCAACAGTGCAGAGAGCGGGTAGCCTTGACTCACTGATCGACGGATCGAGATGGGAGGAGTGAGACCGCCATTGTAAAGTACACGAGACGTAGCTACACGAAGGAGACGCATTACGACGTTGACGGTAGTATCAGGTTAGTCCATATTGCAGAGCACCCCTTCCAGGAGGTCGTGATCGACTCGATACAACGCGTGGCTGAAGTCAGAAGCTGCTAAAAGCCCAGGCATACGACGGACATGAGCACGAGCGATTATGTCCCAATACTGACAGTTCACAGTGCGGATGTTGTTGGCACCTTCTGAATAAGGTTGATCGGGGGAAACCACTTACCGAGCTGTCTGTTTAAGCCGCACAGCCGGCAGTCGGGTGAAGTAAGGTCGATAGTGTTAAGTTTCCATGGTCCACGGCCGCGCACCACCCTTTGGCGACAGACATTGATGGCGCAGATATACAGGGTGTTACTAAAAGGTACGGCCAAACCTTCAGGAAACATTCCTCACACACAAATAAAGAAAAGATGATATGTGGACATGTGTCCGGAAACACTTAATTTCCATGTTAGAGCTCATCTTAGATTCGTCAGTATGTACTGTACCTCCTCGATTCACCTCCAGTTGGCCCAATTGAAGGAAGGTAATGTTGACTTCGGTGCTTGTGTTGGCATGCGACTCATTGCTCTACAGTACTAGCAGCAAGTACATCAGTACGTAGAATCAGCAGGTTAGTGTTCATCACGAACGTCAGTCAGTGCAATGCTTACAAATGCGGAGTTGGCAGATGCCCATTTGATGTATGGATTATCACGGGGCAATAACCCTGGCGCGGTACGTTTGTATCGAGACAGATTTCCAGAACGAAGGTGTCCCGACAGGAAGACGTTCGAAGCAATTGATCGGCGTCTTAGGGAGCACGAAACATTACAGCCTATGACTCGCGAGTGGGGAAAACCTAGAACGACGAGGACACCTGCAATGGACGAGGCAATTCTTCGTGCAGTTGACAATAACCCTAATGTCAGCGTCAGAGAAGTTGCTGCTGTACAAGGTAACGTTGGCTACGTTGGTTATATCTTGACTGGGTCCCATGTTCTTCCACCTACGCTCAATGGAGAGCGTTATCACGATTTCATACGGGATACTCTTCCTGTGCTGCTAGAACATGTGCCTTTACAAGTACGACACAACATGTGGTTCATGCACGATGGAGCTCCTGCACATTTCAGTCGAAGTGTTAGTACGCTTCTCAACAACAGATTCGGTGAGCGATGGATTGGTAGAGGCGGACCAATTCCATGGCCTCCACGCTCTCCTTACCTCAACCCTCTTGACTTTCATTTATGGGGGCATTTGAAAGCTCTTTTCTACGCAACTCCGGTATCAAATGTGGAGACTCTTCGTCCTCGTATTGTGGGCGGCTGTTACACAATACGCCATTCTGCAGGGCTGCATCAGCGCATCAGTGATTCCATGCGACGGAGGGTGGTTGCATGTATCCTCGCTAACGGAGGACATTTTGAACATTTCCTGTAACAAAGTGAAGTCACTCTGGTACGTTCTGTTGCTGTGTGTTTCCATTCCATGATTAATGTGATTTGAAGAGAAGTAATAAAATCACCTCTAACATGGAAAGTAAGCGTTTCCGGACACATGTCCACATAACGTATTTTCTTTCTTTGTGTGTGAGGAATGTTTCCTGAAAGTTTGGCGGTACCTTTTTGTAACACCCTGTATGCGTCATGGTCAGAGAACGCAGTGGGCCAGACTTCAGTAGCCTACACCCCACTGATAATATTGCGGGAGATGCAAACACGATCGAGTCCGCTGGAAGAATGGCTTGTGAAATGTGTACAACCCCGGATGATCGCCTTGAACATGCTCCAAAGAATCCACTAGGCTAAGTGGCTGGAGAATAGTCGCCATTGCTGCGCACGAAGAGTGACGTGGTAATTGGTTTTGGGTGCCTGGGTGCATTTGAAATCGCCCCCTATGATAAATTTCATCCTGCCGACCCAGCGAGAGAGGCGTGTCTGTGTCTGAGAAGGTGAAACGTTTACGAGGCCACACGAACCAGATGGCGCATAGACATTAACAATTCAGAAGCCACTAACAATGAGAGCCATACCTCTGAAACCAGGGAGATAGACAATTGCATCAGCGAGGATACCGTCATGTGAGAGGATCGCCACTCCACTAGCAACAGGGGAAGCATGAGAGACGTGTGCCGTAAAACCATGGGGAGCACAGGAAGTTCCAACAAGCACCTGCTGAACCAGAGATCCGTCAACTTCCGCAGCATACAGCATGTCATGGAGGAAAGCCAGTTTGCAGCGTATGCGAATGGTGTAGACAACGACTGTGGCTACGCGGTAAGTCTGTGAAGTCATCGCCAGGAGAACAGGCGATTCAAACACGGGATAAGCGCAAGGAACTCTCTGTTAAGCCACCACGGAAAGGCACATCATTGTGAAGGAAAGGCAGGCACCACACCTAGGGGAGTCCATCGTTCTGTACACCAAAAAATGTCATCCTCAGCGTCGACGTCGTCCGCCCAGGAGACAGACGTGTTACAGGGACAGCTCAGTGGAACATTATCAGAGCTGTGCTCATAGATGAAGTGAGACACAGAAAGGGAAGTAACCGTATAGTGGGTGCTTACTCTAGAATTGAAAGCAGCTGTGTAAGTTGACATGACAACTTTAACGTCGCACATTTTAGCGCAAAAATTACAGCCTTTAGACAGTTTTCATCTTGACAACATAAAAACAACGCAGTGGATAACGCATTTCGCCAACATCAAAAAGTGAAATAATCCTATAAACAACACTATTAAATATTAATTCTCTGGAAGAACATTAATCCTACGCACAATAACATGAAACTTTAATTGGAAGTTTCTTTACACAATTACTCCTACACGTATGTTATGATGTTGGTCAGTACTACGAAAATCGTCCTATTCCGGTTCAAAGTTCGGTACTATTTAGGATGACAATCAAGTCTACGGTGGATGGTTAGTTATGTGACAAATTTGAGCTCAAGATTACTCCAGGCCACTCGAGTTTGCAGTGAACGCAAGCTGGTGGACCAAAAAAGCTTACGCTTCTGCACATGGTATTTACCTTAAGCTGCGACGAGATGACGACTGCACGGCCGCTATCTCCCACCCAAATTCCTACAAAACTAATCAGGCCTTTGCTGCACTTTCTAGCAGAGACTTTCCCTATGTTTCTCGTTATGTGAAAATATATGTACTTAGCACTAGTCTTAGTATGTGGCTACATATACATGCATGGTTGGAGCAGCATGCATATTATAGTCCTTTCTCAGCTCTACCAATTTGGCTGGTTAGTTTCTCCACAGTTGGAGCTGAACATTGCTTCAGCTAATCTCTAGCTGGATTGCAGCCTCTGTGAATGCAGTGTCCACACAAATTTCTTCTCTGAATTGTACAGAGCGTTAAGCACGCCGCTCTGCACTTCCTGCCAGTTCAGAGAAGAGTCCCTCAAAAATTTCTCTCTTGGCTTTCTCATGGTAGAACTTCTTCCACCATTTGGCTTCATTCGTTCTGTATGTCACGGCCTTTTCGACCAATAGGAGCTTTCGTCTTATATCATGGAAACACTCTCTACCAATCGCAATGTCCCTTCTATCAAACTGCGTCAGAACTTCTGTATTTTCCTCCTTTCTCGTGCGTTTCCGTCAATCGGACTTTTGTTCCTGTTCTAGACGTCTATAATACATTGACCTTTCCGTCTATCGCACTTGTTGGACATGTGATCTAAATGCGTTTCTTGTTTTCGTTTGTGTCCCATTGGAATGCAGATGAATGAATGTCAGTGTCCGGTGATGGACGCTGACTTAAGATGGAGGCATGGAGGAAGGACGTCATGTCGTCAGGTGTCAGGCCATCAGAGGACAGTGCATCTTCAGCAGCAGGGTTGTCATTCTGGGCAGAATTCCGATTGATGTAGTCATCAAGAGGGGGACGCCGTTGTTCCTGCTGTTTCCTCGACAACCATTGCTTCCTAACATGCTGTTCCATGTCGGATGGAAGGCGGCTATCGTCCTACATGTGGCCCAATGGCACAGGTACAGGTACAGCTCCATGGTCCATGGTCCAAAACCATAGGGTCGGGACAGACAGCTTGTGCCTGGTGATGGTCATCATTCATTTACATGTCTCCGGCAGGGATGTAGGGGAGATAGGCGAAACGTCCATCACGTCATCGAGCATCGCCACAGACACACAAAACAGAGGGGGCGCCGCAGGAGTAGCGATGTCTCCGATCGGCATCTGAACCAGTCTTTCAGAAAGGAATTGGCCTTCCTGCCCACAAAGTGAACAGATGCGCTGCTGGTCATTGTACATGACAACAGCCATGCAGCTGGTAATGACAAAGTAGGTCTGGTGAGGTCATCGGTCCCTAGGCTTGCTTAGGTCATCGGTCCCTAGGCTTACACACTTCTTAATCTAACATTAACTTACGCTAAGGACAACACTCACATCCATGCCCGATGAAGGACTCTAACCTAACACGGGGGGAGGGCGCCCAAACCGTGGCAATGCGCCTCAGACAACGTGGGTACTCTGCACTGCAACGAAGTAGGAACCATGTGTTTTCGTAGTTCAGTTTTTATCAGAGGGACATCACAGGGAACGTGGTCATTTCCTAACGTCTCCCGCGTTTTAGCCACTTGACTGACGACTATGTTTTAAGGTTTAAAGGCGGCCACCACAGCGTCCGACGGTACTTCAAACTGGAGTTCGAAAACTTTTGGATGCCAAAACCAGCGTGATCAACAGTTACAGTCTCTGTATGTCCGTCAGAGCATCGCAGCTTGGGACTGTTAGCGTGGCGCCGCACAACGTCGGCGCACAGCTCTTCATTGGCAGCTAAGCATTGAAAAAACGTATTCGGAGAAAGTCTTCTGGCTGGATACGCATTTCATCCCGTATAAAACGTTCATAAGCCTTCGGTCGTTCGTGGTCTAATGGAAAAGTGAATTTAATTGAAGCTTAGCGGTAAGAAAATGAACTCTGACTTCGAGACTAGTCGCTAAGTTGAAGTACACAAATGCTCGATCGCTCGCAAGCAGCACAACAGGTGAGACGCAAACAAGGCCTGTGCACCTCACCACAGTGGCCTTCGAACGACGCACGTACACTTCGAGCTGTGTAACGTATTGCTTTGTTCTGTTGACGGATGCCTTTGTGCCGAGGAAGAAAATAACTTCATGTAGATTTGGACATACTTCTGAGGATAGAAGCATACTTATGTTGATCTATTGTGCCTTCTAGAAGGACGAGTTCACCCACGGTGCACCAAGAAAACATTTCCCAGACCATAACACTCCCTTTTCCGCCCTGGACCTTTCCGAAGACTGCTGCAGTGTGCTTGTTTTCAGAGGTTTCACGTCGTTCCCGTCCAATACTATTTTTCCTATAGGGCATAAAACGCCAACCGTCTGAAAAATCCACGTGTCGCCACTCAGTGGAAGTCGACTTGCGATACTCCCATGCAAATTCTAGCGTTGGTCACTGATGAACCACAATCAGAATGGTTGCATGAAACATGCACTGCTGCTAACATACAACAACGTTCCCTGAACTATCGTTGAGGAGACTGTTGGTAACCCATTGGTTCATCTGGGTAACCTTTTTCTCAGCAGTTACACATTCGTTCGTCCGTACACATCTCCAAAAACGTCGTTGACATCTATCTTCTACAGCATGTGGTGCACCACAAATTCTGCGGATCTGGATTCGGATAATACCTTTCTACCGTGCACGGTACACTATACCCACTGTGATGTGCGACAAGTTGCAGAACCTCGTCGTTACGGAAATTCTTCCACCCCTGACTCGAAAGCCATTTATCACAGCCGGTTAGACGTCAGTTAAATCGTACTGGTTTCGTATTACGATAACGACTGCAATGTTTACCACGTTCATCCCGACACGCTTCATATATCCTCCACTGCTGGTGCTTCCACATCGTGTTTGTTAGTGCAAAATATTTGGCCTGCGAACACCTGCAACTGAGAAACATGGTTGTAGAAAAAAAGACCACTTCAGGTGCCAGTAATATTCTTCATTTATGCCACGACGTGTTTCAAATTTTGCAGGTAGATCTTCACGTGCAGCGGAGAATTATGGAAATCTGAATGCGTGGAGGTCGGTCTAGCCAGACATGGGGAATCACACCCACATAAGACATATGCAAGAGAAAGTAGGACCAGGAACCACGAAGCCCGCCTGGACTGCATGACAAAAACACTAGCTGTGATTTTATTCACTGCTTCGTCTCCGTCGACATACTGTGAGCATATCTGTGCTCTTCTGGTTTTCCACCAAAATAAACTCAATAACAGTTCCCTGCTTTGAACGCAGATACTACTTTGAAGGCTTCGTTTAGTGCCACCAACGATCGGAATTCACGATCGACAATATTTCACGATATCTTACAACAAATTCCGCATGCTTTCAACCGAAAATGGCTGAGAACTAAAATTCTTTGTGAACCACGAATTTACTTTCAAAACCTTTTCTTAAGAATTTATTTACTCGTGATTCATCTAGAACATTAACACATTTAATCACACTATGTGAGAGTGGAAGTAGTTGCCAGGGAGTAACTGATGAAATCAAAATCAAATTGCTTTAACAAATGGGAATTTTATTCCTAAAAGCTTTTTGTTTAAGAAACAGATTTAAAATTATAAGCAAAATGCAACCTCCAAATATCAAGTTACAGTTTATCAGAGGCAGAAAGAAACAAATTTTTGAGTGTATGAGCTTTCCTGTCGCTCCCTTTTGAAACGGCCGTAATCACGCCCGCTCTCAACAACCTTGATTACCTTAAAAGTTTTAACAATTCACAAAAAAACACATTCTATGCACCCCGTAGGTAGGACGGAAATGGTACAAACACTAAAAATAAAATATTAACTTTGCCAACGAAGGTGCAACTTGATTTTAAGTTCTAAGAAAAGTCTTACGGTGGAAGGGTGGCAACTTTATATACTAAAATGACCATTTAAATCAAATTCCATGAAATGCAATCTTATATAAAATTCTACAGGGTTGGCCAAACAAGTTACGATGCTCTACAGTACACAGATACCGCCTCTCAAGATGACAGGCAAGATCAAAACATGTTTCAGGAATTAGGCCGTTACACTCCAAGCAATAAATTCGTTAACGCACTAAATCCGACAAACATGTCAGAGGCAGCTCCGAACGATAGACAAACTAACAGATGCGGACGAGATACAGACGAGCAAGCTGGGGACGAGAGACTGACCAATAATAAGTAAAATAAAACAAGAGTAACAACATATCACGAAATCACTTAACTTCAAATAAACTGCGATTTCTCGAGAAGATCCGGCGCAGCAACCGCAAATCGCTCTCCCGAACCGTCCGCTGCCAGCCGCTTCAACGGACGCAGGGAGGCGCGCCTACCTCCCGTCTTTCCTGGTCCTCACCAACCGACTGCCTGCCCGCTGCTCCGTCCGCGACTGCTGCTCCGTCGCCACTGCACTGTTGGTGCGTCTCCCACTCACTTCCAGACACACGACGGCGGAAATAATGGCTCGGACCAAACGAGGCATAGGAAACACGCCCACTGGCAAAACAACATCCCTGCACCAGGAAAGGACCGAGCCAAGCTCCGCAGGATGATAACTGAAGGGGCCCAGAAGCGCTCGGAGAGCCAGATACACAACGGCGTGGCAGCTCGCACCGGCCAGACTGATGTCATGGGTTGACTCCTGTTGCCCTCGTGTCGACCGCGAAGTCACTGCCCCTCGCTATTCGCCGCGGCCCACTGGACTCACGTGGCGACCTCACATGCGCCGACGCTCAAGACGGACAGGGCATCTTAGGGCGCGAGCGACCAACCGATCGATCCAACCGGCCTTAAAGGTTGATCCGAACGACAGACATAGTGGCACTCCAGACGACAGATAGACAGATACTAACGGTCTAACAAATACGGACGAGAGACAGACCCAGACTGACTGACTGACTGACTGACTGAGACTCCCCCAGATTGACTCCAGACTAACTCAGGCCGACCAACTGACCGACTGGCTAGATTATAGCGCCCCTTAAATGCACGTGAACAGGCTACTTTTCCCGTTTCCCACCAGACGGAGACACCAAAGCTGCGATTGCCACAGCGGCGCCAGCGCCAGAAATTGAGAGCGACTGCTTCCCACTAAGCACTGCGACGCGCTCATGAGAACAGCAATTTTTACCACGGCTCATTTTGCATTAATTGTTAACGTTCCTAGCTTATCATACGTAACCCGTCAACAGAAACTTTCATGAAAGCTGCGTGTCTTTCGTAGCGTATGTCTACGGCGGTATAGATGTATGAGAAGCTGAATGAGGCATCTGCTGTTAAAATTAACGTGCGGAAAACACTTGAGTTGTACTAAACATATATTTAAATAATTTTTATCACGTCAGACGCGAGAAGCGACCCAGCATTTTCGCTAAATAAATTTCGATTGGTAATTTGTTTTGCACCATCTACATCATGAGTGGTGGTAATGTGCCCGCACATACATTTGTGGTTGTCGTACATTAAATTATGAAGCTTCCAAAACAGTAAATTTACTGGTCAAAGTAACGTCTGATATAAGTAGGCATACACAAGCGGAGATGCGGACGAAAACACAAATTATTCCTGCCCTAAAATTAAATTGAGAAAGATACATTAAGAATAGTAGTTTTAATACAATAATTCATACTAACTACATAAGGTAAGCTCCGTTCTAAGGAACGGCCCTAAATTCCACGACTACATGTTATCAGCGATGTCTGCATCTCAACAGCTAACGTTGTGTCCGAGTGATCCGCCTTCAAGTGTCCGATGGTTACCGTTCTTTCCCACCGAAACTGGTCGAAAGAGACCTTCCTTCACGAACAGAAGCAATTTCTGTAATCTTTGAAACAGATTGCACTGAGAATTTAGTACACTCGTCTCCAGACTCGAAGGAACGAATTCTACGCATATTTGTGAAACCAAGGAACTTTTTTGTGTTCCTTACCTTCCAAACAGTTACTGGATGCATCTGTTACAAAAAATCACTCTTCATGTCGCTAACTAGTCATATGTATGACTATACGCGTATAGTGGCTGTTAAGCAGAAATTCGTATCACATCCCGACAAGTCCAGCAGCACAACTCAAAAGAGCACCACCTGAGAGAAGACGATTTAAAGGAATTAACTCTATGAAATCGTTCAAGCTTCCCTCAAATTTCAATGCAGCACTGTTGGCAGTAATTGCCATTATAGTTTTCGTGCACGCTGGGTCACTTTCACACGCATTTTTCAGTGACAGAAAATATAGATGCAAATTTTCGAGTTGAGTCACTTTTCTTGTATCGATTCGGTCGTATATGCTCTCAACCACTTGCACTCATTTATTGTACAAAAACATCGTCGAAGTGGCTGCATCTGAGAAGAAGAAACCAATTTTATGAGGGTGAATTACGTACAGTACACGGATCTAGTAGTATATAGACTTCAATCTCTTATAATAATTGTGCGTAGATCTGTAATTAAGCCGGCAACGTCGCACGAAGTCCTAAAGCAGGTGATGAATGACTTCACTGATCGCCTGCTGTATGACTTTTTATGTGGTCTAGTCAGCTTAACTACAGGCCCACGCATATTTACTAGAAAGGTCTCTAGCCTCCTACGTGACGTTATGCCAACCTTCACTTCCTTTTACAATATTTAGAATAACATTGTGACGTATTCTAAACAAAGGCGTAAGACGTATGATGCAGCTGTACAGCTTTCCTGCGTAGATTAACTTGGATATTGGATACAGCCGTCGGCGCAAATGGAAGCTGTTTCCCTTCCTCGTCAGATACAGAGTGCTATAAATAGCGGCGCCCGGCTTACTGCCGTGTTTGACTTGCAGAGAGCTTCTGATACGGCTGCTCACTGTTTTTTTAAACAGGAGAAAGACGGCGTTACCGAACCGCCAACCAGACTGCTTTGATGATTTCTTCTGAGATGAAACTCAGTCTGATGTTTTGAATAGTAATATTCATTGATTAATGGTTTTCATTTGTTTTACTCTTTCGAAAACTGCACTCATGCTCATAAATTAAGGATAATTGCAGAATTTGGTGCCACACAACTCGGCACTACACAAAACTGGCGCTAATAGCGTAGGCACATAGGGAACACACATGACACTGATCTGTAAATACACAGTATTGGTGATAAGTTGAGAAAACTGTCCCGAAACACATGTGCTCTAAAACGCCACTGTATCCTGCGCATGTACCCCGACATCAATATGGGATATGATCACCATGCACACGTACACAGGCCGCACAACGGGTTGGCATACTCTGTATCAGTCGGTCGAGCAGCTGTTTGGGTAAAGCCTCCCATTCTTGCACCAGCGCATGTCGGAGCTCCTGAAGTGTCGTAGGGATTTGAAGACATGCAACGATATGCCGACCCAGACAATCCCAGAAGGGCTAGATGTGGTTTAGGTCTGAAGAACAGGCAGGCCGTTCCATTCGCCTGATATCTTCTGTTTCAAGGTACTCGATGGCAGCTCGGTGGGGCGTTATCATCGATCAGGAGGAAGGTGGGTCCCACTGCACGCCTAAAAAGGCTGACATACTAGTGCAAAATGACGTTCCGATACACCTGACCTGTCACAGTTCCTCTTTCAAAGACATGCAGGGGTGTACGTGCAAAAATCATAATCCCACCCCACGCCATCAAATCACGACCTCCATACTGGTCCCTTTCAAGAACATTAAGAGGTTGGTATCTGGTTCCTAGTTCATGCCAGATGAAAACCCGGAGAGAATCACTGTTCAGACTATACCTGGACTCGTCCGTGACCATAACCTGGGACCACTGTTCCAACGACCATGTACTTGACACCGGGATTTACGGGCTCTACTGTGACCAAGGGTCAGTGGAATGCACCTTGCAGGTCACCGGGGTAGTAAACCAGGTCTGTTCAGTCGGCTGTACACTGTGTGTCTGGAGACAACTCTTCCAGTGGTGCGGTAAGGTCCCGAGCAAGGCTACCTGCAGTATTCCGTGGCCGTTTGCGCGCGCTGATGGTGAGATATCGGTTTTCTCGTGGTGTTGTACAGTGTGGACGTCCCGTACTGTAGCGCCTGTACACGTTTTCTGTCTGATGGAGTCGTTGCCATATTCTTGAGATTACACTTTGTGGCACCGGAGGGCCCGTGCTACGACCTGCTGTGTTATACCTGCCTCCAGTCACTCAAGTATTTTACCCCTCATAACGTCATCAATGTGTTCTTTGAGCCATTTTCAACTCATAGCCACCATTAGCACGTCCGAAAAAGTCTGCACACTTACTCGCTGCACCGTACTCTGACATGCACCAACCCACCTCTGCGTTTATGGACTGCTGCCAGTGCCACCTTGCGACGACCACAGGTCAAATGCACCGCATAGTCATACCCCGAGGTGGTTTAAATCCGCAAACCGTCCCCCAGAGCGTTGTTTCACCATGTATCAGCATTGTCCTTAATTTATGAGCATGAATGTAGATCTCAAACGTGGGTACTAAAATAGTTTGAGATGAACTTGGTCAAAAGCATAGAAAAATGTAATTAATTACACAGATAAAAAGGTAAAATATCTTTGATATCAATGTTTCTTCACAGATTATTGCCAAAGGCAAAAGGTATCAATTGTGCTCGCTTGTCGCACTCCACATTGTTCTCACAACAGTCGTAAAAAAGAAGTCTATACATTGTCGAAACTTGTATTAAATTTCTTCGCATACAAGAGCGATACATGTTGAAGAACTACTTCTCCAATTTTATGCGTGTAGCACAATTTCATTTGTTATCCTTCAGATCAACTATCCACCTTTTCCTGGACAGTGACCTGTCTTCCGACTAGTTTGGTGCAGTCCGCTACGTTTTCTCTCGTGTGCCAACCACTTCATGTCATAGTAATACAAAACGCCCTCAGTTGTTTTTTGAATACATTCCAATCTCTGTCTCCTCCTACACGCTTTACTCTACTCACTTCCCTCTACTACAGCACTCTCTGAGCTGTTGAGCGAGGGATGTTTAGTTCTCGAACCTTATACTACCATATGCTAGGACATGCCATAACACAAATTGGGCTCTCTCAACTGACGTCTAGCCATTTCTGGCAATTATTGAGCAGGTGAAAGAAAGGGAACCGTTTGGAAGAAAAATCCAGACAAAACTTGTTTTAGTTCCTTTACATGATGCTGGAAATCCCAGTTACCTGTATCATAGTTTTTTTTTTAATTTGCGTATGGAAATTAGATCTGTTTCATGAGAACGTACTGTATTTTTAATGAACTGATGAAATTAATATGAATGAAACACGTGGACTTACCCAACTCAGCAGTGTTAAGCCAGGGTCGCAAAGCTGAAGACGCATCTGACACTTACCTGCAAAAAGAAAATGCCATACAATGAATAACAAAGCCACACCAACACGACTGTCAATTTCAGTTTTGTAGCTGTGTTTTCAGAGCAGTCTCGGTGACATAGTTGCAAGATTATTTCGTGACGTTCCTGTTACACATTTAAGTTTGCTATAATCGCAAAAAATGAAGGATATGTTGGTATGACACCAATTACTTCGGGCTGACTGATCAGAAAACTTTAAAAAAATCTAGTTTCTCTGCAGTAAATTAAAAGTATAACGTACGGGTTTTGGCTGAAGGTCACAAAACACACAAAAGTCTGAACTGCGTATCGCGCTTGTATTCTCGGAAGGAAAAATAAAAACAGGTTTCTCACAGTACCTTGTGCTGTCACCTTGTCAGGACATGAAACAAACAGAATTAAAATGTTTTCTACTGAAATGCATCCCTTTCAGGCAACAAGAACAGATGGAGCAAATGAACGTCGGATAAAAGTCCTTTTGAGGATACGTCCGCAAAAGATACGCAAACACCAAAAACAATGCACAGTACGTTACGGAGTAGGAAAACCGCTGACATTCTAAACACCTCCTGTCGTCTCGACGTGAATGAATAAACTTTCTGTATGGATTTAAGTGCAATCTTATATCATTCGTCCTGCAGAGTTGTGGAAAGTTGGGGTAATGATGTTGCAGGAGTATAGAGATCTCTCAAACCTCTCTCCAGAGTAGACCACGAAGGCTCAGTAATATTGAGATATGGACTCTTTAGTGGCCAGAAAAGATTCTACAGTTCACCCCCGTGGTCACAAAATGGTCAGGATAGATGCGATAATTCATCCTCATTGTCACAATACGAGTCCAGTGGGTAGCGAGCTTTGTGAACAGGTACCGTTTGGTCTTGGAACACCGCTGTGACACAAACATTGTACCTTGGGATGGATCTGATCAGCCAGAATGGTTACATAATCCTTCTTCGTAATGTGACTTTGCAGAGTAACTACAATATGGCTACCCCGAACCCAACTCAGTTTACACTGTCGGGGGGTAAACTCAGCCGGTAGTTTGGAACTGTGTGAAACCAGACTCTTCCCACCAAATGACTGTCTTGTACTGCTCCCTAGTCCAAGTTTTATGGGGATCAAGCGAGTTGGCGCAGTGGCTATCACACTGGATTCCCATTCCGGAGGACGACGGTTCAAACCAGTCTCTGCCCAGCCTGATTTAGGTTTTCAATGATTTCCCTAAATCGTTTCAGGCAAACGCCGCGATGATTCCTTTGAAAGGGCATGGCCGATTTCCTTCTCCATCCTCCGTAATCTGAGCTTCTGCTCCGTCTCTAATGACCTCGTTGACGAAGGGACGTTAAACACTAATCTCCTCCTCCTCCAGGTTTTATGGCTTCGGCACCACGTTTACCTGGTACAAGCAATCACAGCACTGAAGTGTGTTTTTGAAATTCCAGTTCATTCTGGAAGTTCCAAGTAATGGAGCTTTATTTGTGTTGTTTTAGTTTTACATTGATCGAGAGTGCGACATTCAGCTCCGTAGTGTCTTTTCCAGATGTCGTCCTCTTACTTTTCGTCATAATCCTCTTCAATGACAGTCCCTCACGACCGCTCGAAACACACATTTGTCCGAGTTGTGACTTAGCATATGATGATGCTCTACTTTCCCAGTGTCCACTTTTGTGTCATAAATCTTTCATACTTCACTTTTCTTGGTCGTGGAAGAACCTACTATAGGAGCACGAACACATCGTGCAAGTACCAATTCACTTAGCTCAGACATAAAGCACTCTCAGTTCCACTTAACACTATTCTTACCATGACTGGCACTTGAAACATTGCACAGGAACCTTTCGAAGTCAAATACAACGGTGCAAATCTACATTTGTACTCAAGCATGAATTTCTCGTTATGTTTCCATATTTGTGTCCAACCCCTGTACATTCCGCCTATTGTAGAACCCGTGCCTGATTCATCAGCGAGGCAGCAATTTTTCAGAGCGAGTCTACGAAAATTTTCTTTGCTGCTTTCTCAGGCTTCTCATTACCCAAGGTTGTAACGAGTCTCAAATACTGCAGGAATATTTCCCATAGTCGTGAATCTAAGCGATTAATTCAAATATTAGATATAGATAAGGTATTACCAGCTGAGTACACTAATTTTAGCACTAGAATGGATAAACTCATATTTATTCTTCTCCGAATTACTTTCCTTCCACTTGGCTACACTCCTTACCAATACCTTTAGAAAACACTTCATAAAACATTTATATTCCATGTTAACAAATTTTCTTTTTTCAGAAAGGCTTTTTTTGACAGTCTGCATGCTATCGTCTCCATTTCTGCCATCATCAGTTCTTATGCTGCCTAAATTGCTAAACACTTCGATTACGTTTAGTTTCTCATTTCCTAATCTTATTCTCTTAACGTCGCCTGATGTGTTTCGCCTGCATTCCATTACTCTCGTTTCCATTGTTGGTGACTTTGATCTTGTAACAAGTTTTAAAGAACCTATAAATGTAGTTCAGATATTCTTCCAAGTGATTAGTCATCTAGGACAAATACAATGTGATTTAAAAACACTAATGTTTTATTTTCTTGTCAGTGAAAGTTAATGCAGTGTCCAGATATCTACTTTGCCTGCTTCACTCCTTGCTCAGTGTACAGACTGGGTAACAGCGGGAGGTTGTAACACTTAGTCACATCTCAATTACTGCTTACCCGTCATTGTAGCATACCGAGCCATGAGATGCAAGGAAAATAAAGGTTCAGCGTCCTGTTGTCTTCGACGTCAGTAGATGCAGATGTAAAGGTCGAGGAGGAAAGTGATCGTGAGATTTCTTACAAACCAACAGAGCATTTCTTATAACCAATTTAGAGAAAACATGGAAAACCCGTTCTGGATGGCTGCATCGGTATGCATGCTAGCACATGCCCTACCTAATATTTACAAATCGCCGGGGCACACACCTTGGGTTCTGTTGGTGGTAGAAGAGTAGTGTCAAGTGCTTCTATATTTTAGCAGGCCACCTGATTTTCGCCGATCTTCTGTGGTACAACATCTAAAACGCTTCAGTTTTGTTTTAGTTTTCCCAGAGTCCATGCAGTACGATCATACAAAGCTGTGCTTCGAACTCACATACTCAGATATTTCTCCCCAAGATTAAGGGGTATATTTGACACCAGTAGAGTTCTCTTCGCCAAGAACGCCCTCCCTGCCTGCGTTAATCTGCTTTGTATGTCCTTGCTTCGTGTGTCATAGGTTATTTTCCGCCCTAGGTAGCTGATTTCCTTAACATTCGTCTACCACCAACTTCGATATTAAGTTTCTCGTTATTCTCATTTCAGTTCTGATTGTTTTTGTTTCTTCCCACTTTGATCTCAATCCATATTCTCTATGCATTCCACTGTTCACCCCGTTCCTGTAATTCTTCTTCACTTACACAGCGAATGTCCCCAACGAATCTTATCACTATTATCCCTTCACCCTGAATTTTATTCCCATACTTGAAACTTCGTTTTATGGCGGTCATTGCTTCTTCGATGTATAGGCTTCCTTTTAATTAACTATATTAGTAATATTTTTCCCGTTAGATGATGGGTGAGTCGAGAGGGAGGATCTGTCTACATATTATGTGTTTGCTTCATGTCATGTAATTCATGCTTCGTTTTTCACCATGGGCATTCCGTCATTATCTATATTCTTCTCTGAAACCATTGAGGCAAGAAGCCGTCTTTTACAAATGAATAACAAATATTTAATAGATCCTTGGATCGTTGTGCTGCATTCACAGCACACAGTGGAACTGGGATACAACAACATTCGTACTACTGTAAGCAGTAATCGTAGCAGTTTCCAGAAGACCATGGAATATGGCAAAAAGTGTAACCCTAAAATTTAGAAATCAAATATGAGTAAGAGTCAGGAAAATATGCAAAGGACTTTCAAAACGAGGTACAAATATCTTTCAAATGTAGTAATTGGTAAAACGTGCGCACACGCGCTGTTTCAATCAAAACTGTTCTGGCTCCGAGCAAGCAGAATAAAGTAAGTTACTTTCCATTGGTGGATGTTTTAAAGACAGTGGGACTTTTAAATCAGACAACTGCAGCATCTCAGAAAATTTGGATCAGTTTTTGAAATTCTTCATCTTGTAACACTGTCGAAATAACGAATAGGTTTGCTTACTTTTAAACTTATATTATAATTTATTTATTTTAGAGAAGTGTTGAAGGAATTTTGTAATTTATTTTATTGGGTTTCTGGTTAGCAAATGCGAAGGTGTTACCGTAACTTTTTTGTTCAAGCCTCTCAAGTTCAGCTCTCAAGTAAACGACGTTTCATTACAGTTGCGAGTTAAATATTTAGGCAAACTGACAGTGATAACTGCGGGATTCAAACCTTTCCAGAGGCGTTAGAACGCCACCTAAGTCAGAGGCGATCAGTTTCTGTTAATATTGTTTCGAAGTACCCTGTGCCACGCAGTGTTCAGCTTCATGTATTTTTATATTTAGGACTTAAGAAAAATCTTACGACGGATGAGAAATGTATATCAGTGGTTGGTATTTCCTTTCATCCAACACACTTTTGATACACCACCTGCAAGAATCTCATTACGAGTCCAAGGCGCTAGTCGAGACTGTATCTCGGCTTTCATCAGCATCTGCACTCAAACAGCAGCAAAAGCCGTGTCGCGAACTGTAGGCGTCTCTTGAAAGGACGCGCCGCCATGTCCGCGTCGCCCGCTGTGCGTTTGCGTGGTCGCCATTCAGCGCAGCGCCTGCTAATACCCGCCCATTCATCTCCCAGCGGGCGGCATCCCTTCGCCTGCTGCGACGCGGGCAGTATAAGAACGATCTCGCAGGGGCACAGCGCTGCAGTGTCTCGTTTCCATGAATTGAAAGGTCGTGCGTCATCGCCAGGCTTCGAAACTTCGTTCGCCGAGTTGCTTCAGGCTGCTGAAGAAATATTCGTCATTCCTTGCAGACTCAGTACCGTTCTCTCAGTCGGAAGGCATCGTCAGGAACAAAGCTCTCTCTGCTGCTGTAGTATTTTAGACACTGTCGAGTACGCACAGGCCGTGCGCCAAATATAAGTCTTCTCGAGCGCTGCCTGCGATTGTACAATGTGTTGGCTTTTCCGTGAGCTGCACACATTTTTTTTATGCGGTGACTCTTTTACTGAAACAAAAGAATTCACCCTCTCGATTGTTACCCATCTTGTACTCTTATGTAGTGTTACACAGAGGGAGACGTGGTCATTTTAAACTCTCACAGATCATTCACGATAGTAATGTTATTCACAACAGCAGTAGGCTAGGGAATATCATTATGGTATTTTCTCCAAAATAAACTTCATGGTGAAACCGTTATTTCGAAGACTTCTGATGACGATTATCTCTGTCCATCTCCGTAAGTACACGTAGTTTGCAGGTCGAAGGGAACGGCGATTAATATTTGCACTTCGGAACGAGACTTTTTTGTGGGGAAATTTTCGTTTCACTTCTTGGAATAAGACACAATGGTTTTTAGCCAATGATAGTGCAACGTGCAGCATGCTGTTTCGCCTATCCTTCCCCCTCCAGTTGCAGAACTCTGGTTTATGTATGGATAACATTCTGACATTTTATTTAGCTGATTTACAACTACAGTGTAGCCTACATTTTACCCATCTCATTACGTAATCTCAAAGTAACATGAATAGCACAAAAAATTAATAAAAAAATGATTAAATTTTGTTTTTCTTAAATGCATAAAATAAACGCTAAAGGAACCAATGAATTATCAATATACTGACTCCTGAGGAGACCAGGGTAATCTATTACATTATACTGTTAATCATTTATTGTGCTTATAATAGCATGTTGCAAAAATTTAATGGTAGGAGATCATGTGCAGCCGATGCCGAGTTCATGACATCACAACGCAGCAGCAAACAAACACAGTACGTATTTCTCATGCTTCCTTGTCTAGCTCGCACCCGTACAAAGTTATTTTAGGTGCTGATTATTGAAAATAGCTGGTATAGCCCTTTGGTCATTTATTCTAGTATTACTCGCAATTTCTCTACTTTTGTGTGGTTTCATCAGAACATAGATCATGGGAAAATATGTTTCTGTTTTATTCTTAACGTTGATTATCATTATTGTAACTTGGTCTTTGTCATTACATTTTATGTATTCATGTTTGAGGGATAAACAGTATTGTAAACTGATAGGAGGAATATGGTCTTGAGTGTTATGGTATTAAACGGCGCTCAATATATGATGGAGAAGGAGAATTTAATTAACGTTCAGTCGTTTCAGGAGGTAGTGGAACCAGGAGTATCTAATCTACCAACTCAGGATCCCTTAACAAGAATTCTACAGCAATTAAGAGTTCCCGCGAAAAACAAGTAGAATTAGCCACAGAACAATCTGAGATGACCACTCAGGCTACATAATTAGCTACAAAACAGTTACGTAATTACTATGTTACAGAATTAGATCGAAACAAATAGATTACAATTGAGGTTAGAGAATTAGCCACAGATCAAAAGGATATGTCCAGTAAGAAGACAGATACGCGCACTAGGCAAGATCTGTGCAGTGAGTAGTCACGTTATTCAGCTTAATGACAAACTGGAAGCCAAAGTGAAGGAATTAGCAAAGGAGATAACTGAATTGCGAAAAGGCCAAGAGCTAATTCTTTGAGTCTTAAAGTTTCTATGAATGGAAGTGATAGAGATCCATTCTACAGAGGAACACCTAGGCCAAACAGTGGGCAAACGTTTAGATCTAGAGACATATTTGCCACTGTAGTAAGAAAAATGACATAGGAACAGGTTACTAAACAGAAGGAGCAAGTCTCAGCAGACTTAGATGCTCGGTTAAAGTCTAAGAAATGTCAAATCGCGTCTGTGAATAAGTAAATCCAGATTGCGGTTAGCATTACATAACCTCGAAAGATTATAGTACGAATTATATAAACGAAAATATTAACATGGTAAATAACAAAAATTATTACACTTGATCCTTTTTAAATGTTTAAACTGGAATTTAAATAAGCTCATATATTCGACATTCCTTGAAGATACATAACCGTTCTCTCAATTGCATGCCTTTGTCAGAAGCCAAGCTACCTCTCATTTTTATGACATATAGACTGTGACAAGACCGTAGCAACGAATGTGTAAGACGATTTCGACTTGACGGTTATCAGTACCTCAATTTTGACATGCCGTAATAAGACTGAAGTGCAACACTTTACAATGCGTTCCTTTAAGGGAAGACCGAAACTGACACTGTATTTGTGTTGAAACGTATCACTGAAAGATAAGTAGAATTAAATCCACAGCCCCACTTATACACTCCTGGAAATGGAAAAAGAACACATTGACACCGGCGTGTCAGACCCACCATATTTGCTCCGGACACTGCGAGAGGGCTGTACAAGCAATGATCACACGCACGGCACAGCGGACACACCAGGAACCGCGGTGTTGGCCGTCGAATGGCGCTAGCTGCGCAGCATTTGTGCACCGCCGCCGTCAGTGTCTGCCAGTTTGCCGTGGCATACGGAGCTCCATCGCAGTCTTTAACACTGGTAGCATGCCGCGACAGCGTGGACGTGTACCGTATGTGCAGTTGACGGACTTTGAGCGAGGGCGTATAGTGGGCATGCGGGAGGCCGGGTGGACGTACCGCCGAATTGCTCAACACGTGGGGCGTGAGGTCTCCACAGTACATCGATATTGTCGCCAGTGGTCGGCGGAAGGTGCACGTGCCCGTCGACCTGGGACCGGACCGCAGCGACGCACGGATGCACGCCAAGACCGTAGGATCCTACGCAGTGCCGTAGGGGACCGCACCGCCACTTCCCAGCAAATTAGGGACACTGTTGCTCCTGGGGTATCGGCGAGGACCATTCGCAACCGTCTCCATGAAGCTGGGCTACGGTCCCGCACACCGTTAGGCCGTCTTCCGCTCACGCCCCAACATCGTGCAGCCCGCCTCCAGTGGTGTCGCGACAGGCGTGAATGGAGGGACGAATGGAGACGTGTCGTCTTCAGCGACGAGAGTCGCTTCTGCCGTGGTACCAAATGATGGTCGTAAGCGTGTTTGGCGCCGTGCAGGTGAGTGCCACAATCAGGATTGCATACGACCGAGGCAAACATGGCCAACACCCGGCATCATGGTGTGGGGAGCGATCTCCTACACTGGCCGTACACCTCTGGTGATCGTCGAGGAGACACTGAATAGTGCACGGTACATCCAAACCGTCATCGAACCCATCGTTTACCATTCCTAGACCGGCAAGGGAACTTGCTGTTCCAACAGGACAATGCACGTCCGCATGTATCCCGTGCCACCCAACGTGCTCTAGAAGGTGTAAGTCAACTACCCTGGCCAGCAAGATCTCCGGATCTGTCCCCCATTGTGCATGTTTGGGACTGGATGAAGCGTCGTCTCACGCGGTCTGCACGTCCAGCACGAACGCTGGTCCAACTGAGGCACCAGGTGGAAATGGCATGGCAAGCCATTCCACAGGACTACATCCAGCATCTCTACGATCGTCTCCATGGGAGAATAGCAGCCTGCATTACTGCGAAAGGTGGATATACACTGTACTAGTGCCGACATTGTGTATGCTCTGTTGCCTGTGTCTATGTGCCTGTGGTTCTTTCAGTGTGATCATGTGATGTATCTGACCCCAGGAATGTGTCAATAAAGTTTCCCCTTCCTGGGACAATGAATTCACGGTGTTCTTATTTCAATTTCCAAGAGTGTAGATAAGGGCAAAGCCTTTACTAAATTTGGTAGAGAAAAATTGTGTATCATAATGAAGGAAAGAGGTTCCCACCCCATTTAACAAACACGTTAAGGATTATAAACCAAAAGAGATGTTAGACTCAAGTGGAGAGTTAGTGGGTTGGCGGCATTCATCATTGAAAACGGAACGGGCGAGGGTGGTATTTGTATGTACCTTACTATATAAATGGAAATCTAAGTTTCGTGTATGCTTTAAAATGCGCAAAGAAACTATTCCAAATTGTGTTTTAGATGCAACAGAGAAAGTGGACGTCTTGTGAATAGAAATTGCCTCCTGAAATAAGTCAAGAAAACAGTATTACTATAATCGCAAAGAAAACTGAAGCTAAAGCTTTTATAGGAAAGAACCGCTCAGGAGCACAAGTAGTGGAGAAAGATACAGTAGTAGAAGTCCGCCATCTCTGGGATGTGGTACGGAAAAGAATCAGCCAAGGAGGTAGAGATCCGTTGTGTGCTGCTTCGTTGTTACAAAGGACGACACTTCTCTTGGGTAACTATTCAGTGTTTCATGATGAGACAAACTGTTAGAGCTGTTCCGCAGATGCAGTGCGGTGTTTGTACTTCCTGTAATATCAATATAGGAGTAATTTTAAAACATCCAATATCGTGTCAACAAAAGACTTGTCTTATTAAGCTTCAATGAAATCCTGCCTGAACTTGGCGTGGGCGTGGATTTTTCTTAGTGTATGCTGTTACGTATTACTTTGCCTCCATTCTCATCGTTTCTTCAGTAGGCAGGGTATTGAATATGATATTATATCAGCACTTGGTGTGTTTGGTTTTAGTATTTCTGTGTCCTCTCTTTATTCGACTAATTTATCTGTCAGTTCACTATCTGAAGTCCCGGCGTAAATCGGAGATACAAACGTACATTGAGAATCTTTGTTTGAGACAAACTTAAGAGAAACTATGCCCGAAACACCATTTATTACTTTAGATAATAGTACACACGATGAAAGTGACAACAGTGCTGGCGAACTGATAACGCTCTGTGGACCGGTGTGTTCATCCCTTCCAGATGCTCAGTTTGAGTTTCAGCTGCATACATCCATCATGTGATTTTTAAGAGCGCCATCAGTGAAATTGTGCTTTTGTGGTGCAGAATTTAGACCAACGTTGTGCCATCAACTTTTGTGTTAATTTTGAGGAATCCGCGAACGTGACGTCTGAAAACTTGATACAGGCCTATTGAGCACTAGTCTTTCGCTGGTACAAATCTGTTTTTTTTAGGGCTGAGAACACGTTGTAGATAAACCTCCCTCATGGATACCTTCAAAAAGGTCGATCCTGGATCATTACAGTGCCTCATGTTACATGGCCACTTCCATCAAGGTGGTTTTGAACTTAGAAAGCATTCCTGTTGTGCACCTGATGTAAGTCCTGGTGACTGCCGCCTTTTACCGAAACGGAAATCTGTCTTAAGAGGACGTCATTTTGGGACTCTGGAGGGCATTAAAAAGAGCGTGACCGACATGTTGAAGGTCCTGACAGATGAAGCCTTTCAGTGTAGCCACCAGCACTCGAAACAACGGCTCCCGCAGATTACGGCTGCCGAAGGAAACTACTTTTAAGGAGACTATTGTTGATTCAAAAAAATAAAAACTTGCGAACATAAAAGGAATCAGGCTCATTACTTTTCTCACACACCTCGTATAATAATAATGACCTCAAGGTTTCTCAAAAAGGGTTCTATGTACACTCTAAGACAAAAAAGACGCACCTTGAAGGAATTATCAGAATGAGACAAAAATGGTTAGATGTGATGAACATGTGTAGACAAATAAATGAGTAGAATTTGAAAAAAATTTTTTTGATCATTTATTCAAGAGAAGTAGCTTTTCGGTTTGGTTCAATTATGGCCCTTATGCAAGCAGCTATTCGGCTTGACTCTGACAGAGTTAGATGTGGTCATGAGAGATATCGTGCGAAATTCTGCCCATTGGGAGCGACAGTTCGACACAATCCTGACATGGTTGGAGCGCCCTGCCCATAATGCTCCAGACGTTCTCAACTGATGAGCGAACCGACGATATTGGTGCCAATGGTAGGGTTTGCTGAGCACAAAGGCATGAAGTGGAGGCTCTCGACATGTGCAGGCTGGCATTATCTTGCAAAAATGTGAGCCCAGTATAGCTTGCTATGAAGGGCAGCAAATCGAAGGGTAGAAAAATTTCTAGTACCTTCATGCTGTAGGCGTGACGCAGATGACAAGCAAAGGCGTCATGGTATTAAAATAAATGGCACCCCACGCTATCACTGCTGGTTATCTGTCAATAAGGGAGGTTGCAGTATGGCTGCTAGCCGACCGCTGTCCTGTGCATCTTCGACACGTATTCGGCCTGGAAACTGACTGGAGTAGAACTATATTCAGTGATGAGTCGTCGTCCCCCCCCCCCCCTCGAATGACAAGCAAAGACTTTTCTGGAGACGCTCCAAGAGTGACACTGAGCCATTTCACTTGATAGTAGGATACCTTTGGTCGTCTGCGATACCCTTACAACAAAACGGTTCGTTGACATTCTGCTCCTCGTTTTGTTCATTCCATGGAAGGTTACCTAGGCTCGCGTTTCACCAGAATAATTTCCGCCAGCACTGCTACTGCTTATCTTCCTACTTACAAAACACTAGGTTGCAAGCAAGGTCGCCGGATCTCCCCACAACTGCGAACATTTTACCATTATGAGCAGGGCCACCCAACCTGCTCTGGATTTTGATGATATAATTCATCAGCTGGGCATCATTAGGAACGATATCCCTGAAGAGGACATTCAACCAATTTATCTATCAATTCCAAACTGAATATACCGAGCGAGGTCGCGCAGTGTTTAGACACTGGACTTGCACTCGGGAGGACGACGGTTCAATCCCGCGTCCGGCCATCCTGATTTATTTTTTTCGTGATTTCCCTAAATCGCTCCAGGCCAATGCCGAGATGGTTCCTTTGAAAGGGCACGGCCGACTTCCTTCCCTAATCCAATAAGCCCGATGACCTCGCTGTCTGGTCTCCTTCCCCAACACAACACAACCCCAAGCCGAATATATTCTTACATAAGGGCCAACGCATTATTGGCCTGCTCAAGTTGTGAAGCTCTGTCTCTTGAGTAAATCATCCAAATTTTCTGACACTGTAATCATTTGTTTGTGTACGCATGTACATAACATGCGTAGACTTGCGTCCCATTCGTATAATTCCTTCGTGGTGCGTTCTGTTACAGTCTTAACAGTGTAAATACTACGATGTCTATGACAATGGTGATCTTCATGAAGTGCAGAAGAGACAATGATCCTCTCCCGTCGTCAATTGTCGTGACTTCTAGCCGTTGCTACTTGCATATGTAGTCCCTTAGTTGACATCACTGTTTTCAGTGCTCCCCATTCAAGTTTCCCCTCCAAGGAAAAATCCTTGGGAGTACCAGAAGTCAAAGAGTCCTACGCATGGCAGTCTTTCACATTGGGTGCCGAAGCTGAGTTACTAAACAGAGCCTTCCTAAATTCCTTCACCAAAGAAGAAGGAAATTTTCCAGAATTCGACCCAAGAACAGTTTCCAACATGAGCACCTTGTGTACTTCTCCTTGGAGTAATGAAGCAACTTAAATCACTCAATAAATGCAAGTCTTCTGGTCCAGACTGTATACCAATTAGGTTCCTTTTAAATAAACTGATGCTACAGCTCCATACACGTACCCAAGGACTGAAAAATTGCACAGGTCACACCAATATTCACGAAAGGTAGTAGGAGTAACACACTAAATTACAGGCCATATCATAACTGTCGATATGCAGCTGGATTTCGGAACATATATTGTGTTCAAACATTATGAATTACCTGGAAGAGAATGCTCTACTGACGGACAGTCAACACGCATTTTGGAAACATCGTTCTTGTAACACACAACTAGTTCTTTACTCACATGAAGAGCACTATTGAGAAGGGATTTCGAATTGTTTCCCCTATTTCTAGATTTCGAAAAGACTTTTGACACGCCCCAAATAAGCATCTTGTAATTAAATAGTGTGCTTATGGAATATCGTCTCAGTTATGTGATTGGATCCGTGATTCCCTATGAGAGAGGTCGTAGTTCGTAGCAATTGACGGAGAGCCAACGAACAAAATAGAATTGATTTCTGGAGTTCCACAAGGTAGTGTTAGAGACCCTCTGCTCTTCCGATTCTATATAAACTATTTAGGAGACAATGTGAGCAGCCGTCTTAGGTTGTTTGCAAATGATGCTGTTGTTTATCGTCTAAAAAAGTCATCAAAATATCAAAACAAATTGCAAAACGATTTAGAAAAGATAGCTGTATGGTGCGAAAATTGGAAATCGACCCTAAATAATGAAAAGTGTGCGATCATCCACATAAGTGCTAAAAGGAATCAGTTTAACTTCGCACAGAAAGGTGTAAGTGTTGGTTTTTTCTGCGCACTGTTCGAGCTTGGAGTAACAGAGGATTATTATGAAGGTGGTTCGATGCATCCTCTGACAGACAAATGTTATTTGCGAAGTATCCAGGTAGATATAGATGTATACGTAGACTATTCAGCTCCAGGGACATCAAATTTCAGAGGTTTCAAAACTAAATGCATAATGAAGTATTCACGGAGAACTCTTTTTAAATTAGATTCTTGTTAATACAACAATGATATTTTCTCATTGTAAGTCTGTCTGTTCTTGAGAACCCTCCATCCAGTTACGAAATTAAACGCTACAATACGTCATCATCACAAAAGCCTTGAGAGAAGTTACGTACACAAATGAACAAGACGGAATCAGTAACAGTTCCTCTCCAAAGAATGAAGGTCCTTACAACATTACTCAAAATGTCAAAGAAAGATGATTTACGCAAGCACTTCGAAAGAGATTTTGCGTGTAATTTTGTACAGTTCGTGGATTTCTTTTTCCGTTTACTTCAAGTAACGTTCGGCCCATAACGCTGTCAAATGCAGAACTTTCAAATTCCGAGACGAAATTCAGTGTAATTATCAACGAAATACATACCGAAGTTAATCTCCACTTGTCAAACATACAAATGTCAGGTTACCATTCGACAGAAACACAGCTATCATCGAAGGTTCATTACCATTTACACAGTATTGTTTGGTTTCTGCAGAATATATCTTTCAGCATCCCTAACTACTGTAGTTGAGTAATTCGTTTCATTCATCTAATTCACAGAGCAACTGCTGAGGCTTTTAAATAATTAGAGATTATCCCCTCTAATATAAGTCATTATATTTATATGCTCCTAGCGCTCGGTAACTGTAAGTAATAGTCACACATTGATGTTGTTGTTAAAAATAAATGTCATTAATGTGCAACTAAATGTATTGGTATCGGTGTAGTGGGGACTAGTTAACAGTTTGATCGAAATCTCTGTGGCTTGAGTAGACTGAAAGCAGTCTGTACAAGACTGTGACAGAGAAAGTTACTTATTTTGTCCTGTGTAAGCCTGAAACAAGCAGCGAGGTTTCAGATTCACCACCGTCGTAGTCATTATGAGATTTAGAAATTTATTATCTATTTTGGAGCCTGCTAATTAGTTAATACTTCTTACTTTGGTCGCGCTATTAATAAGGCGACTTCAGTCTACTTTTTAATGAACCAACTTCCCGCAAAGCCTCTTTCATTAAGCGGCTTTGTAAGGTTAACATATTCTACGCGAAAATCTGATACGCAGGGCTTAGAGTCCTGACAATTTCGGGCATTCGTGGCAGCTCTGCAATGTAAATGAGGTAAAATTTCCGCGGCTGACATCAAGAGAACTTGCACCGGCACTGCACGGCTAAAAGCCTGCTTTCTGCTTGACATGCAGCACAGCCGTATCAAAGGAACACAAGTGCGTACCACTAAAGGAGGGAGGCTGCTTGCAGGGAGCCTCATTGACTGATCTCCACAGTAAGAAATGTTAGTAAAAGCCTTCCTCTCTGCGAGTTATATTCAGTATGTTACGACTTTGCGTATATATATATATATATATATATATATATATATATATATATATATATATATATATATATATATATATACGACAAATGTGACCGCAGATGTTGGGAAATACCGCAAAACTTGATAACAACATGTGACATCAGCACGAGTAGTATCTCTTAACACAAGCAGCGGTTCAGCTCCTGATCATCCCTATTCATTTTCTTGGCGTCATTATGGCTCTGGGCCGACGGGCGCGACTTTAGTGCATGTGATTCAGGGGTTCAATCTTACGGCTGCAACGTAGTGTTGTTTTGCACTGCGATAAACAGTTGTGTGTTTACTTCGCGGTGATGTCTGCTATTTTATTTGTTGGTCTCGCTGTGGCCGTTGGTTTACTGCAAAGTGCAGTAAAACAAAAGCGCACCGAATTACGCAACAAGGAAATGAATATAAGCTTCCCAATTTCCTCGTTATCAGTAAATGACGTATATATCCTTTATTAAATAATGTCTGTGAATAGAAAAAGAAGGGACAAAAGAATGGAAACACAGAATAAGAACGGATTTTACGAAGCTACATCGACGCAAATAATTTTTGCAACATATACGTTTACAGCAGATCACATTTACCAAAGGTTAACATCTGAGGTCATCAGTCCGCTATAAATTAGAACTACTTAAACATAACTAATCTAAGGACATCACACATCCACGCCCGAGGCAGGATTCGAACATGCGACCGTGGTGGTCACGTGGTTCCAGACTGAAGCGCCTAGAACCGCTCGGACACAACGAACGGCCCTCATTTCTCATTTGTTTTTGAGGTATTTACTGACAATGTCTCGTGTCTTGTGTCTCATATTAAATGCATCAACATCGCTTTGAGGAGTTCTAAACCTTAGTGCGAAATATATGTATAACGGTTCCCACGGCGTAATTCCTTGCATATTAAAACTACGAAATTGTCTAACAAAAGTGTGTTCCGTTATGGCTATGGAACACTGACACTGTGGTGAATAAAGCTTCCCAGAAATTACTGCAGCCAGATGCCTTTTGTTTTATTCTTCCGTTTTTATTTTTCATAACCGATTTTGAATCGCCTAGCAATTCATCATCAGATAGTACACAATTATCGCATGTTAGTAACACTGCAGGGTTCTTGTGGAGCCACTATTTTACTAACGTTTTGTAAAGCACTTTGAAATTCTTATATGCGGATAAGTTTGTGAAGAGTTGTAAAATTAACTTCACTAGAAAACTTGCATTATATTTTCCAGAACAAAATGTGCACCGAAAGAAAACCAACAGATTCTAATGACTCTAAATCGACCCCAGAAAGAGGCAAAGAAGCAATAAATATGTAACATCTGATGCTGAATCGCTGGGCGATTTGAAATCGGTAACGGGAAACAAAAATTGAAAAAGGAAAGACGACTGACTGCAGTACTTTCTGGAAATATTTGTTTAGCAAAACTTTGTCCCTTCTGTATTTTCAGTATAAAGCAGACGTCAAAAATGGCAATTTGACAACACTGTAGTTCATCCGCTACTGTAAAACTGTGCTGCCCCCAGGGTACAATGTGTAGAGTTTCACGTTATAAAGATAAAATTCGATGACGTGTTTTCGACTACTCAACAAAAAATCGTCTCTATTCCCATCATTCGTGATCTGCCATGGTTGTTTTATGCTCGGTAGTTTCTCTGCAACCATGCAACTCTCATAACTACACCATTTGAGTGTACTGTTTCCCATTACTTCATCAACTATATTTCTCAGTTCAACCACCCCCCCCCCTCCACGCCTGAAATTCGGGACATTGATTAGTAGGAAGTATCATGCTGTTAGTGCATCCGTGGTCTTGGGGTCTCCAAGTATAGCAAGTAACTGTTGTTCTACCTACTGCATTGTCAAAGAGGACGGAGGAGAGGGCAGATGTTCAGACACAGATGTTCAGACCACTCTCTTGTCCTCGACGTGGGAAAGTGCCCCGAAAAGGTCGGAGATCAACGGCAGGAGGAAGCAGAAGGCAATGAAAGCCACGGCAATAATTGCACCTAATCTGTATCCACAGGGCGTGTGGCATGTATTTTAAAAAACTGTAATGAACATCTCTTAACGGCAAAATATTCCAAATTAGCTCCCATTCGGTTCTCTGGCAAGGGAGTGCAAAGGAGAATGCAACCGGGAGAAAGAGATGGAATAAACACGATGGGATAAACACGATGGGATGACGTTCTATGGGTTCGAGCATGGAATGTCTAAAGTTGGAATGTATTATTAATGCTAGATTTGGAAAGAGGAAAGGTAAAGGCTATATCCAGATGCAGTAGGGCTCAGTAAAAAATGGAAAGAAGATAATTTTCTGGTCAGACTAGTTTAAGGTAAAATGGTGTAACGGGATGCAATTCGTTGTCAGTAAGCAAGTAAAGTAGAGAGTACGCTCCTGTGAACGGTTCTGTGATAGGGTAGTTTTTATCGTTTTCGACAGTAAACCAACGCCGCCAAGGATAGTTCATGAACACATTACAACGTCGCAAGCAGCATATAAAGGTGTTGGTATACTGGGCAAAGACAGGGAGATATGGAAAGGCTCCAGCCGGATAACATCATGGTCATCCAGAGATTTCTAAATCGGGTATTGAACAGTAACAATCCAGAGATTTCTAAATCGGGTATTGAACAGTAACACGAAATTTGGAACCGGTATAGAAAGAACTCTAAATTTAGTACAGATGGAGAATAAACTGAAGAGAAGCGTCAGAAACCGTCAATGTATAGGTGTGATACTTAAGTAGTGATGAATGACGACAATCATTTCTAGTTTATTAAGGTTTTCTGGGAAAAGGAAACATATGAGGAAACTATTCCATAATGAGCTTAATAGCTAATTTATCCAAAATGCTCACAATAATTATATATAGAAGAATCGAAAATAAAATTGAGGATCAGTTAGATGACGATGAGTTTGGATTTCTTAAAGGTACCAGAGAGGCAGATCTCACGTTCCGCTTGGTAATGGAAGCAAGGTTGAAGAACAATCGAGACAAGCTCATAGCTCTGCTGGGGATCGAGTATGTTTTGTGAAACATATATTGTCAGTGATTGTGTATTCATTTGTAGAACTGGTTAGACTTACCGAATATAGTGTATGTGCTAAACATGAACAAATTAGTAACTTTAGAAGCCTGTTCTTTTCAGCGACATGTAAATCACTTTTAAATAACTGGTCTTCTTCCTTAATATTCTGACATGTCTGACCAGTCATTGTTATGTTCAAGTGCAAAAAAAATCTTTAGTTAAACAACCTTTCTCGTTTAAGAAATAGTATATGCTGCGGAATTATTGAGTGTATCAAACTCAGAAGAAAAACTACACCTACATCTGGCATTGAACAGCATCGTAACGCGAAAGTGTGTCCACTGCACCAACTGCGAAGCACAGTGACACAATATTGACGGAAGGTATTCATTCTACATTCGATATCATTGACGTCAAATTGCCTTTCATTCGTGTGTATTTTGTATCGAAGGTAAATGTACTTTTTTTACGAAAATGTAATATGCACAGCGCCAAAGTTCGTTAAGGCAATTTTTGCATAGTTAGAATTAAATGAACGGTGCTGTGAGGTCCGAGTGCGCGAATTTTGTTTCGGCAGTATATACAGGGTGTCCCAGGAGGGATGGTGAAATATTCAGAGAGATGGCAGGAACGTTCATCCGGAGCAAAAAAGTCCAGTAAATATGTGCTCTAAGACACATACATTTAGAGCTATGAACACTTTATCTTTGTTTCTGTGAAAGAAATATCAGGTACTACAAGCTTTTTCCTTGTTTTTGGAGGCAGTAATAGGGACCAAAGTAAGACAAAAATTCCGTTAAACATGGGTTCTAAGGTGTGCGCCTCAAGAGCGATGAACAATTATTTATCTTCGCTATTGTGAAACACATTTATTCCACTGAACATGTGCACACAGCTCTTATGGTATGCAGTTTAGACACCATGTTGCCTTGATCATTTTTTCTACTTTTGTCCTTACTACCTTCTCCCAAATTATGGAAATAAAGAAATGGCGGTACAAGAGATTGGTTTCACAATCTCTAAGGCGAAGAAGTGATCTTAAATTATACATTTTACAGTCCATGTTTAGTAGACTTTCTTTCCTTCAAATGATTGTGCTTGCCATATTCCTGACATTGACTGTACCTCCTTGGACATCATACGTATCGTAATAAAAAAAAAAGAAACTGTTCCAGATAATAAAATTTAATATTTTCAAGGCGGACGTCTTCGTGTGCCAAAACTGGATACCACCAAACCCGCCTCCTAAATAGTCTTCATTCAAATGGAAGCATAATAGTTTTATTACAGCTTCAGATTGTACTACAAAAACTACCTAGGGACTACCAAAAAAAGTTTTTTTCCCCTTTCGTGGTTGATGACTCTGTAGCAGTAAAAATTAAATTTTTAGGTGTTTTTACAATTAATAACCAACTTATTTGATTCTAATTTATATTTTCAGTAACAATGTAAACTTCTTCGTTCCAACCAGCTGAAATTATTTTTTAAAAATTATTTAGTTTTGAAAACTTGCGTGTGTACTGAAATCTTTGAGTTTAGACATTTAAAATTCATACATACATACTACATTTAAGCTGAAGTTGTTTTCTCTTCCCGTCAGAAAGGGGGGAGGCGGAGCAAGGGGGGCAGAGATTATCAAAAGTTTGGAGCTATTTTGCAATCTTTTCTGTAGCAGCGCTTGTGGCATGTCGTATCCCGGAGTTCAAAACTCGGTGATTGCAACTTTCCTCATGCAGCCTGGCGCAAACTCAACCAAATCAGACGTAGAACGGAGAGAACTACTGCTCTGCGCAGTTGTGGTGACGCGATGTCGCGGACGCTGGCCACACGTCATTCAAGATCTTCGGCTATTTGAGTTTGTTTTAACCTGGAACAAGGAAATATCTCGCAAAAATGCGAATCACCCGAAAACAAATTTCTGAATGAAAAGTGAATGTCTTGAAAGGGGATACCTGTCTGTGCTAAAACAGGCCACACCCTAATCCCCCACTCTTGTGGGGTGTCAAAATTTTGTTTTCGAATGGGAACCATCAAAACCTTTTTGTTGCAGATTTGGATTCTACACCAACAATACCTATGGTTTATATTAAACTGTTTCTTAAAATCGTCGTAAATAGCGCTGTAATAGGGGAAATATCATAGTTGCATTGGTCGTACGGAAGAACACACCGGAATCGGTCAACCTGACGTTGACTCTTGGTGGTACTCATCGAAATCAAGCATCCTGATCATGTGAGGCATAATTTTTTTCCTCGGTGAACTAAAGGCACTGCTATATCTGCAGTCTGCTTTTGGTAACGTCCGACTCCCAAAAGATGTGACTGTTATAGTTCAGTGCCAAATAACGTTCTTTTTTTAATTTTTGGTACTAATCAGTTACTGGCTGTCATGTGGGAATCTGTTCTCATTGATGTATTGAGAGTAGACCAATATGGTTTAAATCTGGCCCGACATGGTTCCCTTTTCGTAGAATTATCTTTCTAAACACCAAATTAAAATCCATGGCCTATGAATGTATCAAAAAGATGTATTACTGCATTATTTTTCCTGGCGTAAATTTCCATTTCCGCTAGACCACGAATGTTCTCCATTAAAAAAAAAAAAGTTATTCATCATGAGAGTAGGCTTTTTTCGAGGCGTTAATTTGACAGATGAATGTAATACACTAAGACTTTACTACACTGGTAGTATGAAAAAATAATAGAAGTATTAGTTTTACGTACTGGTAACAATTAAGTATCAATCTCCATATTGTCAGTACGTGCAAGAAGAATTGTAGTCTTACTCTCGACAGGCCTGTCGTGTGTCCATAAAAATTCGCTCACAGGCTGTTTTATGACGCGTTTCTTTGTAATTTCAGACTATGTGATAGTTATAAAGCATATGCTGAACATAAAACTAAATCTGCGCACCTTAACGACTCACATATAAAACTCCCTGATACAAAACATTGTTTTAACAATGGTCTCCCTTAAAATATGAACGGTGCATGTCAGAAAATGCGTTGAGTTTATTTAGCCATCAGTCTGAAATTACGCAACGCATTCTCACATTATTCCTGCACAAATAAGGCGAAAACTTAATCTCCGCTGGAAAGTAGTTATGCAGGCATTTAGCAGCTTTCGGAAAGTGCTACCACGCCAAAGGGATAAACATCCGAACGAGCTTCCCTATGTAGTCACACAGAAGGGACGCATTTTTATCAGGATGCAAGGGAAGATAAATATTCCTCGCCAGATAACTTTCTGTGAATGCTGAATAGAGCTGTGCACTGATCGTAAAGTGATGTGTAATTTGACTGCAGTTAACTGGGTTAAGTCCGACAATTTAAGAAAGATAACTAAATAAGTTAGATGGTGCACTGAATGAAATCAGAAACACACTGCAGAAACAGACTTGGGAAAGAGCGGAATATTCACCATGTACTGCATGGAACTCGTAAAGAAACAAAAACGGGATAAGGAGTTATTTAATCTCAGTAGAGTCGCGAGTAAAACAAGGAGAGTAAAACAACAGCAAGGCTTTAGTTTCTCCCCAAGAGTAACGAATAAAACGAACATTCTGTTTGAGGAAGATGAAAATATACTTTTAAATAAAGCCTTAAACTGTGCATTGAACCGATATTTGTTAAGAGAAAGTAGCGAAGGAGAGATTCGTTGCCGTTAAAATGGTGGCTGACTTAGCGAAGCCCAATCTTAACGAAGTTTGTCCTTGCTGTGAAATGTCTTGAATGTAGCTAGTATCGAAGTACAATAAAGGCAGTTGATTAGAAAATAAACAACGACGAAGCTGCTGCTATTAAGTCAGTTAAAGGGAATACTTCACTGATCGTTAAGGAGAAATGATCCATCAGTAAAATACTGTACTTTTTTGATGGAAATGATACCGTCGAAATATCTGAAGATTTAACTGGTGTCTTTGAAATGAAACTCATTATGGCCCCCAAGGGTGCTTGTTCCTATTTATCGATGCCAGGAATAGGAAATGTCACAATATGAGTCTCATGGCACCTAGATTACGATCACAATTAAAGGTTCAAAAGAATGTAATCTAGTCAGGCCGACAGATAATACAAGATGGAGTTTTGCTTACAGCTTCACATATCTGTTCAACTGCTTCCTTAGAGGAAATTTTGTGTTTGCTAACAGATTCTCAGCAAGCAGCAATATGGAATTTTAACAACGAAATTTAATATAGCTGATCGCCGAACTGTCAGACTTGTACACTATCATTACAGTGGATGGGACGGTAGAGGTTATTAAAAAGAACTTCTAGCATGAGAAAGTCTTGAGACAGAAAGCGTTGGAGTTCATAGAGCTGCTGCGGCGTGTTACTTGTTCTTGGTCATTTAACAACAAATTTTACATTCAGACATTGATAAAATAACTGGGTTCTAAGGAAAAGTCTATTCCATTGCAGATCTTTAAAATAATGGACATATTTCGTTCTCGGACCCTCAGGCAATGAGGCAAGACGAATTACATGCCTTGAAGTTTTCCAGTAAGCGAACTGCAACAACTGTTTTGTTTCCCAACAAATCTTAACCACCTGCAAATTTATTAAGAAGTCGTGTTCAGAAGCTTAGTGAATGGAGCTGATAATGTTACAATAAGAGCAGCAGATACGTTAAATGACTCCAATATTAGTAAACAATTTGCAGTAAATAACGGGTACGATGTAAAGATAGTTAATCGTTTAACCCATAGCTGCAGCAAAAAATGGGAAGAGGAAACCGGAAGCGATAAGAAGATAGACAGTATGACGTAATTTTCTGGAAATTTCACAGAAACTGGCAAACATTTTGAATCCATAGATCGTCCATTTGTCGATCACAACAAAAAAACTTAGCGAGACATCATTTAAAGCACGAAGCTGCAAGAGGAAAAATAAACCTGAACAGTCAGGTCTTTAAGAAAATACAGTGTTTATCATGTGAAAAGAAATGTGTGCGATAAATGGGCAGCAAATTGTCTACAAGGTATAGGGAGCACGCAGACATATTCAGACTGGGCAGCTACGGCAGATTGGCGGTTGCCAAACGTATTATGAGACTGGCCACTTCCCGAAAGGCTGATGTCTTACAGATGATATACGAGGGTTGAAAATTTAACAGTGGCAACTATTTATTTACAGCTCTTACAAAATAGATATGTGTTTCTAAGTTTTACTGATCTTCACAGCAGTCATCAGCATTGCGTATAGCCCGTTGCCAGCGATGAGGAAGTCGTAGGAAAATCTTAGCAGTGCCACTTGTGTTGGCAGTTCGAGCGGCGCTGTCTGTTGCCCGACTAATTTGTAGCAGTTGTAAAGCGAATGCCGTGAAGTGTTTCCTTCAGTTTAGAAATCTAGTTGAACTCACGAGGGCTTAAGTCAGGGGAGTGCAGTAAGTGGTATACCAATTAGCAGCCCCATCAGTCTAATAAATCTGTAACAGCATGCACTGTACACGCTTGTGCTTTGTCTTGCAAAATGATGGTCAGGTCCTGCAGAAAGTGTCATCACTTCTGTAACTATGCTGTTCATTTTTGGAACACAGCCTACGACAAGCTTAGTGACAGAAGTCATGACACTCTCTGCAGGACCTGACCATCATTTTGAAGGACAAAGCTCAAGCACGTACAGTGCAAGCTGTTAATGATTTATTTGACTGATGGGACTGCTAAGTGATATACCACCTACTGCACTCTCCTGACGTAATCGCTCGAGAGTTCAACTCGATTTCGTACGTTTCAGAACTGCTACAAATTCGTCGGGCAGTAGCCCGAACAGCTCGAAATGTCAAAACAACTGGTACTGCTAAGAGTATCCTGTGACTTCCACATCGCTGGTTATACACAATGCCGGTGACTGCTTTGAAGGTCAGTAAGACTTTGAAACACGAATCTAGTTTGTACGAGCTGTAAATAAATAGTAGCTACTATTAAAGTTCCAACCCTCGCATATATAGATAAGAAACGAAATAAATTAGACTTTCTTCAGCAACTTGAAATAGCAATGCACCAGATTAAGTTGAATTATGTACTTAATATAAGAACTGATAATGCCTTCTGTAGCATATTTTTTATCTTGGTTTTAAGGATGGGGTTAGCACGATTATTGTGAATTATTCTGAACACAAACATTGGTGTGGTGTCTCTCAATGTCCTTTGTCACATCTTTAGCACGTTGTGGAGAGACTAATGGTTTATGCAGTCTACCAGAGTCGAACACATGTTTACGAAGGAGCAGGGCACGGAGAGGCCGCTGACCTCATCGGTGTTTACTGCTTTGCGCAAGGAACGCTTTGATAAGAGAGCGGTAACATGGATCAAGGGTCATAGAATCACGTGTTGCCATTTTGGAAGTAAGACTAAGATTCCATGTCAAAATAATTTTATGTGTGTGATGTCCTTAGGTTAGTTAGGTTTACGTAGTTCTAAGTTCTAGGGGACTGATGACCTTAGAAGTTAAGTCCCATAGTGTTCAGAGCCATTTGAACCTGTTTTTTTTTTAATATTTTGGTGTCATGTAACTATGAAGTGTGTGTTTATGTAGTCTTAGCTTAGACAGCCAGATGATGGGAGCTTGATTCCCAAAACGCATTTCTGAGGATTATATTCCTAACATTAGTGGTTATATGGCATTTACAACGATTATTTTAACAACCGCTACCTCCGATCTTTCAGGTGGACAATATTACTATGATGTGTAGTTCATTGGCATATTTTATTCCACTTTATGACCTACTGAATGGTTCAAAATGGCTCCGAGCACTATGGGACTTAACAGCTATGGTCATCAGTCCACTAGAACTTAGAACTACTTAAACCTAACTAACCTAAGGTCATCACACAACGCCCAGTCATCACGAGGCAGGGAAAATCCCTAGCCCCGCCGGGAATCGAACCCGGGAACCCGGGCGCGGGAAGCGAGAACGCTACCGCACGACGTACTGAATGGGTAACTACATTTTTAATGAATCATGAGGAATGTGTTTGATGATTAAATACATCTGAAAACGGCCAAAAATTGTGGAAACAAACTATGAGCATTAAAGTTATTAGGCTACTTTAAAGTAATTTGTTGTTATAGAAGTACTCATAACGTGACATACTTCCATTAGACAATTTGTCATTTATTTAAAAAGAATCCGTTTGTCAGCGTTTCATGTAGTTATGGACCTGCTAAAGAACTACTGTTATTACATCGGCCCACTGTTATACTTCTTGATGCGTACCATAATTTCAAAGCTTTGCGGAAGGTATAGCTGCTTCTGCTTGTGTTCTATTTCCAGCAACCAATTATCATCTTCGATTCCTGCTAGTGGTTGGCTAGTTAAGCAAGGTATTCTCTTTTCGTGCAATTACAGGCAATATCAGGTAGCTATTATGCGTTTCATTTTTATACCCCAAAATCGTTGCGCTCTTCATCCGGATGTCTGCCTCCTTTCCACCGTACAGCCTGTTCTGGTTTCGCTCATTATGCAAGGCTTTAACGTTGCTCGTTTATACTTCGATCGATTGATTTGCTTTTCAGATCGTTCCTTACTTCCTTGATAATTTATCAGATACGTCAGGTTTGTTCTACCATACATTAAAATTCTGCTTCGTTAATGTGCTTCATCCAGCGGTAAAAGAAACAAAACAAAAATTTTGAGTAGGGGATAAAGCCCACGGAGAAGAAATAAAATCTTTGAGGTTTGCTGATGACGTTGTAATTCTGCCACAAACAGCCAAGGACTTGGAAGAGTAGTTGAAGAGAGAATATAAGATTAACATCACTAAAAGCAAAACAAGGTCAGTGGAACGTAGTCGAATTAAATCATGCGATGCTGAGGGAATCAGGGAACGAGACACTTTAAGTAATAGATGACTTAAGCTACATGAGAAGCAAAATAACTGATGACGGTCGAAGTGACGGAGTGTAGCCATGTATGGAAGTGAAACATGGACGGTGAACAGTTTATAAAAAGGAGAATATAAGTTTTAGAAATATGATGCTACAGAAGAGTGCTGAAGATTAGATGGGTAGATCACGTAACTAATGAGAAGGTACCGAATAGAATGGAGAAGAAGAAAAATTTGTAGCACAACCTGACCATAAGAAGCGACCGGTTGGTACTACACATTCTGAGGCCTCAAGGGGTCACCAATTCATTACTGGAGAGAAGTATGGGGGGGGGGGGGTAAAAATCTTAGAGGGAGGCCAGGAGATGAATACAGTAAACAGATTCAGATGTATGTTCCAGTAGTTACTCGAAGATGAGGAGACTTGCATAGGATAGGGTAGCGTGGAGAGCTGCATCAAACCAGCCTTTGGACTGAAGACCACAACAACGACAGATTGAAAAGGAATTGCACTACAGCTATAAACCCTAAAAGCTACATACGTGTATCTATCCTATTTATTAGTGTACGACGTCTCTTACATATTCTTCATCATGCAAATGTTTGTCATAGCATCATATCCACCACATTTACACAGCTAATGAATACAGCAGGAGTACCTCACATATTGTCGTACTTGTGCAGTTATTCAATGAAAAGTTAACATTTTTAATATTTTAAACATAGTTGCACAACAGCAACGGTTTCGCTTAATAAAATTATAAACAGCCGACCGGTTGCAATGGATAAAGAAATTCTTTACCTAGGTTTCGACAAATATAAATTTGTCTTCTTCAGAAGGTTGTAATTTTACATTAGTAAATACGGTACATTACTCCTTGCTAATGTAAAAGAATTTCTTTATCCATTGCAACTGGTCGGCTGTTTATAAGTTTACTGTATTGTCAGCAGCTTTACTTAAATGTTGCTTGCAAGTGGACTAATTCTGCTAACTTAAAAGTGATCAATTGCTTGTGTTAGCGGACACCACAATTGCAAAGAGATCCAAAGTAAGCAATTGTCAAGAAGTCATAAATAATTGTTTAAACTATACTTAACAACAATTCATTGACATTTATCGTGAGCACACTTGCGAATGTATAGTGGTTCCGTTGTTTGTGAACGAATTTTTTTTTTAGTTATTGTGAATACTCTCTGAATATGGTCATGTATTTATAACTTTTCTTTGTTTAAATATTGTTGTAGTACACCTGTTTAGTCTGGAAAGTGGTAAAGATGAGTAAAGTCATGTTCGTAGAACTTAAGGACGATGTATCATTGGTTGGGACATCCTTAAGCCAATGAAAATGCAGACAGTGGCGAAACAGTATGAGAGTCACGTGGAGACTGGGACTTACCGAGCGAAGAGCTCAGGGGAGCGATTCTGGACACTTGTATCTTTGTGCTGGAAGAAGATCAACCTGCCTGTGGTAATGTGAATGATTAGGATGTATAGGTGATAAATTGTGGGCGGTGAACAGCCGCTATGAGACTATAACTTTTGATGAATCTTTTCGGTTAGAGCTTGAAGCAGACACTTTGTGGCGAGTTCCGGAAGAAGGCAGACGCGTCTAGAGTGAAATGCTCGATTCAGTCGTATAAGTGATTGTTCCTGGGTGATGAACATTTTAAGTGACTAAACGTTTAGACAGGTCTGAATGTGTTCCAGAGGTGGACTAACTTCTGCCACATGATTTACGGACCCAGGAACGGTATGAGTATGATTTACTATTCTTCTTATCACATGTGTAAATTTGTGCATCATCACATTGAATTCTGAACTATATTTCAGCTGGTAAATCTTTTATGTACTTTGATCACGAGCTGGACGTTTTTTCGCTATCTTTGACTAACGCTCTCATTGCATTTCATAAGGGTCTTTTTTGTTTCCCATTTATTTGAAATGTCGTTTCTGGAATAAAAATTATTGGTCGTAATTCTCAATTGCCTATATCGTTTACAGACTTTCGAATAGGACAATTTTTGTTACTCTATTTACACTTATTTTGTATTTCTATGTATTTTATTAACTCACAGTTCTAGTCAATACAGAGTCTCCTTGACTGCAGGATCACAGCAGCAAATTAGCTCCAGAACATTAAAGCAGATGCAAACGGCTCGACCCTATGACTATATCGAGGTATTATTTTTAAAAAGAGCCGTCCATAGTCGATCTAATTAGAGTAGAGTCCATGCAGGAAAAGGTGGCCGAAGCTCAGTGACCAAAGTGCTGGGAGATTTCGCTCGTTAGCTCGGAAGTGGAGGCCGACACTATTTGCCACCTTTCAGCCAGTTGGCGATGACAGAATTGAAGCATATGTTCAGTAATCCTTCTCAGACGGTTTTACAGGAACTATTCTGTAAAAAATCGTTTTTGCGTTACTTACAGCAAACTCTTGATGATGTGCCCATCATTTCGATAATGGTCATAGTTATTGTGCTATTTGCATGGAAGCATGACACTATGCGAAATTCTAAAAAGTTTTGCAATGAAAAATAGGGGTCGCAACAATTTTCGTGTTGTTAAGTATGAAACTTAGCTAACGTACTGAATTTTTCATTAAACTTTTCATTAAACTTCGATGGAGATCTCTATCTACTAGCAGTCTCGAGAAAACTGATCTGACAGGACACACTCATTTGCGGACGTGCCGCGACAGCGATATAGCCAGAATGAAATATCCAAAGCATTTCCCACATATCGTAAGCAGTTTAAGATATCGAGATGAATGGTTGGCAAATGATAGCACGGCAAGAGGAGAGTATAAATTTTCCACATGATTATTATGCAGAACTTTATTATCCATCGTAGTTTTCACCAGCTACAGACCTTTTCTGTGAAAGAATGTAATTTTTAGGGCAACCGATAGCTGGTAGAACGGGAGAAGCCATATGTTTTGGAACAACATAAGTGAAGATAGAAGATTTTATGCCAAGGATGTGCTTTTTCATAGCCTACTGACCTTACCTTTCCTCAGTTCCTCACTTAATAAACCACTGTTTCGGAATTCTCTGGCAACTCCATCTACACAAGATGTTCGCGAGGTGAACTGTATAAACGCCGCTGTGTTTTGCCAAAGGAAGAAAATTTTAGTATGGCAGTAAGAGAAATGTGTACGTATTACTCAAAATTCGCGACTCATGACGCTTCTCTGAACGTTACAAATGGTTAACAAGACAAGTGAAAATAAATCGCCCACTTCCAGCGGTATTGTTTTTATATACTAACCAAAGCAGAGGTGACAGTATATCTTTCTGAATGGTCACCGTGCAACAGTGGTCGTGAAGATTCTCCATTTAGTATGAAATAATGTGAGTGTCGGTTTCAGCTAAGAACGGCACTTCTCCTCCAGGGCTCCACAGATCTCCTACATTGTTTACCCATAACCCCCACCACAACCGCTCTCCCTACTGAGCATCTACCGGCCACAGTATCCTGCATGGACTCTACGAGCAACAGCAGGTAAAGACACAGCTGGTTTACTCGTATTAGATGGTTTTAGGAAGGAAACTACTCTGCAGTAACAGATAGGTACCATCGCAGTGGCCTTGGACTGAAGTGAAACATACAAGATACACAGTTTGGACAATAAATGAAGAGAATCTGAAAAATAGCTAGGTAGGTCACATAATATGTGATGAGGTCCTGAAACAAAATGTTGAGAGAGGAAATTTATGGCATAGCTAGTCTAAGTGCATTAGTGGTAAGACACATCCTGAAGCATCAATGTAAAAGTTGTTGCCGAGTGGTTCTAGGCTCTACAGTCTGGAACCGCGAGACCACTACGGTCGCAGGTTCGAATCCTGCCAAAGGCATGGATGTGTGTGATGTCCTTAGGTTAGTTAGGTTTAAGTAGTTCTAAGTTCTAGGGGATTGATGACCTCAGAAGTTACACCCCATAGTGCTCAGAGACATTTGAACCATTTTTTTTTAAGTTGTAAAATGTCTCCAGTATGAAGACGCAAAAGGATATTAGCTGTAGTAAGCAGAGATGTAAGGTTTGCACAGCACAGGATACCATGGAGAGCTGCATCAAACCAGTCTTCGGACGGAAAACGTCTGTAACATCAGCCAGTTTAAATGCAGTCTTGTATCACTCTATACGCACTGTTTCAAGACACTCTGGATTGTGTTTCGTTTAGCAGTACCCTCTATGTATTGGATTAGAACGTAAGTTCGTAATGTATTTCCCTACGATTAATAAACATGACAGGTACAAATGATACACATGTTAGTCATCAGTAATAAAGTCTCTTCACGATATAGTACAGAGTATCAACACGGAGGAAACTTTTCGAATGTGGGACTATGGAAATCACATGGTTCTGAAGCGAAGTACTCGTCGACCCATGTTCGTAGCATATTTTCATCCTGAAAGGGAGGTCCTTGAAGGCTGTTCGATAGAGAGCAGAAAAGATGAAAATCTGAAGGTGAAAAATCAGGTGAATGAGGTGGGTACAGAATGACTTCCCAACCCAACTCCTGTATAGTGTTTTTTGTAATTGTAACAGAGTGCGGACGGACGTTGTCGTCAAGTAGAGTCATTTCACGCAGACTTGTGGTCGTTGCTTTTGGTCTAAGTTTTGATTTAGAACTCTGTTTTGGACAATAAATGTCAGCAGCAATAGTTAAACGTCAGGGAAGCAATTCGTACCACACTACACCGCCATTGCTCCACCAGAAGCGGAACATTATCTTTTGTAGATGCACGCAGGCCTTTGTATAGGGAGCTGCTGCTTTCTTTGGTCACAACTATTCCAATCTCTTCTTTACGTTAGCATAAAAACAGAATTTCTCGTCACCAGTAACGATACAGCATACGAATGGTCGACGATGTTCATGATCCAGTGCAAGCAGAGATGTACATGTGGCCACCTGCTGACTTTTCGATTCTGCCTGAGAGGATGCAGTACGCATACAGCCAATTTTTTAATCTTTCGCACTGCATAAAAATTTCGCGCGATGGTGGAATGATCAAACTTGCATTTCTCGAGCACACTAACATTGATGATTGTGGATTAATGCAGTTAAACGATCTTGGTCAAACACCGGAGGTCTTCTTGGACGTGTAAAGTCAACAATAACAAAACTAACCTTCTAAAAAAGAAAAAATCCATTTTCTTGCCGTGCTCTGTCCCATGGCATTATCACCATTGTTTTCAATCGTCGGCCTCCTGACTGGTTTGATGCGGCCCGCCAAGAATTCTTCTCCTGTGTGTCCCCAAACATTGCGTAAAATGAAACACCCTGGCAGATTAAAACTGTGTGCCCGATCGAGACTCGAATTCGGGACCTTTGCCTTTCGCGGGCAGGTGCTCTGAAAGGTTCGCAGGAGAGCTTCTGTGAAGTTTGGAAGGTAGGAGGCGAGGTACTGGCGGAATTAAAGCTGTGAGGACGGGGCGTGAGTCGTGCTTGCATCGTTCAGTTGGTAGGGCACCTGCCCGCGAAAGGTAAAGGTCCCGAGTTCGAGTCTCGATGAGGCACACAGTTTTAATCTGCCAGGAAGTTTCATATCAGCGCACACTCCGCTGCAGAGTGAAAACTTCATTCTATAGCGTAAAATCTTTCTGGCTGCCTCCGCTGCTGTAACTCCTCCACTGAACTCTAACAGAAGAGTAAGTCGGAAATGCTCCAATTACTGCATTTGGTACTCCATTTTCCAACGTTCACACCTCCATTCGCTGTCTCCAAATGACAAAATGGCCGTATGTAAACTCATACAACAACCGTGAACTAAAAATAAAAATTGACAGCCGATAAGTGAGCCCATAGCAACCGGAATTCGAAAATGCAAAACACAAACGTTATGAACTTATGTACCAGCCTGAAATTTTAAAAATTTGTGGTGAGAGTTTGAAATGCTTGATGGTGTTTAAGCCCTTTCAGTTGATAAGTGACGTGATTTGCGAAGCAACGGCAGAGTACCCAGACTGGTACTCGGGGCTGTTCGTTAATTGGGGGTTGTATGCGCAGCGCGCCCTCGCTAGCGGAGCATTAACATAGCCGCGGCTGTCCTGCGCATGCATAATGCCCGGGGCCCAGGAAGAACACGGAGGCGTCTCTTCCGGCAACCCGCCAGCGCTGCCAGGACAACACTGTTTTCCATACCGGAGGACTCTGGCGGCACTCTCCAGTTCAAACATCACAGGTGTGGGTGGGAAGGGTTTCAGTGCTCTCTCTTGTATTCACAGGATTGCGCCGCTCTGACTTTTCTCACGCCTACGTCTCCGTTCCAGGATTAAATACATAATGACGCCATTGTACGGCTTATTGAAGCAAGAAGCTGAATTGTGGGAGGTTCTACCTTCTGTCGATGTAGATGTAATTTGAGACAGAAATGCCGCTCCGCTGCACAAATCTGTGGAAGAAACAAGCCCTAGCTTTGTGATGGAAATGGTTATTCTACCAGCTTTGCTTGGAAGTAAAAATATGCATCATAGTGAATTCTTAATTGTTGAACATTTGTTTCAACTTGCATTGAATTAATATATGAGAAATGTCATTGTGCTGTGCCAGTCTTTATTTACATTTATCATTTTGTGACTTACGACTATTTAGACGCACACAGTACATCTAGGACAAAAACTATAGCAACTTTGTACTTTGTATAATAGTTATTTAGCTACAGATCTGTGCACAATACTTTGATATAACATTATTTGTAGCTTGCTCCATGTGTTCAATACTTCAATAATAACACTCGTAATCAGTAAACAGGTCATTTGTTTCACATTGCGTTAAGAGTAATAATCGGAAAATAGCAAAATTTACTGTGGCCAGTCACTGTTCAGTTATTTCCACTAATCGCTTGCGAGGTTTAAAAATCCATCATCGGGTAGATTTAAGTGGACTAATATTGCATGTATGTGTTGCGTTACGCACGGGGGGGGGGGGGGGGGGGGGGGGCGAAGAGGTGTCTATGTAAGGCACTGTGTAGTAGAAAAAAGATGAGATTTCAATACATGGCTTCAAATCAAATGGCTCTGAGCACTATGGGACTCAACTGCTGTGGTCCTTAGTCCCCTAGAACTTAGAACTACTTAAACCTAACTAACCTAAGGACATCACACACATCCATGCCCGAGGCAGGATTCGAACCTGCGACCGTAGCAGTCGCACGGTTCCGGACTGCGCGCCTAGAACCGCGAGACCACCGCGGCCGGCTACATGGCTTCCAAAAAAACAGACCATGTACTGAAATACGTTTATTTTGTTTCGTAGATAGTGCCACTGGTGACGCAAAAACATCTACATGCCAAATTAATAGACGAAAAACTACCTGATGATGGATGTTTAAACCCACGAAACGCAACGTCGAAATAAACAGTGAAATGCAACAGTAAACCTGTTGTCTCATTTGATATCAATAACAGTCACGCTAAGGTCTAACCAAAAATGTTCAATATAAAAATGCCAGTTTCTCGCAATATTTTAAAATTAGTATTTTGCCCATTTGATGTAAAGTAACGTTACCACTATTCCTTTTGTATATTTTGAATACTATTACGGCTTAGTATAGGAAGCAAAATAAAATAATTAAAATTTTATTGACTTCATTATTTACAAATAAAAAAATTTGCAAGCTCGTAACCAAAATCACAACTAAACTGATTTCAAGTAACTTTTATATTAAAATTACTTGAGAATAATTAAATCTCTAATTACACACACACCAATGCAAGTTACTTAATAAATCAAATTTGCTGAGTGCACGGCATTTCTCAGGTGTATATTTGTTCCAGTCTTCTATTAGTTGGTTGATTTTGCGGAAGAGACCAAACAGTGCGGTCATCAGTCTCATCGCATTAGGGAAGAATGGAGAAGGGAGTCGGCCTTGTCCTTTCAAAGGAATCATACCGGCATTTACGTGAAGAGATTTAGGGAAATCCCGGAGAACCTATATCAGCATAGCCGGACGCGGGATTGAACCGTCGTCCTCCGGTTTGTGAGTCCATTGTGCTAACCACTGCGCCACCTACCTGGATTTTCTATTGGTCCAATTCCACTTTCCCCCACACTCTGTTCCTCCCCTCCTGCCCATCTCTCTATTCATTTTCCCATTTGTCTGTGTCTCTGCTCCTTTCCACTATGCCTATTAGTTCCAATCTATCTCCTCTTACTGTTCTCTTTGTCCATCTCCTCGCCCCTCCCATTTATATCCATTTCCATTTCCCCTCTCACTCCTTATCTTCTCCTCCATTCTCTCTTGAACGGTTCTTTTCTTTCTCTACACCCTTCTCCTCCCTTGCCCCTCTGTGTATCCCCTCCTCCCCCTGTAAGTCCATCTCCTAACTCACCTATATCCTTCACTCATACCCACTTTGTCCATCTCCTCCTCTCTTTACACTGTCTGTCGCTCTCTTCCCACCCTCCTTCTCTCTCCGCATTAACATCGCTATTCCAGTAGGAGGTTTCTGGTTCTTACCCCGGCAGTACTTATCTCCAGATAGTAAGTATTATATTCACCAAATACGGTTGAAATTAATACAGGAGATTAGAGGAGCCTTTCGGCAGTGGCTCTGTCTGCGTACATAGATCTCACAGTTCATGTGTATTTAACATAGTTCACTGACATGCAATTTTGTCATATAATGACATGGTAAGAGACTATGGCTGTATTTTGAAAACAAATATAGGTGCTGCTGAGACAGAACCCAGCCACAAATTTATTTTAAGTTTATTTATTTAAAAGGTACCATTACCGGTTTCGAATCATTACAGTGCATCGTCAGACGGCTTTCATGCTTTCATTAGAACATCTGGTACGTACTTAATGATTAGTAGTCCCAAAATATAAATACGACATAATTATAAGCACGCCACACGGATGTTTTCATTACAGATTTGCACTGCGATGTGACTTGCGTCAAATGACGATCTGGAGTATTTGTTTTCATAGTTTGTGGTTAACCAATGATGTTCGTAGTTTTCGCCACATTCTTACCTTATTCTTGTCGTTGCACACGTAAATTTGTATCACTGAGCATTTAAGATTTGTCACAAAATACATTTCTAACATGCATCAAATGTTTTGATAGATACAAATTGTCTACAAGTACATGAATGTCAAAGATCCTATGATTGTGACTCCTTTTTCTGCTGGATGTAAAATTTTTAAGTTGTTCTCTGTGTGTCTTATTGAATGGTTTTCATGTACTCCAAAACAAATCAATGTTCCATAGGAGCCGAACCTAAATATGTTGCTCAACTTATTTGTAAAGAAAAATATCACAATCAGCTTTTCCACAAATAATAAATTACAACAAAAAGTAATCCATGATGTAAATACCTCAAAGAGTTCCTACAGTAAATCAGGAATATACAAGCTCAAATGTGATATAGGCTCAACACTACATTGGACAGACAGGCAGAAGGTTTGAAGTGAGATACGAAGAACACATTGCTACTTTAAGGCCTGGCATCTTGAAGAAATCTGCATTTGCAGCGCATATTGCTGATGAAAACCATTCAATGGGAAACATTGACAACAACGTAAAATATCTACATCTATAAGAAAAAGGAGCCGCTGTGAATATATTAGAACAAACAGAAATACACGCACACAAAAACAGCACCCTAGATTATATCCTTCATGAACAAACTGAGGTTACTAAATTTCTCATGATCCTAAACGTAAATAATAATTTACTATTTTATGCACATAAAAAATGTTACAATATTTGCTCTAAATTTCACAAAATCAATGTCACTCGGTACTAGTGTAAAATGAGTTTCAGTTGCATGAGTGAATATATGATCCTTTTGAAGACACGGGACACTTGTATAATGTTACCGTGTATCATAGCATTTTTTACACTCAAGTACTTGTAAAACTTTGTATCTAGCAGAACATTGTGATTCATGTTAGAAATGTATTTTGTGACAAATCTTAAATGATCAATGATACAAATTTATGTGTGCAACGATAAGAAAATGGTGAAAACTACGAACATCATTTGTTGGCCAAAAACTCCACGCCGACATTTCACGTGTGTCACATCCCAATGCGTATCTGTAACGAAACCATCTGTGTGGCGTGCTTATAATTATACATTATTTATGTTTTAGGACAACTAATGTATAAAAAACACACCACATGGTCCAATGAAAGCATGAAAGCCGTCTGACGATGGATTGTAACGATTCGAAATCGGCAATAGTACCTTTTGTATAAAGGAACTTAAATTTGAGGCTGATTGTCGTCCCATACTTTTATACTGCGGTTATAATATTTGCGCTTGCGTTTGTGTCAGAAATTTATTTATATCTGTAAGATGAAACCGAATTCTACTAAGAAAATTCCCAACATTCTTCAGGGTCATTTTCTGAACATTTTCGGATGAAGGGCCCTTGGTGTACAGTTTCTCGTCACAGTGTATTTGAGTAGGGTTCGGACAACTGACTGTTCACTGTGATGTTGTTCCATGTCTGCCTTGCCCGTGTATCGTGACACCAAATGATATGTTTTTGTGGGGTATGTGAAGAACCACGTTTACGTGTCTCTGGTCGATACCCACACAGTCGTGCTTCATATTATTGTTAGAGTGTGGCAGCAGCACGGCTAACTTCTGTGCTTTTTATGTACGGTGCTGTATACTTAAGGAACAAAATCAACACGGTCGATAAAACAGTACGTGTTTTGTCAAATGACTGTTTTACTAGCTTGTATTTTTTTCTTTATTGGCACGTTTTGCTTAATGCAAGTTACAGGCTTATTCATTGTTGTGAAGATATTTTCACAGAAAAAATATGTAATTTGGTTAACAATCCGAATATGTTATTACATCGTTTCTCAGTAACCAGCAAGCGGAGCGCAAGTATTCCTGATATCAAAATTATCATTATATTATATAAAGGTCATATACATGAATTGGCATTGGAATTTTATCGGTGTAGTTTGGGTCCACACCGTAGTTTGTAAACCTGTTTCGACATACCGGGTTTCCATGCTGATCTTGTGACGGCAGCTCTCAGTAAGTAGTTTGAACGGGCCTACAATTGATGCTGATGTGGTGCAAGCAACGTATCTGCACAGTTGGTAAGTTATTAAAATCCATACTTATTATAAAAATAAATGTACATATGTACGAGTATATTTTAATGTATATGTGTTTCCAAGTGTGTGTGTGTGTGTGTGTGTGTGTGTGTGTGTGTGTGTGTGTGTTTCCAAGTGTGTGTGTGTGTGTGTGTGTGTGTGTGTGTTTCCAAGTGTGTGTGTGTGTGTGTGTGTGTGTGTGTGTGTGTGTGTGTGTGTTTCCAAGTGTGTGTGTGTGTGTGTGTGTGTGTGTGTGTGTGTGTGTGTGTGTGTGTGTGTGTGTTCCAAGTGTGTGTGTGTGTGTGTGTGTGTGTGTGTGTGTGTGTGTGTGTGTGTTTCCAAGTGTGTGTGTGTGTGTGTGTGTGTGTGTGTGTGTGTGTGTGTGTGTGTGTGTGTGTGTGTTTCCAAGTGTGTGTGTGTGTGTGTGTGTGTGTGTGTGTGTGTGTGTGTGTGTGTGTGTTTCCAAGTGTGTGTGTGTTTCCAAGTGTGTGTGTGTGTGTGTGTGTGTGTGTGTGTGTTTTTCCAAGTGTGTGTGTGTGTGTGTGTGTGTGTGTGTGTGTGTGTGTGTGTGTGTGTGTGTGTGTGTGTGTGTGTGTGTTTCCAAGTGTGTGTGTGTGTTTCCAAGTGTGTGTGTTTCCAAGTGTGTGTGTGTGTGTGTGTGTGTGTGTGTGTGTTTCCAAGTGTGTGTGTGTGTGTGTTTCCAAGTGTGTGTGTGTGTGTGTGTGTGTGTGTGTGTGTTTCCAAGTGTGTGTGTGTGTGTGTTTCCAAGTGTGTGTGTGTGTGTGTGTGTGTGTGTGTGTGTGTGTGTGTGTTTCCAAGTGTGTGTGTGTGTGTGTGTGTGTGTGTGTGTGTGTGTGTGTGTGTGTGTGTGTGTTTCCAAGTGTGTGTGTGTGTGTGTGTGTGTGTGTGTGTGTGTGTGTGTGTGTGTGTGTGTGTGTGTGTGTGTGTGTGTTTCCAAGTGTGTGTGTGTGTGTGTGTGTTTCCAAGTGTGTGTGTGTGTGTGTTTCCAAGTGTGTGTGTGTGTGTTTCCAAGTGTGTGTGTGTGTGTGTGTGTGTGTTTCCAAGTGTGTGTGTGTGTGTGTTTCCAAGTGTGTGTGTGTGTGTGTGTGTGTGTGTGTGTGTGTGTTTCCAAGTGTGTGTGTGTGTGTGTGTGTGTGTGTGTGTGTGTGTGTTTCCAAGTGTGTGTGTGTGTGTGTGTGTGTGTGTGTGTGTGTGTGTGTGTGTGTGTGTGTTTCCAAGTGTGTGTGTGTGTGTGTGTGTGTGTTTCCAAGTGTGTGTGTGTGTGTGTGTGTGTTTCCAAGTGTGTGTGTGTGTGTGTGTGTGTGTGTGTTTCCAAGTGTGTGTGTGTGTGTGTGTGTGTGTGTTTCCAAGTGTGTGTGTGTGTGTGTTTCCAAGTGTGTGTGTGTGTGTTTCCAAGTGTGTGTGTGTGTGTGTGTGTGTGTGTTTCCAAGTGTGTGTGTGTGTGTGTTTCCAAGTGTGTGTGTGTGTGTGTGTGTGTGTGTGTTTCCAAGTGTGTGTGTGTGTGTGTGTGTGTGTGTGTGTGTGTTTCCAAGTGTGTGTGTGTGTGTGTGTGTGTGTGTTTCCAAGTGTGTGTGTGTGTGTGTGTGTGTGTGTGTGTTTCCAAGTGTGTGTGTGTGTGTGTGTGTGTTTCCAAGTGCGTGTGTGTGTGTGTCTGTGTGTGTGTGTGTGTGTTTCCAAGTGTATGTGTTTCCAAGTGTATGTGTTTCCAAGTGTATGTGTTTCCAAGTGTATGTGTTTCCAAGTGTATGTGTTTCCAAGTGTATGTGTTTCCAAGTGTATGTGTTTGCAAGTGTATGTGTTTGCAAGTGTATGTGTTTGCAAGTGTATGTGTTTGCAAGTGTTTACCGCAACTGCTCCTAAAACGTTGGGCTGATGTCAATCAAACATGTTACACATACCACTTCCTGCTTCGAAAGAATCACTGCGAGGGCCTAGAGCCACCTGCCCACCAGATGGATGTGATGACGCACGGATATCCAGACTGTATGTATCCAGTATTTGAGGATGAGAGCAATAAACGATTTACAACAAACTTTTCACAAGTAACATAACTTTACGAGAGACATTCTCGCTCTTAAACCCCACAAAATAATTGAAGAGAAAATGTTTATAGCTTGAAGTTTCGCGGCAGATTAAAAATGTGCGCCGGACTGAGGCTCGAACTCGAGACCTTTCTCTTTCGCAGCCAAGCGCTCTACCAACTTTTTTTAAATAATGAAGGTCGGAGGATTAGAAACCTTCATTATTCACAAAATCAAAGTACGTCCTTATAAATTGTAACTGTTCTGGAAGGAACCTCGCTACCGTCCTACCATGCAGCACGAAATAACAACAAAGTCAAAGTGGGGCCACTTCCGGCACCCTTAAAAAAAGTACTTATAGATATTAAAACAAAGTAAGTAGAAACATTCCATTGCTAACTGTGCAATTTTTATTTCTTCCTGGGCCGCATACTCGCGTAGTTTTCCTTCGCTGATCACTTTACTTGGTCGGTTTCACAACGAACGCACCGCCGTTCATCATTGCACACCCGCCACACCCCAACACTACGGCGGGTACGCAAATAATCGTACCTAGGAAATTCGCGTACCAGTCCTTGTACTTTCGTAGCTGTAGTAGTTTTGTGTGTCAATCTTGCAGGTACTGCCAGTAATCCAGTACGTTCAGTACGCTCACACGTAATATAAAAATCAGACAAAATTATTATTTTTGTCAAATATTGTTGTGGGAGTAAATATGAGTAAATGTGAGTCTCTACGTGGGACATTCGTCAAATTTTAATTTCGCATTATATACCTTCTTAACTAACTTGCAAGAGTTACACAAGCCTGTCGTGGGAAAATGATCCTAGGGGATTTAACCACTTTGCTGATGACGGAAGTCTAGGTGTGATTGCTACTGTAGCGAAGCAGCCAGAAAGTCAGCTGGAGTGGAATCTGTATCCAAATAGTATTTCCAAAATTATTGTATTTTCGTTTATTAAACATTGCTTTAATATTTGTATGTCAGAATGACGCAAATGCGCCTGTGTGTAAGGATTGGTGCAGGCCAGTTTTGGCGTAAGTATGATAATGAACGAGTATTCTGATTGGCAGCGAGTATGGCCAGCCAATGAGAACTGAGACGGTTCACGCGCGTTACCTGATAATTATACTGGGTGTGAGGCTGGAAGAAAGGAGTCGTTTTCTAGCTTTGAACGTGAATGGTCATGTTACTAGTGCTAGTAAAAATAATGTGTAAGATGAAGAATTACTTAGTGTTTGAGTTATTGGTGAGCTGAGCCGATAGCAGTTGTTGTCTACGACTGCTTGGCAAAATTTCAGAGATTTTTACTAAATTTGTTAGATATTCGCATGTGAAATATTGGCCTTCATAGTAACCGCATGGTATGTTTCAGTATTCAACAACTGAGCATTTTTTGGCGAGCAGTTTATTTTTTTAGAAATCCACAAGAAGGACCAAATGTAATAACTCATATTAGTGGTGAGATTAAGAGATTAATGCCAGTGAAAAAATGTTGTTTAGTTCGCGTCACGTTTGGACAGATTTCTGGCTGCTGTGCGTGTAAAATGTGCGAATGATATGTGAACTTGAAGGAAAAAGCCAATAGTTTAAATGTGGACTGAATAGTATCTTTTCTTTCGCTAACAAGGACAAATATTTTTCTGTGAAAACGTCCGGAAGTCAATCCATTTTCTTACCGGCCAATAAAATTTTAATACTGTATTTTTACACAAATTTCTTTCATAACTAGAGTTGTGCGGCCTTCGTAATTATTTATATTAAGTGGTATTTTTCATCAACGCTGCTTTCACATCATGTTGTATTTACATTGCCGAGTGAAGGGACATTGAGCAGACGTCGTTCTGAGGTAGGTGAATTTTAATTTGCAGCTTGCTTCACACAGTGCTAGCGAACATGTAAAAACCCGCCACGCCGGATACTGTTCGCTTCCGGTATACAATAAGGAGGCCATTCACTTTGCATGAAATGGTGACAGCAACTGGCCCTGTTCTCTTCAGAGAGAAAGGAATTTCTTTCCACGAAGTAGGGCAGCTACCTCTCGCAACACGCCAAGATGTTTTTTGCCATTGACTGCCCCTATCATAGCTTTTTCGAAAGACAACTTCCAACCCTTTGAAGTTTGCTTTACTCAGGTGTCCCTGCTAGTAAAAACTGTGATTTTCCGCGAAGGCTGTTGTTTGTCACGCCACGTTAGCATTTTCTGTGAATGCAGTCCTGGACTCATGTCACGCAAAGCGTTATGCAAATCGGGCAGAGAGGCGCCAGCCTGTCGCCAACCCATGCAATGGCGGGTTGGCATACCTTACTTTCCTCTGATGGTCACTGGGGTTTCTACTGCCGTCTGAACAGGCAGGTCTGCTGCTCCCAGGGGGCTGTCCCCAACATTGGGTCCCTGGGCTAACCAATCGGGCTTTGCTTATCCCGCTCACGTCTTAGCTACTGACAATATTACACGCCAAAACTTGAACGGTGGAAGAAGGAATTAAAACAGTGGTAGACGGCTTCTTCTGGCAATCACTGATATAATTCTTTAGATTCGTTCAGAAGTGACGGGAAATTTAGTTCAGATAATAATGATTATGGATCAAACTATGATTGGTACATGAGGTGCAACAGTCCAGCAGTACGATACTGCTGTGACTGTGTTGTTAAGATGGTTCAAATAGCTCTGAGAACTATGGGACTTAACATCTATGGTCATCAGTCCCCTAGAACTAACTAACTAACCTAAGGACATCGCACAACACCCAGCCATCACGAGGCAGAGAAAATCCCTGACCCAGCCGGGAATCGAAACCGGGAACCCGGGTGTGGGAAGCGAGAACGCTACCGCACGACCACGAGATGCGGGCTGTTGTTAAGAAGAACTACGTACTGTTCCATGGGACATACGTGCATGTCAGCATGAACATTGCATGATACTTCTTAAAGCCACAGCCACTGCAGTATCGTATTTATCCACCAATATCAGGCAACGACTTTAAATTAAAATTTACTATGCCTGCACGGGAATTACATGAAGAGCATTAGTGCAGTTTGTGATACATGAACGACAACACTTCGAAGTTTGAGTCTGGCCCTTGAGTCATGCGCGAATAGCCAAGGCGATTAAGGAGACTTCTCGTGTATAGCGAAAAATCGGGGCACAAATTTTCGATGTCGTCATTCCATTACACAACTGATGATTTTCCATATTCGCAACTGCGAACACATTTCATGTTTTTTCATCATTTCATGTAGTCCAGCAATATCCCCGCAACACCACTAGTGATGCAGCCTTGTGCACCACGGCTCTTAACGCACGGAAACGACAACGGCGACTTCAGCCGGTGATAAAACTAACCTAGCCCCTGCTCCATAAAATGGAGGCTAGATATCAACTCAAACGAAACGCATATCATAATCATTACGAAGACGATGTTTCCAGCAACACTACCACCAGCCTTCTTCAGAGGAACTGCCGTAAAGTGGGCATGATGTGTCTGATAGCGTCTCGATGGAAAGACGTCTAACGTGGCGCCGATACACAGAAGAAATACTTGATAGGGTCTTTGGATGACTCAGGGTCCTATATCCAGTTCCCAACCCACACTCTAAGCTGCCTCATAGGACCTCTCCACAAGAATGCTGGAGTTGCTTCGGGAAATTCGACACTCACACCTCTCTGCCACTGGTTCTCCACATTCCTCGAGAAATTGAACTTAGTGGATTATCTATCACGACTGAAAGAACGATGCCTGTAGGCCCGGGCAAAAAAAAAAAAAAAAAAAAAAACACTTGTGACTTTCTTGTCGGCATTTTAGTAGGTGTTAGCAAACCTCGATTTACTTCTAGAGGAGGTCGAGCACACACACAGACTACTACATCACCTTATAGAAGCACGAACAATCGGAAATACTTGGAAATAGTCCATGTCCACTGGAACGACTTGTGGATAGTACTTTCATTTGCCGGTCAATGCTTACTGAAACGTATCTGCATTTAGTATTGTGTATATTCAACGTACGCCCTTGCTCCATTAACTATGTTATACCCTTTACAAGGGAAACTGTGGCTGAAGACTTCCGGCATAAGACGTTAACTTTGTTCTGCCCATGGCCTTCTCAAAGAGGGCGGAGGAGCGGAATGAGTTTCTGGGCATTTGCTTTCCCTTGACAAGGGAAGCTGCTCCTAGAAGGTCTAAGAATCGGCAATGATCAACGACATTAGAATACAGAAAGCAATGGAAACAACTGCATTAAAAGCACGTAATGTGTAGCCACAGTACTCGTCGTCTGTAATTAAAAAACGTGTCACGATGATTCCTATATTGGCAAAGATTCCAGATTGATTACCCATTCGGATTTCTGGAAGGCAAATGCCAACAGCGACTACGAGAAAAACATAGAATAACCAGCGAATCGATACAATTCTACTAGTCGGAGCATTGAACGACAGAAATTTTAACATAGCAGGCAAAATAAGAAATCTGAAAACGGAAATGCAAAGGTTCAATCTAGATTTCGTGGGGGGGAGAATGAAGTGAAATGGAAAGAAGATGTGGACCGTGGTCAGCAGGAGAAAACGATTTAAAGCGAAGTTTCGTTACAAATTGCGAAGTAGGGCACAGAATGAGCTACTGTGTACAGTTTGGCGAAATTATTGTTCTTATCAGAATCTACATCAAGGTATACATCCCGAAATCGTTTGGAGAAGATCACGAGATACTTAAAGGACAATTAAGTAATTAAAGGAAGATGGATACCTAATAGTCATGGGTGATTGGACCGTGGTTGTGGGGGAGGCGTGGAAGAGAGGCTTAAGGGATAGTATACGCTTGGTAGTAGGAACAGGAGTGGAGAAAGACTAAACGAGCTCTGCCGTACATTTCAGCTAGTAACAGCCGATACCCCCCATCAAGAACCACAAAAGGAGGAAATATAGTTGGAAAAGAGATTGTTTTTTAATGAGATGTCGGGTACATGAGAGGTTAGGCTGATGAACCAGCGAGGAATGAAGTGGTTGCTGATCACTGAGAAATGATGAGATGCGTTTGTAGTTCGAGGAGGATATGAATACTGCGATAAGGAGTACCACAGTACGCATTCCACTTGAAAAGGGGAGGACATCTATAATACCGGCAAACACAGATGTCGGACAGACAAACGGAGGCACAAGAAAGCTGTCTGCGATGTAACATTCAGTAATAGGGGAAATACTTCAGCTGAACGATAAAAGAAAGAGCCAAAAAAATGTTCTGGGGATAGATAGAAACTGAGAAATATAAATACCTAAGGAATGAAATAAACACGAAGTTCAGGAAAGTCTGGGAAAATGGCTTCAGAATAAGTGTGAAGAGATTGAAAGAGAAATTATCGTTGGGAGGACTGATTCATAATATGAAACAAGAAAAGAAAAGAACTTTCGCTGAAATGAAAATCAGGAGTGAAGACATTAGGAATGCAGTACGAATTACACTGCTCAATGCAGAAAAGAGAGCAGTTGGGTGCTAATTGTACATACAAGATTTCTACCAGAGGGAGGACCTGCCCAATGACGTGATAAAAGAAGGAACAGGTCGAAGGAAAAAATAACATTCAATCCGAGTTTCTGAAAGCATTGATGGAAGCGTAAAAAAAGCACTATTGAAGGTGGTATGAAGAATCTAAAAGAGTGCTGACATCATCAGACTCTCTCGAAAATGTCTTCCATTTTGTATCCCGCCCACCCGTCTAATATAGGGTGACTAGGAAGCTGTCTTTTGGATCGCTAGACAACAGTTCAAGCAAATCGTAGTAATGGAGTTTATTACAGTAAGTTAAGTTGACAATACTAAACTTTATGTATTCACAAACGTGTGTTGCAAGCAAATGGCGATATACAAATAATCAGTGTCCTTCAGTGCATACAATTTCAATGCAAGCAAGGCGATAAAGTTCCTAAGTCACTGCTTTAGCGTTTGTATGACGGCTCTTCTTTCAGTCCGGCAGCTCCTAGGCGGCGAGGCGCTCATGTTCTCTTCATGCAGAAGCCACCCTTGTCTTGGTGTCTCACAGCCCCCTCTCTTCTTCCGTTCTTGATCGTCGTCCCGACAGTTGCCGTTAAACCCGAGCAGTCCACACAATGTCGGAAGATAGCAAGAGCCGACAAGTGCGAGAAGCATTGCACAATCAGCCTAAGAGGTCATGCATCCAACTTGCTGAAAATATAAAATACAGAAGAATGGAAAACGAAACTGACGATGTGTCAGATTACTGTCAGTTCGGTTTAAGAAAAGGTAAAGGCACCAGAGAGGCAATTTCGACGTTGATAATGGACGCAAGACCTCAGAAAAGTCAAGGCACGCTAATAGAACTGTCGACACAGAACAGGCCTTCATCAATGGAAACTGGAGCAAGGTGCTCGAAATTCCGAGAGAGATAGACGGGTAAGACACGACATATACAAGAACCAAGATGGATCAGTAAGACTGGAAGACAACAAAAGAAGAGCTAGGGCTAAAAGGGTGCGAAACACTTGTGCAGTCTTTCGCCTCAACTGTTCAATACATACTTCAAAGAAACAATGATAGAAATGAAAGAAAACTTCAACAAAGTGATTAAAATTCAGGGTGATAGATCATCAGTGATAAGACTCGCTGATAATATTGGTATATTCAGTAAAAAAGAAGAATTAGGGGGTCTTTTGAAAAAAACGAGCGGTCTCATGAGTATGGATAGAGAGTAAACCCAAGGTGGTTTTGAGACGTAAAAGAAATGAGAATAGTGGGAAGGTTTACACAAAATTTGATGACCACGAAGTAGACGAAGTTAAGCAATTCTGCTACCTTGAATTTGAGTACGAAATTTCGTTGGATATGTGTTTGAAGAACAGCACTGTATGGTAGTGAATCTTGGCCTAAGGGAAAACCGGAGCAGAAGAGAATCGAAGCATGTTACACGTGATGCTACTGAATAATGTTGAAAATCAGGTAGACTGATAAGATAAAGCATCAGAAAATTCTATGCAGTATCACGGACAAAGGAACACGCAGAAAACACAAGAATAAAGGACAGGATGATACGACACGTGTTAGAGCAACAGCTGTTGACGGTGAAGACTGAAATTACAATACATCCATAAAATAAGTGAGCACGTACGGAGCAAGATCTACTCCGAGATAAAGCGTTTCGTGTGGGCCACATCAAACCAGTCAGACGACTAACGGCTCAACAACAAAAATGTGTAACGGCAGCATTCCACAGCGAAAGAAAGTTCTCCTCCGACAGCAGCGAAGAATAAATTGACAACTTCATCAGAAATCCTCAGACTTAGAAATAACGAAAACTTCGGCACAGATACGGATTCACTGCGGATCACATACAAGAAATTGAAAAAGTTTCCTCCACAAAAGCGATGTACGCGTCTCACTCGTTCCTGCGGAATATTGCGAAGTATCTCCTACAGAAAACTTGTTACTAACCTCACATTCACTTCATATCCCGATCAGTTGGTGGAGAATAGCCCTGCTGTTTGTCCGGTATGTGCGATGTTAGTGTTCTGCAGTACCGGTGTCAAAAAGGCTGGCTAATAATACCTGAAGATACGATCCTAGGTAGCCATATAGTTGTTCTGTAACATGTGCAAGAAATGTATACAGCTAATTTTGTGTTGTAGTTTTCAATGAGCCTCTGCTATTACAGCCCAATCATAGTAGCCGATATCATGAGACGCCTTTTTTGTGTCTTACATCAGCAACTGGTCTTTCATGTACTATTTCGCACACGTTCACTGAACGAAAAACTTGAAAAAGTTTTTATCTGAATGTCAGATCCAAATGACCTTAGAAACAGTTTCTTGTTTGAAATTTTTTGAGTCGTCAGTCTCATTTGTTCACGCCCTGCGTCTGACTGAGGACTTGTTTCTCGGTTTCTTCGGTCGACGTTTAACGATTTTCCCGGTGTTTTGCCAGAGCGAGCAGCTGCTGTTGCGAAATAGTCGAAGCAGTCTGTAACGGCCTATGATAAAAATGCAAAAAAAAGATATTACCTGCAAACACAACAAATAAGATTGTTTAGGAAATTATATTTTAATTCGAATTTCCTTTTCGTGAAACTCGATCCACGATGGTACACACAGCTACAAAATCCGTAAAAGTTGCAAAATACGCTTTTCTTGAATAAATAAAAAATTATAGCTTCTGTAAAAAAAATATTAAAGGAGAGCGTTGTCTGTTGCTTTTTTTAAATACCGACTGCCTTCTTATCTTTCGAAATGCGTCGAAAAACCCGTTAAAATCTGCTTCACTATTACTCGTCAGCACTGACACACTCGATTATTAGCCAGATCTTTTGAGCGGATGGCCCTACATTAATCGATTTAGGCTATTTCCTTTGCTAAAGGATGTAATACCGTGCTACGAAGTAATTTTTACAATTTCTTTAATTCTAACGATCAAAAATGACATCCAAAAACTTTCAGTTTTGTTGTGACAGTTTTATTAAATTTTTTGAATGAAAACCACTTTTAAAGAAACAAGGCATCCCATAGCAAATATAAATTTTCAAATTCATGAAAAAAGTCAGCAGTTTCTTCTTTAAAAGTTATTTTCAAAAATAAAAACGTTTCAGATGGGCAGCAAAAAAATTAATGTTAAAAAATACGCCAAACATAAGAGACATTTTCGTAGTCATTTTTTGATCATTACAATTAGCAAAATCGCAAAAATTGTTTTACAGCATGACAACGAAACCCTTTATGAAGACAATACATCTAAAACAGTTACTGTGGGGTCATCCTCTGAGAATGTTTGGCCTATTACAGACAGCGACTTTTCTCCTAAAAGTAGGTGTAACTCCTAAAATACTTAACATTTTCTTTTTAGTTTTTCGTACAAGTACCTTTTTGACTTACCGCTAACTATACTTACAGTAAATAGCAGGTATGGGAACGTGAATGTCATCGAGTTATAATAAACCCGATTTTTGAAGGTGATCCCAATATATCTTTAAACGTAGGAAAGCAGTCAGTACTTACAAAAAAAACAATCGATAGACCTTTTTAAGACCTACAGCTTTCTCCTTCGACATTTTTCTGTCGGAGACATAGTTTATAGCTCATTTGAAAAAAATCTTTTTGGCAAATTTGAGGAGCCTTGTGGCCATGTTTGCCATCTTTGATGAGTTTCATGAAAAAGTAACTGTTTTTAAAATTTAATGCCTTACACGCTCATATTTTTTTGGTTTCGGGTAGTAATTTTTGCTACCACTTCTCCGTAATGCTCACTCTGCATTGCCGATGGAGAACTTGTGTTCACATCGAGGCCTATAATGCTATGCACCCATCACGCCGACTTCTGAGGGCTTTTCCCTGGTCACACTCGTCACTAGCGACCCCAGATTTCGGTACAACATAGAGTTTTGGGCCCGAGCTCCTGTCCACCACGAGCAGTGAAGGTGAACTTTGACAATGCCAACCAGTCGCGCTGGCCACACTTTGATAAAGTCGTTAAACGAACAACCGGAGACAGCATACGAGCTATACGCTCATTTCTTGTTCATGTTTTAATGTAAATGTAAAGAAGATACTAAACATATTGATAAACAGCTCTAGTTTCAAACTGTCCTTTTCTCAAATTTTTCCACCTATGCATTCCGCACACTGCTACTTCGACGGGGTATGTGGGCACAGAATAGCGCCACTGGGGGTAAAGATTTTGTGTACAACTATGGTAAACCCTGTCGTATGTATAAAAGACATACAGGAATATAAGCCATATGGTATGGACGGAGTCAATGAGGATGAAATGCCAATGAACATTCGAGGTTAACCTGAAGGCATGATCAGAGAGAGTAGTTATTAATTATTATTCGAGAAAAAGTGCAAATCCAAATTCGACTCTCAGTTGGACACACATTATTGGTATTTATGAAATATGTTGTCTTGTTCTGGCTCCCCAGTTATTCAGACGTCTACATTGCTGGTATGTCGAAAAGCACCTCGCTGAATTTTAGATGTGCAGATGATTTGGCGCTGGCACTACATTGTAAGCGCTTCCGGCGTAACACGAAGATGAAGGACGGTAGAGCAGAGAAGGCTGTGAGATGACGTCAGCCAATTGCTCGCTGATTAGGACCGTACCACGACAGGAGCGGCTCGTACAAGAGGACAATATAAGAGGCGCTGCTGCCAGCCTCGGCTGCTTAGTACTAGATCGAGAGTAGCAGACCAGGACAGTAGATACCACACCTTACAGCAGAGCACTATCATAGCAGTTATTAGTGATCCACATCCACTGCTTACATGGACATTGTCTACGACGAAGAACATTAATTGTTTGCATGTCGCCCATCGATTGTGACACTTTCTTGTAACACAAAGTTAAGTATTGTCTTTTTTTGTTGTAATAATAACTATTAATGTGATTTGCTGGAACTGTTGTATATTGTAGCATTCTCAGAACGCAGCACCTTTTTGGCGCCCTATACGAGACGTGTGAGTAGAACCACACAATAAATATATAGATTGCTGTTGACGTCCTGACGAATGATCTGAAAGCTATTGGTAAATACTTTCGCCTTTGGAGATTGAAGTCAGGTACCAAGTCAGTATTTACATTAAGAACAAACTACTGTCTCATAATCGACACCGAAAATATCTACATGTCACCTTGGATAGAACGCTGAGCTTCCAGAATCGTCGTTAAAATATAACTACCAAACATAGGTCTCGCAAAACCATCTTGGCCAAAGCTACTGTCAGTTAATGGGCTACGCTACGGAATTTACGCTACGAAATTCAGCTTTAGGTCTAGTCCATTCCCCCGCAGAATACTGCACGCCACTTAGGCTCAACAGTATTAATATTATTCACATCGATGTCCTACTAAATCAAACTGTGCGACTTGTAATGGGATCAATGCAGATGTACCCAACAAATTAGCTGCTCTACGCCATATACAAACATCAAAAAAAGGTTTTCATCACCTCGGTTCCGGAACCTGTACAGAAAATAGAAACAGAGATCAACATAAACGTTATTTCTACCCTTCTTATTGCTCACAAAATCCACACATTGCATGTTGTACCACCTTACAGTGAGACCTTCAGAGGTGGTGGTCCAGATTGGTATACACATCGGTACCTCTAGTACCCAGTAGCTCGTCCTCTTGCATTGATGCATACCTGTATTCGTCGTGCCATACTATCCACATTTTCATCAAGACACTGTTGGTCCATATTGTCAACGGTGATTCGGCGTACGTCCCTGAGAGTAGTTGCTGGGTCACGTCGTCCATAAAAAGCCCTTTACAATCTATTCCAGCCATGTTCAATAGCGTTTATGTCTGGAGAGCATGCTGGCCACTCTAGTCGAGCGATGTCGTTATCCTAAAGGAAGTCACTCACAAGATGGGGGCGCGAATTATCATCCATGAAGGCGAATGCCTCACCAACATACTGCTGATATGGTTGCACTATCAGTCGGAGGATGGCATTCACGTATTGTACAGCCGCTACGGCGCCTTCCACGACCATCAGCAAGTCTGTCCCACATAATGCCACCCCAAACCAACAGCGAACCTCCACCTTGCTGCATCCGCAGAACAGTGTGTACAAGGTGTTCAACCTGACCGTGTTGCCTCCAAACACGGCTCCGACGATTGTCTGGCTGAAGGCATATGCGACACTCATCGGTGAAGAGAATGTCATGGCAATTCTGAGCAGTCCGTTTGGCATGTTGTTGAGCCTATCTGTATCGCGCTGCATGGTGTCGTGGTTGCAAAGATTGAACTCGCCATGGACGTCGGGAGTGAACTTGCGCATCATGCACTTATTGCGCACAGTTTGAGTCGTATCAAGACGTCCTGTGGCTGCACGGAAAGCATTATTCAACGAGGTGGTGTTGCTGTCAGGGTTCCTCCGAGGCAGGATCAGTAGGTAGCGGTCATCCACTGCAGCAGTAGCACTTGGGCGCCCAGAACGGGGCAAGTCATTGACAGTTCCTTTCTCTCTGTATCTCCTCCATGTTCGAACAACATCGCTTTGGTCACTCCGAGGCGCCTGGACACTTCTGTTGTAGACGGCCCTTCCTGACACAAAGTAAGAATGCGGAAACGATCGAAACGCGGTAATGACTGTCTAGGCATGGTTGAACTACAGACATCACGAGCTGTGTACCATCTCCTTGGTGAAATGATCGGCTGTGGGACCCCCTCCGTCTAATAGGCGCTGCTCATGCATGGTTGTTTACATCTTTAAGTGGGTTTAGCGACATCTCTGAACAGTCAAAAGGACTGTGTCTGTAATTCAGTATCCAAAGACCAAGTCTATCTTCAGTATTTCTGTGAATCGTTGTGAGGCAATACATTTTTTTGATATGTGTAGCTCTTCCTCATCTTTGAAGAGGGATATGGCTGAGTGAAAAATTCAAGATCATCATCTCTAAATCCTCATCCACAAACAAAGCAAGACGTCTCAGAAAATTGGAGAACCAGACTGCGCTCCACACATCCATTCTTAAAGAGTGCAACAATTCTATATGACAATGGATCGAGCCGAATTGATCGCTGTAAAGAAGAGTGGGCGTAACACCGCCCCATACCTTTTCAATATACCTTGCTTCAATATCACACCAACCGAATTGCACAAGCCTTGTGAAATCTGGTCTACCACTCGAATAAACTGTAGTAGATGTGTAGACTCGCTGTAAAGAAAGGAGAAAAGGGCTTCTACTGTGACTGTGGATCTCCCATTAAATAAACATATAGTTGAAGGCTGCTCTTTGTCAGCCTTCTCTGGTGACCCATTGGAATTCCTGCACGCTACCGAAATGGCGACAGCACGTGAAAGCAATATGACCATCCGGCTGTAGTGTTTCAGTATAATTCGCGGTTTTACATTATTAACATACGTTTTTATGTGTTAATTTTCTTTTCATTTGACCAGTATGTTTTGGATGCATACTTAATGGTTAAGTTTTATAATATTCCCATTTAATTCACGTGATGCACTACGCCATACGCCAAATAACAGAAATGAGTGTGGTCTGTCGTCATACTAACAAGCGTTATTACCGTTACTTTGAGCGGGTTGGATTATATAATCGCTTCTGCACTTATAATTTTGTACCTGGCCCTTTCTAATGACATTGTAAAACTCGTCTGGTGACTGGACAAGAGACGATGGGGGAACAGTGGCTGAAATCCTTTAAGTTTATTTTAACATGAATCTTAGTGGCCGACATCGCCAATTCGGGGAAGACGTAACGGTGACATTGTATTGCCCCTGCGATATCCTGTTCGAGTAATACTTGACAGAGCATCATGTGCTTCCAGCGGCAGTGTTTGTAACTACCCCTGTTGGGAAGAGGAATGCTCTCGAGCGCTTTGTGCCAGACTTCGTAGCCTTCCTTTAGGTATGGGATAGCGAGTGTGTCGAAATGCAGTGCTCTCAATATGGTTGTCAACAGAAACGGGAGACCGCGTTTGCGGCTGTCAAACACTTCGATCGGCTAGATGGAGCAGATGATTGCCTCTCCCCAGTTCCGCAGTTCCGCCGCCGTGTGCGTCCCCCTACCGTACGCCACGAGCATCGCCTGTGTCTCAGACAGAGAACTGAAGGTGCCAGCCACCGCAAAAATTACACTCCGAATTGTTTGCTTTTATTCCAGTCTATGATCACAAAAAAAAAATTTCGTCACGCTATGTATTTTGGTCAGTGGTGAATATCTTCAAATTAAAAGAGCATACGAGTGTAAGCATTTCACATTTTGAAACATATGGTTCTATTTTACTAGGATACGTCATAAACCGTTCACCACTGAGCGAAATCGATGGTCTGAGAACCATTTTTTCCCTCTTAGAATGGAATGAAAAATAGTTTCTGGATTACCATTTTTATTTGCGATTATGTCGCAGCTTTGGAAGTGTTTACACTCTAATCCACCAAAGTCGAGAAACGTTCAAACGTTAGGTTTCATATTCTAACTATTCGTGAAACTTCCTGGCAGATTAAAACTTCGTGCCCGACCGAGACTCGAACTCTGGGAAGTTTCATATCAACGAACACTCCGCTGCAGAGTGAAAATCTCATTCTCGCTAACTATTCGTGATAAACGTCCAAGTCTCGTTAATCGTATCTGAGTGACAACGCTGTCCAAGTCTTCAAACCATTCTGTCTATCTAAGAAAAGAGATGTGTACTGACGCATAACGTGTACGAACAGTCATGAAGTCACTTGCATTTTTACCGTTCATTACTAAAGACTAACACAGCAAATTAGAAAGAATGCAGGCTAGTGTAGTGTTAAAATTTTACGCAGTGAAACAAATCTGTTTAGTCGTGTAATTTGAACTCTCTCTCTCCTCACCTCCTTCCTCCCTGATCTCTTGCTAATATTTCATACGGGTTGGTTTGTGAGTTGGTTGATTCGGGGGAGAGGACCAAACAGGGATGTCATCGGTCCCATCGGATTAGGGATGAATGGGGAAGGAAGTCGGCCACGCTCTTTCAAGGGAAACATCCCGGCATTTGTCAGAAGCGATTTAGGGAAATCACGGAAAACGTAAATAAGGATGGCCTGACGCGGATAGTCCGTACGGGAGAGACATATGCTTTCTTTTGTTAGCTACATTATTTTACTGGCTGTTAAACAAAAATTAGGATAATATTTATTTAATAAATAAAGATCAAACGTAATTAAAATTTGGTGATATGTAGTGAATGGCGTCCAAAATAACGATTTCGTCTGATACTGATGGCTACTGCATGTCTGTGAATACTACTTATTTTATATTTTACTACAACATCAGTTTCTGGTACTATTTTCTGGGCAGTACTAATTCGATGATAAGCGATTAGATTGAAGTAGGTATATCAGTGAGCTTCTGTGGATTGATTTCGTTCTTTTCACAGCAGAAAAAAGTTATTCACATAAATATTTAAGTCGAACCATCGACATTATCATAGGTTCAATGTTGTGGAAATTTGTTGAAGAAAATGTTCTTACTAGTTTTAATACGTATCTTATTACTCAACAGCGTGTCACACTGTGGGTCTAAAAGACCTAACTCTACCTATGAATCCTACACAGACGTGTTATTAACTGATAATGCTGCGTCTGACCTTCGGTTTGAAGTTTCTAACGCGGCTATAACGCTGTTTCTCATCGATTTATAAGGGGCCACTCTCCGCGTTAAGCACTGTGTCATGATACGTGTGTGTGTGTGTGTGTGTGTGTGTGTGTGTGTGTGTGTGTGTGTGTGTTTTGTCCTTAGCGTAAGTCAGATTAAGTATTATGTAAGCCTAGGGACCGATGACTTCACTAGTTTGGTCCCATACGAACTTGCCACAAATTTACGAATGTTTCCCGTGCGCTACATAACGACGTTGTTTCCACGTTATGTGCCTTTCGGGCATTTGTCAGGTACGAGCAATCGTATAACATAGTATAATTTTAACGTAATAGTCTGACTTCGTCAGATACACATGCTGTATAGCTTTTTTTAATTTTTTTAAACCTGCCTTTATATGTCTTCCAATAAAGTTATTCACATACAGTTTCCAAACTTTAGTGTTTAAAACTCCTTGGTGGGTTTATTATTTGGCACAAGAAAATTTAATGCAACATCTATAGTGCATACTTCGTTTGCCACTCGATGTTTGATGTACACGGTATTGAATATAATGAACGAAACCTTGCTCTGCCAGACAGTGAAATCCACTCGCCTAGCTATAACACTGCCAAACTAATCCCATTCAATCGGAAATACCCTCCCTTTCCCTATTCATCTCCTCCTTTCCTCTCTTGAATCCATCAGACTACTAGTCACTTTCTGTCTTCCCATTTTCTACATTATCACTGCATTCATCTCTACAGATTCTACCCAATAGTGAAAGTGCACTGCTGCTTAAAAAACAAACAAAAAACCTTCAAAATTTCTGCCGTGCGTTTTATCCCGTCCTTCCCCCCCCCCCCCCCCCCCCGTCTGTCCGTTTTATCTTTCATCCTCCCTCAACCTATCGCGTTCTGCCACCTCTCTCTGGTCATGTGCTCTTCTCCCTCCACCCCTCCTCATCCTCTATCTGTTCATCATCTCCTCTTCCCTCTCTCTGTCCATATTCTCCTCTTTCTTCTCTCTGTCCATCTTCTCTTCTCTTTCTCTATCCACCTCCTCTGTCTACTCGTTTCTTCTCTCTCTTCTTCCCCTGTCTCTGTCCATCATTTTTTTCTTTTCTTTCGCTATCCATCTCCATCCTTCCATTCTCTCTCTCCATTTCAAATATATTTCACATTATTTTAAGGTATTTTAAACGAATTTGTACACATCTTTCAGCTATATCTCTAGCGAATTTAGCTCTGCTGTTTCATTTTGAGGCATCTTCATGTTACGACTTCGTGTCTCCTTAACTATATGCTGCACAATGACACAATGTCGCATTTATGTTCCAGTGTTGAATGCAGATACCATCTGCGAAATGTGTTGTGAATAGTTCGTAGCAAAGAAGTAATAACTTCGAACTTCAAGTATGATTTCACAGCTTTCCAGGCATCTCAGAGTTTGACCTTATATCTTCTGGATTATCTGTCTTACAATGAAATATTTTAGCATGTAAATTGAGAAATATTTGTGGATAATATCGCTAGAACGTGTTGAGAATAAAACTAGTAGTAAACAAGCAATAAATTAAAACGTCATTCATAATGCGTCAATTTTTCACGCTACTCAGTGTTGATGACGTCATAATTGCTTAACTATTTGTCATTCAGTAATATAATTTTACTGTTACATTCAATGGTGTATGTGAATACCGCCTGAGAAATGTTCATGAATAGAGTTAACGGTAAATAAGAAATAAATTAAAACGTCATTCTTCATGTAGCAGTTTTACAGGAGGAACAACGAAAATGCAGTAAACGATAATCTTTTATCCTTTCATCACTTTGAGGGGTTGTCAGCAAAAAAGTTTTATAAAGGTTTGAAACTAAGTGTGGCCGAGCGGTTGTAGGCGCTACAGTCTGGAACCCCGCAAACCGCTACGGTCCCAAGTTCGAATCCGGCCTCGGGCATGGATGTGTGTGCTGTTCTTAGGTTAGTTAGGTGTAAGTAGTTCTAGGTTCCAGGGGACTGATGATCTCACAACTTAAGTACCTACTGTGCTCAGCGCCATTTGAGCCAATAGTTCGCTGTGAAGAGCACACAAAAATGACATGTTTCAAATTCTGTACTGTACTGTACTGTACTGTACTGTAATTACTGAAATTAAATGATCGTTTGGCATTGATGGCCAGGTTCCTACAGCAATGAAGTCCTACCTACATGATCGATAAAAGCGAAAGATTTAGTCTCCTCTTGGAAACAGAGTGGTTTAGGATAAAACACTGCATGTTTTGTTCCAGAGTTGTAGGGGACATATGGAAAGGAGGAGTGTTATACATGGGAACAAGCAAAATGCTGCACAGTATTCACTGCAACCGAAGGGTTTTTCTGAGCAGGGACGGAATCTCTGTCCCGAATGAGATTGAAGCTACACTACCTAGTACTTAAAAAACATCTCTTTCGTTCTATCCAAGAAAAGTGAGCCAGTTGTTAGGACGCTCATGAAATAGGGTAACCTTTCTCGTTATTTTGTTGTAACGAGGAGGTAGGTCGTTAGTTATTCCTTTGTTGTATCGAACGCCTAATGAGTTTTTGTTTACGGAGACGTTCACACGACAATGTTATCCTTTAGAGTGCTTTTGAAACATGTCTTCTTGTGTAAGATCCAATCAAGATTATAGTGTAATCGTTGCAAAGATAGTGATTGATTCGGAGAAGATTAGTCATTTCTGGGTCTAGTTATTCGTATGAGCCCGCTGACAGGTAAGCAAATACTTGTAACGACGACTGTGGAAAATGCAATTGCATTCTGTTACACTACGAAGGAATAGCTTTTTAACCCGCTAAATGGACACTAAATGTAAAAAATCAGTGAATCACTAAAAGGAAGACGTAAAAATCCTTTATTAAACACATTACACCAATGTAGCAGCCATGATTGTATACGTATCAGTGATTCAGTAGAAATATTAACCATAATAAAGGGTGCCTGCTAAATTGGTTTAATCGACTAAGTAACAAGTGAGCACATTATTTTCATTTACGGACCTCAGTACCATTAACAAAATTCAACGTGTTCGCATCCAGGACAAATAAGTTTGGGGAAAGACATGTAATACACTACCTAACAAAAAAAATTGGAGCACAAAGAATGCATGGCCGGAATTCTACTTATCTTAGTACATGTACACATAAGCAGCGGGTACGCAAATGATTACAGTTATATTTCTCCATGACAAGAAGAGTAGCCGCCGGTGCGCACGATGGCTTTTCACGTTTGGTGTTGCTACCAGGGTTGGTAACATACATTTTTGCGTTGAAAACAGAGTCAAATGTTAAGTGATCCGTGTGAAGCACACGGAGATGTCGCATGCTCGCGTGAGACAGCGTTATCAACGCCTGACAGTGATTGGTTGTGACTTCAGCGTGTGTGCATCCAATGTGGCAGTCATCCGATACTGAAACACCCTGGCAGATTGAAACTGTGGGCTGGACCGAGAATCGAACTCGGGACCTTTTCGTTTCGCGGGCAAGTGCTCTACCAACTGAATTACCCAACAGCTTTAATTCCGTCAGTACCTCGTCTCCAACCTTCCAAACTTCACAGAAGCTCTCCTGCGAATCTTGCGGAACTAGCACTCCTGGAAGAAAGGATATTGCTGAGATATAGCTTGCCACAGCCTGGGGGATGTTTCCAGAATGAAGTTTTCACTCTGTAGCTGAGTGTGCGCTGATATGAAACATCCTGGCAGATTAGAACTGTGTGCCGGACCGAGACTCGAACTCGGGACCTTTGCCTTTTACAGGCGAAAATGCGAAGGACCCGAGATCGAGTCTCGGTCCGGCACACAGTTTTAATCTGCCAGGAACAGTTTGAATCTACATCTACATTTATACTCCGCAAGCCACCCAACGGTGTCTGGCGGAGGGCACTTTACGTGCCACTGTCATTACCTCCCTTTCCTGTTCCAGTCGCGTATGGTTCGCGGGAAGACCGACTGCCGGTAAGCCTCCGTGCGCACTCGAATTTAATTGTTGGGCACTTTACGTGCCACTGTCATTACCTCCCTTTCCTGTTCCAGTCGCGTATGGTTCGCGGGAAGACCGACTGCCGGTAAGCCTCCGTGCGCACTCGAATTTAATTGTTAAAGCAAACACAGACAAAAGAGCTTCAACCTCAAAATGAATATCGTCAGCAACTATGGGGGAGATTTTCGAGTTCGATAGACACAGTGACGTTACTCCCGGTCTCATAGTGTGTGGAGCCATCGGGTATCACATAAGATTGCGGTTGGTAGCCATTCAGAGAACTCTAACGGCACACCAGTGAGTCGCAGGCATTCTGCATGATCATGTCTCAACTTTCAAGCGAAAGCAACAACGTGAGATTTTTCAACAGAACATGGCTCGTCCAAGTATCATACGTGTCTCTATGAACTGTCTGTGTGATGTTGAGGTACGCCAGTGGCCCGAATGATCTCCAGACCTGTCCGCGATAGAAGATGTGTAAGGAGCAGATCGGACACCAGCTTCGTCCTTCACTAAATATCCATGATATCTAGACAAATCGTAACACATGCGGTCATCATCAGGACATCCTTCCCAGCCGAATAAGAGAATGCATACAGGCAACATTTTACTGATAAGTGAGAATACAGGCAACATTTTACTGACAAGTTAGACCATATTGCGAAGTTCTTTTCAAACATTACTCGATTGTACAATCATTGTATTACACAAACTTTCACAACCCGTGAAATTTCTTTTGGTTTCCTCCTCCCCTTGAGGGCACTTATTTTTTGTCAGGCAGTATTTTCTGGTTGCTTTATGAAACCTGTTTCCAGATGTTAGACAGAACATCGACTTTGGAGTAAGAGACAGGCGATTGAAAGAACGAGACTACTGCCGCAGGAAGAGTAGAATTCTGATGTTTCGGTTATCGAAATATTGTAAAACTTCTAATTGGAGTAAATACACAAACTTTTGCTGTAGGCAAGTCACAATTGTATGAGCTTCTGAAACGTGTGAGGTGATGACAAATAAAAGACTATGCGATCAGGAGTGGAATTTAGGGCTCCGCTGTGCGTGAAGGAGATTCGGCAAAATACATATTCATAACAACAACAGAAGGTTTGTGAATATTTTTAAGCCTGTTTGACCTCCGAAGTTGCATAAAAAGCTTCCTTAAGGTCCTCACAGCCTCCTCTTTCGTCTTAAAAAGAAGTTACAGGACATACATCAACAAGTCAGCCTTGGAATTAAATCGAAAACAGCGCTCGCTAAGACTATTAGCTTCTCCTCGCGGACACGCCGAGTCTTCCGCGCCTGTTAAACCCGGGTCGGGTCACGGAAGTCCAAAGAGTGTCGACCGGCGGGTGAAACGAGTGACCGTAAAGTCGCCGCCGACGCTGAAGCGCTAACTGGATCTGTCGCCTCGCTTTGAGGGGCTTCCCAACCTTTCACGGCTGTGCAGCTGCAAAAGGAACTCGCGCTGCAGCATTTCCGCGTACGACGTCTCAGCGTTAAAGAGAAAGCTCTAAAGGTACAAACACCTCACGCACATTATCCCCCAGCATGGCCGTTATCTTTTCAAATGTTATACATACTAGTTTCCTTTACGAGGCGTCGTCTGCTTAGCACAGAACTCTCCAGGAGCGTAAAATAAACGGATGCATGTAATCCCCCACCCGTTTTTCTGCTTTTTTGAATAACTCTTCACTCGAGTGGAAGAGTTTTCTTGTATCACATATGTCGTAGGCTATTAAAATGAACCGTGAGCCTAAAATATGTCGGCACACAAGGGTTGTTGTGAATTTCACCCGACCCAAAATAAACCATGCGTCGCTTCTTTATTTTAAAAAATTGAAAACGCACAAAGGAGGAAAAGACCACAGTGTCTCGAATTTTGAAAATTAAAAAAAAAATTATTGCTTAGTTAGCAATACACAAATTAAAGAGAACCGCCACATTTATTAAAAGCAACTACTTACTGTCACAAAAGTTCATTTTATTAATACCGTGTTGTAAATTTTCTTGCAATATAAGACTTACTGTTAAATAACATTTACACTTCAGGAAGAAAAACTTTATGTATAATCGTAACGACTGTAAGATAAAATTTAGTTTCTCCATAGAAATTTAGAGAAATTCATTAATTTCTCGCGTCTTTTCTCTCCTACATTGTGTCTCCGTTTAGACCAAATAAGCCTATAGTAGGTGGAGAATGTACTTTCAATGGACGGAGTGTTGGCGGGGCAAGAAACGAGACGCTAATAAAGTAGTTACAATAATGGGTTTTTATTTTTAATGAATTAACGATAAGAATTAAAATTAATCTTAAGAAACTGTGGAACCCAATGAATACTCATTGTTGTCCACTGTGCTATTATTTTTCTACTACGCGAATTTTTCTCAGCCCTGCTACCCACTGCAAGCTATATACATGGAGCGAACAACAATTGTTTACAACGTCCCACAGTGTTGTAAAACAAATGGAGATGAACAGTTTGATACAGGATATTTGTGGTCCATCAAGCTGGGAACCGACCACAAATTGGCCTACAGAAACCACGTAAGCCACAGCGATCGCGCGGTGCGCGGTACGTTCAGTATTCTCTTGCTCTCTAGAGAAAAATTAATACGACTTGTTTTGCACGATGTGTAATATAGCTTAATTTTGTACCGAGATACCTTAGAGACAGACGTTTTCTCTGTATTAAAGCCAAAACGACGAAAATTATTCCCAAATGCAACCCTTCCCGCCTAAAACGTATGCACGCACGCACGCACACACACACACACACACACACACACACACACACACACACACACACACACGTACGTTCGTTCCCCTTCTCACTTGTATTCACGGGTCATTATTTTTAGTGTGTTGTCCCTATCTCTCCCCCAACACTCTAAAAAAAAAAATCCCTCTAGACGAATAATTTCCCATATTCCAACTTACTTAGTCTTCATTAGTTGAGCTGTTACGCCACCGGCTTCATCAGCTATTTCGTTAACAATATCAGTTAATACAAAGGCTATCTGGAAAGTACGGTCCAATGGATATTACTATTTTACACTGTTTCTGTCTGTTGTGATACTAGCACAGGCAGCCGTTATTACGTGGTTGCTTCTTTGTTTATCACTGATTTTGGATTTGTAAGTTTTGAAATATAAATGTTTGTTTGCTCGACAACTATTTCATCTATTCGTAAGTCATTTCCAGATTGAAATGTTTACTCTTCAGTGGAGTGTGCGTAGATATGAAACTTACTGGCAGATTAAAATTGTATGCCGGACCGAGACTCGAACTCGAGACGTTTTGCCTTTCGCCGGAAAGTGCTCTACCTACTGAGCTACCAAACCACGACTAACAACCCCTCTTCACATCTTTAATTCCGCCAGTACCTCGTCTCCTACCTTCCAGACTTCACAGAAGCTCTCCTGCGAAACTTGGCGGAAGTAGCGCTCTGGGAAGAAAGGATATTGCGGTAACATGGCTTAACCACAGCCTGGCGGATGTTTCCATAGCTAAATTTTCAGTTTGCTGCGGAGTGCGAGCTGATATCAAACTTTCTGGCAGATTTTAAACCGTGTGCCGGACCTAGACTCGAACTCGGGACCTTTAGCCTTTCGCGGTCAAGTGCTTTAACTATCCTAGAACTGACGACCCGTCGTTGCCCGCGAAAGGCAAATGGTTCCGAGTTCGAGCCTCGGCACACAGTTTTAATCTGTCAGGAGGTTTCATATGTCATTTGACGGAAATCAAATGTTAGTGGGAGAAGCTCCAACATTCAAAGTTTAAGCCTGATCATTGAAATTCCAGACTCTTACCTTCCAACAATGTTCTGGTGTGACCTTTAGTTTGAAGAAGTATTCTGCTATACATACTTGCTTTCGTAAGGTGCATTAAATATTTTATGGATCAGTTCCATTTTGCGCATCGTGTATGTTGGAAGAGTGTGAACGCTTTATAGACACCCTCCGTTAGCTTTCTGTGTATGGTGGCTCTTGTTTGAACATGGCCGAGGGAAATGGCACTGCTTGTACGATTCAGCAGCCATTTATATGGAATGGAAGGTACATTTTTGGATTTCAGCTGCGTACAGGCATTGCATTAAATGCAACGATGCCATGTGCAATCGTGTGCCACATCGGATCTCAAGGTTTGATGCTCCACTCCTAACCGATAGCCGTCCGAGCACGCCCTCTCTCGAACCCAACTTCCCAGATGCCACACAATACGGACGTAGTTTGCTCCCTCCATTATCTCCTATTCGTTCGAAACTAATCACCTTTGACCTGCAAGGATTATACGAGTGTGTCCAGCCAAACAGTATTTCGCCGCCAATGCGCGCTTATGTACATATAGTTGTCGTGTCTAAGACGCCCGCTAAACCTGCAGGGGAGAACAGGTGATTAGGATTGTGGAAAGGGCCAAATAAGGTGTCGGTCAGTTTCAATTGAAAATTGTAATTCAATAACACAGTTACAATCAAAGCGGCACATAGTCGAACTTTTAGAACTACGAGTTTCCATCTCCAATTCTTTGCCGGCTGAAGGCCTCCAAACAAGAAATCTTAAAAATCAACAAGGTAAATTTCAAGTGACTGAACACACACGGTAAAATGAAAAATAAAATAATTATATATATATATATATATATATATATATATATATATATATATATTCGACATCTTACTGGCCAAACTTAGCGGTCTAAATTTCTCACCAAGTGCAGTGCAATGGTTTCGCTCATACATGACGTCTCGTCAGAAACGGCCGCAGGTAGTGTCAGGCGTTCCTCAAGGCTCAGTATTAGGTCCTATACTGTTCTCTCTGTATGTCACCGATGTGTCATCGGTTCTGAAGTATTGCACATACCATATGTATGCTGATGACCTTCAGTTGTATCTAAGTGCGAAACCAAGCAATCTCAAGAAAGCTATTGAAAATTTCAATACTGACCTCGATGCACTGTCAAAATGGGCACAGGACATAGGTCTAAAACTAAACCCATCTAAAATCCAAGCGGTTCTTGTCGGTCACTCTAAGCTCATTAGCCCAAAACATCGGGAATCCTTACCACCTCTTATCCTAAATGGAACAAATATTAATTTCTCTCCCTCAGCAAAGAGTTTGGGAGTAATAATAGATGAAAGTCTAAATTGGACAGAGCACGTAACTGCAGTGTGCAAAAAAGCATCAGCATCCCTTCATGTCCTACAAAAATATAAAAAACTCTTCCCTTTCGATCTGAAAAAGAAATTAGTACAACCGCTTATACTCCCAATCATTGACTACAGCGATATTATCCTACAAGGCCTCTCTCAGGAAAATTCCCGACGTCTAGAACTGGTCATGAACGCCTGCGTCCGATATATCTGTGACGTTCGACTTTTTGATCACATTTCACCAGCATATGCAAAATTGTCCTGGCTGCGTGCAGACAAACGCAGAGATTTCCATACGATCTGTCTCATCTACTGCCTTATCAATGTAAACTGTCCCTCATATCTCTCCTCGTCCCTAACGCTCATGTCGGAACAAGATGACAGAAACACACGTTCCCATTATAATAAAATCCTCTGCGTTCCACTGCATCGCTCAGTCACCTTCTCCAAGTCCTTTACAGTAGCGGGAACCCGAGTCTGGAATAACCTCCCTCGTTATGTTAGAGAACTTAAAAACATGTCCAGCTTCAAAAAACAGTTAATGACGTATCTGCTTAAGCAACAGTAATGCCTTCCTCTGTACATGAATGCACTTCACCTCATTACTTCCCTCTTTCCCCCTCCTTAAATCTCCATTCCCCAAACACGCTAAACTAGTAAACATCTACTTTACACACCAAGATATTATGTACATCTGCACAAACCTTCATTACTATTGCAAATCATTCTCATGTTTGTCATTATTATTTGATTTTTTTAAATATTATTATTGCTTATTATTGCTTTTATCATAATCTGTATGTATAGCACCTCCTGTAAACCTACTGCCAGCATTTAATTTATTAAGTCTTAGTCATGTTTATCATTGCATTTTTTTACTGTTATTGTTAATGCTTTTATCATAATCTGTATGTATATCACCTGTTGTAAAAATACTGCCGCATTTACTTTATTAGGTCTTAGTCACTACTCTTTATTCATACTGTCACTAGAGTAAGCTAATATTTTCATTTAAACTATGGTCATGATGTAACTCTGATGTGTGAAATGCTGCATGTGTGGAACACTGGTCCAATGTAAGAGAGGGCCTGATGGCCCTAATCTGATCAGGTTATATATATATATATATATATATATATATATATATATATATATATATGTGTGTGTGTGTGTGTGTGTGTGTGTGTGTGTGTGTGTATATATATATATATATCACAGCTAGGCTGAAAGCCTCAAGGCAAAAGCGGATACACAAACATAAACTAGATGCAACACAAACTGCTGAAGGCCCACAATAAAATTTTCAAGATTTTAAAACAAATTACCAAAACCTTTTTAAAAAGCAGAAGGCCACAATGTTTATGCTTAAATGGTAATTTAAAGAATAAGGTTTTAAGCGGCTCAAGGCGCACTAAAAGAAAAGACAACAAAACGACAATAACATTTCAACAACTATCCACTTACCGGAATTCAAACTTAACTTATACGCTGCTGAAGGCCTTTGATTTACATAAAAAACAGTAAAACCAAGAGATTTTTAAATGATTGGCAATTGAACACCCGCTAGGAAAACAGTAAGGACGACGGCACTATAAAGCCTCCAGGGGGTCGGTCTGACCTTGTTCACTTAGGTGAGACAGGTAGTGAGCCAAACTACACTTTATACGTTGGCGTAACTCAACCATGGGACAGCCACGGACCGACCGACAAAACAACTTGCTTGCCACCAATCGATACATGAGAACTCAAACACCAAAATGATACAGACGTTATTCACAATCAAATATGTATATGTATTAAGCTGTCAAAAATACACACCATCTTGGGCAGCGACAACAGGTGAGGAATGGGCGCTGCCTAAAATTACGTTAGTCACTAAGGCTGGTAACCAGAGCACTAACGCCTACGAGTCAGAAAATTCGGCTAGTGCACTTGAATTGTAGTGAACCAATATAGTTAATTCTGCCGCACGGCGGCTCGACTTTACCATTACAACCACTCGCTGCTACTCACAGGAAAGGATCCCCAACAGCGAACCACCGAAACGAACGACACAACGTGAACGGACGGAGCTTGGGTACTTACGAATCCACTCATCTTTGGCGTCCTATGCCGGTGAGCCAAGAAGCCCGTAGCGATCGGACAGCTCCACACACGCTCCGACACTGCGCAGGGACCGCCAGCGGACCCAGCCGACTGCGCCGCACGGAGATATCCTCCCTGGTATGCACCAACCGACCGATTCACTGCCAGTTCGACGACAACGTGTAAAACAAGTTGTCAGTAACAATGACTCCAAATACACACACAGTTTGAGAAACACTTGCACGAAGACTTGAACGACACTCAGCAGTGGCTGTGCAATCACGAAGACAAATCGGGGGTCGACACACACACACACACACACACACACACACACACACACACACACACACACACCGACCGACCGACCGACGATCCACGCGCGCGCACGCACACACACACACACACACACACACACACACACACACACACACCGACCGACCGACCGACGATCCACGAAGACCCGACCCGGCCCAAGTGATACGTGGCGGCTAAGGCCGGGCGAGCCATGGACATACAGGCCTCAGAGCTGCTCTAACCCGACTGAACTAGTGCCGCGTTCCAACTCCACGACACACACACAGACCGACGACCCACGAAGACCCGACCCGGCCCAAGTGATGCGTGGCGGCTAAGGCCGGGCGAGCCATGGACATACAGGCCTCAGTGCTGCTCTAACCCGACTGAACTAGTGCCGCGTTCCAACTCCACGACTGTCAGGTTCGAAATGCCTTCTTGGCACGTTCGAACTGCCTGGCAGCCCGAACTCGTCACCCGAACTCGCCAATGACAGACAACGACCAGCAAGTAATAGCAGTCGAGCAAAGATATTACGAGAGGAGATATAACGATACGCGCTTCTACCGCCGCTCACGGTCAGGCAAAACAGCAACTCCGTGACAGTAGTAATTTAAATGAACGTGGTGAGGTGGAAGTAAAAAACAGGGTGTAAGATATACGACGGCGGGAACACGAGTCACGCACGGCCCAGTGGCTGTCATGTAAAATATACATATACGCGCTTTGTTGGCAAAATGGTATCTTCTCTGCCAATGCACCTTTAGGTACCCCAACTAAGGGAGCAGGCTGGAGACGATGGTTGTAGGAGACTACATCTGTAGTGTGTGGCAGCTGGGAATTTGGGCTGAACGGAAGCGTGATCTGGTGGCCTAAGCGCTTAAGGCAACGGTTCTACAGAAGTCAAACATTCGGGTTCGAGTCCCGGTCCGGCACAAAATCCGCATGTCGCCCTTACACTTAATGTAATGATTGTATGTAGCCGACATGCTAATATTTCTGATTCAACCTGCAGTAAAAAAATTAAGGAGATAATTTTTCACACACTCACTAAATAGCCTAGATGTAAGAAATGTCATCCGGGAACGGTGTACCGGGTTGGCTGGCGTGGTTGCAAACCTAATTCCGCTGGCGGAGTTAATGAGAGCCCGGCAGGGCAGGCTCCCTCCCTACGCCCAAATTGCGGCCATTACGTGCTGGCGGTTTGCGCCTCGCCCAGCCCCTGACCGCACCGCAGCCGTCTGCGACAGAAGCAGTCAGCCTCTATTAGCGCCCCGCAGCGGGTAAACAACCCTCGCCGCGGGGGGCAGCGTAGATTCGCCGTGTCATGCGGCGCTACCCTAGACTGCAGCTTGTTACGTCCACAGGGCTGTTCTTAATAAACGAGCCCTTCCTCCCTGCCCCACTCTCACTCTCTCTCACATACACTCTACAAACCTCTCGGTCTTAGGGATTTTGTTGCCAATTCGTCTGTAGCTGATGATGAAGTTTTTAATAGTGTCATATGCAGGCAGCATTTTATCGGACCTTACATTCGTGCTTTTGTATAACCTCCCGCTACAACTGGCTGGTCTATGTATCAGTACAGTTAGACAGGTCTTCTTTATTCCCTTGTAAGGGATTAGGGGATAGACAACATTCCATCGGAGTTCCTAAGATCACTGTGGGATGTGGTGACAAAACGACGATTCATGATGGTCTATAGAATGTTTGAGATTGGTGGTATACCGTCGACTTTCTGAAAACCATCATCCACAAAATTCTGAAGACTGGAAGAGTTGATAAGTGAGAGAATCATCACACAGCCAGCTTAACAGATCATGTATCCAAACTGTTGCCAAGAATAATATACAGAAGAACTACTAAGTAAACCGAAGAACCGTCAGGTGGCGATCACTTTGGCTTTAGGAAATAAGAAAGGGAGGCAACAGATAGGCAGTTCTGACATTGAGGTTGATAATGGAAGCAAGACTGAAGAAACATGGAGGCAGTTTTATTGGATTTGTCCAACTGGTGAAAGCGTTCGACAATTTCAACTGGTGCAAGATGCTCGAAATTCTGAAAAAAAATTGGGGTAAGCTATGAGTGGAAGAGCAAGAACAAAGTGCTCCAATTAAAAAGGGTTTAAGACATGGATGAAGTTTTTCACCCATATTCATCAATCTATACGTTGAGGAAGCAATGCGTAAACAAAACAAATGTTTCTTTGGGGGATTAAAATTCACAGTGAAATTCATTAATGATGAGATTGTGAAGACACATTACAAGACCTGCTGAATGGAATGAACAGTTTAATGAGTACAGAAAATGGATTGAGAGTAAATCGAAGAAAGACCAAAGTAATGAGAATTAGCAGATATAAGAACAGTGAGGAATTTAACTTTACAATTGGGGACCACGAAGTAGAAGAGGTTAAGAAATTCTGTTGCTTACCCAGGAAAATGATGGAAGGGAAAAGAAGGACATGAAAAGCAAACAAGCGCTGGCGAGAAAGGTATTCCTGTTCAAGAGAAGTCTGCTAGTATAAAACATAGATGTTACACCTCAGGAAGAAATCTCTGAGAACGTATGTTTGGAGCACAGAATTGTATGGTAATGAGACGTGGACTGTAGGAACACCAGAACAGCATTTGAGAAGTGGTCGTAAGACGAATATTGAAAATTCGGTTGACTAGTAAGGTTAAAAAATGAGGAGGTCCTCCTCAGAATTCGCGAGGGAAGGAACATGTGGAAAACACGGAAGTGACAGAATGATAGAACATCTGTTAAGGCATCTGGCGATAACGTCCATGGCACTGGTAAAAGATCAAGAAGTGGAGAAAAACACAATGGTATCACTTTGCCGTTAATGTCCAAGTCCACAAAACGTTTATTGTCCTGCTGACGACAAGAGCGACTGTCTCGTGCAACCTGAACTGACACTGGCACAAAAGCAGCTGAGACTTGACGGAAAAGTGATACCATTCCAGCTCGATACCGGGGCTGCAGTTTCACTGATCAATCAAGACACTTACAAACTGCTGGGCACACCTCCGTTGCGTGCATTTCGGCCTCCTCTAGTAACACGGTGTTGGCTCTCCTGCCAACCACAACATTGGCGATAAGGCAAACCGCGTTCTTATCGATATTGCCCTGATACACTTGTTTAATGGCTTCGCCACAATCTCCAGATGTACTGTCCGAATTTTATCGCTTACAGAATCAGCAGACGCAGGCCTTACTGGATGCCCTTGGACAGCTCGTCCAGGGTCAACGTGCGATACAAAACGAGGCAGCAGCAGCCGCTCCACCGCTAACGCAGTCACAACACGCAGTTGCACCAATTTTTCGACCTTTTGCTGTTGCACTGGAAAGCTGGACGGAGTGGTCACGCCAATTTGGATTCCATCTGGCCGCCTACAGAATTCAAGGTAACAAGCGGCAGCATTTTTTGTTATCATGAGTCAGGTTGAACACGTACAGTGTGATAGTCAAATTATTTCCCCGACGTGACGTAGCAACTCTGTCCTACGAAGAAATTTTGTCTGCACTATATGTATATATCAAAGAATCAGTCAATGTAGTTGCGAAACGGTGTACCTTCCTTCGTACAAAACGTATGGCAGGTCAGACTAATCAGGAGTAGGTTGCAATCTTGTAAGGCCTTACTACAGATTGTGCTTTTGAGTGTCAGTGTGGACTCCCTTATTCAGATACTGTGGTACGTGATGCAATTGCACAGAACATTTCTCATGTTCGTATAAGGAAACACATTTTGAAACTAGTCAATCCCTCCCTTCAACAAGACCGAGCGAGGTGTCGCAGCGGGTAGACACTGGACTAGCATTCGGGAGGACGACGGTTCAATCCCGCGTCCGGCCATCCTGATTTAGGTTTTCCGTGATTTCCCTAAATCGCTCCAGGCAAATGCCGGGATGGTTCCTTTCAAAGGGCACGGCCGTCTTCCTTCCCCGTCCTTCCCTAATCCGATGAGACCGATGACCTCGCTGTCTGGTCTCCTTCCCCAAACCCCCCACCACCTTCAGCAAGTGATGGACATACTGGATCGGTAGGACACACTTGACTTTGCTCAGGAATCATTTGAAACTTCACCAGCTGTTTGTCAGGTTAACCAGCCCGCCAGGCGAGCTGCACGGAGCAGTTAACAGCCCTCGCGCCCGGCCACGCCGCTGCCGCCAGGCTCTCAACCACATGTGCCGCGCCGGCAAGCAAATGCAGTGCTCAAATCCTGCCCGTCATGCGCTACTAGACATTCGCGTGAGAATTGCCCGTCACATCCAGCTATTTGCTTTTATTATAATAAAAAAGGACATGTTCAGAGTGTTTGCCATAAAAAGCTCAGATCGGAAGCTCAAAACCATTCCAGGCCCCTTTGCTTCGCACCGGAATCGGAATCGAACCAAGGATACTCAGGCTCACGAAACTTCGCACATGGAAATTCATGTAGTTCATTCCACTCCGCTCAGTGCCACTCTCTCTAACTGTGACTGTGTTAGTCCCGCAAATAATGTGCATCGACATCATCGGAAATCCCATCCTTGTCGCCAATGTTGTTGTTTGGCAGGAGAGCCAACACCATGTTACTAGAGGAGGCCGAAATGCACGCATTTTAACTCATGCAGGCTGGCGTGAGGTCTGGAACAGAACAAGGAAATTATAATTTAGAAAAAGTGGAATACTTAACTATAATCCATTAATGATGAACGTCGGTCTTGATGGTACATGATTCACAATATCAATAGTAACTGATAATGGGGCATTGCTCGGTCGTAGCAAATAACGTAACTGAAGTCTATGCTAGACCATCGTCTCGGCAAATGAGAGCGTATTTAGTCAGTGAACCATCGCTAACCAAGTCGGTTGTACAACTGGGGCGAGTGCTAGGAAGTCTCTCTAGACCTGCCGTGAGGCGGCGCTCGGTCTGCAATCACTGATAGTGCCGACACGTGGCCGATTTAATGGCTACCACCTAGCAAGTATGGTGTCTGGCTGTGACACCACGTAACACATACCAAATCACATAAATTTCTCGTCTGGAATGCAGATTCATGGGACGTTAACTTCTTGGCGTGAGGTTTAGTGTAAAATGAACACATTTTACAACAAAAGATGTCAATGACCTGAAGACGACAGCAAAATCTGTTGAAACCGGCTGTCTTAAACAAAGAAATATTTTGTGCCATTTTGGCTGGTGGCAAATGTAACAGATCGCCCTTCAGTACTCTCAAAATTTGAGAATTCAGTTTCCCCAGAACACCTACTTTTCTCGCACGCTCTGCCACAAAAACCTTGTGTGGACTGCAAGGGAACATTTTACAGAGCATGCACTGCCGTCCAGAGAGATCACACCTCCGATAGAGAACCATTTTGTGTCGTTTTTCGTGTCCAGAGGACCATCAAGAATCGTCATGGCATAGTGTAATTATTGTGTTTGAGTAGAAGTGTCATTTCTGTTGCTGTCATTGCTAATTCCTTTCAGTTACTTTCCGTTCTGTTCCGTAGCAACTTCTTCTTTGTATGATCCAAGTATCATCGAGTTGAGTTACCTGGCAGTGACACATTATGCAAAAGATACTTTCGTCCTTATGTGTACAAATACGTGTTCTGCATTTAAGGAGTGGTGGTTACCTGTGTCTATTGCAGCAGTTAATCTATTTACCCTTTAACTGTAAAACGTAACTGTTGTTTCGCTACATTTGTTGTTTCTGTCTTTAAATAAATTTGGTGTCGTTAATTAAGAGGTAAATACTTTTTTCTCATAGTTTTAGTTGGGACTTATCCTGATGAATAGGAAGGTCGAACTCTCTTCGTGTTTTAATTATGTCACACTATTTTCCTCCGTCTTAAAATTTTCCGTCCTGGTGTCTGTGAGTTCATGAAATATGCGTATATATGGAAATCATGGTTATATGGACCAGTATAGGTAGTGTATAGTAGTGCCCACTTAGTCGGGTAAGCAAATTTAAGCAAAGGGTTACAGGGATCGAAGATGGTCCAACTCAACAAAACAGTGGCTGTCAGGTTAGGCACTGCAGGACGAACACGGCTACCACTCGATTTGAATAGGTGAGCGGTTGAGCACGAAGGGTGAACGTGTTAGTGAGACGGGGAATGATGTGAAGATGAAACTGACGAAGTCGAGGATTGGTGAGAAAGGATGTAAGAATGTAACATTTTGTTGTCAAAAATTATCACAGCGGTTGTGTTAGGATCATTTAAGATGGGAAAGCTCTCAGTGAAGTTTTAATTAATATCACTTTGATGATTAATCCAAAGTGAACAGTCAAGATCGCAACAATATTTCATTATGAACCGGTTTTGTCTTACGTGCAAGCCATCTTTACAATTTTGTGGCCACCTCGTGGCATCACGAGAAATCCGAGGAGCTGTCATCAGCAACCCTAGCGGGCCACAACATTGTAAAGGTAGCTTGTATATAAGCCGAAACCGATTAGTAAAGAAATACTGTTGCGATCTCGGCCCTTTGTTTTAACTTAAATACAATATCAGCCATCTGCTCTCCGTAGACTGTGTTGCTCACATTTATGAATTATTTTGATGAATATGACTGCAGTAGTTGTAGATTTAAAAATGAGGCCATGTGTAATGGGAAACACCAGTTCGTGGTCATATTCGTATTGCAACGTTGTTTCAGAATCTTTCAGTTTCTGTAAAATTGGTTAATTACGTCAAGAAATAAAAAATTCTTTTTGTGTCTTGTACCTGATCACGTGTTTGCGCCATTTATTTGGGAGCTGTTTAACATGTCGAAATATCGATGTTGTGTGCTAACGCCAATGTATGGCGGGAATGGAGTGAATACGTTACCGAGCATATAAATGTTGTGTGGTAATCTTAGTGGATTTTGTTGTATTTTCTTATGACCATTGGCGTGTGTGTGTGTGTGTGTGTGTGTGTGTGTGTGTGTGTGTGTGTGTGTGTGTGTGTGTGTCCCACGATGTACTTTGTGGCATAGTAATTAGCTCAGTCCATGTTTTAGAAATATTTCATTACTATGGGATCCTACTCAAGGGGATATCATTAAAGGGATGTTCGATTAATATGGAAATTTAATTTCATTTAGAGAGTATTCTTCGTCATTGGTACTTATCCACGTGACTACGCCAGTGATAATCAGAGACGAAACCTATGTAATTCAATATCCTTCTGCAATATTTAACGCATCTCTAGATCGTGGAAAGTAATACGAGTGAATTTAATAACCCTTTATGTGAGAATTTAATTCAATACCGCGTCTCTTCGTGAGTTGCATCTGATCACGTGGACCTGTTTCCGGTAACCTAGACCCTTTTTTGACATTGTGTAATGATTTCGTTGATTTATAAGTTAATTGAGAAAGATGTTAATCGAACGATAAAAATTTTGTGGAGAACTTGTCGGGTTTGCAGAGTTGTTCTTTATTTTTTTCTGTGTTCAAACACGTGGTAGTGATGCTTGCCAATAGCAAGATTAAGAGAGCACTAGTCACCCAATTTAATACCCCGGTTGAACTCATTAGGTCAATCCGATGTTAATTATGCCTAGTTGGTTGTATGAGGTATAAAATTGTAAAAAATTAGGGAATGTTTCATTCTGATTTTGGTTGAGCAGGCCATAAGCAACTATATTGCACTAAATGCTGATGAGAACAAGGTTTCCAGGGTACATTTATATTGTTATTTGGTTTGAGATAAACGAGATGGTATCAAGAGAACTTTACTGAAACTGACGACCACCTTTATTCCATATGTTTGTGGTACACGGAATAGTCTGGATTAATTGCATGCATGTGTGTGTGTCAAGCGCGATGCTTTATGGTGATGATATGTTCAAATTCATACCCCTTCTCCTAATAAGGACTCATGTGTGACAAAAGATATTCCCACTGAGACCATACTGATAAGTTGTTACCAAACTTCCACACACTGTGGTATCACACACTGATACTGTGAGAATTTTATGATTCTCTTGCTTTGAAACAATGAAAACAAATACAAATCAAAAACAAATTTCTTTTTCTTTGGTATTCCAATTCATCCAGTGTAAAGAAAAACAATCCTATCCTGTTACTGCCATTACAATCAATATTTCTTTATGTTCTTTAAATAATCTACCAGACAACACTGTTAAAGACGTGTTATGGCAAGTTCAATAAAGAATTCGTTGTATGTTTTCCTATATTAGTCAATTTTTAAATGTTTTCTGAGGATTCACACTGACAAAAGTTGTAAATAAGTTGTCCATATTATTAAATCAACTGTTAAAAGACGAGTTGATAAACATGGGATAGAATGAGCTGAAATATTAATAGCAAAACTGCCAATGTGTAAAGATTCGGTGATCTACGAGCAGATAAACGAAAATTAAGATACAGGGGTAAGCTTACAACTGTAGTGTCGACGCTCCTTGCTAATTTCATTAACAGGACTGTGTGTAACAAAACAGTTAATATTAATCAGAAACCACCACAAGTGTATTAAAAGACATTTTTTGTGCCACGACTAGTTTCATTCGAAAGAACATCATCTGGTTACACTCTCAAAGGTTTTCATAACAATTCCCCATAGAGCTCTCCCAATATCGTGACTTAAGAGCTCTACTTACATTACGTAACGTTAAAGGCAAATTCTGGAACCTTGGCATTAAAGTTACGTAAAACAACTAGACCTCTTAACTCATCACATACGCATAACCGTCTGGGGAGTTTTTATGAGGACTGTTGGTAATGTACCCTGAAGACGACGTAACAAATGTAGATTAATACAGCAGCTATTGTTTATTAATAGCACAAATCAGCTTTGCAGCTTAAGGTGACACAGCTTAACGCTACGTGCAACCCAATTTAAGACGCTGTGTGACAATCCGTTGTTAAGAAATGGAGATCTCACTCGCAGTGTAGGATAGTACGACGAAACAATGCACGTGCTCTACGCGTCGCTCGTATCTACCAATATTACCAAAATTTCGAAAACCCACACACACTACCCAGTCATATTAATGTGACAACCACCAATGTTTGAATTCAACGTGCAATGCATCCGCAGTGGAGGGTATGTCGGAAGGATGGAGGGGAGATCCCGGAAAACGGTACACTGTCCTAATGCGGAAAGGGAGCGCTTTATCTGATATCCAAAAGGGTAGGATCGTTGGATTTCGGGCTAAGGGCAGAAGCATTTACGGAGTAGTTGTGTTTGTAAACTGTTTGTGTGCCGTACAGGGTGACAATTACTGAGTTATATGAAACAAAATCGTCAGAACGTCTGAACGATTTGCGTTAGGACGTACAAACCACACGGCTGGGCGCGGGGCATGATGGGAATTAGTATGCGGATGCACGGTTTGGTTTAGCGACGGAGCCCACTTTCATTTAGGCCGTTGCGGTAAAAGCAAAACTGGCGCGTTTGGAGGATTGAGATTCCGCTTTTCGATATCGAGAAGTCTCTTCTCCCTCAACTTGTGACTGTGTGGTTTGCAGTGTCCAGTCACGGGATAATTGATGCAATATTCATTCCTTGATGGCACGGTGACTAGTGAACGAGACGTGAATGAATGAAGTATCATTTCATCCCCATTATCCAAAGTCACAATGATTTTGGCAACAAACACACTCCTGTTTCGATGGGGTGTTTGTTGCCCTGGAAGAGCACTCCGGGGACCGCATTCTGACTGTGAGGTAGCCAGAGCCACTGGCATGAGCCTTGTTTGGCAGGCATTTTCTCCGGATCTGAGCAAATGCGACCTCCTTTTGTAGAGCTATACTAAAGAGAAGGTATACAACAATAACCCCAAAACTATTTCTGAGCTGAAAACAACCATTCAGAAGGTCATCGACAGCATCAGTTAGTTCAGCGGGTGATGCAGAACTTCGCTATTCGTCTGCGCCATATCACCACCGCTGGCCGCGGTGGTCTCGCGGTTCTAGGCGCGCAGTACGGAACCGTGCGATTGCTACGGTCGCAGGTTCGAATCCTGCCTCGGGCATGGTTGTGTGTGATGTCCTTAGGTTAGTTAGGTTTAAGTAGTTCTAAGTTCTAGGGGACTAATAACCACAGCAGTTGAGTCCCATAGTGCTCAGAGCCATTTGAACCATTTGAACCATATCACCACCAATGAAAACAGGCGTATCGAAGGTCTCGTAACATAAATCCGGGTATCTCTAGTGGCGTTTACATCTACATGACTACTCTGCAATTCACATTTAAGTGCTTGGCAGAGGGTTCATCGAACCACAATCATACTATCTCTCTCTACTATTCCACTCCCGAACAGCGAGCGGGAACAACGAACACCTAAACCTTTCTGTTCGAGCTCTGATTTCTCTTATTTTATTTTGATGATCATTCCTACCTATGTAGGTTGGGCTCAACAAAATATTTTCGCATTCGGAAGAGAAAGTTGGTGACTGAAATTTCGTAAAAAGGTCTCGCCGCGACGAAAAAGTCTATGCTGTAATGACTTCCATCCCAACTCGTGTATCATATCTGCCACACTCTCTCCCCTATAACGTGATAATACAAAACGAACTGCCCTTTTTTGCACCCTTTCGATGTCCTCCGTCAATCCCACCTGGTAAGGATCCCACACCGCGCAGCAATATTCTAACAGATGACGAACGAGTGTAGTGTAAGCTGTCTCTTTAGTGGACTTGTTGCATCTTCTAAGTGTCCTGCCAATGAAACGCAACCTTTGGCTCGCTTTCCCGACAATATTATCTATGTGGTCCTTCCAACTGAAGTTGTTCGTAATTTTAACACCCAGGTACTTAGTTGAATTGACAGCCTTGAGAATTGTACTATTTATCGAGTAATCGAATTCCAACGGATTTCTTTTGGAACTCATGTGGATCATCTCACACTTTTCGTTATTTACCGTCAACTGCCACCTGACACACCATACAGAAATCTTTTCTAAATCGCTTTGCAACTGATACTGGTCTTCGGATGACCGTACTAGACGGTAAATTACAGCATCATCTGCGAACAGTCTAAGAGAACTGCTCAGATTGTCACCCAGGTCATTTATATTGATCAGGAACAGTAGAGGTCTGAGGACGCTTCCCTGGGGAACACCTGATATCATCTGCGAACAGTCTAAGAGAACTGCTCAGATTGTCACCCAGGCCATTTATATAGATCAGGAACAGTGGAGGTCCCAGGACGCTTCCCTGGGGAACACCTGATATCACTTTACATGTTGAATAAAGTGTGTGCACGCCATAGTTTTTAACTAATTTACGTTTCCTTCCATATAGTTGAATAATTGTCATCCTGTATACAATGCACGGCAAAATAGCACAATACAAAACTGCCGCGGCGGCAGGGATGAACAACAGCTGAAAATATGTGTACAGGCGAATAAAGGTGCAACTCTTGAGCAACTGAACGCGTCGATGAACCAAAGGGCTACCAACACTGCCTCGTCAATAGCCGCTAAGCAAACGTTCCTGCGTATGGGTCTCCGCAGTACCCTCCTGTTGCATGCAATCAGGCTTACAGTTGTACATCGGCGATGAAGGAATTTGCACACCGATACCTAAATGGATGTACACTCAGTGGTGAAAAGTGTCCTTCTCAGATGAATAACGATTTATGTCTCGTCGAACAGATGGCAGTAAACGTGCGTGGTTCCTAGATCAGAACGATGGGTTTACTGTTCTTCCCTGGCCAATGGACTCCCCAGATTTAAATCAAATCGAGAATCTGTGGCAGTACCTCGACTGCGCTGTTTACGGGATGAATGCTCAACTGAGACACCTAACGTCGTCGGTCGCGACACAGGGGTCTACATGGCCCAGCGTCTCTGTTGGTACCTTCCACCCTGCACGCTCCGCGCTGCAGAAAGTGGTTATTCAGGCGTTTGACAGTTGGCCACAGTAATGTGAATGGACCATGTAATTTCTGTTGGAGGAACTACACAGGGCGCAAACTCTATTGCTGACAGTCATAAATTGTAAAACGAGTCTGTGTTATCCACATCTGGGTGCCGCAGCGTTCATAGCGTAATCTGACGTGCGTAGTTCAATGACTTACTCGAGGAATGCGATCCAACTCGGGCCGCAATCGTGTACTAATGAGCTGCCATTTCGAGTGTGACAGCGATATGGAGCTGTGGATTGTACAGCATCACGCCTTTGCTTTTGGAAGTTATTTCATGCATAACAAGTCTGTTATTGCTACCCAGCGATTATTTCGGCAACATTTCAACATGGGACGTCATGGGAAAGAAAGTTCCACATGGACGGACCATTGTGAGGTGGATACGTGCATTTCGAACTACAGGTTCTGTTTGCAATGGCAAACCGTGAAGAAGTGAAAGAACTGTGCTAACACCAGAAGTCGTGGAAAATTTTCGTGCTGCACTTTTGCGTCACCCCAAAAGATCTGCTCGTCGTCATGCGCAAACTGTGCATGTTCGATCGGTCATTCAGGAGAATATAAGCTGCAGATTGTGCAGGAAATAGGCCTCGCGATTGGGTTTGACGTGAAACATTCTACTTGGCCGTGCGTGATCTCCTTCGCCAAAAATTGTGTGATTCAGTGAGTAAACAGAGTAAGCGTTATTGGAGTGATGTAAACCTCATGAACTGCACATCAAGCCCTTGCACAGTTTTCGTGTCGCAGTGTAGTGTGGAGCTGCCTCCCTTGGGATTATTGGCGCTTACTTCTTTGAGGATGACAGCGGGGTGGCTGCAACTGTCACCAGTGAACGCTACCTAAAGATGCTGAAGGTCTTCGTTCTTTCCCAATTAGGTAAGGTCGATGTGGAACAATTATGGTTTCAACAAGACGGAGCGACCTCTCATACAGCCAGAATTTGCATGGATATCTTGCGACAGACATTTCCCGGTAGAGTAACTTCCCGTTTCGGTGACATTTACTGGCCGCCTCGCTCGCCTCACCTTTCATGTGCAGACACATTCCTTTGGGGCTACCTGAAGCAAAAAGTATTCCGATCATGTTCTGCCACCATTACTGAGTTGAAAAATCGATTCAGGACTGCCATCGGCAATGTCCTAGGCAATAAGTTACGCCGAGTTATGGAAAGCTTCCAACGCCGCCTAGATGAATGTGTTGTGCAGAGGGGCACCGTCTGACAGGATTTATATTCAAAAAGTAATCCAAGCAATGGACAACGACTACAACATTAGTTAATAGCATATCTTTAACTGTTGATTCACATAAGAGGTAATAAAAAAATTACAGTTACTGCCTGATGGTGTGTTCTTCATATCCTACTATGACCGCTGCGAGCTACCATACGGTGCACCTCGCAGTACCTGGTACCAATTCTAGTCGCTGCCTTTCCTGTTCCATTCGCAAATACAGCGTGGGAAAACGCCTGTTGTAAGGTGTCAGGCAAATCCAACACCTTCCACGAAAACCCTGACATAATAAGCAAGTCTACTAGTATGTCACATAGTTCCGAATAAATAGTGACATTAAATTAACCAAAGTAATACGAGTAAAGAGTGAGCAAATGGAATACCACAGACTAGCACAAGAATGCCTAAATGCATGCCATACCTTCCCACCGTGATACAGACGCAGTACTGAGGGGAGAAACGAGAACAGAAGCCGAGAGCAGAACCGTGTTAAGCTAGAAGGCCCTACGATAAGGGACGAACTGGACACCCACGTCGCCAGCAAACCACTAGGACAAAGCCAGCTGCAAGTTCTAGTGTGAAACTTTTTCGCATCTCTGTTACGTCAAGGACTACCTCCCCCCCCCCCCCCCCTCACCGCTGTTAAAAGCTAGAGCCCTCCACAAAAACAGTATAGATCTTACGATAACACAAAAAGGGCCACACCACCCGCACGTTTTAGCGTGAGACTTTTTAGCGTCTCTGTTACGTTGCAAACTTTAAAAACATTGCCCCACCACGAAAGTATAACGTTTCTCATTCGACAGACAGAACTTTTGTAGACGGAGCTTAAGGTTAACATTGAGACCCTGATTGGTCAGATGAACACACAGCCAGATAGTTTTTTTAAACCAACTTCGGTAAATGGTAGTAAGGAGAAGTTAGTTACTTCCGAGATGGCGAGCTGGATGGCTGCTGCGCCGGCCGCCGCCCCCACTAACACCAACAAGGTAATAAACGCACGCGATGCCGCATAACAGCGCATAAAGCTTCACGCAGATTTGCAGAAATCTCATCTGTTACACCCCTTTTTGCGTAATACTAGTGACGATCGTCATTTAAAGCTCATGGTGTTCACATTTGCCACTTGAAGTAAAAATCTGAAAAGTGATTATTTTTCTGTTATATAGTTATTGAGAAGCCACATCAGCCACTGTAATTTACGACGAGTTAGATAAGTAATTAAAGATAATTGAGGGTTACTGTAGACCATTTTGATAGTTTTCTCTTTTGTGAAACTTAAATTAAACCTAGATTATAGATGTGATATGGCATAGGTCATCCTTCGATCCATTGTAGAACTTGGAAACCCCTTCAGGGAATATTCGTTCACATTTCTGTTGAACGCAGTTCGTTTTTATCATCCTGTATTAAAACATTTCCTTTTATCAATAATGCAATTTATAAACAATGTTTTGTGAGTAGAATAAAATTTCCAATGGTAAACGCAACTGCTTTTTCGACGTTATTTTACCAGCTAACTAAAAATAGGAAAGCCTTGAACCCCTTCCACTAAATTTAGTTAGTATTAAGATTCTTTTACATGGAATGCATTGGAGCTGACGCTTAGATCATTAAGTATTTGGTTGTATCATCGCTAGTCTCACTGAACTCTTCTGAATTCTACATGTCATGTGTGGTCTAACGCCTCCTTACCAGCAACAGGTCCCAGGTTCAAACTAGTCAATTCCCTAAAAAAACACGCTCAGAGCGTCGTTGCGCGAAAGTGGTAGGGAGACACGATATAGAACAAACAGACACCACCCAGAATGTTAGACTGTCTATGTGCTAATGTGTGAGTTCAAATGGTTCTAATTGCTCTGAGCGCTATGGGACTTAACATTTGAGGTCATCTGTCCCATTAGAACATATAACTACTTAAACCTAACTAACCTAAGGACATCACACACATCCATGCCCGATGCAGGGTTTGAACCTGCGACCGTAACAGCAGCGCGGTTCCGTTACACTTAACTTATCTTCGCGGTCCTTACGTAACATATCAACCACATACGAAGTTTCTCATTATTAGAGAAAGTTGCTATTCATCACACCAAATAGAAATTCTGCCTAAATCATTCTGCATTGTCATTTAGTCACTCAATGACGATGCTTTACCGTACACTACAACGTCATCAGCAAGCAGTACCATCAAGCGGTTTATGAATAGATGGCGACTCAGCTGCCCATACCACTAGGTTTTATGCAACCTACAACACCTTGAAGAACCTTGCATTTGATTTTCATACTCTCGCTCGCTATGCGCAGATTGTTAGTCCTGTAGAAAAAATTAACATTTTCGGAGGAAATTTAATGTACTTAAATTTGGTGATGGAGTGGTTGAAAAACGAGTCTGAAAATCACTTTTGCACTTTTTCTTCATAATCCAAAAACGGCCTCAAGTGAAAGCGTATCCCAGTATAAAATTTAATAGCACTAAATCTCCTACAAATATATCATGTTCAATTTTTTTCTGCAGGGCTATTAGTTTGCATATAGTAAGAGAATATGAAAATCTTCCGTGTCGCGTTTGAAGACATTGTGGGTTGTGGAAAACCCATTGATAGGGGCAGCTGAATCATCCTTTATAGAGAACAACTGAGACATATCATATTTCCTTGGAGTACGTCTGACGATACCTTTGTCTGTGATAAACTCTCATCGTACAGGACAACTATAAGTAGGCAGTTTAGGTTTTCTTATTGGTAACGCCACGTAGCGCTCTGTATGTATAATCACTGGTTGTGCTGTGTGCGGTCTGTGGCTAGTTTGCATTGTTGTCTGCCATTGTAGTGTTGGGCAGATGGATGTGAACAGCGCGTAGCGTTGCGGAGTTGGAGGTGAGCCGCAAGCAGTGGTGTATGTGGGGAGAGAGATGGCGGAGTTTTGAAATTTGTAAGACTGGATGTCATGATCTGCTATATACATTATGACTTTTGAACACTATTGAGGTAAATACATTGTTTGTTCTCTATCAAAATCTTTTATTTGCTAATATGTCTATTAGTAGTTAGTCTCCAGTAGTTTGAATCTTTTATTTAGCTGGCAGTAGTGGCGCTGGCTGTATTGCAGTAGTTAGAGTAACGAAGATTTTTGTGAGGTAAGTGATTTGTGAAAAAAATAGGGTAATGTTAGTCAGGGCAATTCCTTTGTAGGGATTATAGAAAGTCAGATTGCGTTGCCCTAAAAAATATTGTGTGTCTGTTTAAGCACAATCATGTACAATTTTTCTAAGGGGACGTTTCACAACGTACTTCGTTGTACTACTCGAAAGTTTCCAACATCTCACAAATCTGAGAGCCTATTCTGTAGACGCAAACCTTTCGTTAACAGTCTGCAGTGGGGCACAATGTCAATCGATTTCCGAAAACCTAAGAATTCTAAATTTGACTGTAGCTCTTCATGAATGGTTCACAGGATACAGCATAAGAAAAGGGCAAGATGATTTTCAAAAGAGCGATGTTTTCATAGTCTGAGTTGACTTGAGGATAGAAGCTTTTCTTTCTCAAGGAACTTCGTTATACTAGAACTCATAATTGGCTGAATAATTCTGCAACAAAACCGACGTTAAGGACACTGTTCTGTAATTTAGCGGGTGCTTTTATGTGAGAGTCAATTGCGCCTCTTTCTAGTTGGTTGGGACATTTCATGAAGCGAGAGATTAATGATAAATGCAAGTTACGTAAGGGACCAACGCTCGTCTGTGAAAAAGAATTTGGATACGATCCGGGACTGATGAATTATTTATCAACTCTTTCAGTTTGCTTCTCAGCCCCGGAGACGTCTGTGCAAGTGGCCCTCATATGGTAATCTGTGCGACAGTACGACTCTCCTGCGTGAACGATATTTTAAAGTGAAATTTAAACTCCATCTTTTGTTTTATTGCCTTTTACTGTCACGTGCAGGAGAAGTTCCGTGATGTTTGGAAGAGGGCAAGAGCACTGCTCACGCAAGTTTCCTGGTTCAAATCCTGTTCTGGCACACAACTGTAAACATGCAGGCTGTTGTAAATGTGAGTTAAATTTCAATTATGCCCAATTTTTTTGGAAAATCGTACTGTATCCTTAGATAAAGCACTTAATTCGTTCTGAGTGTTTTCCATTGTCGATGCTCAGTTTACGACAATACGTAAACCGAACCTCTTCCAAAATGCTCCGTATTTTGAAGTTCCTTAATTTCTCGAACAGTAGCGTGTGACTTAATTCTTCTTACCACTATTAACATGACGAAAAGCAAACATGAAATATTTCTTCTTAAGTCGGTAATACTTGCGTAGCTTCGAAAACTGGCTGATTTCGTTTTGCACATGCGCTGCCAGAAAACAATAGTACATCTGGGAAGACGAACTCGATTTTGATCCGATTACGGCATATGCAACCTCGAGGATAACAGATGTACTCTACTGATCATGTTATCAACGTCCCCTGGCAATGGATAGCGTAGTGGCGTAGCTAACAGAGCGCGTTGTATGTCTACCTTTTAATAGGGAATGCTCACACACAGAACGTTCAGTGTGGTGCAAAGGTGTAAAGCAAGCAGTCAACTATGCCACAGAGACGTACCCGCGTTTCCTACAGCCAACTGAGCGAGTTTGAAATGGGTCAAATTATGGCCTTCCAAGTTACGGGATCGTCTTTTCCGAGAATTTCTACACGAGTTGAACGTGCTGCGTCAGTTGTCCAAACTTTGATGGCACGTAAAGATTCTGACACACGCTGCCGAGATTCTGGGTGGCCACGCAGCAAAGACGCCCGTCAGAATCTTCGTAAAGCTATGCCAGCAGTGGCAGATCGTACAATTACCACTCCACATATAACAGGGCTTGAGAGCACCGACATGTCAACATGAACAGTTGCGAACCGGTTGTCATCAGTAGGACTATGGTTACGAACACCTCTAGAACGTCATCCACTCACACCACAATAGCGCCGTGCACGGATTCACTGGTGTCGTCAGTTGGATTGGCGCGTCATGATTTTCAGCGATGAAAGCAGATTTTGTCTGCAAGCAAATGATGGTCGTTTGTTGTAGGACGTTTATCTGTTGAGTACTATCTCGTTGAGTGCATTCGTTCTACACAAAATCCACAGCCCCCCCCCCAACCCCCCGCTCCCCCCTCAAACACACAAACATACACATACCTCGTGGCCTGGGGTTCGATGAGCTACAACGCTCTTTCACCTTTTGTGTTTCTGTCGGCGACGCAAACCAGCGCTCGGTACTTGCGAAATGTTGTTGAATCCGTCCTTTTGTAAGTCTTGCAACAGAAAGGTGTAGTTCCAACAGGATAATGCAAGCCCACACACTGCTCGAGAAACTAAATGTGCTATGCAAGACGTGCAGCAACTTCCGTGGCCAGCATGATCTCTGGATTTGTCTGCAATCAAGCTTGTGTGGGATATGATGGGATGAGATGTGACTTGTGTGACTCGTCAGCCTCTAATGCTTATACAACTACGTGAACAGTTCTAGGAGGCTGGGCGTAACGAATCCTAGGACAGTACAGCCATCTGATGATCGACTCCAAGCACCAGTCAGCGTCTGCATTACCACCTGCGGATCGTACACCAGGTTCTAAAATGTGAGACTCGGCATGGGTCGACACCTGGTATATCAGGGCCACTTACGATATTGATCTGTAAATACATTTATTTAATGCACCCATACGCACTGTTGCAAAAATAAATCTTGAAAAAATTGTAAACATTTATAAGGATATACTGACTTTTATTCGGGCAGTGTATGCTGAATTTCAGGTTTTGCGTTACGTCGCAGCGAAGAGATATAATTTATTGTTTCTAATTAGGCGTTATATTGACGGTTTGAAGAAGATGATGACGATGATGATGAAGATGTTTGGTTTGTGGGGCGCTCAAATGCCGATTATCAGCTCCCATTCAAATTTACAACCCTTGTTCAGTCCAAACTCGTCACTTTCAAGAATGATGATGAAATAATGAGGACAACACAAACGCCCAGTAATCTCGAGGCAGGTGAAAATCCCACACCGCGCCGGGAATCGAACCCGTGCTCGGGAAGTGAGAACAATACCGCGAGACCACGAGCTGCGGACACGGTTTGGAAAGCTCAGATATATTATTCACTGTGGACAAAGGGTGCCAGTCCTCACTTCGTACTGAACAAAGTCAGTTAAACCTGTGCCCCATATTGACATTAACGTTATATTTGATCTAAATTGTTTTCCTAATTATTTGACTTAGTGCTATGTGGAATATATTATTAAAGATATGAAATAGTCATTATTAATTTTCTTTCACTACGGAACCGATAGCTTGAGTCCCTTATCGGTTACCTTGCTAACTTGCACTACAAGTGTTTTTCGTTGCAGGGTGGATCTTGGAATAAGTGAGAATATTTTTAATGATGTCAAGTGATGAGTATATTCTTAAAACATTTCAGCAAAATTTATACTACTACATATACAAGGTGTTTAGGTTGTATATCCAAATATTTTGATCAATAGTACCTTAATATGTACCCACTTCAGTGTATTAATTGTCCTCTCCCTGCATTTGACATCAGCCTGCAAACAAGTCACAAAATTTACTACATGATATTTTCTGCACGGCAGTAACTGCACCACTACATGATCAGCATCTGTCACAATAGACTTGCCATTTTATTCCACAGGTCCACACTTCAAAACTTGTTTCACTACCCTGGGGGAATAAGTTGGCTCTTCCCACATGTACTTTCAGGTACTAATCAGACTAAAAACATATCAATACTTATAAATGTATTAATTAGTGTGATAATGAAGTAAATACTGTAGTTCAGTACACTATCCTCAGTCACCAGTAAAAATATCTGCACTTATACACATAATTTATTTCATATTTTCACGTGCAACTCTTACTAACGTGTAGACGGATATATACCGACGGGAAAAAAGTCGCAACACCGAGAAGTAGTTGTGCGACATAAAGTAGAGTAGGTAGGGTCTATTCAAATTTCTTCCCAGTCGCGTAAGAGGGGCGAAAATCATGTTCCCATTAAATATACGCTGTGACGGTCGTCAGCGTTAGTTAACTTGGATATTGGACGTCTTGAGTTGATATTAGTGAAAATGTCTTGCAGGCGACAAAGGCGCCATAATCAGTAGTGACTTTGACCAAGATTGTGTATTAGGACTACGAGAAGCTGTATGTTCGTTTAGCGATACTGGAGAAAGACTTGGCATGAATGTAGGAACTGTACATGATTTCTAGCAGTGATGGTCACTAGAATGTACGGTCACAAAAAGACCGGGCTCTGGACGGACACGTGCACCAGTCAGGCTGATGTCCATCGTATTAGGCTTATGGTTCTGTTTCATCGTATTACATCTGCAGTTTGAGCAGCAGTTTGCGCCACAAAGACAAGGTGTTACAAACTGGTTACTTAAAGGGCAGTTCCGAGCCAGACGCCTTATAGCGTGCATTCGACTGATTCCAAACCACCGCCAATGGCGTCTTAAGAAGTGTTATGTCAGAGTTCATTCGAGGGCAGTTTGGAAGTCTGTTGTGTTTTCTGATGAAAGCTGGTTCTGCTTCAGTGCCAGTGGAAGCGGAGGCGGTGTCTTGTTAAAAGCGGGTCAGTTGAGGACAGGAACGCAAACTATCTGTGTGTGAGACTCACTGGACCTAAACCCGGAGTTGCAGCCTGGGATGCTATTTCGTATGACAGCAGGAGGACTCTCGTGGTTACCCCACGCATCCTGACTGCTAATTTGTACGTCAGTCTGGTGACTGACGGAATGTTTTCGCAAACGGATGAGAAAACTGGTGATTGAAATTTCATGAGAAGATCCCGAAGCATCGAAAAACGCCTTTCTTTTATTGACTGCCACTCCAGTTCACGTATCATGTCTGTGACACGTTGGCTGCCGTTCATGAATAGCATCCCAGAGGGTGTTTTCCAACAGGATAACGCTGGCCTACATACCATTGCTGTCACCAAACAGACTCTACGGAATGTCGACGAGTTGCCTTTGTGTGCACGACACCAGATCTCTGTCATCGAGCTCGTAATAGACATGATCGGACGACAAACCCAGCGTCATCCACAAAATACGTTTGTCGTCCATGTTTGAACCAACCAAGTGCAACAAGCATGGAACTCCATCCTACAAACTGACATCCGGCACCTGTACCACACAATAGAAGCGGGTCTGTTAAGGTACCAGTGTTTGACATTTGCAATTACTTACATTAACTTGCAATCTTCCAATGATAATCACTTATCAGCTAGACAAATGTATTCTCGAAATGTCAGTACTTTTCACTTATTATTTTTTAGTGTTGCGATATTTTTCCGTCACTGGAAACACCAAAAATCTAAAGGAGAACTTCACAGATTGAGTTCAAATTTTTGTACGATACTAGAAGGAATATTCCAATGGACATAGGCAGCAACCCTGTATCAGGGATGTCCAACTCTTTAACCTGCCTGGGCCACACTGGAGTAAGATGAGTATTTTTGGACAGCCCGGCCTCACTTACATCTACATCTACGTGATTACTCTGCTATTCACAATTAAGTGCTTGGGAGAGGGTTCAATGAACCACCTTCATGCTGTCCCTCTACGTTCCACTCTCGAACGGCACACGGGAAAAACGAGAACTTAAATTTTTCTGTGAGGCCCTGATTTCTATTATTTTATCGTGACAATCATTTTTCCCTGTGTAGGTTGGTGCCAACGGAATGTTTTCGCAAACGGATGAGAAAACTGGTGATTGAAATTTCATGAGAAGATCCCGAAGCATCGAAAAACGCCTTTGTTTTATTGACTGCCACTCCAGTTCACGTATCATGTCTGTGACACTATCTCCCCTATTTAGTGATAATTCAAAACGAGCTGCCCTTCTTTGTACTTTTTCAATGTCATCCGTCAGTCCCACCGGATGTGGATCCCACACCGCACAACAATACTCCAGAATAGGGCTGACAAGCGTATTGTAAGCAATCCCTTTGGTAGATCTTTTGCACCTTCTAACTGTTCTGCGAATGAATCGCAGTATTTGGTTTGCTCTACCCACAATATTATCTATGTCATCGTTCCAATTTAGGTTATTTGTAATTGTAATCCCTAAGCATTTACTTGAATTTACAGCTCTCCGATTTGTGAGAGTTATCGCGTAATCTAAATGTAGCTGATTTCTTTTAGCACTCATGTGAATAACTTCGCACTTTTCTTTATTCACGGTCAATTGCCACTTTTCGCACCATACAGATATCTTACCTAAATCATTTTGCAAATCGTTTTGATCGTCTGATGACTTTACAAGACGGTAAATGACAGCATCATCTGCAAACAATGTAAGAGGGCTACTCAGATTGACTCCTATGTCGTTAATATAGATCAGGAACAACAGAGGGCCTATAACACTTCCTTGGGGAACGCCGGATATTACTTCTGTTTTACTCGATGACTTTCCGTCTATCACTAGGAACTGTGACCTTCCTGACAGGAAATCAAGAATCCAGTCGCACAACTGAGGCGATACTCCGTAGGAACGAAGTTTCAATAGAAGACGCTTGTGAGGAACGGTGTCGAAATCATACTGGAAATCTAAAAATATGGACTGAATTTGACATCCCCTGTCGATAGCACTTATTACTTCATGAGTATAAAGAGCTAGTTGTGTTTCACAAGAACCATATTTTCTGAATACGTGCTGACTATATGTCAATAAATCGTTTACTACGAGGTACTTTATAATGTTCGAATACAGTATATGTTCTGAAACTCGGCTGCAAATCGACGTTAGTGATATAGGCCTGTAATTCAGCGGATTACTCCTACTTCACTTTTTGGTATTGGTGTGACTTGAGCAATTTTCCAGTCTTTAGGTACGTATCTTTCTGTGGGCGAGTGGTTGTATATAATTGCTAAATATAGAGCTATTTTATCAACATACTCTGAGAGGAACCTGACTGGTATACAATCTGGACCGGAGGCCTTGCCTTAGTAAGTGATTTAAGCTGCTTTGTTACACCGAGGATATCTAATTCTCATCTTGGCAGTTGTTCTTGATTGGAATTCAGGAATATTTACTTCGTCTTCTTTGGTGAAGGAGTTTGGGAAAACCGTGTTTAATAACTTTGCTTTAGTGGCACTGCCATCAGTGACTTCGCCATTGTTATCGCGCAGTGAAGGTATTGATTGTGTCTTGCCACTGGTGTGCTTCATGTGTAACCAGAGTCTCTGTGGGTTTTCTGCCAGATTTCAGGAAATAATTTCGTTGTGGAAATTATTAAAAGGATCTCGCATTGAACTACGCACCATATTTCGAACTTTTTGGGGATTTAGCGTTCTTTTAAATTTGGCATGATTTTCTCGTTGCTTCTGCAACGACGATCTGACCCGTTTTGTGTGCCAAGGGGGATCAGTACCATCATTTATTGATTTATGTCGTATATGTCTCTCAATTGCTGTTGATTCTCTTTGAAAACTTCCACAACTTTTCTACACTTACATGATCAGATAGGAAGGAGAGAAAACTGTCTCTTAAAAAGGCAATAAGAGCATTTTTATCAGATTTTTTAAATATATATACTTTGCGTTTCTTTTTTATGGTTGTAGGTGTTACGTTATTCAGCCTAGCAGAAACTGCCTTGTGGTCGCTAATCCCTGTATTCGCCACAATACTCACTATTTGTCAAATTGTTCAAATGGCTCTGAGCACTATAGGACTTAACAGCTGTGGTCATCAGTCCCCTAGAACTTAGAACTACTTAAACCTAACGACATCACACACATCCATGCCCGAGGCAGGATTCGAACCTGCGACCGTAGCAGTCGCACGGTTCCGCACTGCGCGCCTAGAACCGCGAGACCACCGCGGCCGGCCACTATTTGTCCAGGATTATTTATTGCTAAAAGGTCAAGTATGCTTTCGCAACCATTTACGCTTCGAGAGGGCTCATGAACTAATTGCTCCAAATAATATCCTGAGAAAGCATACAGTACAATTTCGGATTACTTTTTCTGCCTGCCGCCGGCTTTAAACGTATAATTTTTCCAGCACATCGAGGGTATATTGAAGTGACCACCGACTAAAATTGTATGAGCGGGGTACTTATTGGAAATGAGAATCAAGTTTTCTTTGAACTGTCCAGCAACTATGTCTTCTGAGTCGGGGGATCGGTAAAACCATCCTATTAATAGTTTACTCCGATTGTCAGGTATAACCTCTACTCATACTATTTCACATGAACTATCTATTACAATCTCTCTTCAAGGGAAACTACCTCTGACAGCAATAAATACTTCCCCACCAACTGTATTTCACCTATCCTTTCTGAATACTGTAAGATCGTTTGAAAAAATTTCGGCTATGGACCTACAACTATTTCAGCTTCAGTGCTTTCTATTAGGGCTTGGAGCTCTAGTTCTTTGCCAATACAGCTACGACAATTTGCAACTACAATACCAATCGTTTCTAGAACTACCTTACCGTGTTTTACGTGCCCACTTTCTGACGGACGCCCCTTCTGTGGTTCCCTGAGACCCTCTAACCTAAAAAAACCTCCCAGTCCCCTCCACACAGCCCACGCTACCCGTATAGCCGCCTCCTGTGTATAATAGACTCCTGACCTATTAAGCGGAACCCGGAAACCCACCACCCCATGGCGCAAGCCAAGGAATCTGCAGCCTACACGGTCACAGAACCGTCTGAGCCTCTCATTCAGACCCTCCACTCGGCTGTGCACCAAAGGACCACAGTCGGTTCCATCAACGATGCTGCAGATGATGAGCTCGCCTTAATCTCAGAAGCAACACTGGAGTCTTTACCATTTCCGCTATCGGCCCGAAACAGACAGAATCTGCCTCGATCCGAAGCGACACACGTCATTGGTACCGACATGAGCCACCACCAGCAGTTGGCTGCACCATGTACTCTTCATGGCATCGGGAAGCACCCATTCCACATCCGGAAGGACTCCTCCCGGAATGCATACAGAGCGCACACTGGCTTACTTCCCCTCCTTGGCAGCCATGTTCCTAAGGGCCCCATTACGCGCCTAACGTTGGAGCTCCCAACTACCAGCAAACCCACCTTTTGTGAATGCCCTGACCTTCCGATCCGAGAAGCTTCCTCTGAAACGGGGAGGACGACTGCATCCGGCTCATTGTCAGCCACAGATAACGCCCGCAACCAGTTCGTCAAAGGAACCGGGGAGGCACTACGATCGGCACCACGGAAAGTTTTTCGCAGCCTGCCAGACTTTGGAATGATCTCCCACTCCACCACGGGTGAGGGGTCAACCTCAGTGCAGGCAGTACCCCGGAAGGTCAAAGCAGTGGACAGATCGGGGGATACGTGGGACGTGCTCGACGTCCCTCGCATCCCCGCGTCCGATCCCCCACAGCGACAACCCTAGGCAGCAGCCTCAAGCTGTGTGACGGAAACCAACGCAGCCTGAATCTGTGAGCAAAGGGTCGCCACCTCAGTTTGCATCTGTACACAATAATCACAGTTCCTATCCATTACTGCCTCCTCCTGTTAGAAGCTCGTAAAAGTATGTAACAAGCGAATGGTGTACTCGCCTTAGTAGTAGCAAGAACTAGCGATCCGCTCCTTGACGGTCTAACTGACACCTTTTTATACCGATCGTCTGATAGATTATGACTTCTTGGGCCGCGCAAATACTTGCTTTTTGTCACATGCGACCTGTGGGTCGCTGGTTGGAGACCCCGTGGCTACAACATTGTTAAAAAGCCTGGAAAAGTTCGTGACCGATTTATTTCTAATTGTTACATGGTATCCTATTAAGCATTCAAACGGGCACATGCTATACTGTAAATTTTTTCACGACAATGGACGAGATGTCCTATAACTGGCTGCGGGAAAGAATACGGTGTGCTGTACTGTAAAAATGTGTGGTGTCGTCTTCTTTCTCAGAGGCAGATTCAACTTTGACCACAGGGAATGCAAACCATTAGACAAATTGTTTCTTCCCCGTTTATTCTATCTGTTGATATGTAATTTGAAAAAAAAAATTGTATAAACAACTGTGTTCCGCTTTGTTTTCTTACTCGCAATCGATTTTACAGAAGACAAGGAAGTTGTATTTGTGGCTTATCGTCTTACGATTAGAACGCTACTACAGAATCTGAATCGTACAAAACTTTGTAATTCTATCGACTTGCACATTCAAGTTAGATGAGATACTGCCGTTTGAGGCTAGTACTCTCAAAGATCCAGCAGGTTGACAGGTTTCTCTCGCACATAATACACTACCGATCCCAACTGATTTATTTCAAGCGGCATCAATTCCCAATTAAGATTTAGTTTGCAGTAAAAATAAACAAGACTCAGGATCAGAGAGAGGGTAACAGGATAGGGACGGTGTGGGGAATAAATAAACATAGAAAGTGGGACAAGGAGGGTATGCCCAGATAGGGGGGGGGGGGGACGAAGAAGAGGAGATAGACAAAAGGGAAAGGAAAACGTGGAGCAGAGAGAGAAAAGAAGGGGTAGGTTTAGGGCGTATATCAATTCTCACACATAGTTACCAATAGCGAAGAATTGCAGGGTTCGCTATTGAAAGTATACATTAAAAAAAAAGATTAGACATTGTGCATGACCGATTAATAGTATCCTATTTCATTTCTGAAGATGAGAATCCATTATGGCTATGAAAGTGAAAAAGAGGGTCGTGTTTAGATCTTGGAGCAAGGGCTCGATTCATCTATCGCCGTAATAATACATGTTTGCTCGTGATAACATATCAACTGATATGAATGAACAGTTCATATGGTATTGCATCATATCTGAGGTTACTGATAAAAATTCTTGCTACTCGTAACCGAAGCGTCGAGCGTGATTAAGAGTCGACGAAAAAAAGGTAGTGACAGCGGGATAAACTGCAGCGTGCAAGGGGTACCTAACTTAGGCATATTCAGCTAGCAAAACAAAAAAATGAATACGGCAAAATACAGCTATATAATAATGGCTAGGGTAAATCACCTTACGCATGGCTATTTTCGCGAGATAGGTATCCCTTGGACGCTCTAGTAGCAGTCCTTTCCCTACTGTCACTACCTTTTTGCGTGTTACTTCTAGGTAATGTAATGAAAGATTGACAGTGGCAGTCTGGGTGTTACCTCCCAGTTCTTGGGGATGCTTAATCACGCCGGCCGCGGCGGTCTCGCGGTTCTAGGCGTGCAGTCCGGAACCGTGCGACTGCTACGGTCGCAGGTTCGAATCCTGCCTCGGGCATGGATGTGTGTGATGTCCTTAGGTTACTTAGGTTTAAGTAGTTCTAAGTTCTAGAGGACTGATGACCACAGCTGTAAGTCCCATACTGCTCAGAGCCATTTTGAACCATGCTTAATCAGGTTTGACCCCTCGGTAACGAGTAGGAAGAATTTTACTGGTGATGTAAGGAAGCATTGACTATGGCTATCTGGCTGTCACCACCTAGTTCTCTGGACTTTTAATTACGTTCGACTCCTGGGTCACGATTAGCAAGAGTTTTCATCAAACTTCCTGCAGATTAAAACTGTGTGCCCGACCGAGACTCGAACTCGGGACCTTTGCCTTTCGCGGGCAAGTGCTCTACCATCTGAGCTACCGAAGCACGACTCACGCCCGGTACTCACAGCTTTACTTCTGCCAGTATCTCGTCTCCCACCTTCCAAACTTTACAGAAGCTCTCCTGCAAACCTTGAAGAACTAGCACTCCTGAAAGAAAGGATACAGCGGAGACATGGCTTAGCCACAGCCTGGGGGATGTTTCCAGAATGAGATTTTCACTCTGCAGCGGAGTGTGCGCTGATATGAAACTTCAAGAGTTTTCATCGATTGTCCGATGATGCCTAGAGCATGCAAAAAGCGTCACACGTGAAAATTAAATAAACCTATCTTGTCCAAACGAGATTTTTTTTTCGTACCTAAAGGTCTGTTACGGTTGGTGTATCAGTGCCATCGCGGTAGTTATGGAAGGAGTGATTTTAAGATGATCGGTTATTTGTAAACAGTCTAGTTAAACCGGCCATTTAGCCGAAAACCAGTTGTTTCAGCGATAATCGCCATCCCCACTGAGAGATCGGATGTACCAATTTAGCAGTCAACCTATCTTTAGAATGCCGTTCACCCGTATTGGAAGTCTCAGAGGCTAAAGAAGGAGAAGTGAGAATAAAAGGCCGGAAGCGACTCGAGGTGTGGGTGTCCAATCACTCAGAGCCGGAAGGCGACTGGTAGCGAGAGGGTCGTCGTCCCAATTACTCGCTCTCTTCGCCTCACGCGACACGACAGGCGAATATTTTCGCCGAGCATTCGAGAGGTGGCCGTGAGGGGGCAGGGGGCAGTGGCTGGGACAGCGACGTTTTTATCGCTTTATCGACCCCCGGTGCGCACGGCGGTGGAACACGCCGAGCACCGGCGTGTGCGGCTGTCTACCTCTGGGGAGGGCAATCCTGCACCCCCCCCCCAAAAAAAAAAAAATTCAGAGATAAACGGGCGCGGTCCGATACGTGCGAAAAACAAAAGAGCGGAATCGATGACGGCTTGATTAATCACTCCGTTACACAAAATAAATTCCACCCAGATAAACCAGTTCATTACGAGAGCGACAAAAAGACTCCCAGTGCTTGCCACTGGACGGAGAATGGAACTTTTACTGCAATTGTAAATCCATTTACGGCTTTTGTTCGTTTCGACTGAACATTAGGAAAATGAGATGAATATGATCATTACATTTGTCTGCCGCGTAGTAACCGGACAATGAGGCATTAATAAACACATTGTTACATTTTCTTGAATTTAAATGCCCAAAACGTTGGAACATATCGAGTAGGGTCTATGTAAGTAGGACTACTACTTATTTGTAAATCTAATTACAGCACGTTCTGTAGAGACTTTCGTTAGATTTAAATTTACCGTTACTGCGCCTATAGCAAGATTGTGCAACTGATCATCGAATATTCGTTTAAACCTCTAACATTACTTCATTACGAAGTAATCAGAATATTTTTTTTTTTTTTTTTTTTAACACGCTCTTGATTCCTGTGTTCTCGCAGTATAATATCATAATTCTACAATTTCATCACCTCTATGTCAAGTAAATGAACTGTAATTTCATTATACCTACACGTTATTGAAGTGACATCATAGTAACCAAAGACAATATTTACGAAAACTGCACTGATCAACTAGAACATCATAACCACCGACGTACTATCTGAAACCAGGTTGATAAGTTCTCAGAGAGCGCACAAGATAAGGTTATGATTGTGATGGGACCGTAATCAGTTACTGCGAGTTGCACAATCAAACACACAACTTTATTTTTCTAAGAACCACTAATTTACATATTGCTGTCCGCAGCTCGTGGTCGTGCGGTAGCGTTCTCGCTTCCCGCGTCCGGGTTCCGGCAGGGTCAGGGATTTTCTCTGCCTCGTGATGACTGGGTGTTGTGTGATGTCCTTAGGTTAGTTAAGTTTAAGTAGTTCTAAGTTCTAGGGGATTGATGACCATAGATGTTAAGTCCCATAGTGCTCAGAGCCATTTGAGCCATTTTTACACATTGCTTTAAAAGATAACAACCAAACAACACGGCAGAAGGTCTCGTTAAAGAACCTGAGATGCTTTTTTTGGCTGAAGGCCCGAAACCACACCAAAAGCAAGAATGTCTGAAGGCATGGCTTAGAAATCAAAGCAATTGAAAACAGATGGTCAACTTTTCTTCCTTAAAAAAAAAAAAAACATGCAGCTGAAAACAATTAGCGGCTGAAGGCCCTCACTACACGTCGGAAGGACAACTATAAATAAAACACAATAATGAACAATTTTCCAATCAACAAGTTTCTTTTTAAACTGACAACAGAATGTCCAAAAGCCTAATGAAAGAAATATTAGCTTACTGCACGGCTGAAGGCAACAAACAAATTTGAAACGATGGCTGAAGGCCTGAGCAACGAGTCAGACACACAATTTAAAATCAACCCCTTCCGTCTTATAAAAAAATTTCCCTCAAAGAATACACACGGCTGGACGCCTTATTAAAAGGGGTGCACGTAAATCCTCGGCTGAAAGCCACACATAACACATAGAACAACTAACGGCTTAGGGCCTGGATTACAAACGTTTCAGATAGAACCCATTTTAAGCAAAATTATTTTTTGCTTTTTATAAGTAAAACCAATCTTCAAAATTTTAATTTAACACAGCTGAAGGCCTTTATGTAAAATTTAAAAAGAACTGAATTAATGCACGGCTTAAGGCCCCGCAAAATACTTCAGGCTAAAATGAAAATCACAATCTAAAACAAACAGAACAGGTAGTGACCGTAAGCGTTCCATGGGTCGTCCTGAGAGGGTAGCTCAAAGTAAGGTTAGGTGACACAAGCAGCCAAGAGTTGAAGTTAAATAACTGGATGGCAACCCAAACTAGGGACGGCCCAAGGACCGTCAAACAATTTAACCATTCCCTTCCGTCCAACTAACAGCACAACGATAGAAAATATCGGCCGATGAAAAGAATACGAACAGCACTACGTCTTCAGAGATTGTTGTTTAAAAACAGTCAAGGGATCGATAACCACTCTAAGCAAATATGAACCAAACAACATGAAAGGCTGTCGAAACACACGTAGTGCTAGACAGGCACACTGCCGGAAAGTACATCTGCATCTACATTTATACTCCGCAAGCCAGCCAACGGTGTGTGGCGGAGGGCACTTTACGTGCCACTGTTATTACCTCCCTTTCCTGCTCCAGTCGCGTATGGTTCGCGGGCAGAACGACTGTCTGAAAGCCTCCGTGCGCGCTCGAATCTCTCCCCTGTGGCACGCCAGAGGTTCCTTTAAAGACTGTAGACGTCTCTCCATTGAGAACAAAATGCTGTGTTCTGTTTGCTAAAAATTCTTCAATCCAGCCACACAGCTGGTCTGATATTCCGTAGGCTCTTACTTTGTTTATCAGACAACAGTGCGGAACTGTATTGAACGCCTTCCGGAAGTCAAGGAAAATAACATCTACCTGGGAGCCTGTATCTAATATTCACTGGGTCTCATGAACGAATAAAGCGAGTTGGGTCTCACACGGTCGCTGTTTCAGAATCCATGTTGATTCCTACAGAGTAGATTTCGGGTTTCTCAAAACGACATGATACTCGAGCGAAAAACATGTTCTAAAATTCTATAACAGATCGACGTTAGAGATATAGGTCTATAGTTTTGCTCATCTGCTCGACGACCTTTCTTGAAGACTGGGACTACCTGTGCTCTTTTCCAATCATTTGGAACCTTCCGTTCCTCTAGAGACTTGCAGTACACTGCTGTTATAAGGGGGGGGGGGGGGGCAAGTTCTTTCGCGTACTCTGTGTAGAATCGAATTGGTATTCCGTCAGGCCCAGTGGACATTCCTCTGTTGAGTGATTTCAGTTGCTTTTCTATTCCTTGGACACTTATTTCGATGTCAGTCATTTTTTCATTTGTGCGAGGATTTAGAGAAGGAACGGCAGTGCGGTCTTCCTCTGTGAAACAGCTTTGGAAAAAGGAGTTTAGTATTTCAGCTTTACGCTTGTCATCCTCTGTTTCAATGCCATCATCATCCCGGAGTGTCTGGATATGCTGTTTCGAGCCACTTACTGATTCAACGTAAGACCAGAAGTTCCTAGGATTTTCTGTCAGGTCGGTACATAGAATTTTACTTTCGAATTCACTAAATGCTTCACGCATAGCCCTCCTTTCGCTAACTTTGACATCGTTTAGCTTTTGTTTGTGTGAGAGGTTTTGGCCTCGTTTAAACTTGCAGTGAAGCTCTCTTTGCTTTCGCAGTAGTTTCCTAACTTTGTTGTTGGGTTTTTCCCGTCCGTCACAGTTTTACTCGGAACGTACCTGTCTAAAACGCATTTTACGATTGCCTTGAACTTTTTCCATAAACACTCAACATTGTCAGTGTCGGAACAGAAATTTTCGTTTTGATATGTTAGGTAGTCTGAAATCTGCCTTCTAGTACTCTTTCTAAATAGATAAACCTTCCTCCCTTTTTTTTATTCCTATTAACGTCCATATTCAGGGATGCTGCAACGGCCTTATGATCACCTGTTCTGTTCTGTTCTGCACATACAGAGTCGAAAAGTTCGGGTCTGTCATCGGTAGGTCCAAGATGTTATCTCCAAGAGTCGGTTCTCTGTTTAACTGCTCGAGATAATTTTCGCTGACGACCAGGGCACGTAACTGTGGCATTAACGGCCACAGGCAGAAAATACCTCTGGTGCACTTCACTGGTAAGTTACAGTCAATTTAATAATTAATCTCAATATAGGAAGACAGCTACAAGATTTCGCCGACCGCAGCTGTTAGCCCGAATGGCTCAGGAGCAACAACCCAGAAATGAACTAAGAGATGTCACAATAGATTAGGTTTCATAACAGGTTAACTGATCACTCCAACTTCAGCGCGCAGGTTCGGTGGGCAACGAACTTTGTCGCTCTCGCAGCTAGCGCCTCTCGATCCGACAGCACGTGCAAGCCGCCTACGGTCCCGGCCTGTCCTTGCACCGCGGAGACTTGGTCGCTGCTCCATCCCAACCGACTGACTCTGCCACTGAAGGAGGCAAGCCAGCAATTTCGTTACTCCAGTAAGTAAGGAAGAAACAAGACGCCACTCGATGTGACAAAATGCCGAAGAACAAACGGCATGAACGCGAGCCGCGCACGGCTCACTATCATTATAAACCTGTCCAGGCGATAGCAGCGTCACCCGAGGAACAACTCTGGTCACACACATGCACGATACACGTAGTATCACTGAGCGTGCTGTCCGCGTGCAGAATGGGGAAGGCGCGCGATCTGTCTGAGTTCGACCGAGGGCAGACTGTGATGCCGCGGAGGCTCAGCAAGAGCATTTCGGAAATTTGCAGGGTGTTCGAGGAGTTCTGTGGAGAAACTAAGGTGAAACCACATCCAGACGGTGTTAGACGGCCGCCCCTCATTAAAAGTGTAGGACGTCGTAGGGTGGGCAGAGTGGTAGAACAGGACAGGTGGCAAACTGTGACGGATCTAACATCAGATTTTAATGCTGTACAGAGTAAAAGTGTGTTTGATCACACAGTACACTGAACACACTTAACGATCGACATCCGCAGCCAACTATCCATGCATGTGCCAATGTTAACACTACATCATCTAGGACTAAGGCTGAAACGGTAACGTGACCATCGGCATTGGATGTTGACACAGTGGCAGAGCGTTGCATAGTCTGATGAATCCCGATACTTTCTTCGGGCGCGGATCTGTTTGCTTCCAATGGACCAACTCGTTGACACTTGAAACGGGGCAAGGGGACATTATGCTCTGGAGAACATTCGCGTGGGCATCAATGGGTTGCAGACCTCGTACACCCCTTCAATAACGATTGTGTTTCCCGACGGCAGTGGCATTTTTCAACATGATAATGCGCCTTGTCATAGACCAGGAGTGTGATGGAGTGGCGAGTTTCGGTTAATATACTGACCTCCCAGCTCGACAGATCTGAACCTGACCGAACACATCTGGGATGTGACTGAACGTGGCGCCAGAGCTCAACGCCCATCCCTTCCCCGGAATTTAGGAAATTAGGTGACTTGCGTGTTCAGGTGTGGTACCAACGCCCTCCAGCGACCTACTTATGCCTCACTGCTTCCATGCCACGACGCGTCGCCGCTAATAGCCATACCAAAGGTGGACATACCGGCTACGTTCTACCTGATCAGTCTATTATGCTTTGCTATATTCAGTTGTTAATGTTTAACGTGGAGAGGCTCTGTTAATATTTGCGTGAAAGATTCTATATTGCTGTAGAACATATTGTTAACGTACTACGAAGGGCCCATTAAAATACAATAAACGTCCATCACCAAATTATTTGGTAAGGGCTTTGATCATATTCACGAGTACTTATGTTTATGATTAAAAATACATTCAGAGATATATTGCATAATATTGGTGTTAGGTGGACTCCAACGACGACGCAGCTGCAGTCAAAATCTATAACATCGCCGCAAAGTCGGCCCAGTAGACATTGAGGTGCATTTAGCTCGACCGTAACTACATGAGCTGGCATTTCTGTCTTCAGCAAAATAACATCATTGACAGACACGAAAGTAATTCTCCCGTTCACCAAAACATCAACTGTGTGCACTTAAACGCACTTTCAAGAATAGGGTTGGAGGAATAACAAAGTTCTCACCCTACGCAGTAGCGATAAAGATCCTTACACCCACTTACAGAAACATACACTCCTGGAAATGGAAAAAAGAACACATTGACACCGGTGTGTCAGACCCACCATACTTGCTCTGGACACTGCGAGAGGGCTGTACAAGCAATGATCACACGCACGGCACAGCGGACACACCAGAAACCGCGGTGTTGGCCGTCGAATGGCGCTAGCTGCGCAGCATTTGTGCACCACCGCCGTCAGTGTCAGCCAGTTTGCCGTGGCATACGGAGCTCCATCGCAGTCTTTAACACTGGTAGCATGCCGCGACAGCGTGGACGTGAACCGTATGTGCAGTTGACGGACTTTGAGCGAGGGCGTATAGTGGGCATGCGGGAGGCCGGGTGGACGTACCACCGAATTGCTCAACACGTGGGGCGTGAGGTCTCCACAGTACATCGATGTTGTCGCCAGTGGTTGGCGGAAGGTGCACGCGCCCGTCGACCTGGGACCGGACCGCAGCGACGCACGGATGCACGCCAAGACCGTAGGATACTACGCAGTGCCGTAGGGGACCGCACCGCCACTTCCCAGCAAATTAGGGACACTGTTGCTCCCGGGGTATCGGCGAGGACCATTCGCAACTGTCTCCATGAAGCTGGGCTACGGTCCCGCACACCGTTAGGCCGTCTTCCGCTCACGCCCCAACATCGTGCAGCCCGCCTCCAGTGGTGTCGCGACAGGCGTGAATGGAGGGACGAATGGAGACGTGTCGTCTTCAGCGATGAGAGTCGCTTCTGCCTTGGTGCCAATGATGGTCGTATGCGTGTTTGGCGCCGTGCAGGTGAGCGCCACAATCAGGACTGCATACGACCGAGGCACACAGGGCCAACACCCGGCATCATGGTGTGGGGAGCGATCTCCTACGCTGGCCGTACACCTCTGGTGATCGTCGAGGGGACACTGAATAGTGCACGGTACATCCAAACCGTCATCGAACCCATCGTTCTACCATTCCTTGACCGGCAAGGGAACTTGCTGTTCCTACAGGACAATGCACGTCCGCATGTATCCCGTGCCACCCAACGTGCTCTAAAAGGTGTAAGTCAACTACCCTGGCCAGCAAGATCTCCGGATCTGTCCCCCATTGAGCATGTTTGGGACTGGATGAAGCGTCGTCTCACGCGGTTTGCACGTCCAGCACGAACGCTGGTCCAACTGAGGCGCCAGGTGGAAATGGCATGGCAAGCCGTTCCACAGGACTACATCCAGCATCTCTACGATAGTCTCCATGGGAGAATAGCAGCCTGCATTGCTGCGAAAGGTGGATATACACTGTACTAGTGCCGACATTGTGCATGCTCTGTTGCCTGTGTCTATGTGCCTGTGTTTCTGTCAGTGTGATCATGTGATGTATCTGACCTCAGGAATGTGTCAATAAAGTTTCCCCTTCCTGGTACAATGAATTCACGGTGTTCTTATTCCAATTTCCAGGAGTGTATATTGCTTTTGGATTTAATTTCTTGCATTCAGTATAAAACAAATAAAGCAACGTCACCTTGTAAACAGCTGCTATAAATGCGAGTGCCACTCCAAAATAATTACAAAATGTCTTTTTAAATATCCAACTGATATTCCGCAATTTGATATTTTTACTGTATGTTGATATATACTCGACAGATAAAATGTCATTTTTCTACATAAGCTACGACATTTTTATGTGCCTTACGCTACTATGGAACTGGGGCCTCCATAGCTTCACGGTGCCGGTCACGACCAACGCCTCTGACCCACTCTTTAGCAGCCCTGACAAAGGAAGGCCATCAGCTTCAAACCTCGTTGCGTGAACAGATTCTATTCAGTTTACGGTAATGGTGGTAATTACACGATGCCAGATCAGGACCATTCTAGAGTTCGCTGTAGACTGACTGTTGTGTTCCTTTGTGTGCATCCGTCAACATTTTCGGAACCCAGCTGGCGTAAATCTGTTTCAAAGTAATCCGTGTCAGTACTCTGCACACAACGCTTACCCTCCTTACTCACAGTTAGTTCACTGTTAACTGCTTGTCAGCCATAATCAGTTAACGAATACGCTGCGCAAAGTCTGATCTCTCTGCTGCGTTCCGTCTGCCGCTGTTCGGTATGTCCCGAGTAGTGTCGCGTCGATTTTCGCCAAATACTCTGTTGGCCCAACAATTTACTATACAACGATCAATAACAATGCACCTTCTTCTATCTTTTGTGAATTTTTGTCAAAAAAACACAGGAACAGTATAATAGCAAGTTATTCAGACACACTATAAGTACAGCAGGAATCTTAATGGACTGCTACGAGAGTACGACTTGCGGGGAGAGGTTGAATTTCATTAAAACGTAAGCGGTAAAAAGGTTCTGTGGCCTACGTGAACAGCAAGTATGTAGAAAGTCTTGTAAATCATAGAACTGCTAGTGAGGCAGATCTTGCGGTGTGATGGTGAAACGAGCGGTCTTAAACAATTTGCTGGATGCTCGAAATATTTCATTGTGAGGACTGTACTGAGACCAAGTACGTGTTGCTGATACATGAGTGGATTTGAGGTCATATTGTTCGACATTTTTAGCTAGTGTTCCTGCTTAGTAATCTCAGAGGTAATTGAGTGTAACTGTGGTCTTGTATGTGTGATCAGCGCACTCTGAGAGAACTCCGCACTTTGCACTCAAATATATAGTGTATAGCGTTTTGGTGTAAAGGATTGATTTGGGATTGCTCATTCGTCAGTATGACTCAGTTTGCGACATATTTGAATGAACAGGCACTAGAGAATTTCGGAAGGGAACGTCATTCGATAATACAGTTTTGGTTGCCTCCAAACTATCAAGATCTTCCCCTATAACGGTAAGTAGTAACCCAATGACACCGCTTATCATTACTTATACTTTTGAAGTGGTGGATGACCATTAAATTAGGTAAATCGTAATTTAACTTGTATAACTTCACGGAAAAACGTGGTAGCGGTGGTATATTGGTGTACTGTTTACATCTTTTGTGAATTCTAAAGTGCTTTATTGGGTGACAAATAATTACTGTCACACGTGCAGTGCCATCCATTTCTTATTTACTAGAAAAAGACAAACTTCGGTACATCGACATGAAATAACAATCTCCAGAATATTAATGGAAGAAACTAATAATAGAATAGCCAATGAATGTTGAGTAACAAAAGGAAAAAAACTTAAGAAAATGAAATGAACGAAACAAAACTTTATAAAGTTCCTAAAAGAAAAGATGAATGCAAATCTCTTTTTTCGCTAGATATCAGTTGCCTGAACGAAAAGAACAAAGTTCAAAGACGTAATTATATAGTAATACGCTCAACTTGAATATGTTATTTAAGAAGAAATTTTATGCATATGAATAATACTAGATTGTGTTCCCCTTACAGGTGCTTAATATTTACAGATAATTTCTAGTACTTGTATATATTTTGGAAAAGAGAAAAGGGAGATATAAAGGACTTTCAGCATTAGATATAAAGGACATTTACTTCATAGTGATACATAAAAGATATAAACGGGTCGTTTAAAATTATTTCGCTGGCACTAGGGTTAAATTACCCCTCTGATTTAAATTAATAACATTAATTCACAATTTAAGAAGAAGCCCATCCATTATGTACTGTAAAATACCGTAACTAAAATAAATTACTTAACTTGTAGGTTTAACCCAAATTAAATTTGGTGGTTTCTGGATTCTATGTTTATGTAGGGAGATTAATCGTTACGTAATTTCAGTCGTGCAAGAATCAACAACGCAATTCATGTTCTACTGTGCATTAAGTCGTGCTATTTCCTTATGGTTGCGTTGTAATAATAATATTAAAATTAATTGTTAATAGAATATTAAGGTAAAATGTTTTAGAAGTAGTGTAATAGCCATGCATGAATAGTACCGCCGAGTATAATGTTGGTTACGGATAGATAGCAGATATATCGTTCTGCATATGAATGAACACATGCAGATTGCATACCAAAACGTTTTCCTAACTGGGCACGAAAGCGAGAGTAAGTAAGTCCTTGTTTCGTAAAGGACTTATTACAAGGGGTTTACACACATAAGAGGATAATACTAGATTTCAAATACCTAAAACGGTATCAACTGTTATCTACTCGTTATTCAAAAGTCTATCAACAGACTAGCAACTACACAACACCATCTGATATTAATGCTGAATAGGCAGCTCTGATGCATTCGTTGCACAGTTGTTGGACGAATTAAAGTTTTGAAAATCTTAACGCCGTTTTCCTGTTCAGTTTTTCTATAAAAATATACTTTTCGGATCAGTATGACGCAACATAATAAAATGCTGAACAAACTTCTCTTCAGTTACAGTTTTCGTACAGTTATATGCCATGGACAGAAATGTATTACAGAATGTTGTAAATGATCATAGCGATAATAGTAATGGTAATAATAATAATAATAATAATAATAATAATAATAATAATAATACACAGAACATCAATAAAACATTATTAATTTTACCTTCATGCAGGGTGTAGTAGGAACAACAGTGACTTCTATCAAAAAGTCATTCTCAACATCTATCGGTCCGTCTTCCCGTACCACGTCTTTTCCTTCTTACTCATTGCAGTTTGGACTCAAGTCTGTGTCGTCATTGCTTAAAGGACAAAACTTACAGCGTGAAGGTTTAGCAGAGTTTCTTTTTGTTACTGATTTTGCCACACGTGACACTCCTTCAGCGTCTTGGATGATCCCGACCATTTTCAATGAATCTTCCGTTCTTGGAAAATTCTTCCTTGATGCAATGTATTCTGGAAACAGTGACTTACGAAATTCCTCCAAAAAATATTCTCGTTCTAGTCAATTTTGTTTCATTACAATTAGAGTCAGTGGAAGTCTACAAGACATAAATATTATTAGCAGCAACATGAAGAAAGTTGCAGAAAACTACTATCGGCGATCTACCGGTTTTTGGTTTGCATGTGCATGTATCGTCAGTTGGTCGAAAGTATCTACAGCCCCTTCGGTTGAATTTCAAACTAAAATCACTTTTGGCTTCTTATGAGCCATGTCACTTATTTCCCTACAATGGTAGAGAGCTCATTAGTACAACATTGTTACTGTCTTTGGAAATAATTGACCACCGTAGTGTCATCTGTAACGTAAAATGAAGAGCAGTGAACCTCCTTGTTGGTTATATTTTGTGGAACATTTGGCTTATTTTTACGTGTGGTTCCTAACATTATCAGTTTCCTTTTCGAGATTGTACGACCTAAAAAAATTGCCATATGTTAGATTCTGACCTCGAAAACCAGAGATAAGATAAGCAACAACTCTTATTTCTTGATTTTTTTTTCTGGTGCCGCTCCAATCTCCTTTAAAAATTTAAGCTTTTAATACATATGAAGATTCGCTGCCACACAGAGTCCGTATCTTCATCCCATATTTTGGCGGTTTGTTTGGGATGGCCTACTTGAATGGACTATCACATTTTCACCTTGGGTTATAAGCTTAGGAAGGATTCTAAACACTTCTCCCAGATACTGCGAATTGCGGCAAGGTCATCAATATGTCACCTTTCCTCTCTTGTGGATTTCTTATCAAATCGCAAGACGCGGGATATCTTACAGAAAGTTTTTAGGGTCATGGTTGCTCAAAATATGTTCATTCTAGTATCCAGAAACATTTATCCAGACTCGCCATGTGAGCGATATACGCTCGCAATGAATAGAAGTGCTAAGTACGTATGAAAAAGAAAATCATCAATGTTTGTACACTGTTTACCATAAATTTGTTGTTCCTCAATATTTGACATCTCTATTATTTCACTCTGAAGTGCTGAAAAAAATAATATTTCAAATGATCTTCTTACATCACTTGCTTTCATACGTGGTAACTCCCGGGGTACTCTTGGCGACGTTCGAAACGAGCACGCGGCCGTGTGTTTTTAGAAACAAAATTCTGAAAACAACTTTGAACTTGCTGCCGACTGTTGTCAATGTCATCAGAATAATCGCCTTCAGATGAATTACTGACATATCTTCGAAATCGGAAAGTGATCCTTCGTCTGTTGAACTGTTCACTAATTCTTACAACTCAGCGTCAGTCAATGATGTAATCCCCGTGACGTCTCAATTCAGCCTGATCATAAACGATAGAGAACACCAACTGAACAGAAACAATGGATAATTCGAACAGCTGACAAGTCATAATGACAAGTCCATTGTAAACGCAGCGCCTTTGTTGACTTTTTTATGCTGATTGTACTACGTAACATGAATATTTTTACTATAAAAGACAGCTAAAAAGTATTTGACTTTAGAGTAATCATATTAACGTCGGGTCACAATGACCCGAACATTACATGTGAAACTCTAAAGGTTCATGGCCATGTGACTTAAAATATTTTCAAATCTTTTTAATCCACATACATTTTTAGACAAAGTCGCCAAATTTCATAAGGTTCTTTTGATACTGAAATAATAAGAAACGAAATTTATAACAATGTTGGAAAGGAGTAATATGAGCTTACGAGAAGAGTACATATGTATTTCTCCACATGCAAATGCACATCTCCGGCGTTATCAGTCAAATCAGTTTATGAAGTGTTGCTTTCAGCTATGATAAGCTGTCTACCAACGCTTGAACTTGGTTATCACTGCTGTGTGGATGTATTTTTAGTCACCAGTATAAGGAGCGTCAAACGGTCTACGATTCACTTCACATAAAACAGCACACGATTTAGCGGTGACTTTATACGTAGTTACGTACGTATTATTCCAACACGTGCTGCTGCCAGCGTTCTTCGTGCTATAAAATTGTCCTTACGATGCAGGTGAAATGCTATTTGTACAGGGAGCGCAGGTTTTGCACATGTAAGTCAAACATTTGCACTTGCCCCTACAAACTGACTACCCTCCTATCCACATTACTGCGTCACCACCCTAAGGATTCACGTAGGTCATCATGAATGGTGGACTACTTAGAAATCTTTGAGGCGTGGTAGTGAATAAAAAAACAGACACTTTGTTATAAAAACTTAATATATGAATATAAATTTACACACAGCAAATAATTCCTTCTTTATGATTTCGTATAGTAGTTTTTATAAGAGACAACGTAATTTCTTTACTTTTAAGGTAAATTTCATATAAATAATTTAATTCTTTCTCGCACCAGTAACTTTACAAATACAAACATGATACACTCTCCAACACTAACAAATATCTCTTTTTTCCTCTAAACGATCTGTTTTATGGCTTTAAAAATTATATTTGCTTCTTCTTGAAGATCGTCTATCCGAGAGCAATTCGGAATCTAAATTTCACCTCTTATCTCTTGTATTACATTTAAAATATTCGACATCATCTTAGATGTATGTTGGCAGCTGTTCTACCCCATACTTAACTTAAAGATTACAACTTCTACAAACCACTGCACTGCACTGAACAAATTATAGTATCGTCCTGCATTTGGTGTCAAATATCTTAATGAATCGGAGCCTGATACATGCATTTCCCTTTTCCAGTTTTTTGATTTATGCAGTCACCCCACTCCTCTTCAGATGCTTACTTTTAGGTATTATATTTAGCTGTTACTGTTTTCATCAGTACTGTAATGATTAGTGCAGGGTTTCTACTTATGTTTAGTAAGTCATATTTACTGTCATCTAGTTTCTGCAACAGTTATAAATACTCATCAATTCGGTACTGTGTCCCGTACTGATGTCTTACAGACAAATCATTGTCCAAAAACAACCTACGACTACATCTAGATACTTACTGCACAAGCCACTTCTAATCAAGTTGTGCTACAAATTTTTCTCCCCCATTCTATTCAGTACCTCCTCATTAGTTATGTTATCTACCCATTTAATCTTCAACATTTTAGCTATAGGGAAAATGTAAGGATGTAGAGGCTTATCCCACTAGGGGTAAAATAGATACTGCTTACATGAAAATTAAAGAGATCTTTGAAGAAGAGAGAGCCACTTGTATGAATATCAAGAGCACAGATGGAAACCCATTTCTAAGCAAAGAAGGGAAAGCAGAAAGGTGGAAGGAGTATATAGAGGGTCTATACAAGGGCGACGTAATTGAGGACAATATTATGGAAATGGCAGAGGATGTAGATGAAGATGAAATGGGATATACGACACTGCGCGAAGAGTTTGACAGGACACTGAAATACCTGAGTCGAAACAAGGCCCCGGGAGTAGACAACATTCCATTAGAACTACTGACGGCCTTGGGGGAGCCAGTCCTGACAAAACTCTACCATCTGGTGAGCTAGGTGTATGAGACAGGCGTAGTACTCTCAGACTTCAAGAACACAATAATTCCAATCCCAAAGAAAGCAGGTATTGAAAGATGTGAAAATTACAGAACTAACAGTTAAAGAGGTCCTAGCTGTAACTACTAACGGGAATTCTATACAGACGAATGGAAAAACTGGTAGAAGCCGACCTCGGGGAAGATCAGTTTCGATTCCGTAGAAATATTGTAACACGTGAGGCAGTAATGACATTACGGACTAATCTTAGAAGAACGATTAAGGAAAGGCAAACCTACGTTTCTAGCATTTGTAGACTTAGAGAAAGCTTTTGATGTTAACTGGAACACTGTCTTTCAAATTATAAAGGTGGCAGGGGTAAAATACAGGGAGCAAAAGGCTATTTACAATTTGTACATAAAGCAGATGGCAGTTATAAGAGTCGAGGGGCATGAAAGGGAAGCAGTGGCTGGGAAAGGAGTTAGACAGGGTTGTAGCCTCTCCACGATGTTATTGAATCTGTATATTGAGCAAGCAGTAAAGGAAACAAAAGAAAAATTCGGAGTAGGTATTAAAACCCATGGAGAAGAAATTAAAACTTTAAGGTTCGCCTATGATATTGTAATTCTGTCAGAGGCAGCAAAGAACTAGGAATAACAGTGAACGGAATGGACAGTGTCTTGAGAGGAGGATATTAGATGAACATCAATAAAAGCAAAACGAGGATAATGGAATGTAGTCGAATTAAGCCGGGTGATGCTGAGGGAATGAGATTAGGAAATGAGACACTTAAAGTAGTAAATGAGTTTTGCTATCTGGGGAGCAAAATAACTGACGATGGTCGAAGTAGATAGGATATAAAATGTAGACTGGCAACGCCAAGGAAAGCGTTTCTGAAGAACAGAAATTTGCTAACAGCGAGTATAGATTTAAGTGTCAGGAAGTCGTTTCTGGAAGTATTTGTATGAAGTGAAGCCACGTATGGAAGTGAAACATGGACGATATATGGTTTGGACAAGAAGAGAATAGAAACTTGCGAAATGTGGTGCTACAGAAGAATGCTGAAGATTAGATGGGTAGAACACGTAACTAATGAGGAGGTATTGAATAGGATTGGGGAGGAATTTGTGGCGCAACTTGACTAGAAGGGATCGGTTGGTAGGACATGTTCTGAGGCATCAAGGGATCACCAATTTAATACTGGAGGGTAGCGTGGAGGGTAAAAATCGTAGAGGGAGAGCGAGAGATGAATACACTGAGCAGATTCAGAAGAATGTAGGTTCCAGTAGACACTGGGAGTTGAAGAAGCTTGCACAGGATAGAATAGCATGGAGACCTACAGCAAACCAGCTGTTTTCAAGAGTAACGTAAGAGAGATTAGCGTTTGTACAGAGCTTATAAAGAACCATTTTATGACTCAAGGAGCGGGCATGGAACAAAGAACAGATAATAATGTTATGGCGTACTATCCGCCATGCACCGTAGAGCGGTTTGTCGAGAATTTTTTTAGATGTAAGTATAGGTTATTTGCGGATCATGCTGTTGTCTATAAGAATAATGAATTCAATTGATACGAACTGCGAGACAGCTATAGTTGGTGATTTCTTTTATTGTCACAATCGGTTTCACTGCATTAAAACCCAGATGAACTACATGCAAAAGAAGGGAACCCATTAAATAAAAATGATCGAAAAACCAGACGAATCTTTATAAAACTTTTTCCAATACATTTCAAAATATTAAAATTTTTCATAACTTTAAGAAAAATTTTAAAAATATTTATTTATATATTTCTTATCTACGGTATTTAAACAGTCAGAAAAAATCAGTATTGAAACTTACATACAACAGTGTTACATCAGCGCTCCAACACATCCCGCGTGTTCGTAGTCACACATCAAAACCCCCTAAGAAAAGAAGTCGTCCAAATAAATGGAACAGGACATTGTTGCGGGTAGTGCAGTAGTGCACTACAAGCAAATGAAAAGACGTGTACGAATGGAGTGAGATTAAACGAAAGGCATAAATAAGGAAAGATCAAAACTTGAGCCTCCAGTGAGCTAACTAACTAACTAACTAACTAACTAACCCCCTACACACACACACACACACACACACACACACACACACACACACACACACACACACACACACACACACACACACACCTTTTTCATACCCTCCTCCTCCCCCTCCAATTCACTCACCCTCACATCATCATAAATATATGGCAAGATCGTAAGGCTGACTGAGCAACAAACTAAGCATTCCCGTGTGCAATTCATGGAATAGAGGACACTAAATTATAGATGCAACGTACTGACACAGGTACTGACGCGTTATTTTTTTTTTTTTTTTTTTTTTTTTGTCGGGCAGAAAATGTAAAGTGAAAGAACACCTAACCGTGACAGAAATTTAAGCTAATAAGTCAGCATAACTTGAAGTAAAATAAAACAAGAATCTATACATACCCTGTGGTGGTTGGCAGGATGCAGGTGTTTAGTACCATGGGAAGATTACATTCGATGGGAGGCGCCGGTGGGCAACGGAAAGATGGCAGCGTAAGACTGACGCGGTGGGATTTTTGAATACAGAAGGTTGGGGAGCGTCCTGACAGTGAGACAATGTATCCAAGTAACAAGAAAGGTTGAAGGCAACAAATGTCACTCAAGAAACGGTAAACATAATGATGAGAAAAGTGATACAGGTAAAGTAATTAGAGTGACGAAGTAAATGAAATTAAATTCCACATTTTAGAACTATACCTTGCTTATACGAACAGGTGGCGTCTAGTTTGTTTTTTTTTATGTCCAAGAGAAAAGACACTTCGCATTCGTATATTTGATTCATGTAGGTGGGCAAATGGGTCGGACTTCTTCAGTGCAGTTGCATAAATTCGTCCAACCTCCTGCGGGAATCTAAGAGTAGCGAGCATGGAGGAAACGAACAGGGAGTTAGGATTGGTGGGAGTGTGGGTCGACCGTGAATCGTGCAGAGATAGCCCCTGCGGTTACGGTAACACTGTGTCCCGCATGGTGCAGTGACAAACGCCCCTTGCCAGTAAGGAGGAGATCCCCGATTCTAATCCTACTCTGGTACACATTTTCTCGCGTCGCCGCTCATTCCGCATAATGTCCCAATGCTACCAAGGCCAGAAATCCCTTCCCTTTGCTCCCCAGGCACCTCCGCCTTCAATTTACATACAGATTGCTCATTCAAGGAAAAGTAGGTGTAATGATGAAATAAGTAACAATTTCACAAATAAGTAGAACAGCATAGTAGAAGGAAATAAAATCCACTTTTTAGGCAGTCAAAATTAATTAGAAGACCACGATGTCTTCTTTCCATCCTGATTTTCAGTATGTATAGATTCTCGTTTTATGTTACTTGAAGTTACTTTAGTTCTTTGTTATCTTATTATCTTAAATTTCTGTTATGGTTAGGTGTCCTTTTACCTGATATAGTCTGCCTGACAAAAAAAAAAATTAACGTGTCAACAACTCTCCATTCAATGTATGGTCACGGATACGCTTATCGGGTTGTTGCTCAATCAGCCTTCCAGTCTTGGCATTCATTCATAATGTGTGCGGTCGAATGAATGGGGAGGGTGTGAGGTTGTGTCGGAGGTGAAGAGGCGGTTTGTTATTTAGAAGGCTGGTGGCCCCAATTTGGATCGTTCTTTATTTTTTTCGTTTTCATTTATTCCACTTTTATGTTTTTACTCCTCGTAGCGTACGATTTCCGTCTGGTCCCAGGCGGAAGAACGTTTGTCACCCATTTCAGGATCAGTGTTTTAATGAAACCCAAGGGAGAACACGTAATAGAAGCGCCACAAATCCAAGGGCAGGGGAGTGGAAGGCCATGTTATGCTCACCTTTTGAAAACACCGTAAACTAGTCGTGTACTTGATATTTTAAAACATTTTTATGGTTTTTAATTATGTCATATCTCCAGATTCCGTAGTTCTTTTGAATTTTTCAGTGAAACCTAACACAAATATTTAAGTTTTGGCCGTGAATGTGACTTTTTGAAACAAAAGTCATATTCATATTTTCAGGTTTAGGACCATTCTTACTTATACATGTAACGTACATGTAACATTAAAAAATATGTTGTGAAACAATCAATGTCACTTAAAGAAATCTATATTTTTTTAGTTTTTTGTTGATGGTCATAAAGTATCCTTCCACTTCGCGTAGACATTACGGAAAATGCTATGATGGTGGTCAAAGATATCTTCAGCTTCTGGACCCTACATACACATCAGTACCTATTTAAAAGGTGTGTTATTTATAAAAGTTACATATATTTCACGATTTTTGTAAAAATGTTTTGGTAGTGGACCCCAAGCCACCCTTCCCCCCTGGTTACGAAAAACGCGTTGGAATAGATAGGGTTAATTATTTCTAGAACTGTATTTTTTTCAGCTCAAGAACCACCTGTTTAGTCACCTAACGAAATTCTAGCGTGATATTGCCACAGTTGCTACAAAACATACACGAAATATTGTCCCGACTGATTGATTTCCTCGGTTCTTCACAAATGGATTCTGATGCGTAAGTTTCAGAGGATATGCAGAACAGCCCTCAGTTGCAAATACGGAGCTAATTTTATAATCATTGCACATGGGAGGGTGTGCAGGGGGAGGGGCAGACGAGCAAACAAGGCCCCATCCACTGCACAGATAAAGCAACGCACGACATGACACTGGGAGCGCGAGTCGCCTCATCGGCATTCCCGCAGGGGCAACTGTGCGATCCGGAATCCGTAATGGCGCTGCCGTCAGGGCAGAGAGGCTGGGAGGCAACGGTACCATCTGCCGCAGCTGCTGCCGAGCTTATGGTTCAGCTTTGCTCTTAATATTCGTGTTTATCTTCCCATACAGTTAAACGAGACTGCTTCACGAAACTTATGAAAGTAGTAAGGCAGCACTGCCAGTAGACGAAAATGAGCCACAGAAGGTAGGTTATACAAATTAGTCCGTTAAATATGAAAAACAAAGACAAGTGTAAGATGCATACCGAGGGTTCTGCACAAACGTTATTATGTGTGTAGATAGACCAACATCAGGGTGAGTTCGCTGTTATCAAAATATAAGACCTAAACCGTCGTATCTTTTGACTGCACCGACTTAAAAACATAAATATTTTGCCTCGCCATAGGATCGTAGACCTTTGTATTTGACACAGATTTCAACTTATTATCTGTAGCTCTTCCTGAGCAAAAAGTGTCTTAACAGAATTCATTATTCTTTGACTGCATCGAGTTAAAGTTCATTTTTTTTACACCGCCGTGGGACCAAAGACCTCAGAAATTGGCATACATTTGGTGTCTTTACCCGTTCCTGAGAAACAGAGCTTAAGAGACGGACAACAAATACCAGATACATTATTTTGTGTGGTATAATTCGAAAGTAAAAATTTTTGGACTGATAAAATAGCTTACGGAAATGCTGCCGAATGACGTTTTCGATAACGTCTAATATTTGAACAGTAGTTCACTCTGTCATTTTTAAGGCACAACTGCAGCAAGTAAACGCTGCGCAAGAGAATTTAATACTCCGGTTTCCTTAGAAACTCAGAAAAGATAATACTTATACACACTGCAAAAACTAGCGCCATCCGAAACCAAAGATATCTGAAATCAGAAGTTATCGATAGGAAATTAATGATCACCGCGTGAGGTAGCATTAACACTGTCCCTATGTTTCCTCACAAGGGAGAAACCAGGATTCCATGCAGAATTTATACAAAAACCACCGTATCTGCTTATAAAATTACTTGCTAATATTATCTCCACAACCTCCTAAATAGCTTTATGTGCATGCCAGGATGTCAGTGTTGTTATATTCCCTAGGATGACCAGTGCCAGAAAAATTTTCTTCCATGTCGGATTTGCCGCTTACGCTCAGTACCCCTGTCCTCCACAGTCTTGAGTTTCTGATCAATGTATGGCTTGCCACAACTGCAAGGAATACGGTAGATAACTGGCTTATGAAAACGACGACCATCATTTACGGAACCTAAATGGACTCTGATCTTAACTAGTGGTAGAAAAATACACTTCACATCATATTTCCGCAAAACAGGATCAATCCTGTCCGAAATGCTCCCTACGTAAGACAAAAAGGCCGCAGAATTTCGTGTCACCCCAGATCACGTAAGAAACAGATTGACCGTCCTTAACGGCGGAACGGTCAACCGTAAAGATAGTTTCCCCGTCGATCAACAGATGTCGCAGGCGACGCTACAATGCTAACTGATCTGTCCATGTCGCGGAATTAGCAACTCTGTATCTTCGGTGACGTGAATGACGTTGATTTGTGTTCGGCTAGAGCGCTGCGCGCGAAATGCATTCGCCACACAGCTGACTGTAGCTCATGATCGGCTGTGGTTTTCCCCGAGTTTTCAATCGAAGAATGTAGATTAGCTCCTGTAACCAAGTTTATTTCTACTGTAGGGATATTTCTCACGATCATATGCAAAATAAAATAAATGAAAAGTAATAAACAAATATTTCTCGCGAGTTTTTAATTAAATGCAGACTGGATTGAAGTCGCATAGGTTTTACACTCGCCTTCCATGCCGTCTCTTTCCTCTTTGTCATACAGCTTGACACTAGGAAGTTTTCAAAATCTTCTCAACGTCTTTGATATATAATCAGTTAATTTACTGATAAATATTCCACTGAGCAGTTTGTTTCGAGTGCTGACGTTACCGATATAATTATTTATTTTGCATAGAGTATCTATAGGGATTAGGTGACTTATAACGACAATATATTTTTCACAGTCAGAGTGTAAATAGGTTTAAGAAACAGATTTTGCATCCTTTCTAAGTATTTCTGTAAGCGTTCTTAAGTATAATCACATTTTATATACGATTACTGTTAGTTGTAAACGAATATAATTTCATGTACACACTTTAATACGAGATATTCGAAAAAAATAAATATTGTGAAACTTCAAATATCGTGAGTAAAAAAAAAAATTCTGTGATGGTGAACATCTTAACTTTGAGGTCAGCACATCTACTGTTGTCACAAGCAGTACTGTTTTGCTCAGATTTAACACATTGCTTCTTTCTAGTTAAACGTTGTAGAGTGATAAAGGAAAGGCAACGAAATTTGTGCAGCCTAACGGAGAATCTTTATTTGGTACTTAAATACAATAGGAAGAAACTACACTTTTTTTTCAGTTTTGAGACAGTTCTAGTAAATTTTTAGTTCAGGATTTCTCCGTCTACTCCTTCCACAGTTGATGTACTCGCAGGCCCTCAGCATAACGACTCGATCCACTACCACCGGTATGTCAGAAACAGCTGTACTTCACAGACGCAAAATGGTGCAGGGCAGTACACGTTCGGACGATGTTGCCACATATTTCACAGAACGGAGCGGCATCTAGTGTTTGGTGCCACAAGTAATGGTGTGATGCTGTTGCCGCCTGGTGGCCGTTCCCTGACGAGGGTTGCCTTCTAGACCAAGCGATTGGGCCATCTGTTTCTTAAGTTATCTGGGGTGTCACCTCTGTATTATCACCACTCACCCAGTGCACATCAGTTGATAGCGCAACGCATGTCGGATCTGTCTTTCGCTGTAACCATTCTGACGGAAGGTGACTTCTTGGTAGGATAACTCAGCTGACAAACTGTAGTGGCCGAGATGACGTGGCCGCTGTGAAACAAGGTACAAGCACCCCGTTGCGTTGAGCCTGGTGGTGACAGCCATTAGCCTCCAGATACAAGTGAATGTGAGCTGGCTTCCTATAAACGGCATGTCCTTACGTATCTACAACCATCCTTTTGATCAGCATATCAAGGAAGGGAAGAGAGCCATCCTCTTCCACTTCCATCGTGAAACAAATGTTCGGGTGGGTTGAATTCAGATGCTCTAAAAAGTCGCTCAAATTCTCACTGCCATTACGCCAAACAATACAAGTATCGTCTACGTATCTGAAAAAACACGCAGGTTTCAAAGCCAAGGCACTTTCCCCGAAACATTCCATAAACAAATTGTCAATAACAGGTGACAATGGGTTTTCCATCGCAACTCCGTGTCTGCCGGCAGTATTGACCATTGAATAAAAAGTAAGTGGAAGTCAGGTCTCACAATTTTAAGATCTTTTGCTTTACTTGTTCTGTGAAACTGTGTTTCTTGCCAAATTTCATGGTTCTAAGTCAAAGGGAGTATCCTATAGCTTTTGATTAACGAGTTTGCGAGTATCTAAATACGTGTCATAAATGGCCGCACCTTTTGACTGCACTGACACCGTTATGAGACAGTAGAAATTAGTATTTGCTACAAATATCAACTTGATGCCTCTACCCGCTAATCAGAAAAAATATTCTTAACAGACAGACCTACAGAAGGGCAATAATGTCTTCTTTTAAGTCTTTCATTTCTACCGATGGAGATACGGGACTCGAAGAAGACCAAGATATGCCTCCTAGATAGTATTTTCACTCTTGAGAGGAGTGTGTGCAAATTTTAAGCTTCCCGGCAGATTAATACTGTGTGCCAGACGATGGCTCGAATTTGAGATATTGGCCTTTCACGGCCAAGTGCTCTCCCAAATTTAATGTCTCTTCTTCGGCCATGACCTTCTTATGCCACGAGAATAAACCTGTTTTCCTTATTTATGTCCCAAAACTACGTTCCTTCTTTCCATCTGACAGTCGGCTCCTGTTCTTGACACGTAATTTAGAACTGTGCGAATATGTATAAAGTGAGCTGCTCTTTCATGCTAAGAATCTTGATTGTATAAAATAAAGTGAATTATTCTTCTTCATTAAGAAGAAATAACTAAAAATAATGTGAGAAAGATGTGTAAATGGGAGGAACGACCTCGTTATTGTGGTTATTTTAAGTAAATTTTCATTATCGTAAAATAACTTCCAAATAACATTCTCACTCTGTAATTTTCTTCTTTTATTCTCTTCCACCCTGCTCTTAGCAAAATCACAAAACTCAAATTCTTTGTCGTTTTCTATCATGATAGTGTGTACGAAGTTTCTCATCACTGACATTATAGCATTTAGTTTCATCGGTGGTTAGTCTCATATCTCTGGTTTTTAAACTTCCGTTACATTTACATGTGACAGTTCTACTCATGAAACCAAGTTTAATTTTTGTCCAAAAGCGTATCTTGTTACATCTGAGGCACATAAATCTGTACTGGAGATGCAGTTTCCTTCGCAGAGTGAACAGTTACTAGTTTTGCTTTGTTTAACTAAGTTAGATTTTTAAATTGTGGCTATTATTTTATTCACCACCTGAAGCACTTCAAAATGAAAGTTGGACATCGTTGTCCTGTCCTGTTCGCGTTGTTATATTTCCTTCCCATGCTGTTCACGGATGCATGGTGCATCTCAATACACACATCCACAGCTTTCATGGAAATTTTGTGTCTTATCTGCTGCAGTAAACAACTGTTCTCTGTGAAATGTGGTGTAACCCACTCAAAAACAAGTGTAAAGTGTGACACGTTCATAAACCGAGTGAGCTGTCCAAGTTCAAATCACGACCTATCCGTACAGCTTTACTTCCCTCCAAACTTCTCAGAAACTCTCCAGACCACCTTTATGGACTAGCGCCCATGCAAGATAGGATACTGTGAACTTGTGCAGCCAAAGGTTCAAGGGGCTCTGAGCACTATGGGACGTAACTTCTGAGGTCATCAGTCCCCTAGAACTTACAACTACTTAAAGTTAACTAACCTATCTTAAACCTAACACACATCCATGCCCGAGACAGGATTCGAACATGCGACCGTAGCGGTCGCGCGGTTCCAGACTGTAGCGCCTAGAACCACTCGGGCACTCTGGCCGGCGCACAGCCAAAGGCTACGACAATTTTTTTTTTCCACATCTTGCCAGACATACTATGAAAGGAATGTTATGATTTTGTCACAAACCTAGAACTAAAAACACTCCATATTCTAATCGAACCGAATACCTCATCCAGATAATGATAAACTTCGCTATTTTTATCCATTCTATAAGATATATATCTTCTATTCTTACCCTACTCGATAGCAACTGTCTACGTCAATGTATGTATCCTGGCAATTCCAGTTTGCTAAATTTTACAGGAAAACTGAAAATGGTTCCTAGTGGTGCAGATAATGTTCTGAAATGTGTAACTATGTAATCAGAGAATTTCACGCAGTTTCATATCTCTCTTTGATGCTAGAGTTACTGGTTTACTGGTCACTGGAACTATAAGGTTTTCATAGACAGATGGAGTTACTTGGTTTTCATTGGATGCTATCAATATACAAGTACATAGAGCTGTAACTCCGAAGTTTTACCACAATAGATTTCGGAATCTCGCATTAAGTGTAAACAGAAGTAATTTACGTTCTGGCACTAGATATTATAGCACTAGAAACCATGTTTTCGGTCTATTAAGAAGACCTATGACGCACTACATCAGCCGGCACAAAGCAGCGGTAGCGAGTGCATTGAAATCTCAGTGGAAACCATTGCGGCGGAAACCTATAGACCGTTCATCAGCCTGAACGCTAGATGTGTGTCCTAGATACGCTCGCGACCTAAATCCCCTCACGGGCAGTCGTATCTATCACATGACAATGGCCGGCAGCTGGACGTGTTCACGAGTTAATTAACGGCTTTGTCAGTTTGCACGCACCGGAACGATCTGACTCGCCATTCCGCGCCTATGCTTCCGTTGCGATCCATTTACCGTTCAGTCTCGATGACTTGTGTCAGAAGTTCATAGTAATGTACCAGTTCACACATCATGCATTTCCACTGGAATCTGATTTCTAACATTTTTTCTCTTCTGCTAGTAACAGAATGTAAGATTTTAAAAACCAGAAGAGATACACAGTCTTAAAAATTCTAAGTAAAAATTTAAAACAAAAGTCACTGGTGGAAATAGTCATTTTTGTGGCGGTGTGAAGCCAATGTCGTAAATTCTACGTAGGATTGTCATATTACGAAAACTGAATTTTCAAGTATTTCAGATAAATTGAAATGGAACTTGTTGTATTGTTCCAATGTTTTATTAAAATGCTAGCACGCAGAAATTATTAACAAGAGTTTCTTCTCTTGCAGGTAATACCTGAGCTAGTGTCCAAAGGAGAGAATGGACTAAACAGTGTTATTTATTGTATTTTTTTATGTTGTGTACCACGTTTCCAATTTTCCAGGAAAGTATCACTTTCTCTCGGTAACTTAATATTTGTCGTGTTTTCCTCCCTTTGGTCAACTATAATTAATGCAGTAGTAGCTTCGCACCCTCACCATAATGTGAAAAATCAAAGATAAATATTCCATGAGCTCATTTTATAAACATTTATTTTCAGCTTTAGCCGTTGGAGCTTGAGTCCATTCCTTGCAAAGGAAACGTACTTTCTGCTGCTCCCGAAACATATCTGTATGTTAAGTTTCAACACGGTGAGGGACCCTTTAGTGCAACGGAGCATTCGGCCGTATCTGTGCACATTGCACGGACCAAGGTCTCGACCTAGTTCCCCTCCTCCTCTCTCTCTCTCTCTCTCTCTCTCTCTATCCCTCTCTCTCTCTATCTCCCTCTCTCTCTCTCTATCTCCCTCTCTCTCTATCTATCTCCCTCTCTCTATCTATCTCCCTCTCTCTATCTATCTCCCTCTCTCTATCTATCTCCCCCTCTCTATCTATCTCCCTCTCTCTATCTATCTCCCTCTCTCTATCTATCTCCCTCTCTCTCCGCCCTGAGAGACAGCAACACGATCCTCTTCGGAGGACACCCTTCTGGCTCGCTCAGCCTAGTAGCTAAGAAGTCAGACACGGCGTATTGCATCCTTTTCAACAGGCCGAGAACCGTGAGAGCTGTGTGCAGAGTGTGTTCAGATAAAGGTGTTTTCTCTGTGTATTTTACAACATAATAAGTGACAGGATTATTTATTTCGATTCGTAACCGTGAGAAATATGACTTATTCTGCTGAGTTATATTGCAGTTTACGTACGCTGCCAGGATAAAAATGCAACATCGTCATCTACAAGGACATGTTATTAACAAGAAAGTGACAAGTAATTCTTCACTGAAGGAGTATATGATAAGAAATTCGGACCAAAGGAAACGCGCATGTCACAGTAAAGGGTTCCCAAATAGTCGCATCAATACGCGATGTACCTTTCTGTGGTGGCGTGCATGGATAAGGTCATAAAGGTGCTCAGTAGCATACTGTGATACGTTGCCCCAAGCATGCGCTTCAGCGGCCATATGTGCACGTGCATTGTCCTGCTGGAAAAACCAGATCATGTTCCTGTAAAAGAAAATGCAGTAGCACCTGGTTAACAGCCTGTGCAATGTACCAACCAATAGGTTATTTTACAAAGTGGAAACTCCAAATGCTCTAGCTGATGACCCCCACACCATGTAACTAGAAGACTGGTTCAAATGGTTCGAATGGTTCAAATGGCTCTGGGCACTATGGGACTTAACTGCTGAGGTCATCAGTCCCCTAGAACTTAGAACTACTTAAACCTAACTAACCTAAGGACATCACACACATCCATGCCCAAGGCAGGATTCGAACCTGCGACCGTAGCGGTCGCGCGGTTCCGGACTGTAGTGCCTAGAACCGCTCGGCCACTTCGGCAACAGAGCACCACTTCACAGTAAAGTCTTTCGCCACAGCAGATTAGCGGTGTCGCGGTGTCTAGGTTGGCCAGACTCACGTGAGCTCAATACTGCAGCAAGCAGGCGGTTCCCAATGGTCCTTGGAGAGACAGCAGGTGCAAAAGTGCCCACATTTCGTCCCAGGATGATGTCAGCCACTGCTGCTCGCACATTGCGCCGATCTTGACGGGCGTCTGTACTACATGGACATCCAGGTCCTCGGTTGCAGTTGTAATGGACCACGGCAGTGACACATCACCAATACTTTGTGCCCAGCTTGAGCTACTTGCAGGGCCATTGCGGCGCCTTTCAAATGGCTGCACCCCAGAATGAATATTGCAAACGCTGTTCATCTCTAAACTCAGCACTGTTACTGAATATGTCAATAGTGAGGGACCACAAACAGACTTCCTGAGAGCCATCTGATAGCTGATGAGTGTGACAAATAAACCACTAACACTACCACTCCTCAATATGCACTTATTATACAAGTTTGTGCATTGATAGTGACCGGGCCAAATATCTCACGAAATGAGCATCAAACGAAAAAAACTACCAAGAACGAAACTCGTCTAGCTTGAAGGGGGAAACCAGATGGTTGGCCCGCTAGATGGCGCTGCTATAAGTCAAACGGACATCAACTGTGTTTTTTTTAAATAGGAATCCCATTTTTATTACATATTCGTGTAGTACGTAAAGAAATATGAATGTTCTAGTTGTACCACTTTTTTCGCTTTGTGATAGATGTCGCTGTAATAGAAACATGTAAGTACGTGGTATCACGGAACATTCCGCCAGTGAGGACGATATTTGCTTCGTAATATGTTACCCGTGTTAAAATAGACCGTTTACCAATTGCGGGAAAGGTCGATAGCGTGTTGATGTGTGGCTATTGTGATCAAAATGTGCTATGTATGCTGCTCGGTATCCTGGACGACATCATCCAAGTGTCCGGATGGTGTTCGAGTTTATTTTTTTTTTTTTTTTTTGTAATTTAGTTACCTTCCAGACACCTACAGTTCCAAGCTATAGTTTCTTAACAGATTATTTATTCTGTCTTTTAGCAAGGTTTTTTAAACCAGCTCTTTACAAATCAATTAATATGTGTATCTATGGATTTTATTTAGGAAGTCCGAAATGTTCAGAGCTCTAGATATGGATGCAACTTGGTGTACTTCATCTGTTGTTTCTGATAGATGTTATGTTGGCGGAATGTTCAATTAAGTGAGGTACTCGAACGAGTGCCCCTTTTTCTGAATAGACAACTGTAAGTGCTTTCTACACAACACGTAGACGAAATGTAAAGTTGATGGTCTCATGCAGCGATCAGCTTATACAGGACGAATCATCTGGTCCCACCAATGGGTTGATGCAGCTTGCATTGCTTTCAGACACACACCAGGTGGAAGATTTTCTTACTACCTCGTCGCTACGGCCAATGCATTACTCCAACAGAAAAAAATAGTATGATCTTTTTGCGGGAAATTTTATGTCTTTAAATATTATACTGGGATATGTTTCCAAATATTCGAGAAAAACGAAGGAAAGTTACCTTCAAACACGTTTTTCTTGCATAACCCGGAAACCGTGGCCGCCAAGGAGAATGTATCCCTGTACAAAATTTAACTACAATTAAATTTGTTGAAAAGACGTCCGATTCATTTTTAGTTTTACCAATAGTTTACACGAAGCAAGCGAGAGAATATGAAAATTATGAGCATGGCATCTAAAGGTGTTGCGGCTTGCAGAAAAGTCATCGGAAGGGGCAACTGAATCGGCCTTCATATATTCCCTTTCTGCTGGTCTTCGCCTGTAACCGCAGCATCTTCTCAGACTACTTGTTTCTCAATGTGATTACTCAGAACCTAGGGGATAATGCAGCCCTTTGAACTGGATGGCAAAAATCATGTCAATGTCAATGTGTTTTAATTCGCCATGCATCAGCAACATGTCAACGTACTCGTTTGTTGTGTAAGACATGTTTACTCCACATCAATACAACTAACGTGTACACGGTTTAAATACATGTACGTGATAGGAAAAAAAAGTATTTTATATTTGATTTAACAATTATATCTCGTTGTTCTAGTTCTAAAAAATGAATTACGTTCATACCTCTGCAGAAACAATAACGATTCTTACGTTTATCAATCTAAATAAATATATGGTTCAGTTCTTGTTTTCTAAATTGCAGACAAAAACACTTTACCTGTAACACATGCTATTTAACGGTTAATTTGAAAAGAAAGACCAAATAATTCAATGGCAACTCAGAATAGTGCTTGTATTAAAAATAGTCGAGGTTCCAATGTGCTGCTTTTTTAACTATTTTCATTTCTTATTAGACCCACATATTGTTACAGAAGTTACATACATGAAAAGCCTAGCATAACTTTTAGCATCGGATATCTGCATAATTAAGTTCATAATATTATCCCGTAGAAGAAGGTGTAATAAGATGAATGACGAACACTAAATTCACTTAACAAAGGTTTATTCAGCACTTGCACATACAAGAGCGGAGAGGCAACTGCCTCCGGCCAGAACACATGCAGTATATATACAGCTGCAGAACATTCCAGTACAATGATTTTTGACATTTGTGGATACTTCTAGAATGTACTCGAACCGATGTAGAAATTAAAATTATACAGTCCACGTGAGTTTTGATCTCACGACCCTCTATGCAACAGTTTAGTATCATAACCACTACACCACGGTACTATTCCTCTTCTTCTGCGACAATATTACACATATTAAAGTACGCTGGCTTCCTCTTCCTAACTCACTTCATTATCACATGATCATATTTGCGCGAGTATTTTAAGCACTGCTCTTTTTTTTGTGTATTGCGTCCGTCACTACTCGAAATATGCAGGAAATTACATAAAGGGAAAAACGCAAACGATTGTTGAGCGCCCTGCTACTGCACAGACACAATAAAAAGACTCTGTTGAACTATAAAGTCATCAAGTTCCGTAGGAAAGCAGTGGAGTGTGTAAAATCACTTGCTAATTGTAAAGTTCGTCTTATGAAGTAAAAATAGAGACATCTTTGTGCACGAAACTGGAAGGACGTCCTCAATCCCTATTGTCAGAGAAAACTACCTTTGAGCAACATTTTTTGAGGCCACCACAAGCATCCTTTTGTCCTCTGAATAGAGCACTGACGAGTAACAAAATAGAGTCATTTTCAGGGCTTGAAGTACTATAAATTACAATAAGACTACCTATAAATAGAGTGTTCTCTCTTTGAAACTAAATAAACCCTAAATTAAAGCAGATATTAAAAAAATGTTTGGTGTCGTATGTATCAACGTGTAACAAAATGACCACCCTCCAACGCAATGCATCCTTGGCGACTTTGAAAAGATCGACGTACCAAGTGCAGTGATTCTAACGAAATAGCATTGCAGGCTTCCTCAATTTGTTCTCTTAGATCATCCAGCTTTTGTCGTTTTGCACCGTAAGCTGCCTTTTTGCCACTGACCTTACGACAAAAGTCTAAAGCGGGTAAATGCGTTGATCGAGCTTGATTACAGCACTTCCTCTTCGTCGAACTCATCTGGAAGTGAATGTGTGATAAAAACATTCCGTCACATCAAGTTAACACTAAAGAGGTTCATAGTAATAAACTTTGTCAAAAGTGTCAACAAAATCTGAAGTTATGATTGTAACACTTCTAGCTATGAGTCACCGAAGACAATCTCTTCACAGAAGTACAGCCCGATTTACCCTCAAGGCTATAAACTACACCAGAATTATGTCCCTGGTAGATCTGTTTATTGATCGATTTATTTTATGTGCCAAGGAAAAGTAGCTATTAAAACTGTGATAGGTCATTAATAAGACACAGAGATTCGTTACATACGAAATGTCAACTACAGAGAAGAAAAAGTAAACTCTGGCCGAACAGGCTGTGAAAGCACAACGGTACCGACCGGCCGCTGTGTCATTCTCAGCCCACAGGCCTCACTAGATGCGGATACGGAGGGGCAGACATGCAGACTAGCAGATGTGTTGATCTTGCAGATGACCAAGCTGCCACTTTCCTGAGGTTCACTTCATATCCTGACACCTCAGAAATAGTTCAAATGGCTCTAAGCACTATGGGACTTGACATCTGGGGTCATCAGTCCCCTAGACTTAGAACTAACTAACCTAAGGACATCAAACACATCCACCCCCGAGGCAGGATTCGAACCTGCGACAGTAGCAGCAGCGCAGTTCTGGACTGTAGCGCCTAGAACCGCTCGGTCACAGCGGCCGGCCGTGACACCTCAGTCTGTTCACAATCTTCCATTTATCATAAGGATAATGTGGGCCCTCGGTTAATGCCTTTCTGATGTTCGTTGTGTGTGCTTCAGGCAAACAATCCCGCCGTAGTTCCGCTCGGTGAGTTCCAAGAGATGAATTAATTGCTGTAGTGACCTTCTCCAGCTTAGTCTATATTGTTGGGAGTCGTGTCCAAAAAAGGGACGTCTGTGGCCAGTTTCCTGTTTCCTTTTCTCCACTCCTAAAGCTGCTTTCATGCGATTACTTAATGGTGCTATACGCTTAATTTAGTACCGTTTTCTGACAGGAGTTGGTCGCAGGCAGCCTGTTACAATGCGTCAACATTCGTTCAGAGCTCTATCAATCTGTCTGGCATGTACAGAATTTGGCCACACTGATGGAGAATATTCTGCTACGGTCGAACAACAAAATGACAATTATGTGCGAAGTACCTTTCGTCACACTCGCAAGGGGTGCTGTGACAATCTGATGACCTTGCAAGGAAGACGAGTGCGTTCGGTATGATGCATCAGCTGCGTTTTCTCATTCTCACATTTTTGCTTCGTTAGAAGAAGAACATCCTTATTGATCGCATGTGCAATATTAGTACTCCCTGTATAGTCGAATAATTCATCAAATATACTATAGCAAAATTTTCTGTTTAACACGTGCAGAATTAAAAGTCATAACAGTGAAAAATTACTGGCAATTCCGGTAGATACAACGTAACTTATCTCACCTTCAAATATAATAAACGATATTTAACACTAAATGTCGCAGGAAAACGATATCGTGATTGCTAGGTGCACGCCAAACTGCAAAGTAAACTGGGAAGCAAGTGTCACACCTCCAAATGAACTACGCCAAAGCTGTTCGAGAGTCATTTCACGCTCTCTAGTAATTAACCTCCTCGCTGTGTAGTGTGGCATCCCCATCGGATGCGAAAGGTACTTCCGGCACAGTAGCAAATTACATTTGTTTAATCAACGCCTGGCTCAACACAGATTAAAGTGTTCCCATTTCACAGCGAAAATGAGCAAGTCTACATCTTACAAAGAACCCACAGCTCCACATCGTCAGCTGAGGTAATCAAAGCTGAAGCGAGGCAGAGAGAGAAAATATTACTCTGATGAGCGCAAATGAACGAACGCACTAAAGCCTAAGAGCAAATGCAGAACCGCTGAGGGCAGCAATTTTTTTACGTGAACCGCCTGGTAACAGCCACAGACCAGTCACGTCTTTCTTCTTGTCCGACTGGTTCTGTATTCCTAATACGTCTTTGAAGATCATGGCATATGGAGATTCTAAGCGAGAATGTGGTTATATTGTTTGAGAACCTGCCTTATGACCTACTTTAGAAAACCATCAGATCTGCTCCGAAGAGCCCGATATTTACTACAGAAGCTATACATCGTGGGACATTGCCCTTTTGATCCATTCTAAAATTTCAAACGCGGTGATATCTTCCACTTAAATTAAAAGCGGCATATCTATATTGTGTGGCTTGGCTGTACCACAAATCCAGGACTCTTACCTCCATGAAGGATGCTTCAGACATTCTTGTACTACTGATTGCCATGTACGAGCCCAGTCGTAAACATTAAATCATTTTCGTATTCCGTCTGACGTTAAATGGGTGTCTGCTGCCAATAACTCAAGCGCATGACACGAGAAATTCAAGATATCCGATTCGGTAGATGGAACTTCGGTAATTTGTGCTGCAACATTACAGAGCACGGCACTTACTCCGCATAACAAGGAACGCGACTCCCAAGTAACGTGACTGTGCTTTGATACTGCTTAACACATACTCTACTAACCATATATTATCAGACAACAGTCTCCGCTCTCTGTAGAACAACCTGCGACCCAATGGCGGCAATATGGCAGATAAATTTCACGATTGCACAATAATTTCTGTATCCTAAGACTCTTGAGAAGAAAAAGCAAGTCAAGAAGTGTAGTGATTATAGAACAATTAGTCCTATATCGCATGTGACAAAGATCATTGCAAGAATACTAAATGGACAGTTGGAAAACAAAATTGTAGAAGTGACGGGAGAAGACCAGTTTGGCTTCAGGAAAGGAAAAGGTACCAAAGACGCCATTTCCATGATGAGGATATTGTCAGAGAGTGTTTTGGCCGTTATCGAAAAAGTTTCCGCTTGTTTTATAGGCTAGCAGAAGACCTTCAACAGAGGAATATATTGATGAACATCCTTAAGGAAATAGGATTCAACTGGAGAGATCAGAGACCTATAAGGTACGTGGGACAAAGGATAAAGGTACGACTGAACTATGGAGAAGCGAATTGTGTGGAAATAGGAAGGGGAGTGAGACAAGGATGTTGTCTGTCGCCAAGTCTCTTCAACCTGTGTGGAGAAATGCTGGCGAGAGAAGCGCTAAAAGGATGCGGAAACTTCAGAATAGAAGGACGTCTTATCAACTCCATCAAACATGCGGACGACCAGGTAATGCTCGCCAAAAATCAGAGACAGCTGCAACACGTAATGAACAATTTGGTGGAAACGGGAAGAAAATACGGGATGGAAATCAACATCGCAATATCAGAAGTGATGAGCATATCAAAGAGTGAGTAACACTTGACAATGGGGAACCGGAAAATGTGAATCAGTTCAAGTCCCTGGGAAGTTTTATCACAAAGGATGCCCACTGCACCAACGAAATCCGAACAAGAATTCCCATGGCCAAAGCTGCTTTCAACAAGAAGAGGACTCTGCTGACCAGCAAGTTGAGTTTGGCATTGAGGAAAAAACTGATTAAGTGCTACATTTGGATCATTGCACTGTATGAAGCAGAGACATGGACCATGAGAAAGAAGGACAAAAAATACTTAGAGAGCTTTGAAATGTCGTGCTGGAGGAGAATGGAAAAGATCGAGTGGACAGATCGCATAAAAAAATGACGATGTTCTGCGAAGAGTAGGAGAGAAGAGAATTATTCTGCGTACAATTCTTCAGAGAAGGGCCAACTGGACTGGACATGTACTTAGACACGAGGGACTCATACATGATGTCATGTAAGGGAAACTCAGGGGAAACGCAGGACAAGGAAGAAGACTAATTCAACATCTGGACGACATGAAAGATGGAAGGAGATACATCAGACTGAAGGAAGAAGCTGAAGACAGGGAAATGTGGAATCAGAAATTCTCTGTACGAAGACATGGACCTGCCAGTAGGCAGAATATTACATAATAATAATTATAAGACTTTCGAATCCTTTCTCCACTTGAATCTACACCTAAAGACGTTTGCAGACATGCAGAGGGTGCAAAATGTTCGTAGCAAATAAAGTAATGGAGAAGAAAACGGTGTAGGGTAACTACTATTGCTTCACTTCTGAAATGAAACACGTACAGCAATAAAAAAAACAAAAAAAACAGGAAAATACTTTGGAGCCTACAAAATTTGTGCTGTTTTTGTCATGTCATTAAAACTAAGAAGCAGCCGGTAAAATCTCTTGTGTGTTATGTTGGAACTCCAATTAACACCTAGCACCCTTTTTATTTCGCGAATTGTTACACATATGGAAATGCTGTTAGCCTAATGTTAAAGGGTCGAGTGGCACGTACATTTTCGTTTGGTTAAGTTTGTTTTTTACCGCTGGTATCAACTTAGATACTTAAGCACGTACTTTTCTTTTTTCTACTGGAATGAAATACTTCTTACAACTGCATTCGATACCGTTTGTTAATGTTGACGTTGAAACCTGTCGTAAAAAATTTTGAGAAATGTCCTAGAATTTGAGATCACGGTGATCAGCATGGGCATAAGTGGTGCTAACAGCGCCAGGCAGATTTCTCGTGCTACACTGTGTCGGAATATCAACACGTTTGCCTGTTTAATGTTCTGTACTGCAGACAACTCATTTCTGCTTGAAAGTACACTCCTGGAAATTGAACTAAGAACACCGTGAATTCATTGTCCCAGGAAGGGGAAACTTTATTGACACATTCCTGGGGTCAGATACATCACATGATCACACTGACAGAACCACAGGCACATATACACAGGCAACACAGCATGCACAATGTCGGCACTAGTACAGTGTATATCCACCTTTCGCAGCAATGCACGCTGCTATTCTCCCATGGAGACGATCGTAGAGATGCTGGATGTAGTCCTGTGGTACGGCTTGCCATGCCATTTCCACCTGGCGCCTCAGTTCGACCAGCGTTCGTGCTGGACGTCTAGACCGCGTGAGACGACGCTTCATCCAGTCCCAAACATGCTCAATGGGGGACAGATCCGGAGATCTTGCTGGCCAGGGTAGTTGACTTACACCTTCTAGAGCACGTTGGGTGGCACGGGATACATGCGGACGTGCATTGTCCTGTTGGAACAGCAAGTTCCCTTGCCGGTCTAGGAATGGTAGAACGATGGGTTCGATGACGGTTTGGATGTACCGTGCACTATTCAGTGTCCCCTCGACGATCACCAGAGGTGTACGGCCAGTGTAGGAGATCGCTCCCCACACCATGATGCCGGGTGTTGGCCCTGTGTGCCTCGGTCGTATGCAGTCCTGATTGTGGCGCTCACCTGCACGGCGCCAAACACGCATACGACCATCATTGGCACCAAGGCAGAAGCGACTCTCATCGCTGAAGACGACACGTCTCCATTCGTCCCTCCATTCACGCCTGTCGCGACACCACTGGAGGCGGGCTGCACGATGTTGGGGCGTGAGCGGAAGACGGCCTAACGGTGTGCGGGACCGTACCCCAGCTTCATGGAGACGGTTGCGAATGGTCCTCGCCGATACCCCAGGAGCAACAGTGTCCCTAATTTGCTGGGAAGTGGCGGTGCGGTCCCCTACGGCACTGCGTAGGATCCTACGGTCTTGGCGTGCATCCGTGCGTCACTGCGGTCCGGTCCCAAGTCGACGGGCACGTGCACCTTCCGCCGACCACTGGCGACAACAGCGATGTACTGTGGAGACCTCACGCTCCACGTGTTGAGCAATTCGGCGGTACGTCCAACCGGCCTCCCACATGCCCACTATACGCCCTCCGCTCAAAGTCCGTCAACTGCACATACGGTTCACGTCCACGCTGTCGCGGCATGCTACCAGTGTCAAAGACTGCGATGGAGCTCCGTATGCCACGGCAAACTGGCTGACACTGACTGCGGCGGTGCACAAATGCTGCGCAGTTAGCGCCATTCGACGGCCAACACCGCGTTTCCTGGCGTGTCCGCTGTGCCGTGCGTGTGATCATTGCTTGTACAGCCGTCTCGCAGTGTCCGGAGCAAGTATGGTGGGTCTGACACACCGGTGTCAATGTGTTCTTTTTTCCATTTCCAGGAGTGTATATTGTGTGCAGACATGTACAGTAATGAGGAGAAGTTGCATATACTACTTTTGTATGGTGGATGTAAAAGAACTGCCGTTAAGACAGTTCAGTGGCATAGAGCTATCTATCATGATCACCAGTATACAACGCGCCTGACTGGCACGAATTATTAATTCGCTACCTCGGACAGGCTGCTTGAACGTCAAAAACACGCCAAGAAAGAAGACTGCAACTGACAGACAACACGAAGAATGCTGTTCTTGCAACGACGCTAATGAATCCGCACAGTGTAACGAGACATATCGCCAAGGAATTTGGAATCAGCCAGTGTCATTCGCATCCTGCATCGACAGAATTTTTTTATCTGTTATCTGCCACTACATCAGGCAGTCGCATGATTTCCACGTCACGCAAAGGGAACTTCACAGCAAACATTAACATAGCCAAAGCCTTGCAGACAAACAAAATTTATTCGAAGCGAAATGTAGAGTGAGGAGGGCTACGTGAGAGGCGTTCAGTGAATTCGAAAGTAAAGTTCTATGTACTGACTTGGCAGAAAATCGTAAGAAATTTTGGTCTTATGTCAAAGCGATAGGTGAATCAAAACAAAATCTCCAGACACTCTGTGACCAAATGGTCGTGAAACAGAGGATGACACACTAAAGGCCGAAATGCTAAATGTCTTTTCCGAAAGATGTTTTACAGAGGAAGACTGCACTGTATTTCCGTCTCTAGATTGTCGCACAGATGACAAAATGGTAGATATCGAAATAGACGACAGAGGGATAGAGAAACAATTAAAATCGCTCAAAAGAGGAAAGACCGCTGGACATGATGGGATCCTAGTTCCATTTTACACTGAGTACGCGAAGGAACTTGCCCCCTTCTAGCAGCAGTGTACCGTAGGTGTCTAGAAGAGCGTAGCGTACCAAAGGATTGGAAAAGGGCACAGGTCATCCCCGTTTTCAAGAAGGGACGTCGAACAGATGTGCAGAACTATAGACCTGTATCTCTAACGTCGATCAGTTGTAGAATTTTGGAACACGTATTATGTTCGAGTATAATGTCTTTTCTGGAGACTAGAAATCTACTCTGTAGGAATCAGCATGGGTTTCGAAGAAGATGGTCGTGTGAAACCCAGCTCGCGCTATTCATCCACGAGACTCAGAGGGCCATAAACACGGTTTCCCAGGTAGATGTCGCATTTCTTGACTTCCGGAAGGCGTTCGATACGGTTCCCCACAGTCGTTTAATGAACAAAGTAAGGGCATGCGGACTATCAGACCAATTGTGTGATTGGATTGAAGAGTTCCTAGATAACAGAACGCAGCATGTCATTCTCAGTGGAGAGAAGTCTTCCGAAGTAAGAGTGATTTCAAGTGTGCCGCAGGGGAGTGTCGTAGGACCGTTGCTATTCACAGTATATATAAATGACCTAGTGGATGACATCCGAAGTTCACTGAGGCTTTTTGCGGATGATTCTTTAGTACATCGAGAGGTTGTAACAATGAAAATTGTACTGAAATGCCGGAGGAGCTGCAGCGAATTGACGCATGGTCCAGGGAATGGCAATTGAATCTCAATGTAGACAAGTGTTATGTGCTGCGAATACATAGATAGAAAGATCCTTTATCATTTAGCTACAATATAGCAGGTCAGCAACTGGAAGCAGTTAATTCTATAAATTATCTGGGATTACTCATTAGGAGTGATTTAAAATGGAATGATCATATAAAGTTGATCGTTGGTAAAGAAGATGCCAGATTTAGTGGAAGAATCCTAAGAAAATGCAGTCCGAAAACAAAGGAAGTAGGTTACAGTACGCTTGTTCGCCCACTGCTTGAATATTGGTCAGCAGTGTGGGATCCGTACCAGATCGGGTTGATAAAAGAGATAGAGAAGATGCAACGGAGAGCAGCGCGCTTCGTTACAGTATCATTTAGTAATCGCGAAAGCATTACGGAGTTGATAGATAAACTCCAGTGGAAGACTCTGCAGGAGAGACGCTCAGTATCTCGGTACGGGCTTTTGTTGAAGTTTCGAGAACATACCTTTACCGAAGAGTCAAGCATTATATTGCTCTCTAATACGTATATCTCGCGAAGAGACCATGAGGATAAAATCAGAGAGATTAGAGCCCACACACAGGCATACCGACAATCCTCCTTTCCACGAACGAGACTGGAATAGAAGGGGAGAACCGATAGAGGTACTCAAGGTACCCTCCGTCACACACTGTCAGGTGGCTTGCGGAGTATGGATGTAGATGTATATGTAGATACAGAATTCTGTCAGTTTGCCTGTCAGCAACTGAGAGACGACACTACGTTTCTCCAGTGGGTGTTCTTTAGCGATTAACCAGCGTTAACCAACAATGCTAATGTCAATTTGCATAATATGCCCTACAGGGCAGCAGGAAATGAACACTGGCTTCGTCAGGTGCCACATCCACCTTACTTCATCTAGGGGGTTCGAAATTGACATTCATAAGCACACTTTCTGACGAACATTCCTGCCGGTTCTTCTAGAAGAGGTACCACTAGATAGCCGACATTGCGTGTGGCTGCAACACGACTGCCGTCCAGGTGACTCGTCCCTTGTTAAAACGCAAATACTGGACCTGACCTTTCCTGAATTTTGGATACACCTCAAGTCTGTTGTCAAATTACCTGCGAGGATCCCAGAATTTACCACTCTTTAGTTATTTCTTTGGGGAACAATCAAAGATACAGTTTATGACGAACATAAAACAAAGCCAGCGAAATGTGTCGTCGAATTGCCACTGCATGCTCTACCGCATCGAACACTGTAATTACATCTATTCATCGTTCTTTCGAACAGAAACTGGAAATGTGCCTTTCAGTCCATGGTCAACAATTTGAACACTTCCTTAAACATAGTTATTTTTTGGAACACGAAATATATGTTATGTTATTAGGGTGGAAACCAAATCAGTGACAGTAAGTTATTTACTTCATTTAAGTGTGTACGAAATTGGATTGCCATGTCAAATAATGCATCGAAAATAGCCAGTAAGACTATTATTATGTGCTTACGTTCAGCATGGAACGACGTTTCGTTAAGAACAATCTTTATTTTACGGTGTACGGATGATCACCAGAGTACTTTAATAAAATGTTTAGCTCAACGAGTATATTCCTCATGATAATGTCAACAGTTGTCTGACAGCATGTATTTTGCCTGTAAAAAGCACGCAACCACGTACAAGAAAGATAGGTCAAATGTTCCATATAATATGTATATATTTAATAAAATACTTGTTTTTCGCACCATATACGACCTCGTCATTTTTCAAGAATGAACAGTTGTTTTCTCTGTTTCAGCTCACGAAAATCTGGGACGCTACCCAAGTTTGAAATAGTTTTACTAAGCCCTTTCTGATACGCTATTTTGTAGCCTATGTCATATTTCCATGTACAACAATCGTAGGTGAACCAGAATCTAGGTCGTAAATTGGATGAAGGGCAAATAAAGATTTATCCTCGTGGTAAAGGCCTACCCTACGGTATGAAACTACGCAATCTGGTCCGAGACGCTCGAATTTTTTTACGACAGCTTTGAACATTAACAAACGCTATATCACAGCAATTGTCTTCTCAAGAGCTATCGAATGCAGTTATACAAAATACTTGGATCCATTTAAAAAACGCGCTTGCTTTAATACATCAGCTGATACGAGCGCTAAAAACATTTACCAAATAAAAAACTACGTGCCGCTAGACGCTCCGGCATTTGCCGAAACCCGCCTTTCCGTACGTGTAACCGTTCTCGACATAAAAGGCGTGTTGCCTTTATACCCCACACAGTCACCATTGATCCTCCAGAACCATGTGAGAAATATGCGAACCACAACTATTACGGTTTGAAAATAGTGTCTTGATGTCAGGATAAAAACGAAACACAGATTAATTATATGAAGATGGCAATGCCACTATAAACATATGGAACATATAGGTTTGGCCTTGAATCGTTAACATGTCAAACTCAGTGGATCAATTCTTTTCACTGATGACCGCTTTCGGGCACCTGAACCCTTCAAATGTTCAAATGTGTGTGAAATCTTATGGGACATAACTGCTAAGGTCATCAGTCGCTAAGCTTACACACTACTTAACCTAAATTATCCTAATGACAAACACACACACACACTCACACACACACACACAAACACACACACACACACACACACACACACACACACACACACACACACACACACACACACACGCCCGAGGGAGTACTCGAACCACCGCCGGGACCAGCCGCACAGTCCACAGAACCCATCCTCAGATAATACAGAGAGGTGTATTCCGTGACAGCACGTGAACCGCGTTAATATTATACATTCTTCTATGTAACTGAATTAGATTAAGCACATGAGGTATCCACGTTGTACAATAAATGTCACGCTAACCTGCTTCTACAATTCTCAGAAGCAGCATACAGGAGAATGAAATGTAACATTTGATAATAAAACCTTACCTTCTTGTTTTTACGTGTCATGCGTGCAATAAAGTCTTCCACACAACTCCTTATCATCTACACAACTTTCGTAACCATTCACTAGCTGTCTGGAGAACATCACCACATGGGCGTCCAACGACGTCATTATTTGACCTCATGCAGTGAATATACCCCTAGCCCACATTCTGGTCAGTTGTAGCTATACACCACTTTCCCAAAAGGGACTTTAACGTACTGCGTCTAGTGACCGGCCCCACCAGGCCTTGCTTGTACACACAGATGATTGTCAGTTCTAGCCAATGCACAATTTTTCCGGCTACCCCAGGTCACAAAACGCAAGTACCGCCATGCGAAAACGCTGCTGAAGGCACCAAATGCTGCTTTGAGTCTCACATCAACTATCTTCGCTGCGTGATGAGTGGCATGCACTACGAGCACGCCTGTTCTATTTACTACAGAGTAACGATAGTTAAATTCCTACGAAAAACTGCGCTGAGTTTTGTTCCTCTTCCTGACCGCCTAACAACCGCGTAAATACGACGCGTGTTTGTTTTGTAAATACCTGTTTGAAATAAAAGTAAAACAAGTAGTCTTCTCTTAGCAGTTTTACTTTCACTTGAAAACCTATGATTCAATATGCTCTTCTACGTAATTCCCACCAATAGTAATGCACTTGGCATATCGTACGGCAATATTTTGATTACCATCCTCGTAGAAATCTGCCACCTGACCAGACAACCATTCCATCACTGTCTTCTTGACATCTCCATCTTCATAGTTGTGGGGCTGATCACCTTGATACTTCTTTGAATGCAGAAACACTTGCTGGTCACTGGACATTAGATCGGGGCTGTATGCAGGGTGCTGCAGGTGTTTCCAGTCAAATGGTCTGATCAGCTCTGAGTCCGATGGGCCGCGTGTGGAGGGCACTACATGAAACGATATTCAACACCTTTTGTTTGCATTGCACATCGCAATTTTTAAGGTCTCATAAAAAGCCGTAGAAATTATGGTGTCACCACGAGGCAAAAAAGTACACCCTATTCTCCCAAAAACACAGTGCATTTATCTCCTAGGCTGTAATTGTATACTTGAATTTCACATACATCGGTCACGTAGAATGCCTCCATTTCATGGATTGCCGCTTTGATTCTGGTTTTACGTAAGCCACCCACGTTTCGTCACCTTTGACAATTTGGCTTAAGAACTCGTCACCTTTTCAGCTCAAGGAAAATCAGAGTATTAGCTAAACATTTACTTTTGCCCCCCCCCCCCCTCCCCAGTGGCCACTTTCGGTACCCAGAGTGAGCATAATTTTCGATACTTTAAACGTTGTGTAACAATTGCATAAATTAATCTTCTTGGAACTCATCACATAACGTCGAAATTGTAAAAAAAAAAAAAAATGGTTCAAATGGCTCTGAGCACTATCAGACTTACTGCTGAGGTCATCAGTCCCCTAGGACTTAGAACTACTTAAACCTGACTAACCTAAGGACAACACACACATCCACGCCCGAGGCTGGATTCGAACCTGCGACCGTAGCGGTCGCGCGGTTCCAGACTGTAGCGCCAGAACCGCTCGGCCACCAGTGGCCGGCTCGAAATTGTAAAGAGACAGTTCTGTCCCACTTTGTGATCAACTATCTGCACCAAACCGCCAGTATTGACTGAGATCGCACACTTCGTTCCTCATCATGCACATTCATTCGAGCATCTCTAAATGCTCTCACGCTTTTCCGTACCATCCCATTGCTCATGATACTTTGTCCATACATCTCACTCATCGGATGATGAACGTCAGCCGCATTCAGGCTTTTACCGTAAAGAAAACGAATCACAGCGCATATTTCACAGTCGGCTGATTATCAGCCAGAGGAGGCTTTTTAGATACTTACAAACCTAAACACACCGAACGGCTCTGTAATGACATCCGTTGCTTGGAAACGGAGTGTCGTACACAGTGCTCATGCCACAAACCGTCCGCTTCGACACACGTGCGGATTTTCAAAATTTTATTTTTTAAAAACACGGTTTATAACTGCTTGTGATTTAAATTTCGGTTTTTCTAATATTTTTTCATTTGAGAGTGCTGCTGTTTTCGAATTTCTGAACCTGTTTTTACTCTCCCCTTCTCTGGTTTTCTATGGAGATGGGAAGTTAAAACCTTTCGAAATGAATCTATGGCCAGAACTTCGTATCCGTTATTTCTTCGACTGTATCGTATCATTTTTGGTTTCTAGGAGATATTTACAGCATAGAAACTTTTTGCGTTTGGCATGTTAAAAATTTCTCATGTACAGTCACTTCCACAAGAAAGTTTACGCCCTTATCAGTATGAAATAAAAGATACTATTATAAAAATGTGTTTTCATGAAAACACGTATTATTACTAATTGCGTAATTACCAAATAGTTAATACAATCGGCACCACTATCGATTATAGCTTGGCACCTCTTTGGCGCGCTTTTCACGAGATGTTCTGCATATTCTCTCGGTAGCGTCCTTATTCTATATGACAGCTACTTCAAAGTGTGTATTGGCTTTCCTTTAAGCTTCATCATAATGTAAAACCAAACATTTTTGATCGGGTTTGCGCCAGGAGACATTACAGGCCAATCCATCGTGAGTACCCCATCGTCTTGTTTCCACGCGGCACAAAGCCGACTGCGATGTTTCGAACAATTATCGTCTTGAAGCACGGACTTCGTCTCGTTCGAACCTAACAGCTTCTTAAGAGACCTCAGAAGGCATTTTCGATAATACTGTACATTTTTTTTTCAGGGTCTAAATTAACTGTAAGTAACTGCCAATAACCGCGCTTAGAGAAACATCCCCAAATGCACATTTACCGGATGTGTGACATTTCGTTGAAGCAACTTTTCATGCTTCTTATACCAGGCTCTTCAAATACAATACCAGGCCCAAAAAGACGATTTATAAGGAACACGGCCTAAAGACTCTTCAGATATATTGCACTCATTTTACAACGCAACCGACAAAACGAGACATTCAATTCCCACACTGTTACCCATAAATTGTGCAAAAGTGCATTGATTTCAGACTCGAGACCACTACATGCCATATGGCGGTTTAAACCATTTTAACCCTGCATGCCCGAAGATGGTCCTTGTCTGAAACCGGTAGAATTTGGGTTTAAAATAAAAACAGCTGATGGTTCAGATATGCATTTTATTCACCACTACCCGAGATGTCGCTGCCAACGTTAGATTTAAAATTATGGAGTACACTTTCTTGTTGAACTGACTGCATACCTTGTTTTCAATCGTTGGAACCAGATCTCCGTAAAAACCATTCTACTTTTTCTCATCGCTACATTTATTTCATAAATTTTCTTGTAGCAATGTATATTACTCCTGTTACTGTACTCAGTATTGATCTTTATTGATCGTAGTATGTTTCTTACGATTTTCCCCACTTTCTTCTCAATATTTTCAATTTCTCCCGTCTCAGCGACAAACAATCGACCGCGTTTGAACATTCTGGTTTTGTTACAATAAGATAGTACTGCATCGTTGTTCGTGTAGGAACAGATGTCTTATTTAACACATGTTTAGTTATCCGAAAGTCTATTTAATTCTTCCTAGCTTTGAGTTTACTAACCTTGCTATCGTGACGATTCTTCTTATCAAGACATTTAAAGGTACTGACTCTTCAATGTTTCCTACTTTCGTTTAAGTAATGGAGATTATTTTGATCTTAGCACCAAGAAAACATTATTTCTGTTTTAGAAAGGGTAAGTGGTCTAATATGGAGCAATTCGTTCCCATAAATCTATTTTAACGATGTATATATTTACACTCCCGCAGGTTAATTAATCTATAAGAGTCGCGCTCAAGCATTCATCAGTAATACATGTAAACAACATTTATCAGGCCACCTGTGTAGGGTCTAATCACTTCATAATTACCTTAGAATGTGTTTTTTTAGAATATTCCATCAGTATTCTATTATACAGCTCGAGACAACCCAATATACAGCTGTACAAAACGAAAAGGCGAGACATATAAAGAAACTAGGTGGAAATGAATGAAATGGCAGGGTTATGGCGCCAGAGGTTAGCCAGTCGTAGTCAGAAAGTTGGACATGACAAGGCGTGAGGTAAGCGAGATTGTAGCGTCAAATGAGACTAGCACCGAAACAGGCTAGAAACAGCAACACGAGGCAGAACAGTAAAAGGCAGTGTGTGTGTGTGTAAATCAGTGAGCAGTTACGATGCACTTCTGTGCTGTTGTTCCTTACAACATGGCCTGGAGACAACATTTGGATGACGTGACACGAAGAGTAATCATCGGGAAACTGAATGAAGACTGAAGTACGGCGAGTGTAGCCCATGAGACTGGTTTGGTCACAACACAGTCTCACGTGCATGGGGACGGTTCTGAACCAAAGGCATAGCTGATCGAAGAACAAGAGCTGGTCGACCACGGTCAGCTATAGCAGCAGCTGAGCGATGCATTGTGAAACAGCCAGTGCAACTGCAAAGCACACAATCTCACACTTCTTGCGATTGCAAGGGGGTGTACTGTTTTTCCGACGGACAATGCGTTTCGTTCTGCTGGCATTCGTGCATCAGCGACACGTTGTGCGTTGGTACCAAGTGCGTAGGGACTGTATGAATGGGATCGCGTGCTCTTCTCAGATGTGTGCATATTCAATCTCAGTTATTCTGGACGAACCCTAATGATGCGGCAACTGTGGATACGTAACGCAACTAGGAACATCGTCGAAAGTGAACGTTATGTTGGTGCAGTTGTTATCGTGTGGGCGTACTGTCCTTCAAATTTTTAGGCACAGTACACTCAGTGGTCAACTTTATTGTCACGTTGTACTCTTTCCCCACATGCGTCTTTTGAGCGGCGCATGCGGTCTTTGCTTCATTTTTTAGATGACAATGCCGGACCGCATCCAAGAGCGCAGGTGGACGACCTCTTGGAAAGAGATGGATACGATGAATGGATTGGCCTAACCGTTCCCCCGACTTAAATCGGATTGAGGATGTGCTGGATGCGTTGGTAAGATTAACTGAAGTCTGTCCACATGGACCAACGACCATCCGGCAGTTGTCAGGCGTTCTGGTGAAGAAAAGAACACACAACTACAAGGACCCTAACCAACTTCGTTGCCAGCTTGAGAGCACGTTGCAGAGCTAGCACCGTCATCCATGTTGATCACGCACCCGATTAAGAACCACGTCCCTCCCGCTGTGATATCAAGAGGATCATTATTAGTCGCGGTGACTTCAATGTAATTATCATCTTTGATTAGATGTCACATTTCCGTTCATGTCGTTGCATATTTCTCTCAATAACCTTTTGTATCATACTGCAGCAATTTTATCTATGTCACGTCCAGATTTCTGGGCAGAGACACATCACGTGGAAATTATTTTCGACTTCAAACTTTGCACACCGGTGTGTTTCAAGAACGAGACAATACGTCGAGGTACGAATTCCGCTGTGCTAGAGGACATTGATGCAAATTTTCTCACGTTCGGAGTTAGTTTCTGTCGTTTATAGCATCCGAATTATGATACGAGTGTGATTTTTTTGGAACAGTATACCTTTGTGTGGGACTTGAAAGCGCATTCCAAGAAAACTATGATGACGTAAGATGCCCTAACATTCATCAAATAGTAGCGAGATGACAGCTTCGCAAACTACTATAGCACCATGAGCAGGAAAGCTACCACAAACTTCTCGAATGGTTTCTTTTGTTGAGTACTCCTTTACAGGTTTTAACTCTGTAAAGGTCGTTCTAGTAGCATGCAACATAAAACGTCCTATGATCCTGTTCTTCCTGCTTGTCAGTGTATTCCTTATGTTTCATTGTTTGCCGGTTCTGGGGAGAACCTAAGTCCATGTGATTTTCAACATTCTTATATTGCTCCACATCTCAAATGCTTCAGTCATATTCTATTGCGGCTTTCCCACAGTCCATGTTTCGCTATCACACAATTCTATGCTCCTAAAATACATTCTCCGATATATATTTCTCGAATGATGGCTTATGTTCGATACTAGTCTGCTATTCAAGTCGTCCTTGCTTCGTTGATTAAGGGTTACTTTGGTGCAAAGGAAACACAATTCCTTAACTTCGTCAACCTCGTCATAACCAACATTAATGTTCACTTTCTCGCTATAATTACTTCTGCTACTTGTCATTACTTTGGTACTCCTTGACTTCACTGTCAGTCCATACCAAAAGGAAGCAAACACGCCCGCTTAAACGTACCTGCATACACCTTTTCAGATATCAACTTAAATAATATTTAGACTCTACATCTATGTAGGAAGCAGAGTATGTGCTACTTTATAGAATGAGCTGTTATTTTATGTGTGAAGGTTCTCTTATTTAAAGTAAGAGAAATTCAGTTTTTGCATCGAACGGCAGAGATACTAAAACGTTCGACGCACATTTCTTTTATCTCTCCGTGGGTGTCATAGAAACATAGACGTATCGATTACATACCATTATAGTCCACATATATTATGCAAGCGGCGATTATAGCGCTACGTAACATGAACCGTGTGTTGCAGAATCGGTATGTTAGATCACTGTAAATGAAGTTTGGCACTGTAATGACACATAGTTATCTCTAGCAATATCTAAAGTATCGACAATGTAAAGGATTGAGCTGTGGCGGCTTTATCGCAAAGTATCGCTGTCACTATACGTATGATCTTTGACTAAGATGTTGCTGTTGGAGCGTAGCACCCTCTAGTGTGGCGGCTCCGTGTGTGGTGGCCAGGTTGCTCGGCAGTACGATCTGAGGAACGAAGCTGTAACGAACTTTCCAGGGGCCTGTTTTCCATCGTGTTAGTTATTGGCGCGTGACCAATACTGGAGTCATGTTACGCGTGGTAAGGTATGGGGTACCGAAGAGGGTTGCGCTTTGATTTCTCAGAAGAGCGCCTTGCTGTCAGGGCAGTATTCTGTCATTTTGGTCTGTCTTCCATCTATTTGTTGGGTACGGACTCCAGTCTCTTCATGGAATTCTAAGGGCAATGTGATTCCAAAATCTGGTATACATTTTAGACTGATTCACTGGATGATATAATTTCTTGTGCGTGTTCATCTCTTATTTATCTGTGGTACTTCTGAACTTTCAGCCAGTGTAAAGCGCCGTTTCCGAAAAGAAAGATTATTTTGAAGGTTGGCGGTGTGCATCAGTGTATGGGTGACCTGCTCTTGTCCACCTCTCATTAATTATTCTGATTTTTTACATAAGTTCAAAAAATGGTTCAAATGACTCTGAGCACTGTGGGACAGCATCTATGGTCATCAGTCCCCTACAACTTAGAACTACTTAAACCCAACTAACCTAAGGACAAAACACAACACCCAGCCATCATGAGGCAGAGAAAATCTCTGACCCCCCCGGGAATCGAACCCGGGAACTTGACTTAAGTCACTGCTCATGTAACTTTCAGTTGGAGCCACAGTGAAATGGGTATTATTAGCAATAATCACGAATTGTTCACGTCAGAATGTGTATCGGTTTAGCTATTTTATTGGCCTAATAATTTCCTTTCGTTGTTCTGCTTTGTATCCGTTAGCTTGAGGCCTTCCCCTTGAGCAAATTCTGATGTGCGTTGGGACCACAAAATACAACTTAATCTGTTGTAACGTAACTATTCTTCTTACTGGTAAATGTGTTACGGCTTCAGTTTCTGTGTTTATCTGGTTTTAAAATTATCTTGCCTAGGTATTTGTGTTAAATTGTTTTTCCATTGTTTTAAGTGTGGTTTTAGATTTTCTTTTTCAATCAGTCAAGTTTAAATAATCATCTGCTAATAAAGGCCTTTTTGATCTACATTTACGTCTGACTTAATTACGACTTTAACCTTGTTACATTCTGCCTTACAGAGGGCCTGCCTTGGCTAAAAGAGTATTAAGACTTCTTGAGTTAAATTTAAATTTTCTGTAAATTATTTAAACGGTATTAATTTCAAATGAGCTTCTCTTTACTTTTAAGTAATTTAAAAACTGAAGAAAAGCTTAATTAGATGTCATGCGATTGAAACTGCGTAAAATAAATTTATGTTCCACCAATGAGTAAAGTGTGTAAAATTTCCAGTGGTGCAGCCCTTCCCGCTTTTCTTTCCTGGCTGAATTAAGAGGCCGTAATTATCAGAAATTCAAGGATAAACATAGATGAAATTTGTGGATGAGTGTGGGTAACTAGGGAGGGAGGGAATGATTAGGAAAGCAGGGACTCAGATCCCTTTTAGAAGTAAGCCACTCGCAGGCGACGTTGGTCACAAATAGATGGCGCCGCTCGTTCGGCAGAAAGAGGTATCTGACCACTAGAAGTGTAGTATTCGTTTTTAATTGCATAGCAACAGCAAATGTCGTAGTCGAACGCGTCTTCTGATGATTGTCATGAAACTGTCCAGCAGAATTTCACGTCGGTAATACGACTGCCCTTTGCTTTGAAATAATTTCACAGATTGAGCATGGCAATGAACGACTGTACAGAGCATACAATCGGCTTAGTTAGAACATCCAATTAAAATATATTTTCTTGCCTTTGCGCAGCTCTGTCCGCCTTTGTAGCTGAGCCATCAGCGGATCTGAGTCCCCTACGGAGAACCCTAGTTCAGAGCACGGCATTAGCAGGTGTCTTTCCCTGCCGAGACGACTGGAATTGGACGTACTTACGTTCTTGAGGCCAAATGAGAATCTTCGTGAGTGAGAGGTAACAGCTCCGAGGTGTCGGATACTGGAGAGAGGTGTTGACCTCACGCCACTCGGTACCGCAGCTACAGCTACATAATCACTCTACAATTCACAATTAAGTGCTTGGCAGGGAGTTCATCGAACCACCTCCAAGCCATTTCTCTGTTATTTCTGAATAGCACGTTGGAAGAAGGAACACTTAAATCTTTCCGTGAGAGCCCTGATTTCTTTTATTTTATTAAGATAATCGTATCTCCCTACGTGTGCGGACACCAACGAAATATTTTCACACTGCAAGGACAAATTTGGAGATTAAAATTTTATGAGAAGATCCTGCCGCTAAAGAGATACGCCTTTGTTTTAATGATTGCCACCCCAGTATCCGGGGCGCTCTCTCCATTTCGCAACTATACTAAACGAGCTGCCCTTCTTTGAACTTTTTTGGTGTCGTACGTCGATCCTATCTGATGAGGATCCCATACCGCACAGCGGTACTCTAGAAGAGGGCGGACACTGTACAGTAAGCAGTCTCTTTATTGGAACTACTACATCTTCTTTCTCCCAATTAATCGCAGTCCTTAGCTTTCTTTCCCCACAACATTATCCATGCAGTCGTTCCCATTTAAGTTTTTCTAATTGTAATCTGTAAGTATTTAGCTGAATTTACTGCCTTTAGGTTTGTATGATGCATCACCCGACCGAAATTTACCGGATTCCTTTCAATATTCATGTGGATAATTTCACACTTTTAATTATTTAGAGTCAACTGTCACATTTAGCACCATATATCGTTCTTGTCACAATCATTTGGCAATTGGTTTTTATCATCTCATGACTTTACAAGAAGTTAAATGACCGCATTAACTGCAAACACTCTAAAATGGATGTTTAAATTCTCTCCTGAACTGATCCTTTGCGTAGGTCAGGAACAGAATAGGGACTATAACACTTGCTTGGGGAACACCTCATATTCTCACGTCTTATTGGATTACTTTCCGTCAGTTACTACAAACTGTGACCTTTCTCTAAGAGGATCACGAATCCAGCCGCATGGCTCCATAGACACGCAATTTGACTAGACGTCCCTTGCGGGGGACGGAGTCGAAAACCTTCCGGAAATCTAAGAATACGGAATGGATTAGAAATCCAGTTTCAGTAGCACTCATTACTTTGTGAAAATGAAGAGCTACAAGAGTTTCACAGTAACATTTTCTGGATCTGCATGTGTTGTTTGTCAATAAATCATTTCGAATGCAGTGTATCTTCGAAAATCTTACTCGAAATCGATGTTGGTGATATTACTCCTATTTCTTTAGTACTAACGTCACCATATGGCAGATTATGACCACGGGGCTTGTCGCCGTCGTGTGTGGTGTGATCGCAGGATGACTTTATTACTGTTGTTAAACTTTAGGCCACTGTAGCCAAAGAACAAAGTTAAATCGTGGCTTAAACAGAGAACTGTTTGTATTCGTGTAACGTGTACTGTTCACCATTGCCTCTGTATAGCTAATAGGGATCGTGGAAAGGGAACAGTGTTGTTTGCTGGCCGTCGAGGAGGACCATCAGCTGCAAGACACAAACTCTCTCTGACGCCGGCACTCAGCTATCCAGCTCTTATTTCCCTTCTAGCTCCTTTGTGGAGCAAATGGCAAAGTTACATTTCTAACCTGATTACCTCTCGGACTCACCAAGTTTGGTTCGCAGAATTGCAAGCTATCCAGTGTGGGACTAGATATAATCTGTACAGTGTATTCCATAAGAATTCTCGTGGCTGCTGATCAAAATAGTATGTTGTACCTTAGAGTATTTACAGACGAAATCTATGTATCTAGCGGATCTATGCGCGAACCATCAAGTTTTACACAGATCGCGATGTTTTGTTATGACCTCCTTGACATTTTGCCAGGCGCCTGTAGAGATAAGCTTCCATAGTGTTTCTCGATACTCTTGCACTGTTGATTTGATTTCTACTTCTATTATGCCAATGCAATTAAATTATTCTCGATCACTACTTAATCAATTGTCTAGGGTGGTAAGGACAGAGTTTCGTGGTGACCTTTCCAATGAGGATGGATACGCTGATGAACAACGCGAAATCCTAAGGCCTCGAAATTGTTCAGCAAGGAAGTGACGTATCTGTAAAGGAAAGTGGTCTGGTGCTCCATCCTACTGTAATCATGTATGATCCTCACTCCCACGTTTTCGAGCTATGATATTAACTATGTTTGCAGAATTTTCAAATAAGAATTTCCGTTTTTGTGCAAACATATATTGTGATTACAACTTAGCTCATTACATAAGGTGACAACGACTCTTTCCGACAGGCCATAAAATCACATTACTCCTGTGTGAACTGAGACTATCGCACATTTGTATGAAAATAATGCTCTTGGGCAAGACAATGCGTTTGTAAATTGTGTCAAACAAAGGTCGGCAGACTGTTCTTTGCCTCTCCATGTCGTCGTCAGATATTTCATTGACAGACATCAGGGTAATCTTTGTATTTTCTAAGCTTTTTAAACTGGTTATGCATTGTTGACCAGAGTGCTTGATGGTCAGCTTCTTCTTCTTCTTCTTCTTCTTCTTCTTCTTCTTCAGGTGTAAGGCAAAGTTGAGTGTTACAGTATACCCCGTTGAAGACGTCTTCCTCTCTCTCTTCTTCCTTGGAGACTTTGGCATTTATACTGTGTAGTCTTTAAGGGAAGTATGTCGCTCTCCATTTCTTCGAAGTGTTCGTTCCGTTTTCCCCATTAATCTAGAATTACATCATTTACAGTAAAAATTTTAGTTCTTAGTCTGTTTTCTTTTGCGAAACCTGTAACTCGTCTCAGGAATATCATTTCTTGAGCCTGTATACAGATATCCTGCTTTTTGCTAACCATCCTGTTCTCGCTTCCATAAACCAGTGCGGGGCTCCAAATGTTTTGCAGAATTTGAGTACCTTTCATATTTTTGTTTTTTAAGTTTTCCGTTAATTGATCACATAACCAGCAAATTTTACAAAGCTCAATTTCTATATCGTTGCTACAGCCCTATATCACCCCACATCCCAGGTAAATGAAGTAACTGAACTGCTCTAAAATCTTCTGAGCCACCACTATTTTATTTCCAATGTGTTGTTTCCCCATGATGGTGACTGTCTTGGTTTGTGGGGAGATCTCCTTCTCAAATTTGGCGCTCTTTAGTTTCAGTATATAAATTCCGTTCTGAAGGTTCTCTTCTGTATCTGTTACGATTATTTAAAAGCGCTCTCCTGTTTAAGTAGACACTTTTTTCCATTTCTGTTTCTAAAATATGCATTAATTTACGGATGTGAATGTTAAACAATATTCGGGGAGATGAAGCCGCCTTTTCGCACGCCTATGTTAGTATCTCCTTAGCCATCTTTCTGTTGAAATGTATTGTGATGTGTGTTCTAATACCAACTTCTCATCACATTTATTAGATTTTTCGGATATCCCGAATTCGTCATTATCTTCCTCATTTTCTCTCCATTGACAATGCCAAAAACTGTTTTTAACCAATATAAGCAATATGTCTTTTTATATTCTCTGTTTATTTGTATTGTGTGTTGTGAAATAAAAACTGCACCTGTCTTGGAGTTTCCTTTCCAAAAACCCATTTCTTTGTTATGCAGTACTACATCCATTTTATTTTTAAGACATGTTTAAAATCTTTGGGTACTTTTTTCCTTGGTCCAGTAAACTTACTCCTTTTTGAATAACTGATATCACTCTTGAAATATTCCATTCTTTGGAGATACACCCCTTTTTTAAAGATTCGTGTGAGAGATGTAGAAGTCACAGATGCAGCATTATTCTTCCGTATTATAGCAATTCGGCATTAATACCATCTCTTCCTTTCACTTTTCTGCTCACAAGTAATGTTAAGGTAGATGTTATTTCGTCAGACGGTAGTTCATCTAATCCTTTCTCATATATTGTTTCAATTTCTGTTTCTTGTGCTGTATTGTCATACCATAATTATTTATAATAATTTATCCATTGTTCTCCAATATTGTTTATTTGTGCCTTCTATTTTTCTTATTTTTCTGTTGTGTGTAAAGCTATTAAAACGTTATTGGCCCTTTTCCGTCTCCCATGAACATCATTCTCGATATTATAAATAATTTTATGCCGTTATTCTTGGTGTGCTTTTGATTCCTCACTTTTAGCAAATGTTTCTTCTCTCCTTGTCGGACTGTATCTTTTCAGCAGTGCTGCTGCCTAAGCAGTTCATAAATTTATCTTGTTTTTGTTTAACAGCTTTCCTTATATCTTCATTCCAGATTTTTAGACCCTTTGTTCCTTAATTTTCTCCTTGTTTTCGAGAGTTTCTGCTTCCATTCTAAATACCACATTTTCTTCATATTTTTAACACTCTATTTTTCTTTAATTTACAAGTTTCCTAGTTCTTCATCTAATCTCTTGAGGCCACCTGCTACTTTGCGAATAATTTTAATTGAAGATGCAACTGTACAAAGTCAACAGTGCTACAGGGACACATGCGATACCCTCTAAAAAGGAATAAACCTCCTTACAGGCCATGAGAACTTAAATCTAGTAACTGGACACTCGCTGAAAATGGCCACACCTAGACTATCCTAGCCTAACTCATTCTGCAGCTGAACATTCTGCCTTTACATGGGCTATATTTTGCTGCAACGTGTGGCCACAACGGTGCTGCTTGCTATCAACATTGCCGCATTAAATTTTAAGCATTCGTATTTCAGATCGTTGTTTAGAAATCTTCAGCGGTCTAGAAAAGCTAATTAATATTACAATAACGTTTTCATTTATGCTGGTACTTTTAGGTAAACGTATCATAACGAACACTTAGTAGTATCTCTCATACCTTTTATGTAGGTCCACTGCCTCTCCTATTAACACTTCTACACTCAAACGTACTTTAAAAATTTACCAGGCAACTATATTCCGAAGGGAATGCACCTCAACATTTAAAGATTTTGCAAGATGCTGCATAGAAAGATCACAACAGTATAAGGTGTGAATTATGGCCTGAAAGTGCTCCGAGCTACTAATCGGTCTATATAAAAGACAGACGTAAATGCCATACATCAAGATCAAACGACAGAAGATCAAATATGCGTTGTTAAACAGAATATTACTACAATTAATATTCCCTTTAGAGGTCACTTGCAATCTGTAAAACCATTAGATGAAAGACATTTTAGTGTTAAAAAATTTGTAGTTCAGTTATAAAAGACGAATAAGAGTTACTCTTAATATCCGCATTAATCTTGGAAGCTACTGTAAATAAAACTTCGACTATATGTGCAAGGCGCTGTGTTACTGGGTAGCATTCATTTGCATAGCAACCACTGAGCAGTAGGGAGCTAGATTTTACTACTTAATGTAACATGCAATTCGCTGCGACTCTGACCTGCGTTTCATGGGAGCAAGTGAAATGCCACTTCTGAAGCTGAAGTCACACAGCTATTCTGCAACTCAGTCAGGGTCTGCAGCTGTAAGCAGTACGACTCTCTCCACCTCTCTAATTTTGTGCGATGATTAACTTACAGGTTTTGCTGTTGATGAAAAGAAGCAAATACAAAAAAATGAAACTGCAATTATTTTATTATGTAAGTTAATTTCTTTGTTTAAAATGTCTCGATTCTTTTGTAACTATTGTCAATCGCCGGATGTGCCTGTAAATCTACAGAGCTCTTTATTTATGATTAAGTAATAACATAGTTACATATGAAACATGTTTCTTCGTGAGTCACTTGTTTTAGTTATGCACCTGTATCTCTGCATCATGCTCATGCCTTCATTAACATGACATGGTCATGTACTATAAGAAACGTCGAAAGACGTGATAGTGGAAATAAAATATACAATATAAAGCAGAATAATGATTCATTTATATGTAACTGTCATTTCTCATGCTAAATGCAGTCTTTCAGGGACGAAACAGTTATCTATATGTCATGAAGTAGTTCTAATATTAAGCTTAGTATCAGTTTTGTTCTTCAAATTTTAATAAGAAGCTCGCTGTGGAAAACTAAAGTACATATTACTGCAATCGTGTTTCTGTAATAAATGTTAAGGCAAATTAAAGTTCAGGCACAAATGACAAAGGAATGAAGACAGAAACCTTTCGTGCTGTTTGTGTTTTAACAATTAGCATACATCAACGAACTGAAACAAAGAATGATAGATTCAGGAAAGTGACACACATCGTTAATTCAGACGAGGTAGACAGGAAATAGATGCTCATCTTCCCATGCAATGCCTAGTAGATCATCCTGTACAGAAGTTGCTAATGCAGAATGATTAAATACTTTCAAATTAAATGCCAATTATGAATGATTCTAGAATGAAAACAGTCCATTGCTAATTGTGACTTCCAAAACGTGTGTGTTTCTTTTATATAATGAAATAGATCGAATTTGTGTCAGCTGTAAATTTGCTTTTCGTTCACATAGGAAAAGTAGTAGTTGTTTGCAGCCTGAACAACTTTTATGAATTGCGAAACACCATACATCATACCACTACTTGGTTATTCGGAGAAACGTTGTCACTGGGTATATAGCAGTTGAAATTATTTAAGCCTAACTGATTTTTAAGGTTACATCAATGGGATCAGGTATCAATTAGGATTTGCACCTTCCAGATGCATGTATTAGTGAAAACCATATTTCTATGGATTTCACAATAAGTACTGATAATGCTGTAGCACCTGTCATTCATTGGGTCCTCTAGGACACCATGACAGAGAGAAAACAAGGTTTTCCTCGAAGCTGCAACCCTCCTAAAAATTTCCAACAATGCCAACAATGCCTTTTTTAACTCACAGTGCTCCCAAGAGAGAAACAAAATCTACGCTAACGTTTTATAGTTACTCATCCTCACATAGAGCTTTATCTCCGACACTGAATCTGTAAAATAAGTATATATTTCGAGTTATTACTCCCTCTGCACTTTGTAACTCCACCGCATCCACCCACAGAAGGCTCGCTCACACACACACACACACACACACACACACACACACACACACACACACACACACACACATTACGCTACCGTGTATTTATTATTTGAATCTTTCGTTTGTTGATGTTTGTATTTTATTGTCCTGGCTCAAATCACCAAAATTGCAAAACAAAAGGAACTGGATAATGAATTGTGATGCTACTGATCGCAAAACGCTCCTGAGTGATACATTTAGAAGAATATGAAGAAACTATTACCGAATTTGGTAACAAAAGTCATCTGGTTCAACACGTACATTTGACTAAACATAAAAACTACCCAAATGGAATGTGATAGTCTAGAGAGTGAATTCGTTTGCACTGAAGGAGATAAGGATGTAAGATCCCTTCTGTGTATTTCCTTTGGGCATTATATCCTGGTCTAGCGATCCTGTTTATAATTTGATTTTGGAATTTAATATATTTTCTGATTTGTCACTGTTGTTACTGCTGTCATAAATGTAGGCAGGACTCTAATTCTTCTGTATTATGAAAGCTTACTTGAAACTCTGACAGAATTTTAAGGCAATCGTCTGCTAATAAACAGAACCTTCGATTGCCACCAGTTCCAATGGATGTCATCGTCATCATGCATTCTGCACAAGAATTTTGCTATACAGGTACCCTTTCGATTGTCAGACATGTTGAAATGGATAGCAGACAAAAGGCATTTTTGGTTAGCTGCTGAAGGGGCCGAACATAAATGACAGTCTTCACTAACTCTGTAGCTCTCAATGAACAAAACATTTCTAACGGAATTCGTGTACTTAGGTGAGGTGGTGTTGAGAATTGTAAGTATATAGGCAAGTTATTTGAGAAATAATAACTATCACATAAAATTTGTTATTAGCTTTATCAGACTGCAACATCATCGATCAGCTGCATCATCGATTGATTATAGTTTTTTGAAAATGATGTCTTTAGTATAAATGAAGAGATCAATACAAATTTGTTCTGATACACGCATTTATGCATCCCTTACAGCATAAACAAACAATTCAAATTTTTTAGAAAATTAAGTAACAGATTGATTAGTTTACTGAATTAAAAATTATACTGAATGTAAAACAATATTATCATGACTGGCTGATTAAGGACCGGTCAGTATCAATGTCTGTGCAATCATTAAGTACATAGAAAAAAATGACTCACGTTCCTTGTGTGTGTGTGTGTGTGTGTGTGTGTGTGTGTGTGTGTACCAACGTTTGTATGTCTTATGTTATTTTTATTCTTCCCAAGAGAGACAGTGACACTGTTCATAGAAACAGTAATCAGCATATATTAAAGATTTGTATGTGACGATGAAATATCAGATCTCAAAGCACAATGAGTGTAGATATGCACTAGATTCTGACTCTCTCCTTTACATAATTTGTACTTTGGGCAAGATTCAAGAACATACATGTAAACCCATTTGTACATCCATGCCAAGTAATATGTGATTCACACGTCATGCTCATCATGACATAGTGTTATTTATACCAGAACGTCTGTTACAACGTGATATCACTCAAATTATTATCTGTTCTGCTTGCTCAACAAGACCCCAGAACTTAATACCTGCAGTACTACAGACACTGAACATAACCAACTCGTAATTACTTGTGTTACGCTGTAAGTGTTTTCGGACAACTGCTGGAATGCAATGTACACGACATTTACAAATTTATGTAACATACACGCCACACGATCTGAGGCGCTTCATTTATCATAAGTAAATTGCAGTAAGTTATGTGAAGGTGAGAGAGCCCAGAGAATCTGTGGTATGCACAAAGACGTAGTCCAAGTTGGAAAGCGATGACTGCGCAGGAACAATTAATGAAAATCGTCGGAAGCTTCTGAGAGGCTATTCCTGTACATGTCTGCACTTTATAGTGGACTGTCTGCCTTTGCCTTTACAGTATCATTTCGGTGATTGATTCATTTTTCAATTATATAATGAGATGAAACATTTCCCTTGTTTGGCTTTAATTCGGGTTAAAATTACTCAGGATTTTTTGGGAGGTGAAAGCAAGATGGTGGTTGACGACAGGAAGTAAGGAAGGCTTTTCTTCACAATCTGACGTCAATCACAATTCCTTTCATTAGATGTTGACCAGAAGTCCGCGTAGGTCATTATGTCACGTTTCTCGCGGAGTGTTCTCATTTTATACAGCTATGAAGTTTGTGAAAGAGCATATTTACTTCCAAATATGTATGCTAGATTAGTTCAACACTTATTTCCGGAGAATTATGTTCACAAAATATCGATGTTCGCTTGCGTGACCTAGAGGCGGCTATGTTAAGCTGTATATTACTGCCAAATGTAGTGTTTCATGAGGCTGTTATAATAACAAATGTAACTCTCGGCACTCCGCGAGATTTTGAATCTTTTCAGCGAAATCTGTGGAATTAGTCTTTGAGCAACGAAGCAACGATTCATCGTATGACATTATACTGAAGCATAAGTGTATGCCAAGAATATGACTTTCATTGTACTTCATCTAGGAAAATATCACAGATGGAAGGAGCTGATACAGAAAGAAAATAAAAAATATATATTTTCATCGGTTTTAAACATTTTCAGAAGGAATATACAAACATAGAAGGAATAAAAGAGTATTTATTAATACGCTTCACATGACTCTCCTTTGTTTCACATATGACGCTGTATTATTTCCTAGGACTTAATGAAGTAAACTTCATAATGAATTACAATAAAACGATATAGTGATTCCCACAAACTTCCCACAAAATTTGTCACTTTTTAGCAAACTAATACACAGCATCTGTACATGCAGACCATCTCGTTCACTATATTTCGTAAAGGAACGATTCTGTGTTTTCTTTTAAAACTTCCTATCTTAGGGAACTAGCGTGATGCTTCCGTTTAAATGCGGTATAAACTGATCGAAATCAAATAACTTTCATAAATACTACATCACTTGCACGTATGTAATAGTATTTCCTTTTCTATAGCGTGTGGTTCACTGGTCGTACATTGCACGGAAAATAATACGATTTTGCAATGGTTTAACCACTATTTTTTAAAGTTATACCACCGGTTCAGAGATGACATCCATTACTCATGCTTTTTATTTACAATAATCAGCGTTAATTTTAAAACCTGTGCTTGATTTCTGCTTAGTAAAGCTTATGACCTACTTCCCGTTAAATTGACTGTTCAGCGTTGCCCAAACGAATGACCATGTAGCACTCCACATATCGTGTTTCGTAAGTGACAGACACTTTGTAATTCACAAAACAGCCACCACAACAACAACCTATCATAGAACAAACTTTATCAAGCTCTCTGTTTTTGTCACTGATACCACATCTCTTTGCTAATTACGATGCCTTATCGCACAGCCCGATGTGGATGACGTGTGCGGTGACTTGATTGTTATGATTGGTTTCCGATGTATGTTTTGCTGTTCTGTACAAGAATCTGAAGCTTGGAATCAAACTGCGGTGAAACATTTAAAATGTATTACGCTCGCTCGAAGGGAACTCAGTACTACACTACTGGCAATTAAAATTACTGCACCAAGAAGAAACGCATATGCTAAACGGGTATTCATTGGACAAATATATTACACTAGAACTGACATGTGATTACATTTTGACGCAATTTGAGTGCATAGGTCCAGAGGTATCAATACCCAGACCAACCACCTCTGGCCATAATAACGGCATTGATACGCCTGGGCATTGAGTCAAGCCTGGATGGCGTTTACAGGTCAGCTGCCCATGCAGCTTTGATACAAGAGGTGACCGAGACGTGTAACCAATGGCACCCCATACCATTACGACAGGTTATAGGGCAGTATGCCAATGACGAATACACGCTTCCAATGTGCGTTCACCGCCATGTCGCAAAACACGAATGCGAAAAAATTACGTTTTTCCATTCCTGCACCCAGGTTCATCGTTGAGTACACAATCGAAGGCGCTCCTGTCTGTGATGCAACGTCAAGGGTAAACGCAGCCATGGTCTCCGAGCTGATAGTCCACGCTGCTGCAAACGTCGTCGAACTGTTCGTGCAGATGGTGTTTGTCTTGCAAACGTCCCCATCTGTTGACGCAGGGTTCGAGACGTGGCTGCACGATCCGTTACAGCCATGCGGATAAGATGCCTGTCATTTCGACTGCTAGTGATACGAGGCCGTTGGGATCCAGCACGGCGTTCCGTATTACCCTCCTGAACCCACCGATTCCATATTATGCTAACAGTCATTGGATCTCTACCAACGGGAGCAGTAATGTCACGATACGATAAACCGCAATCGCGATAGGCTACAATCCGATCTTTATCGATGTCGGAAACGTAATGGTACGCATTTCTTCTCCTTACACGACTCATCACAAGATCGTTACACCAGGCAACGCTGGTCAATTGGTGTTTGTATATGAGAATTCGGTTGGAAACTTTCGTCATGTTAGCACGTTGTAGGTGTCGCCATCGGCACCAACCGTGTGTGAATGCTATGAAAAGCCAATCATTTGCATATCACAGCATCTTCTTCCTGCCGGTTAAAGTTCGAGTCTTTAGCACGTCATCTTCGTGGTGTAGCAATTTTAATCACCAGTAGCGTATATGTTAGCGGTGCATATGACGACAAACTCAATACTGAACTGCTCAGTTTTCATCAATGAAAGCTTCTGTGAAAGTGGATTGACAATGACTATAGATAAAGCACGATATATACAATTCAGTATTATATTCATGAACATAATACCAGAAGGAGAAAAGATTTGTTCTACCTATCAGTCATCCTCACTGGTACACACAAAGGAATGAAATACTGAACCATAATCATCTTTGACTACCCACAGACTGATATAATGACTTTCAAGGACATTAAGATTAGCTAAATCACAAAGTGAAGTCATATCTTCTACCACATCACAAGCCTTTCGTGTATGTAGTAGTACGGTGTGTGTGTGTGTGTGTGGGTGGGTGTGTATGTGTGCGCGCGCGCGCGCGCGCGCGAGAGAGAGAGAGAGAGAGAGAGAGAGAGAGAGAGAGAGAGAGAGAGAGAGAGAGAGAGAGAGAGAGAGAGAGAGAGGAGGGAGGGAGGGAGGGAGGGAAATGTTGGAAATAGTTAACTAAAAAACACTGGATGGATAAAAAAAAAGGTCGTCCAAACGGTTAGCACAATGTCAAACTTCCGATGGGAAGCTGTGCTATAATTGTAAAACTGACTTGTTACAATGAATAGATATAAATTTCAATTACTATCCACGGAAACAACAAATAACTAACTCGCTACCTTCCACAGGATTGTATCTAGGAAATGGTTTAATGTGATGCATTTGGAGTCTCCTTGATAACCGAGCGAGGTGGCGCAGTGGTTAGCACGCTGGACTCGCATTCGGGAGGACGACTGTTCAAACCCGCGGCAGGCCATCCTGATTTAGGTTTTCCGTGATTTCCCTATAATCGCTCCAGGCAAATGCCGGGATGGTTCCTTTGAAAGGGCACGGCCGACTTCCCTCCCCGTCCATGCCTAATCTGGTGAGGCGGATGACCTCGCTGTCTGGTTTCCTTCCACCACCAACCTTACCCTCTCCTGGATATTTGGAAAGAAGCCGTTTGGGAATCTACAAATGAATATTCGTGTCCACTTGCCGAAGCCGGACATTATGTACATCTCAGAATGTAGTGGGAAAGCTATTTACTCACCCCAATTCTGCCGAGCAGCAGCGCGTCCATCTCCGTCTGAGGGGTCGGGTCGACGCCGGCGACCGGGCCATGGACGGAAGGCCCGGACACAACCGACACGGAGATGCCGCCGCCAGACGCGTCGTCCAACGAAGTCCCCGCCACGCTCATCTTGGCACTTACTGGTTTCACAGTCCCGTGATTACCACGAAATATACAGTCACTTAACTTCTAATTTTGACCTTCTCCACTTGTGACTCTGCCACCATATTGGATGATACAGCACTGTATCTTGATGCTTCCCTGGTCAGTCTGCACAAAACTTCTTTGACTATAACAACGCTGAAATGGCACAGTCGCAAGCCAATTTGGGTCAAATAGTTCTAGAGGTCTGTTCCTTAACGGATCAGTCTTCGAAAGGCCAACGATCTGCAACAGTAGAGTTCTTGTTTATGCCTCTGATGAGCAAGAGAAACCTTTAACTTCGCCAGTTGTTACAAGAACGTCAGTCAAATATGAAGCAGACAAATGCTTACTGCAGTAACTGCTAGAAGTCGGTAAAGGCTCTTCATACAACGCAACTGTTCCTTTAGATTTTTTCTTCACTAACGCAACAATAAATATTTTACGTCACTATTGTTCTTCTAGGGTCGTAATTCATTCACGTATCTAGTAGATGTTTTATTTCTATTGAGCATTATGAGCTACATCATGAACGATCAAGTGACAATATTCAATACGATGTAAGTCGTCTGGGCACGTATAAGCGGCTACGACTGTAACTTGTCTATAATAAACGTCTTTAATTATGCCAGTCAAGCAAGATGGATGTCACCTCGGAACATCCCATTAGAACGAGAAAAACTCTACCACAGAACTGTGTTTCAGTCTAAAGAGCAGTATCAGCTGTAGGAGCTATACATTAACAGTTCCTCGGCTTTTGAAGTCTACCTATATACTAGTCAAGCACTTCCGATATCCTCTCGAAAAATTACCTTAGAATTAGAACATTATCAGTATTCCTCTGTCCAAACAGCAACGGGGACTACAGATAGTCTGCGTGCTTAGTTCCTCCTTTCTGATGATCAGCGTAGAAAAATGTCGCTAGCATAATGCAATATTCGCTGCCGATGCGTCAGTCCAATGCCGTGCTACGCAGAGTTGCCTATTCGACAGGTGCACCGCTCCGGCTGTACCGTGGGTAAGTGCAGCCAAACTGCAGGCGTTGTGGGCGCACTTCCTTCCTGCGGAGTGAGGAGCAACTCCGGGAGTGGTTGTAGTGGCAGCACTGCGCCCGCCAGGACAGCCTTTCGGGAGGGGAGGGCCCTTCGCGTGTCTGATGGCCAGATGGCGCTTGTCGCTGGCTGCCCACGTGACGATGAATAATTCAGATGGGCAGTAGAGCGACCATCCAGGAACGACGGTACCCCTCCCACTTCACGGATCGTCCAGCTCGTGTCTAGTTCTACTTCTTCTTGCAGACTGCTTTCCCAAAACGAAGCAGGGATTTACGAAAGCCTCCAAAAAATATGTTTAGTGCCTGGCCTTTGCTGTTACATGCAAGAAATCATCAGCATCTTCCAACGCTTTCTTTGCCTTAAACGCTGCTGCACGAACTCATTGATCTGACTGAAGAAGATCTGTCGACTTGAGCTCCTTAAATTTCTCTCTGTTCAGTTGTTATGACGTGACTCTAACCATAGAATCAGTCCTGTTGTGAGCATTTCAATGTGCACATATTCAATGAGTTCAGATGCTGTTTCTTCGAAAATCTAGTTCCTTATCAACACTAATTTATTGTTAAGTTTTTCTATGTATGCTCGCACTCTAATGGAAAACATCTACAATACAGCAGTAGCGTTACATGTGTTTTATGTCTTCTGAAGATTATTGTTGGTCCAGTGCGTTGAATACAGTGAAAATCTGTCAGAAATGATTTCAGCAGAAATTTTGCTTGCTATAGTTTCTTAGGCAAATAAATTACCATCGTTTCCTTGTCCTTAATAGATTTTTCGCGTTCTTAAACTGCTGTTACTGAATTTAAGAAATAGTGAACTCATCATATTTTACAATAAGCAGCATGAAGGAGCATATAATGTTCACAGATGTAAATAACTACATCTCTTCTCTTTTACATAACGTATTTTTGCATTCCAGTATTACAGTTAATACACTGAAGGAAAGTCGTGTTAGTTTATATAATAAGCAGTATGAAGACGCAAATAATACTCACTGTCCCTGCAACAGGTTTGTTCTGTACACATTACCAGTTCTTCTACACACAGCTCATAGATCAATTGTTATTACTATCCCACACGCATATTTAATCCAAAGTTCTAAATAGATGTTATGTACCTATCTACAGCAATTTTTTCAATGAGATATGGAAATTTTGACACGTTGAGACAGTTCTTGAGCCCACTCTGATACCTAGAATTAGAATCGCTTTATTTGCGAAAGTTAAACGTTCTTCATACTTAGAGCTTAACAAAAGGAAAATCGAAAGGTGACCATTTGTAAACTTGCCATGTTTACGCAGTTAGCAATTTTCTTGTGCGCTTGGCTGCTACTTCCACTGACACTTAGGAATTGACTGTAAGTTTTTATTAAGAAAGTGATGTACGTCTTCTAGGTAGGTGGAGGCACTTCGGCACTTTCCAGAGCAGACAGGAATATTAGACGCAGTGCTGTAGACTCCTGGAGACGCCGCCTTGTTTGTCTTGTTGCCACAAACTGGGTCGAGTCCCCACAGATACAGCGACGCCACGAGGTCTGCTGCGTCACGCCCTTCGACCCTGACCTATGTCACCAGCTTCTTCTTGCGCAGCCGAGAGAAACGCACCTCCCAATCAGAACGCGAAACAGTGAGCGAGCAATCTGCGGCCCTCAAGATAAAGTCACATGGAAGGAAACGGTGTTACAAATGACACATTGTCACATTCGGTACCAAAATGAAACATTTTCACAATGTCTAGCACTCTGTGTTGATATTTATACCAAGTAAAGTCTATGAGTGGGATTAAATTGACAACGCTAGTTATTAGCTTTCAACTAGCTAAAATTTCAAGATATTTCTAAACGGTGTTAATTTACTCCTTGCTCCATAATCGTCTACTCCTCCTTCTGTGTTTGCTGCTTATTTTATGACATTTGGTGTAATAAACAATAACTTGCTGGTGTAGTAGAGACAACAGACTACAACATAGCTCTTACTACCAATTATTTTAAAATCTACAACTGTTCTGATTTAAAAAATTGCTATTCCAAGTGTCCAAACATCTTTAACATGGACAATTCATGCAGAAGAATTAGAAGAGGTGCTCCAAATAACATTCTGTATGGTGTATTTTCTGCTGTTAGACTCACTATTACACTTGAGAAACCATACCCTTGCCAGTTAGAGAGTTTTCATCCAGTGAAAAATTTATTGCGGCCGATATTCTTGCACTTTCGTTCGAACTGACACAGCCAATACCACTTCTCCGAGATGATCACAAACAGTACTGAATGTAGTGTTTTTTAATGCTTGTTATAGACCTCACTAGTTTTTTGCGAGTGTAAGTAGATCAGTTTAAATAATATTTGTCACTATTTGCAAACATACTATGCTCGTCTTTCAAATAGAATTATTTAATTATTATGTGTAAGTGAGAGAGTTTGTACGGAATCACTAATAGAAATATATTTTTAAAGGCCTTATGGATGTGATCAGTCTGCCTGCTTTCAGGATACCCCGGTATTTGTGAACTATGTTGCAAGGGCTGACGCGCGTCTTACGTCGACTGCACCTGTCGACAGCAAGAATGCCGTCACCGCGGTGTTCAGCGCGTTTGACAGGTAGGTTATCCCGGCACGCGGCTTGGCTTGGCGTCGCGGCACTGTGCTCACAGTGTTGCCACCTGTTGCGGCGCGGAGCGACGCAGAGCAACGACTAGCAGGCGACCGGCGCTCGGGGCGCGCGCCGCGCTCCCACCCCTCCGCCGCTTCCCCCACTCCACCGGCCGACAGGTGGGGCGACCATTCGGGCAGGGAGGGCGCGGGATGCGCGCGCATCAGCGCTCACGTGCGCTGGGCCCACTTCAAGACTTTCTCCCTGCTGACATGCGTGACGCTGTAGTCGGATAAAATTTGCTTGTTGGCTGCCACTTCACGTCTGGCTAGGTTTGGCAAGAACAGAATAGCTGGACTCGGCTCTAGATTTTGCCGTACATTTTGTCCTAAAGGCCCTCATTCGTTTATTAATAATAAATTACAGCCTTTTTTTTTTTAGAAAGATTAAACTTAAAAGTGCTTAAACTAAAAGCAAATTAATCAGCCTTATAAACTGATAATTTTGCTAGCAACTGATTGCTTAGACTCTAACTGCTCAGTCTTCTTTCTAAGATAATCGTATGTCAAAGTAAACTAAAACTTCTTTTTTAAACAAAATTAACAATTATAGTTTTAATCGTTTCAGTTAGATTTATAAAGAAATAACAGTGTAGTTAGTATGAAATTACAATGAGATGAACACCCTTAGTTGCTTACAGGCGGTGAGATATGTCAACGGGGACAGATGAAAATGTGTATCCCGACCGGTACTCGAACCCGAGATCTCCTGCTTACATGGCAGACTCTATACCCATTTTTTTAAAATTCTTTGTTGATCTCATTTTGTTCTATTTTGTTCGTTGTATATGATCGGGGCGGACGTCTCATGACACCCGTTCAGGTTGTTCGTTGAACCGTTCACTCAGTTTTTTCATTACAGACGGTAGCTAAACCCTCTGACCGAACTCGCTGAGCTACCGTGCCGGCTTCCATCTGAGCCACCGAGGACACAGAGGAGAGCACGACTGCAGGGATTTATCACTGGCACGTCTCCCTCGAAACCCACATTCTCAACGTATTGTCCCACACTACATATGTAGAGCCCACATCCCACTATACTCATTACTCGCGGCGCGTTGCCGATTTCCGTAAGAGTTCGGGCACTGTTTGTGCACAGAAGAAGAAGATGGTCAAGAGGCAGGTGATCGTTAACTATATATAAGATGGTACCTGTTCTTTCGGACATGTCCGAAAGAACAGACACCATGTTAGTATATATTTAGTCTTGATATTTTTCATATAAACACACTATATGAAGGACATCACCTTTTTACAAATCAATTCATGGAACTCTTCCAACGATAGCTTTCTAATTGTACCGATTTGCAGTTTACTGTGTTCTTTTCTCCACTCACGGAGCAACCTTTCGCTCTTTGCACTCTGGCTTCGAACTGCAAAAAATATTCACCAAATACCAAATAAAATATGTCAGTACGATTTGGTTAAAAATAAGTTGTCCACTTTTCACTTGTCAAAACCTTTCTATTGGTAGAGTGGTCTCTTTTGATGCATAAAATTCGTGAAAGTCTATCACTGATCAAAGGATTTATTGCCATTGAACTTTATTTTATTTTTTGACAAAACATCTGTAGTTTCTACTGCTTTTCAAGAATATCAGCTAAAGTTATCCCCTACAACTGGTTTAATTGGGTGCTAAATTCACATTTTCCGGACTTTACTTAGTCTTTGGTAATCATGTACATATTGTGATATTCCTGACTTTGTCCACCAGTACTTTATTTTGTTATAAGCTCGCCTTGCTGCAGCTTAATACACGGGAAGTGGCCTATGGCACAAATGTGGAGAGGTGTACAAGCGATATACTGTAAAGTATGGAGCAGTCCGGTGGGAGAGTCCGTCAATTGCACACGGTCGGCACATTCGGGTCCTACGCGCCAAAACGCCTTACTTCTCTTATCAATTATTTATATGCTTTTGATTATATACAACCCAGTTTTTAGTATGACAGTCTCTCACGGTTAGCCTACGAGTCTATTGTTTATGTTTGTTAGATTTCACTAGTTTTGAGAAACATAATGGTAACGATTTTGCAACCGAAGTGCTTTGGACACCTTCGCGTCGCTTTGGCATGCTGGGAGACGAAGTACTTCGGCTGCGCTAGTCACTCTGTTTCGGGCGTTCTTCGGAGACATACATGTTGTCGTCTATATCGGAAGTTGGATGGAAAAATTACAGTACAATTAAGAAAGCTATGCTGAGTGTTGTAAACGACAGTGTAACATGTGTGAATACTAAAGTAATAACCAAAAAAGGATCTACTATGAGAAGTGTCGCCTACCATCATTGTACAGACGTTGCCCTCTGTAGAAACAGATACTAACATGGGCAAGTGGCATCCTATAAAAAGCACAATCACAGGTTCGAGATGACAGCATAGCAGTCTCCGCCGAGTAAGATCCCACGACCGACGAGCTGTCTTCTGCGCTGGGGACACCACTTTAGAAGACGTCAGGTTGGTGGAAAGAATGATCAGAGACTCTTATTCAATCCCTCCACATCTCTCCAGCTTCTAGATCTGACTTCCAAAGGGACTCATAATTAATAATATTACGATTGCTCTGAACTCTTCCATCTGATTTTGATGTGTACCTGAGAGTCGCATTAAAATTCCGAGGAATTTGATTGGACAAAACTTCCGCTCCAGTCTTTCTGTTACGCATCCAATATTTGCGAAAACTGGTCAATTACTTCACTGATACAAATATCTGAGGTTACAGTCTATTTGAATAGGCTTTGTTATTTTTCCATAAAAGAGTGCAGGAGCCATAAATAATTCTCAGACAGATCGGCCTACGAAGAAAAACACAGGACGCTGTTATAAGAATAGTATTCGTTGTGACCTCTATGTATGTATTTGGTACATGTCCTTATTCCTTCTTATATCTATTTCTTGTGCTTTCATCGTTAGCTTCGAAAGGCCTTAGTTATGCGTTCTCCACCGCTAAAAAGCCTAACGGAAGCTGGAGTTGCATATATTTGGCCGGAGACGACTGCAAAAAGCCAAACATGTCCCGCTAAAGCCGGACTTCTGGCAACCCTAAGTCTGATAACGATTTAGAATAAGATAAGACACTTGCGAACTGCTCGCTCTTGCCAGTGTTACACTACAGAAAGTTGTAAATTTCAGAGAAGTGAAGAGTAGGTGCCTAAACATCCGCCGAGCACTATTGGAATCGTATTTCTTGCCACCAGATATAACTAAAACTTCTGGTGTCGGCAGAACACTGCGTGTAGTCTGACCCTAACGCCTGGTGAGAGAATGCTGTCTAGGTACGTGGCGATCGTCAAATAACAAATGATCTGAATCGAAACGTAGCAACGGTCTAATAAAAATAAATTTCCGTACATTCATTAGTAATTAATGAATGCTATACCAAAAGCGATATTACGACAGTGCCATTTGTAGCCGTCACATTTAGCACTATTTCCTAGTGAAAAGGAAATTGGTAAAGGTTTCACGTCTCATTGACGTTTATCATTAGAAATATTGCTACTCAACCCCGAATTCTTTTCCTACTTCGACCTTGATAGAAGTATCTAAGATTATTCATCAGTCCAGTAGAGTAACAGGGAACTGCGGTATAAAATACGGTAAATGATAACTTCAGGTCATTGATTAATAGAGATATGACACGAAGGCACTTAGGAGGCTAGCGAATATCCTAGTAAATGTTTGTAGATCTCTAGATAAACTGGCAGATGAAGAACTGCTTTACTAATCACGAAATATGCACGTAATCCCATCAGACCACCTAGGTGGTTTGACATGCGCAACTGGTAACACTTCTGTCCACGCGCCGTCTTTGCATCACCATTTCTGAAGATAGAAATAATTCCGAAACGCGTCATGCTTATGTTGTGATAAATAAAGTCATACCTCAACTGATGTACGACTTTTCAAGCGACGTAACCTGATTAGCTATAGAACTATGCATATTCAGGTTAGTTTCAAGATACGGACTTTCACTGCATAATTGTATCATAAACAGTAATATATAGGTGCCACGAAATAATGTGATCATACGCACTACAAAAATTCTCTTTATGTCATATAATGTTCGAAATGCCCACCTTCGCTATAATGCATTTTTGCAGTCGCTGAAGCAGTGACTTTTGGACAGACTGAAGATATAGTTTTGGTATCATTTCACATGCTGCATTAATGCGGTGTTTTAAATTCTCTGTGTCGCTGGAAGTTCCGCATGGATCTAATCTTTCAGTTTATCTAAGAGAAAAAATAGGTCCAGTGGCATCAAATTACAGTGGTCATTCAATAAGTAAGTCCGCCCCCATAGCTAAGTGGTGAGCGCGGGAGTCTCTCACGCCAAGGGGCCCGGGTTTGATTCCCGGGTGGGTCGGAGATTTTCTCCGCTTAGGAACTGGGTGTTGTGTTCTCCTCATTATCATTTCATCATCATCAGTGGAAGTGAACTGGAACCACCATTGGAGTCACTTCCCTAGACGCTCATGCGGTGACGAGGCTTCCCCCATGACAAGATTTGGCAGAACATAACGTTTTTCAATAAGTGACACACCACTTTTTTCTAGAAGTAAATTATTTTATTCAGGATTCCAATACACCTCATTACTGCCAACAATTCTGGCCACAAAATCCTATTTTTCTACATAGTCTCTGTTGAATGTGACAGTCTTAAGCCACCTTACTGGGATGGTCTACAAGCCGGCACGGTATCATTCAACTGGTCGATGTCAGATCCAGCGTCTTGTTACATCAATAATTTCGCCATCATGCATTACTGCTTCCAGTGGACTGCATCCTCCATTTGGCCGGTTCTCTGTGGCCGAGCGGTTCTAAGCGCTTCACTCTGAAACCTCGCTGCTGCTACGGCCGCAGGTTCGAATCCTGCCTCGGGCATGGATGTGTCTGATATCCTTAGGTTAGTTAGGTTTAAGTAGTTCCAAGTCTAGTGGACTGATGACCTCAGATGTTAAGTCCCATAGTGCTTAGAGCCATCTGAACCATTTTTCCTCCATCTGGCGAGACAGATGGAAGGCGAGAGATGCGAGATCCGGGTCTTAGGGTGGATGAAGAAGAACGGTTCAATAAACTTTTGTGAGCTCCTCTAGGATGTGAGAACTTGTGGGAGGTTTTCCGTTGTCACGGGGAAGGGGAAGTTCGTTTGTGGCGACGAACAGCCTGTTTCATTAGGACAGAAGAATACACTTCAGAGCTGATCGTTGCACCACGAGGGAACACATGAAACAGAATAACACTTTCAGAGTCTCAGAATACCGTCGCTTTAGCGTGTGAGGTTAAGTTTAGAACTTTTTCCGGGGAAAAGAAGTGTTGTGTCACTCCACAGATTGCCGTTTTGTTTAGGGTTCGAAATGATGAAGCCATGTTTCATGGCCTGTGACAATTTTCGACAAAAAAAATTCACGATCAGTCTCGTAAAGCGCAAGCATTTCAGCACCGATGGTCCTTCGATGCTCTTAATGGTCCTCTGTTAGGCGGCGAAGAACCCATCAGATGGATGCTTTGAAGTGCCCCAACTACTGGATGAGCGTGTGAGCATCCCAACAGAAACGTCCAGTTCAGCGGAATGTGATCCGTAGATCAACTTGAATCGGAGTGTACGCATGTTCCAGTATTGCGGGCGGCCGACCGACACCCGGGAGATTGGACAGGTTTGCGGGACGTTTTAAATGATGACCGACGCCTCGCGCGACGACTCACGGTGCCTTAGTTCACTTCCAGATCTCCATAGACATTCTGCTAGCGCGTATGAGTAAGTGCGTTGCTCTGGTTTCCCACCAAACGAAAACGGCAGCTCTCTGCTAGGAGCACACCTCTGTTGGCAGCTTTAAGGCTTCGGGTACTGCAGGAACACCACACATCAGAACTACATGAAACTATAGGGGCTAAAGTGAGAATGTCACTCAATGTCCTCCAGCAAATTCAGCATTTTTTTCAAGCGACACATGCCGATAAAAAATGTGTTACATTTACTCATCGAACTCTCCTCGTAAGTGGCCGTGCAAGCCTTTATTGACGTCTTCAAGACCTATCCAGTGACCAGAAAAGAGCTGGGTAAGCGCTTTCCTAACCACGAGCATTGAACCGACCACCCATGGTGCTGATACCTTATGCTTCTACGTCAATGAAGTGGTACTTCGGTAACAAACTTTGCCTATATTTTACTCGATAAAGTTTCTTGAAAGCATGAAGGATGAACCATATAGTGTCCAAAACCGTTCACCAGACATTCACATTCTGCTGCCTCTGATGTACAAACTGCCTCAGTCAATACGTATTCTCAGCGGAACATGATTTATATAGACCCAGTGGTGAAGAGAATTCTTTGACGAAAGAACTTGCTGTCCTTAGGTCACATCAGAATCGAACAAGAAAGCTCCATGCTGCTTCTGCAGACCCATTGGTTCATCTGCTGGTAAAGTAGCATATGATACCTACGGACGCTCTTTAGGCCTTAAACGCGAACGCTAGGCCGTGTTAGTCGATTGGTGCTCTCATTTTCTCTGTAGATAACGCGTGGATCTATTTTGTGGGTGAAAAGAATATTAAGCGACGGGTTGCCTCAAGGAGTTATTCACTCTCTACACAGCAGATCTGCTGTACTTGACCTTCCCGAAATTTTAATATGCAGTTGACTGTAATTTCATATCGGAGCGACGAACTTCTGAACACCACCGAACAAACAGCGTCGTTAAAATCTACGAATATTTTAAGAATTTTCGGGAGGAGGTAAAATTGATGAAACCTACAGGCAGTAATAACGCATAAGAACCATCGTTAGAAAACCGAATATTGGACAATAATAGCACTAAAAAGTGTTCCCTTCTACGATTTTACAAACTGAAAAAATAAGGCAAAGAGGAAGTAAATATCTTTTCCATGTTCTTTCTAGAAAATAGTTTATATAAGACAAGACGCCTGTAAAGTGTCGTTTCCAATTAAGAACAGTCTTGGGAAAAATTTCATTCACTTCTTAAAACGTAATAAGAAACTATTTTCTCATTCTAGCTTCTGTAAAATAAAAGGTAATGACTGTCCCTGTTTCTATATAGGTCAAACAAGAAGAGCAGTCAAATGGTTCAAATGGCTCTGAGCACTGTGGGACTTAACATCTGAGATCATCAGTCCCCTAGAACTTAGAACTACTTAAACCTAACTAACCTAAGGACATAACACACATCCATGCCCGAGGCAGGATTCGAACCTGCGACCGCTGCGGTCGCGCGGTTCCGTACTGTAGCGCCTAGAACCGCTCGGCCACCCCGGCCGGCAGAAGAGCAGTCAAAATTAGGTTTAAACAACATTTATAGTTTAGAGGGGGTGCTAACGTTCACGGCCCTACGTATGCTGAGCATCTCATACTATGTGCTCACTCCATTGTACATTGGGAGGCATGCTTATCTTGCATAGGTAAGGAAAGAGGTTTAGACGGTGACTTGGTGGTAGAATTTCAAATTCTGATGAACAATTTCAATTATAAGGACTCTATTCTTAACTATCGATTACGGCTTAGGAACAGAAACTTTTCCCATGGCTTTCGACCTGTTCTTAAACTGACATAGCAGCTGTATTAAGTTTTCCACGCTGATTAGAGATGTTACTTTTCTCAATGACGCGACCTGTCAGTTTCTTACTTTAAAGGGCGTTCTAGCTTTGTTCACCATTTGCATATGTTTATATGCTTTTCCTACAATTTTTGTTACGTTACTATTTCTATAATGTTATTTTTTTATTTTAGCTACAAGTTAGCAGTCTTTCGTGGTTGGCACTATTTCTTAGGTGAGCGCCACTTGAGAGCAAGTTTCCTGCTGGCCTGACCCTCCTGTCCAGTTGTATGTTTGCGTGTATGATGCATGTCTGCGTTAAATTTTACGTGGATTATTTTTACTGTTGCACAAACGTAATGGTTATGCCATAGCATTTCCATGGATCATTTTACTGTTGACTAAGGCTTACGACTCGGTTTCTCCTTTTACACACTACGTAACACGTAATGTTAAGGCGAGGTTAATTGGTTGGTTCGGAGGAGGGGAACAAACAGTGAGGTCATCGGTCCCATCGGATCAGGGAAGGATAGGAAATGAAGTCGACCGTGGCCTTTCACAGGAACGAACACGGAAAACGTGAATCACGGTGGCCGAACGCGCTTACAACCGTCGTCCTCTCAAATGCGAGTCCAGTGTGTTAACAACTGCGCCACCTCTCTCGGTATTAATCTGAGACGGCCAATCATGTATTCAGGGTAGTTGCAAGCACACCAGGCTCAAGAGAATCGGCGAAATGCCGCGAGTAATGAGGATAACGGGCTAGGGGCACTACAATGGTAGTGTGTCGATACGTAGGAACTTTGGGTCTGACGTAATGACCACTGTATCCAGATGGTTCAGTGGTCAGAGCATCTGCCTAATAAGCAGGACACCCGGCTTCCAAACCTGGTCCGGCAAAAATTTTGAAGTTCCCCTGCTGATTTCAATCAATGCCTGTTTGCAGCTAATGTCTGTAATTCCTTTGTGTCTTAATAAAACATATACGTTTATTTTTGATGTTTCTTTGTGTTACACATTTGACTCGCATGTACTGGTTGTAGCAGATCCCAGTTTTAGATGTTATTACTTTTCCCAGGGAAGACAGTTTTTATGTGTCGAAATCAATGCAAAAGTTTTAATAAACCTTTCGCCTGCAGCTGGTTGGCTGTATGATTTTCACAGTATCCAATATTTTAAGAAACGGTGACTTAGACCTAATGTTTCTAATTATAAATTGGTCTTTACCTCGTCTGTAATCGTATAGCATCAACAAAAAGTAGTCCACATATCTGCCCTCTAGTCACAGTTGAATACAACTATAACCCAAGATAGCTTCTTGTCAAATTAGTCAGAACGCTGACACATAAACAGTTCAAAAACTACTAAGAAGATACAACCACGAGTGAATCTGATCACAAAGATGGTAGATTATACATGGGGAGAAAATACATCATTTTGTGCCGGAGTAGCCCTTGCGCTAGTACACGTAGCAGCGGAATACTGCGCATCAGTTTTGCTCCGCAACTCTCACCTGAAGAAAATTGACGCCCATTTAAATGTAAGAAGAACCATTACTTGCGCAGACAGATTTACATCTACATGCTGGCTATAAATACTATCGAACTTCTGTACAACTTACTTTCGTCGAAAGGCCCTCAACCTTTGCCACCTTGTTTACGAAAATCAGCCAAACTCTTTTCACGAAGATTTACTGTCGCTGCCTAAGGAAAGCCTCAAATCCATAATACATTGAAGGGCTCCCGCATTCGCAGATGATGCGAGGGCGCAAAGAAGAATCGGTTATCTCTTGGGGAACGCTGGAACGCGGTGTCAATATTTCACAGTATGCTGTCCGGGGAAGCGTGCGGACCAGAGTTGTGGTATGTTTTTATTTTCTTTATATCTCCTTTCCATAAATGGGAATCCAGATGCTCTCCAATAGGTTCAACGGGACACTGAATGGAATCACGAGTGGAAAGTCATGAAAACACGAACCACAAACTTATTAACAGCGCAAGTGTTAAAGGAAGCCATGTAGACAGTACAAATATAGTTACGACTAATCGTCTTGAGGATCAAGAAGGAGTATCAGCTTTCTTTAATCTTTTTGTTATCAAATCTCCTCCGGTTTCGTCGGTCAGAAAACTGTATCCTCAGGTTAGAGCTGCATCAAAATCAATCGCGAAGGAGTAACAGACCCTAAAATACCCACTAATAAGAAAAACGTTTCCAGACTTTTAAAAGCATGGAAAATGCAGAAAATTATAACCACGTAACTAAGTCATAAGTGACGAGCATCCTGGAACATGGGACCCAATGTTCGCTGTCTAACCGAACTAACAAACAGCTAAACGGAGATACGTCAGTGAATCGAAATCAGCTGGACATATGGATCAAAGTTCAAAATGGTTGGAAAAACTTAAGCAGAATACATCATGGGAACACTCTGGTAAGACGAAGATTCATTAAAAGACATATAAACACCTATTTAACACTAGTTTACAGAACAGAGAAGATGCTTACAGCGTAGTGGCGTAATGGCTACCATCCCCAACCCCCTCCCCCCTTTCCCAAAAAAAAGAAAAAAAAATCTGGACAATGTGTGTCGAGCAAAAGCAGATATATAAATTAAAAACATACCACAACTCTGTTCCACATGCGTTCCCGGACAGCATACTGTGAAACACTGACACCGCGAAAGTAAACAGAGTTCCCGCGTCCCCGCATAGATGACCGGTTCTTCACTGCGCCTTCGCATCACCTGCGCGTGTGGGAGCCCTCCAGGGGCTGTCTGTTTACTTTCGCTTCGTCAGTATTGCTCAGCATGCGGCCGCCTCCCGTGTTCAGAGAATACGCATCGAGTTTGGTGGTTGTGGAACCTGTGTTATTTTGTTTTCACCTCCTTTTCCATCGACAAGCCCGTTCAGTATTTTTTTTTATCGTATGTTGGGGGGGGGGGGCGGTGGAGGAACTGAAGGGTCTTTTCAATGTACTCATTCATTATGCCTTTGTTTTGTTTTTAGGTATCTTATTTTTATGTATCTTACCACACGATTACCAGGAAGTAATGTAATTACACTTTGCCAATTATTTCATATTTGGGTCAGTACATCCGGCTGATTTTGGTTCACTGACATACCGTCATTTAGGGTTGTAATACTGTCATCAGAGTCAAAGTTCGCGGCTACTTATCTCTTACATGTTAGATAAGTAGAATTTCCTCTGTTATACGTGTTTTTATGAACCATGGACCTTCCCGTTGGTGGGGAGGCTTGCGTGCCTCACCGATACAGATGGCCGTACCGTAGGTGCAACCACAACGGAGGGGTATCTGTTGAGAGGCCAGACAAACGTGTGGTTCCTGAAGAGGGGCAGCAGCCTTTTCAGTAGTTGCAGGGGCAACAGTCTGGATGATTGACTGATCTGGCCTTGCAACATTAACCAAAACGGCCTTGCTGTGCTGATACTGCGAACGGCTGAAAGCAACGGGAAACTACAGCCGTAATTTTTCCCGAGGACATGCAGCTTTACTGTATGATTAAATGATGATGGCATCCTCTTGGGTAAAATATTCCGGAGGTAAAATAGTCCCCCATTCGGATCTCCGGGCGGGGACTACTCAGGAGGATGTCGTTATCAGGAGAAAGAAAACTGGCGTTCTACGGATCGGAGCGTGGAATGTCAGATCCCTTAATCGGGCAGGTAGGTTAGAAAATTTAAAAAGGGAAATGGATAGGTTAAAGTTAGATATAGTGGGAATTAGTGAAGTTCGGTGGCAGGAGGAACAAGACTTCTGGTCAGGTGACTACAGGGTTATAAACACAAAATCAAATAGGGGTAATGCAGGAGTAGGTTTAATAATGAATAGGAAAATAGGAATGCGGGTAAGCTACTACAAACAGCATAGTGAACGCATTATTGTGGCCAAAATAGATACGAAGCCTACACCTACTACAGTAGTACAAGTTTATATGCCAACTAGCTCTGCAGATGATGAAGAAAGTGAAGAAATGTACGATGAAATAAAAGAAATTATTCAGATAGTGAAGGGAGACGAAAATTTAATAGTAATGGGTGACTGGAATTCGAGTGTAGGAAAAGGGAGAGAAGGAAACATAGTAGGTGAATATGGATTGGGGCTAAGAAATGAAAGAGGAAGCCGCCTAGTAGAATTTTGCACAGAGCACAACTTAATCATAGCTAACACTTGGTTTAAGAATCATGAAAGAAGGTTGTATACGTGGAAGAACCCTGGAGATACTAAAAGGTATCAGATAGATTATATAATGGTAAGACAGAGATTTAGGAACCAGGTTTTAAGTTGTAAGACATTTCCAGGGGCAGATGTGGACTCTGACCACAATCTATTGGTTATGACCTGTAGATTAAAACTGAAGAAACTGCAAAAATGTGGGAAGTGAGGTGATGGGACCTGGATAAACTGAAAGAACCAGAGGTTGTACAGAGTTTCAGGGAGAGCATAAGGGAACAATTGACAGGAATAGGGGAAAGAAATACAGTAGAAGAAGAATGGGTAGCTCTGAGGGATGTAGTAGTGAAGGCAGCAGAGGATGAAGTAGGTACAAAGACGAGGGCTGCTAGAAATCCTTGGGTAACAGAAGAAATATTGAATTTAATTGATGAAAGGAGAAAATATAAAAATGCAGTAAATGAAGCAGGCAAAAAGGTATACAAACGTCTCAAAAATGAGATCGACAGGAAGTGCAAAATGGCTAAACAGGGATAGCTAGAGGACAAATGTAAGGATGTAGAAGCTTATCTCACTAGGGGTAAGATAGATACTGCCTACAGGAAAATTAAAGAGACCTTTGGAGAGAAGAGAACCACGTGTATGAATATCAAGAGCTCAGATGGCAGCCCAGTTCTAAGCAAAGAAGGGAAGGCAGAAAGGTGGAAGGAGTATATAAAAGGTTTATAAAAGGGCGATGTACTTGAGGACAATATTATGGAAATGGAAGAGGATGTAGATGAAGACGAAATGGGAGATACGATACTGCGTGAAGAGTTTGACAGAGCACTGAAAGACCTGAGTCGAAACAAGGCCCCCGGAGTAGACAACATTCCATTAGAACTACTGACTGTCTTGGGACAACCAGTCCTGACAAAACTCTACCAGCTGGTGAGCAAGATGTATGAGACAGGCGAAATACCCTCAGACTTCAAGAAGAATATAATAATTCCAATCCCAAAGAAAGCAGGTGCTGACAGATGTGAAAATTACCGAACTATCAGTTTAATAAGCCACGGCTGCAAAATACTAACGCGAATTCTTTACAGACGAATGGAAAAACTGGTAGATGCAGACCTCGGGGATGATCAGTTTGGATTCCGTCGAAATGTTGGAACACGTGAGGCAATACTGACCTTACGACTTATCTTAGAAGAAAGATTAAGAAAAGGCAAACCTACGTTTCTAGCATTTGTAGACTTAGAGAAAGCTTTTGACAATGTTGACTGGAATACTCTTTTTCAAATTCTAAAGGTGGCAGGGGTAAAATACAGGGAGCGAAAGGCTATTTATAATTTGTACAGAAACCAGATGACAGTCATAAGAGTCGAGGGGCATGAAAGGGAAGCAGTGGTTGGGAAAGGAGTGAGACCGGGTTGTAGCCTCTCCCCGATGTTATTCAATCTGTATATTGAGCAAGCAGTAAAGGAAACAAAAGAAAAATTCGGAGTAGGTATTAAAATTCGTGGAGACGAAGTAAAAACTTTGAGGTTCGCCGATGACATTGTAATTCTGTCAGAGACGGCAAAGGACTTGGAAGAGCAGTTGAACGGAATGGACAGTGTCTTGAAAGGAGGATATAAGATGAACATCAACAAAAGCAAAACGAGGATAATGGAATGTAGTCAAATTAAATCGGGTGATGCTGAGGGTATTACATTAGGAAATGAGACACTTAAAGTAGTAAAGGAGTTTTGCTATTTAGGAAGTAAAATAATTGATGATGGTTGAAGTAGGGAGGATATAAAATGTAGACTGGCAATGGCAAGGAAAGCGTTTCTGAAGAAGAGAAATTTGTTAACATCGAATATAGATTTATGTATCAGGAAGTCGTTTCTGAAAGTATTTGTTTGGAGTGTAGCCATGTATGGAAGTGAAACATGGACGATAACTAGTTTGGACAAGAAGAGAATAGAAGCTTTCGAAATGTGGTGCTACAGAAGAATACTGAAGATAAGGTGGATAGAGCACGTAACTAATGGGGAGGTATTGAATAGGATTGGGGAGAAGAGAAATCTGTGGCACAACTTGACTAGAAGAAGGGATCGGTTGGTAGGACATGTTTTGAGGCACCAAGGGATCACAAATTTAGCATTGGAGGGCAGCGTGGAGGGTAAAAATCGTAGAGGGAGACCGAGAGATGAGTACACTAAGCAGATTCAGAAGGATGTAGGTTGCAGTAGGTACTGGGAGATGAAGCAGCTTGCACAGGATAGAGTAGCATGGAGAGCTGCATCAAACCAGTCTCAGGACTGAAGACAACAACAACAACGTGTTTTTAAAAGTTTATTAATTTTTTTCGCATTTGTGGGTAATTTAGAGACTGTTAAAACTTTTATGATTCACTGTTAGGCAGATGTCGACTGAGGATGTGGTTTTCACTGTCACGTAACCATATGTGATCTGATAATGTAATTTCCAGACCCAGCGTTAAAAAGTTCCAGGCTTGCATGATCCCAGGGAGGCGCGGGTACAGTTTAAAATATCCTCGACTAGAGAAGTTATGTGAAAGAACAGCATGAACAAGTAACGCTTTTGCACTGACAGTGCGTGTGACTGATAATATTCAGACAGTGAGCCACTTCGTAAATGAGACTCCTAGCGGACATATCCTTGCGCGATCGAGGGTATGCCTGAACCATCCGAAGGAGAACTCCACTGAATTGTTGCAGATGTGTACTCTTTGTTTAAATTTGTATTGAATTTATTGTTGTAATTGACGCATAACATAATGATAATGCATTCAAATTAACAATAAAAGCATATAATCAATTTATAAGGTTTTGGTTTTAAACATGTTGTCGAGGTAGGGACAAGAAAACAATATAAAAAGATATAGGGAACAGCCTGGAGTGGAAGACATAATTATGACACTAATGAACACGTATGGATGCAGGCGGGACAAGTAGCCCGTAAAATGTTTGGCCGAGGCTGAGGGATTTCTTATGAGATACAGCTCATAAGAAAAAACGTAGACAACGAACTAATGTGAGGTGTGTGGATGCAGTTACAACGTGTGTAGAGGAAACATGGATGACTGCAGCTGAAGTCCGTAGCCCACGATAAACGTAGAGATGGTTTCCATCGTGTTTTCAATGTCAAATGTTTGTTACTAAGATGGTGACGATGATAATCATGATTAATAGCTTCTAAGACTGTCAACTTTTTTTCTCCCTATTGGTAGATAAAATAATACGGGACAAGATATGGAAATAATAGTCATAAACGATGTAGTCTACGTTATCCTACACACCACAGCGTAGGTCGCGTTACGTAAATGCGAATTTGAATAATGATTCGTCATATTGACAATAGTGAATTCATGTGTAATGCTTTCAATTTCACAAAAGAAATGCTGTCTATTTCGCTGTAGTAATTTAACACCAGACGTGAAATGGTTTGCGGTAAAACGTGTCCCTTACCAGAAGCAATAATCGTTTTTGAGCACTCAGAAAAATAAGAGATTTCCATTTTCTTTTTTTAGGCCCCGTGAGGTCTCAGTAGATGGACGCTGCTGTTATTTCCGACGTCACGTGTCCATGGATGTGGTTACCTGTTGCCATCTTCCTATATACGAGGGCATGTGCGTGCTTGTATCCCACGTAAGGATGCCAAGGACGTTTGTCGGTAAGTACACAATTTTTGGAAGATGAATTCGATCGACGGTGTAGGGTACTATCAATGAGTAATGTGTCCTCTGAAAATATCCAGAGGAACAGGACTCTAACAGCAAAGCCGCAAACCAGCTATTTATGGATCTGTAGATATCACGATTGTATGCATTCCAGAGTGATGGATGCAGATTGAAAGGTGTGTGTGTGTGTGTGTGTGTGTGTGTGTGTGTGTGTGTGTGTGTGTGTGTGTGTGAAGAAGCATTGACTACTCTCATAGGCAGTGCTAAATAAATCCTGATATTACAGTTGTCTAACACTGTTAGCGTTACAGGACGCCATCTGTAAATATAGTGTTGCAAAAAAATGGTTCAAATGGCTCTGAGCACTATGGGACTCAACTGCTGTGGTCATTGGTCCCCTACAACTTAGAACTACTTAAACCTAAGTAACCTAAGGACATCACACACATCCATGCCCGAGGCAGGATTCGAACCTGCGACCGTAGCAGTCGCACGGTTCCGGACTCCGCGCCTAGAACCGCGAGACCACCGCGGCCGGCTATGGTGTTGCAGTATTCCTCGGAAAAATTTTGATGGCGTATCGCAAGGAAGGATACAACGATTGCCTGTTTCACGAAGGTAAATAGTCATCTTCAGATCACACAACAGTACCTACAACGGTTACTAAATTGATATGCTAGGTCATAACCAATTTTACGACTCTAAAGTACAATTTTTGAGTCTGAAAATTTGAAAAAATGGCTGTGACAATGAGTCTCGCTATAATAACCGATGTAGACACTGGTTTCAGTCATGTGATCGGAAGATGGCCATTCAACTGGTCGAAAACAGTAATTGTTGTATCCTTTCTTGTGATCTTGGTAAATTTCAAGGTTTCCATAAGAAGCCGTCAGCACTGAGCACTGATACATTAATGACAAGCAAAAAGCTTATTTATAATGCCTCAGGGAACAAAAATTATCTACCAGTACCAGTACCATTCCTTGATTATGCAGATTGTGATTTCCTATACTGAATTCCACGTGCACACAATTAAGAAGACTCTGTCGAAATATTTTTAATTTGGCTGTAGATGATGGAATATGCTATGCACCATAAAAACAGGCAGGGAAACAGAAGAATTTACCGAGGGCGCACGAACGCGTGCAAGAAACTACAGCAAGAGATCAGACTGCTGCTTTGAGGTAAGGCGACTAAGCGCTGGATGCATTAAAAGCAATAATGTCGCTTGTATCTTTTGGCTGTGGGAGGGGGGAATGAAGACTGCTTTAACGAACTGTGTGTTGGCCGGGGGATGCGTGCCGTTTTATCAGTCCCAGAAGCACTTTCGTTGTGGCTTGTACGTGATACAGGTTTGGAGTGCCAAGCATTAATAATTTCGTAACTAGTGTACCATCTGAAATGAGAGGGAGACCAGCATCTTTTCAAACAACTCGTTGGCATTCGCATTATCAATATGGGATTCAAAACTACGTGATGTCAGAAAAACGCAGAGGTCTTCCTTCCACGAAGAAGAAAAGATAGATATTCTTCACCTAAGAGTCACCTCGGGCAGTACTTGGCAGCAGGTGCAGACTTCTTCGACAGCATGCAGCTCTCAACCAGTGAAGATGAACATAGTAGCAAATCGCTGTTACAGACCCAGTTAGAGGATCTGCAGGCACCTGAGACCCCACTTGCAGACAATCAGAATGGTGAGATCCTGCCCGAGCTGCGTGGTGCACTGAAGAGAATGTCGAGTCACTTTTAGTTATGTTCAATAATTTCAACCATGATACTAGATGCCTGTTTTCATTTAAACGCTCAACATGCTTTCAAGATCGGCCATAGGTGCAAACTCATACATTTCTGTGGTGATTTTTTCCTTCAAACACTTATCTCCGGCAGCCACAGTGTGCCATGCTTGCACAACATTCTTTGCGCTCAGTAATTTATTATATCTGTCCTGCGCACGTGCCTGCCTTGTTGTTGGGATACTGAACGATGACGATCAGCAAAAGGTAATGTATGCAACAACGTAAGAAGGTACAGGAGTCTTCTCAGGGAGGCAGGAATGTTGCGGCGTGCTGGCAGCGCTGTGGATAGTTGTAAGTCTGGTCTTATTTGGGATGAATGAGCGCTCTTTAGCGTTCAATATTGTTGGAGGGCAACGACCTAGCCGGTACTGTGTCTTTGGCACCATTACGCCGGATGCATTTCAAATGTCTGCTACTCCATCACTATCTGAAACGACCTTGCTTGTGTAACCATTGTGTGCCTGTACACTGGACTATATGGTGACACTTTGGAATGGGCACCAACTTTGCTCTTAACTGACACGTGACTCACTTCATGCCGATTGCTTTCTGATGTAGTTGGTATGTGTTGCCGTTCCAAATGCGCTCGTTGGTATTTTCCCGTCAGGATGTGTTTAGCCAATTTTCTAGAAACGTATTCGCGATTTGTGGCGAACGTGATTCATAAATTTCATTGTGTTGTCTACTCACCACGTTGCTGCGTAGCATGGGTGGATGTTTTGAGTACAAAAGGGCACTCTCTGTGTCAAATTTTCGGTTAGTTCTACGATACTGTTCACAGTTGGTTTGAAGAAACCAGGGCTCACTATTCTGTGCTCCAAGCACCCAACCATTAATGGCGCAGAGTCGACTGAAGGTCCAGTCCTCCTATCCCATCTCACAATCAGCAGGTTCGTTCCCTGGTGTCCCAACGTGGCCAGAGGAACAGTCGAAGTTAAAAGACCAGCCATCGTTATTGAAATCAGAAAGGAGATCCCAGATTGTCTTAAACGGTGCGTGCCAAGGGTGGCACTGATCGATAACCTGAGGACTAACCGAAAGAGTCATTGCCCATTAAGAACGTCTTGCTAGTACAAGAACGAAAGTGACAGAGGCCTCGATCGATAGCCACCATTTCAGAAATGAATACGATGTATCCGTCTGGAAGGGAGCATAGGTCACTGCACCTTGCTTGTGTGTCTAGGCCAATGTGATTCGTCCATGACTGTCCAGCCAACAGTGTGTACCATTTCCAAACCAGGAAATGAATCGACGATGGCCATAAACAAACGGATGAAAACGATGAGATCAGTATAGACTTTTGGTCAAGAGGATAGGCAGAGATCAATCCAAATACGGGGTACACACCCTGCAGACATACGTGATCGCTCCCTGACAACATGTGATGGTGGGGAAAGGTGGAGTCACAGCAGAGACGCTGTGTGTGAGCTGTGATTTTGATTCGAGACCTAGGCCTCTTTTGTGGGAGGTGGAATTTGTTGCTAGGAAAAAGAACAAGATAGTCTAGATACTCGGTGGAGCAGAGAATATGTGCGGCATAACTGAGCATCATTTGTAGGCGCCTGAACCGTGATGGTTGGAGACAGGCCTCTGCGAATATGATGGTCAAAGGGACAATTCGAGTCAGGACATTCTTTCTCGTCATTTAGATGGGAACTCACCCTCACTCCAGACACAGGTGAAAATGGCTGGGATGTGACGTTGGCAAGCCACCGATAGACGTGTAACCATTAGACTATGGTCCGGCTTTATAACAGTGTCAGTGCAAATGGCTAGGGCAATGAGAAATTCACACTCGCTTTGAATGGAGGATTATATGGCTCCAGTTGAAGATTTGTAGAAGGTAAGAGAATTCACTCCACCTGTTGATTAACAAGATGAGATTAGTGCTGGTAATTCCCAAATAAAGAGACTCAAACAGTGTAAAATCTTCAGCAACAGCGTTTGGGTCATTGAAGACAACACCATTCAGGAAGATACCAGTTACACCTGTTGGGAATGTTGTCTACATAGGTGTACAATTTTTGACCAAATGTGAGAAGCATTGGTATATGGTCCATTGGTAGTAACATACCATTCCCAGAAATATGGTTTTGGTCGTTTTATTAGGTTGTGGACACAGCCATACAGCCATTTAAAGGCAATCAAGTGTTATATTAATGGATGTCTCTTACGACAGCTGGTAAGCTCTCCTGTGGTCGCTAATGGCCAGAGCGATTACAGGGGTCACCGGGGTACTGGCCTTGAAACGAGTGGTCTTCAGGGATAAGGGATCACTAAGTTAGCTGCCGATTTAATGGCTGCGGTTGAGCTCTGGAGAACCATATCGATACCTCTATGTGGTGGGCTACTAAGGGCGAGGCTGAGGTGAAACTATTTTAGTCAGCATTGTTGAGAGATTGTCTGGCTTAATGCCGAGACAAGTGATGCTGAGGGAGGGACAGGTCGATCGGGAAGTGTTTATGGTCAGCTAGGTCGTCATTGATTCTCCAGTGAATTGGTGGGCGAGAGGGGGGGGGAGAGAAACCGGGGCAGTATATCAAAAGATCGATGTCCAAATAAGAGACATAAGCAACACTGGATTGTATGCGGGTACCAGACAAAGATCGAGCTCTGTGAGCAACTTTTCTGTAACTGCAGCCGGTAGAACCTCAGAAATAAGTGCAAACAAAACATTCTGAGACACTTCACTATCAGGAGAGAGATACATATTACAGATATTAAATCCGTAGATGATCCCACACGAGTACCCACAGCCTCCAAAGAACTATCAAGTGGCATATGTGCACTGTAGACAGCCCAGAACATATGTGCCACCTCCAACCAACACTATTTCTCAGGAAGTGTAATTCTTAAAATATCCCTAATAAACATAGAGGGTAGGGGGTCAGCATTGCTTGGAACCAAGTTCCTGGGAGGACAGTGCAGAAAGCAGATAATACACATAAGAGTCACTGAAGATCAGCTAGGCGGTCGAAGAAAGCATTGCAGTTGTACTAGAGAATCAGGCTATCGATAAGCTAAGGGGCTGACTTGAAGTGTCTAATGAAGCAGGTCATGATCCAAGGCCACCTGCTACCACCAGTTGCGAGGATACAGCATCAATACACACTGGTTCTAAATCAGATTGTGTCGAGGGATCTTGTGCAACACGAGCCACCACGAACTCTGTCTCGGGTACAGAGGCGAAACATGCAAGTTCTACTGGCATGGAAGCCACCTGAGTCTTCCTTCTTCCTCGAGGGATTCTTGTTCTTCTTCTTAGAGGCTGTTAATGTTTTTGTTGGTTTTCCTGCCTACCCTTCAAGAACAGAGCAGGAATGCAAACTCCCACGACCTGGAGCCAGCATCTCCTTCAGCCAGTGACCTCTATTCCATCGCAAAAGAACATGAACCAGGTGGTCAAGTCTTAACAGATGTCGTATCATCCTGCCCCTTCTTCCTGTCAGTGCTTTCTATATATTCATTTACTCTCCCATTCTGCGCTGAACCTCATCATTCATTACCTCAACAGTCCACCAAATTTTCAACTGGAGCCCTACATCTCAGATGCTTCGACTCTCTTCTGTTCCAGTTTTCCTACAGGCCATCTTTCACAACCACACATTGCTAGGCTTCAAATGTAAGTTCCTAGAAATTTCTTCTTCACATTAAGACCTATATTTGATATGAACAGACTTCTCTGGATTAGAAATGCCATTTTTTCAGCGCAAGTCTGCATTTGTTGTCCTGCTTGTTCGGCATATCATGGGTTTTTTGCTGCCTAGACAGCAGATTTCAGCAACTTCATCTACTTCGTAACGATCAATCCTGATAAGTTTCACGCTGTTCTCATGTCTGCTACTTCTCATTACTTACGTCTTTCTTCGATTTACTGTCAATCCATATTCTGCACTCACTTGACTGTTCATTCCATTCGGCAGATCCTGTAATTCTTCTTCACATTCACTAAGGGTAGCAACGTCATCACCGAGTCTCATCACTGAAGTCATTTCACTCTGAATTTTAATTCCACAACTGAGTCTTCCTTTTATTGCCATCAATGTTTCTTCGATATACAGATGCAACAATAGAGGTGAAAGACTACATATTGGAGCACTCCGTTCTTTGTCTTCCACTTTTATTATTCCTTCTTGGTTCGTGTACATGTGTATTACCTGTCCCTCCATATAGATTACCCCTATTTTAATCAGAATTTCGAATATCTTGCATTATTTTACAATGCCGAATGATTCCCAGGTCGACAAATACTATGAGTGAGTCTTGATTTTCATTTAGCCTTACTTCCATAATCAACTGCAGAATTGTCTCTCTGGTGCTTTACCTTTCCTAAATCCAAACCGGCACAGTCCCAATTTTCTTTTCAATTCTTCTGTAAATTATGCTTGTGAGCAGTTTGGATTCATGAGCTGTTAAGTTAACAGTGCGATAATTCTCACTCTCACTAACGCTTGCAGTCTTCGGAATTGTGTGGACGATATTTTTTCTAAAGTCAGATGGTATATCGTCGGACTAATATAGTCTACAGACCAACGTGAATAGTATTTTTGTTGCCACTTCTCCCAACGATTTTAGAAATTCTAATAAAATGTTATATATCCCTCCTATCTTATTTGTTCTCAAGTCTTCAAAATCTTATTTAAATTCTGATTCTAATACTTAATCCCCTGTCTCTCCTATATTGATTCCTGTTCCTTCTTCAATCACATCAGACAAATCTCCCCTATCAAAGAGGCCTTCAATGTACTCTTTCCACCTATCTGCTCTCTAATCTACATTCCATTTCACTATTAATGTTGCCTCCCTTTACTTGCATTATTTTGACATTCCTACGTGATGAGTCAGTCTTTCTGACATCAATTTCTTTTTCGGTTTGTTCACATTTTTTTCACATAGTCATTCCGCTTTAGCTTCCCCGAACTTCCTATTTATTTCATTCATAAGTGCCTTGTATGTCTTTATTCCATAATATCCCTCAAATGAAGTATTTCTTCTTGTCACCCATGGTTTCTTCGCAGTTACCTTCTTTGTACCTACGTTTACCTTCCCAACTTCTGTGGTTGCCCCTTTTAGAGACGGCCATCCCTCTTGAACTGAACTGCTTACTGAGATATTCATTATCATAGCATCTATAGCCTAAGAGAACTTCAACTGTACCTTTTCATTCCTTAGTAGTTCCGTATGACACTTCTTTGCGAACTGGTTCTTCCTGACTAGACTCTTAAATTTCGGTCTACACTTCGTGATTGGTAAACTGTCTACATCTACATGGATACTCTGCAAATCACATTAAAGTGCGTGGCAGAAGGTTCATTGAACCACAGTCACAATTCTCTATCTGCGATCTGAGTCTGTTACTGAGTACGTCTTATAACGCGGTTCCTGATTTGAGAATCTCTGTCTGACCATGATGTAATGTAACTGAAATGTTCCCATATCTTCCAGCCTTTTCCAAGTATACGTTCTCGTCTTGTGTTCCTTGAACAGAGTATTATTTATTATTAGCTAAAATTTAGTGCTGTACTCAATCTTTCTCCTCTGTCATTGCTAGTGCTAAGTCACATGGTCCACACCTCTTACTTTTTCTCCTTCTCCTACAAGCGCACTCCAGTCCTTCACTTGTATTAGATTTTCGTCTCTCTCTACGTACTGAATTACCGGCGTTCATTATCCTCATACACTTTTTCAATCCATTCATCTTCAGCATGTTACGTCAGCATGTATATCGAAGCTATTGCTGTCGGTGATTGATTACTACCGATGAGAACAACCCTATCACTGAATTGTTCGCAGTAACGCACTCTCTGCCCTACCTTTGCACTGATAACGATTGCTATTCCCATTATGCCATTTTCTGTCGCTGTTGATATTACCCTATACTCATCTGACCAGAAATCCTTATTTCCACTTCACTTCAGAGACCCTCCACTACGTCTAGAATGAGCCCTCGCATTTCACTTTACAGATCGTCTAGCTTCCCTACAAAGTTCAAACTTCAGGCATTCCACGCCTTTATCCTTCTGATAGTTATTCAGTCTTTTTGTCATGGTCTCCTTCGTGTCGGCAGTCCCGTCCCGAATATCCAAATGGGGCTATCCGGAATATTTTGCCAGTGGGGAGACCATCATAACTCTTTTTCGGTTTCTGGCCTCATGTGCTGTGGATACAAATCATGTATCTTTCATGCAGTGGCTTCCGTAGCCTTCTGATTCCTCATGCCGTTGATGACTGATGATTATTCGGTCTTTAGGTGCAGTTTGCCACCCTAAGGGGAACAGGGTGTCCCGAACCTCTGTCCACTGCTACATCTTCTTTGACAAAGTCGTTGGCAGAATGAGGTTGATTTCTTATACCAGAAGCCTTGGGTCACCTATGCTGACGATTTCTATTCAAAAGTTCAGGTTTGGCGATCTGTACTATGCGGGACACAAACGATCACATTTCTTCTTGGCTTCTTGATGTGTCAGTCTGTGAGAACAGTCTTGTATTCTTGGATTTTGCTGGTCGGAGTGGCCGTGCGGTTCTAGGCGCTACAGTCTGGAGTCGAGCGACCGCTACGGTCGCAGGTTAAAATCCTGCCTCGGGCATGGATGTGTGTGATATCCTTAGGATAGTTAGGTTTAATTACTTCTAAGCTCTAGGCGACTGATGACTTCAGATTTTAAGTCCCATAGTGCTCAGAGCCATTTGAACCATTTTTTGGGTTTTATTTTCTCGTTGAACGACGATGCAGTCCAGTTTACAAGGAGAATGACATAGGTCGTGGCAGGGGCTCAACAAACATTTATGTTCTACTGATGTCCACAATCCCTACAAATTGGAATAGCATTACAACGTGAGCCATAGGCCCTATTTTCATGCAACTAAAGCACCCAATGGGACAGGCTGTGTAAGGCTCCACTCCACATTTTTACTCCGTCATCTTGACTTTTTCAGGCAACTTTTCGATTTCAGATGCCAAGACGACGGCTTCAGTAGCATCCATAATGCCTTTTGGGTCACCACTGGACATGAGAGAACAAATGCACATTATGTCACTGCAAACTTGGCATCGTCCTGCAAAAGATATTCTCTGTGGAAGGCGATTCCCTGTACCATATTAAGACTGTTATGGAGGGTGATAGTTACAGAAATGTCACCCAACTTGCTACAGGAGAGCAGTGCTCATGACTGGGCAGGGAACCCTATTTTAATCACAACTGAGCGACAATACATTTACGACACAACTGCTACGTCCCCAACGTAGCCAAAAGGGGATCTTTGTCACTCCCATATCATATTCAATTTCCAAGAGTGAGTATTTCTCCCCTTGCGTCCTAGTTCCACATTCCTGCCACAAGGAAGAGAACATTTTGGGGTCACGTGTCTTCATACTGTAAGAATATTCAGGTGATGACGCTGGGGCCACCGCTTCATATGTGAGTCATTCGTCATGGTGCCACTCATTCCAATTCGGTGCTCTCCCCACAGGCGCCACCCAGACTCAGCAATGCCTATCTGGCCAGTAATCCCTTGCCTGTAGTCCCCAGGCCACAACTACAATGGGCACACAATTCTTGTCATATATGGCGAGTTTCCAGCTCATGCACCAATAATCCGATCTGCACAGTCAGGGGGATGTTACCGTGCAGGTACCGAGAAATCCCCTATCCCACACAACAGGATGGCTACTGTGTTGGTTTTTTGGTGTGTTAACATTGCCACATAGGAAGGGTGCAAACATAGTGAAAGGATAGGAAGGTACAATAGGTGGAACGTACACCACGTTGGGCACTCAGAACTCTATAAAACCTGAAAGGGGAATAGTAGGTCAAACCGAGCAATGGGGACCATGTAGCTTAGGATGAAAGTTTGTGGAAATTGACAGAAGAGAAAAGAAAGGCAATGTCCAAAATCATAAATAAAATCCAAGCGTGTTCCACACCAGGAATACAATAATATGGAAAAGCACAGGGGAATAAGAACAGTAGAAGTATGGGAGGGCAGCGTGGAAAGGGAAGTAGGGCTGCAAGTGCTGGGAATCTGTGTTGAACAAGGACATTCTAATACCAGAGTTCCGAATCTCTTGGGAGGAGGATGAAGGGGGGGGGGGGGGGGGGGGGAAAGTTGATCAGAGAGTATAGGAAAGTATCAGACTCCATACATGTGAAAGCAGATTAAGTTAAACTCAGAGATAAGTGTAAAATAAATACAATGACGAAGAAATGTCGCAACACCAAGATCAAGTCGTGCCACATAAACGAAAGTTGATAGGCGTGTTTAAATCACGCAGTGGCGGTGGCGAGCATTAGGTATCTTTCAGGATAAACGTGGTGAGATTATTTTAGTCAATAATGTCTTTATGGTGACAAAGGCGCAGCTTTCAACACCCCACTGAGCTTCAAAGACGTGGCGTAATAGATCTACGAGAATATCGACGTGCTTCCTGCGATACTGCAGAAAAACTTGGCATGACTGAACCACTGTTCATGATTGTTCATAGTGATGGTCGCTAGAAGATCAGGCCACAGAGGGCCATGTGCCACTACCGAGAGGGAGGGTGAGATGCACCGCACTCCATCTACAGCAACATTATGAGACATTATGAGCATAATTTAGCATCACAGTGACGCTACGAACTGTTGAAAATCGGTTACTCACAGCCAGGCACCCTGCAGCGTGGACTCCACTGACCAAAAATTACAGCCATTTGCGACTTCAATAGAGTGAAGGAGAGCTCACTGTGGGGCAAGATGGTAGTGCGTTGGGTTTTATGATTAAAGCTGGTTCTGCCTCGGTGCCAGTGATGGCCGATAGGAGAAATCCAGCTGAGGTACTGCCGTCTACCTGACTGAATGGTACACACACTGGACTTGTACCTGGAGCTATGGTCTGGCGTGCAATCCCATAGAAGAAGATCGAGTGAGGTGGCGCAGTGGTTAACACACTCAACTCGCAATCGGAAGGACGACGCTTCAAACCCGCGTCCGGCCATCCTGATTTAGGTTTCCCATGATTTTCCTAAATCACTTCAGGCAGATGACGGGATGGTTTCTTTGGAATGACACGGCCGACTTTGTTTCCCATCCTTCCGTAATCCGACGGGGCTGTTTGTTACCCTCCCCAAAATAAACCAAACAAATCCGCAGGAAAGCAGGAGCTCTCTCGTGGTTATCCCACACATCCTAGCTGTAAATTTATACGTCAGTCTGGTGATTCGAGCGGCTGTGTTGCCAATGTGTTCTCTAACTGTTCGATCACTAGATCTGTCTCTAATCGAGCGCTTATGGGACGTTATCAGACGATAACTACAACGTCATCCACAAACAGCGTTAACCGTCCTTGAATTGACCAACCAAATGCAAAAGGCATGGAAACAACACAATGCATGCACGTTAGCATGCTTGCATCCGACGTTCTTGTGGTTACACTGGTTATTAACGTACCAGCATTCACAATCCAAGTGGCTATCTTTCGCTTACAGTACCATGTCATCTTACAATGTCAAACACCTAAATATGTTATCTAGACAAATGTATTCCCAAAATTTTATTGCTTTGCCTTAATTATTTTTGGGTGCTGCGATTTGTTTCCGTCAGTGTATAAACATCGCAGTTCAAGAAAGGACAAAATATATAGAGCGGAAATGGAACTGCTGATAAATAGACACCTATGAAGATCTTATCAGTGACGGTGAACTTAGATTTTGTCTTTGTCCACCTTCTTTTTCTTTTATTATATTATTTACCGGAATTAAATATTAACTCTGCACTTGTGTATGAACTGTCAATCACTAGCTGTGAAAAGCACATTTAGCTGTGGTTAAATAGTTATTTATAAGAGAAGTGTCCACATATGTCTCTATTCCAGTCTTCTACTAAGCCAACTAGTCCTTCTCTTCCCTCTGTCTATGTCTACCTTCCACCTTATGTTCATCTCTTCCGCCCCCTCTCGATATGCTTGGCCTCCACCCCTCGTCTCTCTGCCCATCTCCTACTCCACCTGTCATTGTTCATCTCCTCCTCTCCCTGTATATTTCCCCCCCTTTCCATTCTCTGTCCATTTCCTCTTTCCCCGCTCTCTGTCCCCCACTTCTCCTCTCTCCCTCTCTCCCTCCCTCTCTCTCTCTCTCTCTCTCTCTCTCTCTCTCTCTCTCTCTCTCTCTCTCTCTCTCTCTCTCCACTCAACTCCTCCAACCCTCCTAACTGTGTCCATCTCCTTCTTCGCTCCCCACCCTCTCTCTCTGTTCATCTCCTCCACCATTCATCTCTCTCGATCGACGTTGTCATCTTTCTCCCCCCCCCCCCCCCCCCGCCCACAGAAGGCTAGTGGTTCCTACCCGAAGAGTATTTCTTTCCAAATAGTAACTAATATGTGTACCAAATTTGGCTGAAATGATTCCAATGGTATAGGATGAGCAAATGTAAAATACATTTCACATGTGCTTAATATATTTCTCAGGCATCTGTGCACGTATCTCTAGCAACTTTCACAGTGCAGATTTATTTTTACGTAGCTCAACGTTAATGACAGCATGTCTCCTGATCTATTTTATCGTACAATGATATAATTTTATAGGCTCATTCACAAGTATATGTAGCTACTGCATGCATAATTTGTCATCAATAGAGTTAGTTGTAAAGAAGTAATAAATTGTTACAGACGTTTTACTGCGTGAACTGCGGAAATGTCGTTTCATCACTTTGTGGAGGTTGCCACCGAGAAAAAAAGTTTAGGAAGGCTTTGATATGGTGTGAAAAATTTATTGTAAGTCACTAAGTTCTGTCATTCTCAAATACTGGATGAATAAAGTATTCACACGTCGTGGGCTACAACTGATTTTGAGCTGCAGCGCCCACACTCTGACGGGTAGATAAATATAAGGTAGTCTCTGAATTCATGGTGTAATCTGCATCAAAATTTGGTTTTTCATCCAAATCCGTCCAGTCGTTTCAGCGTGAAGTCAGCGTAGATGAGCAACAGCAGACACACACACACACACACACACACACACACACACACACACACACACACACACACACAAACGCTCGCGCGCACTCGGCATGTTCTATATGGCTGTAATAACTGGCGATGATATAGCGCAGACGATTAGCGAAATTCTGTACGAGCCGCTGATGTGGCTCTTTACTGTTCAGCAATGGTTTTGGGGGTTACATCTGTACACCTTGTCTTTAATATGGCCAAACAATAAAGCGGTCCCATGTGTTCAGGTTCGGAGAGTGTGGATGCCAATTGAGGTCCATGCCAGCGGCCTCTGGGTACCCCAGAGCCAGAAGGCGTTTCGCAAAGTGCTCCTCCAGGATCTCAAACACGCTCCTCCTTCGATGGGGGTCGATCTCCGACTTTCATTGACCATATCTTCTAGAAATCATGATCACTTCGGATAATGGGTTTGAAATCATCTTTCATAACCTTTACGTACCGTTCGGTAGTCACTGTGCCATCAAGGAATATCGCACCGATTCGGTATCACACAATCATCCGTTTACGGTGAAGACAAATCTAGATTCCGAGATGCGGATTCTGAATCCCTCAAATGCGCTAGTTTAGCTTATTGACGAACTCATCCAAATAAACAAGGCACGTGCACATGTGCATACTAATTCCCATATCCCCCGACGATCGGTGTAGTTGATCGTCTTAAGGTAAACCGCTCAGAAATTATGACGACTTTATTTCAAAATGATTCAAATGGCTGTAAGCACTGTGGGACTTAACATCGGAGATCATTAGTCCCTTAGACCTAGAACTACTTAAACTTATCTAACATAAGGACATCATACACATCGATGTCGGAGCATGATTCGCACCTGCGACCGTAGCAGCAGAGCGGTTCCGGACTGAAGTGCCTGGAACCGCTCGGGCACAGAGTTTTTCATATAGTTCAATAACTGTCACCGTGTATATAACATTAAAACAACATGGTGAGTACTTGTGGTTTACGCTTACTACAATATATTTATTGTCTGAAAATGCAAGGGCGCTCTCAAACAGTTTGTTGTCGTTGGGTGAGAGGGTCTTGAGGTAGGGTATATCAGATTGTAATTGCGGGGAAGATATTACATGACTTCATTGGCTTTCATCGGCCTATCAGCTGGAAGCTGCCATCCTGACATACTGCTTTCGTGGAGGCTGTTCGCTCATGAGATCTTTCAGTGCTTCTTGTCGGTTCCATTGTTGTGTTTGCGACGTGTGATAACAAGTCAAGGATGATTGCATCCTTAAAGTAGGTAGAGAAGTTATCAAGACATTACACCCAGATTTAAGCGTTTACAGCCGAAACCGAAACGTATAGGACAGAGGCTGAAGAACCCCCGTGGTCAGACAGTTCTGGTATCAAGTACATCTGCACGTGGCTCAAGGACTAGCAGACTCGGTGCCATCCGGAGGGCGATTGCACGGTCCAACTCGGTGCAGAGTTAAATGAGGCGCGCGGCTAATGCCAGCTTGCAGTTTCTGTTCAGAGCGGACGGGTGCGCGGTCATAACGACTTGGTTACGAGTTTGGTTCGAAGTACTCCGAGTGTGCTCCCAGTGCTGCCAACAGCTCGTGGGATCGGCTTGCAAGTGTAGCGCGAAGCCGTTTTGGTAGCGCTTCCGCAGAAAGGGTGTACGGCACTGTTCCAGGAGTACCACTGATTTAAAGTGCCGCTATAACAGAAGAACAGCGAAGATCAGCTGTCGTGTTTGCTTAGCTCACCACTTTAGATAAAAGCCATAGGACTCACGACTACTTAAGAGGAGCTGATTTGTAAAAACTGATGACAAACTACATACAAAAGAAATGACTTATTCTCTATTTTATTAGAACGACGAAAGGTTTCTGGAAGGCTTACAAAACTATTCTACAGTCCAAATAGAATGTGTTACCAATATAGCCGACATAGCAGTTTTGAGAGAGTTTAATAACTGTATTAGTACTTAGGATAATTCTTATTTATTGTTCCGTCTCAGCTGCCCTTTTTTAAATAGACAAAATGTTACCATCATTCTGATCATCTTCAGTACTAAAACTAAGTATTTGCGTCAGCAACCAAACTTGTCTACTCAGAACCATATATTAGTGTATTGTGACAGTACTCTGGTATAGGGTTCTGAGTAAAGAAGACTAGTTACTGACGCCACTTCTTATTTTTACAACGTTTTAGAGCTTAAGATGATACAGAATGATCGAAATATGTAATGTAAATAAAAATGTTAAGCTGACACTGGAATTTGTTATATTGTTTTTCAAATTATACACCCTTTCCTTGGTGCAGTACTGTATTTATTCAGGATCCTAACGAATATTACCTTGTAACCTCCCAACGAAATATAAAAAAAATATTATGAATAATACTCTCATTTAGCGTAACTACCCAACAGTGAAAATAATACAATGTGACAAACCTATAACCTTTCAATAATTGACAGTCAAGTTAACCTGGTAAATTTTGGACGTCAGCAATGCTGAGTCATGGCTCTGATACATCATTCTGAATAAGCTGAAAAATCTTACCTTAATTAGGTCGCCGGATAACGCGTATATATCTGCTCCTATAAGAAATTTTTCCTGGCGCAGCTAAGTGCAATGCTGGCCGATAGGTTTGTCTTATATAGAAGGGAAGAACTAATTTTTCTTTTCAATAATCGGGATGGCCAAGGATTGGAGAAATTATTGAATTGTTTAAATTGAGATTAATGTCAAAAGTTACTTTTTATGAGAAAGATTATTATTAACAGATTTTTTAAAACATTTACATGGGACTTGATTAACAATACTACATATGCGCGAGGCTGCTTTTACCATCCTACAACGCTCAGGCCCTGCCATCGCTGCACACGACCGGCCCAGCCAACACGATACACCAGACACGACTGCTCGCTACCAACAACTTACTCCTACTGCTAGACAAGTTCCTACTGCAGTCAATACTACTTTTTGGTCTAAGATTCTCTTCTAGCTTACATATCGCAGGCAGCGCGTGAGCAATACATCGAAATTACATCAGCTCGAGTGCGCTAGCAACAAATTCTTTAATTACGGACCTCTTACAACTTTTTATCTTAAACTTATTGTGGATCTGTTTCTTATTTTTTTGGATTCATAAATCTTTGCATTTACATGTGCAATAGTTTCGAAATAATTCACACGATAATGTTTACGTGAATGTAATGCTGCTTACACATAATGTTTACATGAATATAATACTACTTACAGATAATGTTAAATGAATGTAATACTACTTACAGTTACTTTTAAGTATGATAACCAACTCATTGCTTACATTAATATTAGAGGTACAGCAAAACCGTCTCTCTAATTTAAAGTTTACATAAAAACCGATTGGACCAAAATAAAGAAAATACTAACTTAAATGATATGAGTGGTGTGGGATTTCCGTTACTCGTATGCTTCGCAGTAGCGTAATGTTCACACAACGACATCAGAAGAAGAAAAATGATTGAATAGGACATTGGATACACAGAACTGACAGTCAGCTAGTGAAAACTGAAATCTACAACCCATTTCAGTCGTGTTGTGGGTGAAGAAGATGCTTACGCTGCGGAATCATTTCTGGTAAACGGCTATCATGTTGTCGCTGTCCAGCGTACTTACCAGAGACGCTTACAGATTTTGCTTGTGGGTCAGCTCCCTCGTAAAACCATTAGCTTGCGGGTATCGAATTTTAGAAAAGTTGCGGTTACAAAGAAAAAGAAAAAAAGATGAAACTGACGTCGTAACACCAGAAAACATTAATTCTGTAAGGTGTTCATCCCAGACCATCCAAAGACATCTCCCCTACGTATAATATCAGAATGTACGTCAAATTTTGCAACAGAGCTTACTTCTTCATCCCCAAAATATCGTTATTGGTTAGACGTTGCCTGAAATGTTGCCAATCGCGTGAGGTTATTTGCAAATACTCTTGATAATATGCCCGAACACACCGTGGTCCTTTGCGCTGACGAAGTGCATTTTCACTTATCGGGATGAGCTATTAGTCAAAATTTACAATAATGGAGTGCACAGAAACTTGGCAAACTTCATGAAAAGCTTCTGCGTAACAATCGTTTGACTGAATAATGAGTCGTTGAAAGAGTCGGCATAAACAGTGTTACTTCTTTATAGAGCGTAGTGCTACTCTGACAGCCACTTCTGAGACACTCATTCATGTGACTTACACAATTTTTGGACCAAGATTGAATAAGCTACATATTGACGAGGTGTGTTACAGCAGGATGCAGCCACAGCTCACTCACCATACCAGTTTCTCAGATCGATGGTTTCCAGAATCCGAATTTCGGATGACATTTTTTTTCAGTGAGAAGAGATGATCAAACGTCGACCGAGGACTTTACCAGCCATGAGAAATGCAATACAGGAAGGAACTGATCAATTTCTCAAGATCTGCTCCTTAGTTGTGATCTTCCGATGCCATGCAATGGAATGAAGGCAAATCACATCACTTAAATCCAAGATTGTTTAAAAATGAGAAACTCCCACTACATGCATATCACTCATATTAATACAGTTACTTTCTTTTGATCCATACGTTTTTCATTTGAACATAAAGTTAGGGAGGATGTTTTCGCGTACCAGAGGCCCACGCCCTTTACCCACTTCCTGCAAACTATTCTACCCATTCTCAACATTATACAACCCCTTTCCCTCGTGCCCACAACCTGTCTCTCCAAAAGTCATAACATGATGGTAGCATCACTGTAATACACATACCGTCACAACACATGTCAAAAAACAGTTGTTCGCCCTTCTCAACACACACACACACACACACACACACACACACACACACACACAGAGAGAGAGAGAGAGAGAGAGAGAGAGAGAGAGAGAGAGAGAGAGAGAGAGAGAGAGAGAGAGAGAGAGAGATGGATGTAAACAATAGAAAACATACGATAAATTTATGCCAGAAACACGACGAGGATGCTAAAAAACTCTTACGTAAACGTCGTACATACCAGATCAGCACTGAATTGTTGTTCTATTTAATTAGCTAACGAAATATGAAAACAGGAAAACCAAAAATATGTCAGTGAGATTATTTGTTGATTTGACACAAGTGAAGAGGAAGTACCACCTGTAACCCTTATCAGTAAACGCATATTCGTAGTTTGGAAGGATAGACGAGTAGTGTCTGCAATATTTTGTTTATGTAAAAATTATAGTGTGAACTGCGCTGAAACTCCATCTCGTACGTTAATACTAAACCTTACAAGTTACAATTAATGAATGAAGATGAAACCTGTATGGAACATAAATAAATATTATACTGCGGCAAGATAAAGGTGTTTGGATTCATAAAAGTAATGGTGATATATTTCGTGCAGAATTATTCCACATGAATTTAGCTTGTATAAGGGCGAGAAAACTTTCTTTTAGAAGGGAGTACAGTCCAGATCCGATTTGCCAGTGAGGTAAAATCGCCACGAGTCAGTGAGGCAATCATCCCACCGACGGATCAAGCACAAGATATCCGTTTCATAAAAAAAACCTGTCCTGCTGCGTAAAGAAGTCTATGACTACTTATTTCACATCCTTGGCCTTCTTAAGGGACCGAAAGACTGATAACTGCATAGGGAGAGGAGTATAGGGCTGGTGCTTGAGTTGGCCTCTGGGAAAACGGCGCCCGCTGCTTCACGATAACGCACGTCCCTGTATCTGAACTGTTGTAACGTGGCTTCTAAGACAACTGCAAGGCTATGAAGTATCATCTGAGTTGTGCGACAGAATTCCTGATTCCTCTCAGAAAGCTCGCAGTAACTGACGGAAAGGCATCGAGTAAAACAGAAGTGATATCTGGTGTTCCGAAAGGGAGTGTTATGGGCCTTCAGCCATTCCTAATCTATAAAAATGATTTAGAAGACTATGAGCATATATCTTACACTGTTTTGAGATAATGCTGTTATTAACCGTCCAGTAAAGTCATCACATGCACAATATTAATTACAAAATGGTTTACACGAAATTTCTGTATGATGGGAAAAGTGGTAACTGACGCAAAATTATGGTAAGTTTGATGTCATTCACGTGAGTCCTAAAAGGAATCCGATAAATTTTGGTTACACGATAATTCTCACAAACCTGAAGGCTGTCAGTGCAACTAAATACTTAAGGATAACAGCTGCGACCAAGTCAAACTGCAACGATCACATAGATAATGTTGCGGGGAAGGCGAACCAAAGTCCGCGTTTTATTACCAGAACACAGAATATGCAACGTACGCACTATACACTAAAAGGGCTGCCAACACCACACTTCTCCGTCCCATTTATAAATATTGCTGTGCGGTATGTGGTCATTAACAGATAGGATTGATGGAGGATATCAAAAGAGTTCAAAGTAGAGCATCTCGTTTGGTTTTCTCGGGAAGTATGGGAGAGTGTGTCGTATAATAAGCGAGTTCGGGTACGAGTTTAAATGGGCTTTTAGTACGTGCTTGCCCTTAGTAATTGAAACATTTGGAAAAGCGTATTTGTGTCATCGGCTGTACAGTTTGTGTGTTCCGTATCAGTTTCGGTTGTTACAATTATTTTCAAGGGGAACAAAACTGTACATCTAAGAATCAAACATCCACATGAGTCATATATGAGATATATAGTTTTAGAACGTATATAACTGTCATAATAATCTGCTGTCTGGTACAGGTGGAAGATCGATTAGTGATGCTAGAATGTCAGGTTATCATGATTTGATTGAGACTGAACGTGGTATTATAGTCGGCACACATGCAATGGGACACAGTATCTCCAAGTTTGCGATGGAGTGTGGATTTTCTTGTAGGATCATTTCACGAGTCTACCGTGAACATCAGGAATCAGGTAAAAGATCAAATCTCCGACATCGTTGCGGTGGGAAAAAGATCGTGCAGGAATGAGACCAACGACGACTGAAGAGAGTCGTTCGAAGTGAGTGAAGTGCAACCCTCCTGCTAATTGCTGTAGATTTCAACGACGGGCTATCTGCAAGTGTCAGACTGCGAAACATTCAACGAAGCGTCAATCAGATGACAGGCCCACTGATGAACCCTTTATAACTGCACAACAAGAAGCTTTACGGCTCGCCTGGGCCCGTCAGCATCGACATTGGTCTGTTCATAACTGGAAACATGTTGCCTGGTGGGCCGAGTCTCGTTTCAAAATTTATCTAGTGGATGGACGTGTACGGGTATGGAGACAACCACATGAATCCATGGACCCTGCAAGTCAGCAGGGGCTTCTTCAAGCTGGTGGAGGCTCTGTAATGGTGTGGGGCATGTGCAGCTGGAGCGATACGGGACCCCTGATACCTCTAGTTACGACTTTGCCAGCTGGCATGTACGTAAGCATCCATTTATGTCCATTGTGCATTCCGATGCACTTAGGCAATTCCAGCAGGACAATACGATACCCCACACACCCAGAATTTCTACATATTGGCTCCAGGAACACTTCTGAGTTTCAACACTTCTGCTGGCCACCAAACTCCTCAGACATGAACATTATTGAACTTATCTGGGATGCTTTGAAACGTGATGTCTAGAAGAGATCTCGACCCCCTTGTACTCTTACGGATTTATGGACAGCCGTGCAGGTTTCAGGGTGTCAGCTCCCTCCGGCACTACTTCAAACATGAGTCGAGTCCATGCCACATCGTGTTGAGGCACTTCTGCGTGCCCGTGGGGGCCCTTCACGATATTAGGCGGGTGTACAGGTTTCTTTGGCTCTACAGTGTGGATCCGGGGGCAGGTGTGCCGCATTACGACGTAGTTTTTGCAGACCGACTTACAGCGATGAACATAATTTCGCCCCACCCCCCAATCTCACCGCCTCCCTGAACTCCGGTAGTCGGAGCGGCCATACCCTCACTGACTCCAGCAGAGCCCGCAACAGGTTATGTTCCGGCGGCCAGCTGGCAGCTGGCAGACTGCCGCATGCCTGCCGAGCGCGCCCACGCCCACGCTTACGCCCCCACGTCCACACCCTCGCTCTCGGCCCTCAGCCCTCGGCCGTCAGCCCTGGGGAGCGCCACATCGATCGCCACTGCTCCTGCTACAGCTACGCCGCCCGCGACGCTCCTCATTAGGGCAGCCCGTCAGCTTTGCTCAGAACGCCTCCCTACCTGTTCCCCTGTCTCTTAGAACCGATATTATCATCGCTCTGCAAATAACGCAGCGGCGGTACAAACAAACACACTGGCCATTAAAACTCCAGCACCATGTAGGCGCCACGCAACACACGTCAAATCGACATGATGTATATATATGCAAACGATCAGCATTCCACAGCAAACCGAGAAAGTACTTAGGAGTAACTATGTCTCCAGTCTCTGTGTAAGGGAAGATTGCGCAGCGGATTTCTCGTACGGAAATAATATTTGAACGTTGGAAAAATTTAAATGAACGTATGGCATTGTTGGCCTGGAGGCCCTATAACACTCCCCTGCTTCCCGGGATTTGCGAAATTAAAAAGTTAACAATGACCGTGAATTATGAATTTTGACCAGTGTCGGGATTAGGCATCCGAATCCGAAGTAAATAATGATTATTCCGCTGGAAATAGGAGACGTTATAACTTGATCGGTACTGAATGAGTAATTTCATTCAATAACGATCGGTAAATGAAATAAAGGAAATAATTTGGAAATAAATTTTGCCAGTGGAAATTTTGCCGAAAGAAATGATTAAGTTGTAAAAGCAAATAAAAAAATCGGTCGCCAACTCAACTGATGAGCGACAGTACTCTTAAGTACTTGAATAATTGTGTCAAAAATAAGGTTTACCTGTTTGTAGGGCAGCAGGTGGAACGGGAACTTTTACATAAGTACTCTGTCAGGCTCAGTACCCATATAAAATATACCAAGCGAGGTGGCGCAGTGGTTAGCACGCTGGACTCGCATTCGGGGGGACGACGGTACAATCCCGTCTCCGGCCATCCTGAATTAGGTTTTCCGTGATTTCCCTAAATCGTTTCAGGCAAATGCCGGGATGGTTCCTTTGAAAGGGCACGGCCGATTTCCTTCCCAATCCTTCCCTAACCCGAGCTTCTGCTCCGTCTCTAATGACCTCGTTGTCGACGGGACGTTAAACACTAACTACTACTACCACCACCACCACCACCACCACCTCATATAAAATAATGTCACAACAATCTAACTACACTTCGACATTAATGGTTAACTTTCAATACGTATTTTGATAATTATTTTGTTTATTCGTTTTCAGCAGTGCAATGCTGACAACACAGACAATTATCTATCGACATTTTGAATGAACTGTCATTCTGTCTTTAAAATTACGTACTTTGCACAGTTTAATCTGCTGATAATGAAATATATTGCCAATAATTGATTAATTATGTTTTGAAGGATAATAATTCATTAATTGGGCCACTGTCAGGTGGAATAAGCTTTATAGTTTCATATTCTTGAATTAACCTCATCTGAATATGCATTGAAATAAATCTTAATAATGAAATTTATTACTTGAGTCTATTATTAAGTTACTATATTTGGCGTAGCTTATTAAGTGCAACAATTAACTACGATAAGCAATCGTTCAAAACAGTCTGAAATTTACTCTTCACCGTCTATGCAAATAATTTGATAATTAACACATTTTCCCTTGATAATGGCGTGACGCACTCGGTTCAATAAGGTAAGGATCGGAAGGAACTCACTTGATATTATTGTCGGGTGGAATGAAACTGTAACACTTCGATTATAAAGTGCTTGTTATTAATTCTTCAACTTCAGAGAAAAGCACAGTCACTGGCAAGCCTTCTACAATCTTATCCTACGAAAATTACGAAGATCTTACTTCCCTCGTTGTCGGTGGATCGACGGGAGTCCACGGCGGCGACACAATGTGGCAGCGGGCTTTTACTGTTGCGACTTGGGTCCACAGTGCGCTCCACATTTAAGCCCTCGTTTCTTCAGCACTATGCCCATTAATCCATAATAACTTGCCAGGCCATGCTTCCAGATACGCCGACCATTACTTTCCCGTCGTACTTAGATCCACACACCAGGCGTTAGATGTAACACAACTAGGAATAGCAGCCCTCGACTGTACATTCTACTCCGAGCACGGCGTCACTGCTGCTACTGCCCGCTGGCGCGCTCCCGCTCCCAGCGGCACGACAAAACAATCTCTGACTTCAACCTTAGCTAAATATGCCCTGACTTTCCAGTGTTAAACATTACATAATTTAAACATAGTATTTACAATGCATATTTACACCAAACGTATACAAACAGTTTCACGTGTTAAGTAAGCGAAAAAATTCGTAGCAAGGACTGAATTGTAGCGTCACAGCGCCATTCGGGGGAGTTCGGCCGCCGTATTGCTAGTCCTTTTTCGATGACGCTACATCGGCGGCTTGCGAGTCAATGGTGATGAAAATGATTTGAACGTTGATTGTTAGTGACAAGACCGTGCTATGCAGCACCTAACAAGAGAAACCTGTGGTGTCACCGCCAGACACCACACTTGCTAGGTGGTAGCCTTTAAACCGGCCGCGGTCCGTTAGTATACGTCGGACCCGCGTGTCGCCACTGTCAGTGATTGCAGACCAAGCGCCGCCACACGGCAGGTCTAGAGAGACTTCCTAGCACTCGCCCCAGTTGTACAGCCGACTTTGCTAGCGATGGCTCACTGACTTCTACGCTCTCATTTGCCGAGACGATAGTTAGCATAGCCTTCAACTACGTTATTTGCTACGACCTAGCAAGGCGCCAGTATCCGTACTCTTGATATTGTGAATCATGTACCATAAAGAGCGATGTTCTTCATTAATGGATTAAAGTTAAGTATTCCACCAGCTACGTCCGTTTTTCTACATTCTAATTCCCCTGTCATGTTCCAGACCTCACGCCAGACTGCGTGAGATAAAACGAGTGCATTTCGGCCTCCTTTAGTTATACGGGTTGGCTCTCCTGCCAACCACAACAATACCCGCCGCAGGCCGTTCCCTGACAGAGTCGAAACATTGCACGGTTAAAGAAGTGGACTGATGACCTCAGCAGTTAAGTCCCATAGTGCTCAGAGCCATTTCAACCATTTTGTTAAATAAGTGTGGAAAGAGATAGCTCTTACGGCTTAGGTGCCAACCAGATAATGATGATCAAACTTCTATCGTAACGTCGCCAGTCCAGTTTTTTATCGTAAAGCTAAGTGAGATGGTCGCGCAGTGGTTAAGAGCACACTTTCGAAATTTCGCATTCTGTGTTCATACCCGGTTATATGTTCCGTTTTTCTTTTGTAGCAGCAGAAGTACGTCACATCAATTTTTTAGCTGACATTGTGAGCTGTAGTAAAGTTAGCTTTGAAAATCACGCCGCAGCGCGTAGCGTGAAGCAGTCGCTCTGTTTTCTGGCGGTGGCGCCTTTGTCGCAATTGAAGGCTTCGGTGCCTCCCTCTAGCGGGACAGGGGAAAAGTGGGCTGTTCGCGTAGGTTTAAGAAGTGGCTATATGGGCTCTCGTGGAGAGTTGGCAGTCGGGGCATCAAGAAGCGACTTCCCTGCCGGTGCCTTAGGGACAGTACGCAGACCGCAGCATCAGCGTAAGCGACGTGAGCAGCGGCTCCGTCGTATGGGGCGTTAACTGCTCGTCGCGAAAGGAATCTACCTGAGCGTAGGTAGTTCGGCCGTATGCTGTCGCCCGGCAAGGAGGTTCTGAAAATCGGCGCGCCTTCCTGAGTCCGTTGAAACGGCTGGCAGCGGGCGGCTCGGCGGAGCATTTTGAGGTGTTGCGTTGGTTGAGTTCTGGGAGTCGTAACGCACCAGAAGTTGAGCATTCATTATTAACAGATTTTATGAAGTTTAATTGAATTCAATTTACGTATTCTTGTTGATTATACCAGCTGTATTTTTGGGGGTTTCCCGCCGTTCATTCTCGTCTGCCCACCCGTTGGAAGCTGGTAATATTACAGATGGAGGTCCGTTTTTCCCTTTTGGAGGACGAAAAGGGGGAGTCAAAGTAAATCTGTGGGTCAGATTGCTTGTTTCCCATCCTAGCTTACCTACGGGTTTATTCAACTATTAGCCTCTGCTATGTCTGTGAAAGTTTAAGGCACTAATAACTGTACTGTTTAAAATGCAAGGCACTAAGACCTGATCCATTCTCTCGCCTGTCATAGTAGTATTACTAGACTCACGTGTAAAAGGTACTCTAAGAAAGAAGGAAAATTCGTTTTGCCTCGTGGTAAGAACTAGTCAATTGCATAACGAATTCCTGCTCAACTGGAAGCTGTAACTTACGTAAATTTCTGTTTATGTATATTTAGCTATGATCAAGCAAGGTTAATGTACGCCGTAGGGCATTTGTTATATTGCTTCTAGTCAGCAAAAACTGTTGTGTGTTTTTCCAATTCAATAGCTTTCAAGGCTTTTGCTCAACGTGCTTATGTGTTTTATACAGGTAGTTGGTTATTAGTGTATTATCTTGCCATGCAAAAGTTTGCCATTTCATTACGGGTAGAAACTGTTGCCGTGAAAGGAGAATGTTGTAAAAGTTCGCAAGTCCTACCTGGCGAGCGTCTGTGTTTGCCGTAAGTTAACTGGCAGAAATTTGTAAAATTTGTTTTATAATATATTTTGGAAATGTTAATGTTATTAACTGTGAATGTCCCCCCGTGTGCATGCTTCATGGGTTTTGGTTTTTCTATTTTGAAAACTTTTGTAAACAGGATTGACTTTATATCTTACAGACAAGTTAGATTCTGCGCCATTTAATGACTGCAGTGAAATTCACCCGTGATTTGGCTGAGCTTGAAATATTATACAGCGTCGCATTGTATACGTTAAATTTCTTGCCTGTACTTGCCTTTTACTGGCGTGAAATTTTCTTGCAGTAATTTAAAAGTCGTTTCCTATCGTAAATTGTGAGTTAATTGTTAAATGATTGTTTTTTTAATATCGTAAAGTCTTGCACCAAATTTGAATAAAGAGTGTCACTGAAAATTGTGTGTAATTTCACCAGTTATTCCTTAGCACCAACTTCCACTTTACATTTTGTGTACTGATTGAGGTTAACAATATTTGATGAACCAGTAGTAATTTTACGGTTCAGCTTGTAAAACACTATGGAATTATTGATAAAAGAATTTCTCATGTCAAGTCTTGTTAAAATGGATTTATCACCACAGACTTAATTTCTCTCATATAATTAGCATCAACTGAAAATTAACGACAAAAAGATTGGGTAATTTCAATTCTAGATTTGATTTTTTGTCTTATTCTTTAAGGGAATCAGTACGTTCATAAAAACATAAAATCTTAAAAATTCGGAGCAACGCAAGTACGTATAAACTCACATACAGAGTAACATGTGTAACTGTTAGTCTCGTAGGTGGTACTGTAATGTGTATAGTTACCAGTGGTGGTAGTGGTGGTGGTGGTGGTTGTTGTGGTTAGTGTTTAACGTCCCGTCGACAACGAGGTGATTAGAGACGGATCGCAAGCTCCGATTAGGGAAGGATTGGGAAGGATATCGGCCGTGCCCTTTTCAAAGGAACCATCCCGGCATTTACCTGAAACGATTTAGGGAAATCACGGAAAACCTAAATCAGGATGGCCGGAGACGGGATTGAACCGTCGTCCTCCCGAATGCGAGTCCAGTGTGCTAACCACTGCGCCACCTCGCTCGGTATAGTTACCAGTGTAGTGGCTGTTCTTTTTCTGAATCGATCAGTTTCCCGCAAAAACGGCAAATAATATACTGTCTGACGTTTTCTCCACGATCCGAACTGAACTACTAAGAGAACTACGCCTGTCGGTATAGGCAACAAACAGTGCCCATGTGTCCATACTTCAACACCTGACTGTTACCTATACAAAAATAAATAGCATTGGATTGCTCTTGCCACGTAAACGTGTAGGTGCTATGAAATAAAAAAACATACCAATTCTAATAGCTATAGTTACTAGTCTGCAAATGACGTAAGTATTGATGTTATGTTTTTGAGAACACCGTTCCCAGTCAACATTAGAAATATCCGCACTTATACCGCTGCATGCTATACAGTCACATTTGTATGTGTGAATTCCATTAGGAAAACAACCCCTGGACCTGACAATTTTGCGGTAACTCACGCCAATCGAAGCATTAACTCTCAAAAGAAGCCTGCAGTTCAAGGTACGAGTCTTTTAATTGCATCACCTCTACTTGTGATTTCATTTCGCAGAACGACGGAAGCGAGGGCAGTTATGTAATTCCTCTTTTGTCAGTGAAGGGTCCAATAGAGACAACCTTCAATTACTATTTTTCCTTTATTTCGTTCTGCTACTATCATTCAAACATCTAGGTGGCCACCTGTACGGTACTCTACATCAGAATTTTCCAAACTGTGTTGTGTGGAACACTGGTGTTCCGCAAGAAGGGAATCAGAAGACTTCGATGAGCTTTAATAACACCGTGTTTACTTGCCTTAGACATTTTGACAATACTAACTATGTTCTGAAGTTTTATTATGATTTCTATGTTGTTACTTACAATTTAAAATTGAAGCAATGACCAAATACGTCAAGACTTCCCCATTTTTTTTCAAATTTTTATTAATATTAAAATAAACAAGGTGTTCCATCAACGTACCACATTCTCAAAGTGTTCTGTCAGACGAAAAGTCTTGAAATCACTTCTCTATACGTACTTTTGTTATGGTACCTTTTACCACTCTAACTAGGATATTCCTTTACTGTGACAGAAAATGAGCCATAGGTTTCCGTTACTTCAAAATACTTTGGCTAACAGTTTATGTTCCATAGTGCCTGAATATAGCAAGCGACAAAGGGACATATTTATAAGGAGTGTCAAAACTCACCGCCGTGAGGTGATAATGATTGTTTCTTTCACTTTCACTACATATCTATTTCGGCTAAATTATCGGTATCGAGATACCTGTGGTACAATGTGGGTGACATTGTTTTCACTATACAAAATTATGGCTAAGTTGAACAATGAACATTGATTGCTTACATATTTTCTTAAACATAAGTTGGCAACCTACAGTTCTTGACTGACAGCTTCTTTTTTGGATCAGTTCGTCTTCTATCACTTTATGATTTAGACTATGCTGCAGGCCCTATGGATAGAAAGGAACCGTTACACTCATGCAAGCACTAAACGAATTTAGGCTTTACCTGTCTCACCATCAGTGTTCAAATTTTGATTTCACAGGTACTGGTTGAACATTGTTACTGAGACAGAATACTGATGCTGAGATTGGCCATTGTTTTTGGAGTATGAATTACCAGTGCTTTCCATAAATTATTTTTCAATATTTATTGACCATTGTTAACTTCTGATAAAAAGAATCTTACATTTTTGTTCAAGGAGGAAGGAGAAAACCTTCTAATCTATTAAAGACACGGACCAAAACGGGGGAAAGGTGCTTAAGCATGGAATAGAAGGGAAAAAGTGCAAAATGTACTAATCTCACAAAAAAGTCCAACGAACTGTACCTATTTTGTTTCATTTCATGTCCGCACATGAATATATTGACATGTCTGTGCGAAAATGGCTATATTTTTGGAAAGGGGCAGCACCTTTAATTACTACTACATATTAGCATTTACTATTCTAATAACAAACAATACAACTATTTCAGGTACAAAAAGACCCTATAACTACCACCACTACTTAGATTTTTCTGCAGCAGTACTTTGAATAACATCGTCAATAAACAATTAGGGTACAACAAGTTCGGTATTCGCTGGGTTTCCAAATTTGTTCCTGAACATAGAAAATTTCAATGAGTGTCTCACTATCTGTACTTTTTACGTTTAGATGCAGGAAGAGAAAACCTATTCAACTAAGTCGTAACCGCTGACTTGATGAAACAGCAGTCAGGAATAGTACCGCCTAGTCCAACAAACAATGAAATCATTCAGTCACAAAGGCTATGGCTACGGTCTCTTGGGAACCTAAAGGAATTTTGTTAGTAAATTTTATGGAACGTGAAGGGAAAGTTAGCTTTGGAAATTACTGCTAGACTATAATTATCCTGAGAAGAGCCATAGTTGCACCATTTCAAATTGGACTTCTGTATATCCACCCTACTGCACAGTCATAGCTCCAAGTCATTCCCACCGATTCACGCATATGAGCAGCTTAAGTCTCAATGTTGTGACTACTACGAAGAACCTTTGGATACTATTATATGGTGCTGCTATGTCATACAGTAGAATTTTGTCTAAAGTACATTATTCGCCCCGTGAAGAGGTATAATAAATGCTTGAATCCGAATGATGACTGAGTATAAGGTAGTTTTTAAGATTTCTGTAATTAATTTACTTCAACTTCTTCAGTAACTGTTTCTTACCTAACGGTTACTCTTATACTAGTCTCCACAAGGCACAGAAAATTTGTAGAATTAACTTTAACTTAGGTGGTTCCCTGTTAATGTTATTGTGGGTAATGAAAATGTAGATCTTGCAGCACAACAAAAACATGGGAGCATAGTTCCAACAATGAAGTATTCCAGCAACCTTTCGCGGTGTGGGGTGTACCTCTAGATGCTGGAGAGTATCCAGCGGATAACGACTCCCCAGCTAGAGGTTTTCAGACGACATTGCATTTCCTGTAAGCGCTAGACCGTTGTTTCTATGACTAATATGTACAGAACGAGCCACAGAATTAGAACGTTTACAACGAACCAGAACAGAAGCTGCTGAATTTTTCCAAAGGCATGCTTTCCGGTAGCAACGTCTGAGAGAAAGAAATATCCCAAGAAATGTTTCGAACACACGTGAAAATGTATAAATTCTAGAGGAAAATGTTTTCAGGAGGGATAAAACGCTTTGTAGCAAAAAATGTGATTAAGTCATTGTTCATAAAGAAACTTCTAAGCTGGATCTCAGAAACAAATTTTGGTATTAGGAGCTGTAGTCCATCAGATATAAGTACATAAAGGAAATATGCGTTTCTGAAGAAACTTTCAACTATAGCCTATGACTTCTCGTTGGATTTTAAAAACTACAGGGGAACCACGATATATGCAAGTGTGGGTAAATAAATTAATAATCGATAAGAAGAAATAGATTGGTGGGTGGTACATGGAAGTTTGGGTCGGTTCGGGGAGTGTGCTCGGATAACTCGAACGATAAGGTGAAGGCACGCGGTAAGTGGGATATCCGGGTTTGCCTCCCGGACCGGAATATATTTATACCCATTAGAGTTACTCCAGTAATTATATGGTACTCAGCAACAATGAGACAAAGTAGTACGCCTTTCTTACACTGCTGCTTACTATCCGCTTTCTTTCTGTTCAGAATTGCTTACATGAAGCACCTGTTCAAACTGTCTTCTGGAATCACACGAGAGATGAGTCTACATATGCATCTACTTCAAAGGCTGCAGCCTTCGTGTAATACTGTCGTATGCAGCCAACTAATCATGGCCCTTCATATGTCCCATATTATATGAGGAACAGATCTAACCACGGGTCGACAGCAGCAGCGTGATCAGCTCAGCGTTTGTCACACTAACATCAAAGAAGCTCTTACACCATCCTCTCTTGTTAATACTGCAGAGGGCTACAGATAAAACTCAAAACCTTTCATGAGGATTAAAAATGTACGTTTGGCGCAATTTCTTAAAATATTCGTGAAACATAACAAAGTCAGTTGACGTTATATCCGGCTCGTACTTTAGCACACTTGTATAACTCCAAAAGAGGCATGACCTAGAGTTTCTTTCCTTTCTCAGAAACGACATATGAGGAAAGCGTTATTAATCTCACGTGGCAACAGTTCGAACGGAAACAAGAGTGACACATATAAAGAAAGCATTTCTGAAGGAAAGAAATTTATTAACATCGAGTATGTATTTAAGTGTCAGGATAACCTTCCTGACAGTATTTATATGAAGTGTAGTCATGTGTGGAAGTGAAACATGGACGACAAACTGTGTAGACAAGAAGGGAATAGAAGCTTTCGAAATGTGGTGCTACAAAAGAATGCTGAAGATTAGATGGGTAGATTATGTTACTAATGAGGAGATATTGAAAGAATTGAGAAGAGGAAATTATGGCACTACTTGACTAGAAGAAGGGATCGGTCGGTAGGACACGCTTTGAGGCATCAAGGGGTCACGAACTTAGTATTGGAGTGAAGCATGCAGGGTAAAATTCGTAGAGGAAGACTAAGAGATGAATACACTAAGCAGATTCATAAGGATGTAGGTTGCAGTAGGTACTGGGAGATGAAGAAGCTTGCACAGGATGGAGTAGCATGGAGAGCTGCATCGACTCAGTCTTTGGAATGAAGACCACGACAACAACAGAAGCACGAAAGGAAAATGGAGAGGTCCTCTTTCTGTACTGTGGTTGCAGATCATGATTCGGAAGTTCTAATTAACTAGAGATTTGGGAATAGCTCCTGGGAGAAGGCAACAGACACTTCGGCCACAGATTGTAGATGAAGTTACTGTTGCCATGACTTAGAGTGCTGGTCACAGTCTACGATCTTCAAGCAATGCACGAGTCATAGACTGCTGAACATTCCATGGTCCACCGTTGTTTTGAGCACCAGCACATACGACTCCAGCGGGATTCGAGTCTGTAGTGGATAGAGGTAGTCGTCACATTGACCATCGTTTGTCATTAGACATACTACGCAATTAAGAAATGTTTCCCTCGTCGTTACAACGTTTCCACAAATTTTGATTGCTCTACTACCAATCAATTTTCATGGGAGCCCTTTCTAACACCGAAAATTGAATTACAAACACCCTGTATTTTAGCATTACATGTGACGTCATATCCCGGATTTAACATTGCAACCCAATACCGCTTGATGCCTAGACTCTTCACGAAAGCGAAGCAACCTTCAACAGAAATTCTCTGTCAGATATATGAAGGCAATGGACTTTGACCACTAACCATTGAGTAGTTTCAACAGTTTTCACTCAACTATAGAAACATCCTTTGCGAAAACAAGTTTGTGACTGAGCGCATGGGATGTGACCTTCCCTGTTATTTTACATGGAAGGGAAGTACAGACACCCACTGGGAATACTAAAACTGAAGGATGTTCGCTTCATGTACCGTGGTCCTCAAGAGTACTTTGATGTGTTGCGCCAGCATGTTTCTTTTACATGTCAGTGAAAAAAGGCAATTGTAGTTGTTCATAGCATTACGTAATTTAATAGAACACCCAAAGATTGTGATTTTCACTGATAAACATGATACTGTTCTGCTACGTATTAGAAGAAGATCTCATTGCCACCTTCCTTTTAAACTTTACTTTCATTCAAATAGTTTTCTAATACCGTTGCAGGAGAGTGAGAAGTGAGGTCTAGTTTTCCAGGGTGGCGGCCCAACACGCTTACTCTCAATGGGCATTTCTCCAGTGTGAAGTATGAGCAAATTCAACAGCTCATATTACAACCACCTACATTTATTAATCTTCTACAGAGAACAGCGATGGCATTAATAACGAACTGTGGAAATTTTGATTATTGCTATTTATAGTACATTTTAACATTTACAATAAATGCTCGACTAGAAAGGGTGCTTAGAAGTCAAAGTATTATCCACATTCAAAGAGAGTGATAAAATCTTAATCACTGCATTGGTGTAAGTCTTCATGTTTCAGTCTATAGATTATATGCTAAAATCCTGAAATGGAATATAAAAGAATTCGTGGAAAACCTAATACCTGTGAATGTTTTAGTTGACCACTTTTTTCGCTTTGTGATACATGGCACTGTAATAGTCACAAGCGTATAAGTACGTGGTATCACGTAACATTCCGCCAGTTCGGACGGTATTTGCTTTGTGATACATTACCCGTGTTAAAATGGACCGTTTACCAATTGCAGAAGAGGTCGATATCGTGTTGATGTATGGCTATTGTGATCAAATTGCCCAAGGGCATGTGCTATGTACGCTGCTGGGTATCCTGGACGACATCATACAAGTGTCAGGACCGTTCGCTTGATAGTTACGGTATTTAAGGAAACAGGAAGTGCTCAGCCACATGTGAAATGTCATCCACGACCTGCAACAAATGATGATGCCCAAGGAGGTCTTTTAGCTGCTGTCGCGGATAATCCGCACATCAGTAGCAGACAAACTCCGCGAGAATCAGGAATCTCAAAAATGTCGGTGTTGAGAATGCTACATCAACATCGATTAACCCGTACCATACTTCTATGCACTTGGGATTGCATGGCGGCGACTTTAACGTCGTGTACAGTTCTGCCACTGGGCACAACAGAAATTACGGGACAATGACAGATTTTTTGCACGCGTTCTATTTAGTGACGAAGCGTCATTCACCTACAGTAGTAATGTAAACCGGCATTATATGCTCTATTGAACAACGGAAAAATCCACGATGGCTGCGAGAAGTGGAACATCAGCGACCTTGGCGGGTTCATGTATGGTGCGGCATTATGGGAGCAAGGACAATTGGCCCCTATTTTATAGATGGCAATCTAAATGGTGCAATGTATGCTGATTTCCTACGTAATCCTCTAACGATGTTACTGCAAGATATTTCACTGCATGACAGAATGGCGATGTACTTTCAACATGATGGATGTCCGGCACATAGCTCACGTGCGGTTGAAGCGGTACTGAATAGTGTATTTCATGACAGGCGGATTGGACATCGAAGCACGTCCACCGGATTTGACGTCCCCGAATTTCTTTCTGTGGGGAACGTTGAAGGATATTTGCTACCCTCATCCACCAACAACGTCTGTCAACATGTGTCAGCACATTGTCAATGCATGTGTGAACATTACGGAAGGCGAACTACTCGCTGTTGAGAGGAATGTCGTTACGCGTATTGCCAAATGCACTGAGCTTGACGGACATCATTTTGAGCCTTTATTGCATTAATGTGGTATTTACAGGTAATCACACTGTAACAGCATGCATTCTCAGAAACAACCGAAATAAAATGTTCAAACGTACCTACGTTCTGTATATTCAATTAAAAACTGTTCGTCTAAAATTGTGAGCCATATGTTTGTGACTATTACAGCGCCATCTATCACAAAGCGAAAAAAGTGGGCCAACTCAAAAATTCATATTTCTTTACGTACTCCACGAATATGTACAAAAATGGGCGTTCCTATTTTAAAAAATCGCAGTTGATATCCGTTTGACCTATGGTAGCGCCATCTAGCGGGACAACCATAGCGCCATCTTGTTTTCCCTCTTGGAAAAAAAAAAATGGCTCTGAGCACTATGGGACTTAACTTCCGAGGTCAACAGTCCCCTAGAACATAGAACTACTTAAACCCAACTAACCTAAGGCCATCACACACATCCATGCCCGAGGCAGGATTCGATCCTGCGACCGTAGCGGTCGCGCTGTTCCAGACTGTTACGCCTAGAACCGCCTGGCCAATCAGGCCGGCTTTCCCCCTTCAAGGCAGACAAGTATCATTCTTTGTAGTCTTTGACGCATATTTCGTGAGATATATGGCCCGGTCACAATCAATGAACGACCGTCTCTATACACAGCAATAAGAGAAGTGAACAGTTGTGCACAACCAAATGCATTAACAAATAGTATTTCGAAAACCACACATGAAGAGTACCTGTGAACGTGACATGACAGACATGCCTGCTTGCAACGTAACAACAGTAGCCAGATGGCAGAAAGCGACCCCCACAGTTACATCGGAAGCAGTGACACTGAAGCGGAACAGGAAGAGGAGGAGAAAGAAGAAGAAGAAGAAGAAGAAGAAGAAGACGATGGAGTGTAGCGGTTCTCCCGGCACACGTCCAGCCGGCATCACCCACGGCCCTTGTCTATCCTATGTTGTTGGGCCCCAGATGCGACCGCAAAGAGCGTATTGGATCTTTGTAGTGGAGGGCACACGTTGGGCAGACAGTTATGGCGGCAGCAGATGCTGAGTCAGTGTCAGCCACTTCATAACCACGAGGCGAGCAGATTGTGGTGGCCTCCAGCCCAGCAGCGTCGTCTGGGCGGTTTCATCGGGGGCGTGAACTCCGGCCCCCAACGTCTGGCTGGCAGGGTCCATAAATTACCTCCGCTAAGCAGCGACAGCTGCTGGTAGGTCCCACGTCGTTCTTCTGGCCTGTTGGTAACAATGGTCCCATTGGCTTCAACAGTTGGCGAAGCTCCACTGGACTGCACTGAGGTAGCCTGCGCTACAGCGGTCGCCTACTGGATGCCCTTTTCCTACTGGAAATACGCTACTTATATGTGCCCTTCCCTTGTCTGGTGTCACGTAGTCAGCCTGTCATAATGCTACGGAGGCGTCTCAGATTCCAGTAACACTGCTGACACCCGAAAGTGGTTGTATCGACTTAGTGCAGCCGGAGAGGGCAGCATAATGTTGCACTGAAACAGCTGCTTGCAGCAAATCTGTCGTCAGGCGGCAAGATGCAAAAGAAGGCTAGCGGTATTACGGTAATAATGTAGGGGTTCTCAAAGAACTTTACGAATTGTCCTTGAATCTAACCTCTCATATTCTTAACAGTGTGACAAAATAATGAAGAAAAACTTACTAGCATTCAGCTTGTGGAACAATTCAACGAATATACCCATACGCTTATACTGCACACGTACATAAACAAGTAACTACTTACTTTCGGAATGAGATAACTACAATTTTATCTTCTTACAGAAATATTACGTATGTTAGAAGTTGACACATGATCTTTATCCTCATCGCCTCTAGTTCACAGAAAATTTTTCTTGTAGTCACTATACTAGCGTGATATCTGAATTCTGGTAGTTAGTTCTCAGACTGGCGCTGTTACGTTGGTCCCTCACTCATGTTAACACTGCATTGTAATCAAAAATGGTATTGAATTTGACTGATGAACGGTAATAGGTGATTGCGTTCGAAGGCAGATCAGCCCCCTTTGGAGGAACAGCTTGTGATAGACTGAATATACCGATACCTTCCTTCACAAAAATGCAACAAATGTGTATATCCGCATGCAAAAGATTTACTGTTAGTGTTTATTCTCTTTTATGGCTGTTACTGCTCCGACTCCACTGCAAAACATGCCATACTTTGTAGAAAATAAGTTTTCTCTACTCTCAACATTTTTAATATTCCTGAAGAGATTGCTCACCTGTTAAATGGTTCTAATGCGAACAACACGCCAGTAGGTTCCCCTAGTGTTATTCCGTTAGTGCTCTATGAGAGACTTTGGCCACATACCTGCAACAGAATAAAAGATATTATTTTGAAAAATATTTTAATCGCTAAGCAAAATAAAGACGTCAGACTCATCGAATAAGGTGTTAAAATCGTTACTTCTCAGGTGTTACAATATCTGCAATATAATGAAATGTATGATTCGGTACTACGTTTGGTATACACGCTTTCACGATTCTAATCATTAGATGACGTATCTCACTTAGGGAGTAACAACGTCAGTAGATTAAAGCTTCGTCGACAGCACCGTCTTTAGTGAAGCGTAAGGAAACTTCAGCTGCGGCATTGTAAAGTATTGCTCTAGGGAGCCCATATCAGTACTATTTTTTCCTCTATTAACTTGTTTTATTCATTATGATTATCAATAAAAGTGTATACATTCAAATATTACGTAAACGTGATCGCTTGGGTGTGTCTGTAAGAAGCGGATCAATGGGCATGGCCCAGTCTGCTTTGTAGCCAGGCCTCCCACAGATCATGAGTCAAGGCTGCATTGTTGCTAGATCTCCTGTCTCCACCCAATTGTCTTCGTCCTCGCACCTCTCCTCCTACCTCCCCCCCCCCCCCCCCCCCCCTCCTTCCTGTGGCAACGGGTCCATTGTGCCCTAGAAGTCATCCACTTGCTTTAGCCTCCTTGTCACATACATTAAGGAGCTGCCATGTTACTGTATTAATTCATGACTGTCACCATTATATATACTACTGGCCATTAAAATTGGTACACCACGAAGATTATGTGCTACGGACTCGAAATGTAACCGACAGGAAGAAGGTGCTGTGATATGCAAATGATTATGTTTTCAGAGCATTCACACAAGCTTGGCGCCGGGGGCGACACCTACAACGTGCTGACATGAGCAAAGTGTCAAAGCAATTTCTCATACACAAACAGCAGTTGACCGGCGTTTCTGGTGAAACGTTGTTGTGATGCCTCGTGAGAGAAATGCGTACCATCTCATTTTCCGACCTTGATAAAGGCCGGATTGTAGCCTAACGCGATTGCGGTTTATCGTATCGCGTTGGTCGAAATCCAATGACTGTTAGCACAATATCGAATCGGTGGATTCGGGAGGGTAATACGGAACGCCGTGCTGGATCCCAATGGCCTCGTATCACTAGCAGTCGAGATGACAGGCAACTTATCCGCATAGCTGTAACGGATCGTGCAGCCACGTCTCGATCCCTGAGGCAACAGCTGGGGACGTTTGCAAGACAACAATCATCTGCTCGAACAGTTCGACGACGTTTGCAGCAGCATGAACTATCAACTCGGAGACCATGGCTGCGGTTATCCTTGACGCTGCATCACCGACAGCAGCGCACGCGATGGTGTACTCGACGAACCTGTGTGCATGAATGGTAAAACGTCATTTTTTGGATGAATCCAGGTTCTGTTTACAACGTCATGATGGTCGTATCCATGTTTGGCGGCATCGAGGTGAACGCACTTTAGAAGCGTGTATTCGTCATCGCCATACTGGCGTATCACCCGGCATGATGGCATGGGGTGCCACTGGTTACACGTCTCGGTCACCTCTTGTTCGGATTGAACAGTAGACGTTTCATTTCATGTGTGTTACGACCGGTGGCTCTACCGTTCATTCGATCCCTGCGAAACCCTATATTTCAGCAGGATAATGCGCGACCGCCTGTTGCCCGTCTTGTACGGGCCTTTCTAGTTACAGAAAGTGTTCGACTGCTGCCCTGGCCGGCACATTCTCCAGATCTCTCACCAATTGAAAAATTCTAGTCCATGGTGGGCGATCAAGTGGCTCGTCATAATACGCCAGTCACTACTCTTGATGAACGGTGGTATCGTGTTGAAGCTGCATGGGCAGCTATACCTGTACACGCCATCCAAGCTCTGTTTGACTCAATGCCCAGGCGTATCAAGGTCGTTATTGCGCCAGAGGTGGTTTTCTCGGTACTGATTTCTCAAGATCTATGCACCGAAATTGCGTGAAAATGTAACCACATGTCAGTTCTAGTGTAATATATTTGTCCAATGAATACCCGTTTATCATCTCCATTTCTTGGCGTAGTAATTTTAATGGCCGGTAGTGTATTACCCAGCCCCTGATTTGCCCCCAAAAGTAGTCCCAACCTTTGCATTGGACTTACTGACCATAAGTTAGACTCGTCCTCACTGGTGTTGAGTCTGCACTCCTTCGAAGAGCACCAGGACGAGTTAACCGAACTCCCCAGGCCACCTAACGCGTCGGATTTAAGCCCAGTCGAGAAACTGTGGGTCCACCTCGATCGCGCTGTTCGCACCATGGATCATCAGCCGAAAATCCTAGAACGACTGGCCGCGGCACTGTGGTCGCATGGCTCCAAAACGCTATTGGTACCTTCCAAAACCTCATAGACCCCCTACCTGTGCGTCTCGCAGCGCTCTAAAGGGTGGTTATTTAGACATTTGACAGGTGTTCATACTGCTATGACTGGACAGTATAATTACAGGAACATTAAAAACAAGGGTACCCAGCGCTCAACAAGGTGATCATTATCATACAGCATCTTTCCATAATCCTCAACTGTGTTAGGTGATGTAGTTACTCAGATGTTATGACTGGTAGCATGCTGAGTGGAATTTTGGTGTATCCTGTACCGGCTCTGATTGTGAAATGCAACATGCCTTTTTTCGCCCGCACTTGTTGCCAGCATCTCTCTTTCTGTAATTCCTGCAGCCAACATTGCATTAATGTATCGTGGTTGTAAATATGACTTCTGCACAATAGCGGAGAATCGGTATGTGTTATACAGGTTCCTTAGCGATTGATGGTACCTCTAAACGTCTCAGACCTCGAATAACAAATTTAGTATAAGTTTAGGTTGTGATTCATTGGGAGAGTCCTTAGAAAATGGGGTCCATCAACAAAGGAGGTGGCTTACAAAACACTCGTTCGACCTATACTTGAGTATTGCTCATCAGTGTGGGATCTGTACCAGGTCGGGTTGACAGAGGAGATAGAGAAGATCGTAATAAGAGCGGCGCGTTTAGTCACAGGGTAAGCGTGATAGCGTTACGGAGATGTTTAGCAAACTCAAGACTCTGCAGGAGAGGCGCTCTGCATCGCGGTGTAGCTTCCTGTCAAGGTTTCGAGAGGGTGCGTTTCTGGATGAGGTGTCGAATGTATTGCTTCCCCCTACTTATACCTCCCGAGGAGATCACGAATGTAAACTTGGAGAGATTCGAGCGCGCACGGATATTACCGGCAGTCGTTCTTCCCGCGATCCATATGCGACAGGAGCAGGATAGGGAGGTAATGACAGTGGCAGCCGTCCGGGCCGGCGGAGCGGTTCTAGCCGGTGCAGTCTGGAACCGCGCTAACGATACGGTCGCAGGTTCGAATCCTGCCTCGGTCAATGATGTGTGTGATGTCGTTATGTTAGTTAGGTTTAAGTAGTTCTAAGTTCTCGGGGACTGATGACCTTAGCAGTTAAGTCCTATAGTGCTCAGAGCCATTTGAACCATTTGACAGGGGCACGTAAAGTGCCCTCCACCACACACCGTTGGGTGGCTTGCGCAGTATAAATATACATGTAGATGTAGGTGTAGGTAATGTGATATATGTATCTCTCACATACAGATAGGCAGTGCACAGTGGTATTAATTATGGAAACAAAATAGTTCTTTTCGTAGATGAAAGGAAATTGTAGTTACGTGCCGCTAAGTGGTATGTGGATGGGATTTCGTTTATACTGATAGGTCGAACATCCACGTAGGCGAACATCCACATATGGAATTCCCAATCAGAATCTTAGCTCATTGCAGATTCCAACACTAAATGCCTACTGGATCATTTGTATTGATGTGGCTGCTTCGCACGTCAACCACAATGGAGAAATACCGTAAGAATATGGAAGAATTTACTGTTTTATCAAATCTTTGTTAATTTTTCCCCATGTTCTATTCGAGAACAGAAGGACCCTAGCATCGTATTCTGGTTAGAGTAGCCACCTTCTGGAAGTCGTTTCCAGTACTAGGAACACGACGCTAAATTTCCTACGGCATTACAGCACAGAATTGAATAACATGTCCAGCTTCAAAAGATGGTTAATTACGTGTCTACTAAAGTAACACTAAGGATTACCATCGTCTGTTGCTGTACGATGTCTTCCTCTTTCTCAGTATATTTAACTGGAGCAGTCTGCTTAGGTTTCCTCTCCCCAGAACTTTCTATATCAGAAAACATCTATCTTGTTCACCTATAAATCGTTACTGTCATCATTATTATTATTTTTACTATTATTTTTGTTATAGTTATCGTTATTATTACTATTATTATTATTGTTGTTGTTGTTGTTACAATTATCACTATTAGTGGCAGCAGCTGCAGTAGTATAAGTACTGCCAGTATAAGTATTGTTACACCATTGTCAGTATTATTTACTCACACTGTCACTCAATTTTGAAATTATTTCTTAACAACCTACGATGTACAAAAGGTTCAATATCCGTGAAATACTTGACTAATGTGAGAGGGGGCCTCATGGCCCTTAACAGGACTGGTTAAATAAGTAAATAGTTATAAACTATGAGAACTGCGCTTGCGTACATTGTTGTTATTTTAGAAACATTGCCAGTACGTACACTTATTTCTGAATTGTAGTGTTAGAGCACCTATGTAACAGGACGATGACCGTCCAAATCAACGGGCAACACATCTGTTACTGGTGCTTCGGAAAGGATAACTAAGCAACGATAAATCACAGAACTGTTCTTTCTCTCCTCTCTGTTTCCTATTCTCTTCACCTTGCCACACTACCCCCAAAAATTTGATACGAGTGAGAACAGTCGCCAGGTATACAGTGGAAGTGCCGGTTCGCTTTTCGAAGTGAGTTGTGGGGAGAAGAAGACCGAAGAGGTGGAGGGGGAAGGAAGGAAGGAAGGAAGGAAATGAAAGCAACAAATGATCCCAGCTGCGTCGGGACTTTACGCGGAATCAGCGGAGACAACTGAAGATGTGTAAGGACTGTTACTCGAAACCGGGATCTCCTGCTTACTGGGAGTTGCTTAACTACTGCGCCACCCGAACATCGTGCTTGTCGCACATGCACAGACTGTCTTAGCACGCTGCCTGGTCGTCTCATTCCCACCTAGCGCCACTTATCGGCAGTCCCTATGTCCTCCATTTTCGCTACTTTTAGATTTCCGTTGGAGGTCGAACGTAAATGTTCATCTTGCCCATCAAGGCGAATGAATAACGTGAGTGCGTGTTCTTTTGGACATGTCTGAAAGAAGAGTCATCATGTTTTCATGTAATACAAGAAAGATTAAAACATGAAAATTTAAAATGTTCAAATGTGTGTGAAATCTTATCGGACTTAACTGCTAAGGTCATCAGTCCCTAAGCTTACACACTATTTAACCTTAATTATCCTAAGGACAAACACACACACCCATGCCCGAGGGAGGACTCGAACCTCCGCCTGGACCAGCCGCACAGTTCATGACTGCAGCGCCTAAGACCGTTCGGCTAATACCGCACAGATGAAGATTAAAACTTTGCGGCTCATGATTCGAGTCTTACCTGGTTAGATCAGTCGTTAAGAGCTCTGTGAGTGAAAGAAAGTCCCTGGTTCGACTTGCGTTGAATGTCGAAATCGTTACGAGATCTAAAGACAAATGTCTCTGAGCTGACATGCTACTATTCAATATCTATTACATGTTATGGCTTTCATCATACTGAAACTGAATTAAAACGTCCGTCTGTTTGGAGGGAAAAGATGTAACCACTCACGAATTTTTTTACCCAGAGAGGAGGGGATGAGATCTGTTGCCCTCTTTTCGCCCTCACCCAACGCGACCTTATTCTTAGATGTGCTCCTAACTGCAGAACGTAGTTGTACAGTACTGTACAGTTCATTGGGTTCTTTTAACCGTGCCATACGACTTCCAAGCAGGATGTAAAACAGTAAACAGGATCCTTAACCACAAAATCCGAAAAGGGAGAAAGATTAAATGTTATAAACTATGTGGACATCGTCACTCTTGTACAGAAGCGAGAGTAGGATCAATAAGAGAGGAGGATGGCACCCAAATGCAAGTAGCTGAGATGGTTCAAATGGCTCTGAGCACAATGCGACTTAACTTCTGAGATCATGAGTAGCCTAGAACTTGGAACTAGTTAAACCTAACTATCCTAAGGACATCACACACATCCATGCCCGAGGCAGGATTCGAACCTGCGACTGTAGCGGTCGCTCGGTTCCAGACTGTAGCGCCTAGAACCGCACGGCCACTCCGGCCGGCTAGCTGAGATGAAATTCTTGAGGAGTTAAGGGGCGACACAGGAGGGATTTAATAAAGAGTGGAAATGTTCCATAGGAGTTGTATGTACATGCTGTTAATAAGGAAATAAATGAATGCTGGGAGAGGTGGAAACAACATGTGAATAAAATGAAAAATGAAAAGTCAGTCCAAGAACATCCTGAAATACAGCCCAAAGGGAAGGAGGGACGTAAGTAAGCAAAGGAAATGAAGAACATGAAATTTGTGAAGATGGAAAAGACAGGTTAACCTTCGTATTAAGACGACCACGAAAACTACGACCTAGAGCTAATGAGTAATAATAACAATGTAAAAATATAATACCCTTATTGGATCCTACGCGTGCCTTCCTCAGTCACCCGTATGTCTCTAATAAGGGTCTCCGTGAGTTGCACATATTTATGAGAACTCTCTCCTGCCCATCTACTGCACAAGTAGCTCTATCCGACTCTCAGGCAATTAGGTAATGGACACTTAAGTACCACTGGCAAGTCTCTCCTAGCTCCATCCACTTGGACAGACCAGCGCACATCAAACAGGTGGTAAACTCTGCAGTTATTGCTATGAAAGTTCTGCAGCCTGAATCCGTTCACTTCGTTTGACTTTCCAAACTTCAGCGCCTCTCAGACCTCAGTCGTCGGGAGCGTATTTTCTCTCCCCGGTAAGGAGTTCCCTAACTGTGAGCAGTTTATTTAAGACATCTTGCTAAATGACGGTCTGAGGTGGGGAAGCATTTAAACTAACTTCTTCCTTCCCTTTAAACACAAACCTATAATTCCAAATTCTCATGGATTATTTCCAGAAATGCCAGTTATATAAGTGACCACACCTATTTTCGTGTTTTAATACGTATTAAATTACGTTGTATTTATTACTTATTAATACTTCGTTTATTCTGTCGTAATGAAGCACAAGACAGATTTCCTCTGCAGAGTGATTGAAATAAATGACGGTGTCGTTTCTGGAATTCTAAATTAGAAATGCTGTTTTTATTTATTCAATAGTCAGAATTCTACTGTTGAGGAAGATCTGGAAACATAATTCAACAAATTGTTTAGTTGTACAGCATAAGACACGGTAATACCTATTTTATTTCGTGAACGATTCTATCTGCCGCCACTGGGTATTTGGCATATGGCAGAACGCTAAGGAACAAATAATTCTATCACCTGATTAACACATTCTTCTGTCCGTCTGACTATTCAAAACCCTTTGTCTCAGTTGAAATTTGTGTCACATACCATTGTATATAGTCCCTTGGCGGTGTAACGAACGCTAACTTTTAAGTCAATGAAGTCAAAAGATACGGCCATTTCTCTCACATATTTTGATACTGAAAAACTCAATCATCACAACCTGTAGAGTACTTCCTCTAGGTCTAAAGTCGTGGAGTTTATCAAAACGTAAGGCATTCGAAATTTTTATTGTGTTATTACATAAGATGGAAAAAAATAATGTGTCATTTGTTATCAGACAGTCTTTCCGTCAATCTGTTTGCTTAGATCCCTTTTCTCCTGAACAGATAGACGCATAAAGTCGTAATTCAGAGCAAACAGTGACATTTAGTGCCATCAAGCCAAGCTCGATTGTTGAACGCAGTTAGAATTATGTTCCGAAGGTTCAAAGAGATGACTCATTTCTACTTTATATGGTAGGGCTAGAAGGTCAGAACAATATTTCTTAGTTTCAGTATGTTGAAGTACAGGATATGTTATAGAAAAAAGTACAGTATGCATTTTTTTATCTGTGATTTGGTAGCCTGCTCGTGACAGATATTATAATGGCTGAGACTAGGTTGGCGCAGGAGTTTAATGCATATTCAGATGTAAATCAATCCACATAAAGACAACACAGAAAAGAGGATATGTATTATAAACTTGCAATTGTGATAGATAAAGTGAAGCATACGTGACATTAAATAAGTTTGAAGATTCACATAGTTCTATAAGGCAATATCTTCTACATGGGTAAAGAGAGATAATCACGACGAATAGTAGCATCAAGGAGGAGTTATGCTAGTACTCACCTGAATGTGCAGAAGTTTTTAAGTGCCGTGGTCCTTCGTATAGTGGACGGACGTTGATTCGGCTCATTATCAACACCAGGAAACGAGGGTATTCGATCATCAGTGTTGGATATCGCATAACCTTTACAGTGTTATTTCCTTCTAATCACGACAGGGACATAACTAGAAAGTCAGAAGGAAGACTGCTTTAAAGTAATTGTATGATTAGTTTAGTGTATATTAATCTCCATACATAAACTCACTCACTCAGCGGCTCATCATCGCCGAGCCTAAACAACTAAGGACAGGGACTTCAAAGCTGCAGAGGGTGTTGATTTTTTACTGCAGGCATCGTTTAATGACGGTTTCTTAGAAGTTCCACCCCGAGTGTGGTGAAATAAGGGATGAAAAATATTTTGAAAATTTGTCACTGTTAAGGCAATTTTGAAACTTGACCTACGAATATCGGAATTTGGTTTCTCGTTCAGAAATAAAGAAACACATGTTTCAGCATTCTTGGAAATTAAACCCTCTATGGTGTTGAAATAGTAGGTGAGGATTTTTGAAAAGGTAAATCACGACTAAAGAACTACTAAAGCATTTTTGTACTTGCATCTGTAAAAACTGGTATTTGACTTCTCGGTTACAAATAAAATAAAGAGTTTCACTGTTCTTGCAAATGCCCCCCTATGGGGATGAAACAGGGCAGGAAAGTTTTCATAGAAATATTGCATTATGCAACCAGTCGTGAAGCTAAATCAGTAAAAATTGTATTTGGATTTGGATTTTCTGTAAAAATTAAAAAAAAAGTTTGTCACGGTTTTTGTAAAGTCAACCCATAAGAGGTTGAAATAGGTAATGAAATGTTGCATAAAAATAATTTATTGTAAAAGCATTTTTAAAATTGTGTTTGAGAACTGTTTGGCTTCTTGGTTAGAAATGAAAACAAATGTTTCCTTGTTTTTGGAAATTCAGCCCCTAAGGGAGGTGTAACATGGGATGAAAGTTTATAAGAATATATTTTGTATTGTCAAAATTTTTTTAAAGCTAATTCTATGAAAATTGGCATTTCTCTTCTCCGTTAGATACAAATAAATGTGTGTCAGGGGATGAAAGTTTCTACGGAAGTAACATCATAAGAACATAGAAAGCACGATTAAGAAGAACCTTGGACTCCAGTTACCAAAATCGATTTTCGGTCACAAATACATTGGAAAAAGACCATGCTTGAGTGGTCTTAATGATAGTGAATGGTTTGGAAGGTGTTGCAATTGACGAGCAAAATAAAAATTCGATTAAACAAAAACAAGACACAAAAAATTGTGAAGACCTTACAGTCAACATCAGTGAAGCAGCGGACGCAAGCTACTTATGTGTTAACGTACAATACTTTAATATTAACGAAATACTAATGGATCCAATTTTTACAGCATAAAACGATAAAGCACGTATCGTAGAAACTCAGTCACTAACTAGTTTGCATAACTCTACGTCTCGCTATTTCTGCTGAAGCTATCCGTATACGAAGGTTTCTTGTAAGTGTAATGGCGTTCTGGCGTTCTCTACGTGCACCGTAATTTGTGGAACACTACTATCTGGATCTCGGCTTTAGCTCAGCTGGACTGTTCGACATCATATGACCGGCGACTGATATTTCTAGTGGCATAATTGTAACTAACAGTATATGTCCCTTTTAATTCGGGATAGGCCCTTTTGTATCCTAAGATGACATACAACAACCAACCTCAAGTGTGACGAGAACACTTTAATAACTGGAAAGTCTGGAAAACTCTGTTTTTTTTTTCTTGTGAGCAGTTATCAGTGAGCAGTTATCAGTGAGCAGTTATCAGTGAGCAGTTATCAGTGAGCAGTTATCAGTGAGCAGTTATCAGTGAGCAGTTATCAGTGAGCAGTTATCAGTGAGCAGTTATCAGTGAGCAGTTATCAGTGAGCAGTTATCAGTGAGCAGTTATCAGTGAGCAGTTATCAGTGAGCAGTTATCAGTGAGCAGTTATCAGTGAGCAGTTATCAGTGAGCAGTTATCAGTGAGCAGTTATCAGTGAGCAGTTATCAGTGAGCAGTTATCAGTGAGCAGTTATCAGTGAGCAGTTATCAGTGAGCAGTTATCAGTGAGCAGTTATCAGTGAGCAGTTATCAGTGAGCAGTTATCAGTGAGCAGTTATCAGTGAGCAGTTATCAGTGAGCAGTTATCAGTGAGCAGTTATCAGTGAGCAGTTATCAGTGAGCAGTTATCAGTGAGCAGTTATCAGTGAGCAGTTATCAGTGAGCAGTTATCAGTGAGCAGTTATCAGTGAGCAGTTATCAGTGAGCAGTTATCAGTGAGCAGTTATCAGTGAGCAGTTATCAGTGAGCAGTTATCAGTGAGCAGTTATCAGTGAGCAGTTATCAGTGAGCAGTTATCAGTGAGCAGTTATCAGTGAGCAATTATCAGTGAGCAATTATCAGTGAGCAATTATCAGTGAGCAATTATCAGTGAGCAATTATCAGTGGCAACGTGACTATACCTTTCCTTGGCGTTCATTACATGTTAGCTCAGATTCGGCAATCTGCTTATCATTTGCTGAGAGTAAACTCTACTTATAGACGACTGGTACTGGCTGATGTGAGGGACACGAATAGAAAACTCATTTTCTTTAATGTTCTATATGACACACATTAATATATGGGTATTCATCTATATGTGGCATCACTTTACCTGTATAAGACAACATTTTAGCCTACACACAAAAACTAAAGGTTCACTAGTGCGCCACTTTTAGACTCAAGTTTCATGTGGTCGCCAGTAGGGGAATCTAGTGCAGCTATCTGGTCTCGTTTATTATCTAGTGGATGGATCCCACTTGAAAGTTGAAATGACAAGTGATTTGTAGAAGCTGTTGAAACTACAACTGGTTTGCTGAAGCTGTAGTTAATACACCAAAGAAGTGTATTCCAAGAGGTTTCCATAAGGTTTAAATTCCTGACTGGATAGAAGTCAACGCTGCTAAACGCAATTTCGTGATTAGTTTCACATAGCTCGACTATTCACGCAACTGTTGGAAAAGGGTCAAAATTAGTGTGGATGGAGGATTTTCATGGCGCTTTCAAAGACCTGAAGAGAGTTTTGACCTCAAATATAGTCTAAATTGTTTCCAATTTCCAGCATGTCTGAGGCATCTCTAAACGTCTTTGCTAGTCATCGGTGCTCAGTTCGAAGTGGGATTCGTCTCTGAAGAGAATACCTGCTGTGAATGAGATTCCTAGTCGAAGACCTGTCTGAAGACGCCATGGGCAGTGGTCGGATACCGAGCTGACTGTTGTCCACCATAATACCAAGTTGACTGCTAAAAAATGGCTCTGAGCACTATGGGACTTAACATCTTTGGTTATCAGTCCCCTAGAACTTAGAACTACTTAAACCTAACCTAAGGACATCACACACATCCATGCCCGAGGCAGGATTCGAACCTGCGTCCGTAGCAGTCGCGCTGTTCCAGACTGAAGTGCCTAGAACCGCTCGGCTACCGCGGCCGGCAAGTTGGCTGCTGTCAACCACAGTTTCTCACCACAGGTCGTCCTGTGCACTATCCTTACAGAACAGCTGTAAGTATACGGTATTCTAGGCGCCTGTCAGTTACCCATGTGAAGCCACTATGGGCTTACATTTAAGAAAGGTAATGGCCATCCACACATAGGGGAAGTTTCTCTACTGCTTGCCTTCCTTCTTGTAAAACTGTACCTTGGCCAGTAAGTACACTGGATCTTTTCCCAATCATTTGCAGCATTATGTGCAAGAACATCTCCGAATTTTTACGATCTAACGTTCTAATCAGATAGAATGCATAAGATCTAGATGAGGACCGAAGCTTTAGTGACTTACTCTTTTTGTGAAGTTCTTTCTCTTGAATAAATCATCCAGTTTTTTTGAATTTGTAAAAGTTTTTGCACATGTGTTCCACATCAATCGATTTCCATCCGGCCAGGATAATATTTTCATGGTTTGACTTTTTTTCTATCTTAGAGTATAAATTACTCTATGTACATATTAACAAGTTATCGATAGTACACCAACAAGAGTTGTTATGAAGTTCACTATTATCTGTGCAGCACTGTTCTCCTCGAAAGTTCGGCAAAACAACCCTTAAAACTAAAAGCATCCGTCAATGTTATCAGTATTGAAACAGGAGAGATTGCAAGGCACTCTCACTTCTGATTTGGTGCTATGCCGCTTCATGTTCTTACGGAATATGATCATTATTGCAATTTTGACTTCATACATCATGAGGATGATGGGAAGAGTTAATGCTCTTGCTTGTGTGCTCTAGGGAAGGGATAATGGTAAGCTTTACCTGCATTCAAAGGAATAGGGTGCTGACTTCAACGACTGCACTAAAAGTGTATGGCGATGTTGGGCCGAGGGAAGTGCGTTTTTTCTGCTGAACTTGGGGGAGACATTTCTGGATCGCTGAGTTGGGCGGTCTCATTGTGCCGGCACTTTGGTTGCACCGGTCGGGAGGCAGCGACGTCCAGGTAGACTGAATAGCGGCGAGAAGTCGCCGCTGCAATGGTCAGCACATTGTAGACTGGCAATAAAGCAGAGGATGGGCCCTTGTGTGGGAGGAATCTGACAAAACAAAAGTGAGTATTCTGCCAATTTCCGTGCTACAGGGTCACTGGCACCCAAACGTCCAGACTGTCAAAAAACATATTTGTAAAAGCACGAGGCTTTTAACAAGTTTATGGCTGTTCTTTGGAAACTTTGAAATGGACGCAACACAGGAAATAACAAGCTTTTATGGAGGGATGTAGTTCCATCCTGGTCATGTTGTTAACAAAAGACACGGATAATGCGAGGGAAAGAGGCCGTGAAGCTGAATCTTCTTTCCTTTTCTCCCAATTAACTTTGAAGTCTCTGATTGGTGAAATTGGTGTATGCAGAACAAAGGCCGCTCTCTGCACTTCAAATGCCACGCTCCAGCTCGTGATTGTCTCGTGATAAAGTGGGGGCAGTCTACGATGTAAATGTGCTTTACTACCGAGCTGAGGAGGAAGTGGACAGAAAGAGAAGAGGAGTCACTCTTGTATTGGCACTTCGCTAGTAAAGAACTGCAGGTCTCTACCCGAAACGGTGAGACTTGCTTCCTTTGCTAGTGTGCCACTTAGAGTCTTTACCAGTCACCTTCCGAACCATCAGATGTACTGCTTCTAGCATCATGCATACAACGAGTGATGCGTGGGTGTACTTATTTGTCTTGAGTCAGCCGTCTAAGCATTTGACATATTCCGTCACGCATAGTTGTGGTACAGAGTCAAATTGGTTTGGCAGACCAGCAAATGGGTCCACCTGCACACTGGAATCCACTGGGGTTTCTGAGGCTCACAGGAAAGGACCTGCGACCGGCCATGACTTCAGTTGCCGAGCACATCGTGGTGTGCTGCCCTGACCAGCAAGAGGGTGACGTATTCGCTGCTACAGCGTAGGGCTGTGATACATGTTTCTCAGCATCCAGTTCTTTCGAACCGTATTTTTCTTTTTGTAATCGTAGTATATAGATGCTTGATGGCGGCGTAGTTTTTGTGCCATTACCCTGATTCACGTGTATGAAGTCAGATAAAGCGATTAGTGTTCCAGTTAGTGTCGTGTGTTGATCCCCAGCTGATCACTTTGTCCACCATAGACACCATGTTACTGAAAGCGTTTGTGAAATAAAAATGTTTGTGTGATGTTTATTTACTTATTTTTGTTGTGATGTTACAGATGAGTAAATCTATTGTCAGTTAGATCCCCACTTCTCCAGGAGTTCTGATTAACAGTACCTTCCCACTTTATTATTGAAGTCCAGATTTGAAATGTAAGTAGAAGGCTTTCAACCATTGGTCTCCAAGATTTTCTATATCTTATTTTTTTGGGGACACAGTAAAAGTGAAAGACTCCGTCAATGAGACACCACTAGATACAATTTGGGTGACCTGTAATCACACACAGCAACAGCAGTGAATGTAGAAACAGATTTCCCTCAAAAAATGTGGGAAGAGACTGACTGTTGTCCGCTTGTCTATCGTAGGTCCGGAGAGGGGTCCATAGAGCGCTTTTGAAAACTAAATTAAAAATAACTGTAAAATGAGTGCCAGGACTATAGATGCATGCTTGTTAAAGATATTATTTTGTAAAATAGGATGACTTTTTTCAAAATAATAAATTTATAGTCCGTTATATCAGTTGAAACTCTCACGAAGTTTGTGCCTTCATTAATGTAGAAAATGCTCGCTTCTGACATCGGGTGAATATTTTAAGTATGCTATATAGGAAACGAACTTTGAATTAACACGATCTACAGTCAGAATGGAATAAAGCGGGTGTTTGTGGGATGTACATCACTAGCTCCGAGTGTTGAAGTAATCATTCATAAAGCAGCAAAATATTTGTTAAAAGAAAACATTACTCTATCTAAAATATATTTACATATCCTCATGACTGAAACACTGATTGGGAGGGGCACCTTTATTATCGTCATATAACTTCGAGGGTTCGTGTTTGCTTTTCTGTGAAAACATAAGAGCGTCGAAACAACTCGTGACTTACAAACTAAATTAGTAGCGAGAAATTACGCTGGATTCCTATTCTACGTAAGTGGAAGTGGTTTGAAGCAGAGTATTTAACATCTTATATGTTACCTGGAATTTGAGAAAACAGGCAACGTTTCGAACTACAAGTCGGTTAGCGGAATAGCATTGTCCTTTATAAATGAATGAAAGTGCCCAGTCCACTCTTCCTTTTGTAAGTAGGCTGTTTAGGTTTTTATATTGGTAACGCCACGTAGCGCTCTGTATGAAGATCACTGACTGTGCTGTGTGCAGTCTGTGGCTGGTTTGCATTGCTGGAGTTGGAGTGTTGGGCAATTGGCTGTTAACAGCGCATAGCGTTGCGCAGTTGGAGGTGAGCCGCCAGCAGTGGTGGATGTGGGGAGCGAGATGGCGGAGTTTTGAGAGCGGATGATCTGGACGTGCGTCCATCAGAGAGAGTAAATTTTTAAGACTGGATGTCATGAACTGATACATATACATTATGACTTTTGAACACTATTAAGGTAAATACAATTTCTGTTCTCTATCAACATCTTTCATTTGCTAACTATGCCTATCAGTAGTTAGTGCCTTCAGGAGTTTGAATCTTTAATTTAGCTGGCAGTAGTGGCGCTCACTGTATTGCAGTAGACCGAGTAACGAGAGGTAAGCGTTTCATGAAGGTTATTGTTAGTCAGGGCCATTCTTTTGTAGTGATTATTGAAAGTCAGATGGAGTTGCGCTAAAAATATTGTATGACAGTTTAGTGATGATCAGAATAAGTAAAGAGAATTATGTCTCAGTACGTTCAGTTTTGCTCATCTGTTTGAAAATCAAACAAGGTAAGGGGTTTACCAGCACAGTGATTCATTAATTTCTCTAAGGGGACGTTACACTTTCGATTCGCCAATATTAGTAACCGAATCTTGATACAAGTTCGTGCGAGGGTAATGTTGATGACGAGTAATAAGAGATAAAGGCAAAGAAATAAACACGAAATTCCTTATGTTGACAATTCATTCACTTTTACAAGACGTCGTAGAAATTAAGTATTTACCTCCTTATAAGGCACACAGCATGTTTTTGCAGGCTTTTGTTGAGAACGTCTAGTGGCAGCTGTGTGGGACGTGCTGAGCCATCCGCCGGCAGAGGTCGACCTATCGATAGTTTGCTGAAGGCGGCGCTCGGCCCTTTGTGCTGGCTGGATTCCACATGCTGTTTACCGGCTCCCCGACAAAGGAAGCAGCGCCATCGCGCTACGGCGTGAAGGGAGACTTCCTCTGATAGCGAATTCCTGTCACCTGAACGCCCAGCATAAAGACAGCGTGGACGACGTGCGCCGCACAGGGAATTTTAAGTAACGCCACTCCCATCATTCCGTGCGCACTAACCGTCGACTCATGCGATGCAATAACAAATGGAATCAAAATCATTCTTTAAATTTGCGATGTGACTCTATGAATATTAGTCATATACGACTGAACGCAAGCTGCAAATTTTCCCCGAAATTGGACCACGAAAACTTGGGGCCCAGGAAAGGTTGCTACATTTGTGTGACAGAAAATAGGTGCACATTATTAAAATAACTAAACTTTTTGCGTATTTTCTTCATAATACACTCAACGCAACGAAGAGGAGTATTTTGTAATTTTTCATTCGACAATACTGCCTTATAAAAATCATTGCAACTTACAATTCATTTTTGTTAGATCAACTGAACAGCTATATCGCTCATCCCTCCATTTAACGTTCATAATGGAGGAAACACACTCCGCGAAAGTATTTGAAGGAAATATACTCAAAACAAATGTATCTAAAACTAAAACGCTTGCACAGTTTTGATGTGCTAATCATTTCTATCATGTAGACCGTTCTCTGTGATATTGTCATAGTAGCTAACTTTGCTTTAAAACGCTCATTCTCTTCCCTCTCCAAAACAAATCAGAAACCATAGCGACCTCTGAATACAATTTATCTACACTATAGAAATCAACAATAAGAAATTTCCAAGTCACATGCAATCCATTAAGGACAAAACGTTACTCTCATCAAAACCAAATCATTTTTTAAAAATATTTCAGAAAAACTTCATATGTATGTCTGCATTCTTCCAGTTGTGTTGCCGGCCGGAGTGGCCGAGCGGTTCTAGGCGCTACAGTCTGGAACCGTGCGACCGCCTGCCTCGGGCATGGATGTGTGTAATGTCCTTAGGTTAGTTAGGTGTAAGTAGTTCTAAGTTCTAGGGAACTGATGACCTCAGAAGTTAAGTCCCACAGTGCTCAGAGGCACTCGAACCATTGATCCAGTTGTGTTTTTTTTTTTTCCTCCTGGGATCAGGTCCTCCAATGTATCTAGCAACTATTGTACCTTATACCAAAAAAACAGATCATTTATCGTTGTTCTAACTTTATTTTTATTTTCTCCATCAAACTTCAGGCTTCACATATTGTCATTTCATTTTTTCTGAGCTGAGTACACCCTTCGAAAGAATGTCACTTAAGGGTAAGGAAAATTGTAGACGTAATTCCACTAAAACAAGTTGTTCTCCTGAACCACACCCACCTATAAACTTGTGTTTAATGAAACTGGCATAATCATATTCCCTACAAAGTACGATATAACTGCACGAAGATTTTTCAGTTATCTTTCTATGGCAGACTTTAAGCTTAACCACCTCTTATGTACACGTCTCAACAAAGCATTATGTTCCTTATCAACAAATTGAAAGAAATCGTACAACTGAGATACCCTTTCAGCTGAATTTGAGTAGTTGAAAGTCTTTATTTCTAACAGTTCAATATCTGTTGACACACCGTTCATACCAGATATACAGCAATAATGCACTGTATGTGTGCAGCAGTCTGATTTCGTTTTACCACGATTTTCCTTTTTTTAAGTAAACATAAACAGAGTTTCTCTTCCCGTAGTTTGCGTTTGTACTGGGAAACTTGAAACCTTGGACAAATTCAACTCGTGTGTAAGAACCTTTTAGGTATCTGCTCAGCCATTACAGATGCAGATTCACCAGAGTCCTCAGAGAAATATATAATTTTGTGATACACGCCTACTTTACCGATGTTGGAACTGTCACGCTACCCTGCGAGGATGCAGTTGTCGAATCCTGGAATAACTGTGAAGATATTTTTACAATGCAGTTAGTCCTGGCATAGCTAAGATGATATTTCACTGTGTGAAAAGTGAATGTAAGCTTAGAATCTGAAAACTAAGGAAGAAGCACTAATAATAGCGTCTTTTTGTAATACCTGAAACAGGTCTGTTCTTACCTTGAAAATTAGAAATGTTGAAATTACCATGGACCTACTACATACTCTGCCGGCTTCAACGGAGTACACATTGTACAACCTTTTCATCAGTGCGATTTGTACCGATAATACGCGACTGCGTTTGTGGTTGACACAGTTAAAATGATGCATAACATCCGTTACGCCACCGCGTGAAATCGTTAATCCCTCCCCAGATTTACCAACACATAAGGTACACCTTGCCCTATATACATTTCTTGGAACTGGCCTTATTCTGGAAATATTTTCCCCAAACTAATCACAGTCCCACCCATTTTGAACACACTACTTCCACAAAGAATTAAATTCTAAAACGTAAAATATACGGTGGCTTAAGATAAGGTGTTTATCCTGCTCTATAATTGAACGAAACAATGTACCTTCTTGCACGGAGTGGAAGTAGAAATTGTTCACAAAACGAAGAAAAAGTCAGAGTGGGTACCGTCTTGGGAGAACAAGCCGCACTTCCGCCACGCAGTACTGAGTACTACACTCGTATTTCTGTACTGGTATCAGTTTATGCTTAAGCAAGCCATGAATCTGAATTGATAATGTCATGTTGAATGATGCTGCTTTTTGCTCTTAATTGCGCATTACTGATAACCTTGGGAGAGCCATCCCTGACAAAACTTTACCACCTGGTGAGCAAGATGTATCAGAAAGGCAAAGTACCCTCAGACTTAAAGAAAAATATAACAAATCCAAACTCAAAGAGAGCAGGTGTTGACAGATGTGAAAACTATCAGTTTAATAAGTCAAAGCTGCAAAATGCTAGCACAAATTCTTTACACAAGAATGGAAAAACTGGTAGATGCCGACCTCGTGGAAGATCAGTTGGGATTCCGTAGAAATATCGGAACACGTGAGGCAATACTGACCTTACAACTTATCTTAGAAGATAGATTCAGGAAGGCAAACCTACATTTCTAGCATTTGTAGACCTTTTGACAATGTTGACTGGAATACTCTCTTTTGAATTCTGAAGGTGACAGGGATCAAATACAGGCAGCGAAAGGCTATTTACAATCTGTAGAGAAACCAGATGGCAGTTACAAGCGTCGAGGATCATCAATGGGAAGCAGTGATTGGGAAGGGAGTGAGACTGGTTTGTAGCCTATCCCTAAAGTTATTTAATCTGTATATTGAGCAAGTAGTAAAGGAAACAAAACAAGAATTCGGAGTAGGATTTACAATCCAAGGAGAAGAAATTATAACCTTGAGGTTTGCCAATTACAATGTAATTCTGTCAGAGACAGCAAAGGACCTGGGAGAGCAGATGAGCAGAATAGACAGTGTCTTGAAAGGAGGATGTAAGAGGAACATCAACAATAGCAAAATGAGGATCATGCAATGTAGTCGGATTAAGTAGGCTGATGGTGAGGGAATTTGATTAGGAAATGAGACGCTGAAAGTAGTACATGATGTCTGCTGCTTGGAGAGCAAAATAACTGATGATGGTCGAAGTAGTGAGGATATAAAATGTGTACTGGCAATGTCAAGGAAAGTGTTTCTGAAGAAGAGAAATTTGTTAACATCGAATGTAGATTCAGGTGTCATGAAGTCTTATGGAAGTGTTTGTATAGAGTGTAGCCATGTATGGAAGTGAAACGTGGACGGTAAATAATTTAGACAAGAAGAGAATAGTAGCTTTCGAAATGTGGTGCTGCAGAAGAATGCTGAAGATTAGATTCGTAAATCACATAACTAATGAAAAGGCACTGAATTGAATTGGAGAGAGGAAAAATTTGTGGCACAACTTGACTAGAAGAAGGCATCGGTTAGCAGGACATGTTCTGAGGCATCAAGGGATCACCAATTTAGTATTGAAGGGCAACGTGGAGGATAAAAATCCGAGAGGGAGACCAAGAGATGATTGTATACAGTAAGCAGATTCAGAAGGATGTAGATTGCAGTAGGTACTGAGAGATGAAGAAGCTTGCACAAGATAGAGAAGCATGGAGAGCTGCATCAAACAAGTCTATGTACTGAAGACAACAACAACAACAACAACAACAACAACAACAATCACTTCGCTATAATTACAACGAAGGGTTCTGTGGTGCATTGCTGATGTTGCCAGCGTCCGACTCAAGCCATGAGCAAGCCGAAGTCGACCGACTTCTCGCGAGCCAGAACTAGGAAGGCCTCGTTGATTTCTCTGTTAACAGGCTGCACACAACACAATTCTGCTTCTGACGACACATCCGTCTCTCAGTCTCAACTGCCATTCCACGCGCCACCTAGCATGAAAAAAGTAATCTGCTTCGTAAAACTTGATACTGAAAGATTTTTTCCGTCATTTTCCGTCATGTTCAAAATCGGAGCATTTTGACTACGATTAAAGGTTAGCGTCGTTCGTAGAATAAAACGGGAAAATTCCTTATTGTTCTGGCTAAATCCGTACGTCTTGCAACCCTAAAGCTTACCTGCATGAGCAAATACCAGTAATTTTACGAGTCATAGTGAAAGTCAACGTAGCGCCCGCTACAGGAAGTAAGTATATTGTGGACGAATCTGATTTCTGGCGTTGGATGTAACTGGGAATCTTTTCTAAAATGCCTATAGATGACCAATAGTTGGGAAATATTACCAAGTGGAAAATAAGTTTTTTTTGCTTTGCACGAGTTGAAATTAGTGGTGAGATGTCTATCGTTCTACACAGAAACCAGTTACAGCCCTTCGAAACTCCGACGTCTTTAAAGATACCACAGAAATCCCTGTAAGTATCAGTTGATTTTTTTTTATGTTATGAGTCTACTGACTGGTTTGATGCGACCCGCCACGAGTTCCTTTCCTGTGATAACCTCTTCATCTCAGAGTAGCACTTGCAACCTACGTCCTCAATTATTTGCCTGACGTATTCCAATCTCTGTCTTCCTCTACAGTTTTTGCCCTCTACAGCTCCCTCTAGTACCATGAAAGTCATTCCCTCATGTCTTAGCAGATGTTCTATCATCCTGTCCCTTCTCCTTATCAGTGTTTTCCACATATTCCTTTTCTCTCCGATTCTGCGTAGAACCTCCTCATTTCTTACCTTATCAGTCCACCTAATCTTCAACATTCGTCTTTAGCACCACATCTCAAATGCTTCGATTCTCTTCTGTTCCGGTTTTCCCACAGTCCATGTTTCACTACCATACAATGCTGTACTCCAGACGTATATCCTCAGAAATTTCTTCCTCAAATTAAGGCCGGTATTTGATATTAGTAGACTTCTCTTGGCCAGAAATGCCTTTTTTGCCATAGCGAGTCTGCTTTTGATGTCCTCCTTGCTCCGTCCGTCATTGGTTATTTTACTGCCTAGGTAGCAGAATTCCTTAACTTCATTGACTTCGTGACCATCAATTCCGATGTTAAGTTTCTCGCTGTTCTCATTATTACTATTTCTCATTACCTCCGTCTTCCTCCGATTTACTCTCAAACCATACTGTGCACTCATTAGACTGTTCATCCCGTTCAGCAGATCGTTTAATTCTTCTTCACTTTCACCCAGGATAGCTATGTCATCAGCGAATCGTATCACTGATATCCTTTCCACTCCTGAACCTTTCTTTTATTTCCATCGATGTACAGATTGAAGAGTAGGGGGCGAAAGGCTACAGCCTTGTCTTATACCTTTCTTAATACGAGCCCTTCGTTCTTGATCGTCCACTCTTATTATTCCCTCTTGGTTGTTGTACATATTGTATATGACCCGTCTCTCCCTATAGCTTACCCCTACTTTTTTCAGAATCTCGAACATCTTGCACCAATTTATATTGTCGAACGCTTTTTCCAGATCGACAAATCCTATAAACGTGTCTTGATTTTTCTTCAGCCTTGCTTCCATTATTAGCCGTAACGTTAGAATTGCCTCTCTCGTGCCTTTACTTTTCCTAAAGCCAAACTGATCGTCACCTAGCGCATTCTCAATTTTCTTTTCCATTCTTCTGTATATTATTCTTGTAAGCAGCTTCAATGCATAAGCTGTTAAGCTGATTGTGCGATTATTCTCGCACTTGTTAGCTCTTGCCGTCTTCGGAATTGTGTGGATGATGCTTTTCCGAAAGTCAGATGGTATGTCGCCAGACTCATATATTCTACACACCAACGTGAATAGTCGTTTTGTTGCCACTTCCCCTAATGATTTTAGAAATTCTGATGGAATGTTATCTATCCCTTATGCCTTATTTGACCGTAAGTCCTCCAAAGCTCTTTTAAATTCTGATTCTAATACTGGATCCCCTATCTCTTCTAAATCGACTCCTGTTTCTTCTTCTATCACATCAGACAAATCTTCACCCTCATAGAGGCTTTCAATGTATTCTTTCCACCGTTAACAGTGGAACTCCCGTTGCACTCTTAATGTTACCACCGTTGCTTTTAATGTCACCAAAGGTTCTTTTGATTTTCCTGTACGCTGAGTCCGTCCTTCCGACAATCATATCTTTTTCGATGTCTTCACATTTTTCCTGCAGCCATTTCGTCTTAGCTTCCCTGCACTTCCTATTTGTTTCATTCCTCAGCGACTTGTATTTCTGTATTCCTGATGTTCCCGGAACATGTTTGTACTTCCTCCTTTCATCAATCAACTGAAGTATTTCTTCTGTTACCCATGGTTTCTTCGCAGCTACCTTCTTTGTACCTATGTTTTCCTTCCCAACTTCTGTGATGGCCCTTTTTAGAGATGTCCATTCCTCTTCAACTGTACTGTCTTCTGCGCTATTCCTTATTGCTGTATCTATAGCGTCAGAGAACTTCAAACGTATCTCGTCATTCCTTAGAACTTCCGTATCCCACTTCTTTGCGTGTTGATTCTTCCTGACTAATGTCTTGAACTTCAGCGTACTCTTCATCACTACTATATTGTGATCTGAATCTATATCTGCTCCTGTGTACGCCTTACAATCCAGTATCTGATTTCGGAATCTCTGTCTGACCATGATGTAATCTAATTGAAATTTTCCCGTATCTCCCGGCCTTTTCCAAATATACCTCCTCCTCTTGTGATTCTTGAACATAGTATTCGCTATTACTATCTGAAACTTGTTACAAAACTCAATTAGTCTTTCTCCTATTTCATTCTTCGTCCCAAGCCCATATTTTCCCGTAACGTTTTCTTCTACTCCATCCCCTTTAACTGCATTCCAGTCGCGCATGACTATTAGATTTTCGTCCCCCTCTACATATTGCATTACCCTTTCAATATAACCGTTCTCTATCTGTTCATCTTCTGCTTGCGACGTCGGCATGTATACCTGAACTATCGTTTTCGGTGTTGGTCTGCTGTCGATTCTGATTAGAACAACCCGGTCACTGAACTGTTCACAGTAACGCACCCTCTGCCCTACCTTCCTACTCGTAACGAATCCTACACCTGTTATACCATTTTCTGCTGCTGTTGATATTACCCGATACTCATTTGACCAGAAATCCTTGTCTTCCTTCCACTTCACTACACTGACCCCTACTATATCTAGATTGAGCCTTTGCATTTCCCTTTTCAGATTTTCTAGTTTCCCTACCACGTTCAAGCTTCTGACATTCCACGCCCCCCCTCGGGGAACATTATCCTTTCGTTAATTATTCAATGTTTTTCTCATGGTAACCTCCCCCTGGGCAGTCCCCTCCCGGAGATCCGAATGGGGGACTATTGCGGACTGTCTTGCCAATGGAGAGATCATCATGACACTTCTTCAACTAAAGGCCACATGTCCTGTGGATACACGTTACGTGTCTTTAATGCAGTGGTTTCCATTGCCTTCTGCATCCTCATGTCGTTGATCATTGCTGATTCTTCCGCCTTTAGGGGCAATTTCCCACCCCTAGGACAAGAGTGCCCTGAACCTCTATCCGCTCCTCCACCCTCTTTGACAAGGCCGTTGGCAGAATGAGGCTGACTTCTTATGCCGGAAGTCTTCGACCGCCAGTGCTGATTATTTATCAAAATTTAGGCAGTGGCAGGGATCGAGCCCGGGACCGAAGACGTTTTGATTATGAATCAAAGACGCTACCCCTTTTTTTCCCCTCTCTCCATTTTGTTCGTTGTTGATCGTTGTGTTTGTTCGTTGCGGAGGTCACATGAGATCCGGTTAAGTTCGTTTGTTGATCGTTTCACTCAGTTTTTTTTATTACAGAGGCCAACCAACTTTATTACCGAACACGCTGAGCTACCGTGCCGGCTCCCCTAGACCACGGGTCTGTGATACCGCAGCTTTGAGCTACAAGCCGTAGATGATATATACAGTGTGGTCCGTTGATAGTGACCGGGTCAAATATCACGAAATAAGCATCAAACGAAAAAACTCTTCTAGTTTGAAGGGGGAAACCAGATGGCGCTATGGTTGGCCCGCTAGTTGGCGCTACCTAAGCTCAAACGGATATCAACTGCGTTTTTCTAATAGGAACCTCCATTTTTTTTTACATATTCGTGTAGCACATAAAGAAATATATTTTAGCTGGACCACTTTTCCGATTTGTGATAGATGACGTTGTAATAGTCACAAACGCATAAGTACGTAGTATCTCGTAACATTTCGCCAGTTCAGACGGTATGTGCTTCCTGATACATTAAACGTCTTAAAATGGATCGTTTACCAATTGCAGAAAAGCTTGATATCGTGTTGATGTATGGCTATTGTGATCAAAATGCCCAACTGGCTTGTGCTATGTATGCTGCTCGGTATCCTGGACATCATCATCTAAGTGTCCGAACCATTCGCCAGATAGTTACGTTATTTAAGGAAACAGGAAGTGTTTACCCACATGTGGAACGTCAACCACGACCTGCAACAAATGATGGTGCCCAAGTAGGGTTGTTAACTGCCGGCGCGGCTTATCCGTACATCAGTAGCAGACAAACTGCGCGAGAATCGGGAATCTCAAAAACGTAGGTGTTGAGAGTGTTAGATCAACAGCGACTGCACCCGTACCATATTTTTATGAACACGTAGTTGCATGGCGACGACTTTGAACGTCTTGTACGTTTCTGCCATTGGCCACAAGAGAAATTACGGAACAATGGCAGATTTTTTGTACGCGTTCTATTTAGCGACGAAGCGTCATTCACCAACAGCGGTAACGTAAACCGGCATAATATGCACTATTGGACAATGGAAAATCCACGGTGGCTGCGAGAAGTGGAACATCAGCGACCTTGGCAGGTTAATGTATGGTGCGGCATTGTAGGAGGAAGGATAACTGGCCCCCCATTTTATCGATGGCAATCTAAATGTTACTACAAGATGTTTCACTGCATGACAGAATGGCGATGAACTTCCAAAATGACGGATTTCTGGCACATAGTTCGTGTGCAGTTGAAGCAGTATTGAATAGCATGTTTCATGACAGGTGGATTGGTCGTCGAAGCACCATACCATGGCCCTCACGTTCAGCGGATCTGACGTTCACGGATTTCTTTCTGTGGGGAAAGTTAAAGGATACGTGCTATCGTGATCCACCGACAACGCCTGATAACATGCGTCAGCGCAATGTCATTGCATGTGCGAACATTACGGAAGGTAGACTACTCGCTGTTGAGAGGAATGTCGTTACACATATTGCCAAATGCATTGAGGTTGACGAACATCATTTGGAGCATTTATTTCATTAATGTGGTATTTACAGGTAATCATGCTGTAACAGCATGAGTTCTCAGAAATGATAAGTTCACAAAGGTACATGTATCACATTGGAACCTCCGAAATAAAATGTTCAAACATAAATACGTTCTGTATTTTAATTTAAAAACCCTACCTGTTACCAACTGTTCGTCTAAAATTGAGAACCATATGTTTGTGACTATTACAGCGCCATCTATCACAAACCGAAAACATGTTCCAACTCAAACATTCATATTTCTTTACGTACTGCACGAATATGTAATAAAAAATGGGGTTTCCTTTTTTTAAAAAAAAAACGCAGTTGATATCCGTTTGACCTACGGCAGCGCCATCTAGCAAGGCACCCATAGCGCCATCTGGATTCCCCCCTCAAGCTACACAAGTTTCGTTCTTTATAAATTTTTCGTTTGGGGCTTATTTCGTGAGATGATTGGCCCGGTCGCGATCAATAAGCAACCCTGTATATATTGCTCATGACGAGTGGAATTCATCTGCTGATACCTTACTAAAAAACATTAATTTTCCTTTATTGTATTGTTTCCAACAGAGGTTTTTTTTATACGTTAGTGAATTCTGCAGTGTGTTGATGTGCCCAAGAATATCTTGTTTTTTACAGACGCAACTTTTTATATTTTTAAATTACACAGTACCTTTTCGAGATCAGTTCATTGACTTACAGGTTGCAGCTATTTGAGGGTGTTTGGTTGTGTAAAACTACCACAAATATAATGGTAACGATGGTTACATATTTGTCTCCAGATACAAGGCTTGTCCAGAAAGTAAGTTCCTATCACTCGCGAAATGGAAACTACATTGAAAATCAAAATGTTTTATTTGCGACAGGTGGCTGCACCTTGCAGCTACTTCTCTACATAGTCGCCGCTCCAGCTAGGACGTCTGTCGCACCGTTATACCAACTTTCCAATACCCTCGTCATAGAAGGCAGCCGCCTGTGTTTCCCACCAATTCTCTACGCTCATCTATAGTTCTTTGTCTGTGCGAAAATGTTGTCTGCATGGCCAGTAGATAAAGTTAGCAGAGATCAAACACAGAGGGAGCCAATTACCGGCTGTGCTGCGAGTAATCAAACACTTCCCATCGAAAACTCTGCGGGAGCATTTTCATTGCCCCTGCATATTGCGATCGAGAATTTTCACGAACTGGAACCGTATGACAGTTATATAATGTGGACTCCGTAACATCAGGGAAATCTCTCAGCAGGACCTCATACTTGGCGGGAGACACTATTTTCTATGCATCTTTATGTGCTCGTCATGCATTCAGAACTGAAAAGAGCGAAGTGGTGCAACTGACAGGGATACTAGAGACACTGTCGAACACATAAGTGCAAAGTTGTATTAGATTTTCACAGTGGTTTTCATTTTTTGATCGATCGGAACGTACTTTCCGAATATACCTCGTATGTTCAGAGTTTATGAAATATTTATTGCACGGTTTGCTGTGTTCTGGTTATGACAGAAACTTTATAACTTCGTTTTACAGTATCTCAGTAGCGGTAAAAGTTTTCCCCTGATGGTTGATGAAGAAAGAATTGGACACTTGCTTTAGGAAAAGGAAGAATTTGTAGGCAAACGACTAAATATATGTAGCAAACATTTATCGGATGTATAATTTCTCATGTCAGACTTTTGTTACTGGGGAAAACTGAACACACATGAAGTGTCGAAAATTATTTTCTTTTCCTCCGCATTTAGAAGAGAAATACAAGTCACCATTTTAGAGACATACCCAATAAATGTGTTCTGTATTGTAAAATGAAGTTGTAAGGTGATATATTCGGTTTTTCTTATTCTATTATTGCGGTCAACTGTGTAAGTTGAAATGACATGTTTAATGTCTCAATATTAGCATAGAAATACACACTTTTACACAGTTTACAATGTTAAAATGTTAAAACAGATGTCAGGATAACGCATCTCATCAGCATAAAGAGTTAAATACTTCTAAACACAACAATATTAAATAGTAACTCTCAGAAAGTTAAATTATCCTAAACATGACAATATGAAAGTTTAACTACATGTTTCTTTACAAAATTATTCTTATTATTTCCTTATGATGTTGGTTATTACTACGATATACGATCCGATTCCGGTTTAAAGTTAGGTAATATTTCTAGGATGACTATCAAGTCTACGGTGGCTGGTTAGTTACGTGACAAATTGAGCAAAAGATTAACCGAGCTGACTCGAGTTTACAGTGGACGCAAGGTGGTGATCCAACAATTTTACGCCTCTGCACACGGTATGTACCGTAAGCTGCTATGAGATGTCGTTTGCTAGGCCACTCTCTCCTCTGAAATTGCTATAAAACTTTTTGCTGACTTTTTGCAGCATGAACTCTCCCTATGTTTCTCGTTATGCAAGAAAACCTGTACTCATCCCTAGTCTAAGAATACTGCTAGATACCCGCGCATGGCCGGAGCAGCGTGCATATTATAATGCCCCCTCAGTTCTCGCAAGTACAATTAACTAATTGGCTGGTTCGTTTCTCCACAGTTGGAGCTAAACGACGGTACAGTTGATTTCTGGATGTCAGCCGCTGTGAACGCAATGTTCACACAAATTACTCCTCTGCGTCGTACAGAGCGTTATGCGCTCCGTTCTACACTAGACGCCAGTTCAGAGAAGAATCCCCCCAAAATTTCTGTTTTGTCTTCCTCACAGCTGAACTGTCTCCCCACCTGGGTTCCTTCGTTCTTCACGTCACAGCTATTTTCGACCAATAAGAGCGTTCCTCTTATTTTGTGGAAACACTCGCTACCAATCGCAAGGGCCCTACCATTGAACTGCGTCGAAGCGTCAGCTCTTTACTCTTTCCTAGCGCGTTTCCGCCAATCGGACCTTTCGTGCCCGCGCCAGACGTCAAAGTGCGTACATTGTCTCTCACGTGTGTACCACTCGGTGGACACGTGATCGAAAATGCGTCACTGGTCTCGTTAGTATCCACTTGGAATTCTGAAATGCAGTTTTTAAAAGCTCCCTTTCCTATCCTCCCTCAAATGGCCCATTAACTCGCTCTCCCCTTGTGAGTCACCTGGTCGGTCGTTGCCCTGGCTTGGGACGCCCCTGTAAGTGATTTCTGTTGTATCTCTCATGGCGCTGCCTTGCCTCTGCCTTCGCCTCTCTGAATTCCAAACTCAAACGCCTGTCACTGCTTGTTCCACTTTCTGCTCATAGACATGCATTATATAGAAACGGTGTGTTAATTACCGTCGATTGAGTGCCATCCCTTTTTGCATTACATACTGATAGGCAAATTTTCTAATAACCGACGAATTAAGTTGGGTGTCATATTCATCTTTCCATTACGATGTATAAAGCTTTCATGTAAGGTGCGAATCTGACCATTTATTCTGCCACCTTACCAAGTGTAAGATGCATTTTTTTCGTACTTTTGTCGATATGACGTGGCAAATATAACGGCATGTTTCTTGCTACACTATAAGGAAAACTTGCCATGTAGTTTCGAGGATTAGGCTGAAATACTTCCGAGGAAAGTGATGTCTTGCCTTTCAGTACAAGGAACGTATCAAAGCAGTTAACCAAATGATACAGCGTGTACCAAAAACGGGATATCGCACTGAATAAAATGTGTTTCCGAAGCCTGTACAAAAATATCCAGAGGAAGCAATGATACTACAATGTTTTAACCTCGTTCTCGAAATTCTTTCATCTAGGGATTTGATCATTGTATTCTTTGATATTGCAGTAATTTATTTGGTACTATCCGAACACACTAGTAAATTTAAGTTCTCCACTGCGTTTATCTGTGTGTGAAGGACGTTCTGTAGGGATTCTGATACAGAGGCCCATTCCCGAGCAAAGTTTTTGTATATAATATTTTTGTCATCTCTATGCCAGACATGTCGAGCGGCAGTAGATACTTAGCAGTATCCGTGAGAAACCAGGCCAGCGAAGTAGCAAATGCAATAGATCACTCAATTGATGAAATCAACGCTTTTCTTCAGCTGTTAATGAAAAAATTGAAACCATTAATTCCAGAGCATGGCGCGTAATGGCAGAGAATACATGTTTTGTTCCACCTGCAACGCGACATACAGTGCCTGCCTAGCAGTGAGTTAGAGGACCATGAACGAGTGTGGTGTACCACGTTACACAGAATCATCTTGTTGTTGAAGAGAGCTATGCTAGTGTTGGATGTGTCTGACGTTCACCTCACACATCAAGAAAAGAATGAAGTCAACGCACTGAAGGCAGATACGCCGTTATACATGGAAGTGTTACTCCTAAAATGCATGTCGTTGCAAATAAGCCATTTAAAAACCGCTTCCAAGAGTTCTCTGTCAGACCCATAGTCCGATTGCATTAATCTTATATATAGTGTACAAATTTCAATTTCATTGACGTTTCAAGGTCAAAAACACTATACAAAAAACGGAAGGTCTCGTCGATGCATTGGCGTGTACAGCCATAAATAATGTACATAAAGGGCGGTAGGAAATTAATGAGTAAGTTTCGATTTTGAAATGACAGTTTTCTTTCACAAGCTGTTTAGGGAAACTGTGAGAATGAGAAAGAATCCAATGACTGTAGGAAAGTGATATCTTGACAGGGCTAAATACGTACAAGAACCTTTAAAAATATTCGTCTGCTTCGATCGTTATCGTACATATTGAAACGTTGCTTAACTTGAGACTTTTTTTATTTGTGCAAGTTTCTCTAAGGAGGAGACACATATCGACTGGCATCCATTTCTCCGGAATCTTTGTTGTAATATATTTATTGTATGTTGTTAGAGTTGTACCTTTCTGCTCCATGTATGTCAGTGAACAAATACAAAGCATGCCTTATTGGAGGAAGAATATATTTAAAAAACAGAAAAGAACTGAAATCTATGACAAGCAACAAATATTTAAAGGAATAGAAAGATAAAATTACAAAAGGAGAAAAATTACATCACGAAAATTTCAAGTAAGGGCACTATTTGTGTCTGTTCTTTCAGAAATATCCAAAATATTCTTGTAGGGAAGTCTGGACAATACTGAAAGCACAATTACCACTCAGTATTCATAAGGAATTGATTCATGTACCTGAAACTAGCCCTAAAATTTGATACTATTGTTAGACTTCGTAAACCTTAAACGAGGAGGTGCTAAGAGTAATGTTGCAACACCTGCGTGCAGGCTCCGCCTTCCAGCAGACAAGGCAAGTCACGGCGAGATCGGTGGATATAATGCCATCAGGGCAGCTAGGCTAGGCGCCTCTGTAAACCCAGCAGCCGACATAACAATCAGAATTATCCGCATTGCACATGGTGGCAAAGGGGTAACAACAGATTCAATCCAGGACATAATTTTCATCATAATGGGCACATCAGAGCAATTGGAGAAGACAGTTCGGAAATCAATGACACAAAAATTTTACAAATCATCCACCACCAAACATAACACAAACGCAAATAGTGGGCAGAATCCGAACTTTGGACCGCCTCCCGATTGGCAGCAGCAGCAGAAACAGCAACAACAACACAACCGCGCTGCACGTATTGTGGAGTTGAGGGAGGAAAGTTCCTCCACTGGCACCAGTACGTCAATTTAAATGCAACCAGATACGTTCTTTGGCGCAGGTCACAGGATAGGGTGGGGGAACTAAGAGCAGCAGGTTAATGTGTTAAGATATAATGAAGACAGATGACATAATCTCTGCCACAGACTTCAATCTTACGAAGAACAGGGTGAATAGATTTTTCAGACAGCTGTAAATACGATATTAGGTGAAAGACCTACCACCATTATAACAGAAACTCGAGTAATGGTAAATGAGTTAGCCAGCAGTTTTCTTCAAAAGGCTATGTGTGACGATTGTAGTATCCAACCTGCGGGTACCGATTTGTGTCATTTCTGACTCAACTGTTGCTGGATCACAATGTACAAAGATACAGCCACAGACAGATTTTAGAAGCGGAACCTTTCATTGAACGTTTAGTATAGTAAAAGCCTTGCCTGTAAAGTGTACACTCAGAATGGATTTGATGCAAGGAATGAATGCAAGGATCGACTTTTTTTAGCACGAAATACAATGGAGAGTATAATGTCTCAAAATTATTTAAACTAACGGAAAGTGCAGTAAATTTTGAAAGGATGACAATTAAGATGTTAAGAGCTAATGTGTTATATAGTGGGTGTTCAAAAAGTTTGTATAAATTTGAAAACTTAATAAACCACGGAACAATGTAGATAGAGAAGTAAAAATTGACACACATGCTTGGAATGACATGGGGTTTTATTAGAACCACCCCATATCGCTAGACGCGTGAAAGATCTCTTACGCATGTCGTTTGGTTATGATCGTGTGCTCAGCCGCCACTTTCGTCATGCTTGGTCTCCCAGGTCCCTAGACCTCAGTTAGACCTGAAGTCGCAAGTGTATCGTGATCGAGCGACATCTCTAGGGATGCTGAAAGACATCATCCGACGCCAATGCCTCACCGTAAGTCCGAACATGCTTTAAAGAGCTGTTTTACAGCTATTGTTGAGGAATAGTGGGTGAACATATTGAACATTTCCTGTAAAGAACATCATCTTTGCTTTGTCTTACTTTTTTGTGCTATTTATTGCTATTCTGATCGGGTTGAGCGCCATCTGTCGGACATTTTTTGAACTTCTGTATTTTTTTCGATTCTAATAAAACCCCATGTCATTCCAAGCATGTGTGTCAATTTATACCTCTCTATCTACATTATTACGTGATTTATTCAGTTTTAAAATTTATACTGACTTTCTGATCACCCAGTACTTACTACAGCCAGTCTCACTTCTTACAGACATGTGACACCATTCTCCAGATGTAAAAAATGACTACGTTTGACAAGTAAACTTTAGAATCTGAGTGGTTTAACGAAGTACAATGTGCCGAACCAGCCAGTTTATTCTCAAAGTTTTCTCTGTTAAGATAGTAAACGTTAAAGTACATTAGTATGAAATGGAAGTGTTGCCTCACAAACCAGCCTTTCATCCAACATACTCCATTCTATGTACAAACAGGGAATATGTAAAAAAAAATGCTGCCAAAAATATATCCAATGAAGAAAGATCTTGTACATATATTTTATGTTTTCAAACTGATTAGACTATGCACATTGCTATGAAAACTTTTCCACTACAGACGATAAAAAACTATTATTTTATGGCTATGTCATGATTGTATGAGGGTTTGTGAAGAGGAGATACAAGTAAGTTTTTCCTGAGTTTTATTGAAATGTTTCGCTACGCAGTTTGAGCAAAATACTGGACTTTAAAGATGAAGACTTTATGAGCATCGTCGATGAAAAACAGTGAGTGATAAGAAATACTAATAAAAATATGATATATTCAGAAATGACCTGCCAGGGTTGCCCAGAGCGCTAATGCGCTGCTTCCAGGACTTGAGTAGGCGCGCTGGCCCCAGATAGAATCCGCCTAGCGGATTAACGACGAGGTCTGGTATGCCAGCCAGCCTGAGTGTTATTTTTAGGCGGTTTACCACATCGCACTTGGTGACTACCGGGCTGATCCCCATGTTATGCTTCAGTTCCACGACTCAACAGACATTTGAAAACGTTCGTACTATTGGGTGTTTCGGGGTGGTGGCAGAAAGTTCATCCGGCCACCCTCTGCAACTAACACTGCCAAATCTGTAACAATACTGCCGACCCCATGTTGAAACCGGACAAAGGCACATAGAAAGAAAGAAAGTATATATGTATATTCAGAAATCCAACATTCTAGTACACTACTTAGTTAAGGAAGACAACAGATTTTGTGTGTTCGTGGGACAATCTGGTCAAGAAAAATTGTAAGGTACATTACTTTTGCTTTGAGATTAACTCTGATCTGGTTTTCTTTTAGTTTTTTTAGTGTTATATCAAGTACTTTCATATTCTGTACAATATAAGTTTATGATTACAGAATGGTTACTCAAATTGTTATACTTGTTAAGATGACTAAAGATCATAGTACTATGTTAGTATGGACCATGTGTTATATAATGTATATTTAACTGTAATTAGTTCTAGCAGCCGTCCCGGGTGGCCGAGAGGTTCTAGGCGCTACACTCTGGAACCACGCGACCGCTACGGTCGCAGGTTCGAATCCTGCCTCGGGCATGGATGTTTGTGGTGTCCTTAGGTTGGTTAGGATTAAGTAGTTCTAAGTTCTAGGGGAATGATCTTCTCAGAAGTTAAGTCCGATAGGCTCAGAGGCATTTAGTTCTAGCAGTTTTCTTATGCATTTCTGCGTGTGTCTTTTCTTCGCGATTGATGAGAAATGAGGTATACTTTATCTGTAAAGTGTCAGGTGGAGATGTTATATAAAAAGCCCAAAACGATCACGCAGATAATAAAAACAAAATACAACAAGGGAAGATATATATATATACAGCAAATAGCCAAAAGTGTTACTGAAACCAACTGTAAAGAAAAATTACTATATGTGGGGGTAAAAGTGATATAAGTGCGTTTCTGTGTGTAGTAAGTGTTAAATGAAACCTTGAGAGGAAGTGCGTATGAAACATAGGCATCCATATGAAACTACGCTCCAACTTTGTAGTTAACTCAACTTAGTGTCACTGAATAAGTAGGCATCTTTATTAAAGCATATTTGCAGGACGCTCAAATGAGTGATTTCTAAAGCCAAACTAAATTACAAAAGACTATCAAAACATGAGAGGGTGCACAAGACAATCCAGTTAGCGTGGCCCAACTGGAAATGTGATATGTCGTGAAGTAAATCCAATGACAATGAATGTTGTGTAAAAATTCTTCACGACCAACTGAACATTTTCATTCCTGACCACTAAAGAAGTCACAATATGACGGTTAACAATCAGTGGTTGTTATATTGGTACATATCACCATCAAGTGCGAGATTTCTAATTGTCAGTTCCTCCAAAATGTGCGCCCAGTTAGAGAAACATTAAATGTTTTTTAAACAACTCATTATTTTGGTAACTGGTAACATTATTGCAGGTCAGTTTAGAATACTTTTGTTATTATTTAAGGATGACACTTGTTTTTAAGTTCACACTCGATGAGCTGCAGAGTTGCTTGCACAGACGATAAAAATTTTTGAAATGGGATCCTCGACCATCGGCTGTTTCGCAGACTTACCTATTACTATTCCTACCAATAGTGTCAATGGGTCAGTGACCATTATCCGATCCTATTGGCAGTCTACCGAGACTCACCATACCTCACACAATGAATTAGTAGACGTCAATTAGGAAGTAACAGTCACCTAAACTTTGTATACAAAGACACTGACAATTTTTTTTTTTTGTGAATGTCCCAATCAAAAGACTAAAACTATAATAAGTATCCTACCCAATTAACACCCAACAAACTAAATACAGTAAGGAAATTAAACACTTTTATAAGAATTTGTGTGTCAGTGACTCACAAAAGACATACACTTCTTAAAACAAACTCATGACTGTAAATACATTGTTAATCGTATGATTGCTTGCCACCTTTCAATACAGAAATAATCAAAATATGACTGCCAAACAACTCATATACTGAATAATAACGCTAAACAAGTAAACCCATTCTCTTATAAAATACTCTAAGTGTGTGCCATTTTTATACATAATTTTTAGCATTTAAGGTGGCAGTATAGCATTACTTTTCATTCAAGAAACAAGTTTGTACCTGTTACACCTACAGTATACAAAGCGATTAATTAGCCAACGATCTGCTTTGCAAACTGAGGAGCTATTAATGCAATTTTAAAATAAAAATTTAAGAGGATGATATGAAAGCGCCGACTGAGTCTTAGTCATGGCTTCCAGTTGTCCATAACCACTTAGTGTGACAACACATGCATGTACGAAACTGTGTCAAGTTAACTGATTCTCAGTCCCACCAGGCGCTAAAATATTCAAAACGTTATTGCCAAACAAGTTATACATTGCAAAATAAAGCGAAACAAATAGTCATATTCTACCATTAAATGCTTGAAGTGAGTGCCATATCCGTACATAATTTATAGTGTTGAAGGTGGCATCGCTACAATTTATAAAGCAATTAATTAATCAAATATCTCTTTTACACACTGAGAAGCAACGCAATTTTTCATTTATTTTGTAATAAGATAATGCTATAACACCCTCTTGTTTCATGAAAATTTCTGACATTCTCCGAACTGTCTTTAGATGGGTTGGATGTGCGTCTTAAGTTTCTTGTGATGTAGATGGTTTACTTAACAACGATTGGCATTATTTATGAAACAGTGTTTCATTTGCTAGTGTAAGGTGGCCACCGCAAATGAATAATTTTGATAATTCAAAAACAAATGTTCAAATCTGTGTGAAATCTTATGGGACTTAACTGCTAATGTTATTAGTGCCTAAGCTTACACACTACTTAACCTAAAATATCCTAGGGTCAAACACACTCTCCTATGCCCGAGGGAGGAATCGAACCTCCGCCGGGACCTTTGATAATTTCTTTATTATTTACTTACTATGGGATCGCATGGTAGTTGGGGATATATATTGGTTTGGGGTTATTTATTTGTTGATACCAAATAGCCTCATACCAACATTTCTGCAGAAGTGCATGCTTCGAGTGTACTTTCATGCTGACGCTTACAGCAGAACGAATGCGGGTCTTCACGGTCTCTGAAAGTGACAGGAAACCAGAGCTGCAGTCACGGCAGGTTATGGCTCTAAATAGAAAACGCTGGGCATTTGATGCTATCGCTCCCATCCCTCCAGCACCCGTCGAGTCCGTCTGCTTAGCTGAGTGTTAACTAGATTGCCTACCATGACGAGCGCCCGGATTCGTTTCCCGACAGCGTTGGAGATTTCCTTCGCCCGTGAATTGGCTGTTGTGTTAACATCATCGTCTTCATCTCATCATCACCAAAACTCAAGTCGCCCGATGTTGCAACTGGTGGACAAACTTCCCCGCAGGGCCTCCCGGCCAACAGTGCCACACGATCATTCCACTTTACCACCCATCAGGAAGTCGAATGAAAAAGGTTTCTCGCAATGCCCTGCCGTTGCTAAGGAGATGGGGGCGAGACGATGCTGAATGAATAAGATCGTGAAGAGAGTATCGTGGAAGCGACACCACCAGGTTATTTAACATCGAGAATGAATGAGAAATACCTGCCGCAGAAGCGAGCTAAAGTTGTAACGCCAGACGCCAAGGCGTATTCGCGCACAAAGCAACATAGAAGCATCAGATTGGATGAACTGGAGAAGGAGATGGGGACAATTTGCTCTGAAAGTTTCTACCGAACTGTGTATTAGCTGAAGACGATTGATTGACTCAGATTCGAAAGTGCTCGTTTCGCCTTTAGGAACGGGCATGGTGACTGACTGGCCGCAAGCAAAGGTCGCGCTGAAGAGGCGAGGTTTGCCGTGGGCATTGCATGAAGAAGGGTACTCTCTGGTGGGTGCCGATAGGACATACTTCACTGGGTAGCTGGCAACGTTACATTAGAAAGCGCTGATTTAGCCAGTAGGAAAGGCATCTTTCGTCTCTCTGTGAGCAGAGAAATGAACTTGTGACTGTGGCATTATAAAGTGCTTCTTTCCGGCTCCCCCCTTGACTCTAGTCTCTGTTCCTGAATTACGAGCAAGCAGAACTGTTGATTCGTGACCGGAAGTAGCTTCAAACCTATGAGTTTTCGGACGCTGTTTCGCGTGTTTTCTGTAGACAGAATTTTTCCCAGTATTGAATGAATTCATGTGTGCGGCACGACTCGGCAGATAGGGAATCTTCAAAAGTAAATGTGTGAAGTTGCACTGGTTTTATCGCGGAACTCTTCACTATCAGTGGCAGTCAGGGTGGAGGCTTCCTTATCTTCAAGGTTGATTAGTATCAACCACTTGGTGTTTCCATCGTACAAACGGGGCTGCGACTTCGAGTCGGGACAGATATTTAGCCTGTCTGAAATTTAGATTAATGAATGAGAATTAACGTTCTGTTTGCATACATCTTCCAGTCGCATATTCTTTGTCGACAGTAGTTTTTATAATAAATATCTGATCAGTGCTCAGTTGCTTTCCTTTTCCGAGGATTAACCTCCAACCAACGATCCTCATTCAATTACAGCTGAGTGTTGTCACAACTTGGGAAACGATTTCAAATGTTATTCCCGGTAGCGGGTTGTCAATGACAGAGCTAATTTCGTTCAACGTTTTGGCGGGACCACATCATTGCGAACACGGCATTTAAAGCCATCTCTCATCTTCCGGGTAGCTTTGTAGCAGAAATACTTGAGCATATCCTATTTCCACGTTGTTAATCAATCAAAAACGTAAACTGTATTTTCACAGGATGCCGTCTATTATAGGACAATATTGTTAAGTGACGAAACGATTTCACCTTCACCTTGGCTCTTTCGTAAATCATTCTCGCATTGGAGAAAGAACATGGCTGTTTTCGGCTCACCAAGGGTTTTGGGGTTATTGATGTACACCTTGTCTTTAACATAGCCCCACAAAAAGGAGTCGCACGTGATCAGATCCGGAGAATATGACAGCCAATCGAGGCCTATGCCACCGGGTTCTGCGAACACCAGAGCCAGAATGCTATCCCCTTATCGCATGAACCTCATCTCGTCTAAATCAGAGTCACCTTAGGGAATCTTCACGAAATTATCTTCCTAAACCTTTACGTATCGTTCGACAGCCACCTCGTCATCAAGAGCCGCGCGGGGTAGCCGAGCGGTCTAGGGCACAGCAGTCATCGACTGTGCGGCTGGTCCCGGCGGAGGTTCGAGTTCTCCCTCGGGCATGGGTGTGAGTGTTTGTCCTTAGGATAATTTAGGTTAAGTAGTGTTTAACCTTAGGGACTGATGACCTTAGCAGTTAAGTCCGATAAGACTTCACACAAATTTTAACATTTTGTCATCAAGAAATATCGCACACATTATTCACGACTGGACAATGCACACCACACAGCCGACCGTTGAGAGAGAAGAGACTTCTCGATTGCGATATGCATATTCTCAGTCACCCAAATGCGACAGTTTTGCCTATTATCCACATGAAACTGGGCTTCGTCGCTAAACCAAACCATGCATGCACATACTAAATCCCGTCGTATCCCCGCGACCAATCATGCAGTTTTAACGTCCTAACGCAAACTGTTCACACGTTATGTCGATTTTATTTCATATATTTCAATAATTGTCACCGTATGTATAAAGGGCAACTTGAAACGAATGATACAGTTTTTTATAATTCAAATGACTGCAGTTTCTTACAGAAGCTGCTAAGAAAATTTACAAGAATGAGAAACATGCCATTTACTGTTGTAACGTGCTATCATTACACGGCTAAATACGTACGCGTATCTTTAAAAACATTCGCATTTTTAAATGTAGCTTAACTGGAGGAGATTTCCTTTGTGTAATGCACTCTCCAACAAGGCGGCTCATTTCAGCCAAAGAAAAACTACTCCACGAGTTCACGCTGGTGTGGTTCTCCTAACGTAATTCCCAGCCAGCTATTCCTATTGTATTTTAATCTACTCGCTAATGTGCAGCTGCTCCATTTCTAGAAGAGCTCAGACATCGGGCAACAAGTTCAAATTTACCATGAATTTCAGCTGCGAACTCATTTCGGGTTTCCACTGCAAAACATTTCAGCTCCTCATTAAGTTCGTTCCCGAAATCATTCGCTATTTCGTATGATAATTTGTGTTTGGATGTCCTATTTTCTGCGGAAAATTTTCGCGACAAGCTCTCACTAGTTCTTGTGATTTTGTTTCCTCATTTTTGCGATAGTTCTCATGATAATTCTTCGCTGGATTTTGTGATTTTGTCCCCCAATTCTATCAACAGTCCTGCCGATAACTTCCCGCTGGATTTTGAGATTTTGTCTCCGAACTCTTGCAATTAGATTTTCATAGCATTTTAAGTGTGTCTGCGCCGAAACTTCCATATGTTCCACCATAGTTGATGGAGGATTGGCCTCCATTTTTATCCTCAAGGACGGGTGGAGGAGTCAGTTACAGACTTCGTAAGTTTAGAATATCGGCATCGTTACTTAACTCTGGCTCGGCATAATACTCACTCCCTTGCGTGACGCTGGACGAGGTAGGAATGACATTCTGTTAGTCATCCAATTGAATGACGTTATAAACTAAATCATCTCTCACCTCCACGTTAAACTTTTATAACAGTTATGTGTATTCATATTCTATGACTGAACCACGGAAAAGTTAGGAAGGGGACTTTCTGAACACAAAACATTTACCCCCCAAAGACACAAAACTAACGCCCCAAGTCACAGGCAACCTACATACAAATCCCTAACCTAATAACGCCAATTGTCTTCACACGCAAGTAACATTCCCTAACAAGGTAATAACATAAAGACAATCACCAGAAGTAGATATGAAAAAACGTACTACACAAACAGCCAAATCGACACAGCTCAAACAAAGCTGCAAATGGACACAGATTTTAGCTCGGAAACAACACAAAACTTCTTTGAACACTACAAAACAAACTTACAATTAGTATGTCCTATGTGATACAGCTCTATCTCAGTAGATTCCTAGGTCTAGCAAAATCTTGGGCAAGGCACGTAATATACAATAGCTTGTTATTTTTGAGTGGCAGGTTATGTGAAAAAAGTTTGTCATATGGAAGTTGCCTGTGTGTGGGCTCCAATATGTACGGCTACCTGCGCGAAAACAAGATGAAGTAAAACTGTCTACTGAATGGTAAACCCACTCACAGCACATCTTGTTCTCAGCATCAACAGGACAAATTAACGATTGAAATCAAATACCTATGCAGCCGAACGACAAACCCAACGAAAAACACTTAAGAGAGTAGGCCTTTTTACACCAAACCACGTTTAATAAACTATTGCTTCCCTGTTTTGTGGAGGGGGGAGGAGGGGAGTGGCGGGATGAAGGGTACAATCTTAATTCATCGATGTCATGTAGACATTCGCATTGCCATAAAAAACATTGACTGCTTCAGCAGATGTCCAATAATGATAAATCTGTCGTGTCTGTCTGCCTGCCTGAATAATCTTGGCTCCAAAACTACTAGGTGAATTTTCGTGGGGTTTTTGACAGGTAACGTGACCATAGCTTGGGACAACATATGGGTTTTATTTCATCTACATCGGATTTCGAAAACGAAGGTATTTTAAGTGAAACTTTTACCATAATATTATAAATGTGAAAGTAGCCTATCACGACTAGGCTCCTGAATCGATTTTGACGAATTTCGGTATGGAAACAGTTTCAATCAGGAGGAAGAACATAGGCTACTTTCCAAAGTGTATAGTACAGGGCACTTATTGTTTTGAAGACTATTACGCAAATTAGGGAAACATTTACACTCAGAAAATGTTATTTATTATTTAAGTTTTGATCCTTTCATACTTGTGAAAGTGCCTACGTGATATAAGCCAGTGTAATGATTACAATGCTTACACAACACCGTCCAGTCAGGTTAATGTGACCACCACATTTGTTCAACGTCAATGTTTAACTATCACTCAAAAACAGTGCCCTAGCATTGGTGGATATACAAACATCATAAGAAGTTTTGTATCACCTCAGTTCCAAGAGCTTTGGAATATTTTAAGATGACATGGTTTCCTGACCATTTCTTATACATTCCGTGCTCATAATCACATTCTCCACATTCGAACCCAACTCGATAACGTAGAGTCAATTTTGTACGAATTCATGTAATCGATATACAAATTTAATAAGTAAATCGAAAGTGCACACCGAGGCTGAAAAAGTCGAGGCTGGTGTACACAACATGACGGCCACAGAAATTTTCGTTCTAGGGAGGCACCCAGACCACTCGGAGGCCTGTCCCTTCAGAAGGGTGTACCGCAAGTCTCTAGAGGAACGGATGGTTCCAAATGATTGGACAAGAGCACAGGTAGCCCCAGTCTTCAAGAAGGGTCGTCGGGCAGATGCGCAAAACTATAGACCTATATCTCTGACGTCGATCTGCTGTAGAATTTTAGAACATGTTTTTTGCTCGAGTATCATGTCGTTTTTGGAAACCCAGAATCTACTCTGTAGGAATCAACATGGATTCCGGAAACAGCGATCCTGTGAGACCTAACTCGCTTTATTTGTTCATGAGACCCAGAAAATATTAGATACAGGCTCCCAGGTAGGTACTATTTTCCTTGCCTTCCGGAAGGCGTTCGATACAGTTCCGCACTGTCGCCCGATAAAGTAAGAGCCTACGGAATATCGGACCAGCTGTGTGGCTGGACTGAAGAGTTTTTAGCAAACAGAACACAGCACGTTGTCATCAATGGAGAGACATCTACAGACGTTAAAGTAACCTCTGGCGTGCCACAGGGGAGTGTTATGGTACCATGCTTTTCACAATATATATAAGTGACCTAGTAGATAGTGTCGGAAGTTCCATGCGGCTTTCCGCGGATGATGCTGTAGTATACAGAGAAGTTGCAGCATTAGAAAATTGTAGCGAAATGCAGGAAGATCTGCAGTGGACAGGCACTTGGTGCAGGGAGTGGCAACTGACCCTTAACATAGAGAAATGTAATGTATTGCGAATACATAGAAAGAAGGAAACTCAAGTGGCAGACTCTGCAAGAGAGGTGCTCTGCATCGCGGTGTAGCTTGCTCGCCAGGTTTCGAGAGGGTGCGTTTTTGGATGAGGTATCGAATGTATTGCTTCCCCCTACTTATACCTCCCGAGGAGATCACGAATGTAAAATTGGAGAGATTCGAGCGCGCACGGAGGCTTTCAGACAGTCGTTCTTCCCGCGAACCATACGCGACCGGAACAGGAAAGGGAGGTAATAACAGTGGCACGTAAAGTGCCCTCCGCCACACACCGTTGGGTGGCTTGCGGAGTATAAATGTAGATCTAGAAGGGTGGGTCGGCACACACCTACTTTGGCCGGAGCTACTGCCCAGAGAGAGGACAGCTTTTGCCAGAAAGAAGAGAAAACGACCCCCTTGTTCGACTTAAACGAAAATTCCATTGCATTGTGTGGGAGCTCCCAGAAGGCGCATTTTTCGATGGACCGACTGTGTAGTTACGGAGTTCTCACGGGAGGACAGTACACGCCTAACGGAGATGCTACATCTTTCCGCATTGGTCGATTTAAACGAAACGTCATTCTCCCGTTTAAAAGAGCAGCACTGATTGGGAGAATATTTCTGATGCAAAGAGCCAGAGGAGTGAGGGAAGACAGCGAATGACATACCCTTGCAACTTTTCCAGAAAAAGGAGTTGTTCCGTTGTCGCTCTTGGAGCGGGAGCACATAACGAGACCGAATGCACTCGTACGTGTACATAAAGAGCGAGGAACAGAGTCTCTCTTGAACACTTCACTTCGAGAGCACCTATGTTGCTAGCGAATCGGAGTGATATTCTATATGGGGTTGCTGGCGATTAAGTGATTTTCACTGTTTTGGCTGCCACACTTATCGTGCAGTGTGAACCCGGACAGAGTACTAGTTAAACGCCTGTGAGCGAATGTTGAGTGGCATCGCGGGGGACTGGTTATATGACCAGTGTACCACGCCAGTAGCTAGACTATGGGTGGATAGGAGTCCTTCGCTTCATCAAGGTGTAGGAAGAGTTTAATTGGTGAAGGTCAATCCAGATAGAACTAGATAGTTCTGCTATTTGTCAGCAGCGAGCAACGCAGGCAGCAGCCATCGCAGCTCACGGTATTGTGGGCCACAGCGTATGCGAGCCCCATCTGTCCTCCATAACAGTACACTCCATTATATTTCTCATGCGAAAGCCTTGACCATACCTAGAAAAGTTATTCAAGTTGTGTAGGCGCAGCTCTCAGCCATTCTTCCATGTAAATAACTTTCTTAACGAAAAGGGAGAAGAGAACCTTTCCATGCTTTGTAAAATAAAAGCATTCTTATCCGTTAGAGGCAATCTAATGTTCCAAAAAGAACCCAGAAATTTATTATTTTGTAAAAAAACGTTTCACTTGATTGCTCAAAATTTTTTTGCAATAAATAATATTTTTCGTTTCTTTAATGTTTTTCTTACACTAACTAGCAATACTCCAGTAACCAAGCATTCCACTAGTTACGTAAGAATACAGAATATTTTTGTACCTTTTCCTTACAGCACACGACTCCAGAATATATTTGTTGCTGAATATTTTTCACGCAGTACCTGTTGGAATATTTGGAGGTCTGTCTGACTTCTGTAGTAGTGTGAGTTGGAAATTGTTTCTTGCAGGAGCCAAAGGGTACTTGTTGGATCAATCCATTACGTTTTATTGCGTCAAGTTGCGCACACACTCACAGCCTGTACAGGAAATTTGAAAACAGATCAACATAAACATCACTTTCGACCTTTTCGCTGCTCGTGAAAACCACACACTGCATCTTCTACCACCATACAGCGAGTCTTTCAGAGGTGGTGGTTCAGATTGCTGCACAGACCGGTACCTCTAGTACCCAGTAGCGCGTCCTCTTGCATTGATGCATGCCTGTATTGAAAGTAGCGTACTATCCACAAGTACATCAAGGCACTGGTCGTCCAGATTGTCCCACTCTTCAATGGCGATTCAGCGTAGATCCCTCAGAGTGGTTGGTGTGTCAATTCGTCCATGAACAGCGCTATTCAGTCGAGCGATGTCGTTATCCTGAAATAAGTCATTCACAAGATGTGCACGATCGGTTCGTGAATTGTCATTCATAAGGACAAATGCCTCGCCAGTATACAGCCGCTATGGTTGCACTATCGGTCGGAGAATGGCATTCACGTATAGTACAGACGTTGCGGTGCCTTCCATGATCACCAGCGGTGTATGTCGACACCACATAATGCCATCCCAAAACACCAGGGAACGAACCTCCACCTTGCTGCACTCGCTGGACAGTGTGTCTAAGGTGTTCAGCCTTCCCGGGGTGCCTCCAAACATGTTTCTGACGATTGCACGGTTGATGGCATATGCGGCATTCATCGGTGAAGAGAACGTGAGGCCAACCAATTCTTAGCGATCCACTCGGCATGTTGTTGGGACCATCTGTATCACGCTGTCTGGTCTCGAAGTAGCCCTTGGGCGGCCTGAGTGAAGCATGTCATCGACAGTTCCTGTCTCTCTGTATCTCTTCCCTCTCTGAACAACATCGCTTTGGTTCACTTCGAGATGCCTGGACACTTCCCGCGTTAGAGCCTTTCCGGCACAAAGTAACAATGCGGTCATGATCGAACCACTGTATTGAACGTCTAGGCATGGTTGAACTACAGACAAAACGAGCCGTATGCCTCCTTCCTGGTGGAAAGACTGGAACTGATTGGCTGTCGGACCCCCTCCGTCTAATAAGCTCTGCTAATGCATCGTTGGTTACATCTTTAGGCGGGTTTAGTGGCATCTCTGGACTGTCAGAGGGACTGTGTCTGTGATACAATATCCACAGTCAACATTTATCTTCAGGAGTTCTGGGAACTGGGGTGATGCAAAACTTTCTTGATGTGTGTATGAAGCGAGCTACCGGATGTGGAAAACAGTGTAGTCTTGTCGCAATGCGGAAACAGAGCGATTTATCTGACAACCAAAAGAGACGGATCAGTGACTATCGGGCCAAGGGTGGAAGTATTACCGAAACTGCTAACGTTATAAATTGTTCTCATGTCGGCATGATTAAAGTATACCGTGCATAGCAAAATGGCGCTATCCAAAACCAGTGCTGAGGCAAATGTGGTGTATCACGGGTGATAGATGACAGGAGTGAATGACGGCTGCGGGTATGTGTACGGGTGAACAACCGTGCTATTGTTGAGCAACTGACTGCCTTGATGAACCTAAGGGGTTCCAACTGTGTCTCCTCAACGAGCGTTCAGCTTAAGGTATTGCGTATGAGCCTCCGCAGTAAATGCTGATTCCATTTACCCATGCGGACTGTTGTTCATCGGACCGAAGGCTGGAATTTGCGCCCCAATACAATTGCAACTGGACGTCCACTGAGTGGAGACGGGTGGCCTTTTCAGATGGATAATGTATTATTATACTTGGGACAGACAATCGTTGACGTGAACATCCTGTAACAATCTTCTAAATGGTCCACTCCAGAGCAGGGAGTGTAACGTTCTGGAGGATGTTTTCATTGCATTCCCTGGGATATGTCGTCGTTCCGGAAGGCACGTTGGATCAACTCAAGTATCCTTCTATTCTTGGGCACTGTAGTCGGCATGGCTCAACATCGCTTTCGGTATCTTCTAGAACCTGATTGACTCCATTTCGGCATATCCCCGCTGCAAAAGCTGGTTACTCAGGTTTTTACAGGTGGTCACATAAATGTGACTGCGTAGTCTATTTTCCTGTACAGTTTTCTGTTGTCCACCCTGTACAAAATAGGCAGCACGAATGGTCACAGGTTCGTTTGATATATGATGATCGTTGGGGACACGAAGGAAAAAGGAAAACTCGAGCTGGTAGACATTTGAAAACATATCCAGGGAGAACTCACTCACAAAGCTTCATGAACCAGCATTAAGCTATAAATCTAGAGCGTGCAACAACCGCCCACGTATCACTCCATTAGGAACCGTAGCAACAATATTTGACTTATTTTTGGGCAAACGAAGTCATCTCAACACTAATAACAATCTAACTTCATTCGCAAATGGAGCAGTAACAAGCCATAACAAGTGGTGCCAGGGAAGTACCTGCACCATGCACAGTATAAATATATACAGGCTGGTCGGAAGCAGACGGAAAGCTTGTAATTTTTAGGTTGTGCTGAGAATTCGGTACGTTTCACCGTCTCCAAGTTAATTAGCATTGAATTTAGACAATCTGACCTTGCGAGAGTAAATTCAAGCTTCCTGCCGGAGACGGCGTCACCAAACATTCTTCGCTCGGTTTCCTAAACTCGAACAAGAGAACGATGACATCGAACGGTAGTAAGGATCAGATCAGAGCCAAAGGCTGAGCAGTATAGTGTGCTGTCATCCACGCTATGAGAGCAAGTGATCCGACTGGCAGTTTGAATTTGCGTGCCCAACAGTCTGATTCGCAAACCTCAATGCTGATCAACTCAGAAACGGTGCAACGTTATTTCTCAGGAGTTATTTCTCAGGATAATCTCCTCTGCAATGTGCTTTCAAGCTTTTCGGACTGCTTGAAATGGTTCAAATGGCTCTGAGCACTATAGGACGTAACTTCTGAGGTCATCAGTCCCCTGGAACTTAAAACTACTTTAACCTAACCAACCTAAGGACATCAAACACATCCATGCCCGAGGCAGGATTCGAACCTGCGAGGTTACAGACTGAAGCGCCTAGAACCGCTCGGTCACGACGGCCGGCGGACTGTTTCAGATCACCATTCTAGACGTACTTGTAGGTTACTGAGATATGTTCGCTGGTCTCCTCGAAAACACAAGTATCCAGTTTTTATCACTTCATCCGTAACGAAGGTAGCAACTAGCAAGCACGGCATCCAGCTTGTGTGTACGGCATCTCTGTTGTCAGCTGAACACTTTAAAAGTTATGAGGACGTAAATATGAAAGTATCTCTAAATGTCGTCCCGAGTACAGCATGTAGCATACACACTTTATGCATGGAAATGATGAACGTGCTGCATCGATGACAATGGTCTTTGCTGGAGAGAAGCTATCTGAATGGAAGATAAATTCAGTGAACAAATCTTAACATCTATCTGTTAAGACAAAACAACTTTGTTTTTCTGTACGAAAGGGCGAACTATTTTTCTTCTTTTTTCCCTGCGCATTTGGCATTCAACGGCTTGTTGCTGAATGCTCCGTATCATCTCTTTGCCAACAATTTGCGATAAATTCATTAGATCTCTGTTTACTATACTGTTCATATTTGTTATAGCTATGTGATGATAATGATCCCCTGGCATTAATTTCTCTGCAATCGTCGTAAGCATCGTTTCAGACGTATCTAGGTGTAATATATTTATCTGCTTGTGAGTTATAGACTTAGACTTCATCTTAATTAAACACCTCGTCTGAATTCGATCAGTAAAGACCATCTTGTTGCTCATTTCTCTTTCCAAAATTATAAATTAGATATTCTTACCAGACAGGAAATACTTTGCTGTGTAACATCGGTACACTGGTTACGCAACAGAAAACTTAATGTAAAGCATTCTCTCAGAAGGAAAAGCAGTAGGAAAACTGAGTATATAGGAAAATGTGTTTCATTTTCATAGTTTAAGCTAACGTTATAAACTGCGGCTTTTGAGATAAGCAGGTAAATCGGTGTTTATGTACTCCAAATACTAACGCGAATTCTTTACAGACGAATGGAAAAACTGGTAGATGCAGACCTCGGGGAAGATCAGTTTGGATTCCGTCGAAATGTTGGAACACGTGAGGCAATACTGACCTTACGACTTATCTTAGAAGAAAGATTAAGAAAAGGCAAACCTACGTTTCTAGCATTTGTAGACTTAGAGAAAGCTTTTGACAATGTTGACTGGAATACTCTTTTTCAAATTCTAAAGGTGGCAGGGGTAAAATACAGGGAGCGAAAGGCTATTTATAATTTGTATAGAAACCAGATGGCAGTAATAAGAGTCGAGGGGCATGAAAGGGAAGCAGTGGTTGGGAAAGGAGTGAGACAGGGTTGTAGCCTCTCCCCGATGTTATTCAATCTGTATATTGAGCAAGCAGTAAAGGAAACAAAAGAAAAATTTGGAGTAGGTTTTAAAATTCATGGAGACGAAGTAAAAACTTTGAGGTTCGCCGATGACATTGTAATTCTGTCAGAGACGGCAAAGGACTTGGAAGAGCAATTGAATGGAATGGACAGTGTCTTGAAAGGAGGATATAAGATGAACATTAACAAAAGCAAAACGAGGATAATGGAATGTAGTCAAATTAAATCGGGTGATGCTGAGGGAATTAGATTAGGAAATGAGACACTTAAAGTAGTAAAGGAGCTTTGCTATTTGGGGAGCAAAATAACTGATGATGGTCGAAGTAGAGAGGATATAAAATGTAGACTTTCAATGGCAAGGAAAGCACTTCTGAAGAAGAGAAATTTGTTAACATCGAATATAGATTTATGTATCAGGAAGTCGTTTCTGAAAGTATTTGTTTGGAGTGTAGCCATGTATGGAAGTGAAACATGGACGATAACTAGTTTGGACAAGAAGAGAATAGAAGCTTTCGAAATGTGGTGCTACAGAAGAATACTGAAGATAAGGTGGATAGATCACGTAACTAATGAGGAGGTATTGAATAGGATTGGGGAGAAGAGAAGTTTGTGGCACAACTTGACTAGAAGAAGGGATCAGTTGGTAGGACATGTTTTGAGGCATCAAGGGATCACAAATTTAGCATTGGAGGGCAGCGTCGAGGGTAAAAATCGTAGAGGGAGACCGAGAGATGAGTACACTAAGCAGATTCAGAAGGATGTAGGTTGCAGTAGGTACTGGGAGATGAAGCAGCTTGCACAGGATAGAGTAGCATGGAGAGCTGCATCAAACCAGTCTCAGGACTGAAGACAACAACAACAACATGTACTCCACAACCCTGAAGTGTAGGTAACTACATAAACAAATGTACAGGAACTTCCATCGATAATTATGTGTCATTCAAAAGGACAAGCCGCAGTCATGCAGCGAACATTACGAAGCAAATGAACTAACACTTTATTATTAATTCCGTGACAGTTTGTTGGAAAGTAATCTGTGTTAACCTATCGTTTCTTTGTAAGGGTGCATTATGTAGTTTTCTTTCTTGATGTCTTCTCTTTTCTTGAGGATGTCCTCACTGCGGATCAACAGACGTAACAACACGTCTATGTCGGTTCCACTTTCTGTAAGCTGTATATAAAAATTAATGTTAGAGATAAAGCTAAAATTATCAACTTTCAGTAGAATTTTGGCTTCACCGTGGCCTGGCGATCTTTGACTAGTAATCGAATCGTCCTGGAGGGCGGTTTAGAACCCAGGTACTCTTAAGATTTTGAATAATAATAATAATAATAATAATAATAATCAGGAACGGCCACTGAAGACTTCCTGTTAGGGGATTCACCCTTGTTCTGCTAACAGCTTTCTTAAAAAGGCCGGGAGAGTGGATAAAGGATTGGGGTTCGTCTTGACCCTCGAATGAGACATCCCACTCCCAAAACGCGGAAGAAACAGCAATTATCAGTAACAAGCGAATGCAAAAGGCTATAGAAATCACGACATTAAGCACACGCATCTGTATCCATTACACATGTGACCTGTAAATGAAATGTGGTTTGATTTTTTCACGGACCAAAAAAATTTCATTCACATTTCCAGGAGGTTACTATCAACGGGGAGGTGACCATGACACACTATGTGAACAAACAACGATAGGCTAATATTCTACTAGTAGGAACGTGGGTTATCAGAAGTCTGAATGTTGGATAGGAGTTATAAAATCTGGAAAGAGAAGCGGGTTCAGTGCAATGAAATGGAAAGAAAAGAATGATATCTTGTCAGACGAAAAATCAATGGCAATACCAGCACGAGCAGACAATGGTAACGGTAGTAGCATCCGTCAGCTGGTAACAGTGAGTACATAGTTAAAAAGTCACAATGGGAGGAGGTATAATTGGAGTAGATCTGGAGCAATTGCATGATTGCAGCTGGGTTTCATAATGGTCGCTCAGAAACTCTGAAATTAATTATTATATTGTTAGGCGTACACAAGAGCAGATATTGACTGTGATCAAATGTAAGTAATAATTAAGAATAGACTGAACTTCAGAGGAATCGTCCAGAGGAGTCAATGCAGGAGCAAGTAGGATTATGAAGTACTGAGGAGTGACGACTTGCGTTTGAAGCTCTTTAGGGATGTTGATAATGAAAGAATGGATACCACATTACAAAATCCAGCTGAAGAGAAACTAAGGTTTTTAAAGAGGGCAATCACACGCTGGACAGACAAATGCATACAAAGAACATAATTGCAAAGAAACTTTGGGTAACAGAAGAAATACTTCAACTGATCGACAAAAGATGTATAAAAATGTTCAGAGAAATTCAGGAGTATAGAAAGTTAGGCCACTCAGAGAAGTCAAGGCACAATGGCTGCAAGTACCTGAAATGTGGTCCTACAGACTTGGACTAAGGAATGAGGTGGTTTTCCCCAACATCGTCGAAGAGAGGAACGTATGGGAAACACCAACAAAAAGAAAGGACTTCAGAGTGTTGTAGAGGGTAAAAACTCTTCGGATGGGCGGAGATTATAAAATATCCAACAAATAACTTAGTACGTAGGGTGCAACTGCTATCACAGGTGAAGAGTTTGGCGCAAGATACGAATTCGTTGCGAACGGCATCGAATGGTTAGTTACACTGACAACTGAGAAAGAATCTGTTTGCCACTTGCAAATTAATTGCTTTGTGGTACACCGCATCATCATCGATAGGGCATTTAGTCGATTCGCTGTAAGCCCCTGGTCTGCCCCTTGCAGCATTACAAGCCTGTAGAAATTACTGTACATCGTAGGCAGATGCTGCACTAATAACGCCCCGTATCACGTATGTTGTTTTTGCACATGCCAATCGAGGCAGATCCGTCGGTAACACACTGGAGTCGGTTTCGGGAGGAACTGTATGCCATCAGTCTGACACAAGGCATTACTATTTTCTGTAAATAATAGGGTTAATGCCGAGATAGTGTTTTTCTTTCCTCATTCTACTCCTATCAGAGATAACGACGTACAAATGCTAAGCTCCTACAATATCACAAAGGAATAGTTAAATAGTTCGAGACATTACGTCTTGAATTGTCCTTTGTCGCTCTTCCCGTTTCTTACTTTTTTATTGTTAAATGTTTTGTTATAGTGTAAATTTTAATGCAATTTAGAATGCTACTTCAGGTTCTTATTATGCTTGATTCTGTATCAGAAAAAATTGTAGTTAGTAAAAATATTGTTAAGAGAAATTGTCTCCCGCCGTTACTAATATGCAGTCATATTCTGATAGGGACCCTTTATTCAGATTACTTATGCCGCAAAAGTCTGTGAATACAATGAGATGCATTATTGATATTCCGTTTTCCAACAGCTTCCACAGTTGAATTGCAGTTGTGTAGGAAGTCATTACTCTTGGCAATTGTGAAAAATCCACTTACAAACCGTGACTACTATTAACAAGGAAAATACTTGTCATTCGAACTAACTTTCACCTGTGTTAAATATTAGCCCTACAACAACGTCCTGCAACATCATATCCATCAAGAGTAAAGCCACAGTTGCTAGCCCCGAGGTTGAGAATCAGACCTTGTCATGATCCGATCTCTTTTTTTAGAACACTAGGATCTCGATAGCTATATCACTCCTTACATAATTTGAGCGGAGTGAAGACTGCAAGATGTTAGACGTCAGATTTTCCTGATGACTTTGTAGTTTAAAGTTTTCTTACGCTGCTATTTTCGTTGTTATTTACGAATCCTAACAGCTGTACAAATCAGAGACTGCACTCTCATAAACTTAAGTGCGGGGAACGACGGCTTCCACCCGAGGCACATTATTTTATGAACAACTGACTATTTGGTCACTGCAGTTCTCAAATCTACATGTTCTCTAGGAATCGAAGAATCTAAACAATCTTTTGAACAAACTATATTCAGGTAAAATAATTACTCCTTTGTTGTCGTTAATCATGAATATATTCAGTGAGCAATAAAAGTTTGTGAACACTGACTTTAATAACAGATCAGTAATTTCACCTAACTATAGTGTATGTGTTACGTAAATATCGGGAAAATAAAAAAAAACAGTGTATTTAAGAAGCGGAATTTCAGCATGTGGAGTTCCTCTCACCTTACTTCTCTCAAAGGCATCCTATTTAGAGAAAGCAGGGGAATCTACGTAAGACTGAGAACACTCCCTATATCACTGCTGTATTGTTCGCTTAAATTCAACAAATAACTTGTTTTTTCAATGAAGTTATAATTGACACACTTCGGGTGTAACTCACCTACGCCCGAAACGCGTCAAATATAACTTTGATGCAAAACAACTCTATTTCAAGCAAGCCATTCAGCAGTGAAGGAAGAAGTGCTCTCGATTAACATTGTTGTCACAGGTCTCTTATGTGACTTCACGTCGCAATTTCAGTTAATAAAATGTAGACTTTCACGGCCGGAAATATCATGTCCATTATAATTATCCGGGCTGTTATGCCGTGGTCGGTTGATGAATTTTGGCTCAATTCCCAACGTTTCGTCTCCAACTGCGGGAGATATCTTCAAGGGGTCCGTAGGTCGATAGATGGTCCAACACACCCACTGGCCAATTGCACTGACGTTTTCAAAACACGTGACGTCACACCGCGGCGCGGAGACGGAATTTAGCGGCAGTCAGTAGCGAGCCAGCGGGTGTGTTGGACCTATCGACCAACGGACCTCCTTGAAGATGTCTCCCGCAGTCAGAGACGAAATGTTGGGAATTGAGACAAAATTCATCAACCGACCACGGCATGTCAGCCCGGATAATTATAATGGACATAATTTCTGTTAAGTCAGACAGGCTGGACAAAATTCTGATAAATAAGTAAATAAGCGCATAAGCGTTAGTAAAAGTACGAGAAGGACGATTAAGTATAGGAACTCTTACAAGTACAGTTATGTAGACAAGTTTTGAGGGTGAGAGGGGCAGACAGTGACCCATCGGGTATGACGACGAATGATCACGATTGATGGGTCGTACGTGGGACGCGGGAGAGGAAGAGGCAACCAGTTCAAAGTGATCTGCCTTCGGTATATTCATATGCAGAACACTTCTACGTGTGAGTTAGTAGTATAACAGCTTGGATGGAAATCTATTATGCGTCGGTTATCAATGTATAACGCATTTTGATGGTCACAGATTAATTACTACTTCAGGAGAAAAGAAGCTGGATCGTGGAAGCGATCTGCAAGACTTAAACGATTTTACCTGAGACTGATTACCTATTTCGCTGGATTCATATGAAGTCCTAGTTTAGGTGCACAGAACCGTTACCATCTTGATTCTTTATTAACTTAGTTTACGGCTGTCATAAATCACTCGACGGAGCACGTAAGTACCGTTAAGGTCCTTCCACGGAAGTGGTTATTACGTTGAAACACGAGAGTAAATTTGTGATTTATATATTTCATCCTATCTCATCTAATGCTGTATCTTGAAGAATACCTGACTTAAGTTTCATCTGCTGTGGTCGCCTTTCTATGTAATGTCATCTATTTCTGTGGGGTTTATATAAATTCAGGAAGTGATATATAATTGTTGTTTTATTTTCAGGAACATAATACCTCTACCGATGACATTAATACTTAATTGAAATCAGAATGTTACATGTGGTGAAATTCAGGTAGCCAATGCATTGTTAAGGACAGTCATTCAACCATGTTTTTGTGGATTTGACTGGAAATGATTTCTGGTTTCTTTGGCTTGATATGATGTCACAAGCTACCAATGACATCAGCCATTTTATCAGGAAGAGTAGATTGTAACTTATCTCCCACAAATATGGTGTAACACACCATGTTTTGTATACGCTATATTCGTCTTTGCACGTGTAGTATTTGTACAGTTTCAACAGCAGACGAAGTAACTATGAAACAACTGCCAGGGGAAATGCTGTATCTTTCTAACCACTCTTCTCTGTTTAGCGTAATTGTCTTCATTTCCTCCATTTAAAACACGATTCTCTTTCCTAGTCTGCCCTTGATTATTCTTAAAATGTGTTTCTCAAATCTGATTGTATTTAAGAATTTAGTTTTTCTCGAGTCGAATAGTTGCTACGAAGTTTCTTTGATGATTTATTTAAAAAAATCATTCAATTTACTTATATTTTTGGTCACTGCACCTTCCCTGAGGCCACATTTACAGCACTTCAAGGCGCTTCTCTTCTACATGTAATAACGCCCAGCTTTCTAAGCCATACATGAGCTTGCTCCATAGGAGTGCCTTGACGAAGTGTTTTGTATTTGTTTCTGTACTACTCAATTTATTCGTTAGCATTTTTATTTTTTTCTGTGAAAGCCTGTTTTATTGATGAAGTTCCTTTTCCTGATTTTAATTGCAGCAAGAGGTACCTTTTGTGATTAAAGTGGCCAAATAAGGAAATCGATAAACTTAAATTTGTCAGGGATCTAAATTTCGTCACTATTGTGAAGAATTTAAAACAATTTTTATAAGAGAAGCACCGAAAAGTACATACAATCTCACATCTCTCGTTAAAGCAACATAACGTGAACTGAAATTTGATACATTTAGTACAACTCCTCACGTCCGTTCGACAATGGTTGTCCAGATTACAATAATGTTCACAGAAGCTTATTTAAATAAGGAAATGTAGCTTTCTCATTCATATGTACGATCTGGGGGCAGTGATTGTTTTTTCAGTGATTTTATGCTGTGGCAACCTTATAGATCACACCAATCAACCAGGCAACATGCATGACAAAATGCATAACATGACTCTGTCCCATCACCTAATGTCGTTAAGTCTGGGTGAAGTAATGAAATTTTCACGTGCTTTCATGATCCATAACATTTAATCAAACACAAGCAGCTAACTATTGAAGTTACTTCAAAAAGTTTTATGACTAAATGATTCTATGTCTTAAGTAACATAGACAAACGACATTAACCAACCGATACAACATTCCGAACTGCAGCAGACAGTGTCACCAATCTATAGCTAATAACAAACTCTACTAAGTGGGTACAGTGTGACACATAAGATGCCATAACCAGGATCGTATGAATTGTAACATCCTCTCTTGTGTTACTTACGATGAGTTTCTATTTCAGAACTGGTAAAAAAAAAATGTTCCTCTAAATGTAGTTGCATGTGTAAAACTAAAAGTTTCGGTAATATTAGTATTATCACTATTCATGTGTGTTTATATATCTTGTAACCTGACTTTTTCCACATCATATTTATAAAATAATCGTGAAAACGATCTACAGAATATGACATAATTTAACTAAACTAAACTTACAACAACCGTAATAAACCAGTTGGTTATCAGATAGATGCTATATTTTATTAAGGTACAACCAAAAAATGAACCTTTGCAACGAATTAACCAAAGAAAATATGAAATGTCGTGGCCCAAAGAATGAAGACATGCAGGCTACAGGGGTGGGTGAAGTAGCAACCACAATACGTGCTGTATCGTACAAATTCTATAAGAGGATGAGGGATTTAGTCCCCCTTTCATACTTTCCTCTCCATAAATTCCGAATCATATGTGCAGTTGGAATTACGTGGGGGTTAGGACGCTCATGTTTGTGACTGTTAATCTGGGAAATGGAGTAACGGAATGCCCATTCCTATCAGTTAACCATTTAGTTACTTATTGCCTGTTAAACGTCCGTTTTCTGAGAGACAAAAGGCAAAAATCGGTATCTCCTTAGGAAAATATTAATTGGCCCACGGTGACAATAAGTTTGAAGTAATTTTAGGAAAGCACAAGTTAAATCAGGGAAAATACTGTCCGAGTTATTTCATAGAATTCTTAGCAATGATGATAGTCATAGAATTAGCTAATCTGAGAAATAAAATAAAATATCAGACTTAAAGAAAGTCTTAAATTATAAAGTGATTCAATCTACAGCAAGTACAGAAGAACAACGTGGTATTTGTACTTGATGCTCTTGGTGAAGACGAGTGTGTCATATGCATATATTTTGTATCTTTCTAAGGTGTTTCATACAGTCGACCACAAGATTTTAATAAATAAATTAGAAGCATTTGAAATAAAAGGCTTAGCTAATGACTATTTTAGATCATACCTAACAGGTATGGTACCAATCTAAACGTTTAGTAAAACACTTGCCACAATCAAAATACATTAATATAGGGGTTCCGCAAGGTAGAATATTAGTACCAATACTGTTCCTGATATACATCAATGACTTTCCCAGTAGTGTTACTCATGGTGAAAAAATTTTCTTCTCTGGTGATTGCAATATTATAATCACTGAGAAAACAAGAGAACTCCTTACTGAGAAAGCAGATGAAACTCTCAAGGAAGTTTATGATTGCTCAATAAGCAATAAACTGACACTGAACACAAAGAAAGCTAATGCCATGAATTTCAGTTTAAATAGAAAAATGTGACAATTTTAAAATAAATGTAGATGGCACCTCTATAGAATGTGTAACAAATGCAAAATTTCTAGAAATTATGTTGATTCTCCGTTGAAGTGGTGTGAACACACAAAGGAACTTGCGAACAGAACGTCATCAGCATGTTAGGCCCTTAGAATCCCATCATCAGTGTGTAACACAATTTTCAAACTCCAGAAGACAGCCATAAGAATAATAACCAAAATACTAGTCGAGCTGATTGTAAAGATCTGTTCAAAACACTTGCGATTTTAACTGCTCCATGTGAATACATTTACCAGTCAGCTGCACACATCAAAATGAAATTCGCAATTACTGCATAAACAGCTCTGTCCATGACCATGCAACAAGAGAGAGACTCAAATTACATTTACCAAGAAAAAAAATAAAAATGAAACTCAAAACAGAATTTCCTACCATGGAATAAAACTGTACAATAAATTACCAAAAGAGATTAAACAAATTGCATAAACACACTTATTTAAAAAGGCAGCTAAAAAGTACTTGTTATGCAATACATTTTATTTTTTAAAAGATTACTTAGATAAAACAGAGTAGTGGATTGATAAAAAAAGTTATACAAATAAATAATAATGATTATAAAACATCCACCATTCCACATAATTAACTTTTTTTCCTTTCTAGAAATGCTTACCCCTAAGCTACGCGTAGTACAATATTCACATCTTCCTCTTTCTGAGCTCAACATCTCACTCACTATGGAGGGATGTTGACGCAGACACTTTGGAGCAATATTACACCTTACACAATGATGTGCTGTTTTATGGAGACATCCCGACTGGAACAATTTTGCGTGTATTCATTCCGTCTGAAAGTGTAGATAAATTTACTTGGTACATCCATTGTGTCTGGGGGCATTACGGTACCACAAAGTGTGTAAGGGAAATTAACGCCTTGTGTCACTTTCCCAGTATACAATGAAAAGTGCTTCGATTACTAAGCACTTGTGTCGTCTATCAGCAAGAAAAGTCCATGAACATAATTACTGAGAATGAAGTTTACACTATTTTGGCTAGAAAACCACTTGTAGTAGTGGGTCACATAGCTGGTCTACACTAGACCGCCTGTGGAGGTATCAAATATGTTACAGCACTATATGATATTTCTTCCAAGTTTCTAAACCACTATGCTGCTAAGTCCGGTACGGCTGCAGTAATTATGACATAGCTGTAGTAGGAAAACCAAAGTCATTGGCAACAGGCACTACACCTTACTTCACTAGTTATCAATGGAAATACTTCCTGCAAAAAATGGCAAACAAATTCTTTCAATATCACGCTTTAATCAGCAAGCAGATCCTTGCAAACCGGGGCTCCGCAATTTAAACAGGTTCATATGCACTTGTACCCACAAGCAACACGTGTATTGTGTGCAGTATCTTGATTTCTTTGAGCGGTAGTTAACAGTTTTCCCATTTATGACACACAATACATGCCTGCAGACTTGATGTCGAATGTCGCTGAGAGCACCCAGTGGGTAGACACACTTGCGAAATTTCCGAGACAAGCAAAACCCTAAGAAGAAAAGACAAAATCTGTGTAAATTGTAACGACTCTTCAAGCTCGGAAAATCATATATGACAAGCATCTTAGAAATATGGAAAATTATGAAATAAGGAATTACATTTTACTCAGAACCAGTGTGCTATTTGCAGGGGGGGATGGGGGGGGGGATTCTCCCCCCCCCCCCCCCCTCTGCATCAGACCATCGTCTCCTCTGGCTTTAGTTTATGCATCCCAACCTGGGATGTTTATTTCCCAGGCACTGGAGTAAAGCTTTACATATAATTTAAATTTGTGGAGCCGAACACTGAAAGTGTTTAATACACTCTTACTATTAATATGTATGCTTATTATTTTGAAAAAGTGTTATGTAGTAGTTAAGTACTTCAAAACATTTAGAACCAAATCATCATTCTCATGTTGTCATTGTTGCTTTCCTCTAAGGTGCGTCATCCGTTTACTTGCGAGCTTGCGAGGGAATTAGTGTGGCAGTCACACCGCAGCAGTCGTTCCGCAGAGTTGGGTGAGCTGGGGGCTGAAATCCTCACCCCGGGCCCTGACACAGGGTGGTGACGGGCCCGGTACCTGTGCGAACATTTACCGTTAGGCCACCTTTTGGCAACGGTATGGAGCGGACTAACGCGCCTGGGACGAAAGCACACATTACTAAATAACGCACCATCGTCTGCCTTTAGTTCCTAGGATACCATTTCGTGGACCTTCTTTAAATAGTCTTCTCTTCTCTTCCACCATCTTTTCTTTTTCTTTGGTTTTCATTTCCGTTGTTGTTTTATTTATCCGTTTGCATACAAATAGAATTGAAGACGATTACAGTTGCACCAACTTTTATTGTGGTTTGTTGTGTTTATTTTATTGTAAAGTATTTTCTCCTGTATATGCACAAGATTGTTTTCTCTGTGCATTTGTCTTCCCGAGGATTCGTACATTGCTCAGTACTTCGTATGCTTAAGGAATTTTCTTTCTGGGACAGTTACATTGTGAGGAGAGTGAAAGACGGCCATGAACTAGTGCTGTAACTAAAGGCCCCAACATCCGAAGACTGATCACCACGTACTGAATTCCCGCTGAACACTCACGCAGATAATTTTCCCGGTTGATCGACTAGTAACAGTTTACGTTACTTTGTCAGAGAGATTGGGTATCCTAAGTATATTGTGTAGTAATAATTAATTCCTTTAACTTCAGAACTTTTAGAAGACACTATATTTACAACAGTTGCTCAAAATGGCGTCCCCCAGCGTCAGTGTAGGCTTGACATCGCCACACAAAGTCCATTTGTGGACAGTAAGTAAGCAGTAATGTGAAGATTCACTTCAAAGCGTTGAAAGAATCATTGGGTGAACACAACACGCTGTCCGAAGCCAGCAGGAGTCTAAGCATGCGCTTTTTGTGGATTGTAGTGGTGTAGCTGCATTTCCCGTAATTCTCGTCACACAGCATCCTACGAAACGTTCATTTCACATGCAGCTGATAGAGTGCTGACATGATTTGCCTCATCCACTCGAGCAAGCATTGCATCTTCTAAGTTAGGAATCCGCGTTGTTAATATTCTTTCTCGGTCGGCGTACTGTGGTACCAGCTGCTCACTTAACCGTTGGAGCAGTCTTGGAATCATAGAACGAGCCAGGTGTCTTCCATGCTGATATCTGGTCCTGTTAAACATTTCGCTTCTCTGCTACTTCCATTTCGTGGTCCAAACTCCACAGTCTTCTCTGCAATTTCAGTCACCAGATGCTACTCAATTTGGTTACTGCTGATCGACGTAATACTTCAACTTGCAAACGTAGACTGTAGTCTACTACAGTGAGGGTATTATATGCCAGGATTGATGATGTCAGTACATAGTACTCCATCCGCAATGAATTAGGAGGGCTACATGTAGGTGTTCGTCGGGACTGACTATCCTAAAATTGCAGTGCCAGTACCTGTATTCAACTTTCAGGGATGTCACAAAGATTTTCTCATACAGATACAGCTTGGTCGTTTCTGGACCAGTGTCGCTTACCTCTATTAAATGCATTGACCCTCTCGATCCCCCATTTATGTTCGTACATCGTCATGGAATCACTCACGGAATCACCTTCCACAAGCTGTCTTCCAATTGTCAAGAAGTGAAAGAGTTTTTCTATCCGCTGTCGACTCTTTCCCAGCATTCCTCCTTTTCACTTTATCATGTTGTCCTGTTATTTCCCTCTCGTTCCTGGAACAGTCACCTTACCTTGCACATGTAATTCCTGTCACAGAGGTTGTTAGAAAAAGGTACGGCCAAACTTTCAGGAAAGATTCCTCACACACACAAAATAAAGGTTATGTGGACAAACGCTTACTATACATGTTAAAGCTCATTTTATTACTTCTCTTCAAATCACATTAGTCAAGGAATGGAAACACAGCAACAGAACCTACCAGAGTGACTTCAAACACATTTTCTTACAGGAAATGTTCAAAATGTCCTCCGTTAGCGAGGATACATGCATCCACCCTCCGTCGCATTGAATCCCTGATGCGCTGATGCAGCCATGGAGAATTACGTATTGTGTCACAGCCGTCCACAATACGAGCACGAAGAGTCTCTAAATTTGCTGTCGTGGTTGCGTAGACAAGAGCTTTCAAATGCCCCCATAAATGAAAGTCAAGAGGGTGGAGGTCAGGAGAGCGTTGAGGCCATGGAATTGGTCCGCCTCTACCAATCCATCGGTCACCGAATCTGTTGCTGAGAAGCGTACGAACACTTCGACTGAAATGTGCAGGAGCTCCATCGTGCATGAACCACATGTTGTGTCGTACTTGTAAAGGCACATGTTCTAGCAGCACAGGTAGAGTATCCCGTATGAACTCATGATAAAGTGCTCCATTGAGCGTAGGTGAAAGAACATGGGGCCCAATCAAGACATCACATAAAATCTGAGTTGATGACGTTATTGCACAATCGAGTGCGGATACTCGTCAGCACACACATGCTGATTGTGAAAATGTGCATTTTGATCACGTCGGAATTACGCCTCATCCGTAAAGAGAACATTTGCACTGAAATGAGGATTGACACATTGTTGGATGAACCATTCGCAGAAGTGTACCCGTGGAGGCCAACCAGCTGCTGATAGTGCCTGTACATGGTGTACATGGTACGGAAACAACTGGTTCTCTCGTAGCACTCTCCATTTTGTGACATGGTCAACGTTACCTTGTACAGCAGCAACTTCTCTGACGCTGACATTAGGGTTATCGTCAACTCCTCGGAGAATTGCCTCGGCCATTGCAGGTGTTCTCGTCGTTATAGGTCTTCCCCAGTCGCGAGTCATAGGCTGGAATGTTCCGAGCTCCCTAAGATGCCGATCAATTGCTTCGAACGGCTTCCTATCGGGACACCTTCGTTCTGGAAATCTCTCTCGATACAAACGTACCGCGCCACGACTATTGCCCCGTGCTAGTCCATACATCAAATGGGCATCTGCCAACTCCGCATTTGTAAACATTGCACTGACTGCAGAACCACATTCGTGATGAACACTAACCTGTGGATGCTACGTACTGATGTGCTAGATACTTGTACTGTAGAGCAATGGGTCGCATGTCGATACACCGAAGTCAATTTTACTTTCTTTCAATTGGGCCAACTGGCGGTGAATCGAGGAAGTACAGTACATACTGACGAAAATAAAATGAGCTCTAACATGGAAAAAAAGCGTTTCCGGACAAATGTCCACGTAACATATTTTCTTTATTTGTGTGTGAGGAATCTTTACTGAAAGTTTGGCCGTACCTTTTTGTAACACCCTGTATAGCTGTCATAGCTATCTCCCCTGATATGTTATTACTAGCCTTCGATAAGAGTATTTTACTATGAAAATTTGCCAACATAGTGTTAATAAGACTGACATAATCTAAAACTGAAAGGCAGGATGATTAAGAATGGTTTCCCATCGAAGACGATTGAGTTGATGAGTTAACACAAACTAGGATTGAAGAAATATGGGGGAAGCAAATTGTCCAAGCCTTCCTCAAGAAAATATAGCTTTATTTGCCTTAACCGATTTAGTGAAACCAGATTAACTTAAATCTGGTTGGTTGGTTGGATGGACGTCTTAATCGCTGTCTCCTCTGATCGAGTCTAATCTCTAGCCACTATCTATACACATTACTGTTACTAGTAAGTAGCTGTTACCACTGACTGCACTCACTTGTCAGTAGTGTTGTTGTGATGAGTAATGGTGGACAAATAAACTACTGTACATGCAATAACATCAGCTGCCCTCACATGTCTGCCTGTTCGAGGAAGCAACGCTTGTGATGTGCACCCCTTTAACCCCTCCCAAGCTGTCCCAATGCACGATCCATCAGCTTGTGTAGCGTCGCTGCCGAACAGGGCATACAGGGGCACGAGCGCACTTCTACACATCACGCTACTGAAGTAGTTACAAATTACACAACGTGTATATTGAGGTCGTGGTGTGGCTACACTGGTTTTTACATTTAGTTGTTAATTTGTGCTAGTTGACACTAAGGTCCTACAAAACACTGTACTGTATCTGCACCACTTAGGAAACAGTTTCATTTCAGTTATCTTATGGCAACTGGTCGGTTAGGTTTGGAGAGGCCAAGCAGAAGGGCAGGACATTATTACAGATTTATTATTAGTATACATCCACGTCACGGTTGAAGAGAGTACCTTTTAACGTGGCTTCGGCTACATGGGCAAACAAACGAGAACTTTGGTAGCTGTAGGTGGAGAAGCGGTACGGGAGAACGGACTGGCAGTCTACACAATTGATCTCTGGTTCTACAAAAGCAATACTGACGCATCCTAATAGCGATCAACAAAGCCTTTCAGCGTCGTGAGAATCTATGACGGACCTGGAGGAGCTTCTTCAGTCAATTCAGAACAAGAAGAGAAAGCAACACGTATCAGACAGTACACTGCTATTACTCGAGAAGAATACCGACCATCTGCAGATTATCTACAACTTTTACAGAAACCAGACTGCAGTTATAACGGGTGAACGAAATGAAACATAGGCAATAGAAGATAGTGAAGCATAGTTGTAGCACATATCTCATGCTGTTGTACTTGTACGCTCAGCAAGCTGTACTGGAAATCAAGAACATAAAGTTAACAGAGAACAAATTAAAACTATCAGCTTTTCCTATGAAACTGCCATTCTGTCAGCCACGGCAAATGACTGAGAAGGATAGCGTCTTAAAAACATGTCACAAGATGAACGTCAACAGAAGAAAACCAAGTTAATGGAATGTAGTCGGATTAAATCAGGTGTTCGTGAAGGATATCTAACACTAAACGTATTAGGTGAGAGAAGTTATGTGGGTTGTGACAAACCATTGCATAAAAATGGGGATGCGTCGGATGTCAACAACTATCGCCCAATCTCTCTTCTGACAGCTCTATCAAAAATTTTTGAGAAAATAATGTATTCAAGAGTAGCGTCCCACATTTGTAAAAATAAAGTACTAACAAAATGTGCACAAATGGTTTAATTCATACTTAACTGGAAGAATGCAGAAAGTTGAAATAAGTGGTTCGTGTAATGTTAAAACAACAGCTGATTCCTCAAACTGGGGTGCTATCAAGCACGGGGTCCCACAGGGTTCGGTCTTAGGTCCTTTACTGTTCTTGATATACATCAATGACTTACCATTCCATATTGATGAAGATTCAAAGTTAGTTCTTTTTGCTGATGATACAAGTATAGTAATAACATCCAAAAACCAAGAACTAAGTGATGTAATTGTAAATGATGTTTTTCACAAAATTATTAAGTGGTTCTCAGCAAACGGACTCTCTTTAAATTTTGATAAAACACAGTATATACAGTTGTGTACAGTAAGTGGCACAACTCCAGTAATAAATATAGACTTTGAACAGAAGTCTGTAGCTAAGGTAGAATTTTCAAAATTTTTAGGTGTGTCCATTGATGAGAGGTTAAACTGGAAGCAACACATTGATGGTCTGCTGAAACGTCTGAGTTCGGCTACGTATGCTATTAGGGTTATTGCAAATTTTGGTGATAAGAATCTCAGTAAATTAGCTTACTATGCCTACTTTCATTCACGGCTTTCGTATGGTATCATATTCTGGGGTAATTCATCGTTGAGTAGAGAAGTATTCATTGCTCAAAAACGAGTAATCAGAGTAATTGCTGGAGTCCATCCACGGTCATGCTGCGGACATCTATTTAAGAATCTAGGGATCCTCACAGTATATATATTCACTTATGAAATTTGTTGTTAATAATCCAGCCCAGTTCAAGAGTAATAGCAGTGTGCATAGCTATAAGACCAGGAGAAAGGATGATCTTCACTATGCAGGGTAAAATCTGACTTTGGCACAGAAGGGGGAATAATTTTTCTGCCACAAAAGTCTTTGGTCACCTACCAAACAGCATCAAAAGCCTGACAAATAGTCAACCAACATTTAAAAATAAATTAAAAGAATTTCTAGATGACAACTCCTTCTACTCATTGGCTGAATTTTTAGATATAAATTAAGGGAGGGGAAAAAAACTAACTTAAGCATTAGTGACATGCAATATTTTGTATAATGTAATATCTTGTACAGACATCTTTCTTTAACCTGACACGTTCCACATCATTACGAAGTGTTGTATTCATGATCTATGGAACAAGTATTAATGTAATGTAATCTAATCTCTAATCTACTGATGATGGCAAAAGTAGAGTGAATAGCAGTGACAAGGAAAGCGTTTCTGAGAAAGAAAATTTTGTTAACATCCATAATAGCAGTAGTAAATCTCTAAAAGTGTTGTGCCTCTCTATCTATTTAAAACCCTTCTCAGAAACTATTGTGAGAGTTTTCGTACCTAAATTGAATGTAGGTTAGGGCACTGTACAGGCTTTATTTAATGAAAATGGGATTACAGAAAAATGGGGATCACAACTGAAAGTTTTATACTTGATAATACGAATGCGAAAGTAAATTTTCACAACTAAGCTGTTGGGCTAATTTCGATGAAACTGGGCATGGAGACGGCTTGAACATAAAGGGAAAACAAAGGGTACTTGAGAAAGCGTGTAGCATTAAATATTTATTGATTTTAAGAATATTATGCGAATTTGGAGAAAATATTTAGTCTTTGTAATAGCTATTTACTCTCTGACTTCTGATCTTTATCATATTTGTGAAAATGCATTTATTGCTTGACGTATGATGTTATACGATTGAAAGCAATGAATACAATGCTTACACAACTTTCAGGGTCTTGAATCCATACTCCCAGACTCATCATCATTAGTAGTTTTACTCACTGCTGAGTGTCGTGACATCATTTCCTCATTCATTCTCACGTAGTTGAAACATCAGACATATGTCTTCATCCACAGCTATCTTCGGCCTTTCTTAATATGTCAAGAGGCAGGCTGGTAATCTTCTTCGCTTGATCCAACTATCTGTTTGATGCTCTCCCACGTGGTCTTCTGCCCTCAATTTTTCCCCGCACGATGATCTTCCCTAAATTATCCCCTTTCCTTCTCAAGGATGCGCTCAAGGTACTGAAGGTATCTCTGCCGACACGAGAAGATAACCTTCTTGTGATTTTAAGGTCTTATATTATTGAAACATTTGTTCTTTTCTGTTTCCACGATACATTTAGCATCCTCCGCCAACAACAAATCTCGAAGGCATCTTATCATTACCTTTCATGGTCTAGGTCACGCATTCGTTTAAGTATACAGGAAACACCAAAGCTTCTACCAATCATATCTTCGTTGTTTTGGATATTGCCTGATTCTGACGTATCTTAGTGAGTTTGACCATTGTAGCTCGACCAAGAATAATTCGTCGTCTTATCTCTTTCTCACACTTACCTGTTCAATTGATCAGAGATCCTAGATATATACAATCACTCACTATCTCCTGATTCTTTAAGCATCCTGTAAGTTGGTTTCGATCGATGCCTTGGCGATTTATAACCATTAGTTTGGTTCTTTACATGTTTGTTTATAGGTCAAGTTTTAGATTACTATCTTTCACTGTCGAGAACAGATTATCACGTTCTTCCTCACTTCCTGCTATGAGCGTAGTATCATCTGCGAAGCGTAAATTGTTGATTTTCCTGCCGCCAATGAAAATCCCACCGTGCCAGCCATCCGGCGCTTTCCTGATTAAATACTCTGCACAGATATTGTTGAGCTGAGGTGACAGTGTGCAACCTACTCCCACACTCTTTGTGACGTAATGTACACGTTGTATAATGGACAGCTATTTCAGCAGATCGATGCATAGATGCGCCTGCCCATTCCCCTCTGCATGCACTGCTCGACATTGACGCTGTAAATGCTGACACATCATGCGTCGAGACACCTTGATAGGGAAACCGGGGTGCATATCATGAGCTATGTTTACCGAAGAGGCAGACACGTGAGAGCAGCTGATGTTACTGCACTCACAGTTTCTTGATTTCTCAACATCACTCACGTAACAAAACTGCTGATGTATCAGCACAGCCACATGTAAAGCGACCCTAATAGAAACTTAAGTGTTAGGATCTCTCTTATGAAGGTGGTGTGGCTCCATACACAACTGAAATGTAGGCAATAAATAATCTTCTAAAACGTGGAGCTGCAGAAGAATGGTGGAAATTGTACGGGTAACTAATTAAGAGATACTGAATCCAACTGGAAGAAGTAACGGATTCGTTGACGCACACATCCAGAGCCATCAAGGAATCGTAAATGTGTAGTTGGAGGAAAGTGCAGTGGGTAAGAGTTGCAGAGGGAGCCCAAGGATCAAGTACACTAAACAGGTTCGAACTGTTGTGGGTTGCAGTAACTATGCAGGAATAGGCTTGCACAGGATAGTCTTGGGTGTAGCAAACAATCAACAATAATAGCCGATATTTTACGAGCAAACATGTACAATATTTTTTACAGAAGCGAGTAGACAATTTTCAGAGCTTTCTTTCTCAGATAAAAATCGTGTATTCACGTAAGACTTACTTTTAGAAGTTGTCACCCCAGTAGCAAGTTTCTGTAAGACAGTGGAACCTCTGGGGACCAATCCCTTTAGCTGATCGATGAACTATTTCGAAGAAAACTCAGGGGGTGGGGGTGGTTGGGGGGGGGGGGGACACTACCGACGGCAAGAATTTCTCCGCTCATTAGGAAAGAGATCGAGCAGTTGTGTATCCCAACCACCTTATAGTTCGGCACTTTACACATTAACAAATGATTGCCATAGGTGAAAGATGCACTGTAAGCCAGGTGTGAGGAAAATATCATAGACTTTAGCAACTATTGGCTAAAATGTACCCGCTAACCCACGGAGGCACACATTAGAAGCATCAAGATAATACTTAATAATAGGAGACAATCAAGTTTAACTGACTAACCACTTACTAAATTAAATTGAACTGGAAACTCGTAAACTTCGACACAGTCACGGAATTCTGAGATGAAACTGGAGGGAATCTATTGCTTGCTCCACAATGCACTACATACGTCGTTGAGTAGGGGTGCTTATCAGGGGGCAGCATCAGCGATGGTTTGCAGCAAGGATCAGTGCTGGGAATGATGCTGCACATTACGTTCTTCATCTAAAATCAAGCGCCGGAACGCCAGTTGGGAACGATAGAGCGGAGAATGCTGTGACAAGATATCAGCCGATTGCACGCTGTCCGAGCCCTCTCCAGCACGACAACGTTACAGCAGCGGCCTCTATGGAAGAGGACGTAAGTGCCGCGCCCGACTGGCAGCGCCCGGTTCTACAAAGCTACACGACCATCGACCGAATAGAAGAGTCAAGTGAATTACTTCCCTTGTATTAATAATTCCTTATACTGAAGAGATTTCTTTTTAGCTTGTCGTCCTTTGCTTGCCACTCTTCTGTCTTACTGTCAAGGTTAAGTATTGTCATGGTTCATTTCGTAATATAACTCATTAATACGATTTGCTTGAATTGTTATCTAGCGATCCGAGAAAGCAGGTTTCCTAGACACCCCAATTTGACTGAGGTCATTATCAGTTCCTAAGCTTACACATTACTTAATCTAACATAAACTAACTTACGCTAAGTTCAACACACACACCCATGCCCAATGGAGGACTCCAACATCCGACGCGCGGAGCCAACCGAACCATTTATGAATGACTGTGCTGTCAAACCTCTTACGTTATTTGATTTCAAAAAGCTGAGCAAAACTGCACGTACTGAGACATTATTCTCTTTACTTATTCTGATCGACACTAAACTGACAATATTTTTAGCGCAACGCAATCTGACTTTTAATAATCCCTACAAAAGAATGGCTTCGACTAACAATAACCTATACCTTTCATAAACCACTTACCTCACAAAATTCTTCGTTACTTGAACTACTGCAATACAGCGAGCGCCAACACTGCCAGCTAAATAAAAGATTCTAACGACTGAAGTCACTACCTGATAGGCATAGTTAGCAAGTGAAAGATTTTGATAGAGAACAAACAATGTATTAATAGAGTTCAAAAGTCATAATATATATTATTTCACGATATCCAGTATTACAAATTTACTGTCTCTTATGGACACACGTCAGATCATCCGTTCTCAAATCTCCGCCATCTCACTCCCCACATCCACCACTGCTGGTGGCTCACCTCCAACTGCGCAACGCTACGCGCTATTCGCATCTAACTGCATACTACAATAGAGAATTTTTCAACAATGTAAACCAGATACAGACTGCAGACAGCGCAGCCAGTGATTTTCGTACAGAGCGCTACTTGGCGTTACCAATATAAAAACCTAAACAGCCTACTTACAACCCGTGCGGCCAGGATTCGAAACACACACTCTGCAAGTCACCATACGGTGCATGGTTCAGGGTAGTACATACCCATTACTGGTCGTTTCCTTTCATATTCCACTTGTCAATAAAGCGAGAGAAAAACAACTTTACATTTGCATCCACATGTACCCTAACTTCTTTCCTCTTATCTTCATGGTCCTTAGGTGAAATGTACGTCTGCAGTCGACCTAAAACGCCGATTCTCTAAATTTCTGCAATAGTGCCTCGCGAAAAGAGAGTCGTATTCCCTTCAGGAATTTCTATTTCAGTTCACATATTCACCACCAACCTGCCAACAGCAGTCTTACTGCACCACGTACTGTATACAGACGACACAACAGTATTCAGACAGAACGCACGGTACCTCAGCCGGTATCTCCAAGACGCCATTCTTAACGTAATTACGTGGGCTCTGAAAAGAAAAGTGAATACCATGCCATTATCATCAACCTGCAAATATCTTAGTCAACATATAACACGTCCACATTCATGGAAACTCAGTGGAATGGAGCACCATGTTAATGCTGGACAGTCGCTTAATGTAGCGCGTGCGCTAGACTGTTCTTTCCACAACTAAGCTCTACACTAACAATACCAGAACACACTGTTGTCGTCAAGTACGAGTCGCTGGTTAAACCATTGCTGAGGTACACTGCCATAGTGTGAGAAAACATAGCATATCAAACCACAGATTAATCTCATGCAGGGAGTCCAGAATGGTGCGCTACAGCTAGCACACTATATTCAAGAGGACTTTCCACATCGTAACTGCCCGAGTTAAAGGCTGAGATGCTTCAGCACTTCCAGAACCTTCACACCCAGTATTTCATACAGAAATTCTATCATAGTACCTGTACGAAATGCTAACTAGGTTATCTGCATTTACAGAGTGAAAGATTTACAAAATTGTGGTATAGCTTCCATCAACCTAATGGTTGGCTTGTACTTTATAGTGATCTATTGTCATTGTACTGTTTGAGTAATATGCCCTTCCCCACTCTGAACTTTCAACTGATTCATTATTCAAGTTATAAGACGACACAGGGCATAATGTGGACTCAAACCAATTTGGAAGTGTGAGTTTCTAAATTTAACACATGATTCCTAATAGTTGAAGAAGCAGTAAGTAAAAGAAGAATCTTACGACCTACAGACAACAGATTCTCAAATATTTTTGCTAATACGTTGGTGCTTTCTCACTTTTTTATTTAATTTAAGACTCCGTCCTTCTCCCACATGCTTGCCTTCTTTTCCCCAGTGAACCATTTTTCGATCTGGCTTTCCTGCCAGTAATATCCTATTTTATTGAAGTAACATGTGAAACGTCCCCTTTGAAAAATTATACAAGACTGGTCTATGTGAAACGTCCTCTTTGAACAATTATACACGAATGTGCTTAAACAGACACACAATATCTTTAGCGCAACGCAATCTGACTTTCAATAATCCCTACACAAGAATGGCCCTGACTAACATTAACCTATACCTTTCACAAATCACTTACCTCACAAAAAATCTTCGTTACTGGAACTACTGCAATACAGCGTGCACCACTACTGCCAGCTAAATAAAAGATTCTAACTACGGAAGGCACTAACTACTGATAGGTATAGTTAGAAAATGAAAGATTTTAATAGAGCACAAACAGTGTATTTACCTTAATAGTCAAAATATTTATGATAGTTCATGACATCCAGTCTTACAAATTACAAAACTCCGCCATCTCTCTCCCCACGTCCACCACTGCTGGCGGCTCACCTCCAACTGCGCAACGCTACGCGCTGTTAGCATCCAGCTGCCGCTGCCCAACACTACAATGGCAGACAACAATGGAGACTAAACACAGACTGCACACGGCGCAGCCAGTGATTTTTTCATACCGAGCGCCATGTGGCGTTACCAACAAGAAAACCTAAACAGGCTGTAAGTCGGTTTATACAATGAAAGTCTATACTAGACAAGTTTCGCAGTAAACCATAATTTTCTCGAAGTAAGCCGGCCGGTGTGGCCGAGCGGTCGTAGACGCTTTAGTCTGGAACCGCGCGATCGCTACGGTCCCAAGTTCTAATCCTTCCTTGGGCATAGATGTGTGTGAATGTCCTTTGGTTAGTTAGGTTTAAGTAATTCAAAGTTCTAGGGGACTGATTACCTCAGATGTTAAGTTCCATGGTGCTCAGAGCCATTTTAACCATTTTTTCGAAGTTATTTCCACTACACTGAATACAGCTCTCCATCTTCAGAAACCAATCCCTCCACTCGTTGTCCCAAGCCCTCAGGAGGTCATCATCATTGAAAACTGTACTCCTTTCAGCTTCATTTTCATATAGGGAATCACTGCGATGGTTGTGACTATAAGGAGGGTGCTGAAGAAGTTTCAGGCCTGTACCACCGCAAATATTCGGTGCATGCTTTGGTGCGGTGGTCTGGATGGTTTTCGTGATTGAGGAACCAAGTGTCCATTCTTTACTTCGGTCGTGGGTTCTCCAACGATTGTATGTCCTTGGGCAGGCACTGCTCAGTGTACCACTCAGCAGACTGGTCCCTTAGGAGTTCACGCACACAATTATTTCCTGAGAAATTACTGTTAAACCATTACTGTTCTCAAATACTGAAGTTGATTTCTGAATCAAAGTACTAAAAAGGAAACATGTAAGGGAAAAGAAACTCTTCCTTCTCCAAGGTCACTGGCACATCAAATAAAGGAGCTTTTCTTTTATCTGTGTAGTTTACCCACAGGTAACTTTACGGAGAATTCCTGTGAAATTTACTAATCATAGAATGTTCACTGTGTAGCACATCTTACTCATGGTGACATATTCATTGTGTAGCAGCTGCACGAAACATGAAGGATGTATATTTATTGTGCTTTCATAATAAGTATAAGCGCCCAAGGACCAAGTGAAATCATATCACTGGGCCAGTCCATGTAGAAGTTAAGAGAATCATAATACAAGACAACCAAATATAGTTCAAAACTCACCAGCTACAGAAAATGGAGGAAACTGGAACGTTGTGGTCTTTAACGGAGTGGAGGCTCTCTAAAGATGGAACTGCAAGGATTCCATGTATTCTAAATATCGTTGAACATGCAACATGAACTCTGATGCCCCACACGGGGCCAGTATTAGGACCGACTCTCTGCACATCTTCTCTGTATCCACGTCAATGTTCCATTCAGAGCGTTCTTGCAGTTCACAACATACTTATGATACGACAGTCTCCAGGATGATCATGAACGATCACCACCTCTATCAACGGGAAATGGAGTGCTTTACTCTTTTTTGGGTGTTTCAAATTTCGTGCGATTTTCTTCAGCGACCTCTTTTCACCAAGAATAGTGTACGTTTCGGCGTTTCAGGCAGCAGCCAGGCACGCTACCGACCACCAGCCCGTCAGTCACTCGGATTTGGGCGCCACCGCGTGGCGGGTAATTCGACGCTGCCAGAGGTCCCGGCATGTCCCGCCAGCGTTTAGTGAACGCCGCGAGAGGCGGGAGGCTGGAGGCTGGGCCAATTTCCGCCGTAATTCCCGCCCCGCCTCACATTCTCTCCGCCTCTTAAGAGCTAATTATGGTAATTCCGTATAATGGAGACCTCCGTGGCAGTTCTCTGTGCCAAATTACAGCCACGCTGTGCTCTCCAGTTTGTATAAAAGCGATTCTGACTCGGATTTAGGAGCCCGAGAGCGAGCGAGCGAGTTGTAAATGACGGAGAAATTCGATTCAGATGTTGTTAAGTGTAGTGCGCTATGCTCCTTTTCTCCATCTGAGAGGAATATTACGTCTGCAATTAGTAAATTATTTTGGAGCACATAGATAAGGTTAAAGCAACCTGTTCCATCTCAGTCCTTTACTACTTCATATCTGAACTTTTATTCGATATATAAACATGTCTATCGAATCCAGCCATTTTCAAGTTTCACGCACAGACCAGATAACCAATGTATAAACGGAACAATAAACAAGTAACAGAAGTAAAATAGCGACGTAAGCTGCTGCAGGAAAAAAGCTAAAATCAATTGCTCAGAGGCGATGGAGAACAAAAAAAAAGTCCTCTTCTACCAGAAGTCTACTGTAACTCTCCGGATGAGCATTTCTAGTGACTACAAAAAATGTGCAGGTTATTCCGATTTCAAGAAGGTTCCTTGAATGGATTCTCATAAACAGCTGATATCAGTCTATTGTAGCACTTTAAAGGCTTGTTTATTACCACGTTTTATGACATTTCTGGAGACTGAAAATCGCCTCCATAGTAAGATACCGCTGTCGGCTTTGATGCCAAGTTCTTTGATTTGACACAATTCCGCAGTTACATTATGCACAAAATACTAACGTATGTAATACCAGACCGGCTGTATGAGTGAATAGTTTTGCAGTGTCATACTCAGGAGGGGGGAATCTGCAGAGGTAAAAGTATTACGATTTAAAACTTGTAGAAGAGACCCAGTGGATGTTGCTGGAAGAACAATGAAGGCTGAGAAGACACATTGCATAAAAATTCGAGAGAAATGCAGATATCGACACTTGGTGCAGGGGTTGATAGTTAATTTCCAGCATAAACAAATTTAAATATTTCTGCGCAAATAGGCAGAAATACCCATTTTTTGTATGATTACGAGATTGCAGACCAAACACTGGTAAGTCACAACCATTTAATATTTGTTAGAGGATATAGAGAAAACCCAAAAAAAAGTGCATCATGTATGGTCGCAGCTTCGTTTAGTAAGCGCGTAAGTGGCACGGTCATGCTCAACCAACTCCATTGACAGATGCTGTAACAATGACGCTGTGCTGTAACAACGACGCTGTGCTGTAACAACGACGCTGTGCTGTAACAACGACGCTGTGCTGTAACAGCGACGCTGTGCTGTAACAGCGACGCTGTGCTGTAACAGCGACGCTGTGCTGTAACAGCGACGCTGTGCTGTAACAACGACGCTGTGCTGTAACAACGACGCTGTGCTGTAACAACGACGCTGTGCTGTAACAACGACGCTGTGCTGTAACAACGACGCTGTGCTGTAACAACGACGTTGTGCTGTAACAACGACGCTGTGCTGTAACAACGACGCTGTGCTGTAACAACGACGCTGTGCTGTAACAACGACGCTGTGCTGTAACAACGACGCTGTGCTGTAACAACGACGCTGTGCTGTAACAACGGCGCTGTGCTGTAACAACGACGCTGTGCTGTAACAACGACGCTGTGCTGTAACAACGACGCTGTGCTGTAACAACGATGCTGTGTGTCAGGAAGAGGTTAACTATTATAATTTCATAAGCACACAGTCCTAGCAGCTTGTGCTCATGTATTTCCCAAAAAAATCAACAACGGCTATAGTAGAGAGATTCGTGCTCACATCGAGACTTACCAATAATCTTTCTTCCCATAGTCTATTTGCGTCTGGAACAGAAAAAAGAAAAGTCGTAGCGATTCAGAAAGCATCCTCCAGAACACATCGTAAGGTGCCCTGCGCGATACAAATACAGATCTAGATGTTTGAGGATTAGTCAAGTGAAGACGAGACACACGGAAAAAGAGGCCAGCAAAGTGTTTATTGTTTCTAACGTAATCACTATGAATATTAATTAATATTTTTCCCACTGTGAGACAAGACGGGTTATGTTTGACAAATGATTCAAATGGCTCTCAGCACTATGGGACTTAACATCTGAAGTCATCAGCCCCAGAGAACTTACAACTACTTAAACCTAACTAACCTAAGGACATCACACACGACAATGCCCGAGGCAGGATTGGAAACTGCGACCGTAGCAGCCCTGTGGTTCCGGACTGAAGCGCCTAGAACCGCTAGACCACAGCGACCGGCCGATATGTTTGTTGTCGCCTGTGGAACCACGATGTACTCAGGTACCGGTACACATCTGTTTGTCCATAGCAAATCGACGACAATGAATGTCTTTGCTCACGACTCCAAAAATGTGGAAATGGCGTGGAGAGAGATCAGGACTGCATGGAGGATGTGTAACGGCTTCCCCGCGGAACTTCTGCAGCGTTTCGCCGCCCACGTGTTTTCGAGGTTGTTTCGACTACGCTGCCACAGTTTCCCTGGGAATCCCTTACAGTTCCTCCAAACAGTCTACATCTCTCCTCGTTCAATTTGCATATTATTGGAGGCCTGAAGAAACATTCTCGGCTGTGGATTTGCTTCATACTAAGATTTGTGTGCCTCAATACAATGATCGTTCCGGCGGTAACAGTAATCGTTTTTCCATGAAGGCATCGACCATCTTGTCCTACAATGGTATAAATGTATTAAAAGTTGTGATGATTCCTTTTGAAATAATAAACATACTTACTTTCTCTCCATCTGTCGTATCTTCATTCGGTTCAAATGGCTCTAAGCACTATGGGACTTAACTTCTGAAGTCATCAGCCCCCTAGACTTAGATCTACAATCTAACTAACCTAAGGACATGACACACATCCATGCCCGAGGCAGGATTAGAACCTGCGACCGTAGGAGCAGCGTGGTTCGGGACTGAAGCGCCTAGGACCGCTTGGCCACAGCGGCGGGCTGTCTTCATTTACAAGAAGGCACTCACCATATTGTGTCGAAGTGGGATAAATGTATTTGCAATATAGGGGAAATATTTGGAAATATTAAACACCTCACGTAATCTTTTTCCATCTGACTCGTTTTCATTTGGATGCTCCTTATGGGTGCAGAACTAGAAAATGCATGAGGTTTGTTTGACTGCTTGTCACGAAAATTTTTAGTAAGAACTGTGTGTTCTGTATCAACAGGAATTAGTATTTGTATCCCTGGGTCTATGTAGCTGGAAGTGCCACTTATATACGTCAAAGTAACTACAGTAATATTATTTCATTTGTACTTCGTTCAGTTTAGTTCTACACTTCACTTCAGAATCACGTATTACGTCCAATTCTGACTGGCATATATATGCGATAAATAGGTATTCGCAGGTAAGATACTAAACAGATAAGGCGGATGCAACGACTTTTGTATCGATTTCATTTTCTATGTAGCGTTTGTTTCCTTTTACCGAAATACTAAGTAAACTACTTTCAATAGTTTTCACTAAACAAAGACATAAGGCGCGTATTCCGTTTCTTATGTAAGGAAAAAGATATCGATAGCTAAGATACGAATAAAATCATTGACCTCACAAAATGTGAATAGAGAGACATTGCATGTGCCGGAACAACGATTAAGAACGGAAGAGCAAGAGGAGACGACGTCAGCCAATAGTAAGCTGTCGAATCCACTCTAGGACGACACCAAGATACGAGCAGACTCTACAAGAAGAGAATAAAGAGCCGCGCCGCATAGCCGCAGGCGCAGTGGAGCCATCACATAGCAGTGACTTATGAACTGTATTGTTTTGCTTGCAATGACGTTGTATACAGAGAAGGACACTGAATATTTGCATGTCGCCATTTGCTTGAAAAACAATGGAAGAAATACAAACGAAAAGAATAACATCCGCTAGGTTTCTTCGAGATTCGAAGCCGGGAATTCCGATTCCCAGACAGTTACATTTTTTCGTTTTCTTTTTTTTTCAGTTTGTTCGTTGTTGACCGTTGGGTTTGGTCGTTGCGGAACTCACTTGCTCTGTGACCGAAAACACTGAGCTACCGTGCCGGATTTACCTTGGCCGTTGGTGTCGGTGAAAAGCGTTTACCATGCGAGAACAGAAGCGGCAGTTATAGAAGTTTCTTTCCTCGATTTATGGAAAAGTTCGCGTTTGCTGACCCCATACCTGATGATGAAAAATTATTTACAATTATCTATCGATCCCTCCAATTTTGAATCTATTGCTCGTCATAGCCTTCAGGGGTGATTTTCTCAAAATCTCTGGGGTGCTGACCCAAAAACTCTGTAGAGTCTTTCGTTTTAGGTTGTAAGCAAACGTCCTGCCAAGTTTGAGCCGAATCGGTTGGCCGTGTCTGAGGCTTTCCCCTTGTAAGTGGAAGAAATGGAATATGAAATTTATCAAAATAATGTTCTCAAAGAAACCTATTCGCACTGTCGCAAACCCGTTTACGGAAAGCATTAAGGGCATAAATATAAATGTCTGGAGAAGAAATTTATTTGTTCACTCGTTCCAAATAACATTTCTGAGCATTCACGATAAGAGAGGTGAACCAGAAGAAACCCAAGCCTGGATGACTGGTAAGGTTATGTACCTCACTCCTCAGAAATCGCAAGTCTTGGGTCGTAATCCTTACGTCACACATTCAGTAACAATTCATGACTCGGTCGTCATGAATCTGCCTGAAGCAGTCGAAAGATACTGGGACCACACAATAAAGTATACCAGGACCGCAATTTATTAGCAAAAAATTAAACTTTTTACAATAACAAAATGTTCAGCTAAATACAGTCGTTAAAAATGTGCATGACAAAAAGGAACAAAGATCGCCCATGGATGTGCGGAAAGTGAAAGTTATCAATGCTTGATGCTACCAAATTAGTAGTCGCCCTACCTCGTTGTTCGTTAACAGACAATTCAAGAATGTTTGTTTAGTGTACGGTGACGCCAATCGAAATATACAATTTTACATACAATTTTCATGACTTTTAAGAACTTTCATAGTGGTCAGGGCTCGTCGTTTACTGGATAGTCACTATATTAAAGACTGACTGAACTGTAAACCTTTGTATCTGTGTATATTTTAACATTCAAGTCTACTGTCAGTAACTGACGCTGCCACTACAGTAAACAAATTTGTGTATTACTTTTACTATTTGATATTAGGTGTAGAATAAACGAATACATGAATTCTCTGTTCACGAACCACACACTCTTGGTGTGTCAACGTGTGGTGCGTGTTTGTCAAGACCCGCATCGTTGGTCACTGTCTGAGTCATGAGAATCTAAATACACTGAAGTATTTAGAGTTCCTCAGACACACTGCTTTTGCAGTAATTGGAAGACATCCCACTGAAGATAAGGCAATCCCAACATAACGGATGCCCCTACAAATCCGCTCTTATGACAGACCCTCTATGGAGAACTTTTGGAGAGCGTTCGAACAATCATACAGGAAACGCTAAGTGGTTTGACATACTCACCAAACATTAGCACTTTTATATTTTTATCTGTATCGAAAATTAAGATTAACGTTGCATTAGCAAACACCGACTAACCCCCCCTAGGCATGGAACGCCTCATAACAAGGACCTGTGTTGTTAACACCAAATGATATTCAATGTAATATACTGTCTGCAGGAATAACTTTATAGCGTATAGTAACGTTCAGGGTCAACATTCCTAACACTTGGTACGATAGCCTGAGGGATGTTTTTGCTTACATTTGAATAACAGGGCAGACATTAGGAGAATCCTCTGCTGACGGTGGGACAATGGTTTGTGGCGCTGTTGTCCCAATACTCTTTGACCAAATGCCTTAAGTGTTATGTAGTTGAATGTCTACGAAGGTGAGTCAAATGAAAACCATAAATATTTTTTAAATTATTATTTACTGTGCAGAAATGGTACAAAGCTGTATCACTTTTCAACATCATCTCCCCCACGCTCAATGCAAGTTCAAATGGCTCTAAGCACTATGGGACTTAACATCTATGGTCATCAGTCCCCTAGAACTACTTAAACCTAACTAACCTATGGAAATCACACAACACCCAGTCATCACGAGGCAGAGAAAATCCCCGACCCCGCCGGGAATCGAACCCGGGAACCTGGGCGGGGGAAGCGAGAACGCTACCGCACGACCACGAGCTACGGACAAGCTCAATGCAAGTCCTCCAGCGCTTACGAAGTGCATCAATTCCTTTAGAAAAAATTCTTTTGGTAGTCCTCTCAACCACTCATGAACTGCGTGGCGTACCTCTTCATCTGAACGGAACTTCCTTCCTCCCATTCCGTCTTTGAGTGGTCCAAACATCGAAATCACTTGGGGCAAGGTCTCATGAGCATGGTGGACGAGGAAGACACTCAAAATGCAGGGCTGTGATTTTTGCAACTGTTGTACGGGCAGTGTGGGCCCTTGCATTGTCATGTTGCAAAAGGACTCCTGCTGACAGCAATCCACGTCGCTTTGATTTTATTGCAGGCCGTAGATGATTTTTTAGTAGATCTGTGTATGATGCACTGGTGACAGTGGTCCCTCTAGGTATGTAATGCTCCAAAATGACGCCTTTTCCGTCCCAGCAGAGAGTCAGCATAACCTTCCTGAGGATGGCTCTGTTCGAAACTTCTTTGGTTTTAGCGATGAGGAATGGCGCCATTCCTTGCTCGCTCTCTTCGTTTCCCGTTTGTGAAAGTGAACCCAGGTTTTGTCCCCAGTAACGAATCTTGCAAGGAAGCCATCACCTTCTCGTTCAAAGCGCCGAAGAAGTTGTTCCCAAGCATCAACACGTCGTTCTCTCATTCCAGGAGTCAGCTGTCGTGGCACCCATCTTGCAGACATTTTATGAAACAGGAGCACATCATGCACAATGTGGTATGCTGACCCATGATCAATCTGTAAACATACTGCAATGTCATTCAGTGTCACTCGGTAGTTCTCCCTCACTATGGCTTCAAATGCTGCAATGTTCTGTAGAGTCACAACTCGTTGTGCCTGACCTGGACGAGGAGCATCTTCCGCTAAAGTCACATCATTTGCGAACTTCCTACTCCTTTCGTAGACTTGCTGCTGTGACAAACATACATCACCGTACTGAACCTTCATTCACTGATGAATTTCGATAGGTTTCACATCTTCACCACATAAAACCCGAGTAACAGAACACTGTTCTTCCCTGGAGCAATTCGCATACTACGACGGTATGTGTGCATCTGCATCATGCTGCTACCTACAGGCCATTCTGCACGCTCTTTGTAGCATGCTTACCAACTTACAGGGTAACGGTGCGAAATTTCCATTTGGTATTACAAAGGTTTTCATTTGACTCACCCTCGTATTATATGCTCCTTTCAAATGCCACATAAAGAAATACATTGTTCCATTACAAAAAAGACCTTGCGAAAGATAGATAACTCTCGATACTGTCCGCTGCAACTGCATCTCTACAGCATGATTTTCCCCACCGTGTACGAACTTTAGGGATTGATCGTTGAGAGGATATGAAACAAAAAAATGTCCAACGATCTTATGCCGGAAATTACGTGATTCAATAATACTTTGTTACGGAGACTGTGGTGCAGTACCATGCAGTCACAACTACAGGCTGCATGGTTTCATCCTACAGGGTGGTAAGCTTCCCCTTACGTCATGCCCTAGCGCACTGTTTTGCCTTAGTAATTGGTAATGTTCTGTGTGATTCACTTCTCTTGCTGACTCAGTGGATGGGATACGGCGTTGTACACGATAGTTCCATATTCGAATCGAGAGCTTGCCGACAGGTCTTTACCTACGGAAAGGAAAATGGCGAGGGGCGAGACGGCAACAAGGAGACCTATCACCGCCGACAACATCCACAGTATTCAATGTTTGCAACAGTGTTTCGCGTTTGTCTGAGAGGAGTCGCTTCAGGAACCAGGAAGTCGTGAAGGACGTACCCGAAATGTTGGGATACTAGACTTGGAGGAACATGTGATTACCACTGTGGAACGCGACGCCCGTGTCAGTACCATGAGGTTGGCTCGCCAGTACAGGTCAAGCCAGACGACCGCGTGGAACGTTCTCCATGACATTTGCTACAACCCTTATCATTTATAGTGTGTGCAGTGCTTACTAGCCACAGATTAAACTGAATTTGTGGTATCCATCCTATTCACAGATGCAACCTTTACCCGAGAAGTGCCGGCCGCGGTGGTCTCGCGGTTCTAGGCGCGCAGTCCGGAGCCGTGCGACTGCTACGGTCGCAGGTTCGAATCCTGCCTCGGGCATGGATGTATGTGATGTCCTTAGGTTAGTTAGGTTTAATTAGTTCTAAGTTCTAGGAGACTGATGACCACAGCTGTTAAGTCCCATAGTGCTCAGAGCCATTTGAACCATTCATTTAGCTGGCAGTATTGGCGATCCGTGTATTGCAGTAATTCGAGTAACGAAAATTTTTGCGAGGTAAGTGATTCACCAAAGGTATCGATTATTGTTAGTCAGGGCCATTCTTTTGTAGGGATTATTGAAAGTCAGAATACGTTGCGCTAAAAACATTGTGTGTCAGTTTATTCATGATTAGAATAAGTAAAGAGAGAAATGTCTGAGTACGTTCAGTTTTGCTTAGGTGTTTGAAAATCAAATAATGTAAGAGGTTTACCAGAACAGTAATTCATTAATTTTTCTATGGGGATGTTTCATATGTCGACCCTTAGCCAAGGATACCTCACTGGAATCTTGTGATATTTTCTTGTAGTTTGTGTAATTATTGTATCTACTGTTTATTACTAGCTCGTAATTCTAGAGAGAATCTGCTTTGTAGTTGTAGTTTTTCATTGGTACACAGTAAAACAGATGTGGCATGCATGTAGATTTGCACCAAGTGTTTCGTAGCTGTGCTTGCAATTAATTAGATATTATTTTCAGTGCTATTTTAATGTGTTTTCTTATTTTACTCTTCAAATTTTGCTTTTCCGTGTTACCATATGAAATATTGTGACAATTATGGCGTGTGGAAAACGTAATACTAGGCTCGAAAGTAAACTGAGAAATGACAGTGAAGACGCCACCGTCTAATGAATTAACTAATGTTCAACTTTGTAATTTGGTAATTGTGCATAGGGAAATGGACCAGGCGGCAAATAATGGTGTAGACAGTGAAACAATTAGTGAACAAGGAAGCATTAGCGATCGATCGGTCGGCAACAGCTCGCCTCAGGAATCCGAAATGATAGGACACAATCTTGCAAATACTGTAGATTCTGGTTTTGCGTCCTCACCGTTTTCTCAAATAAGTCAAGACACATTTTCTGCTTTTCAAACTGCGAATATTGCCGGTTCAAATGCACTGCCGAATAGCACTGAGGAACATGTTTCAGACACCAGTGCATAGGTATTACAATTAATGCAACAAATGGGACAAAAGCTTCATAAGTTAGACACAAAGGAACAACACCTGAGAAAAACACAGCAACAGACGCAATGGAAAAAAATCAAAAACAGTCACAGCAACAAATGGAACAAAATCAGGAACAAATTAAAGAAACAGTTCAACGAACACGTGAAGATTTAACTACCGAGTTACATAACATCGAATGCGAAATGTCAAAAATTCTTCGTTACTCGAAATACTGCAATACAGCGAGCGCCAATCAGTTCATGATATACAGTATTACAAATTTACTCTCTCTGATGCACACACATCCAGATCGTCCGCTCTCAAAATTATGCCACCTCTCTCCCCACATCCACCACTTCTGGCGGGTCACCTATAACTGCGCAACGCTACGCGCTGTACACATCCAATTGCCCAACACTACAGTAGCAAATATTCCAACAATGCAAACCAGCCACAGACTGCACACAGCACAGTCAGTGATGTTCATACAGAGCGCTACGTGGCGTTACCAACATAAAAACCTAAACAGCCTACGCACACTGTCAGCAGGAAAATCACGGCATCAGCTTTTTGGAACCGGCATGGTGTACTGATTATTGATCGTGCGCCTAGAGGGACCGTTATAAACTCGACAGGCTACTGCGAGACCTTGAAAAAGCTCAGACGGGCAATCCAAAATTGTCGTAGGGGAAAACTCAGCAAAGGCGCAAGGCTGCAGCACCACAACGTCCGTCCACATGTGTCGCAACAAACGGAGTTAATCGACAAATTTGGCTCGGATGTCGCTGACTTGGAATACGGAGACGGCCGTGACGTTACCATAATTGTGAGTCCTCATATGTCCATCTGCCAGTAGACTGGGGGACGCCGGCACTTAAGATCTTTTATTTTTAATAAAAAAGTTACGGGCGTAAGGGAAAATAGTTACTTACATTTTATGTGCCTCAATGACATGGAAGCAATAGTATATCAATATTAATGACAACAGCAGGCTTATGTAAAGTGAAGTGATCATCCCCATGCTTAAACAGGCAATTGAGAACTGCTATTTGATGTCTGATATGGCTACAAGATTAACAAAAATGAACATACCCTGCTTAGACAAGATGGTGCTGCCAATTCCCTGTATCAATGAGCTTTGTTTAACAGTACCATCGATTGCGTTATCAAGAATAACTGTGCAGATCAGCAATGGGTTACACATCAGTGTCGGGTTTCAGAAACTTTTAATTAATTGTGTTTCCAGATTTATGTAATATTTCCAGAAAATTACCGTCATTGCTTAAACTTTTAGGAACACCCACACAGGAAGCGGCACAGAATAAATACAAATTTCCATAATCAGTTTAGGTTATTCATGTGATCGTTTACATCCGATTTGGTTCACTCCGAGACGCCTGGACACATCCCTTGTTTAGAGTCCTTCCTGGCACAAAGTAACAATGCGGACACGATCGAAATTGACCGTCTAGGCATGGTTGAACTACAGACAACACGAGCCGTGAACCTCCTTCCCGGTTGAAAGTCTGGAACTGATCAGCAGTCGGACGCCCTCTGTCTAACAGACGCTGCTCATGCATGGTTGTTTACAACTCTGGACGCGTTTAGTGACATCTCTGAACAGTCAAAGGGACTTTGTCTGTGCCAGGAGTTCTAGAAAACGGGGCGATGGAAATTTTTTTTTTGATGTATGTATAAATTTTTATGCTTAATATTGAAGTTTTGTCGCCTGACAACGAACACTCAGTAAGCAAGAAACTTTTTCTATTTCCGTATTTTGTGGGCTGCGTAGAAGAAAAACTTCAGACATCGTTTCAAATGATTTTGAATGTGTTGTAAGTCCCTAAGTGCTGCCATTATTAAACAATGGATGAGTAGAGCCTGTGTAATTTGAGTTCCATGAAAGAAAAGCTAATTTTTATGGCATTTCAGTGTTTTGACATTATATCGCCTGACCTATGGGCTCCGAGGACACTCTTTTGGAGGTGGGTTCGTTAGAAGTCTCTAAATGTTTTCATTCACAATAACTGGTTGAAATCAGCCTTTGTAGTACTGTCTTCGTAGTTTGTAAGCCTTGAGTTATGCAACCTCGAGACGTGTACACTGATTCTTACTTAAACACTTTCCTTTCTGTGCTGAACTTATAAAATTAACTTATTCCTCTTTCAGCAGATTGTAACAGCATTCAAAATATTTGAATTTTGTCAACAATTATATAAAAGTAGCTGAGTACCTGACATTGTATGTATGTTATATTCAAACTACTACTCTCGCTCTCTGTCCATCAACTTCTTCCTCCTCTGTCTTTCAACCTTCTTCAGTCACCCTCTAGCTGTCCATCTCCTCCCTCCACTCTCTCTGGCTGTCTGCTACTTTACCCACTCTCCGTGCATATGTTCGTCCTTAATCTCTATCTGCTGCTCCAGACATTACCCTTCTCCCTCTGTCCATATCATTCTCCCCGTTGTGAATCCGTCTCCTTCGCCTCCCTCTGTTTCCCCCTCACATCGTTTATCTTTCCCTCCCCCCTCCCTCTGCCTATCTCCTTCATCTTTATCTGTCCATCTTCTCCTCCTCTGCATTGTCTCTGCCCCTCTCCCATCTCCAATTGTTCCTCTTTCCTTTCTGTGTTCATTTCTTACTCCCTGCCTCTGCATCTGTCTCCTCCTCCTATCCCCTCTTTCACTACATATCCTTCTCCTCATCATCGTTCATTACCTCCTCCTCTCTCATTCCATCTTGTCCTCCAATCTCCCTCTTACCATCTCCTCCTCTTTCGTTCCACTCTTTGCTTCCTCCTCCACTCTCTGCCCTCTCTGTCTGAACGCGTACTACTCTCTCTTTCAATTCTCCCTCCTCATTTGTCTACCTCCTCCTTCCTCATTTTTTGTGTCTTGTTCTTCTCCTTCCCGCTCTTTGTCCATCTCCTTCTCCCTCCTCCCTCGATGTTATCAACCCCACCCCAAAAATATTACTGGTTCTTATCCCCCTGCTACTTCTTTCCATACAATAATGAAATCTGTACCAAGTCTGATTACAAGAGTTTAGGAGGGTTCTTTCAACACCAGCTTAGCCCACATACGCACATGTCACATTTATTTCAATATATTTATTTCATATTTTTTTACACATATTTTATCTCTTGCGAGTTTCGACTTGCTGTTTCATTTTCACGCAGTTCATGTTCATAACGTCATGTTTCCTGAACTTTGTGTCATATAATGAAATGATTTTCTAGAGACATTCAGCAGCGTATGTGTACACTGTATGAGAGAAGTTTGTTGCGGGTAAAGTAAGTAGCACCAAAGCAATAAATTTAAAGGTCAGTTTTTCGCGCATCTTGGTGTTTATAGCAGTGTAGGTCCTGATCTCTGTGTAGTAAAATGATTTAATTTTGCAAGTTCATTCAGTATTATAATGGATACATGTGCAACATGTGTCGCGAAAACAGTTATTAATATAGAAATAATAAATTAGAACTTCATGTTTGATGTGGCAGTTTCCTGCATGAAAATCGAAAACATATTAATTGATAATTTTTCCCCCTTCATCATTTTGTACAGGTTGTTAGCGAGAAAAACTTTCGTAAAGATTTCAGTTAAAGTGTAAAGTGTGTTGCACGTTAGTAGGAAGCTCCCATTTTCAAATACGGTAAGAATAAATCTGGGTATTTTCGCGTCGCGGGCTACATTTCTTGTTCACCCCACTGCTATCCGTTTAATAAGTATGTGATTCTTACCACCACAACGATTCTTTCGAGACACTTTGTGACCACGTTGGTTGAAGTTGGTACATTGGTTTAGGAGTATATGTGAAACATCCATCCATACGCACGTACGTACGTACATTTTTTCGTAATATGCATCGATACTGAGAATTAAAGTTTTGTTTCCGCACAAGCTTTCAGATCGGCAACACGCAACGAGGAACTGGTGACTGGGTTACCAGTTAAGCTTTTTACAGAAATAGCTGTGTATTGATACCAATGAAAAATAAAGTCGACGTGTCTGTTTATCTAAGAAATGAACAATTAAAACCAGTAAAGAGCTTTTCAAATGACGCATCATGTGTGAAGAATTACGATTATATATACTATATACAGGGTGTCCCAGATATGTTGTCCACCCAAAATATCTCTGGAACAATAACAGCTATTGGAAAACGACTTTCACTGGTATCAATGTATGGCTGGGGCCCATAAATGTACATATGTGAAAACATTCTAAAACGAAAGCGTGTGTTTAACACAAACTTATGTTTTTTTAAATGGGCCTCCTATACTTTTTCTGCAGCAATCCATAGCATGGCAAAGCACGTACATAATGGCGTTGACTGCATCGCAATATTCCCATTACATCCCGAGATATTAAGAAGCGAAGTTGACGCTTGAAACACCCTACATGCGCTGCTAGCGCTGGTCCTGAGGCTCAGGCGTGAACCCCATGCTGCCGTAATCGCGATGTGATTGACATGTGTTATCACACCTCCATATCCGAAACGAATTATACAGTCAGCTGCCATCCTGCATTAACGTCGTACATTCCAGCAGGTATTTATCCCATAGGCTAGGGGTGATGCCGTTCTGAAAGATATCTGTGTTCCGCAACGTTAGTCAAAAAGTAACGAATTAACGATGAGCGAAGTTAACTTTGTGACTGAAGTTGCGGTACACAGATATGTTACAGAACCGCATCACCCCTAGCCTATGAGATAAATACCTGCTGGAATGTACGACGTTAATGCAGGATGGCAGCAGACCGTATTATTCGTTTCGGACCTCTTGATAAGTATTGAAGTGTGGAAGTGTGATTACGCATGTCAATCACATCGCGATTACGGTCAGCATGGGGTTCACGCCTGAGTCTCAGGACGTGCGCTAGCAGCGCATGTCGGGTGTTTCATGCGTCAACTTCGCGTCTTAATATCTCGGGGTGTAATGGGAATATTGCGATGTAATCAACACGATTATGTATGTGCTTTGCCATGCTATGGATTGCTGCAGAAAAAATATAGGAGGCCCATTTAAAAAAACATAAGCTTGTGTTAAAAAACACATGCTTTCGTTTTAGAATGTTTTCAAATATGTACAGTCCTGGGCCCCAGCCCTACATTGATACCGGTGAAAGTCGTTTTCCAATAGTTGTTATTGTTCCAGAGATATTTTGGTTGGGCAAGGTAGCTGGGACACCCTGTATATAGTGTGTGTGTGTGTGTGTGTGTGTGTGTGTGTGTGTGTGAGAGAGAGAGAGAGAGAGAGAGAGAGAGAGAGAGAGAGAGAGAGAGAGATACATTGTGTTTTGAAACGTTTCTTTTATATTTAAGATAATCTCATACAGAAGAGATCAGCAATTCCTGAAAGATATACAGCGTACGGCTGTCATAGCACGCAACTAAAAATAGCCCGTCCTGACCATTTCCAGCAGAGTGAATTGCGGCCAAAATCTGACTCGCTCTTGCCGGATAACCCGGGTCCGGAAGCTATAGCGTCACCGTAACTCGCAATAAACAGGACCATCTGTCAATGCGGCGTGACGGCATCGCGGGCTGCGGCCACGCCAGTGTGACGTATGAGCCGCGCCGCGCAGGCTAACTGGCTGTCGTATCGAATCGGCTGGGCCCGTGACAAAGCAGTCGCGCGTCGCGCACCGCGCAGCTATTCGTCATATACGGAAGGCTGCAGCATTCGCCCGAAATGAAATCCGGCGTGGAAACAAAGTGCTGCCCACCAACACCTTTATCGACCGCTACCAAACGTACACTCCAGTGGGACTTATTGATTTAAATTTCATTTTTATGTCAGCTATTTTTCAGTATTTAATATTTTCATTGCAGGAAAATGCCACTGCTGCAAATGAAGAATAATGTGAGTACTATAACATTTCTAGTTGTGGGAGCCGTAAGTTTTATTCCCATGTTTCACACTCAGATGAGCAAAGATACAGTATGGGACAATGGTGGCGCGAGAGACGAACAACGTATGGTACTATAATTGCACCTACCGTGAGAATTCGTGCTGAATTAGTCGTCTTATGATCTGATTGACTCCTGTACTAAAATATAGCAGAATTTTCCTAGGTCCAGTGCAACAAATGTCATACTTTGGTTCATTAACCATTACTAAATCGTTGTTCAGATTTTGTTTATAATGATAGCAAGAAACTTCTTAATACGGACCTATCACTACGTGCTCGAAACCGCATTTTTATCTCTACTTTTGGGACACGATTGCGTAGTTTGGAGGAGCCCAGTCATTCCTGTGTCTTAGGCTTCGTACCGAATGACCACTTTAGCGCAGCGGTTCGCGCTTGATAATTTACCTGAGAAGCAGGCGCCTTAACACATGGATTGGAGTGTGGTTCAAAGAGCACAGGTCTGCAACCCGTGCAGAGTGTTAATGAGCTGACTTGTGAAAACTTAGCAATACTTTCTAACATGATTAACAGTGTCCAAGGATTATTACTTTGCATAGTGAAATGATGGCTAACTTAACGTGTGACTCTTGTAGGCGTAAGCTTTACCATTTATCTATCGCGACGTGCATTATAGAAATAGTGGCATCACTGCAAAAATAGAGAAATTATTTCACTAGAGAAGGCTTCAGCCTAATTCTTGGCTGTCCCATTACAGACTCACGCCCAAAGCAACGGAAGCAAGAACTTAGTGCTACATCTTTTCTCAGACAGCATCATTTGAAGAGATCAGGCCGATGGACAGCTTAAGAAATTTTACATTTTGGTTTGAGATGGTAATAGGCAAACAGGCTCCTTTACCATGGTGCTACTCTTGTAGAAATGGAAAAGATAACGTGCAATCTGTGATAACACAGAAACGGAAATCGAAAACGAAAATAGTTCAAATGGCTCGAAGCACTATGGGACTTAACATCCGAGGTGATCTGTCCCCTAGACTTACAACTACTTAAACCTAACTAACCTGAGGACATCACACACATCCATGCCCGAGGCAGGATTCGAACGTGTAGCCGTAGCAGCAGCGGGGTTGTGAACTGAAGCGCGTAGAACCGCTCGGTCACAGCGACCGGCTATTTAACTGCCGAAACCAGAGAAGGTAATGTTGTTGTACTCTGGGGTTTGGAGCAAAGGCGCCAGTCTAACTTACCAAAATGGTGTTCATTGGGTTAAGGCCTGGACTGTCCATTTTAGGAATGTTATTGTCCAGAAAATATTGTCTCAAAGATGGTGCTGTATGGCGGGGTGCATTGTCATGGTGATGCAGTCTCTGGACTGTCCCTTTAAGTCCCGCAGCATACCTTATGCGTAAGAGTATTGAGGGGCCACGTCGTAATCACAAAAGAAACAGAGTCACACACGTAACTACACCTCCCTCGAACTTCACTGACGGCACAACACACGATGGAAATTAACGTTCTCGAGGCGTTTGTCCAACCTGACACTTCTGTCGTCTTTCCACACGGTATACCGTACTGCATCACTCCTAATCATTTCCAATCATCTGCTACAGAGTTCCGCCTCTCTTTGGATCTTCTCCTTAGTAGCAAAGCAACATCAGTAAGTTTTGGCTTATAAGAAGTTGCTTGTCCATTGCACCCCCTTATTTTTCAACTGAGTTTGTAGACACTGTGCTAGCTGGACGCCGGCAGCACTTCTCAGCTGACGAGTGACTCCTTCCGTTAATTGCACGCGATCTTTTGCAACCAACATCCGCAATCTTGACAGTCATTGCCCGTCAATGCATAATGAATGACTTGATTTAGCTGCGGTTGTTGCTCCGCGTTTGCGATTCACTATCACTCCGCCAACTTTCGACTCGGGCTGCTTTAGAGGTATTGAAATGTTCCTGATGAGTATGTTACCCTGGTGACATCCAGGGACTAGTCTACCTTCAGAGTGACTGAGCTCTGCTGACCTATCCACGTTGCTATTACTGCATTTCAACTGTCAACAAAACAAATCGTTCAGATGGCTCTGAGAACTATGGGACTTAACATCCGAGGTCATCAGTCCCCTATAACTTAGAACTACTTGAACCTAGCTAACCGAAGGACACACACAACCATATTCGAGACAGGATTCGAACCTCCGACCGTAGCAGTCGCGCGGTTCCAGACTAAAGCGCCTAGAACCCTCTGCCACAGCGACCGGCTCAACAAAACACTACCGGTTTCTGGCGTAGTGGTCAATTCCGCGTTACATAGGGGTAAAGGGATACTTTCGGTCTGAGAGTGTAAATCGAAAGTTTCTAGGAAGTATATATATGCTATGTTTCATATATCAGGGTAGTCACTGTCCCATCCCCCCACCCTTTTGTCACCCATATCACCTCTGCCATTACGTCACAAGTTAATCCCTGCCTATAAGCATTGGAGTTAAGTCAATTATGTCTTCTGCTTTAGTTGTGTTAACGACTCTCTTTATCTGTACCTTAATTTTCCGTCTTTATCTGTATTGACGCGCTTTGGTGTTTCGTAACACAGTTTTGCGATTAATTGTGTTTGCAGAGATATGCATTTCATGTAGATGTGCAGCTCTCATGGTACAAATGCGGTGTTATATACAGATTTTATATTTCTCTTTGTATGTATTACACAGATAGCATTCCTGTCGTTACATCTATTTTGCTGTGAGTGTGTAACAAACGTTTAATCCATTTCGTAAAAAAAGCTTGTAATTATCACAGTTTCTTGTACTATAGAACTATCTATTATGCATAGGCATTTGTTGTCCATATAAACCAGTATGGTCTTTGGTGGAACGTTTGCAATGAGTTGGAACAGCCGTTTAGGACATAATTTTGGTTCTGGACACAGCAAGAGAACAAGAGGATTATGCTGCTGCTGATGATGATGTAGGGAATAATGGGTTCTCATAGCATGTATGGCTAATACGACCCTCAGTTATAATTATATAGCATTTATTATAAACTTCCTGTATCTGTTTAGTGCAGATCATCTTACCGCTGATAAGGGGCCCCGCATGTGGTTCAAATGGCTCTGAGCACTATAGAACCTAATATCGAATGTGATCAGTTCCCTAGATATTAGAACTACTTGACCCTAACTGACCTAAGGACATCGCGCGGTTCCGGACAGAAGCGCCTAGAACCGCTCGATCACTGTGGCCGGCCCCGCATGTAGGTTGATTGATTTTTATGTTGCATCTGTTCTGCCATGTTACGCAGAGATTACATACAGGGTGTTTCAAAAATAACCGGTATATTTGAAACGGCAATAAAAACTAAACGAGCAGCGATAGAAATACACCGTTTGTTGCAATATGCTTGGGACAACAGTACATTTTCAGGCGGACAAACTTTCGAAATTACAGTAGTTACAATTTTCTACAACAGATGGCGCTGCAAGTGATGTGAAAGATATGGAAGACAACGCAGTCTGTGGGTGCGCCATTCTGTACGTCGTCTTTCTGCTGTAATCGTGTGCTGTTCACAACGTGCAAGTGTGCTGTGGACAACATGGTTTATTCCTTAGAACAGAGGATTTTTCTGGTGTTGGAATTCCACCGCCTAGAACACAGTGTTGTTGCAACAAGACGAAGTTTTCAACGGAGGTTTAATGTAACCAAAGGACCGAAAAGCGATACAATAAAGGATCTGTTTGAAAAATTTCAATGGACTGGGAACGTGACGGATGAACGTGTTGGAAAGGTAGGGCGACTGCGTATGGCAACCACAGAGGGCAACGCGCAGCTAGTGCAGCAGGTGATCCAACAGCGGCCTCGGGTTTCCGTTCGCCGTGTTGCAGCTGCGGTCCAAATGACGCCAACGTCCACGTATCGTCTCATGCGCCAGAGTTTACACCTCTATCCATACAAAATTCAAATCCGGCAACCCCTCAGCGCCGCTACCATTGCTGCACGAGAGACATTCGCTAACGATATAGTGCACAGGATTGATGCCGGCGATATGCATGTGGGCAGCATTTGGTTTACTGACGAAGCTTATTTTTACCTGGACAGCTTCGTCAATAAACAGAACTGGCACATATGGGGAACCGAAAAGCCCCTTGTTGCAGTCCCATCGTCCCTGCATCCTCAAAAAGTACTGGTCTGGGCCGCCATTTCTTCCAAAGGAATCATTGGCCCATTTTTCAGATCCGAAACGATTACTCCATCACGCTATGTGGACATTCTTCGTGAATTTGTGGCGGTACAAACTGCCTTAGACGACACTGCGAACACCTCGTGGTTTATGCAAGATGGTGCCCGGCCACATCGCACGGTCGACGTCTTTAATTTCCTGAATGAATATTTCGATGATCGTGTGATTGCTTTGGGCTATCCGAAACATACAGGAGGCGGCGTGGATTGGCCTCCCTATTCGCCAGACATGAACCCCTGTGACTTCTTTCTGTGGGGACACTTGTAAGATCAGGTGTACCGCCAGAATCCAGGAACAATTGAACAGCTGAAGCAGTACACCTCATCTGCATGTGAAGCCATTCCGCCAGACACGTTGTCAAAGATTTCGGGTAATTTCATTCAGAGACTACGCCATATTATTGCTACTCATGGTGGATATGTGGAAAATATCGTACTATAGAGTTTCCCAAACCTCAGCGCCATCTGTTGTTGACAATTGTAACTACTGTAATTTCGAAAGTTTGTCCGCCTGAAAATGTACTGTTGTCCCAAGCATATTGCAACAAACGGTTTGTTTCTATCGCTGCTCGTTTAGTTTGTATTGCCGTTTCAAATATACCGGTCATTTTTGATGCACCCTGTAAATGTAAATACTACACCGTGTCCTATGTTAAATTTACTACTCTGGTCAGCTTATGTGTTTTTATATAGTTTTTATGTTTCGTGCTTCCTTCTTTCTGTGTTTCGTTAACCTTCTGTAGATTGCTTGATTATGAGTTTTAATTTGAGAATGACCACTAATAAATAAACTGAAAATTGTAGAGCCAAATTAACAATTTTTAAACTTTAAAGGCTCTTTAAAAAAATTAAAGTCTAAAGGTGCCAAATTTGTTAGCGAACTGTCATACCATTTGAAATGTGCGTTTGCTACAGATTCATCACGCCTGTGTCATCAAAGTAGTTAACTGCAGACTTTGTAATGCATTTTTATACTTTTATTGGCTAATTTACGTGTATTTGCTTTTTTATCATTCTACTGAAATGTGTCTGTAGCACAACAATAGTTATTACCACAAAAGGAAGTAAACCTTTATATACAGAATACTTCAGACGTATATTCATAGATAATGTGGTTTCCGCAGCGGTAGAGGAGGTGGAAGAGTTAGGTGTTGAACGTCCCATCGACGACGCAAGCTCGGATTATGAAAGGACGGAGACAGAAACTGCCCGTGTCCTTTCGAAGGAACCATCCCGGCATTTGTCTTGAACGATCTAGGGAAATAACAGGAATCACAGATCGAGACGGCCGGACGCGTGTTTGAACAGTCGTTCTCCCGGATGCGACTCCAGTGTGATAACCACTGCGTTGACCCCCGCGGCATCGGTATGATCTAAGTCAGATGTTTTATGGTATGTCATCACTTTATTTTACTGTTTTGATTTTTACGTAGCCTGCGTCAATTCTATTTTAATTTTTAAAACTTTTTGTCTTGTAGACCAGAAGATGGCGGACGCCCGCCGTAGCCGTTCATTTCGTTTTGAATTACCGTCATTGTGTCGGACTGTAAATTACTTTCACAAACTTAAGTCGATGTAGTCTCTAGTTCGTTTCAAATTTTATTTTCTCCTAAATTAGCCTCTTCATCTGTGTCTTTGATTTGGAAGATATCGTGAGTTAGAACAGCAAACTTCCCTTAATTTTGTGTTTCTTCTTCGTTCTTTTCTCAAAATATCAAGGGCGATCCTTTGTGAGAATTTCTTTTGTTGTAGGAAAGTGTAACATTACAGGACATATTGGGACATATTGAAGTTTTCGATACTGTAGACTTTTAGGGGATGTCGATACAGATATGGAAAATGTAAAGGGAAACTCTGGTGATGTTTAAATATTGTACTGTGTCAATATTAGGACATTTTGCACAGGAAGAACAAAAATAGAATTAATGTAAATATATATTAGTGTTAGTAACCTATTTTCATTCAATTTTGTAATTATATTTCATTTTGTAAAAGAAAGACTCACTGTTTGCTGTAGCTCTGATTAATTGTATAAATTATCAGTTTTGAGCTAAATTATTTCGTATAATATGGACAAGATACTTTTAAAAACTCACCAGCTAAAGAGAACGTCTGTAAATGAACGTTTAATGCACACTTCTGGAACTTTCTATGGAGAAATTCTATATTATGATCGCAAAAATACGAAAACTTGTGAAAACTGTTTCATAACCTAATTTCGAAAGACGATTTGTATCAAGAAATATTGCTAAAAAGATTTATTTACGTTTTGAAAGACGATTTAAATCATTTTACATATAAATAATTGTTCTAAATCACTCAAGAAATATCCAGAATCAAATGTCAAGATATTTCTGGCAACATCGGTACAAATCTGGTGAAGGTTATCCAGAAGCTGGTAGAAAAATGTTATAAAATCTATTTGGAAATTAGTCTTGTAAGAATTTATATGTACTGATCCTTTTACTTACTTTAATCTGTACTAAAATTCTGTAATGTCTAATTTAGTTTTAAGTCGTGAATTGCTATCGTATTGTAAACAAAACATTGTCAAAGACTCTCATTGTTTGGAAAGATATTAATACACCTAGGAGTTGTCAGTTGCCAGTTCGGATATGCAGTGCGGTTAGCTCTGAGAGTCAGTTGTTGCGTCTGTGAAGTCTGTCAGTTCTGTTTTGTAAATAAACGTCTGTAATGAAGAATTACTTGTTGTCGTCAATATGAACTCAAGACCTTTTGCACGAAGCAGACACCTCCTAATGCAACGTTTTAATTTGATTGAGGAAGTTGGGATCGCTGTAAGTGCAAACAAATTGAAGTGGAACGTTTTAATTTGGTGTTGAGGAGCTGAAATGTTATAAGAGGGATAATGTTTGTACTTAGAATATGTTATCACAACAGACGGACGTTATTCTTGACGAATGTATTTCGCTGTGGTTTCGCCATTGTGTTGTTTCGTTATTGCTTCTGAGTCCCAAGTCGTTCACGTCTGTTATCTGATAGTTTTTCGCAATCGAAGATGCAGTGTTTGTTTCCGTCAGCCGATTGTGTCGAACACCAGGCAGGAAGTCTGAAGGGAACCATCCAATCACGGAGCATCTCCATAATAATTAACGCGCAGCAGAAGTGTGTGCGCAGACACTGCAAATATTTAGAGCCGATACACATTAAACAGTAAATACAGTCTTTGTTGGCACTACGCTGGATGTTCTGCTATACTGACAGACTAGAGGGCTCAACGGGAACTAAATTTAGTATGGTTCATGAACGAGCAGCACCGTGTAGTGTTTCAGTGACATCCTTCCTGGTTACAGGACAGTACGATAAAACATTATCTTTTTAATATCTGTGCGTTATGTGTATTCATATAAAACTGAATACTTCATCACAGTTTAATTTTTTCTTAATTTCAAAGAATAGGAACATGATGTATCGCTAAAAGTGACTGTGCCGTATTTAGTGAATAACAGAAACTAGACTACTGAAGTCGGTCATTTTGTATGTTACTGATCCCCTGTTGGGAGTGAAGGTCAATCTTGTTGTTGTTGTGGTCTTCAGTCCTGAGACTGGTTTGATGCAGCTCTCCATGCTACTCTATCCTGTGCAAGCTTCTTCATCTCCCAGTACCTACTGCAACCTACATCCTTCTGAATCTGCTTAGTGTACTCATCTCTCGGTCTCCCTCTACGATTTTTACCCTCCACACTGCCCTCCAATGCTAAATTTGTGATCCCTTGATGCCTCAAAACATGTCCTATCAACCGATCCCTTCTTCTAGTCAAGTTGTGCCACAAACTTCTCTTCTCCCCAATCCTATTCAATACCTCCTCATTAGTTACGTGATCTATCCACCTTATCTTCAGTATTCTTCTGTAGCACCACATTTCGAAAGCTTCTATTCTCTTCTTGTCCAAACTAGTTATCGTCCATGTTTCACTTCCATACATGGCTACACTCCAAACAAATATTTTCAGAAATGACTTCCTGACACTTAAATCTATATTCGATGTTAACAAATTTCTCTTCTTCAGAAACGCTTTCCTTGCCATTGCCAGTCTACATTTTATATCCTCTCTACTTCTATCATCATCAGTTATTTTGCTCCCCAAATAGCAAAACTCCTTTACTACTTTAAGTGTCTCATTTCCTAATCTAATTCCCTCAGCATCACCCGATTTAATTGGACTACATTCCATTATCCTCGTTTTGCTCTTGTTAATGTTCATCTTATATCCTCCTTTCAAGACACTGTCCATTCCGTTCAACTGCTCTTCCAAGTCCTTTGCCGTCTGTGACAGAATTAGAATGTCATCGGCGAACCTCAAAGTTTTTACTTCGTCTCCATGAATTTTAATACCTACTCCAAATTTTTCTTTTGTTTCCTTTACTGCTTGCTCAATATACAGATTGAATAACATCGGGGAGAGGCTACAACCCTGTCTCACTCCTTTCCCAACCACTGCTTCCCTTTCATGCCCCTCGACTCTTATGACTGCCATCTGGTTTCTGTACAAATTGTAAATAGCCTTTCGCTCCCTGTATATTACCCCTGCCACCTTTAGAATTTGAAAAAGAGTATTCCAGTCAACATTGTCAAAAGCTTTCTCTAAGTCTACAAATGCTAGAAACGTAGGTTTGCCCTTCCTTAATCTTTCTTCTAAGATAAGTCGTAAGGTCAGTATTGCCTCACGTGTTCCAACATTTCGACGGAATCCAAACTGATCCTCCCCGAGGTCCGCATCTATCAGTTTTTCCATTCGTCTGTAAAGAATTCGCGTTAGTATTTTGCAGCTGTGACTTATTAAACTGATAGTTCGGTAATTTTCACATCTGTCAGCACCTGCTTTCTTTGGGATTGGAATTATTATATTCTTCTTGAAGTCTGAGGGTATTTGGCCTGTCTCATTCATCTTGGTCACCAGCTGGTAGAGTTTTGTCATGACTGGCTCTCCCAAGGCCGTCAGTAGTTCTAATGGAATGTTGTCTACTCCGGGGGCCTTGTTCCGACTCAGGTCTTTCAGTGCTCTGTCAAACTCTTCACGCAATATCGTATCACCCATTTCGTCTTCATCTACATCCTCTTCCATTTCCATAATATTGTCCTCAAGTACATCACCCTTGTATAAACCTTCTATATACTCCTTCCACCTTTCTGCCTTCCCTTCTTTGCTTAGAACTGGGTTGCCATCTGAGCTCTTGATATTCATACACGTGGTTCTCTTCTCTCCAAAGGGCTCTTTAATTTTCCTGTAGGCAGTATCTATCTTACCCCTAGTGAGATAAGCCTCTACATCCTTACATTTATCCTCTAGCCATCCCTGTTTAGCCATTTTGCACTTCCTGTCGATCTCATTTTTGAGACGTTTGTATTCCTTTTTGCCTGCTTCATTTACTGCATTTTTATATTTTCTCCTTTCATCAATTAAATTCCATATTTCTTCTGTTACCCAAGGATTTCTAGCAGCCCTCGTCTTTTTACCTACTTTATCCTCTGCTGCCTTCACTACTTCATCCCTCAGAGCTACCCATTCTTCTTCTACTGTATTTCTTTCCCCCATTCCTGTCAATTGTTCCCTTATGCTCTCCCTGAAACTCTGTACAACCTCTGGTTCTTTCAGTTTATCCAGGTCCCATCTCCTTAATTTCCCACATTTTTGCAGTTTCTTCAGTTTTAATCTACAGGTCATAACCAATAGATTGTGGTCAGAGTCCACATCTGCCCCTGGAAATGTCTTACAATTTAAAACCTGGTTTCTAAATCTCTGTCTTACCATTATATAATCTATCTGATACCTTTTAGTATCTCCAGGGTTCTTCCACGTATACAACCTTCTTTCATGATTCTTAAACCAAGTGTTACCTATGACTAAGTTGTGCTCTGTACAAAATTCTACTAGGCGGCTTCCTCTTTCATTTCTTAGCCCCAATCCATATTCACCTACTATGTTTCCTTCTCTCCCTTTTCCTACACTCGAATTCCAGTCACCCATTACTATTAAATTTTCGTCTCCCTTCACTATCTGAATAATTTCTTTTATTTCATCGTACATTTCTTCAATTTCTTCGTCATCTGCAGAGCTAGTTGGCATATAAACTTGTACTACTGTAGTAGGTGTGGGCTTCGTATCTATCTTGGCCACAATAATGCGTTCACTATGCTGTTTGTAGTAGCTTACCCGCATTCCTATTTTCCTATTCATTATTAAACCTACTCCTGCATTACCCCTATTTGATTTTGTGTTTATAACCCTGTAATCACCTGACCAGAAGTCTTGTTCCTCCTGCCACCGAACTTCACTAATTCCCACTATATCTAACTTTAACCTATCCATTTCCCTTTTTAAATTTTCTAACCTACCTGCCCGATTAAGGGATCTGACATTCCATGCTCCGATCCGTAGAACGCCAGTTTTCTTTCTCCTGATAACGACATCCTCCTGAGTAGTCCCCGCCCGGAGATCCGAATGGGGGACTATTTTACCTCCGGAATATTTTACCCAAGAGGATGCCATCATCATTTAATCATACAGTAAAGCTGCATGTCCTCGGGAAAAATTACGGCTGTAGTTTCCCCTTGCTTTCAGCCGTTCGCAGTACCAGCACAGCAAGGCCGTTTTGGTTAATGTTGCAAGGCCAGATCAGTCAATCATCCAGACTGTTGCCCCTGCAACTACTGAAAAGGCTGCTGCCCCTCTTCAGGAACCACACGTTTGTCTGGCCTCTCAACAGATACCCCTCCGTTGTGGTTGCACCTACGGTACGGCCATCTGTATCGCTGAGGCACGCAAGCCTCCCCACCAATGGCAAGGTCCATGGTTCATGGGGGGGGAGGTCAATCTTAACTTTCTGAGAAATGTAAGAACTTCAAAAAGTGAGACAATGATATGTCACTAATAAGGGTATAGATATCACAGGTGAAATCTGTAAAATCATCATAAGCATTCTTATGTCGATACGTCCATTTTTGCCGTTTTGTGTCCTCCTGCAGTAGAATAATAAACCACTTGAATCCAACTGTAGGTAAGTTCACCGAACAATGATATCCGTGTTCATTCCGGTAACTCCACTGACGGCGCTTCGCAACGCCATTCCACCACGGCGTAGACAGGTCAGGCTTGCAAGTAGTTAGTGCACCGTGTAAGCGATGAAGGTCCTCAGGAAGACAAGAGAAAAAGAGCAAGAAAATGTTGATGGTAGACGGTTACAAATTGTTCCCATAGGTGTCTCGTCGATGGCGTTGATAGATAAAAGTGAACGAGAACAGGGACATGTTTTCTGAAATTAAATTTCTTAAACTGTAGTGTCCGTTCGCAGTTCCACTGTAATCATGAGAAGGATAACTGTCGTGTATTAAACCGGCCCAGAGTCAGTTATATTGTGAAGAGAAAGACTTAAGAAAATTTGTGTGGCAATCCCTCCGATCTTATATGCCTTCAACCAACTAAGTTGATACTGAAGAATAAGGAAAAATATTAATACCACTTGATTACGTGAAATTCTGAAATTGTCCAGCAAATTACTAGAGTTACATGAAGCACTGGTGACAAACGTTTTCCACACAAACATAGGGAAATGAAAAAAAAAATGGCTCTGAGCACTTTGGGACTTAACATCTGAGGTCATCAGTCCCCTAGACGTAGAACTACTTAAACCTAACTAACCTAAGGACATCACACACATCCATGCCCGAGGCAGAACCTGCGACTGTAGCAGCAGCGCGGTTCAGGACTGACGCTCCTAGAACCGCTCGCCCACAGCGGACGGCAATTTTTCTTTTTTTCTTTTGTGAATGATTCTGAAAAGAAAACTGTGGGTTTCTCATGACAAAGCAATTTGAAATAAACAAAAGACAAAGAAAGTTGTAAGTGAGCCTTGTTCTTAATTGAAAACGACACCAATCAGTTCACTATATACGTTCATTTTGAAGTGGAAATTCGGCACACAATTGCTTACGTATATCCTAAACATAGATAAACGGCCGCAGATATCATCCCTGGCAGACATGGAAGAGAAAGATTCAATCGCTGAGACTGATTTTAAAGCAAAGAAATCTGAAATTGGAAGGCTTCTGGTAACTTCGTTTGAACGTCCCTGGCCGTAACAAAATTGAAGACTGCTTCGTCGACGATCTGATGTCCCGCAAACCTAACGATGAACATGTGAGTGACATTGTGATTATTTACTGCATACCTACATTCCTTACGATATAGGCATCCCATCCATTACGTTGGCGGACTTTGGTAGTAGTTATGAACGGACTACTAACTGCTGTGAGGGACTCCATTATAACCTGAAGGCTCAACTTAACTCTTTCCGTCCCATCATATTCTATCTGTTATAGACGTTAAAGGGTATTCAGACTGAAACATACATTATAATGAGAATCGAGAACTCCCAAAACAATTGCGGTACAAAGGAAGCTACATAACAGAACACATGGAAAAATCTATCTTATTCAACAGTTACCGTGTATGAATATCTTCAAAACATCTGCTAGAAGTTTCTCCCACCTACATGGTTTTACTACTTATGTTTGACAATTGCGACGTTTCTTGCACTGTACTTACACTATAAGAATATAAAAAAGCCAATTTTTTTAAGAATTCCTATTGCAGGTAGATGATGATGATGATGGATGATGATGATGATGGATGATGATGATGATGGATGATGATGATGATGGATGATGAATGATGAATGATGGATGATGGATGATGGATGATGATGGATGATGATGATGATGGATGATGATGATGATGGATGATGATGATGGATGATGATGGATGATGATGATGGATGATGTGTGACGTGGGCCTCCCGTCGGGTAAACCATGCGCCTGGTGCAAGTCTTTCGATTTGACGCCACTTCGGCAAATTGCGCGTCGATGGGGATGAAATAATGATGATTAGGACAACACAACACCCAGTCCCTGAGCGGAGAAAATCTCCGACCCAGCCGGGAATCGAACCCGGGCCCTTTGGTTTGACAGTCTGTCACGCTGACCGCTCAGCTACCGGGGGCGGACACTGCAGGTAGAAAAACCTATGTTTGTGTAAAACAGAAAGGGAAATGTTATGACACTGTTGACAGCTAATGGGAATCAGTACGTACTCTATGAAAAAATAAGCTGTCAACTGATGGTAATAAATGGGAGTCAGTATATTCGCTGTCGTATAAACATTGTGACAGCTAAAGGTAATGAAGACGTCCATTTGGAAATCAGTTCAGGATCTGTCAGTGTGTCAGTAAAATATCTCGGAACCCCAAGCAAATATAAGTTAAGTCTGATTTGGAGAAGAAATCAATGTATTAGGCCACAAAGCACACTTCAAAATCCGAAATATAGCATTTTCCAGGGTATTAATAATAAAAGTATGGAAGAATGTGTACACAGAAATGACATAGAATTCAAGTTGTCTAAGTTGTCTACATTAATTCTGGCATCTATTGATGATGTTCCTGAAAAAATATTTATCTATTCGTCTTCTGAATGTGAGTACTTTTGGTACAAGTGTGTCGCAGCAATCCCTGTTGCTGGGATATATTTCACTATCAAAATAGTGCCAACATACTAATACTGTTCGGAAATCAGCACTCGCTTCTGTAGCAGGAGTCAGTAATGTGTGCTCGTGTGGTGGAGCTATTTCACGGTACTGCTTTCAGCTTCTCCTGTTGCTGCGCGTCAAATACAGCTAAAGAAAATTTCTTCCAAGAGCAGGATTTCTACCCGTTTCCACGGAGTCAACTGCCTTTAAAAGCGTATGTTAATTAATAAAATTCAGGTTGTAAAATCAAATACAATCACAAACAACAAGCGTAAAAAACAGGCAAACGTTCTTTGAGGTAACGTAAATGCGAGAGAACTCTGGAATACGTTGGTTTCTGTTTCTGAAAAATTCATGACACGGGAAAACGATTCACATTGTCTCTACAGCTACAACAGGAAGGCAACAAGTCCTCATAATGCAAGAAGTTAAAGGAAGATATACTGTAAGTCAATTTTTATTGAAAGTAGGATACGACAATATGATGTATGAAATGTGACCTGCAATTGGATGTACATCCCTTAACTAAATGCTTTGCAAAATACACTACCTGTAAAATAAAGTACAACACCAAGAGGAGGAAGAGGACACAAAACGAATCTTCGTGGGTTATGAGGGTATTGATGTCAAGCTCAGTGCACAAAAATTTTGTCGGCTGACGTAACTTCATGCTTTTGGAGATTGCGCAATGATCGAGTCACAGACTCAGCCATTAATGTTTCAAGCGGACATTGTAGGTACACACGGATAAATGAAAGGACGTAGCGGCCATACGGCGTGTGAAGTTTCTGGATTTCTTGGTGTTTCACGGCGGACTTTTCGACGTGTCTAGAAGCAGTGGTGTCGCCCATGCGGCCACAAAACAAGACGTCAGAACTGTGGTAGTAATCAAAAACTTATATTATTTATTCGTGGGAATGCTATATGTGGTGCACCAATTATTAATGGTACAAGTCAATTACCAAATCCCCCAATTATAATAGGCATCAATATGAAGTGAATTATTACAAATGCGTGGGCTGTGGTCGGGAAAAGGTCCTGACAGAAAGGGACTGGAGCTGTGTTTAACAGCTTCTAAATCAAAATCGCTTCCAAACCTGACAGGGATTGCTGCAGGTATATGCCAACCTGCCAACCTATTAGCGATATAACATTACAATGCGAACTGCAGTCAGCTCGCCAGAGGGAATTCCTCACAAAGGCACATGAAAATAGCAACAACGAAGTTCATCTGGCTGGAAGAAAATGTTACTGGTTTTTCTTCATCCATATTACATCTTGATTGGCGTGAAAAATCTGCTGGCTGGAACCCCAAAGAAGATCTTTCGAAGATGGTGCAACGGCGGGTAAAACGCCAGCATCAGCATCCCCGCAATTTGGTGCAATTGCGAGACCAAAACCTCAGACAATGGCTTATCGTGGATATGACGTACCTGCAAAACCTTGTGAACTCACTTCCTAACAGAATCCAGGTGGTTATCAAGAAAAGGTAAGCAATTATGCGCATTAATGCAATCCTCTGTGAAAGTGAAGAATTAAAGGAGGTGTATACGACAGTAATGAGAAGTAGCTTAAATGAGAACAGAGAGAAACATAACATCATGATTGGTGATCACGAAGTAGATGAGGGATTTCTGCTACCGACGCAGCAAAATAATCTACGTAAAAAGCAGATTAGCAATGGCCAAAACAGCATTCGTGACCAAGAGGAGTCTACTAGTATCAAAGATGTTTTATGTGAGGAAGAACTTTCTGAAGTATGTTTGGAGCATGCATTTGTTGGTTGGTTAGTTGATTTGAGGGAGGGAATCAAACCGCGAGATAGGTATCGCCGGATTAGGTAAGTATGGGGAAGGAAGTCGGTCATGCCAAGGTACCATCCTGGCATTTGCATGAAGAGATTTATAGGAATCACGAAAAACCTAAATATGGATGGTGTGCCGCTAGTTTGAACCGTCGTCCTCCAGAATCCGAGTCCAATGTATGGTAGTGAGATATGAGCTGTAGGAATACCAGACCAGTAGAGAATAGGAGCATTTGAGAGGTCGATAAGATAAGTACTGAGGAGATTCTCCGTGTGATCGAGTGATCGAGGGATAGGATGATAGGACTTCTATGAAGACGTCACACAGACACTTCCATGGTAGTAGAGCTGCTGTAGAGGGTAAAAAATGTCGACAGAGATTGAGATACATCTAACAAACAATTGAGGACGTACACTACAAGTGCTAATATGAGATGAAAATAATGGCACACGAGAGAAACGCGCAGCAGGCTGCATGAATCCAGTCAGAAGGCCGATGACTCAAAAAAGTTACACAAATTTTTTGTCCGGTGAGCTTATTTGAGTGATTACAAAATCGAATCAGATTTCAAAAGGACTTTGCAATATGGACCCCACTGATCACTATGACGTGACACCTTCACAGTGGTAAGAAGGGGCGCCACGACAAACATACGATAAATCCTTACTGACGAGGGACGAGTGTGGGAGTGGATGCGCATCTGTACGTTATTTTGCACGTTTTCTTGAATAGCTCGTGAATAATTTCCTACCTAGAGATCCTGTTGATTTTATTTATGTAGGGCGAACACCTTGCCCGTAGCGAGCGAGAATCACGAAAATTTCGCAGTTGATTTTTAAAGGCCAGTTAAAACATTGCAGGGTGCATAAAACAGGGGCAGTTGGATCACCCAGTATACGTACATCCACTTTTATAATACGGATGGATGTCGCTTCTTGCCCACCCCCTCCCACTTTCCTCTATGTACGATGTTTCGAAGAGTGCGCATTAACCGATGCCCAAGCAAACATTTACATCTTCCACACCACTTACCCTTCTTTTGATGTTCTGGGTATTTCGGGTCATTACATTTGAATGCTTCCGCAATACTGTTGCACAAACCGGCGCAGCATTTGGATAACAGTACTGAGCAGAGCGTAATGCCGCAGGGCAGCGGCTGCCCGCTCCGTGCCTTCAGAGTGGACCGCTTTAAATCCGGCGACTGCTGTGGCTACAAGTAATGGTCAGCGGCGAGGCGTCAAATGCCGCACAGCGCTCCCAGACTTGCCAGGGCGTGCCCTTTCAGCCCTTGGGGCCCTTTGGCCGGCTGACAAAGGGCCTAGCCAGTCCTTGTTAGCCGCTGTCCGCTGGCGATTACAGGCCGCGGCTCGCCAGCTAGCCTTCAAAAGCCGCACCGGCTTCTGGCGCGAGTCTCTGCCGGCACTCCACACGTGCTTGCCCCGCATTCAGTCGTAGCTGGCGAGGTGTTTCGTCTGAAGCGCGCTTTTCACTTCCACTTCATTGTATTCAGGAGGATGGAGGTTCCTGTCTTCATCCATCCATGCTGATTTAGGATTTCCGTGGATTCCCTAAATCAGTACAGACAAATACCAGGATGAGTCTCACTGTAAGGCCACAGCCGATTGCGTGTCTCAACGTGGTAAAGCCAGACCTGTAAGTATGTAAATACCAGTATATATTTTGGTGCCCTAAAATCTGATGCCAGACCATGTCTCTATACTTGATAAAGTTAGTTACATATTGATGAAACTGCAACTAATCTCGTACCACCAGCACTACAGCTACTATTATTATTACAGCTGCTGTAGCGTTGGACTAAAATACACTTATTCACGTCAGTACTTTAGTCGATCTGGAGGATGTTGAACAGATACTGTGACAGACATAAGTAGAATACTTGGAAACAATCCATGTCCACAGGGATGATATATATTTTTTTCTATCGCTGAACACTGTAACTTTTATTTTAATATATTATGGAGTGGTAGTCAGATTCCAATCTTCGGTTACTGACTATAAACTTCAATATACAGCTCTGGCTTCTAACACTGCATTTGCTGACAGATCTGAGGTGAGACAATGCCATTATCGTAAATGATGATTGCAGAATGGGACTGAGCGACGCTGCACTCTGATGTAAGAAATCTTCTGGCAGTGCGGTGTATGGAACATCATCTACACCTACATCTACATACATACTTTGCAATATACCATATAGTGCGTGGCGGAGGGTACCTCGTACCACAACTAGCATTTTCTCTCCCTGTTCCAATCCCAAGCACAACGAGGGAAAAATTGCTGCCTATATGCCTCTGTACGGGCCCTATCTCTCTTATCTTTAAGCCGAGTCCACACTGACATCATTCATTTGCCGCTGCTTCAGCCAGCAGTTGTGCTTATTTGTGGATCTGTCTTTAGGTATAAACTTTGACAGAGATCCTCATTCTTTGGATGGCATCTCAAGAGTTACTGTAAAGATATGCATGTGTGGGATTACATGTAATCCCAAAAAAGATGAAACAACACAAGATAATGACATTTGAAATAGAAGACAGAGAAGTAGTAACTATTATAACTAATGCTCTTAGGTAAATTATACATACTCAATTGAAGACATAGTCCCTCCCCCACCCCCCTTGAGAAAAATTGAGTCAAATATTTAATCACCACCACCTATTTCTTTGGGCCTTTGTCCCACTTCTACATGGGGTCAGCCTAGTCACTACGTATTTGGCGATGTCAGAGAGTGGGCAGATGCCCTTCATGTTACCGTCTTGTACCTTGCAGGATAGAGTAAGTGTACCCCAGCTATCTTCATCTAGAGTAAGCCATGAAATAGTGTGAATGTGTTCAAACGTCTGTGAGCCATGTGGGGCCTGCATGGTATTCATCTAGTGGGATGTGGAGAATCGCCTAAAAACCACATCCAGGCGGGCCGGCACACCGACCCTCGTCGTTAATTCGCTGGGCGGATTCGACCTGGGGCCGGCGCACTTACCTGAGTCCAGAAAGCAGCACATTAGCGCCCTCGGCTAACCTGGCGGGTTGAGTCAAATCCGAGGGGTGTCCACAATGTAAGTTTCATTTCTATTTCCATCCACGGCAGAGCATGCGTGGCAGTTTCTCTGACTCAAGGAGAAGACATGTACGCCAGTTTCAGATCGCTGCTGCCGCCGTGGGCTTTGTAGTACTTCTTTATAATGTCAGCCGTAATTGAAAATTTCCACCGTGTGTGAAATCAAATCTGTGATTCGTTTTCTAAATGCAAAGACAGTTAAAGGAAAGGAAATTCATTAGCAAAGCTGCGAGGTTTAAGCACAAAATGCTATGAGTGATTCAATGGTTAGAAGATGGGTCAGACTGTTCAATGAAAGACGTGATCAAGTGCACGATGAAGAACGAAGTGGACACCCGTCTGTGTTTACAGATGAACTGGTTCACACAATTGAAGAGTATATTAAGGACAACCGTTAAGTTTACACTTAGTGCCCTTGCTATGGAAGTTCCACTAATCTCACGATCAATAATTCATGAAATTGTTACTGAAATCCTGAAATTTCGAAAACTTTGCTCACGTTGCGTACCCTAAATTCTTATTGAACAACAAAAAAGAAAAAAACTACGGATCGGTAGTGCACTTCAGCTTTTGACACGCTACACTGAAAAATGTGGTGTTTTCTTTCTTGGATAGTCACGGGGATAAAACTTGGGTATTGCACGACAACCCTGAAACATAATGACAAACAGTGGAATGGATGCATACTACATCCCCAACGAACGTTAAGCCTAAGAAGATCTTAACATGTCGAAAAGTCACGTGCGCCTTTTTTTGGGAGAGAAAACGAATTTTTGATGATTGATATCTTACCACGAGGCCAATAAATCAATGCACATGGTTATTGCAAGACCATTAAGAAAGTGCGCCACGCAGTACAGAACAAGCGCCGAGGATTACTGTAAAAAGCTGTTGTTTTTTCCCACGATAATGCCCGACCTCACACGGCGTATGTGACCATAGAACTCCTACAGGAATTTCACTGGGACGCGTTTGATCATCCTCCGTACAGCCCGGACCTCCCTCCTAGCGACTCTTATCTCTTCTTACACCTAAAATCTGACCTTGGTACTCAAAACGTCAACGATGATGACGAGCTGAAACAACATGTTACCACATGGTGGAACGCAGGCGGCAACCTCCTGTTAAAAGGAATACAAAAACTTGTGCCACGTTATGACAAGTGCCTACAAAAATTCGGAAGCTATGTAGAAAAGCAGTTTAACCGGTTTAGATTTTTGTGCAATAAATATTTTTTCTGTATCTGTAAACCTTTGTTTTATATAACCAAACGAAACTTACTTTGTGGACATATCTTGTATTTAATCAATAAATTAAAAGTGTTATATATGTCAGGAAAAGGCTTTTAATTTTTTCTCGCAAGTTCTGTTTAGGGGTTACATATTTATCTTCAGAGCTGTCAGTGAATACTTAGAAATTCTTTTCTTGATGTAGCCATTTTTCTGTCTTAAGATACATTTCAAAAACATTGCAGCTAAAAGGCTGCCGAGGGTCGATATAATTACGTGTGTATATCACTCCCCATAGCCTCAGTACTGAGAATCATGGTATCGGAACTGAACCAAATGGCATAGACCATTAATGAAATTGGGTGTTATGAGGCAATTCTTTTCCTGCATTTGGATGGGGAAAGCTCCACTGAGTTAGTGGTGTGTACAGCAGCAATGCACCACTGGTTAGGTGGGAAAGACACTTGCAGTTTGGACAAACAAATCTGAAATACGAAGAGAGTCATGGCATCTCTCTGCAACAAGCAGATTATCACATGAGAAATGGAGGCACTGGTGCTTGAAGACCAGAGTATCACAATCTCAGTGGTGGTTTGTGAAAGTGAAAATTATAGATGGATATGATGTCAGCACCTGGGACGTGGTTCAACACATAACAAACGTCACAGCTCACTGGACTCCATAACTGATCACCCCTATAAAACCCCTGCTGAACCGAGGCGGGCGCGGAAATGCTGCAGTTGTGTCAGGATGATGCAGGAGATGTCTCATGCCTCCTAGTCACAATGGAGGGGTGCTGGGAGTAAGAGTATGACCAGTACCCAAATGAGCAGAACAAGCTGTGGAAACAAGTGGATTCACCTCTGCCGAAAAAGGCCAAGGCCAACCATCATACAGCAACACGATGTGCCTTCCTGGGACTAGTGTTGTGTAGCACTAATATATTACACATGTAGGGAAGAAATCATTACATATGCATACACTGATATGACTGTGGTGTGACAACATTTATGCTGGTGATCTGTCAGCTGAGTGAAGTTAATATGTAAGTACTAGCATCGCGAGTGCTAAGCCGAAGGGTAAGCCATGGTGGACACCATCCAAGGCCAGAGTGCCCACTGTGCAGAGTGAGTAGGAGAGCAAAAATTTGGGTTTTAGCATGGCCCAAAGGGATGAGGTGAAGGTGGGAGAACCATCAGGATACAGTCAGGTTTTCCTAAAATTATACTGTTGTATGGTTACTATGGCATTAACTGTAGTTTGGCTCTGAGCACTATAGGACTTACCATGTCAGGTAAAAAAAAAACAAAGAAAGAGTAAAGGTATAAATGGCTCTGAGCACTATGCGACTTAACTTCTGAGGTCATCAGTCGCCTAGAACTTAGAACTAATTAAACCTAACTAACCTAAGAACATTACACACATCCATGCCCGAGGCAGGATTCGAACCTGCGATGGTAGCGGTAGCTCGACTCCAGACTGTATCGCCTAGAACCGCACGGCGACTCCGGCCGGCCATCCGAGGTCATCAGTCCCCTAGACTTGAAACTACTTAAACGTAACGAGCCTATGAACATCACACACACAAATGCCCGAGGAAGCGCGGTTCCGGACTGAAGCGCCTAGAACCGCTTGGCCACAACGGCTGGCAACTGTAGTTTCGTGGTAAATGTAAATAGGGCCTTGTGGCGCTTAACTTTGGTTTCATTTAGTTCCATTCTCGATGTGTGATTTGTGTGTAATGGACACAATTATGTATGAATGATATTTATGTATATGTTATAACCTACATGCTTCATTTCATATCACTAATGTTTTGTAAGTAACGCCATTGAAGTTTATGATCAGGTATATCCTATGTATTTTACAGCCATACACCAAGTTCTAAGCTTTACAATATTGGTAGCTGAATGTCTCAGTTTCACTTCTGTTCTAATCCAAAGTCTATATTATGCTACAAGCATATCATATCGATCTGTAATATAGATGTATGACCTAATACAATATTCTGATTTCCTTTGTTTATGCAATTATATGTACAATAGCTACACCTCGTTATTTTTGAGCACTCGATGCTTAAAGTGCTAACAAAACTGTCTTACTTTCATGATTTTACATTAAAGCTGATTTTCACATACATTATGTGAGTTGACAAACAACTTGACTCTCAATATCTGTTATTGTTACTGAGGTATCATTTTAATGCTGATAAGGACGACGCTTAGTATTGTAATGAATATTTCTATACCTGACATTTCCTCATTGAATGGTAATCTGAATTATAATTTCTGTATACAAGTGTATTTTACCAACTCTTTTATTACAAATATATACATTTTCAGATAAATCTGTTTCACATGCCTTGCATGTTAACATATAGCTGTACTCATAGGCGTTGTTTGTTGACAGTACCATATATTGCCAACATTGAAATTAATGTTGTTAATTAATGCTCCCACTTATAAATGATTTTATTATAGATATCTTCACGTTTCTTCTCTGTAATAGTAGACACTTCGATCATCTGAGGGTACATAGGTCTGAGATGACAGTCACCAGCTGAATGTCAGGATTGTACATTTAACTTATCTAAACGTTTCAAGATATTGATAAAACATGGTTCTGTTCTATTACATGTTTTCTCATTATCACATTTGGTATACAAAACTGTTTTGATGAGAAAAATGGATTTTTAAACCAACGGATTTTTTAAGTTGATGTTCAGAGTCACAACTCTAATTTTTCACTTTTTGTCTGTGTGTTTCACATACGGTTTTTTTCTCTTTATTCAGCTTTTCAAATGATGATGCTTGGACAAGAATAGATATAATTTATACAGCCGATGGCATACAAAATTGCTTTTCTATAAATGTCTCATGGCAGTAGCCAATTACCTACACACCTACATCCTTTTTTCAATTTATTAATATTTTATTACTCATGCCTTCACTCTATTTTAATTCGTGTAATCTGCCGATGCTTAAATATTTTACACTGAAAGGTCACGTGATACATCAATCTTGCAGAGAGTTAAGCTGCTGGACATGGAAGTACATGGTTCACAACTTAGCCCTACGATGATTGTGTGTGTGTGTGTGTGTGTGTGTGTGTGTGTGTGTGTGTGTGTGTGTGTGTGTGTGTGAATTTTATCAGCCCGCTTACGTATAGCAATTCGATTTCTGAGGTGGATAATCATTTAGTTTTGTGCGAGTAAAGTGGATCTGTCAGGACGAAGCAACATGACATGACAAGCTATACAAGGCGCTGCTTTTGCTCTGTGACGACAGGCCAGGTCACTCTGCACAGTACACAGTGACAGCGGCTGCTTCTCTGGTCTGTGACATGTTGCCTCTCTTTTTATTCTCCCGACATGACAACCATGACATCTGATTACGAAATCACTGAAGGACAGGCATTTTCAGAACGAGTACGAGGTAATTATCAATGTTGGAATATTTCCTGAACGGCAAAAATTCATTCTTTTATAACCAAGGTCTCTGTCATCGTTGTGAAATATGTTTTACTGAAGAAATGCCATCACCGTGTTTCATGGACCCACTCAGTGACGTTGCTGTGAACCGAAACCAAAATGCTTGCTTCAATATTCTCAGTGACCGTGTGTTTCCCTTTCTTCTACATGTACCTGTGTATGCTTCCTAAGAATACTATGAACACCCTACTCTTCTTACACGAAAACAGCAGTTTCTATACAGCTACACGCGTAGTTATCTAGTTTGATGAATACCCGGTCTCCGTGGGATTTCTTCCACGCGCAATTACGCTGTTATCAAGATTATGGGTGTTACACACTAGTAGTTAGTTAGTTCCGTTCTCCATGGATCATTTTAAAGATTTTTTATCGAAGTGATTGCCTTTGTGCCTGCACATGAAACGAACTGCCTGCTGGCACTTCCATGGTGTTAGAAACTTCGTTCCTTCCTTTCAAAATTATGGACTGTCCAATCCGAAGTAACGTTCCCACCACCAGAAGCAGTACAGATAGCGCAGACCTACCGCAGAAAAAGGCAGTTTGAAAATCAAAATCGTGATGACGCGCTTTGTAAGGGCTCAGTGGGATGTTTCTGCTGCTTTCCCCTGGTGTTTGGTAGAAAATGCAACATATTCGTTTGGCAGATTGGCATCAGCGTTCACTCTCCCCTCCAAGAGCACCGAGGGAATTCTGGAGATTACTTACAGTGGACAGAATTTGCCCAGCTCTTGTCCGGTGTTGACTGATGATCTCTCACTCGACTTACTGAATGAGAGTTTCGCGCAGGTGGTAACGTTCCCAGTCTTCTAAACAGCTTGCATTTAACTCGGTTCCTTATACATCCTGAATATTCATTTATCAATTGATAAGAACCCCAAGCTACACCAGAGTTCTTTCCCAATGTAAGGGAGAGACTAAAACTGAAACATATCGATCCCAGCCGCCGTATGGTCCACTTCTTAAAACGAAACGGCCCTTATCCCATGCACTTAATCCGCATAAGTCTGAGGCAGACACCAACATGCACATGTGGGGAAGAAGGCTCTCCAGAACGAATCGTCTTTTTCTGCGCTCGATATACCAACATTAAACACACAATATAATTAAACTTCAACAGTATTCAAGACACGTTACACGCATCGTCTCTTTCTGCGGACGATATACCAATATCAGACACGCAATGCACTTAAGCCTCAACAATATCCAAGATACCCTACACGCAATTCTTAGAGACGAACACCTATGGACCATATTACACACACTCACTGACGATATAACCGAAGCGGCCTGCAGAGATCATGTCCGAGCCAGACAACAAGCCTATATGCAAAGACAGGAAGGAATCCACAGGCTGGAAAACAGCAATGATTCTGACATGGTAACAGGTGATGACACTGATCCCAACATGATCGTAAGTGAAAATAAAGAAATGCCCTAAATAAGAAAAACAACAGCCTAAAAAATTTGAGGTTAAGGTTTAGCTATTACGAAATCAAGAGTAGATGTTAGATTTAGATAAAGAGCTGTGATTGGTGGTCGGTGGCTTGACGGACGATTCCAAGACACTCACTGTCATTCACACTTGGTAAAGGGCCATTCTTCCACTGTCATCTTCTCTTTCTATTCTTGCTAAAAATATGTTTATAGTTCATAATTAGTTTTCCAATTTTTTTAATTTCATAATTGTTTAGTACCTTTTATCTATCCGTCTTAAATCTTGTTTACTTCAGAACAAATATTTCGAATTCATAATACTTTATTACTATTAAGTTTGTAAGTATTTAGAACTGTAATATTATTAACTCTCTTTTAAAATAATAAATAACAATTAAGTATCATATTCTGTATACACACAGTTTCGTATTGTGAAAGTACCACCTGACCTGTCTTAGTAACAAGGTGGTACTACATTTGTAAATGTCAGCAAATAAATAAACAAATGTCCAGATGTGGAAGTTTATTTACTTCTGCTTTCTGCAGTCTTCCAATGAAATGTGAGTACCAAGGAATCATTCTATTTTAGTTTGCCACAATTTTCAGAACATTTCCCTATATTGTTCACTGTCGGTTGCTCACTTGAAAAGATAAAATAAAGTATTTGTGTGTCTCGACCCCACTTATATTTTGAGATCACTGGTCTCTTACAAATTCACTGTGGTCAGGTGACCATTCAGTAATAAAAACAGCCGATTGCATGTTTTAGGATGTTTGGTTCAATGTGACGAGGTTTCGTCGTGTTCAGTGACGAAGAACTATTTCTAAAGGCATTAGACCTGCAGAGGTGGTAATGAGCGTCAAACGCTCATATACTTAACGCAGAAATAGTTTGTGGACAACCTTTTAAGTCTTATTTGGATATCTTTTAGGACTGTTCACATTAATTGTGTTATGCTACCCATGGGGAAACATTCTGAAAACCTTACGTTTAATCTGTGCAGGTAATTACACATCAATATTCATCTTTTTTTACAACACGTGACATGTAACTTTCGATGTAATTTTCATTATGAGGATGTACTCCTACCATGTAAATATTACCAGTAACGTTCGTTGGAGAGATATTAGATACTAGTGAACTTAGTACAGATTACTTTCAGAATATGACTAATATCACGTGCTCTTTCCGAATGAGTGACATGGCGATTAGTGAATAGCTTTGTGCAAAACACGAAAATTCCCATGGTAAAAACCAACGGCTGTTTATGATTAGTGGAACTATAGGAGGTTTAGGTCGTACTCTGTTGGTCCCATTTGTTCTACCCTACCGTCTTACCAGCACTACATGCCAAGACCTTACTTGCTAGAGGATGTACTTCAGTAAACGAAAAAAAGTGATGTGTGCGAGATGGTATCCGTTTTTCCCGCATGCTTTTCGAGAGTGGAACGGTACACGAATACTCTGAAGATGATTCGATGAACTCTCTGCAAGGTATTTGATTATGAACTGCTGAATAATCATGAAGATGTTAAAGTGACACGGATGAAAGTATGTGCCAGCAAAAGCGCAAGCATTTCGGTAAACATGGGTCCTCAAACGGCACAGCCGCTACATCACTAATTTTCAGTAAGAAATATTGTTCTGGCTAGTAGAATGATTGGATGGCAATTACCAAGTTACTAAGACCGAAATTCAACCGTGCACCGTGGCTCGGAATGTGGTACATGCGTGCTAGGGTAGCGGCACATTTTTCTGCTGCTGGAAGACGACATTAACACGCCAATATGGTTCTAGAAGGACGGAATGTAGCAAGGCGACCAAGATCATGTAACCTCAATCCTTTGGACTTTCCTGTCTGAAGACTTCTCAAAAGCGGAGAATATACTAATCCCACTGACACGTTGACAGAACTAGACCAGCGAAGTGTAGAGCCTACGAGGAGATGTATGGGTGTCCGAAAGAATTCGGAGCTCACTGCAGAGACGCAGCAACACTGTGTCGAAATATGAGCACGACACATGGAACGTGTTTAAATGGCGCGAATGTGCAGTAAGTTGTGACACGTAACGTTTTGAAGCACTCTTTCTTGGTAAGGGAGACAGACCTCTGGTGTTTAATATTATGGATGTGCGGTAACCGTTGTTATGTTTTCACTGTAAGATTTGTCCTGCACACAACTCAACAACACGTTTCCAGAGACATTACTGTCATCAGGTTGTAAAAATTAACTCATGAGGTTAAAACGCCTACTAACACAAGTGAACGTTCACAAAATAAAATGTAATGAGAAGGCATGGGACTACGTTTCTCCGTATTACAATAAAATCGACGACATCTTTGGGTGACCGTTCCACTGCACACTGCACAAGGCAATGTTTTCCAACACCTGATTTATCATAATTGCTTATCCTAAATGCATATTTATATTCTTTGTACCTCACCGAACATTTTCTTCTTCCCAGTCACGGGATCGCAATATCTGTGTTCTGCAGGTCCGCTTTAATCAGAAAGTATTGTCAGATTGACATCAACAGCTTCTTGTTTTATATTATTATTTTACAGGATGTCAATACAACATATTCTATAACAAGTTTATCGCCAATGCTAACAATGACTTTCAGGAAGAACAGCAAACAACAAGGCCAAACCAGCCATTTGTGTCTGTTCTATGACTGGATTAGGACATCAGTGATCTCTCTCTCTCTCTCTCTCTCTCTCTCTCAATCTCTGTGTGTGTGTGTGTGTGTGTGTGTGTGTGTGTGTGTGTGTGTGTGAGAGAGAGAGAGAGAGAGAGAGAGAGAGAGAGAGAGAGAGAGAGAGAGTAGTGCTATAATTGAAGTTGCGTTCTTGAGGTTCTTCATTAACAAAAAGTATTTGATTTTACAATGTGTTAAGTCAACTTGACGTAGTCAGTTTTCCCTCCCAAAGTATATGAGCATATGAAAATACATTGACGAAAAATGCACCAAGAAATAATTAAACTAGCGCAACGAATTTTCGAGAATTTATTTGTCTAGATATCATATATAAGCGATTAACATTGCAATATCACAGGTTAATGAAATCACGGGATAAGGCATTGCTAATGTGAAATGCTGGTACATTAGTAACCGGTGTACCCGCCAGAATGTCGAATGCAACCACGAAAACTTGCATGCATTGATGTACAGGTGCCGAATGTCAGTTTGTGGGAGCAGTTTCATGCCTGTTGCACTTTCTCGATCAATAGAGCTACGGTGAAAGATGCTTGTGAATGACGCTGGAGTTGTCCGATGACGTCCCATATGTGCTCCATTGTAGAGAGATCAGGTTATCGAGCAGGCTAAGGCAACATGTCAACACTCTGCAGAGCACGGTATGTGGGCGACCACTATTCTGCTGGAAATCACGCCCTGGAACGCTGTTACTGAATGGTAGCGCAGTAGGTCGAATCACCAGACTGAGGTACAGAATTGCAGTCAGGGTACGTGGGATAACCACGAGACTGCTCCTCCTGTCGTACGAAATACCACGCGAGACCATAACTCCACGTTCAGGTCCAGCGTATACCGTAGGACTCTAAAATAGCGTAGCATTTAAAACGTATGGAAAAGGGCACATGTCATCCCCGTTTTTAAGAAGGAACATCGAACAGATGTGCAGATGTGCAGAGCTACAGACCTATATCTCTAACGTCGATCAGTTGTAGAATTTTGGAACACGTATTATGTTCTGAAGACTACAAATCTACTCTGTAGGAATCAGCATGGGTTTCCAAACAGACGATCGTGTGAAACCCAGCTCGCGCTATTTGTCCACGAGACTCAGAGGGCCATAGACACGGTTTCCCAGGTCGATGCCGCGTTTCTTCACTTCCGCTAGGCGTTCGATACAGTTCCTCATAGTCGTTTAATGAACAAAGTAAGAGCATATGGACTATCAAACCAATTGTGTGATTGGATTGAAGAGTTCCTAGATAACAGAACGCAGCATGTCATTCTCAACGGAAAGAAGTCTTCCGAAGTAAGAGTGATTTCAGGTGTGCCGCAGGAGAGGGTCGTAGGACCATTGCTGTTCGCATTATATACTAATTACCTTGTGGATAAGATCGGAAGTTCACTGAGGCTTTCTGCTGATGATGCTGTGGTATATCGAGAGGCTGTATCAATGTAAAGTTGTACTGAAGTGCAGGAGGATCTGCAGCGAATTGACGGGTGCAGGGAATTGCAATTGAATCTCAATGTAAACAAGTGTAATGTGCTGTGAATACATAGAAAAAAGGTCCTTTATTATTTAGCTCCAATATAGCAGGTCAACAAATGGAAGCAGTTAATTCCATAAATTACCTGGTAGATGGCATTAGGAGTGATTTAAAATGGAATGATCATATAAAGTTGATCGTCGGTAAAGCAGATGCCAGACAGAGATTCATTGGAAGAATCCTAAGAAAATGCAATCCGACAACAAAGGAAGTAGGTTACAGTACGCTTGTTCGCCCACTGCTTGAATACTGCTCAGCAGTGTGGGATCCGCACCAGATAGGGTTGATAGAAGAGATAGAGAAGATCCAACGGAGAGCAGCGCGCTTCGTTGCAGGATCATCTAGTAATCGCGAAAGCGTTACGGAGATGATAGATGAACTCCAGTGAAAGACTTTGCAGGAGAGACGCTCAGTAGCTCGGTACGCCCTTTTGTTGAAGTTTTGAGAACATACCTTCACCGAAGAGTCAAGCAGTATATTGCTCCCTCATACGTATATCTCGCGAAGAGACCATGAGGATAATATCAGATTAGAGCCCACACAGAAGCATACCGACAATCTTTCTTTCCATGAACAATACGAGACTGGAATAGAAGGTAGAACCGATAGTGGTACTCAAGGTACCCTCCGCCACACACCGTCAAGTGGCTTGCAGAGTATGGGTGTAGATGTAGAACTGTCATCAGAAAACGAAACAGTCCTCAACTCGTCCCTCTAACGAGCTCTCGTTTTATACAAATAAAGCCAGAAATGGCGGTTGTTTGGGGCCAATGGAAAGCACTCCACAGGGCGTCTGGCTCGGAGATGTGCTTGAAGTAAACGTTTTGTAACACTTCGTTGTGTCACTGTGATATCAAGTGCTGCTCACATTACTACTTTATATGCAGTACGATACACCAGAGTCATACGCAGAACACTATGGTCTTGCCTCTCGGTAGCGCCATGTGGCCCAGCTCTCTGGAGCCCGGTCTACTTGCGACCATACATTCTCGCTGCCAGAAAACATGCACGGTAACTATGAAACGTCCCCTTAGAAAAATTTGTGAATGACTGTGCTGATAAACCTCTTACATTATTTGGTTTCCAAACAGCTGAGCAAAATTAAACGTACTGAGACATTACTCTCTTTACTTATTCTGATCAACACTAAACTGACAGCCAATATCTTTAGCGCAACGCAATCTGACTTTCAACAATCCCTACAAGAGAATGGCCCTGACTAACAATGACCTACACCTTTCATGAATCACTTACCTCACAGACTGCACGCGGAACAGCCAGTAATTTTCATACAGAGCGCTACGTGGCGTTACCGACATAAAAACCTAAACAGCCAACTTACAACTACATTACTGGCAAGACCTTTTGTAGTATCGCTGAAGGAACATATAGCTTCTCGTAGCAGTATTAGACGACCTCGCTGAAAATCAGTGAAGTGTTGATAATGGCGTCTTTGCCTCTTTAAACGCATTTTTGACTTACATCAACTATCTGCGTTCAATCTCAGTGATAACTACCGCTCACGACCGTTCTAGCCTGTGATTAGAGAAAACTTTATTTGCATTCTCATAGCGGCACTGTTAGTGCCGCTATTATTTGAATAGACATCGTGTTTCAGATGTATAAAGGCGTCTTACAACTTAATTTTATGTCTTACAACTCCTCCTTTGTCTTGTGACTTTTTTCCGACAGTATATAAGAGGAAATATACTTTCGACGCAGGAGTTGTAAGTTTAATAGCAGGATTTACGCACAAAATGGTTTCCAGAAATGTAAGAATATCGACTATTCGTGTTACTTCATCCATGTTTCGCGAGAAAAAGAGCTGTGCCGGCTTACTTTCTTTTTACAAATTGCGTGCCCCTTTCGTATGAGTTTGCAGCCGCGGTACGGAGTGCGCTGCTTACCCAGGAGTCGTGGTGGTTGGTGCCACAATGGAGCAAAGCGAGGCATTGCCGCGGGCAACAGTGAGCTGGTGCTCACGTAGGGACGTCGGTTCCGAGGGGTCACGCGGCACGAGTTTGTGCTGAGGTTCACTGATGTTGGGATTTGGGAAGTTTGTACAACGGACTTCTTAGTGTAGAGCTCAGATCTTCCGGAACTGATTTATTTGCCTTGTCGTAGTACAGTTGTACATGGTAGCTGATTAGTAGCAGCCGAATTAAGGCGCTTTGTTGCTTGTTCGCCTTATGTGATTTTTTGCTTCGAGAAACCCACTTCTGGTATAAAAGGGTAGATCGAACTTCTGCAAGTGAGAGGGTGCCAGTTTCACTGCCCCGCCTGTCTCGTACCCGGTGCCTTTGTAAATCGGATGGGAGCCGATCTGTTTCAGCATCACGTCCAGCGTGGTATGACGCCTATGTGACTCCTGGACTGTAGTGCCTTCGCAACTGTGCTTCTACACGCCCCGCCGGCATGCACCATCTTCGTCTAGGAGGCCATCGATCGCCAAGCTATGTGATTGAAATGTATTAACAGTTTCATGCAAACTGTTTCTAAAGGCCTAAGCTGCCCGTTATTAAATAGCAGTTTGGTACCCCTTGTTTGAACAGCGCAACACGTTTTCAGCCATGCACAAGCTTTTTAATTACTATGGGAGACTACCCCTGTTGTACTTATTTTCTTGATTTAGTAGTTCATTTAATGCGGCAGCTTCTTGTTTTAATGTGGAGGACTGTAACGGCACTGACTCTGGGAACCTCGCACAGATGACTGTGTTTCGCAGGCGCGGTGCTTAGATGCAAAGTGATGGATTTTATTGATTCCTTATTTTGTCAGGTCATGGCCCTGTTGGATTCCATGTATTGTTTTAGGTTTCACCAGCAAATCCTCTAAGAGGAAAAGCATATATCCTGCATAGCGGGGCTTAAACCTCATGGCTGAGTGTTGTTAACTGTGGCAGGTCTTGCGAAGGGTGGAGTTCGTTCATACTGAATGCCTTTTCATTTTTTATTTATTTATAACCTATCTTTTTAAGGAACAGGGGAAAAGTAAATGTCTCTATGCCAGCCATCAAATTTGTTTCTGCACTCCTTGAATTCTAAGGTTAACAATGATGCAAGTTTGTGAAGTTCTTGTCAGAGGTAATGGAAAACTGTTTTTAACTTAGTTGCGTACCCTGTCACCCAAATATGTCCTCATTGTTCAAATACACACTGGCTATTAAAATTGCTACACCAAGAAGAAATGCAGATGATAAACGGGTATTCATTGTGTAAGCAGGCTGTTTAGGTTTTTTTTATTGGTAACGCCGCCACCACGTAGCGCTCTGTATGAAAATCACTGGCTGTGCTGTGTGCAGTCTGTGGCTGGTTTCCATTGTTGTCTGCCATTGTAGTGTTGGGCAGCGGCAGCTGCATGCTAACAGCGCGTAGCGTTGCGCAGTTGGAGGTGAGCCGCCAGCAGTGGTGGATGTGGTGAGAGAGATGGCGGAGTTTTGAAATCTGTAAGAGTTTTGATCACTATTGAGGTAAATACATTGTTTGTTCTCTATCAAAATCGTTCATTTGCTAACTATGCCTATCAGTATTTAGTGCCTTCCGTAGTTTGAATCCTTTATTTAGCTGGCAGTAGTGGCGCTCGCTGGTATTGCAGTAGCTTGAGCAACGAAGATTTTTGTCAGGTAAGTGATTTGTGAAACGCATAGGTTAATGTTACTCAGGGCCATTCTCTTTTAGGGATTACTGAAAGATTGCGTTGCGCTAAAAAAAAATATTGTGTGTCAGTTTAAGCACAGTCTTGCATAATTTTTCGAAGCGGACGTTTCATATGTCGACCCTTAGCCGAGGATACCTCACTGGAATCTTCTGATTCTTTTCTTGTAGTTTGCGTAGTTAGTGTAGCTATTGTTTATTGCTAGCGCGTAATTATAGAGAGAATTTCGTTTGTAGTTGTAGTTTTTCATTGTTGTAGAGTAAAACAGTTGTGGCATGCATGTACATTTGCACCAAGAATTCGCAGCTGCGCTTGAAATTAATTAGATATTATTTTCAGTGCTACATTAATGTGTTCTCTTATTTTGCTCTTCAAATCGTGGTTTTCTGTGTTGTCGTGTGAAATATTGTGGCAGTAATGGCGTGTGAAAAACGTAACACTAGGCTCCATAGTGAACTGAGAAATAATAGTGACGACGAGCGTAGCTTGTCAGCACCACTGTGTAGTGATTTAACAGACATTCGAAGTAGTAATTTGGTAATTGTGCATAGGGAAATGGAGCGGGCGGCAAATAATGGTATAGACAATGAAACAAGTAGAGAACATGGAACAATTATCGATCGATCGGTCGGCAACAGCTCGCCTCAGAAATCCGAAATGACAGAACACAATATTGCAAATACTGGGTCCTCACCGTTTTCTCAAATGAGTCAAGACACATTTTCTGCCTGCCAAAATGTGAACGTTGCCGGTGAAAATGCACTGCCAAAAAGCATAGAGAAACAGATTCCAGACACTAATACATTATTATTGCAATTAATACAACAAATGAAACAGAATCAGAAACGAATGGGACAAAAGCTTCAAAAGTTAGACTCAGTGGAACATACGATTGAACTATTGAGGTACATAAAATCGAATCGAAATGTCAAAAGTCTGTAATGACGTAAAAACACAAATTTGTGAGCATTTTCAACCTATTTTTTCGCGGCATGAAAATGCATTACAGAATCACAAATTAGCCATAAAACAACTGCACGCTATTGTTCATGATAATCATGACACTTGCAAGCTAAAATTGACTCAGTTGCTTCTACCGATTCGGTTACGCAACTTGCAAAAACTCAGGAAAACTTAAAGGACACAGTAGCTAACTCTGAAAATTGGTTCAGAAAGACACGTGGAGGAAATCAGTTCATTATCAGAGAAAGTAGTTGAACTTTCGGATCAGCTAAATAATCTATCTACGAAGGTAGATGATAATCTGAATGACACAAAACCGGTAGTCTTTAATGACACAAGATCAGCTGACATAGGTAATACAAGAATTACGTATGTCAGAGGACACTCGCGCTCCAATACGGGAAGAGGGACATAGATATACGGAACAACCACAAAATAATAACACAGGGCACTTCGAAAATTATGAAAGAATTTGGCAAGCTGCACCGAATTTTGAGATGGAACTGCCGACATGACGTAACAATGGCCGATATGTTACTCGCGGACATGATGATTTTGACTATAAGCTGTCTATTACTACACGTAAATTCAAAACATTTAAGAATTCTGGCAACGACATTCATCCACAAGCGTGGCTCCATCAATTCTCTCATTGTTTTCCTCCTAACTGGTCATTAGAGCACAGATTAGAATTTATGTGTGGTTACTTAGAGAATGAACTATCTGTTAGAATACGATCGGTCATTCACGATTGTCACAGTGAAAGAGAATTTTATCATGCCTTCCTCTCAGCATATTGGTCTCAAGCTACACAAGACCGAGTAAAACATAGCATCATAATGATGAAACGTTTCGAACAATCTGAATTTTCCAGTCTTGTGAAATATTTTGAAGACATGTTGCACAAGAATCAGTACCTGTCAAACCCATACAGCCCCTCTGAACTCATCCGCATTTGCTTAATCAAATTACCTGAACATTTACGACATATTATTTTGGCAGAACGTTGCAAAGACGACATTGAAGCTTTTCAGGGACTGAAACAAGAACTCGAAATTGACATTGACAATCGCCGAACGCGAAAACGGGAGCACAATTACAGGTCACATCTGTCACAATTCCGCGATGACAGAAATAATACACAACAAGGCTATTCTTACAACGTAAATCGTGACCAAAACAGACACCACTACTATGACAACCGTTGGCAGAGTAGTAATAATTACAGGGAAAGTTCGCCTCTCCGCGGTAATGACCATCACAGAGACAATCAGAGATACAGACAATATGGAAACCAAAATAATTATTATCACGGGAAACAGAATAATTTCAGACGCAAGGGTCCACCGCGCAGTGATAATTCAGGGAGAAATTCTCCACCACTTACCCGACAAGAAAGAAACTACAGGAACTACCGACATGACGACAGACGATATAATCATAACGACAGACCGGAATTTCATCAGAACTGGCGGGATTCAAACAGAGCTGGGCCCTCTCGACAAGGTGAATTTGTAGAAGTTAGGTCTCCTAATCCCAATAACGACGCACGCCAACAAAGAGATAGCAGACAATGACTCGCGCCGCAGGCAGCCACGTGCACCGGCTGGCTCAGAGAAAAATAACATAGGCGCTAACCTTGAGAAAAACTCCAGTATTCTTTACCGACGTTTACCGGATGATAATTGCGTTCAAGCTGAAACTCATAGTACTATGAAGAGTAAAGAATTGCACCATATTTCACATTTAAAACCGATTATTGAGAGATAATCTGCTTTTTACTTAGTATTTGCCATAAAATTTTTCACTTCACGCTACTAGTACAATTTGCCACACTGAGAAACTGTTTACATGCAACAATGTTTGGAAGTTAACTATCCAGTCTAGAACCTATGGAACATATTAAGACAGTAATTACGACTGCATTGTGATAGTGAACAGAGGACACAGTGTTACTGTGTGTGTACATTCTTGCTTGATAGTTGCACGATTACCTAACGACTATCAGGCTTGCATACTTAGGACATATACTGGTACTGCTAATGAGATTTTAATGCTACATTTTGGTTTACTTGAAAAGACATTCCATATTTCAAGTAATTTTTGTGACATTAAATATGACTTAGTATTTGGTTTATTTGACAGCTACATGATTTTATCACGACACTACAATTTACAATGTTGCTTTTGCGGTGTTTCTTTTTTATATCTGCACAGTTTTTCTGAATTCTTCTGGAAAGGAAAACATTTTCTAGTAGTAACTTTTGTGGTATAGGTACAATGAGACAGCCTTTTCCGTAGCATAACAATACGTTACAGCACAGTAGTTTCTTCATCACGGCAATAAGCGTAATAACGAAGATATATATATACGCAAAGCATTTCACTTTTGTTTATTATGAGATAAGTACACTGACTTCTGCAGAACTTAGCTTTCGGAGGACGATAACTACGACACTTCCACAGAATTATCTTACAGGAAGACGCACATTTAGCGCTATGCGACACACATTTGAGTGATTAATTTTGTACTTGAACCATTTATTTTTCAAGATTTTTGAATTACAAAGAAAGTTTGACGTGATACATTTCACTCCATTCCTGTGATCTGTAACACCTGAGGGTATCATTACATTAATCCTCAGGGGGGTACACGCCTACTTTGTGTACCGTGTGTCTGGAAAGCACAAGGAGCCCTAGCTAATATGGTATTTGCTTATACAACTTTACACATCAGTCCCATATTTCTCTAACACATTAATTACACAGCTATCTGATCATTTATCTGAGAGAGACAAATATTTATTTTACTACATCAGTGACAGATGTTTACGTAATTACATGGTTGGGTAACTTCACACTTATGAAATTGTATTTAGTCTATACTTTCTGAACTTTTCTTATTTTTTCGGAACCATTGTGATACTATGAGAACTTTCAATGATGTATTTGGTATGGGATCATGATTTTTAAAGTGCGTTTGAGGCAGATGACACTTTTGACATGAGCAGAGAATTTTTTTTAAGTTTTGAAATTATTGGAGGAAGCTATGACGATTTAGAGAGTTGACTGAGGTGTTACGATGTTATTATTACGATGACTATGTGTATTATGCTGCTGAGTTATGTTTATGATCAATAAGCTGATGCTATATGAGGAATGTGATTATGCTATTTATTTGTTATGATGAAATATTGACGAAGTGTCGACGAATATGTATATGTATAATAAGGTAAGGAATAATGAGTAGTGGTTAGGGACTCTGGTTTGTGAAAAAGGTGGTTGGAAACCAAGAATCGTACTTTAAGAGATGAAATGTATGTAAATGCGTGAATGTATTACAATGGCGATGGAACTTTTTTGGACACTGTTATATCAATAGGATTTAGTTTCTACAGATTTGTAGCTCAAATTCTTGACCTGTGAAATTTTTTATATGAGACTGCCACTGTAGCGGAAACTGGTGTCGTAAATATTTCGGTAAGAAAGTTAAGTGACCACCTGCACGTAATGCGTCGTGGGCACCCAGCTGGGCGACAGCCACCTGGAAACAAACCATTAGTGTGTGCCTTTCAGAGGCACAGGTGGAAAAACAAGAGGCCACTATCCTCGCTATTGACATTCCTCTGTAGAAAGCACCGCAAATACGACACGCTCATTACTTGGAAACATTCTTACATCTGCACACCTGATTATGACAAGTGTCTTTCTACGAGAGTTGAGAGAACTTATACTGACTTATGAAATGCCACAGAGCTATTGAATGATGTTTTTATTCTTTGCTTTGCATAATTGCTTATTTCATTTGATATCTGATTTCCAGCTGCGTTGCAGCATTGGTTTTATAAAATAAAATTAAATGCATTTGCTAATGTGAACATTTTCTGTCAACAGATCTATTAAATAATCATTTTATGATCCACGTTCTTCGAAAAAGGAGCACTTGGAAAGGAAAGAACAATAAAAAGGGATTAATAAGAGTAACTGCACATTTAATTTTCTTTTCAACTTCTTGGTAATATCTTTTGTAGAATTAGTTTGTGGTGCACCACTTTAATAACATAGATATTAATATGTGAATAGACATTTCCCTTTTCTGCATTGTTGTCTTTACTGTAATATTTTTTCTGCTTGATCTTTGTCATGTTTAGTTATAAGCTATTGCATTTGCTACTGCTGTGTGCCAGGCATAATGTTACTGAATTTGACTTTGTATTACTCTGTTAAGCCAGATTTACTATGGATTTATTTTTCTTGTTTGCTGCGCATTGCCTTATATTACTTTTAATATAGCTGCTTGCTTTGACAACTTCCATTTTTTTCATTGTTGTTTGTATTAATTGTTTTGTGCTGCTGCATTGCCTCGTCTCTTAGCTTAGCATCTGAGCTCAGTAGCTTTAAGTTAGCTAAAGATGGGGTAGGCTATAAAAGAAAACGAGTTGTGATGAATTGGAAGAAATGCATTGAGAAGCTATAAAAATGATTTGGCCAAAAAAGTAGTGTGCAGTGGAGAAAAACTATTTTTGAAAAAGGATGTGAACAAAATACAGAAAGCATGCTTGGATAGGATATTTTTGATGGAAACAAATGTTGAGATATGACGAAACATCTACAGAATGAAGTTTTGGGTAGGACTGCAGTACCAAATGTTACACTGAAAACAAACCCTGTCCTTTCTTTCTGTTATCCCACTATGTGTTTGTGTACCCTTGTGTATTTATGCTCTACCGGTCTTTATATGTTTATCTGATAAGACTTACGTTGCAGAATTTTTCTAATACTCAGCTACATGAACTATGATGAGGAATACTGTTATCCTCAAATATAATTTGCATTAATAATATGTTATTTACTTTGTAAAGATGTTAGACATTAATTCTAATCTGTTTTAATGCTCATATGTGAAGTTGATGTTTCAAAAGTTATTCTGATCTTTATGTATGTACTTATGTCATAATTTTTGTAACACTGATGTGCGTGTTTATTTCTATTCTTTTGTAAAGCCTGTTTTACTACAAATGTTATCTGTATTATTATGTTTTAATGATGTATTTTGTACCTTTGTTATTGTATTCTCATGTTATAAAATTTTAATTGACACCAGTTCATAAAATTAAGTAACTTTTAAGTTAAATTTCACTGCACACATTTCTGTTGGTCATAGTGTATGGATAATATGTGAGAAGTAGGGACTGTTAGTGTTTGCACATGTGTTGATAATTCAGCAAGGGACTGGTTAACAGCATTGCTGGTTCTAAGGACAATTCCAATAACTTTGTGCGTGCACAAGTGGTGGTTGATGGACTTGCTATTTTCTCCGCAAGACTCTTCGATGGTGATTGTGCACCTGTGCAGTCGCAACAGATGGCTGCTGGCTATCTCTACAAGGACTGAAGTGGGTCTACAGCTTTGATGACTCACCAATATCATTATTTCTACAAGGACTGCAGTGGGTCTGCACCTCTGGTGGCCCACCAATACCATAATCTCTACCAGGACTACAATGGGTCTACTCTGAGATGACCTACCTACCAATATTCTTTAAAACTTGGACTGACTCTGCTGTGGGTTTGCTCTGTTGTGGCCTATTACCTGTCTGCATGTCAAGAGTCAGCACTGTCTTTCCGTTGGAAGGACAACACTACTTCTTCAAGACTGCATGGAAATCCACTACTTCCATGTGCATTTTCTTTTACTACTCAGACTTTGAGAAAAACACTGCAATTTTACTTTGATGAATGATCAGGACTGTCTTTATGGACTGTTAGAAAATTTTAGCTTTTGACCAACATTGTATCGATAAGTGTGTGCATTTCATTTCTTTGTTATTGTAATTCCGAAAAATTTTTTCAAATCTCTATTGGCCACTGCCCAAAACAATTTGTAAATTTTTTTGTGGGGAGCATAGTAAGTAGAATGTTCAGGTTTTTCTTATTGGTAACGCCGCCGCCATGTAGCGCTCTGCATGAAAATCAGTGGCTGTCCCGTGTGCAGTATGTGGCTTGTTTGCATTGTTGTCTACCATTGTAGTGTTGGGCATCGGCAGCTGGATGCTAACAGCGCGGAGCGTTGCGCAGTTGGAGGTGAGCCACCAGCAGTGGTGGATGTGGGGAGAGAGATGGAAGAGTTTTGAAATCTGTAAGACTGGATATACATTATGACTTTTGATCACTATTGAGGTAAATACATTGTTTGTTTTCTATTAAAATCTTTCATTTGCTAACTGTGCCTATAAGTAGTTAGTGACTTCCGTAGTTTGAATCTTTTAGTTAGCTGGCAGTAGTGGAGCTCACTGTATTGCAGCAGTTCGAGTAACGAAGATTTTTGTGAGCTAACTGATTTGTGAAATGTCTAGGTTAATGTTAGTCAGGGCCATTCCCTTGTAGGGATTACTGAAAGTCAGATTGCGTTTCGTTAAAAAAAAAAAAGAATATTGTGTGTCAGTTTAAGCACAGTCTTGTATAATTTTTCTAAGGGGATGTTTCAATTGGACAAATATATTATACTAGAACTGACATGCGACTACATTTTCACGCAATTTGGGTGCACAGATCATAAGAAATCAGTACCCAGAACAACCACCTCTGGCCGTAATAACGGCCTTGATACGCCTGGGCATTGAGTCAAATAGAGCTTGGATGGCGTGCACAGGTACAGCTGCCAATGCAGATTCAACACAATACCACAGTTCATCAAGAGTAGTGACTGGCATATTGTGATGAGCCAGTTGCCCGGCCACAATTGACCAGACGTTTTCAATTGATGATAGATCTGGAGAATGTGCTGGCCAGAGCAGCAGTCTAACATTTTCTGTATCCAGAAAGGCCCGTACAGGACCTGCAACATGCGGTCGTGCATTATCCTGTTGAAATGTAGGGTTTCGCAGGGATCGAATGAACCGTAGAGCGACGGGTCGTAACACATCTGAAATGTAACGTCCAATGTCCAAAGTGCCGTCAATGCGAACCACAGGTGACCGAGACGTGTAAACACCCCATACCATCACGCTGGGTGATACGCCATTATGGCGATGACGAATACACGCTTCCAATGTCCGTTCACAGCGATGTCGCCAAATACGGCTGCGACCATCACGATGCTATAAACAGAAACTGGATTATTCCGAAAAAATTACGTTTTGACATTCGTGCACCCAGGTTCATCGTTGAGTACACCATCGCAGGCGCTCCAGTCTGTGATGCAGCGTCAAGGGTAACTGCAGCCATGGTCTCCGAGCTCATAGTCCATGCTGCTGCAAACTTTCTCTAACTGTTTGTGCAGATGGTTGTTGTCTTGCAAACGTCCCCATCTGTTGACTCAGTCATCGAGATGTGGCTGCATGATCCTTTACAGCTATGTGGTTAAGATGCCTGTGATCTCTACTGCTAGTGATTCGAGGCTGTTGGAATCCAGAACGCCGTTCCGTATTACCCTCTTGAACCCACCGATTCTGCTAACAGTCATTGGATCTCGAGCAACGCGAGCAGCAATGTAGCGATCGCGATAGTCGATACTTAATCAACGTCGGAAACGTGATGGTACGCATTTCTCCTCTTTCCACGAGGCATCACAACAACGTTTCTCCACGCAACACCGGCCAACTGCTGTTTGTGTATGAGAAATCGGTCTAAAACTTTGGTCATGTCTGCACGTTGTAGGTGTGAACACCGGCGCCAAGCTTGTGTGAATGCTCTGAAAAGCTAATCATTTGCATATCGCAGCATCTTCTTCCTGTTGGTTAAATTTCGCGTCAGTAGCACGTCACTTTCGTGGTGTAGCAATTTTAATGGTCAGTAGTGTATACAGGATGTTACAAAAAGGTACGGCCAAACTTTCAGGAAACATTCCTCACACACAAAGAAAGAAAAGATGTTATGTGGACATGTGCCCGGTAACGCTTAATTTCCATGTTAGAGCTCATTTTAGTTTAGATGCTCAATGGAGCACGTTATTATGATTTCATACGGGATACTCTACCTGTGCTGCTAGAACATGTGCGTTTACAAGTACGACACAACGTGTGGATCATGCACGATGGAGCTCCTGCACATTTCTGTCGAAGTGTTAGTACGCTTCTCAACAACAGTTTCAGTGACCGATGGATTGGTAGAGGCGGACCAATTCCACGGGCTCCACGCTCTCCTGACCTCAACCCTCTTGACTTTCATTTATGGGGGCATTTGAAAGCTCTTGTCTACGCAACCCCGGTATCAAATGTGGAGACTCTTCGCGCTCGTATTGTGGAGGGCTGTGATACAATACGCCATTCTCCAGGGCTGCATCAGCGCATGAGGGATTCCATGCGACGGAGCGTGGATGCATGTATCCTTTCTAACGGAGGACATTTTGAACATTTCCTGTGACAAAGTGTTTGAAGTCACGCTGGTACGTTCTGTTGCTGTGTGTTTCCATCCCATGATTAATGTGATTTGAAGAGAAGTAATAAAATGAGCTCCAACATGGAAAGTAAGCGTTTCCGGACACATGTCCACATAACATATTTTCTTTCTTTGTGTGAGAGGAATGTTTCCTGAAAGTTTGGCCGTACCTTTTTGTAACACCCTGGTTCCTGTTTATGGGCTTGTGTGTAAGGAGCTAGAATTCGATAAAAGGCCCTGTTTCGTGTTAAAACTGTTGTTGGTATCCAAACTGTTGTCCTCTTTTTAACTGCAGTTTAAAGTACTTGTTGCTGATCTGCGACACTGTCTTAGAATATATAATGATTTTAATGGTAATAAAGTTTGTCAAATGGTGAATGATATCTGGATAAAACCATTCTCCAGTCCTTTCACGTGTCTGTGTGAAACGAGACGTTTCAAATAGGTCAAGTTAAGTTTCACCCGAGCGATGAATTCTACATCAGTTGTTGATTAGTATGTGTCAGCTTTTCCGTTTCAGGGGTATTTACTGCAGTCTAACTAAGAATATGCTCAAAAATGTGCACCGGAATGCTGTCAGTGTAGTTGGATTTCGTGCCTGTATGAATCCTTGTTTCGAGGCAGTTACACCACGGGGCTATTACACAGTTGGCAGATGAACGACCGTTCCGACGTGGAGCGAGTCTGCAGGCGGCGGTGTCCGGAATGTGCTGAGGCCAATCCCCCCCGCAACCAGCGCCGCCCTCTCATGTGTGCGGCCTGCTCAATCGGGCGTGGAATGCTTTGAAGGGGCCGGCGGCGACCAGCGCGCCGCCCAGCGATAGCTGCCCGAACTTTAAAGCTCACAACGGCGAAAGCTTTAGAGGCACGGTTGGCGTCTGGCGTAGAAAGGGAATGGATAGCGAACGCCATTGAGCGTAGATGGCGAATGTGAACGGCGAGGTCGGCTCGAGAAATGAAACGAACTATGGGAAGGGTCGTACGGAAGTGAGATACGTGACGTGCCTCTCAGCATGGTGCGAATTCTCTATTTGACGTCACTTACAACACTTATTCATTTACAGTGAGTAACGTCAATATTAGGACAATATGTAATTTTTACTTTGTAGCGTCATAACTTTATTCTTATTATACTTATCCACTACGGATATTTTAGAACCGTGACTGTATATAGAATTTAAATAAGTTATACAAAACTGCAACCAGTCACTTTTTTGAATAGTTATGTTTTATTCCATGAATCGGTTTTCGAAACTTTTCAGGTTGATCTTCAGATGGTTTCAGGAAGCTACATCATTATTGCTAGCATAAAAGGCACCTTTCGTCACAATGGTTTTAGTGAGTGGCAGATCAAACGTGCGTTGCGCTATCAGCCTTCTGTGCAACGGGTGAGTGTGATTATCAACGAAGTGGCACCTAAGTCTACGGCCTTTTTGCCTTACGCAGGAAGCATTTCTAACAGGATTGGCTCCATTTTGCGGAAATTTGATGTGAAATGTGTTTTTCGACCACCTTCTAAGATTAAGGCCCTGTTGGCGTCCGTAAAAGATGATCTTGGTTTGCGTAAGGCTGGGGTCTATCGTATTCCTTGCAGTTGTGCCATGTCATATATTGGTCAGACTATCAGGACTGTGGAAGACCGGTGTATTGAACATAAGCGTCACACACGCTTACAACAGCCGAGCAAATCCGCTATTGCAGATCATTGCCATCGACACCGGTCATCCTATGGAATACAACAACACGTCCAGCTATTGGGATAGTGTTATTAAGGAAGCGGTTGAAATCAAACTATCAAGCAACCTTATAAACAGAAATAGTGGATTTTGTCTAAATGCTGCTTGGAATCCGGCTCTGTCCCTCATCAAAAAACAGAGGGACAGAGTTAGGGCAACCTCACCTGTTGAATAATAGTAACTATCGACATTTCTGATGGTGGTTATCTTTGATTTGTTTACTTGCGGTTACTGTGTGTGGCATCTTCCTCGTTTCTCCTCTGTGAACCGAGGTATTAAATTACCTTGCACATTGCTTCCTTTTTGAATTTGTGCCTTGAGAATGGCAGGGTGTGCTCCTGTCGAAATATCGGCGGTGGTCGACGACGTCACCCGGCAGCAAACCCGTAAGTTATTTGAACATTCAATTCGCCGGAAAAAGTTAAGGTCGCACAGATTATTAATGTTATTTTAATTTCCTCTTATTTCTAGCCTTCTCCATAAAAGGCAACGCCATGATTTTTTTCCAATGTGCACTGAAATAACATGTTTCCTATTCGTCTTCTAATTGTGTGGTGAATGAATTACGAAAGATAAATAAATTAATGGAAAAATTGAAATTCGTGTCAGTGTAGGTCCTGTGACGTATCTTGAGTCATAAACAGTCGCAAGCGTCAATTTTCGGAGGAGTGATACGTTATTCATGGTTTGCCAAGAACTTATTGCCAATGCTTGAAGTCTTCTGTAATGTTAACGACGTTTCTTTGCCGAGTAAAATAATGTGAAAAAATGTCGCTGTGGCAAAACGTGCATTCATACCAAGCTCATACTGTTCGCAATTTCTATGTTTCGAATGTTCCTACGATCGGTATCATTCAAGGGAATGCACCAAATCTTCCTGAAGAGTAAACATAAGAATTACATGTAAGAAATACGAAATTATATAAGAAAGCAAATAAAAATATGGGAATTTAGTAACATTGTAACCCCTAGAAACACTGTAACATGTTTTACATGATAAATGTATGACACGTATTTAGAAACCTAGCTGTAATTTTAGAATTAATATAACGCCTTTGTATCCTCTAACTTGATAAGAAACGGATATGGGAAGATCAGTGGAAAATATGAATGAATAGTCGCCCTTCGAACAACGGACGCAAGAGTGAGATGCCGCGGCCCCAGCCACTGCACCACCAACTGGGCTGAGCTTGCCGCCCGCTAAAAAGCACCTACGATACGTCGAAAAGATTGACGGTCATTTTCTCAGAAATGGTGGAATTTCTTCGAATAAGCCGACACACGTGTTGCCTCATTACCATTCCTCTTTCACTGAGCGAACTTTATGGGAAATAGGGTTGTGGGACATTACGTGTTCTCCTCGTAAGCAAGTACACTACACCCGCATATGTACTGTAATACTGTACCTGTGGACGATCTGAAGCTGTGATTCGTCACGCGGTGAGCACGTTTGACGTGTTTTAGCAGGTGCTGTTTACAAATGGCTACTGTTCTAATACGAGCGTGAAGCGACTGTTTGTATAGCTGTAAATACATATATCACATTTTACGATTCGTTAAATACGTTTTGGTGTTAATCCCGTATCGAGCAACAAAATTAATCGCAGCGTGAAACTCTCGCTCATAAATTAAAACGCATTCACGAAACAATTCTACTTAAACATGCAGTTACATACGATAAATGCACTTGATTAATTAATCGAAATCAATGCAGTTGAGATACTGTATATATTTTGAATATTAGTAATTCGCATTTATCTAATACGATGACCTCAGACGAGTCTGTAGACAAAGTTACGTTATTAGATTAATTGAACTGATTGCTTCTAGAGGCCCCTTTCTCATTTTTAAGCGTTTTGTTGTGAATTCCATGACAGATGAACTGTAAAGTGCTAAGATTCCTCTCCCAGGCATATGAAGATGACCAACGAGTTACTCCAGCTTCTTTTTCTAAACTAAGTTACGATTGTTTTAGAAACTAACACTGCTCTACTGTACAAAACCATGTCTTTTTAACGCCGTGATTTTCTACATATCTGATATGGTTCAACTGAACTAAATCGGACTTTTAAGATTGTGTTTTCAACATCCTTTTTATGACAATGATAGATACAAAAATATGAAAGAGACGCCGTTTAACTTTAGCTTCGTTAAATTGTGAGTCAAACTTACACTCTTCGTCATTAAATCTGATTTACAGTTCTACTTTTTGCTTCTTATTCGGCACTGGTACTTCAATAGTTTCACTGTCTCATAACATATTGTAACAGAAAATCCATATTAACAGCGGTTTACGTCTTTACTTTTTACGTGCAGCCGAGTCCGGATACGTTTGATGTAACAGCTGTTGAGTGACAACTTAAATCAGCTCGGACTAAAAGCACTGAGCTAACAGGCTGTGTATCCCCTTTAGGGCAAGAATTGAAAGGAAAACTCTGCACATTCTCGCTTGCCGATAACGACTTTGCTGTCTATGGTAAATGCATGTACGTGGCACAATAGAAGGTGCCCGATGAGTCCGTCGGTCGGTTTCGTCACATATCGGATTTGTCCGGAACACTTAATGTCGACTTCCTTGTTGTTTTTTTTTTTTCCTTTTCTGCAAACGCCAGCGACCTAGCAGTTGTAGCGTGAAATTTGCGTCCTAAAGTTAAAGGTTGTGGTTTGTGCTGGTAACGCCGAGCGCCGAATACGTCATACGTCTCCGCCCATCGCCAAGTGTCTTGTCATTTAGATCTTTGTTCATAGTTTTCAGCAACTGGTTTTGAAGAATGCTACTGTTTTTTTAACTCAACTGCTCTTCTGTTTCTTCACATCGGAAATCCCCGACCTCCCCCATCAGTGCTATCGGACTTCCGCTTTCTGGCACCTATACTTGCTTCACACAGTCAAAGAGAGGGACTGAAGGTGATGAGAACTGGATAAGTAGTAAGACGGTTTCATACAGTGAAAGCAAAATTATGTTCTACTACAATTTTAAAGGAGCAGTTCAAATATTTATCGAAAATTGCGAAAAAAACAATAAAAATATCGACTCTCAATATTACCATTTTGATATCGATATACCAAAGGTATCGGGGAAGAAATGTCTATATATAGCGGTATTTTTTCAAAACATATCGATGAATTTATATAATGAAATTTTACCAACATCCTTACCATGCACCACCCAAGCCGTTATTACATTGGGGGGGGGGGGGGGGGGGGGGGCGCGTCAAACTACAAACTTGAGATACAGTGCCAACATTATACATGTGGTGACTATTGATTTCATAGGTGAACTTGTAAAACATACTTTCCGCTTAAATTAACAAAATTTGTGTCACTTCCTTGGCGACCAGTGTACAATAGAAGTGGAGTTGAAAATAAGATAACAAAAGACAGTAAGAAGGCTAATAAATACAACCTGCCAACAAGATACGGTATTACACGTGTATGCTGACAGTTGATGTGATGATGTTTGGCTTGTGGGGCGCTCAACTGCGCTATCATCAGCACCCGTACAAGTTCCAATTTGTCACTCAGTCGCCGACCGGGGTGGCAGAGAGGTTATAGGCGCTACAGTCTGGAACCGCACTACCGCTACGGTCGCAGGTTCGAATCATGCCTCGGGCATGGATGTGTGATGTCCTTAGGTTAGGTATGTTCAAATAGTTCTATATGTTCTAGGGGACTGATGACCTCAGCAGTCAAGTCCCATACTGCTCAGAGCTATTTGAACCATTTTGTTACTCAGTCGAATTTGTTACTCAGTCCAGTCTATCCACTGCAACGAATGATGATGATGAAATGATGAGGGCAGCACAAAGAACCTGTCGCCGGACAGTGAAAATTTCCAACCCTGCAATCAGTGTTGGTCTGTGCCATCAGATACGCCATGAATCACTCCACACTCTGCTTTATATAGCTTGCAAGGCTCTGACCTCTTTGTTTGGAGATGAGTCTAGGACGCTAAACACCTTGTTACATATTCGAGGTATCCCGTCCTTTAATTACTTTGCCTAGTTGTGCATGACAGCAGCACGCTAAGAGCCGAATAGTTTCATCGTTTCCGCGATGCATGTTCCAAGGAGCTGGCCTGTAACAACCTCCACTTTGTCGCCGCACTGGGTAGCAGGGCGGTCTAAGTCTTTTTGTCGCGGTCCGCGGGGCTCTCCCCGTCGGAGGTTCGAGTCCTCCCTCGGGCATCGGCGTGTATGTCGTCCTTAACGTAAGTTAAATTAAGCAGTGTGTAAGCTTAGGATCGATGACCGCAGTTTGGTCCATAGGAACTTACTACAAATTTTCAAATTTTTTTCCACTTTGTCAGAGTCGCTTATGTCTGCGAATTTCCCCATTTGTGGCCCATATCCTCGCTAGACTGACTCCTTATTGGTCTCTGCGCCTATATACTGTGTAACGGGTGACCAAGAAATTTCCGGTTGAGGGCATTGCTGCAGAGTCAGCCTGGCGCGAATCTGATGCGAGTATATAAGAACCGACACGTGGGCAAGGAATTGGTGTGTCCTTCAGACGTTTGAGCAATAAATGAGGAAACGTGAACTATGTTGATGTCATCAGTAAATGCAACCAAAATGGAACAACGTTTTGTTATTCTTTTCTTGACTCCCGAATGACAAACAGCGGTAGACGTCCAGCGAAGAACGAATAATATGTATGGGGCAGCATGTCCGTGGAAAACTACTTATGTGGAATGGTGTGCCATGTTCCGTGCTGTCACGATTCGATGCAAGATGCCTGACGATCTGGCAGGGCAGTTTCATCCATTAAGGACAAAAATAAGTGGGAGACGCTTGAGTTTTGGTCCTGTAGTCCTCATATCTCCTATGTGATAATTACGCATTCGGTCCATTAAGGAAGGCCAGAAGAGTTGACGATACATGTTGGACGAGGATGTGCAGCAGACAGTTACGTAACTCTTCATGCAGCATGATATGGCGTCTTATGAAAGACGGATCTTCACCCTGGTGCGTTATTGGGATGATTTCCTCAGTGTTCATGGCGTTGTTTCCTTCTTCTTCTTCTTCTTCTTCTTCTTCTTCTTCTTCTTCTTCTTCTTTGATCGGCATACAGATTGTGCATTGTGCGGAAACTTTTTTATCGCGCATCATACTTGATACCACTTCACGTGCCTGCAATACTTTGAGGCGACATTCACATGGTGTGGACTGCTCGTAGTGTTTTGGTTCATGACTTTATGCACCAAGCTTCAGTCAGACAGCTCCGCCATGAGGACGTCAGTCAGTGATGTCTCAGGCTGAGGACGTGTCTGGAGACGACCTGGAGTTGCGGGATACCAGTCTTGCTCGACATGCGTCCGACGACCAGCGTTTGTGGTCTAGGGTGCCATTTACTTTCGTAGCTGGACCTATTTGGTTGTCATCTGCGGCACCCTCAAAGCTCAGCGGTACGTCGACGATATTCTACGTCCCGTTTTGTTTCCCTTCGTAGCAAGCCATCCTGGGCTTACTTTTCAGCAAATAATACGCCCACGCACACGGATACATTTTCTACTGCTTTTGTTTATGATTGACGAATACTACCTTGGCTTGAAAAGTTGCTGAGTCTCTCCCGAGTTCATAACGTTTGGACCATTATTGGCAGGGCTTTCCGAACATCTCTAATGTTCCAATTGGACAAAATTTGGCTGGACATCCCTTCGGAAGACATCCAACAACTCACTCTATCAATCAATAACGGGCTTGCATAAGGGCCAAAGGGGAACCAAAGTTTTATTGATTCAATTTATGAAGCTCCTCCTCTTGAATAAATCAACCAGCTCATCAGAAAATACACTCATTTGTTTCCCTGTACACGTACATTGCATTTACCGGTTCCCGTTCCATTCGGATAATTCCTTCGTGGCGCATTTTTTTTTTTTTTTTTTTTTTTTTTTTTTTGGCCTTAGAGTGTATTATTGCGCCATATGACTATCCTCAGGCAAAATTCATCACAGACACGTCACATAACGGAAATTCCCTCAGCCTGTGAAATTATTTCCTATAGATTATGGTGACCTAACAATGTGACGTTTTCACATTACGTAATAACGATACGACGAATATTCTCTGAAGCTTTATCTAAGTCCCTTAAAATTCTAAACATTCATGGTGGTGTCTGTTTGTACTATATCGTGTCTCCCTACCACTTTCGCGCAACGACGCTCTAAGCGTGTTTTTTTAGGGAATTGACTAGTTTGAACCTGGGACCTGTTGCTGGTAAGCAGACGCCAGACCACACATGACATGTAGAATTCAGAAGAGTTCAGTGAGACTAGCGATGATATAACCAAATACTAAATGATCTCAGCGTCAGCTCCACTGCACTCCCTGTAAAAGAATCTTAATACTAACTAAATATAGTGGAAAGGGTTCAAGGGTTTCCTATTTTTAGTTAGCTGGTAAAATAACGTCGAAAAACCAGTTAGGTTTACCATTGGAAATTTTATTCTACTCACACAGGATTGTTTATAAATTGCACTATTGATAAAAGGAAGTGTTTTAATACAGGATGGTAAAAACCAACTGCGTTCAACAAAAATGTGAACGAATATTCCCTGAGTGGGTTTCCAAGTTCTACAATCGATCGAAGGATGACCTATGCCATATCACATCTATAATCTAGGTTTAATTTAAGTTTCACAAAAGAGAAAACTATCAAAATGGTCTACAGTGACCCTCAATTATCTTTAATTACCTATCTAATTTGTCGTAAATTACAGTGGCTGATAAGGCTTCACAATAACTATATAAAAGAAAAATCATCGTGTTTCAGATCTTTTCTTCAAGTGGCAAATGTGAACACCATGAGTTTTAATTAACGATCGACACTAGTATTATGCAAAAAAGGGATGTAACAGATGAGTCTTCTGCAGTTCTGAGTGAAGCCTTATGCGCTCAAAAATGCGGCATCGCGTGCGTTCATTATCTTGTCGGTGTTTAGGCAGCGTCAGGGCGACAGCGGCCGGCGCAGCAGCCATCCAGCTCGCCGTTCCGGAACCAACTCTCTCCTAACTTATCCTTACTACAATTTACCGAAGTTGGTTTAAAAAAACTATCTGGCTATGTTTTCATCTGACCAATCAGGGTCTCAATGTTGACCTTAAGCTCCGCCTACAAAAATTCTGTCTATCCAATGAGAAATTTCATACTTTTCGTGGTGGGGCAATGTTTTTAAAGTTTGCAGCGTAACAGAGACGCTAGAAAGTCTCACGCTAAAACCTGCAGCTGGTGTGGTCCTTTTAGCGTTATCGTAAGATCTATACTGTTTTTCTGGAGGGTTTTAGCTTTTAACATGAGCTGGGGGGTGGTCCTTGACGTACCTGAGACGCGAAAAAGTCTCACGCTAAAACGTGCTGGTGGTAGTCTTAGAGGCAGGCTAGCGACGTGGGTGTCCAGACCCTCCCTTATCGTAGGGCCTTCTGGCTTAACACGGTTGTGCTCTCGGCTTCTTTCCTCGTTTCTCCCCTCAGAACTGCGTCTGCCTCACAGTGGGAAGGTACGACGTGCATTTAGGCATTCTTGTGTTAGTCTGTGGCATTCCATTTGCTCACTCGTTACTTGTATCACTTTGGTTAATTTAATGTCACGATTTATTCGGAGCTATGTGACATACTAGTAGATTTGCTTATTATGTCAGGGTTTTCATGGAAGGTGTTGGATTTACCTGACACCTTACAAAATGTTGTTTAACCATGATCTTGCATTTTCGTCCACAGAAAGATGGTTCTCCACCAGGATGTCGTGAACCAACGGCTTGACTCCATTGAAACACGTTTCCCAAAAACTAATTGTTTTTTATGAGTGATTCGCTACAATATTATCTTTTATATGGTCAAATATAAATGATAATATGGTATCGAATCATTCATTAAAAAATTTAATTTTTGGGATCTCTCCAGTCGTCAACCTGGAGAGGTAACTTTGAACTGACCCTTTGAGAAAAAGTCTGCCAATAAGTTAAAGTCTGAAGACGGGATATCTGCTTCAATGCACTTTCCTTTGTGAAAGGCATGGCTGGTGAGAAAAACTGTAACTTCGTCTTCAAGCTAACACACTCTGGAAATAGTTATACCTCGACATAGTCACCGAACTTCAGTGACGGACAATAGACACTTATAAATGCTACCCACTTCCTCAAAAAGCACTGCAAAGGTGAGGAAATTAGTAGGCTGAGACATAATGAAGTTGGTTATTTTCACTAGATCATCCAGCACAGATTTCATCCCATCGGGCTTGAGTTTAGAAACAAGAGCCTGTCTATGAATGCAATAATGTGTCCAAGATGCTTTCGCCATTACTGATTGCACTTCGTCAACGAACCCAGCTTAGCACGCTGTCGTACATTTCGCACCATCTGAATAAACCCTACACAGCGAGACTATTGAATTTTCGTGAAATTACTAGTCGATTAAATTTAATATATCTCTTCCCGTAGTTCTCTCTTGTAATGGTCTACAGAATTGCAGCACCTCTTTTACAGATTCTCTATTAATTTAACTACGAAAAAGTAACAAAGTGGCCAAATTGGCAACGTCAGTCGATTCTCAAAGCTTAATAACAAAAGAAAGACTGGCACGGACTCTTTCCGAAACTTCATACCTGACGTAATTTGACGTGTCTCTAATACGACGGTTGATCGTATTGTCGGACAGTGGTACCACTTGGTGTTTGTTTGTTTTTTTTTTGTGAAAGATATTCCAAGCGTGCACTATACTATATCATTTATACATGGCCGCACTACATCTTCAGCAACTGCACGAGGTTTTCAGTATTAGCAGCCCTGTAGCCAACGCGATAAGACGCTTCAAGACCATTCTCATTGTCACTGCTTGGAGAGGATAAAAAATGGATAAATGATTTTTCATTCGTTAGTTTTCCCGTATAAAAAAGTTTACAGATTCGTTTACGTGCGTGGTATGTTTAATTTCTCACTGGCGTTTAGTAGTGAAAGATTAAGACTACTGTTATCAACAATGTAGCCCCAAACTATAAACTGTGGTTTCGGACTGTCCTTGTCATCAGTATATGCAAATCCAGACCTGTTGTAATTATTCTCCTACTTTCGTTTCTTTTCTTGCGGTTCACTTTTGTCAGATTAACTCACTTCACTTGAAGCTGAATGACCTGTTGACAAAATACTAACTAGCGATTATGTTAAATCCCGTTTCCCTTCCAAACTTCCATTTTTCTACAAGTTATCGATTTTAATGTGAAGCAAAACAATTCTGATACACAACTGAAGACTTACTGCATTTGCCACAAGGAAAGAAGAAGTAGGCTACTGTTGAACATCAAAGACCTGACCGCCATGCAACCGCTCCTTAGTGGTGTCGCGGTACGTTGTTAGTAGATTAGAAGCTGGCACACTGAATTTCTTATGTAGTGAAATTAAATGCTTTCCTAAAATTATAGCATAACTGTAAATTATTATTGTGACAATTCCGCAGAAATATAAGCCTAACCTCGAAAAGAGAAGAAAAGAGTTTTGGTGAAGTCCTTGAAATATTTTGCGAACCTCCAGATGGGAAAGGATGATCTACGTTAAGTTTGTATGGGAGCAGGTGACAAAGCGCGAAAGAAAAGTGCAATAAAAAGCATAAATAGGCGTTTGCCCTACGAAAGAAATGTATTTGTAAGCAAACATACTGGAAAGCTTCAACCTCATCGTAATTCTGTGATTGCCTTTTTCTCTGTATTGCGCTCCTTGATGTTTGAGAATATAACATTTCATGAACAGTCGGGATCCACTTCGTCTTCGTCTAATCTTTTCCCTCTACGTTAGCGCAGAAAGGCGTATTTTCTCTTTTAGATTAATACAACTGGGTCCACAGATGACGTAAAGATGAACATACCAACGGTCTAACAAGAGCATATTCTTCGAAGTCTGCTACAATCGCTGTGTAATAATAAAACTGATTTCGGTTTCAAAAAACTGTGGCAGGTCTCCATCGACAGCAAACAAATGGTAAACGACTGTTGTGGTGAATATTTGCAGCAGGAGGGTGGAATGTCCCTGTGGAAATTGAGGACGGATGTTGTGCAGGGAAACTTAGCCACGTTTATTTTATTCTGGAAATGGGCGCTTGAACTCCTGACCAGCGTGTTGGAACAGTCTCTTTGTGAAGCTCGAAAATGAAACGAACAGAGCGTAGTTTGTTGACTATATTTTCGCAATTTCGCAACTTTCTGTAACCTCCACATACGCTCCGAATGCATGACATTCATTGTATGTAGGCTGTTTAGGTTTTTATGTTCGTAATGCCACGTAGCGCTCTGTATGAAAATTACTGGCTGTGCTGTGTGCAGTCTGTGGCTGGTTAGCATTGTTGTAATATTCGCTATTGCAAGTGTTGGGCAGTTGGCTGTTAACGGCGCGTAGCGTTGCGTAGTTGGAGGTGAGCCGCCAGCAGTGGTGGATGTGGGGAGCGAGATGGCGGAGTTTTGAGAGCGGATGATCTGGACGTGTGTCCATCAGAGAGAGTAAATTTTTAAGACTGGATGTCATGAACTGATACATATACATTATGACTTTTGAACACTATTAAGGTAAATACAATTTTTGTTCTCTATCAACATTTTCATTTGCTAACTATTCCTATCTGTAGTTAGTACCTTCAGTAGTTTGAATCTTTTATTTAGCTGGCAGTAGTGGCGCTCGCTTTATTGCAGTTGTTCGAGTAACGAAGATTTTTGTGAGGTAAGTGATTTGTGAAAGGTATAGGTTAATGTTAGTCAGCGTCATTTTTTTGTAGGGGTTATTGAAAGTCAGATTGTGTGTCAGCTTAGTGTTGATCAGAATATTTATAGAGCCAAATGTCTGATTACGTTGTTTTGCTCAGCTGTTTGAAAATCAAATAACGTAGGGGTTTATCAGCACAGTCTTTCATTAATTTTTCTATGGGGACGTTACAACATGACTGAAAAATTCCTTGCCCCTTCCTCTCTCCTTTATACGCCAAAGGGTACGCATAATTTCCTGTGGAAAGCCTGCAACTTAGATTTCAGAAACCCCAGTGCACGTCTTGCCCCTCACCTTGCCCTCCCCATCCCCCCAACTCCACCATGGCCAATGGTGGGAGCGTCGAATTACCCATTCTATCCAGCGTGTTTTGTGTTTCAAACCATTTTAGATCCAAATGCAACGAAACCTCCATGATAGTGATAAACGACACTCTACAGCAGGAGCCCAAATCTCGTTACTTTATAGGTCATTATCTCTATAAGCCCCGAAAGGTTATCGACAAGACTAAAAAATGGGTATATATGTTCCTACATTTATTCTCCAGTTGTAGGCCATTTGTAAGTATCATAACATACGACCCATAAAATCACAAAAGTAAATTTCCCAACCCGAAAAATGTTTTCTTTAGCTTACGTCACTCAAAAATACGTGTTCAGTACCTCAACGTACACGAAAAATATAATAGAATTTATTGGTGACAATACTTCTTAAAATTTAATTGAAGCTTATACTATTTCAGTTTAAATTTTATTTAATTATGTACGTCCAGTTTTCTCCAGTACTGCATTTCTGAGTTGTGACACTGTTCTTGCCCAGAAGATATTTAATTTAAATATGTCTTTAGATTGTAATATTACCAAACACTTTCAGTGTTATGAATCGCTCGAAAGTTATAAATTTACGATGTTTTCATGTTATTTTCAGCATCCTAAACGTATGTCACATATGAATTTATGTGTCTCTGTAGATGAAGAGAACATTTCGTGATATGATACAAAACATTTAGTGCACCGAATCCATTTCCCGCAGTGATTTCTCCATGAGCAAAGTTAACCAAAGGCGCGGCATTCAGCTAAACCATCATTACCGGCTTCGTTTTCAGTCTACATATATACGATGTCACCACTGTGCTCACTTTCACACGGTTTTCTCGTGGTTGTTTTTGTTTTCGTAAGGTCTCTAAGCGGAACAGGCGATATTTTACTTTTCTTACGTCATAGACCCTTTTTCTCCTTAAATCTTTTTAAGACAGTCTTTCAACGTAGCTCGTTGGATTTACGGTTTACGTACACGTCTGTAACCCATTCTCTTCTTCCTCACGACGTCGACGGCCTCTTTCATAACCTTTGTGTCGAACTATCTGCGTGCCATTCGAAAGAACTGAAATAATCTCTGGAAGGGGGTCGAAATCACGAAACTCCCTAGATTTATTGTAATGGCCACTACACTAACATACGTTAAATCACTGATTGTAGCGATTAGACGTCAGAAACTACAACACACGACTGCAATGCAGTGCTTACACCAGGTATAGCAGACTTAATTCGACTGCTGCAGTAACTCTCCTCAGGCTAAAAAATGAGATTTCTCGAACATGGAAGTCAATTGTGCTGCATACAGCAGACGATGGAATGTTGTCACATAAGCATGCGCAGCTGAATATTAGTTACCAACCATGGAAATGAGAAACAGCTAGGACGACTACTTTACGAGCAGGGACCTAACTGGGGCCCCTAACCTCACACTTCTGTGCAGCTCAATATTTATTTTCAACTGTGAAATTGCGAAATTCCTAGAACGAAACTAGGGGTAAGGACGCAATTGGGGCCCCTAACCTCTTATGAATTCATTCTGGGCGTTCAATACCTCAAAGTTGTGTGTACATGTATGGACAGCATACGCCATCGTAAACCCGGATGACTTCTTTGAAAGTAAAAACTTTGTAGTCGTACGTTCAAGTTAAATTATAGTCAAAGTTCCTATCCACATTCCTTAGAAATTAAATTAGATTTATCTTTTTGGAACACCACGTTTTGCACAGCTTATTATTCAGAAAACGAAATTTTATTAGACTCTACCTTCAGTCATATGAAAGTAAAATATCGCAATACATTTTTTTAAAAGAGAGCAAGAAATTACATGTTGCTGATTAGGACCAAATTTTCATCAGCACTACGGAGACACTGCGACTTTAAACCGTCTCGGCTCTGCTCTGTGGAGAACGCGAAATCTGCAGCGTGATGAGGTCGCCATCTTGGCATGGATTGTTATACGACGTCCAAGGACGTAAAATGTTGCTGCCGTCGCATCCCATTTCGCTTTTTAATTACTTTAAGCGGACAGGGCTCGTGGTTGATGAGCACAGGTTACCGCACCGAGTTTATTATAAAACCCTTTTAAGCTAGGAGCGCTTCTGGGTTTACCACTGCCGGTGGCACTTCCAGCACGCAATGACGAAATTCTAATTACGGCTCGGCGTTCTTGCAGCCGCAGTTACGCGGATTCGGAGAGGCAGCGATTCAGGCGACGGTGCTGCCGTGCGGTGAGCGGAAAAAGGTACTACTCATAGAGAGACTGAGTTCACCTGCCATCTGGCGGCAGTAGCGTTAACCTCAAGCGTCAGCGACTGCCTCCCATTTCCCATACGATATTCAATAACCGCGCAGGTAATTTGCGCAGTTTCCGAAAGAGTTTGTGGGACACGACAAAGGGGGGAGTCCGTACTCACAGGAAGGAAGAGTTGGCAACAAGTTTGAGAATGCTACACGCGGGAGGCCTTTGTGCGTGGGCAGAATGCGTAATAAACTGCGAAGAGAAGTGTATTTGTAGAAACTCTACGACGGAAGGACGATTCCTCTATACGAGAGTAACGTTCCTTGTTTTTATTGTTCGAAGCTTCAAAGAGACCGAGTTTAAAAGTCCCACTATAGACATAGTCTGGTTCGGTAATCTTATTAATGAATTCAGTTCATACATCAATTTTAGGTTGAAGGTAGAGGGGGAGAAAGTAAAGAAAAGAGATGAATGGTGTCAGCCGCATTGGGACACCTGCCGAATCAGCGGTGAGGAGTGAAAATTTGTGCCAGACCGGGATTCGAACCCGGGATCTCGTGCTTACTAGGCAGTTGCGTTAACCACTGCGCCCCTGACGAAGTGTTTATTAAAGCTGCATTGGTTATTTTGGCATTCTTCTAGGCCGACCCACTCTCTCATCTAGCACCACCTATCCCCATTCGCTGTCCATGCCCTCCATACTCCCTACTCAGAGATACCAGCAGGAGGTCGTACATATTTGTGCATCCACAGTGAGGATCGTGTATTCGTTACCCAATGAGGCGAACCAGTATACGAATGCGTGGTGTCTGCTCTTTCAGAAATGTCCAAAAGGAAAGACACTACGCATTCATAGTTAGTCCATACAATTAGTGCATTCCTGCTGGAATAGAAATTCCTGTAATAGAACACTGGTATTGAGTTAACTTTTCCTGTTGAAAGTAACACACGAAGCTCTATCACCTCGTGAATGGCAGAGCAGGGCCGCAGACAGCTAACTGATACACTTACCTCCACTATCAACAAAAAGTCATTCATAAAATATGACAAGTGAAAAAATACTCCTGTCGCAGAACACAAAGGGCGAAAGCATTCCGCTTTATAAGACTCTGACAAAAAGTGGGGAACAAGGAGCCTCAATTCTCTTTCCATCTTCCACACCAAAAATTTTGGCATGCAGATATATTCGGGCTCTTTTAACACAGAACATTCTTTGCCCCAGCTCCAAATTGAGAATTATTGGGGGTTCAAGAAAGTTTCTCCTAATTTCAGCCCAAAATGCGTCCCACCTTTAGCTATGTGTTAATGTTCGCCTGTCTGTAAGGGGTCAAACCGCTCAATCCTACGTATGGTCTCAATACGTTTGTATACTTCATTCTCTCGTCACTGTCTCTCACTGACAAATACAGTCTCTCTTGGCTCCCCCTGCTACCGTTTTCATCCATTTCTCTTTTACTGGCACTTTCTCTCCCACACCATCACAATCTCGTCTCTCTCGTTATCTCGCATTGGTGCCGTCTGCTTTCTCCTTCGCCGTTACTTTCAATTTAGCCCTCACTTTCTCTTTGCCACTCTCTTTCTGCACAGAAGCGCGGGAATACGATCGCATACCAAAAGTTTTGGTGAGGAAATTCGAATTATGATTGAGGCAGCTGGTTCCCCACTTTTCTGTCAGACTTCTTAAAGAGGAACATATTCACCTTTTGTGTGCTCTAATAGAGCATTTTTCGCTGGTTATATTTTTCCCCGGTGACAGCACGGCGTGCTGTTTATACTATAAAACGAATTCTACAAGTCAGTCAAGTTTTAACCGTTTTTATACACTTTGACAGATTTATATGCTTTAAGATACATCAGTGAAAAATAATTACGCATATTATGTTAGCAAAAAACGTTTTCGTTTTATTTTTTTCTGGATACTTTTGCTCAATGATCGCAAATCTTCGAAAGCTATCGGATTATAAGGTGTTTCTTAAAAGACTAAGAAATGTTATTAGTAATATTTTATTGAATTTTGGTTTCTTACGGTTGTATGTAATTTTTGACAGTCTTTTTAAGTTCTTTCTGGGGATGTTAGGATCCTTTTAGGCCACGTTTGACACTGCGGTACCACTTTGGACATATTTGCCAAAAATATGGTTCAAATGGCTCTGAGCACTATGCGACTTAACTTTTGAGGTCAACAGTCGCCTAGAACTTAGAACTACCTAAACCTAACGAACCTAAGGACATCACACACATCCATGCCCGAGGCAGGATTCGAACCTGCGACCGTAGCGGTCGCTCGGCTCCAGACTGTAGCACCTAGAACCGCACGGCCACTCTGGCCGGCACATATTTGCAAATGCGTTAAGTTCCTACAATACGGAGGCAGCCTGTCAAAGTTTTACTGGTGGAAATACTGATTGAAATCGTTGGTGACCTCAAACTCCTATCTACGACATTATTTACCCTTCCTTTTTGTTCACTAGGACGGTTAAACCCACATTGGCGCGTCATATCGGATATTAAGTGCATCTTTTATGTGCACAAGTACGCTAAATTTTAAGTCTGGATCTCGGTAACGGAGAATGATAACTAAAAACGTTTTAAGATTCTCTGACAACATCAACTAATGAACAAGTGGTAAACTTAGGACTTTGCCAAGAGGGTTCACACGAAGGTCATTCGCTTTACGTTCGCCTCAAGAAAAAGTGCAGAGGTTAAATCCGCACCATCCATGTAAAGAGAGTGGAGCCTGCTCTGCAAAAAGATGTAAATGCCTTTCTAAGGATTCCATTTAATGTAGAAGAAAAATAATACCGCCTATCCTAGTTAGGACTCGCCACTGTTGGAGTGAACAGCGTCGTGATACAATGAGGAAAATCTGTTGAACTTCTCCAAAGCAGCCTACTGCCAGAGAAGAATGCGAAGGAGAGCGAAGAAGAACGGTGGCAATTCAAGAGGTCAGTGGCTGAACCACTGTCCTGACAAAGTGTAACAGTTATGTTCAGAGTCGACTGTATCTTTTACATGTAACTTTTATGTTTTTATCAGCATAATGAAATAACTATGTTATAAAGTTCTTTGATGCAAGACGTGCAGAAGTAATTGTTCTTATTTTCTGTAAAGTAATTTAACAGGAATTAATTTGTTAATGTAATTTTCAAAACTATATTCTTTTATAATGGTTCAGATGGCTCTGAGCACTATGGAGGCCTGTGTACATGTAAAAACTTTTGGGGGGGGGGGGGGAGCGGGGGGAGCCCTTCGCAGCAATAAACTATGGGAAGTAGTGGAAAAGGTGGTTTTGCGGGAAGTACTACAAGTAGCTATTGTGGCACAGATAGTCGGTGGCTAGCACTCAAACAATTAACATTTTGAGTGCTAAAGGAGGCAAGCATGGCAGCAAGACTATTAATTATGCCTCGGATGTGGGTGTATATTGGCTGTTAGATCATATGATTTATTGTTTACCTCTAAATCATAAAATTCCGTCTACAGGAAGATATTTTATGGAGCGATTTTAGGTGAAGAGCCATGAAGATGTGTAACGATTTCATACTTTGGTCACAGAAGATGAGCACAGCCACCATATTCACTACAAGTGAAGTTTAATGTTGCGTTTATATTCACGGACTATTAAGGTCTTGATACTGAAATAAAAAGTGACCCAATTTAAATTTTGTGTTAAAAACACTGATTTATTCGTCACTTACCTGGGTAAGTTCCTTTTTTAGTGATCTGATAACTCCGAGTGTCCAAATTCTAATGAACTACGTAATAACTGCTGTGTTAAAAGTGTGTGTTAATTTTCCTCACATAATAATTTTGTTAGGTATTCAGTTAGTCTTTTATATGAAATTCTCCACGTTATCAGTAAAGTGAACAGTTAAAGTATTTCAATGAAACGAGCCAAGAAAACTGCCTCACCTAGTATCTAATTTTCTTTCTCATTGAAAGCCTTACCCAGCACTGAAAAGAATTGTTACAGTTAAAAGGCCTACTCGATTATTACTTTATTTGCAAGTTTGTAATAGTGCTTTAATTAGTATGTTTATATTTACGTGTGTACCCTTTTTGTTATTTGTTTGTAGTGTTTCTCCCAAATTCAATAAATAGGTAAAACAGATCACAGCACTAAATTTCAGTCAGTAGTTCAGTAACACTCACTGTGACAGTGTTTACGAAATGCAGTAGTAGTTGTTTTGTGTTCTTCTAAATGTAATTGGCAACGGTTTATAGAAACACCAACACACTCATGGTCCCCATGTTTCACTTCTGCTCTACATAAGGCAATGACAAATATGCTCAATTTGAAAACAAGTATTAACCATGTTAGTTAGCTTAAAAATTTGCTAATTATTTCTAGTTTACTATCTTCCAACGGTGAAGTGTTAAAGCCGCCTCATATCCATATCAGCTGTGCTGCTCGCTAATTGAATGGTACTGTTGAATGAACGCTAGTCCTCTTGCTTTAGTACAGACGGTGCACGTCAGTGGGAGACAGTTTGTTGCCAAAACATTTTAAAATTTTATCTGTGCCCTTCATGACTAGCTACCTTACCACCACCTACTAGATCGTGATGATGTTTCGCGTTCAATTAACAAAACAATTTCACGCTAATGTAACTGCTCCTCCTTATTAACATGTAATTTTCTTGTGATGAAAGATTGTTCAAGTAATTTACTCCCTCTGCTTCTAGATGGAATTTGCTCTGCGGTAGGACTTTTTGCGGGGGATTATATGCTGGCAAAGAAAATGGTTGGGGGAGGGGGGGGGGGGCGAAGAGGATAATGAAACGTGCAAATACTCTTAATGAGCACATGTCCACTCATAGAAAGCCAGTCTCCATACATCTCCTCATCCATATCCATTGAATTAAACTAAATTCTTGACAGCTCTTGAAAGACCCTAACATACTGACTGACTGCCGTGTCATCCTCAACCTACAGGCTTCACTGGATGCGGATATGAAGGGGCTAGTGGCTAGCACACCGCTTTCCCGTCCGTTGTCAGTTTTCGTGACCGAAACCACTATTTCTCAGCCAAGTAGTTCCTCAATTTAACTCACAAGGGCTGACTGCATCCGGTTGTCAACACTGATTAGCAGACCGGACAGTCTCCCACCCACGTGCTAGCCAAGCTCAGCAGCGCTGAACTTCGGTGATTTGAAGGGTACCGGTGATACTATTGCAGCAAGGCATGTTCCAAAGGCATGACAAATATCCACAATGCGTTCCCAGAGTTCATCAACACTACAGAGTGTGATTTTTTCCACCGTTTGCAAACTCGAGGGACTGATCGAAGGGAGTAGGCGGAACAAAAAAATCTAATGAACTTATGTCTGGAACTGCACGGTTTCAATGTTAGAGACCATTTATTGAACCACACATTATTACCGAGATTGCGGTCTCAAAGCGCTATGCCGTGCAGGGTAACACTATGCTTGGTTTCCTCCTAGAGGGTGGTACGGTCCCTCATATGTCATGCCCTAGCGCCCTTTCCTGCGGTAATTATGTTGTGTCCGATTCACTTCTTTTAATGACTAACCTTGTAGTGGATATTATACCGCGTTGTACACAATGGTTCCGTATTCCAATCGAGAGTTTGCTGACATGGTGTTTACTCACGGAAACGCAAATGGCCACGGGCGGCATGCAGCTAGAATGTACCAGGAAAACATATCCCCGCCTGCAACAACCATAGGATTCAATGTCTGAAGCAGTGTTCCGCCGTTTGCCTGAATCAGTGTCGTTTCAGGAAGCAGGAAATCATGAAGGACGTACCCGAAATGTTCGGACACCAAACTTGGGGGAAAATGTGATTAACATTGTAAATATGATGTTTAGGTTTTTTTTATTGGTAACGCCGACGTCACGTAGCGTTCTGTATGAAAATCACTGGCTGTGCCGTGTGCAGTCTGTGGCTGGTTTCCGTTGTTGTCTGTCATTGTAGTGTTGGGCAGCGGCAGCTGGATGCTAACAGCGCGTAGCTTTGCGCAGTTGGAGGTGAACCGCCAGCAGTGGTGGACGTGGGGAAAGAGATGGCGGCGTTTTGAAATTTGTAAGACTGGATGTCATGAACTGCTATATATATTATGACTATTAAGGTAAATACATTGTTTGTTCTGTATTAAAATCTTTCATTTGCTAACTATGCCTATCAGTAGTTAGTGCCTTCAGTAGTTTGAATCTTTTATTTAGCTGGCAGTAGTGGCGCTCGCTGTATTGCAGTACCTTGAGTAACGAGGATTTTTGTGAGGTAAGTGATTTGTGAAACGTATAGGTTAATGTTAGTCAGGGCCATTCTTTTGTAGGGATTTTTGGAAGTCAGATTGCGTTGCGCTAAAAAATAGTGTGTGTCAGTTTAAGCACAGTCGTGTATAAATTTTTCAAAGGGGACGTTTCAACATGTAAGTAGGCCGTTTAGGTTTTTATGTTGGTAACGCCACGAAGTGCTCTCTATTAAAATCTTCAACTGCGCTGTGTGTAGTCTGTGGCTGGTTAGACTTATTGTTGGAATATTCGCTTGTCTAGTGTTGGGCAGTTGGATGTGAGCCGCCAGCAGTGATGGAATTGGGGAAGGAGATGCCAGAGTTTTGAGCGGACGATCTATAGAAACTTCTGAACGCTATTAAGGAAAATAATTTGTATGTGGTTTGTGGAAGGTGGCCGCCGTCTCAGTGGCAGGCAGTCGGCCCGCAAGTTCAGGGTTAGCAAGAAGAACGTTCTCCATGACAACTGTTACTACATGTATCACACTGTGTGCAGGGCTTACTATCGACAGCTTTCCACATTGAAATCAGTTCTGTCACTGGTTTCTTCACCAAGCAACCACAATTGCGGGATTCCTGTCATCTATCCTATTCACAGATGAGGCCATCTTTCCGCAGAGTGGTATCTTCAACGTAACAGCCATCTGGGAGATAGTATGCAGAATCCCCATGGCATTGTGACAGCGAATTATCAGCATCGGTGCTGCCGGAATGTGTGGGTCGGGATAAATGGTGACGTTATTTTGGGACCAGCCATCCTTCCACGTCGCGTAACAGGCCGGAACTATCGGTGTTTCTTGCAACTCGAAGGTTTATGTGGTCCTAGGTAATGCTGCTCTTGCCCAATACGCCGTTAACGTCCGGACTCATCTTAATCGTGTCTTTCCTGGTCGGTGGATCGGACGAGGGGTCCTACTGCATGGCCTGCTCTTTCATCGGATCTCAACCCGTGCGATTTCTGTTTACGAGGATATCCCAAAAGTATCGAGTACGCAAAGCCAATTCCGGATGTGGAGACAGTCGAACAGCGTATTCATGCTCCCTTCTACACTGTTCATCCATGCAGCCTGGCCGATGTGAACGTGTGAGACAGAACATGCTACGGCGTGTACACGCATGCGTTGAGGCACGTGGAAACCATTTTCAACACCTACTGTGACGCATGGCACAGGGCGTATTAGACCGCAGTCTCTGGAACAATGACCGACTGAATAAATAGTCTCTAGCTGGGAACAGGTGCAAATTTTAAGTATTTTGAAAGTAGGATGGACACCGGCTTGAAGTGCAGCACAGAAATTAAAAGTGATAGCAATGGCAAAAGAGGAATTTCATAAGAAAAGCAAAATTCTCCGCAGCAATCTGACAGAGAACTGTGGAAAAGACTCATTAAATGTTTTGTATGGAGTGTTGTTCTGTATGGCTCTGAAACATGGAGTTTGAGGAAGAAAGACAGAGAAACGCTGGAGGCTTTTGAGATGTGGACATGGCGGAGGATGGAAATAATAAGTTGGAGGGACAGAGTAAAAAGTTAAGAGGTACGGAGATAAGTGGGAGAAAAGACAGTTACTAGATGTAATAAAAAGAGGAAAAAGAAATTGGATTGGGCATACATTAAGAAAGAATGTCGGACTGATAGAAACAGCTTTAGAAGGTTATGTAGAAGGGAAAAGGAAATGCGGAAGGAAGAGATTTCAGATACTGGATGACGTGATGAACGGTACAACATACAGCAGCCTCAAGAAGGAAGCAATGGATCGCAGAAAATGGAGGGGAAAAGGACCAGCTAATGTAGCAGAAAACTGATGATGATGATCTTGGAAACCATGCATTTTCGGACACTAGATCATTAGACCTGTTTTGTTCAATATCCTCTCACCGATCAGTCCCTAGAGTTTGTACACGATGAAAAAAAAGTCATCCTGTATAGATAGGGTTGGAATATGCTGAAGTTTTTAAATACGCCCACACGGTAAAGTCCAAGAGGCTCATACGAGGGATCTGGGGAGGCCGTGGTATTGGCGAAATTCTATTTACCAATACTTAATAATAAAACTCAAATGAGGGAACTTATCACTTCGTAATTTACACCTCAATTGCGGTGAGTCGAAATAAACGTAACCTTATACATTAACAGTACTGTAACGTTAGCATGACTGCACTTCTGAGTACGACATGTTGGGGAAACCACTGTTTTCTAGACGTGTGTTTATCAGGTTTATCTGCTTATTTCAAAATGTTCAAATGTGTGTGAAATCTTATGGGACTTAACTGCTAGGGTCATCAGTCCCTAAGCCTACACACTACTTAAACTAAATTATCTTAAGAACAAACACACACAACCATGCCCGAGGGAGGCCTCCGCCGGGACTATCTGCTTGTTTCATTGCCCTCCAGTCGCCTCTTTCGATTGTAATTATAATAAAGGAGCAGCCCGTGTTCCAAGTGAAACATTACTAGCATTACTTTTTCTGTCCCACTCCACACTGGTAGCAAGTATGGTTAAGAAGTGATGCCTGAAAAATACTGGAGAAAAGCAGAAGCCCCTTGCGCCTTCACATTGTAGGTTCTTTTCAGGCGTCGTAGTTGAGAACTGTAACATGTCGAACAAATAAGCACTCTAATACGTGATAAAACCAGCAAGGAAAAGCTGTAACACTCTCAACGCACACGCAAGTAACAATACCACGACTATGTGCTATACAACACCTTAAACACACACCCGATCCGTGCTGCGGCTGCGTTGGTGCCATTGCTAGGTCGGCATCGTTTAGTTGGTATAGTTACGGTTGTCGTAGTCTTCTTCTGTTCATTGGCGCCACTCCGTTTGCAAACGTTGTGTGTCCGCTAGTGGCAGCAGTGGTGGTTGTCGATATCTAGTAACGGTTGTACTATCTTTAGGGCGACGTTGTGGTGTTACCGTGTCGTGTGAGTCGGCAGTTCGGTTGAGGACGGACGGGCAGCCAGGTCCACGGAAAGGGGAAACACACCGGGACCGCTGGCGGCACACATGCACTGCCGGATGGAAGCGCTGTAGTCGTGAGGGGTACAACCTCGTTGTCAACCGGACCCAGGAATAAGTTGAGTGGGCCTTAACTCAAAATGTGAAACTTCCACCGGTGTGAGATCTCGCCATTTGCTTGCTTGTTGCTGCTCGCAATGCCGCCGAGACGAAGAGCAGCGAGTGGAGCGTTTGGGGAAGGCGAACCTAATTAGCCTTCCTTCACTTATTACTAATTGTAGCATTCTATGTGTTATTATTTGTGAAGTTCAACCAGTGGTACTTTTCTTGCCTAGTAGCCTCTAACGCCGTTGTTAACTGCCCTGAAGCTTAGTGGGTATGTGTGGGCAGTGTACTTTTCCTTGCCTTGCTGCTTCAGTCCGGTAAGGCGTGTAGTTCGACACCTTCCTTGATTTGTGGGCCAGGTAGTGTGGTTTTTTGTTTCCTACTCTGGTAGTAGTGGTTCCTTTCTGCTTCCGGATGCTCAAAAAACCGGAGTCTGAAGACGCAGTGCTGACCGCTGGTTCCGGCTTGGGTGTGCTATTCCATCTTTGCATTGGCCATCGCACGTTAGGTAGATTCAGTTAAATGATTACTGGTCATACGTTCGAACAGCCAGTAGTCTGAGTTGTTATCTCGTGAAGTGAATGTAACTCTTGGCTTCCTGTCTCATCGCTTGGGAGATTTTGAGGGATGCAACCTCCCAACAGATAAATAATTATAATATTCACATTTAGTGTAACCTCCCAACAGAAAAAATGCCGTTTAACTTCACAATAAAAAATATGTTTCCAATAATAAAATTTCAACTTTTAAAGTGACCTTCCATTAAAGACTGACTGCATATCGAGATTAATAAGATTTGATGTCAACAGCGCTACGTCATGGCCCTGTGAAATAATATTGAATAAACTGAAAAACTCTTACCTCACAATGGTGTCCCCGAATAACAGTATCTATATATCTGCTCCTATTAGAAATTGTTGGCATACCCAGTGCAATGCTGGTCACTAGATTTTCATTTGTAGGAAAACAACTGTTTTTCTTTTGCTTGACTTACTTGAGTATGCACAGGAAAAATTCGTAAAATTTTGACTTATATAAAAGACTGGCAAAAGTTTTTTTTTCCAGAAAAAAGTTTTTACTGAAACATCTCTGCAAGGACTTAAACATTACAATTTCGGTTAAATCAGTCGTGGAAATTAACATATGATCGCAGCAACAAAGAACAATTTTTTTAATTTTTTTTACCTTATACTGCATCGCTCAGGCACTGCCATCATTCTGCACGACCGACCCAACAGAAGCCAACCGCTGGACTGCCCTGTCCGAACTCCAGAACTCAAGTTCTCTATGCGAGCTACAAAATACGACTGCTCTATGCGAGCTACTAAACTCGAATTAGTGCCAACACTGCTCCGACCTGCGATTCTGTGGTAGCATGGATATTCTATACCGCAAGCAGCGTGTGAGCAATCTATCGATATTACATCTGCTCAAGTGCGCTAGCGAATTGTAATGAACCCCTAATGATCCCCTTACATTGACTTTACCAGGTCGATCCTTGGAGCAACATCTGCGGCCCGACCCCCACCCCCAACCACCTTGATTTGGTCAGATTTGATGACTGTTTTTTCAAAAAAATATATTTTGATGACTGTAATTCCCAGTTTGAAGATGATTAACTGGTTCTTAAAAGAATTGCTAGTCAAGCCTTCAGCCTTGAAACAGTTTTAAATTATTATTGTTGGAGCCATCAGCCGAGAAGCAGTTTGAATTTGTTGTCATTAAGGCCTTCAGCCGTGGAGCAATTATTAACTTATTGTCACCTTTTATATGTTGTTGTTTCCAAATAAAGTGTACGTGAGTGAAAAATAAAGTAACCAACAGTAATTGATTACGGCGCCATCCACAATCGCAACCCATCCTGCTTTCTTTGGTAACAGGTCTCGACACACACACACACACACACACACACACACACACACACACACACACACACACACACACACACACACAAAATTATACACACTGAAGAGACAAAGAAACTGGTACACCTACATAATATCGTGAAGAGCACCTCGAGCGCGGCAAAGTGCCGCAAAATGACGTGGCATAGACGTGGCTAATGTCTGAAGTAGTACTAGAGGGAATTGACACCATGAATCAAGCAGGGCTCTCCATAAATCCGTAAGATTACGAGGGGTTGGAAATCTCTTGTGAAAAGCAAGTTGCAGGGCATAAAATATAATTAATAATGTTCATGTCTGGGAAGTTTGGTGGCCAGCGGAAGTCTTGAAACTCAGAAGAGTGTTCCTAGAGCCACACACTACAAATTCTGGACGTGCGGGGTGCCGCAAAGTCCTGCTGGAATTGCCCAAGTCCGTCGGAATGTACAATGGAAATGAATGGATGCAGATGATCAGACAGGATGTTTACGTACGTGTCACCTGTCAGAGTCATATCTAGAAGTATCAGGGGTCCTATATCACTCCAACTGTACACGCCCCATACCATTACAGAGCCTCCATCAGCTTGAACAGTCCATTGCTGACATGCAGGGTCCATGGATTCGTGAGGTTGTCTCCATACCCGTACACGTCCATCCGCTCGATATAATTTGAAACGAGACCCTTCCGACCACGCAACATGTTTCCAGTCATTAACGGACCAATGTCGGTGGTGACGCACCCAGATCAGGCGTAAACCTTTGTGTCGTACAGTCATCAAGCGTACACGAGTAGGCCTTCGGCTCCGAAAGGCCTTAATGATGATGTTTCGTTGAACGGTTCGTACGCTGACAATTGTTGGTGCCCAGCACTGAAATCTGCAGCAATTAGTGGAAGGGTTGCGCTTCTGTCACGGTTAACGATTCTCTTCAGTCGTCATTGGTCCCGTTCTTTCAGGATCTTTTTCCGGTCGCAGCGTTGTCGTTTTGATATTTTACCAGACTACTGATATTCACGGTACACTAGTGACATTGTCGTACGGGAAAATCCCCACTTCATCGTTACCTCGGAGATTCTGTATCCCATAGCCAGTACGCCGACAACACCACCACCTGGAAACTGAATTAAATCTTGATAACCAGACATTGCACCAGCAGTTGTCGATCTAATAACTGCGCCCGACGCTTGTTGTCTTACATAGGCGTTGCAAACGGCAGCGCCGTATTCTGTCTGTTTACATATCCCTGTATTTGAATACACATGCCTATACCAGTTTCTGTGGGGCTTTGGTTTTTATATCGCCCACAGTACTCGAGTTGTAAGGCAAGGTGTTCTGGTACCTTGGCTTTCCGGAATTTTTTTATTTTAATTCAAACTTCTTAAAACTTCACTGGAGATTTTAAAAGTGTGATTACAACATTAGTCTTACATTACTTCAACCATAAGGAAAGTTCTATCACAACACACCTCAAAATCTGCTGTTCTGATTCTTTCTCGTCAGAGGTACAGGTGCAGCGAACCGTCAAAAATCAAGGGGTAAATGCAGATTTTTTTATAACTGGGGACGGTATACATAACAACGTTACATCAATATCTACGCCGGCCGCCGGTGGCCGAGCGGTTCTAGGCGCTTCAGTCTGCAACCGCGCGACTGCTACGGTCGCAGGTTCGAATCCTGCCTCGGGCATGAATGTGTGTGATGTCCTTAGGTTAGTTAGGTTTAAGTAGCAGTAAGTTCTAGGGCGCTGATGACCTGAGACATTAAGTCCCATAGTGATCAGAGCCATTTTTTTCAGTATCTACGTCATTTACAGACTAACAATAGTCATGGCCATTCCAAGCCTAATCATTTCAGGTTGATTGGTACCTCCAAGTACATGTGGCATCATGTGAGGTGTTGAAATGTTGACACATGGACACACAACTGTCAGTCTACAATGACAGGCTTAGTCAACTTAGCAGTGCAGTGCGACCACACTGAATACATCAGGTCGGTTTTTTACTTCTTTGTGGGAATACTGATCGTGCAGAGAAGAGACAAGCAACTCAATGAGGTGTGTATGTATAAAAATACCTGCAGTTACACCATTTACACTTTCTATATATACAAGCAGAGAGCGTGTGTACACCAAAATGGATAAAACTGATCTGATGTAGCATACTCATTTGCTATCGCACCTGCCAGCGATAAAGCCGGAATGAAATATCCACAACATTCTTCGTATTCCTTAAACGTAAATTTTGCAATGAGAGTTTGGCAAATGATAGCACACGAAGGTGAGAGTATTTTGCTGTATGACTATTACACAAAACTTCATTATCTACCATATTATTCCACTAACTGCAAATTTTTGCGACGAAAGAATGTAATTTTTAAGGGCCACCGATAGCTGGTGAAAAAACAAATGCTATTCGTTTTAGAACACCACAAGTGAAGACTTTACACGTTTATTTTTGTACGGATGACGTCCTTTTCATAAGCTACTACTAACCTTGAATTGTATTATAATAAATGGAAAAGGGAACCTTGCAACGACGGAGAGGCTTCGTCCCCGCCGTTGCCCTCTGTGGTACACAACCCCACAACAAGCTACAGCAGCCCACTCACCCCACCGCCGCCCCACACCGAACCCAGGGTTACTGTGCGGTTCGGCCCGCAGTGAACACCTAGGGAACGTCTCACACCAGACCAGTGTAACCCCAATGTTTGTGTGGTAGATTAATTATGGAGTACGCGTACGTGAGGAAAGTGTTTGCGCAGCAATAACCGACACAGTGTAACTGAGGCGGAATAAGGGGAACCAGCGCGCAATCGCCGAGGCATATGGAAAAACCACCCATAGGCTGGCCAGCAAACCGGACCTCGACACTCATCCGCCCGGCGGATTCGTGCCGGGGACCGGCACGCCTTCTCGCACGGAAAGCAGTGCGTTAGACCGCACGGCTAACCGGGCGGCCTACTAGTGACCTTACGTTCCCTTAGTTACTTAATAAACCACCGTTTCAGAATTCTTTCGAAAGCCAGGAAAAAATAAATTGCTGTTTTTGTTGTATTTTCAGCGAATTTCTTGTTAGATACTAACCAGTGCAGAGGGCGCAGTAGATTCTTTTGAATCGTCACCATGGAAGTGTGGGCATGGAGGGGCTCCACATAATATTCACAAAAAATGAGAGTGTAGACTTCAGTTTACAGCGGCACTTACCCTCAAGTACTTGACATTTTCCCTACATCGCCTTGACCTCCCACCATTACTACTGTTTACCTCACGAGTGCCTTGCCTACTGCAAATCTATTGAGTACATGAAATTATTTTACGGGATAGTTTCTATAAATTCTTTTGAGAAAGATTGTAGAGCGTTCATTTCGATTTTGCCAAAGGCAGGCAAACAATGTCGGTCTCTCATTCCGAACCAACGTACGAACTAACCTAGCGTTTTGGACGAAAATTGGTCCCGTCCAGGCTATGTCTGGAATCTCCTCCCAAACTGAAGATCAATTTGAACCAAATTTCATACAGAAACAGCAGATGTCAAGAGTATCAATGCAATCTGTTTTATATCATCCTAAATCAAATAGGTACAGAGATACGAGCAAAAATGTGTTTTAACCTTCACTTTATTGTAGGATGCGCTGCACAGCACACATGCTGTGTGAGAACAGTATTGGCCTGGCAAATCAAACTGCCTTGCAGGGCATATGGTAGCATTGTGCACACGATATACTGCAGCAGCACGAGTGTGTGGGAATCTAGTATAACGATTACACAAAGGTCACTTAGTTCCAAAGACGTATGTAGATTGTATATGGCCACTGTTCTGGTAAGAACATGTTTTCTACTCTTGCTTTCATTAAGAGGAGTCTATATGTAGACTATACAAGAAAGGAAGAGTCCAAAACATAAAAACATCCAGGAATCTGGTTATGATTCACTTAGTTTCATACAGCGTGATGCTTGTGAAAAGCAGTGAGTACGTGTATCATTGTTGTATATTATTATGTGGCCTTCTTGTAATCTTTACTAGACGTCTCATGAGGTTGTGTTGTTGCTGTGTGCCACTTGCAAATCGTTACGCTTTGAAAGGTATGTGGGGATGGGCTGGTGAGCATTTTAATATATGTATTTATGAATTGTTTACAGTTTTTGCGACCATTCTCTCACCCTTTCAACGAAGTGTCTTGATTGTTGTATAAATAACCATACTAATTTCTTCGCTCCATATTCTTCATTACTTGATTTTTCCGTTCTGCACATGATCTTCCTGTTTTCTTCTTGTATGGAGTTTGGCAACACAGTACCTTTTTCGGCCATCGTTCATCCTCTAACCTCATCATAATCCATAACATTTTAAACGCTGTTTTCCGTCTCTTCGGTACTGTCTAAGAGTTTTCATTCGCTTTCTTATTTCCTGATTTGAGATTTTCTCTCACTTTGAAACTCCAGAACTTCTCAAAAAATCCATTTGGACAATTTCAAATCTTCTTATATCTTTATCAATAAAATTCTTCTGGGTTAGAGACCGCATTGTCATTTATAAAATTCCAACGTTTCGGCGTCTGTTACAAGACGCCTTCCTCAGGGTGTGTGCAGCAACACACCCTGAGGAAGGCGTCTTGCAACAGACGCCGAAACGTTGGAATTTTATAAATGACAATGCGGTCTCTAACCCAGAAGAATTTTATTGACATTGACAACGGCCGCGGAAGCCTACAGTTACACTTCTTATATCTTGTTTTCTCAGCCAAAAGTTTGCACTATATAAGCAAATGCTTTGTGCTATTAATTAATATAACTTAAGTTTTTGTCCGTCTCTTGGTTTTATGTGACCAGAGAATGGAATTCAGCTAACGAATTGCGTATTTTGCTTGTATTGTCCCCTGCCTTATTTCTTGTTTACTAGAATCCTTATCTGGCGTAACTTTCCGGCACAAACGCGTTTGACATGCATCAGTAGTATTGCATGTTCTAATTCTTATTTCTAATCCGACTTAAGCATTTTTGATTGCAACAACATGTATCTTATATTTCATGCTCTTGTCGAGATATCGATATAGATTTAGTAATTGGACGGTGTCATATTGTCTTTGTGAATCTATGACAATCAGATGTGTGCATCTTCATCTTATTCTTCTGTTTTTAACGCTCTCTTTTATGGTAAGTATTTTGTTCACAAAGGATTGGCCTGCGGTGAAGTCACTCTGTTTTTCCTCTATTACGAAATCACTCTCTTCTGTTATAAATTCGACCATACAGGCTTCCCAATGTTGCGGCAATGCAAATTTCCCTAGTTGTTGCAGACTTCATTTGATCATTTCTTACAAAAGTGGAATGGAAGAAGAACTCCTTCCTAACAGGACTCTTTTACAAATCCGAAACGTTACTTTTTACGTAACTCGAAAGAAATTGCCTGTTAGTGCGCTTATAAAGTTCAGTCACAGAAGTTGCTCACGAAAAGTGGAGATCATCCATCTACTATCAAAGTATAGCTCAGTTCATCACTTCACGCTCCACCCGATATTTGACACGGACGGTATTACTGAAGACAGCCAATAATGAGGGCACACCGGTCCTTCATCGTTCCAATTTCACAGTTCCGGACAAATCACTGCAAAAATTTATCGAAGTAAATCTCATCAGAGACCGAGCATGAAAAGACAAAAACAGCGCCGCATTACATAATATATAGAACTGCTTGTCTGACGGTCTATAGGGCATGACGTGCAGCGGCCCGGGGTTGCTTTTAGATCACCTGCTCTGCACAACTTTTGACCACTTCTGCCTCTACCTTTCTGATCATTATAACTGACCCTCGATTTCCCATTTGGTACTTTACAGTGATCAGATATTTTGTCGCTGAGAAATGATATTATCTGAGTGAACCTCAGTAAAAAGTATAATTACATTTAGCAATATAAAACGAACTGAACAGTTAAAGATGTTATGCAGACGTCCGTATGAGATCCTTGTAGATATAGACTGCGGGCAAAATATGTAAGTCAAATGTCACGCCATATGGTTTTTCCTTTTAGTTCATAGCTTGATGCGTCCAGCGGCGAATTCATGAATGCCTATATTGTGCCAACATCTTCCTCACAGAGTAGCGGTTGCACCCTGCGTTCTCAATGATTTCGTCGATGTATCACAATCTCTGTCTTCCCCTACAGTTATTACTATCTACAGCTCCGTCTAGTACTACGGAAGTGCCGGCCGCGGTGTGTGTGTGTGATGTCCTTAGGTTAGTTATGTTTAAGTAGTTCGAAGTTCTAGGGGACTGATGACCACAGATGTTAAGTCCCATACTGCTCAGAGCCATTTTTTTACTACGGAAGTTATTCTCTGATGTTTTCACACATATAATAATATCCTGTCTCTTAGTCTTGTCAGTTTTTACCATATGATCCTTTCTGCGCGGATTCTGCGGATAACCTCCTCATACATTATCAGTTCACGTAATTTTCAACATCTTCTGTAGTATCACATCTCGAATTATTTGATTCTCTTCTGTTCACGTGCTCTCACTGTCTATGATTCACTATCAAACAATGCAATGCTCCAAACGTACATTCTGAAAATTTCATTCCTCAAACTGAGACCTATGCGTGATACTAGTCAGTCACTTAGTTACTGGTTCCATTTTAACGATTCTTTTATCGAAATGATGTGGAACCATTCAGTTTATAGCATGTGTGTGCGTGAGTAGCGTTAAAATTAATGAACACATTATCTGAAACATCCTGGCAAATTAAAATTGTGTGCCGAAGAGAGACCCCAACTCGGGACAACTGCATTCGGGGACAAGTGTTTTACCAACTGAGCTGCGTTAACACGACCCCGACCCGTATCTTCGACAAGTGCTTAGTCATGCTAGTTTCGAAGGAGAGCTTTCGTGAACTTTGGAAGGCAGGAGATGGACTACTGGCAGAAGTAAATCTGTGAGGACTGGTAACTCGTGCTTCAGTAGCTTAGGTGGTTGAGTACTTGCACGCGCACAGTAGAAGTCCCGACTTCGCGTCTCGGTCCAACACATAGTTTTAATCCGTCAGGATGTTTCGTATCAGCGCTCCCTGCGCTCTACAGGGAAAAGTATTTCCGGAACTTATTATCTGTTAGTCCTATGTATGCAGTAACATTTAAAAACTAGTTTATTTTACGAACCACCAGTTTTTGAATAAAAACTGGTCCATGAGATCGAAGTTGTCCATGAGAAACTAATTTAGGTTACATTTAAACTTGCTATGCTACTTATTAAACTTTTACGTAATTGATAAAATGATTAAAACAATGTTACTGCATACTGAACACTTTAAATAATGGATAACTCAGGTCATATTTTTCCTATAGTGAATGTATGGACAGTGCTACTCTTCTCGGGTTTTCATTAATTGTGCATGTGATTTCAGTAGTGAGTATTTGTGTGTTGTTATAGTACAGTTAGAGTACCTAACGTCTTGAAGAGGTACCTACATGAGAACCTTGGGTGAACACCAAATATTTTTCTTATTGCTCGATTTTGTGCAATCAGTGCTTTCTTCTAAGTAATGAGTTTATAACACTTTATTATATACGTGCTATCTAATCTTTGTGTGTTCTATAAATAGCAATAAATCATCCCTTGTTTAGATTTCACAGTATCACTTGTAAAAACTGAAAATGGCATGTTTTTATTGGAATTAATGCAAATGTTGTTGAACCAATGTATTATTATTATTATTATTATTATTATTATTATTATTATTATTATTATATTTCAGTCATCGGTCTTTTGACTGGTTTGATGTGACTCATTACAAATTCCCCAACGGTGATAACCTTTTCATCTCAGAGTAGCAACTGCAACCAACCTTCGCCATTATTTGCTGGATGTATGCTAATCTACTTTCTCTACAGTTACCTTAGTAAAACAATGTATTTTATAGTGGTTCCATGGCTTTAGGTAACTGATAGGAAATGTTAGGAGAACACTGTATGGTTGTTTTAAAGAGCAAATCTACAACGTTTTGTCGTATCTGGATGCTGCTGCATGACTTCAGAGTGAATGCGTGGTACTATAGTTAAACACTTGATTGTGTGGACGCGCATGCTGCGTTTAAAGTTAAGTCAGTGTGAGACCATATTACTAATTATGAGGCACAACCAGCGTGACAATCGTGAGCAGATGCTTAATGATCCAGAAACAACAAAATCCTGGTCCATAAGAAAGTATTCCCGGTAGATATAGCGTAAAAAATCAAATTGCAGGACACCGAAGAGATCGTCTCAACGACTCGAACGAGCTGAAACACTGCTAATTTCGTTCAGACCTTAAATATTGTGACGCATAACCAGTGATGCTGAATGTACTATTTTCTATGTAATACTTTTTAAATGTTAAAATTTCCGCTCCCTGATCTCCTATGACTTAGAAGAACCTGACTTCGGTCATGTACCTTTCGTGCTGTAGAAAATCGGAATGTTCTTCATTATCAAAGGATAGCATTAAAATGACTAATACTGCCAGCTTTGATTTGTTATGGAAATATGACTGAAGAACGATATTAATGATGCCACAGTACGTTAAGTATTCAGTTCCATAACAATCGGAGACAATGTTCGTTATCATAATTTAAATGAGAAGCAATGTAAAGTAAGGTAAAAGTGAGTCCACTAGTGACAAATTGAAATTCTCACATTTCTCTTGTTGCTGCTTATGAGAATGTTAATCTTGTCATGGCTTAGATGTAGTCTGTCTTCAACGTAGTATTCAAATTTATCTGTTACTTATTCACGCAAATGGCTCGAAAATTATTTAAGATACAAAATTTCAACAAGCTGCATTTGCAAATTCCATGAGTTCTGTACATATAAGTAAACGTTACTGTTGAAATACGTCAATAGAAAATCAAACAGGCCGTGAAAAATAATTTTATAAGCTAATAAATTTGTAAACAAAAGTTACAGTGTGTAAGAAAAATGTGTTGTAACATTTATTTAAGATCGTTGCATACCAATGGTGACAGTGAAGTATCTGCATGAAGCTCTTTGTTGGCAGGAGAGCCTGCGCACTGATACATAGGGAGCATGGCGAGAAGCGTACAGCATTGTCGACAGAACACTGTTGAGTCAACCTTTGTGCAGAGAAGTTGTGTGTAGAGACAGAGCGGTGTGTCGGTTCGCTACTAGCTGTATATTATTTGAAGAATACTATAATTATATAATTCGTAAGTATTTATAAACTATTAAAAATTGACGTCATGAAGACATCAAAGGTATTTAAGCTCTAAGTGCATATCGTAAGTTCGTTGTTACGTTTTTAATCTGTTTTATGTAAAACTAAAATTTTATAAATTGAATCATTATAAAGAGCTAAAAATTTATATTCAGTCATGTTCAGAATATATCAGTTTATCTCAGTCAATATCGTATTATTTTTCATTGAACACAGTAACCACAATATTTAAATTTTGTTCAGTTTTGTCAATTTTTTAATTTAATAATGGCACTAAATTTTGCACCAGTAACGTCAATCAAAAAAAGCAAAGAAATAAAAAGTATAGTTTAAGCTCACATATTTGTAAATGCCAACCCAAATAATTATCAACAATAGATCAGAATGAGTATATTCAGACATGCAGTCAGATGACGTTATACGGAAGCGACCCAGTAAAATAAAAGGTAAGGAAAATACATATGTACACTCCTGGAAATGGAAAGAACACATTGACACCGGTGTGTCAGACCCACCATGCTTGCTCCGGACACTGCGAGAGGGCTGTACAAGCAATGATCGCACGCACGGCACAGCGGACACACCAGGAACCGCGGTGTTGGCCGTCGAATGGCGCTAGCTGCGCAGCATTTGTGCACCGCCGCCGTCAGTGTCAGCCAGTTTGCCGTGGCATACGGAGCTACACTGGTAGCATGCCACGACAGCGTGGACGTGAACCGTATGTGCAGTTGACGGACTTTGAGCGAGGGCGTATAGTGGGCATGCGGGAGGCCGGGTGGACGTACCGCCGAATTGCTCAACACGTGGGGCGTGAGGTCTCCACAGTACATCGATGTTGTCGCCAGTGGTCGGCGGAAGGTGCACGTGCCCGTCGACCTGGGACCGGAACGCAGCGACGCACGGATGCACGCCAAGACCGTAGGATCCTACGCAGTGCCGTAGGGGACCGCACCGCCACTTCCCAGCAAATTAGGGACACTGTTGCTTCTGGGGTATCGGCGAGGACCATTCGCAACCGTCTCCATGAAGCTGGGCTACGGTCCCGCACACCGTTAGGCCGTCTTCCGCTCACGCCCCAACATCGTGCAGCCCGCCTCCAGTGGTGTCGCGACAGGCGTGAATGGAGGGACGAATGGAGACGTGTCGTCTTCAGCGATGAGAGTCGCTTCTGCCTTGGTGCCAATTATTGTCGTATGCGTGTTTGCCGCCGTGCAGGTGAGCGCCACAATCAGGACTGCATACGACCGAGGCACACAGGGCCAACACCCGGCATCATGGTGTGGGGAGCGATCTCCTACACTGGCCGTACACCTCTGGTGATCGTCGAGGGGACACTGAATAGTGCACGGTACATCCAAACCGTCATCGAACCCATCGTTCTACCATTCCTAGACCGGCAAGGGAACTTGCTGTTCCAACAGGACAATGCACGTCCGCATGTATCCCCTGCCACCCAACGTGCTCTAGAAGGTGTAAGTCAACTATCCTGGCCAGCAATATCTCCGGATCTGTCCCCCATTGAGCATGTTTGGGACTGGATGAAGCGTCGTCTCAATCGGTCTGCACGTCCAGCACGGACGCTGGTCCAACTGAGGCGCCAGGTGGAAATGGCATGGCAAGCCGTTCCACAGGATTACATCCAGCATCTCTACGATCGTCTCCATGGGAGAATAGCAGCCTGCATTGCTGCGAAAGGTGGATATAGACTGTACTAGTGCCGACATTGTGCATGCTCTGTTGCCTGTGTCTATGTGCCTGTGGTTCCGTCAGTGTGATCATGTGATGTATCCGACCCCAGGAATGTGTCAATAAAGTTTCCCCTTCCTGGAACAATGAATTCTCGGTGTTCTTATTTCAATTTCCAGGAGTGTATGTTTTCAGGTTCACTGCATAGATGACTAGTACTAAGGGCCACGTCATAAGCTTGTGTGTTCACGTCAAAATGATCTCCTTTTGATTAATCACATTAATACTATTACCAATAAAGGCACAAGGCGTACAACATTGTGTGCGCTAAAGACTATCAGATAAGAGACCTTGTCAAAACCAAGTCCAGACAGGAAAGCTGCAAGGCACCAAAAGTTCAATTATCTTTCTTTCTTTCTTTCTTTAATTACACGGAAAATAAATTATTTTATTCTAGACCGTAAGGTTATCGTCTAAACGTATTAAGTTAAATTATTTCTTTTAATTATTCGACAGGGAGGTTTCATTGTGAGGTTACATAATCATTGCCATAATAGAAAGCTTTTTCTATTCAGATACTTCAGTAACAATCACTTCTTTATTATTTTAAATTATTACTTCAGAATTTTTTATTAGTTTAAAGCGATTGGAAACATTTCCTCGCTGTTGGTTTGTACCGTTTTGTGCTGGTTACATGTATGACCCTTATGTCTGCACACAATTACTTAAAAAATACGTAATTATTGCTGTTATGACTATCGGTTACGTAACGAGCAGATACTGATTAACTGGACTGGTGATCATTTTATTTTACGTATTGTTTCATTCCATTTTGCTGTGGACTGTTCGAAATTTCGTGGTACCCCCTTTTCATTTTGCATGTTACCGTGTGTGACTGTACTGTTTCAACATCCAGATTAGCAGAGAATATAAAAATTATTTTTGGTAGTACCTTATTGTACACTTGTTCCCAGTAATCTCTCTTAATCACTTCAAAAACTATTTCCTTAAAATCTTATTATACGACTAGAGTTGTAACAACAACGACGTTGTACTATTGTACATATAAATTTTTTTTCTTCTTATTTTTCGTTAAACTTGTGTAATGGATGTTCTGATTTCATTTCTTTTTTGTTTCTTGCCATGGTGTTAAGGAAACTGTGATCACGTTTCAATGTGAATATTAATGGTTATGTCAAATATCAAGCAATATTGTAATAGAATTGAAATGTAACAAATGCTGAGACTGTTGTGAGATGTTTAAAATTGTAACTGTGCGTCTGGTCCATACGTAGGCTATCTGTTAGGATATGTGGAATCCAAAACCTCGGGTGGATACCCTGTCTGTAAGGGAAAGGTAAGAGTTGGATGGCAGGCGAGCGCGGGAAAATGCACGCGGTCACTGCATGCCATAACGGGCTCAGCATTAGTAGTTGGAGTTTGGCATCGGTCTGCGAAACACCTTCTAGAGCGAGGAAGCTCTCCTGGAAGACGTAGTTTCACTGAGCCTCGGGTATGCTGTTCCAACGCCCTCACACCATGTAAAAATTCCATAGGCACTAAATGGAAAAGTATTGCGACCCTAAGAAAAATTAAAGTGCCGATACGTTAAAATCCATAGCTGTGGTTGTATGTGTACTCTGTGGCTCGCCATCTCGCCGCTCGCCAACCGTCGCATTGATAAAAACAGGTTGAAACTTTTAGTACTGTATTCGTATAGACCATAGAGTGAACTGTTCAATAATAACCTAAATTTTTCCAGAACTTTCCCCTCATTTAATTATCCTCACAACTAACCTAGACAGGGTCCTTTCCAAATGGTGTGCAATCCAAGTGTCCCGAAATGGAAAATTAAATTTTGTGTTAATAATAATTACTTGCAGACCTAGCTATGTTAGAATGGTGTTTTGTTAATGAACCAGTAAATTAATAACGAAGGTCTAACGAAGTTGAAAGATAACTTTAATATTGATATAGTAATGAAGTTTAATTATTTCGGGACATATAAAGGTATTTAAATGAACAGTAAACAAGACAAAAAGAGTAGTAACTCATATACTGGAAATCTTGAACGCATAATAAATTAAGTAATAAATTTTTTTTAATACAGTGATCATAACAGTTTCAGGGTCCCCCCAGCCCCCTTTTTATTCATTTGAATTCTGATGTGTTCTAAATTGGTTTGACCAGCAAAAGTTAATGTCAATATAAAAGCCAAAATTTATCAGTGTTTTATCTTTATCAAAATTGACATTTTAGCTGTGGCACGAAAGTGTTATTTCTAGAGTAACCTATGCCCGATTTTAATCAGATCAATAGATAGTACGAAGTTTTGTAGTATACATTATAGTGTAGTGTTATGTATTCATGGTTTTTCCATATCAGTACTGAACGTGAAACTATCAGTTCAATAGATTCTCTGGTTCTAAAATTCTGCTATTTTATGCAGTGTTACTACTTTTTGTTCTGCATGAATAGCTTTCAACTTGTACAGGGAAGAAACTCAGTTAATGCCTAATTAGGCTGGCGACCGTATTATTTTTAAATTGGTAGCATCTTCAGTGTTGCTTTTGGTACATACTGACGTGTAATTGCATTTTGAACTTACTTGACGGATCATTGTTATTACAGAGTGGGTGTAAGTCTGATTTGCCACCATTCAGGTACACGCGGTCGTTATCTGTAAGAAAATCCTTTCTCATAAGGTGAAGCCCGTTCAATTACCATAGGACAGGCCTTAACGATTATTGTGTGCCCCACGCGCACGATACAGGGTCACACGATGGCGGTCAATAATTTTGAATTGATAGATTAATAAGGAGGGAGATTCCATAAAAATTCGTGAAAAATATGCCAGGAGGTCACTTCGTTATCTCCAAGGATAGCAATTACATATAGAGTAAAAGTAGGTCAACTCATTAGTTGAATTTATTTGACTATACTGTACTTGCTGTATGTACTTGCTGATGTCGCTTTGTGCATTAAAAACTTATGAAAGTTTTGCTTCTTTCCACTGTTTTCATTTGTATTTGCACTACTGGCTAGGAAAAAGGAATTTATTGACAAAGTGTCCTAGAAGAATTCAGTTTTTACCGACTGGGGTACGCGACCCTAAAAAGCGACTGTATGCGAAGACCCTTTTTGTAACTTCCGTTGTGAAGATAGGTCGTATAGCTAGTCATTTTTAAGCCTGCGCACGTACGTTCATATATTTGTTATTCAGTGAGAGTCTGGTCTGAAGCATACCGAAGTGCTTTATCGTAGATTACGTATGTATCTGGTGACTACAGCTACCTTAGCGGAGGTCAGCACTTGATCCCTGACAATGGTTTCAGAGGCAGTGACATTTTGCGCGACGTGGCAGTCTAGAAGTTGAGTTCACTGCTGATTGCGTGTATGTCGGCTCCGGAAAAGTTGCTCGGTAATATCTTTTCGGCAGAATTATTCGCGCAACGTTCTGGTGGTCTTAAGGCTTCAGAGCGGAACAATTAACGTCGTGCAGTCTGTGAAACATTAGCAACCGTTCTTTGTACTCTTCCTCTAGGTGCCAGCAAAGAAAATATATAATGAGCTCCTTGGAGGGGGCAGCGTTACACCTTAATATAGTAAACCGGTGGAGCAAGGTATAAACCTGCCTCAGACCTATGAAGTTCTATTTTTTTATTTCCACAAAATAAATGTGTTACTTTGCTTCCAAGACAGAAGAATTCCTTTCCTTCGCATACTTTGCGGTCCCTAACTTTGATGTTAAATTTAAATATCGTTTCTGTTACTCATCACTTTTGTCGTACTTGATTCACTCTAAATCCGTGTTCGTGACCCACTACACTGTTCATTCCATTCAATAGATCTTTCAATTCTTCACTTTCAGTGAGGATAGCAATATCAGCATGAATCTTATTGTGAGCATCCTTTCAGCCTCAGGTTTAGACCTATCCTACATCCCTCCTTTTATTTCCGTCATTGCTTCTTTGATGCATATACTGAACAGTAGGGGCGAAAGCGTGCATCCTGTCTTACCCCCATCTTAATCCTAACACTTCGTTCTTGGTTTATTGTTCCCATTATGTTCATTACATATTATTCGTTACCCACCATTCCCGACAGCGTGTTTCAATTTTCCTCAGAATTTCGAAACGAGTCATCTGTTTCACGCAATGGAAAGATTTTTCTAGGACTGCAAATTGAATGGTCTTGATATATCTTACAGTTTGCCCCCATTATCAAACGCAACTTGAGAAACTTCTTCTGACGCCTTTACCTTTCCCAAAGTCGAACTGCTTCTTATCTAACAGCTGCTCCGTTTCATTTTCCGATCTTCTGAATTTTATTCTTGTTATAAATTTAGATGCATGACACAATAAGCTGACTAAGCATATTTTTCGTATTTATCTTCCCTTTTTGCCTGAGGGATTGTGTGGATGATATGACTCCAGACTTACAGGTTCTACAAATTTCCCTCAAAGCTTTCAGGAATTCCGAATAAATGGTCTTTGCCCATTTTCACACGCCACCTGTTAGACACAGGTAGCTTGTTATCACCGGATGTGCCGAATGAGGGTAAGAAACGTATCACTGATAGTATGGTTCACATGACAACTTTCGTATTTCGTACGTGGAGTGTACTTGATCTGAACAGCTCTTCGTATCTCACCACACTTAAATTTATCTCAGACCTGCGTTGAAGGATGTCACAATTGTAGCTCCACTTTATGGTATTATGTTTATGCACGTGCATCATATGTATGCTATTACTGTGGTGTCTTCATTACACTGTGTGTCGCGTTGACTTATTGGTCGCAGATTTCGATGTAATTTTGACACACTTTGACGTAAGGAATTTTATTATATGGTCCAATATGATTGGTCAGATATTCAGTTTACTTCGTAATCGTAGTAATACCACGGTCTTTATTCGCGGACACAGTGGACCATCACATCGCAGTTTACAATAAATTTAATATACCAAAGATTAAATAAGATCTTTAATAAAATTATTTGCATCAACATCTGTCAAAATTACGATAACACCCATTGGAAATACACCAGCGAGACACACAGCATAACCAATAAGAACAAAGTCGGCACTGTACATAAAATATCGTTGTAACGTGGATCACATCATGCTGGACCATGCAATACCACAGTAAAAAATATATATATTACGAACATACATATACCATGCTACTATAAAGTATAACAACAGTTCTGACATCCTCTAACGCCGGTCTGAGATACATTTAAGTGTGATGACATAAAAAGAACTATCCACACCAAGTATATACCACATACAAAATACGTAAGTAGTTACCACACGAGCCATAGTATCAATGATACCTTTATTATCTTCATTCGACACGCCGACTCATAACAAGCTTTGTTCTCTGCAATGGGCAAAGCGTAAAAACAGACAGCCAAAAAGAAAAAAAACAGATTTGGTGTTACACAAGAGAAAAATATCTCAATACTTGAGAACTGCAAGAATCGACTTACTGAAAGCATTTATACCTACTGTAAATGTTTCTCACGTCAGATTGCGTGTTGTAAACAACACGGATCTTTGTATATCAGTTTTCTGTCTCAGAAAAAAATTTCGTCAAATGTTTTTATCTCTTCGTCCGCCACAACTTAATGACAGAAAAGTTATAAACTATAAATAATTATTAGTACAGGCAAGTGACCGTCGAAGAATTGTTACGTGATTCAGTTCGATAGAAACAATCCCAATGTGACACTCCAGCATCACCCACACAGCACTAATCGTCCCTGTATTGACGGACTGAGCGCAAGAAGCATGGAACTCCGTCCCACAAACTGACATCCTGCACCTGTGCAACACTATATGCACGTTCGCATTCCTGGAGTCAAGATTATGGCGGTTCACTGGTTGTCAAAAGTCCCATCACACAACTTTTCCAGTGGCTTACCTCACGTTTAGTCAATAATCAGCCGCCTTTAGTGAATTAGCAGTCTAGTTAAAAGTTGATTAGTCTCTTCAGTTAATTGATTCCTTAGGATGGATAGGATGTGTGACTGCTGTGTACGGACGTAGGAGGAGCTGGCCACTCTTCGCGAACAGCTAAGCGTGTTGATGGCCGCGGTCGGCCGTCTTCAGGCTGCTGCCTCGGAGTGTAGCGGCAGTGGGGAGTCTGGTGCGTCGCAAGGTACACCCCAGGTGTTACATGCTTCACCCACTGTCCCTGCTGTCGAGACATCTTCGCAGGTACCGGGCGCAGTTGGGACACCTTCTCCCCAAGGGGAGTGACGGGTTCAGCGGCGTTCGCGGCGCACGAGGCGGAGGGTCAATGTGGAGGCTGGCCGTGTGGCATGGCCCGCTCTGCCTGTGAGTGGACATGTGGCTGCTCCTTCAGCAAGGTCCGAGCAGGCACACGGGGGGAGGGGTTTATTAGTTATTGGGAGCTCCAACGTTAGGCGGGTGATGGAGCCCCTTAGGGAAATAGCGGAAAGGTCGGGGAAGAAGGCCAATGTTCACTCTGTCTGCTTGCCGGGGGTCTCATCCGAGATGTGGAGGAGGTCCTACCGGCGGCGATAGAGAGCACTGGGTGCACCCGACTGCAAATTGTTCCTCATGTTGGCACCAGACTCCTGCCCTGTGGGTTCAGAGGTCATCTTCAGTTCGTACAGGCGGTTGGCGGAGTTTGTGAAGGCGGAAAGCCTCGCTCGCGGGGTGGAATCAGAGCTAACTATTTGTAGTATCGTTCCCAGAACCGATCGCGGTTCTCTGGTTTGGAGCCGAGTGGAAGGCTTAAACCAGAGGCTCAGACGATTCTGCGGAGAGCTGGGGTGCAAATTTCTCGACCTCCGCTATCGGGTGGAGAAATGTAGGGTCCCCCTGAATAGGTCAGGCATGCACTACACGCCGGAAGCGGCTACGAGGGTAGCGGAGTACGTGTGGAGTGCACATGGGGTTTTTTTTAGGTTAGAGAATTCCCTCCTTAGGCCCGACAAGACGCCTCCTGAGACGCGGCAAGGCAGGAGTAGGCAAAATGCAACAAGGAATAACAATATTAATGTGCTAATAGTAAACTGCAGGAGCGTCTATAGAAAGGTCCCAGAACTGCTCTCATTAATAAACGGTCACAACGCCCATATAGTACTAGGGACAGAAAGTTGGCTGAAAGCACATGTAAACAGTAATGAAATCCTAAACTCAGATTGGAATGTATACCGCAGATACAGGCTGGACAGTGAATTGGGAGGCGTGTTTATAGCGATAAGAAGTGCAATAGTATCGAAGGAAATTGACGGAGATTCGAATTGTGAAATGATTTGGGTGAAGGTCACGGTTATAGCAGGCTCACACATGGTAATTGGATGTCTCTATAGGCCCCCGGGCTCAGCAGCTGTTGTGGCTCAGCACCTGAAGAATAATTTGGAAAATATTTCGAGTAGATTTCCCCACCATTTTATAGTTCTGGGTGGAGATTTTAATTTGCTGGATATAGACTGGGATACTCAAACGTTAATAACGGGTGGCAGGGACAAAGAATCCACTGAAATTTTTTAAAGTGCTTTATCTGAAAACTACCTTGAGCAGTTAAACAGAGAACTGACTCGTGGCGATAACATATTAGACCTTCTGGTGACAAACAGACCCGAACTATTTGAATCAGTTAATGCAGAACAGGGAATCAGCGATCATAAAGCGGTTACTGCATCGATGATTTCAGCCGTAAATAGAAATATTAAAAAAGGTAGGAAGATTTTTCTGTTTAGCGAAAGTGACAAAAAGCAGATTACAGAGTACCTGACGGCCCAACACAAAAGTTTTGTCTCAAGCACAGATAGTGTTGAGGATCAGTGGACAAACTTCAAAACCATCGTACAATTTGCGTTAGATGTGTATGTGCCAAACAAGATCGTAAGAGATGGAAAAGAGCCACCGTGGTACAACAACCGAGTTAGAAAACTGCTGCAGAAGCAAAGGGAACTTCACAGCAAATTTAAACATAGCCAAAGCCTGGCAGACAAACAAAAATTACGCGAAGCGAAATGTAGAGTGAGGAGGGCTATGCGAGAGGCTTACAATGAATTCGAAAGTAAAGTTCTATGTACTGACTTGGCAAAAAATCGTAAGAAATTTTGGTCCTATGTAGGTGGATCAAAACAAAATGTCCAGACATTCTGTGACCAAAATGGTACTGGAACAGAGGGTGACAGACTAAAGGCCGAAATACTAAATGTCTTCTTCCAAAGCTGTTTTACAGAGGAAGACTGCACTGTAGTTCCTTATCTAGATTGTCGCACAGATGACAAAATGGTAGATATCGAAATAGACGACAGAGGGATAGAGAAACAATTAAAATCGCTCAAAAGAGGAAAGGCCGCTGGTCCTGATGGGATACCAGTTCGATTTTACACAGAGTACGCGAAGGAACTTGCCCCCCTTCTTGCAGCGGTGTACCGTAGGTCTCTAGAAGAGCGAAGCGTTCCAAAGGATTGGATAAGGGTACAGGTCATCCCCGTTTTCAACAAGGGACGTCGAACAGATGTGCAGAAGTATAGACCTATATCTCTAACGTCGATCAGTTGTAGAATTTTGGAACACGTATTATGTTCGAGTATAATGTCTTTTCTGGAGACTAGAAATCTACTCTGTAGGAATCAGCATGGGTTTCGAAAAAGACAATCGTGTGAAACCCAGGTCGCGCTATTCGTCCACGAGACTCAGAGGGTTCACAGGTAGATGCCGTGTTACTTGACTTCCGCAAGGCGTTTGACACAGTTCCCTACAGTCGTTTAATGAACAAAGTAAGAGCATACGTACTATCAGATCAATTGTGTGATTGGATTGAGGAGTTCCTAGATAACAGAACGCAGCATGTCATTCTCAATGGAGAGAAGTCTTCCGAAATTAAAGTGATTTTAGGTGTGCCGCAGGGGAGTGTCATAGGACCGTTGCTATTCACAATATACATAAATGACCTGGTGGATGACATCGGAAGTTCACTGAGGCTTTCTGCAGATGATGCTATGGTGTATCGAGAGGTTGCAACAATGGAAAATTGTACTGAAATGCTGGAGGAACTGCAGCGAATTGACGCATGGTGCACGGAATGGCAATTGAATCTCAATGTAGACAAGTGTAATGTGGTGCGAATACATAGAAAGATAGGTCCCTTATCATTTAGCTACAAAATAGCAGGTCAGCAACTGATAGCAGTTAATTCCATAAATTATCTGGGAGTACGCATTAGGAGTTATTTAAAATGGAATGATCATATAAAGTTGATCGTCGGTAAAGCAGATGCCAGACTGAGATTCATTGGAAGAATCCTAAGGAAATGCAATCCGACGACAAAGGAAGTAGGTTACAGTACGCTTGTTCGCCCATTGCTTGAATACTGCTCAGCAGTGTGGGATCCGCACCAGATAGGGTTGATAGAAGAGATAGAGAAGATCCAACGGAGAGCAGCGCGCTTCGTTACAGGATCATTTAGTAATCGCGAAAGCGTTACAGAGATGATAGATAAACTCCAGTGGAAGACTGTGCAGGAGAGACGCTCAGTAACTCGGTACGGGCTTTTGTTAAATTTTCAGAAACATACCTTCACCGAATAGTCAAGCAGTATATTTCTCCCTCCTACGTATATCTCGCGAACAGACCATGAGGATAAAATCAGAGAGATTAGAGCCCACACAGAATCATACCAACAATCCTTCTTTCCACGTACAATACGAGACTGGAATAGAAGGAGAACCGATAGAGGTACTGAGGGTACCCTCCGCCACACACCGTCAGGTGGCTTGTGGAGTATGGATTTAGATGTAGATGTAGATCGACTGGAGACAGATCTGGTGATAGATATGGCCAAAGAATCATGTCAACACTCTGTAGAGCATTTTAGTTACAACAGCGGTATGTTCACGAAAGTTATCCTATCGGAAACATGCTTTGCAGTGGTTTCCATGAATGACAACACAACAGGTCGAATCACCAGTCAGTGCGCTCATGCTCACACACGAAATCGCACCCAAGGCCGTAACTCCAGGCATAGATCCAATTATAGATCCAGTGCTTCTAGCGCGCAGGCAGGTTCGTTGCACGCCCTCAATTAGTCTTCTTCTAACCAATAATTGGCCATCTCTGGCACTATAGCAAAACCAGCGTTCATCGGAAAACGTTAGACGCATTCAGCCTGCCTTCCAATGAGCTCTCGCTTGATACCACTGCAGTCGCAAACGGCTGAAGTTTGGGGTCAGGGGAATGCAACCTACAGGGCGCCTGGCTAGGAGCTGTTGTCGAAGTAACCGATTTGTAGCAATTCATTGTGTCACTGTGGTTCCAACTGCCTCTCAAATTACGGCAAGAGATGCAGCATGATACGCTGTAGCCATGCGCCGAATACGATGGTCTTCCTTCTTGGTAGTGCCACGTGGCCGTTCGGAGTCTGATCTTGCAATCGCACGTTCTCTTCATCACCGTTATCAGCAATACTAAACAGTGGCTACATTCCTGCCAAGTCTTTCTGCAGTATTCCAGAAAGAACATCTACCTTCTCGTAGCCCTGTTAAATGATCTCGTTCAGCTTCAGTTAGATGTTCGTATAGCGTCTTTGTCGCTTTAAAGGTATTCTTGGCCAACATCAACTCACCACGTCCAACCTCAAATGTAACTGAAGCTGTGACACCAATTTCTCCCGTAGAGGTATACTGCATGTCTATCAGTATACTGTTAGTGTTAATTCGAGAAAACGACCACTTGATATCGTGTGAAATAGGAGGTATTATCGAGGAAAAAGTAACATAATGAGGGCGGCAGAAACAATTGTAGAACTGAATTCGATGCAGTGGAATGCGTGACTCCATTTCAGCCAATAACAGATTAAGTCAAACTGTGGATAGGACCACTTTCAGATGAAGATCTGATAGTCCTGTTTGCTTTTTTTCCGTGGTAATACCATTACCTGTGAACGGAAGAACTGAGCCTAAAGGTAACGCTGTCGGAGTGAAAATAAGTAAAATAAATGTGCTCTCGCGCTTCTGTGCCTACAGTCATAGTGCTTACACTTGAAACTGAGTCAGAAAATTTCATTTCCTGCGAAAGATCAGGTGGCGTTTTCAAGAAAGATTTTCATGTATTTAAATTCTGTTAATCAGCCGCTTTCGTGGTCTGGTGGAAAGCATTGCGTGCCGCCAATGCGGAGGTCCCAACATAGATTCCCAGATACCGCTGGTGACTGTTCTGAGAGACAAGCCTTTTGAGGACAAATGAGAAGCAGTTTAATGAAATAAGGGCAGAAACTGACACATAAGCAGCTGAAATGAAAGAACATTTAAAAAATAGCATCAGGGTGGGAACCACACTATGTAAACTTACTCCTAATAATTTAAAGTGTTCATCCCACTCGTTTCTTGACTATTCTGAGATAATAAAATGTTCATTTTCTGGAAATTTGTAGCAGAAACTCTTATACATTGTTTAACAGCTTATTGATGCATTGAAGCAACAACGAACTGTATACGATGGTTTCGTTCACCGACCACTGGCATTATGTTATTAAGTAATATACTGTAATCTTTAGGAGTGCAAAAAGTGTTCACGCTGGTAGATAGTTTGAAACTGCATGTAGTTAATTAGTCTTTTAATTCGTAAAGACCGTACCTACGAAATGAGTAGAGTATGTGACACTGGTAGGTGTGACATTAAACATGTAGAGGACCGATCGATTTTTACCCTTCCTGTTCAATACATGGATTTAACCCTGTGGTGCAGTTGTCCACAGTAGTGGAGAGCTGTTATTGTCGCTACTTTGGTGTGTTTTATCATTTCTGAGGCTGCTAATCCACACAGGTTACAGCACCAGTAGGGTGGAGTCGACTACGCACACTTACAGCTTCGGCACTGATTATAAACGCCAAACAAGCGACATTAACACCTGCAATGCACAACTGAATAACTGTTACTGTTGGCTAAGCCGTATAGAGGATACGTTAATTTAGCAAACAATGAAATATATCATCATTCACCGAAGCAACATCTTGTTAATTTAGACACCCTCTTCCTCTCTACAATTGTGTTGTAGCTGATAAATAAATAGTAGAGACAGGCCAGGGACCACATCAAGACAGGATATAAAATTCTAACACTGATACCGCCGCTTTGGTAGTATAGCAACAAACATTAAGAGACTAATGGTTATTAAAAGAGAGAATGAAAGGCCAAAAGTAATCTTCTGAACTAAAAGTAGCTCGTAACTAACAACCACCTTGAAATTCGGATTGAATCCGAATTCCACAGCAAAGTTTTTAAGATTGCTCAGGGATGTTTTCTGATCATTTTGACATGAGGAACAAGTGATCCTTATACCGAGCCACTAGAGATCTGTTATCTATAACAAAATGATGAGGAAAAATCCCTGAACAATCTTTGAAATGTTGTCGATAGAGTTTGTATTTGCCATATGAAAGTAAGGAAGAAATTTATCCTGATATATATTTCGAGTGGTTATAACACTGATTTGTATTACAGCAAATAAGAGGCACGAAGAGATTTGCAATTTTGCACTACATTTCTAAAGCCGCAGCAAGATGTAGGCCATAAAGGCTAACTGTAGAATGTTTAAATAACCGTGAATCTCCTGATCCATTGCCTTCCAGGCAACAACAATGCGGAAGGGCAAGGTCACTGACAGACTACTGTCTACCTGAAATGTTCTACGACACCCAATCAGCACATAAAGAGCCGCATTCGAATCCCCGATCAGATATTCCGTGGTTTCCATACATTACCTCAGGCAAATGTCGTTACGGTTCCTTTCAGAAGACCAACGTTAATTCGTACTTCTCTTCTTATGCTACCGTACTAGTGTTTCTGCTGTTACAGTCCACACGACACCGAAATGTTAAGCCCGCTTTCGTTTTAATGCGAACATTTCAGGTTAGCTTTTGCCTTGACTATTACTGATACCGAATGAAGCAAGAAGTCTGCTGTTGCAACTCACTGTCTCATTCATTTGCACGACGCATTTCGGAAGTTGAAATCTCCCTCATTAAGTGGATTTATTTACATTTATACATGTCTGTATTGTATTACGACTTTCCACTAACCCTCGGCAATATGCAGTAGAGAATACAAATTCCTTGTCACACTGTATGACTTTAATATTTATTTAGTTATAATACGTACAAATGTACGTCAAAGAAATTCACAGCTCTGGTTTAACCAAAGTTTTTATCTCCTATCACTCCTTAAATCATTTATCTCTGAGTCTTAACGTAAATTATTTAGGTATAATCTGGCCACAGTCAGCAACATAATCATTGCGCTTAATGTTTTCAGCACGATTACACAAATGAGTACATACTTTTAGCTAAATAAACTTGACAGAAAGGATTAATCTATCACTTCAAGAAATTTGCCGTAATATATCTATTCGTCTGCTTAACCAAATACTGCCATAATGCTTATTAAATTAAGATTCTTTTTACTATATGTTCGTTAGGCTTGAAACAGAATTTCTTTTCATGCTGCATTTTCTTTCCACCTGTCAGTTTCAAGACACCATCTTTGTTTGCAAACTGTGATAGTTTGTATACGTTCTAGTGCGACAGAGAAATGAGCCCGTGACCACTGAATGCATTCTGTTTTAGTTGATTTATTTGCACAATCACATATACGTTCAGGTTTTACCGAAAGACCTCCACAAGGCCATGTCCTTAAAGTGTTTTCTTTTCTGGAGTAGACAATCCACAGGCTACACTTAAGTCACAACGCAACACATTCATATCTTATTAAAATAAATAAATTCACCTGACGATAAAAGTTTAGACATTTGAAACTCCTTGTGAAATTAAATTAAACCTCTTATTTTCTCCGCAGTTTTCTCGTGTATTTCTCGCATCCCTACTATGAGCCACATAGCTTGCTACGCTCTCATGGCCGACTATATTAACGATGCGTCGTCACATAAAAACCTCTTACGCCACAGACGTTCATAATAATACTTCGCTACATGGTAGTCTGCAGCGCTAAGGCTGACAAATAGGGGACGCGGAAGTAAGTAATGGAGTCGGGACACATACGGATGACAAGTGGCTAGGCATGCTAAGTGATCTACTTGTCGCCATTAATTACCTGATGCTACGTGAAGAGCTGCCGGACATTTTTCATCACACAATGGAATGGCGAAAGAAGAGGAATGTGTCATCCCTCCATACATTCTGAGCTGTCACCAGTGTACCACACATTTAGGACTCTTGCAAGATGAAACAGCTATCTCAGTGGCATTCAACTCTGTAGGAACAGCTCTTGTAACAACAGAAAATTAATTCTTTCCTCACTTAGAAAGTGGTTTTTTCTTTACTGAGCCTGGTGCTATATGCGGTAAGCATCTTCATTCCTCCAACTTCTGAGCTGACTTAATCAACCAGCTACAGTGGCTGAAACACACGATTAGACTTGATATGTTTCAGATTATCAAATCATTGCCAGAGACGAAAGGCGAGGTAAGTGGAAGAAGTAAGCCATAGACATTGTTGTTATGTTACAGTATGTTGTTAATGATCATAGCGATGATAATAATAATAGTAATAATAATAATAATAATAATAATAATAATAATAATAATAACACGATACTCCAGTCAGAACTAGAAAACATCAAACAACAAGTACAACAAATACTGGAACAAAATAATGTGCAATCAGAAGAAGAAGAAAATACAGTAATAGACTCAAACATCCCAGAGCAAACAAACAAAGAACAACACGAATGAATTTAACAATCAGAGGAAAACGAAATCTTAAGACTGCCACCAGAACAAGTACAAATAGAACACGAAGTGACGCACATATTAGATGTAGAAGAAAAATTTCAGCTGACTTATTTTCTTTTTTTGGTCATCAGTCTACTGACTGGTTTGATGCGGCCCGCCACGAGTTCCTTTCCTGTGCTAACCTCTTCATCTCAGAGTAGCACTTGCAACCTACGTCCTCAATTATTTCCTTGATGTATTCCAATCTCTGTCTTACTCTACAGTTTCTGCCCTCTACAGCTCCCTCTAGTACCATGGAAGTCATTCCCTCATGTCTTAGCAGATGTCCTATTGTCCTGTCCCTTCTCCTTATCAGTGTTTTCCACATATTCCTTTCCTCTCCGATTCTGCGTAGAACCTCCTAATTCCTTACCTTATCAGTCCACCTAATTTTCAACATTCTTCTATAGCACCACATCTCAAATGCTTCGATTCTCTTCTGTTCCGGTTTTCCCACAGTCCATGTTTCACTACCATACAATGCTGTACTCCAGACGTACATCCTCAGAAATTTCTTCCTCTAATTAAGGCCGGTATTTGATATTGGTAGACTTCTCTTGGCCAGAAATGCCTTTTTTGCCATAGCGAGCCTGCTTTTGATGTCCTCCTTGCTCCGTCCGTCATTGTTTATTTTACTGCCTAGGTAGCACAATTCCTTAACTTCATTGACTTCGTGACTATCAATCCCGATGTTAAGTTTCTCGCTGTTCTCATTATCTTCGTCTTTCTCAGATTTACTCTCAAACCATACTGTGTACTCATTAGACTGTTCATTGCGTTCAGCAGATCATTTAATTCTTCGTCACTTTCTCTCAGGATAGCAATGTCATCAGCGAATCGTATCATTGATATCCTTTTACCTTGTATTTTAATTCCACTCCTGAACCTTTCTTTTATTTCCATCATTGCTTCCTCGATGTACAGATTGAAGAGTAGGGGCGAAAGGCTACAGCCTTGTCTTACTCCCTTCTTAATACGAGCACTTCGTTCTTGATCGTCCATTCTTATTATTCCCTCTTGGTAGTTGTACATATTGTATATGACCCCTCTATCCCTATAGCTTACCCCTGCTTTTTTCAGAATCTCGAACAACTTGCACCATTTTATATTGTCGAACTCTTTTTCCAGGTCGACAAATCCTATGAACGTGTCTTGATTTTGCTTTAGCCTTGCTTCCATTATTAGCCGTAACGTCAGAATTGCCTCTCTCGTGCCTTTACTTTTCCTAAAGCCAAACTGATCGTCACCTAGCGCATTCTCAATTTTCTTTTCCATTCTTCTGTATCTTATTCTTGTAAACAGCTTCGATGCATGAGCTGTTAAGCTGATTGTACGATAATTCTCGCAATTGTCAGCTCTTGCCGTCTTCGGAATTGTGTGGATGATGCTTTTCCGAAAGTCAGATGGTATGTCGCCAGGCTCATATATTCTACACACCAACGCGAATATTCGTTTTGTTACCACTTCCCCTAATGATTTTAAAAATTCTGTTGGAATGTTATCTATCCCTTCTGCCTTATTTGACCGTAAGTCCTCCAAAGCTCTTTTAAATTCCGATTCTAATACTCGATCCCCTATCTCTTCTAAATCGACTCCTGTTTCTTCTTCTATCACATCAGACAAATCTTCACCCTCATAGAGGCTTTCAATGTATTCTTTTCACCTATCTGCTCTCTCCTCTGCATTTAACAGTGGAATTCCCGTTACACTTTTAATGTTACCACCGTTGCTTTTAATATCACTAAAGGTTGTTTTGACTTTCCTGTATGCCGAGTCTGTCCTTCCGACAATCATATCTTTTTCGACGTCTTCACATTTTTCTGCAGCCACTTCGTCTTAGCTTCCCTGCACTTCCTATTTATTTCATTCCTCAGCGACTTGTATTTCTGTATTCCTGTATTTCTGTATCCCGGAACATGTTTGTACTTCCTCCTTTCATCAATCAACTGAAGTATTTCTTGTGTTACCCATGGTTTCTTCGCAGCTACCTTCTTTGTACCTATGTTTTCCTTCCCAACTTCTGTGATGGCCCTTTTTAGAGACGTCCATTCCTCTTCAACTGTGTTGCCTTCTGCGCTATTCCTTATTGCTGTATCTATAGCGTCAGAGAACTTCAAACGTATCTCGTCATTCCTTAGAACTTCCGTATCCCACTACTTTTCGTATTGATTCTTCCTGACTAATGTCTTGAACTTCAGCGTACTCTTCATCACTACTATATTGTGATCTGAATCTATATCTGCTCCTGGGCACGCCTTACAATCCAGTATCTGATTTCGGAATCTCTGTCTGACCATGATGTAATCTAATCGAAATCTTCCCGTATCTCCCGGAATTTTCCAAGTATACCGCCTCGTCTTGTGATTCTTCAACAGGGTATTCGGTATTAGTAGCTGAAACTTGTTACAGAACTCAATTAGTCTTTCTCCGCTTTCATTCCTTGTCCCAAGCCCATATTCTCCTGTAACCTTTTCTTCTACTCCTTCCCCTACAGCTGCATTCCAGTCTTCCATGACTATTAGATTTTCGTCCCCCTTTACATACTGCAATACCCTTTCAATATCCTTATACACTTTCTCTATCTGTCATCTTCAGCTTGCCACGTCGGCATGTATACCTGAACTATCGTTGTCGGTGTTGGTCTGCTGTCGATTGTGATTAGAACAACCCGCTCACTGAACTGTTCACAGTAACACACCCTCTGCCCTACCTTCCTATTCATAACGAATCCTACACCTGTTATACCATTTTCTGCTGCTGTTGATATTACCCGATACTCATCTGACCAGAAATCCTTGTCTTCCTTCCACTTCACTTCACTGACCCCTACTATATCTAGATTGAGCCTTTGCATTTCCCTTTTCAGATTTTCTAGTTTCCCTAGCACGTTCAAGCTTCTGACATTCCACGCCCCGACTCGTAGAACATTATCCTTTCGTTGATTATTGAATCCTTTTCTCATCATAACCTCCCCCTTGGCAGTCCCCTCCCGGAGATCCGAATGGGGGACTATTGCGGAGTCTTTTGCCAATGGAGAGATCATAATGACACTTCTTCAACTACAGGCCACATGTGATGTGGATACACGTTACGTGTCTTTAATGCAGTGGTTTCCACTGCCTTCTGCATCCTCATGTCGTTGATCATTGCTGATTCTTCCGCCTTTAGGGGCAATTTCCCACCCCTAGGACAAGAGTGCCCTGAACCTCTATCCACTCCTCCGCCCTCTTTGACAAGGCCGTTGGCAGAATGAGGTTGACTTCTTATGCCGGAAGTCTTCGGCCGCCAATGCTGATTATTTATCAAAATTTAGGCAGGGGCGGGGATGGAACCCGGGACCGAAGACGTTTTGATTATGAATCAAAGACGCTACTCCTAGACCACGTGTATATGCCTAGCTGACATATATAGAATACAAAGACACAAATACAGACATTAGACCATTCTTGCATAGACCGCCAAATAACCTACAAGTCGAAACAACAATAAAAACTATCAACACAATCTTACACAACAAAATAAATGAAAACAGAACTACAGAAGAGTTACAACTACTGGTTTATATAGGAGCACTCACTAGTCTAAATATACACACTAGGCAGAGATCAGAATCAACCAACACACAGAAGAAACCCACAAAACCAACATGGCAACACAGGCTACATATCAGAATAGAAAAACTGAGAAAGGACATTGGACAGCTAACAATTTATAAGACATCAAATTAGATTAAAAGAAGCAGAAATTACAAGCATTGGCCGAACGACTTAGAAGATACAAAAAAAGTGAAAATAGAAGGAAACAAAGCCAAACAGTCAACACAAACCAAAAGAAATTTTGCCAGACGATAGATAACACGCACATTAAAATAGACAATCCTCCAAACATAACAGATATGGAACACTTCTGGAGCAACATATGGTCAAACCCGGTACAACATAACAGGCATGCACGGTGAATAGAAGCAGAAACAATAGCAAATTTCTGGCTAAAGAAGTTCACCTCAACACATTCACATGTAACTAAATTATTTAACAGTTACATTGCAGACCCATACACATTCCCTGATACACTTACACATGGAATGACTTATATGAAACCTAAAGATCAAGCAGACACAGCAAACCCAGCTAAATACCGCCCCATAACATGCCTACCAACAATATCCAAATATTAACTTAAGTCATTACACAGAAATTAATGACACATACAACACAGAACAAAATTATAAATGAAGAACAAAAAGGCTGTGGCAAAGGAGCACGAGGATGTAAAGAGCAACTCATAATAGATACAGAGGTAACATATCAAGCTAAAACTAAACAAAGGTCGCTACACTATCCATACATTGATTATCGAAAAGCTTTTGATAGTGTACCCCACTAATGGTTACTACAAATATTGGAAATATACAAAAGTAGATCCTAAATTAAACAGTTCCGAAACATAGTAATGAAAAATTGGAAAACCACACTTAATATCCAAACAAATTCAAATAATATCACATCACAGCCAATACAGATTAAGCGTGCAATATACCAAGGATTATCATTAAGTCCTTTCTGGTTCTGCCTTGCTCTGAACCCACTATCCAACATGCTAAATAATACAAATTACGGTTACAATATTACTGGAACATACCAACACAAATTCAAACATTTGCCATACATGGATGATCTAAAACTACTGGCAGCAACAAATCAACAACCTAACCGATTACTAAAGATGACAGACGTATTCAGAAATGATATAAATAATGCTTTTGGAACATACAAATGTAGGAAAAATAGCATAGTCAAGGGAAAACACACTAAACAAGAAGATTACATATTGGATAACCACAGCGACTGCATAGAAGCGATGGAAAAAACAGATGCCTATAAATATCTAGGATACAGACAAAAAATAGGAATAGACAATACAAATATTAAAGAAGAACTGAAAGAAAAATATAGACAAAGACAAAAAATACTGAAAACAGAATTGACAACAAGAAAGAAGACAAAATCTATAAATACTTATGTTATACCAATATTGATATACTCATAAGGAGTAGTTAAATGGAGTAACACAGACCTAGAAGCACTCAATACACTTACACTATCACAATGCCACAAATATAGAATATATCAAATACATTCAGCAACAGAAAGATTCACATTAAGCAGAGAGGAAGGAGGAAGGGGATTTATCGAACTAAAAACCCTACATTATGGACAGGTAAACAATTTAAGAAAATTTTTTCTAGAACGAGCAGAAACTAGCAAAATACTCAAAGCAATCAATCATATAAATACATCGGCTACACCACTACAATTTCGTAACCACCTCTATAACACTTTCGATCACGTAACATCAACAGATATGAAGAAAGTAAATTGGAAAAAGAAAACACTACATGGCAAGCACCCGTATCATCTAACACAGCCACACATCGATCAAGATGCATCCAACACATGGCTAAGAAAAGGGAATATATACAGTGAGACGGAAGGATTCATGATTGCAATACAGGTTCAAACAATATACACCAGATATTACAGCAAGCATATTATTAAAGATCCCAATACCACAACAGCTAAATGCAGACTTAGCAAACAACATAAAGAAACAGTAGATCACATGACAAGCGGATGTATAATTCTAGCAAATACAGAATACCCCAGAAGACATGACAATGTAGCAACAATAGTACATCAACAATTGCCATACAACATAGACTAATAAAACAGCACTTTCCCACATACAAGTAAGAGCCACAAAATGTACTGGAGAATGATGAATACAAACTATACTGGAACAGAACCATTATAACAGATAAAACAACACCACATAACAAACCTGACATACTCACCAATAAAGAGAAGAAATTAACACAACTAATCGAAATATCCATACCCAATACAACAAATACACAGAAGAAAACAGGAGAAAAAATTGAAAAATACGTACAACTGGCTGAGGAAGTCAAGGACATGTGGCATCAGGATAAAGTTGACATTGTATCAATCATACTATCAACTACAGGAGGCATACCACATAATATCCACCAGTACATCAACGCAATACAGCTACATCCAAACTTGTATATACAACTACAGAAATCTGTAATTACTGATACATGTTCAATTACCCGAATGTTCCTAAATGCAATGTAACATGTACTGTACAGTTGAAAGGAAGTCATGCTTCATCAAGGTCTGCGTCACTTTCCATTTTTGACTAGACGTGACGTCTGAGAGTGGAGATAAACAATAATAATAACAAACAGAACTTTAATAAAGAAATGTTGTTATTTTAATATTCATGCAGGGTATATTAGGAACAACAAACATTTATACCAAAACGTTATTCTCAACAACGAACTGTCCATCTGCTCATACGATTTTCATTCCTTCTTACTCACTGTAGTTTGGACCCAAGTAGGTATTGTGTGTTTTGCATGCATGCTTATTACACTTTCCACACAACATGTTGGTTTTATTTTCATTGCTTGAAGGACAGAACTTACAACTTGCACGATTAGTAGAGTTTCTTGTTGTTATACATTGCCATACGTGCCTCTCCTTCAGAGTCTTGGATGCTCCTGACCATTCTTATAGAATCTTCTGTTCTTGGAAAATACTTTCTTGATGCAATGTTTTCTGCAGTTAGTCACTTTCCAAGTTACTCCAAAAATACTCTCCATGTAGTCAATTATCTTGCAATCTAGTTAGGGTCAGTGAAGTCCACAAGCCATATGTATTGTAAGACTAAGCAACATCAAGAACATAATATAAAACTATCAAGGGTCATATATTGCTTCTTCCTTTGTATGTACATAAACCTGTTAGCTGGTATAGTTGTTTACAGCCCCTTTGGTTTAATTATTAACTGAAATCACTTTTGGCTTCTTATCGGCCCTGTCGCTTATTCCCCCACCATGGTGGTCAGTGCTCACTATTACAACATTCTTATTTCCCTTACGAATATAACTGACCACTGTAGAGTCATTTGTGAAGTAAAATGAAGACCAATTAACCTCTTTCTTGGTCTTATTTTGTGGAAGCTCTAGTTATATTTACGTATGGTACCTAACATTTTCAGTTCCCTGCTTCAGGAGCACCTGGTCAAAATGGTATGACAAAAAAAAAAATTACGTGTTACATTCCGACGTCGCAAATCAGAGAAAGGTAAGACCGGCATCTACTCTCATGCCCTGATTTTTTTCTGGTGCCGCTCCACTTTCCTGTCCTTTATAAATTTTAGCTTTCAGTACATCTGAAGATTATCTGTCACATAGTGTCCATGTCTTGATTCCCCATTTTTCTGATTTGCTCGGGATCTACTGCTTGAATGGACAGCGGCCTCTAAATGCTACCAGATCCTCGACGATGGTCACATTTTCCCCTGGATTATACAGGATTTCCAACCATTTCTCCCTGATACTGTGAATTGCGATACTTTAACAATTCGTCGTCTTTACGCTCTTGTGGATTTCTTATCAAATCGCGAGATACGCGATATATTTCAGAATGTTTCTAGGGACGTGGTTGCTCGAAAAATGTTCCGCCTAGAATCCTTACCCCACAAACGTTTTGTAGATTCGACATGTGTGCGCCACACGCCTGCAAGGAGTAAGTCCGAAGTATGGCTAAAAAAGAATATCATCAATGTTTGTCCACTGTTCACCGTAAACGCTGTGACGTGTCTGGGCGAGACATTTGTAAAAGCGGTGTAATATATGCAAAAAACGTTTATCTGTGTTCTTATATTTCATTTCTGTGTAAACAGTTATCGATTATGGTGATTCTGTAAAAAATAAATTGTTTTGATTTTTTATGTTTGTATAATATTATAATATACGTCTGGGGTCGGCGAGTGTGGGAACCGACGCAGACAATAATAACTACAAGTGTAACAAAAGCCATATATTAGCATATTACATTTCCTATAAATAGTACAGACTTAGACTGTCTTCTAGTAGTCGTGTATGTTTTAAGGAACCGCGAGGCTCTCTCGAACGCATACTTCTCTTTCATTTGGTTTTTGTTCGAGAAAGACGCCATTGGGCACTGATGTATAAGAAAGGTGTGTACTGCGAATTTTATGTTAATTATGAGTATAGAAATTGTTAAGAATCCTTGTAATAATTTGAAGCTAGCTTTCCCAGTGTTGCATCTCACATTTAAGCCCTTTCCAGCGATTTTAGCATTTTTTTTTTTTGTGACGCAGTGCTGCGCCACGATCGCGGAAGCCGCTGCTGCGACAAATTCAAACTACACTCCTGGAAATTGAAATAAGAACACCGTGAATTCATTGTCCCAGGAAGGGGAAACTTTATTGACACATTCCTGGGGTCAGATACATCACATGATCACACTGACAGAACCACAGGCACATAGACACAGGCAACAGAGCATGCACAATGTCGGCACTAGTACAGTGTATATCCACCTTTCGCAGCAATGCAGGTTGCTATTCTCCCATGGAGACGATCGTAGAGATGCTGGATGTAGTCCTGTGGAACGGCTTGCCATGCCATTTCCACCTGGCGCCTCAGTTGGACCAGTGTTCGTGCTGGACGTGCAGACCCCGTGAGGTGTACGGCCAGTGTAGGAGATCGCTCCCCACACCCTGATGGCGGGTGTGCCTCGGTCGTATGCAGTCCTGATTGTGGCGCTCACCTGCACGGCGCCAAACACGCATAGGACCATCATTTGCACTAAGGCAGAAGCGGCTCTCATCGAAGAGGACGACACGTCTCCATTCTTCCCTCCATTCACGCCTGTCGCGACACCGCTGGAGGCGGGCTGCACGATGTTGGGGCGTGAGCGGAAGTCGGCCTAACGGTGTGCGGGACCGTAACCCAGCTTCATGGAGACGGTTGCGAATGGTCCTCGCCGATACCCCAGGAGCAACAGTGTCCCTAATTTGCTGGGAAGTGGCGGTGCGGTCCCCTACGGCACTGCGTAGGATCCTACGGTCTTGGCGTGCATCCGTGCATCGCTGCGGTCCGGTCCCAGGTCGACGGGCACGTGCACCTTCCGCCGACCGCTGGCGACAACATCGATGTACTGTGGAGACCTCACGCCCCACGTGTTGAGCAATTCGGCGGTACGTGCACCCGGCCTCCCGCATTCCCACTATACGCCCTCGCTCAAAGTCCGTCAACTGCACATACGGGGTCACGTCCACGCTGTCGCGGCATGCTACCAGTGTTAAAGACTGCGATGGAGCTCCGTATGCCACGGCAAACTGGCTGGCACTGACGGCGGCGGTGCACAAATGGTGCGCAGCTAGCGCCATTAGACGGCCAACACCGCGGTTCCTGGTGTGTCCGCTGTGCCGTGCGTGTGATCATTGCTTGTACAGCCCTCTCGCAGTGTCCGGAGCAAGTATGGTGGGTCTGACACACCGGTGTCAATGTGTTCTTTTTTCCATTTCCAGGAGTGTATAATTGAATGAAAGCAGTTTTCCCGCAACTAAAGGGGAACGTAATTGTACATTAAAATTATTTCTTTCAGTTTCCCGGAGACACAGAGGAGAAATCAGATTTTATGTCGTTTTCAGATGGACATGAGCAAGTGTTAGTACAATATAAGTGACGTAAATAATTTTCGTAATTCAGAAATTTAAAACTTTAGGTGTGTGAGATGAACGAGTGCTGTGTTGAAATCTGCCCTGTCTAATAATATTAAAATCACTTTCATTTTTAGTTTCATGCTCTCTTGTTAGCCGTGGCAATCAATAGTGTTCAAATATTAGAAAATACACTGCAGCTTTTATGGTTGGCAAGCATTGCATACTGTAACTTATGTGCGTCTAGTAATTTTCAGTGCATTTCAGACACTAAAGTAGAGAAAGACATGTTTAATTTCGTAATCAGTTAAAGTCATGATACAATGTTTCATTTGTAACAAGCCAGATCAGGGCCATGAGAACAATTATACATATAAAGCAGGAAATCTTTTAGTGTTGTGCGTATCTCAACACAATAGATCACAGTGCACAAACTTAAATATTCAACTACAGAAACTATTAGTGAGAACTGCTTTTTATCTTTTGTGTTTACAACGATAATCAACAGTTGGTTTACTTAAAGTGCTATGCAATATAAACTGTATCATAGCCGAAGATCATACAATTTCAATCCACTATTTTATTACTAACAAGCAAATGAATAACATTCTTTAACATTCTACCAAACTGTATGTAAAATCAAAGTACACAGAGATACGTAACAACTATTTGCTCCTCAATATTTGACATCTCTATTATTTCATTCAATTTAACTTTTTACAACACTTATTCTGCAGCTTGCGTATCTGATCACTCCCGAGGTACTCCTGATGACATCCGAATCAGGTAGGCGGCTGTGTTGTGCTGGTGGTTGCGACGGCCATTCCATGTTTCCGTTTTTAGAAATAGATGTCTATTAACCACTTTTCGTCTGTTGAGCTATTCACTAATTCTTCGAACACAGTGTCAGTCAATGATGTAATCACCATGATGTCACAATTCAGCCTGATAGTAAACACAAACTGAAGAGAATCACTGGATAATTCCAACAGTTGACAAGTCCATTGTTGTAAACGCTGCGCTTCTGATGACTTGTTGAATCTTGTAAGTATGAAAAACGAAAGTCATTGCTACTATACAATGTGAGACAACCTGAAATGATTCGACTTTAGAGTAATCATATTAATTTCGGGTCATACCAAGGTGAACATTACTTAAGTAACATTAATGGTTTATGACCAGGTTACCTATAATATTTTAAAAGTTTCTTAACCACATACTGCCCTTTTATTTTCACACAAAATCACAAAATATTAAAGCTTTTTGGTCATTAAATAACAAGAAATTAAATTTATAACCGCTTCAGCTCATATAAATCCGAACAGAACACCAGGGTTAAATTAGAACATTGAATGCAAGCATACTCCATCAGAGTGTAATAAATTCTGCCTTACAGGCTCAAGTTGTGCAGCACAGATGTGTTTGTCGTATGTGAGATACGCTGCTTAATAACTTGAAATTTTTTGAGCTTGAGTGTTGAAGAAAGGAAGTGCACCAACGGACATCAAAGCAAAAAATAAAAAAAATAAAAATACGTGCTTCTGAAACATGATCTTATGACTGAAAGAAAGTGGAAGTTACTTTCTTTCCGCGTGTGGTCAAATGAAAAACGGATAACGATTACCACGTGTTGAGATGAATTAGACAGACAGGTCAATTTCCCACATTGAGCCTGAATGGAAGATGCGGTGTGAAAAGCAGTACTATCTGCATGACCTTGAGGCATGCATAAATTGCAGCAACTTTAATATAACCAGACTGCACGATGGACGTTAGTTGTCGGTTGAATGGATCCATATCGGAAATCAAGAGTAGTGTCGGATCTACATTCATACAGTACGAGGAGAATCAGCAGAGCCAGTCGCATCGGAAGCTGAAGAGTACTTGTGCTTTGTGTCTGGTTTGCACGAGAATTCACAACAAATCACACTCGCCGAGCGCTCTGATTGGCCAGCACCGGCCGGAAATTGCACGTGCCCTTAAATAATACCTCTCGATTCCCTCGCAAAGATGCACTGCTCTAGTGGACACAACACCGCTAATGTTTAATTTGCTTGAGGTTGACAAATGGTTTACGTAGAATGCAGGAGTGCACCCTATGAAGGACGCTGGCTATAACAGTGGACTATTTCAGTTTCTTGATAGCAGTTCTATGGTGCCCCATTTGCCTAGCAATAAAGGCGCAAAAATGACGTGTGTCTGACGTTGGGCTATTTTTAATTTTGTTCTGGAAAATAGCAGTCATACTATCACAGTTTATTATTCCTTAAACATGAGTACAGATACACAAATTAGAAGAAACTTCAACTTCTTTTCGTGATGTACTGAACAGGTAATTTAGACTGCGTAGAGCTACTCTAGACTGACATAACTTTTTTAGTCCTAAATTAGTTGAAAATTTGTTGGGGTTAAGCATTAACCTGTGAATTATTCTGCTTCATTTTAGAACGTAGCTGGTGCCTTTGCACACAAACGAACTTGTAATTTTATAAATCTTGTAATTCAATTCTCCTACAGACGCTTCAGCATCACCTTAGAAGCTGAATAAATAGAATAAAATTTGTGCTGTGGTCGGGACTAGAACGAAGGTCTCCTGGCTGACTAGGCAGGAATGCTGGCAATTATACCACCGAAGTACTTTTCAAATGCAGTGCCTTCAGCTATGTACTCACATGTAAGAATTTGGTGTCTCGTTTGGTGGAGGTAAGTTGTCTTATTGAGAGTAATTGGCTGTGTATCACTTAAATTGAGTCCGCAACTATGTCTTATGTCTATAATCTCCGTTACAAAAAGGGAGAAGTGTGTTAAATCTTATGCGACTTAACTGCTAAGGTCATCAGTCCATAAGCTTACACACTACTTAACCTAAATTATCCTAGGTACAAACACACACAGCCATGCCCGAGAGAGGACTCTAACCGCCAGGACCAGCCGCATAGTCCTTTCAGTCGCAGATTATGTTGGTTTAGATTAAAGATTTCAGGAACATATTGCGACAGCGATGTTCAACCCTAACAGCCAGCAAACCACAGGTAATAACAGCGACTTTAAATACCTGAAGAGACCCCTTGGGAAGCTGCTAGTATGTTGGCTCATCACAGAGTGTAATACTTTATCCCAGATTGGAATAAAGCACGTGGTACTCCTCGTTAGACACATAATGCGCATTATATGAAAGTGGTATGCCTCTATATAAGACTGATGGTGTAGTGTACTATACTGTACCGTACCGTACTGATGTTCCGTCAATGAGTACGTGTTCGGTGTGTGGCTAGTAGCGAAGATCATGTATATGGCTGGCTTGGCGACTCGTGTTTCTTGTTGCACCAGGTCAGTGGTCGTGTCCGGAAATGGCGTCAACTCAACAGTTGCTCGCAACGTACACCGCTCCATGGACGCATGCCGTCTGGGTAAGTTTTATGCTACGGTGGACATTCACCTGATACTCCATGCGACCTGCCGTAGTAACTGCAGGTACCATTACGGCTATGGGCTACGTGAACACCTGAACCCCTTGCTTCATGCTTCTAACTGACATAGTAATGGCATTTTTCTTTATAAGCAGTTGATGATTTCAAGACTCCATGAATTCTACAACATACAATTGAACGTTGTTTATTTCTTCAAGTTGGACAGAACCAGCATTTCGAATTGTACAATCATCATTAATTGAACATAAAATTAACGTTGAATAGAATTGTGAAATATTCTCTTCATTGAATTCAGTAGCTTTGAATATGGTGGAAATAAAACCGTAGCAATTACAATAACTTACCTGTGATGGTGGACATCGATTTAATTCAGTTTACTCGCAGAGTAGACAAGGCTTCATGAAAGTAAACAATGCCAACCGCTGTTGTGCATAATAGTAAAGTTATATTGTGAATAGATTACTCCTTTTTAATTCCCAACGTGGACGTGTATGATTGAAATCGCGTGATAGATTACGCTTGTATAAAGAATCTAAACAACTGAAATAGCTGTTGTACAGTTAGTTTAACAGATAAGTCGATGGCATCTCGTACAATGTTTTTATCAATATGTTAGCGAAATAAATTATTTTCACAAAAAATAACTTTAAACTATTTGTATGTTTTTCATCATTAGTAGTGAATGAAATGTAGAAAATCATATTTCAATCATTAAGTTTGATTACGTAGTACGGGAGATATGGCATACCAACAAAAGAACATCATTGAGAAGTAATATATATGACTATGATTATTGTTACGTAATTGGGTCAACATTTATCATTAATTCTTATCTTCTCACTCACATAGTTGGTGTTGTTTACAATATATATCCATTTCTTTGTTATTACAACGCCTCCATGCTTACCTGATTTTGGTTTGCACTGCATCGGTTTATGCGCGAATATTAAAGGAGATCTTTTGTCTTTGCGAATGTGATACGAGGGAAATAGTCCTTAAGACTACCTTCCCGTAAAAACTTAAATACATTGCTTATTTAACAAATAAATCATTATCTAAACTAGACACAAACACTAAATGCACAAGGTACTTTACTTGCACGGAGCTAGCTAGCACACTCCCCACGCCTACAGGCTGCGTTCTCCAGTTGGTATTTTAATTTCTTGGTTTCCTCCTAAAGAGCCTTTTTGCGTGATGGACGGTGTTGTGACGTAAATCAACTCCCACTGCAGAAATTAAAACCATTCCCATTAGCCCCAGGGTCGTTAGCAGCTATCAGCTTCCATCACAGCCTGTCCAGTCCAAAGCACGCAAAGAACTCCTGCACTTCCCCTAACCACCGACGCAGAAAACGCGGGCGAGACAGGCGTAAAGACGTACGTGAGATCGTGACACTTCCTTACGCCACAGACCCCTTCAACTGCATATATATTCCGCAAACCACTAAAAGAGCTGGCGGAGGGCACATTGTACCTGTATTGTGTTTCCTATTGCATTGCCCACTGATCGAGGGGTACTGACTGTTTGAAGCCTGTGTACGCAATCTGACTTGTAGCAATTTATTCTCATGATTTCGGAGCTAGATAAATGGTGGTGGCAGAATAATGATCATACAGTCCTCCTCGAATACAGCTTCTCTAAATTAACTCCAAGTGGTTCCGCAGAAAGCACGTAGTTTTTCTTTCAAAGATTCTCATTTAAGTTGCACTATCACTTCTGTCACGCTCTCGTATGGGTTAACCGATCTCTTACGATCCTGGTAGGTCTTCTCAGAGTTCGTTCAATCTATTGTCATGTCTTCCTGGCAAGATATACTAAATGGTCGTACTCAGTTTTGTACGGAATTTCTTTTACAGAAAAGTTTCAGTCTCCTCTACTCTTGCAACGAATCTAAGTCACCGTCTTCCGTAATACCTATTTAAAGTTATCTCGCCATTTCAAATCGCAATATTTATGCCGTGTTACATGCTCAAGACAAGAGAGAGCGACGATACAGCACCTGACAGTAAAGCTCTTAAGAGGTGCAGCGACCGTCTCCAAGCTATCATTTGAGACACGTTAATACTTCGTAGCTGCGCATTTAAGCTTATAGGAAACTCCGAAACAGAACCAAGCAAAGCGGGAAGAATGCCAAAATCAAACATGCCCGCTCTGTCGTATGCTGCATATCAAATCCTGCTGAACTGTGGAAAAAGCTGCGCAGTTTCGGTATAGGGAAGCGAAGATCTGACGCTGTTTATCAAGCATCTGCAGAAGAATTAAACGATTTCTTCTCAACAGCCACGCAGCGACAAATTACCAGCCCCAAGATACCAATCTCTCGAGAGACACATTTTTCCTAAAACATGTCACTACCGGCACAGTACACAAGGCAATTATGAGAATCTCTTCCGAGGCAGTACGAAATGATGGAGTGAGCATTGACATGATTAAGAACGTCGTAGACACTATTAGTCCAGTTATCACAGACATCTTCAACCTGTCTCTTGTCAGTAGTACATACCCTACTGAGTGGAAGCAAAGTTTAATTCAGCCCCTACCCAAGACTGAGAACCCTAAGTCGCCAGGTGACTACAGGCCGATCAGCATACTACCTGCAATATCTAAAGCCCTAGAATACATCGTCCATGAACAGCTGACGGATTACCTCAAAACTCATAACATCCATGCTTTCGAAAGCACCATAGTACAGCAACTGCATTAATCAAAGTAACTGATGATATTAAACATGCTATGGACAGACGTGAAGCTACTATCCTAACACTGCTTGACTTTAGCAAGGCTTTTGACACAGTTGACTTCGATATATTGCTAATTAAAATGAAACAGCTGAATTTCTCAAACAGCGCAATACACTGGTTCGACAGCTACCTCAAAAACAGAAGTCAACAAGTCAGTTGTGGGTCGGAAAAGTCAAAATGGAAAAGCGTGCGCTCTGGAGTTCCCCAAGGCTCCGTCCTTGGTCCACTACTCTTCTCACTGTACATTAATGATATTTCTTCAGTGATTCACTCCTGCACCTACCATCTATATGCCGACGACATCGAACTGTACATAAGTGCAAGCCCCAAAAACATTGCTGGCGCAGTAGCGAGTATGAACGCAGATCTTTGCTCTGTTTCTCGATGGGCACAGAACCTAGGTCTGAAACTAAACCCCAAGAAATCCCAGGTCATACTTATATCTCATCCAAAGTTAATCAGCCGGTACTTTCGCGAAACAGTCCCTACAATACTCATCAATGGTACCCAACTACCATACCAAAAACAGTAAAAGACCTTGGAATAATCTTGGATGAACACATAAACTGGGAAGAACAAACAGTCACAGCTTGCCGGAAATCGCTCTCCTCCCTACATGCAATTCAAAAATTTAGAAAAATATTTCCAACCCATGTTAAACAAAAATTAGTCCAAACACTAGTCTTGCCTAATCTTTACTACTGCGATGTAGTTCAACACGCCACAAATAGTGAAAATTCTAGATACCTCGAGTTAGTGATGAATGCTTGCAATATACGGTTGTATGATCGTATCAGTCCTTCATACTCCCAGCTAGGTTGGATACGCCCACATAAGGCACGCGATCTCCACACGATTTGCTTACTTCATCGATTTCTTAGCCACTGGTGCCCCCAATACTTATCTTCTCACATTAAACACCTATCATCATTCCACAATCGCAATACCAGATCGGATACGTCTAGCATCTTGGCTATACCTTTACATAACACAAAATCCTTCTCCGTGTCATTCTCCATCTCAGCCATACGACTGTAGAACGCGCTCCCCAGTGATATACGTCTTATCCCGAACCACTTAACATTCAAGAGGGAACTCAAAACTTACATATTAGGGACGGTATAGCCACCATTGTTGTGCCCCTCCCATCTCTTTCTTTCTCCTCTCCATCACAGCTTCGAATTTTACCATTCTATCTCTCTTCCTCTAACCTATCTACCTCTTATATATCTCTTTAACCCCATCCTATCGTCTTATGTCTCTGCTCGATGAGAATAACTCACAAGCTACAAGAATATAACGAGAAAATTCCAAACTAACAGTGGGACTGACATTCACAAAAGAAAAGTATGTTTACTTTCATATACATAGTCATTACTATTATTATTATTATTATTACTATTACTATTACTATTACTATTACTATTACTATTACTATTACTATTACTATTACTATTACTATTACTATTACTATTACTATTACTATTACTATTACTATTACTATTACTATTACTATTACTATTACTATTACTATTACTATTACTATTACTATTACTATTACTATTACTATTACTATTACTATTACTATTATTATTATTCTTGATTGTTATAATTATTTTTTATTGTTATAGTTATCATTGTACTACTTTTATAATCTCTATTTTTTTCTTTAAATCAATACTGCATAATACGTTATATGTCCTCAATGTTATGTAGAAACTGTAACTCGTATGTAACTGAGTATGCCTGGTTAGGTGTAATAGAGGGCCTGAAGGTCCTAATCTTGCCAGGTAAAATAAATGCATAAATAAATAAATAGATAAATAAATAAATAAATAAATCCATGCTCTCGATAATGTATGACATCGATTCGTATGCAATGTCATACTGATTTCTCACCTAGCAACCGACATAGCAGAGCGCTCGCAAAGTACGTCGGGCTTGGGAACTAGCGTGACGTTACACATAATAATCCAGTGGGCCTCGGCTCAACATGTAAACTTTCAATCAGGTACTATCGGATTCCTCTCTCTTTATTATAGGTATTTTAACATGTTTTATTACGGCGTTTCCTTGTGTGTTTGTTTGGTACAAATTTTCCAATTGATTTTATCTACTTTCCCAATAAGCTGGTGAGTTCAAACTTTCAATATAGATCAAAACTGTATGACAATGCAACATTAACTTCCTTTCTTGGGTGGTGTGTGGCAGAGGGTGCTTAGTAAAGCATTGTCATTCCCCGATGAGTTAGAGATTATAAACATTCAACATGGCTCAGAACCTCATGCAAATCTAATATTAATGCATTTACGTATCTAGTGTGTGGCGGAGGGTACTTTGTTTACCACTGCTACTTCCCCTTCTCCTGTTCCGCTTGTGATGACAACAGTTGATAAGTCCCTGTGTGAGCTCGATTTATCTCATTTCTAAAGTCGAGGTAAGATATCCTTAGGCGCAATGTGTAGGTGACTCAGACGAAGAGAATCTTAAATAATCCTGAATATTACCAAATGGCTTTCTTGTAATATCACGGAAAAGCTTGAAATCGATCAAAAAATTTGACACGACCTAAATTAAAAAGGATAAAATAATTTAAAAACTTTTTTTAAAATAACACGTTTTTTTTTAAACGGACTAAAAAGTGTAGAATAATTTCTCCTAGCCCTACGGATTCCTAATCCCATGCAGATAGTTCTGAAAACCTGTCCTCCTGAATTTTTAACAGCTATGAGAATACTGTATAATTTTAATCGAAAGACATGGGGTGCATGCAATCCGTAATGATAAAAGAGGTGAACATTTCATAATCCATTTATGTACTGCTTGCGACATATGCTTTTCGTTCACGAGCACAAACGTCCTGAACAATTTGTAAGGGTTTAGAAATCTGTATGTGGTTAAGAGAAATTATTGTATCTTTCTATACCGTTTCCAAAACGTGCTATATTAAAAAGTTCTTTATTTAAATAATTATTTTTTCTTACATCCAATCGCATGTAGAGAGCTGCCACTCGTTGAACGAAGTTGAAATGTTGTGCAACTCGTTCTGAAATTCCATACCGGCGTCCAAGGGCGATACTATCCTGTTCATGTAGTTCTTGTAGTTTCGTACATCTTGTCTAGTAAGTCGATTATGGACAGGGTGTTTCGAAAGCCATGCCTCATTGAAAAAATAGGGTGAACCGAACCCCACTGACAAACTTGCATAGCATGCAGAATGGACCTAAAAAAGTTTCTAAAATGGTCTAATGCACTCTTGCATCTACGATATTGTGTAGCACATCTGATCTATTGAACAAATGTCTATAGCTTGTAAGTTATGCACTTCAGAGACCTTGTTTACTGGACATTTTTTCCTTGTTTTGGTACATACTGCAATCTTTTAAAAGTTTTCGGTAGAGTTCTGATTCGTCCTGTTTGTTCTATGGGACCCTGTATGCTGAGAACGTTAGAAGTCTTATTTTACGCTTCCCCGGAATCCACCCGATGTTAGAAAGACGTTAACTCAGTGACCTGAGCTACAGATGTCATCACTACCATGCACGAATGTCTAATTTTATGACTCAATCTGACGAAATAGTTTTGCCACACTAACAGGCTACTGGAATTAGCGCTACATTTCGTGGCTAGAATGTCAGCGAACTGAACTCATATTTAAAAGTCGTAAATGTAATCTACGCCTATAATTCGTCATCGTCTGTGTAGGTTAAGGCAGATGGTCTTTGTACCACTTCTTGTCATTAGTTTTCCACATTCAATCGCAACTAGAGCAATGGAAAAATTTACATGTATGCCCTCCTGAATCCGCAAGGACCTGTATCTCCCATACTTTCCCCTTATGGTTCTTTGGGGAGGTGGACATGAGAAACAGCACAAAAATTCTGCATTTCGTCACGAACAATGCGCAGTCAAAATTTTTCCACAAGCGTTTCACGGAAAGATCGTCTTCTGCCTTCAGACTAGTCCCACCTAAGCGCGTGGAGCATTTTTGTATCTAGTAGAGATAGATCCTACTAGAGACAAATCTAGGAACACACTCTTGCATTGTTTCAAATTATTCCTTAAGTTATACATTTGGGGAATCCCGACCATTCGACCAACATTCAAGAATATGACTCACAAGCGACTTGTCATAAAAAGGTGTATCATAATTAATGTCATACTGTAACTTCCGTACTATATTTGCACCGGTCTGAAATTCAACCCGGCATTACCTACCACTCTATAGAAGTCTACGTATTATCAAAACTGTGTCCCCACAAACTGCTATGCAAGTTAAACTCATATGCTAGCATTTCACTAAACACAACCTAATTTTATCTGAATGCAGCTTGTCTTTATATTAAACGCGTAACCTAAACAGCTCACTTATCTATCCCTAATCAAAATTTCCACTTACCCCACGTCTTGACAACATTGTTGCAGATTTCTCGAAAGCACAACAGCGAACAGCAAGTAGGCAGCGGCTAGGCTCAATTTCTGTTTCTAAATACCTATTCAAACTGTTGCATGTGGTAATGCTTAATGAAAAACAGTGGTGTGAGGAAAGTAGCTATTCCTGTGAAGTGATATGCCAAGCCCACAATTTTAGAATTAAGTTTAGATTCAAAATGACAGAATAATACTTCGTGTGACCGCACATAATATAGGTCTGAACATCACCATACGTAAGAAAGTGAACAATGATTTGAAGAGTGTAGAAAGTTAACAGGGAATTCATCATCATCATCATCATCATCATCATCATCATCATCATCATCATCATCATCATCATCATCATCAAAGACTGATTATGCCTTTCAGTGTTTAGTCTGAAGCATAGCCCCCTTATAAAATTCCTCCATGACTCCCTATTCAGTGCTGACATTGGTGACTCTTCTCATGTTAAACCTATTACTTCAAAATCATTCTTAACCGAATCCAGGTACCTTCTCCTTGGTCTGTCCCGACTCCTCCTACCCTCCTGCTGAACCCTTGAGTCTCTTGGGTAACCTTGCTTCTCCCATGCGTGTGACATGACCCCACCATCTAATCCTGTTCGCCCTGACTGCTACAGCTATAGAGTTCATTCCCAGTTTTTCTTTGATTTCCTCATTGTGGACGCCCTCCTGCCATTGTTCCCATCTGCTAGTACCTGCAGTCATCCTAGCTACTTTCATATCCGTAACCTCAAACTTGTTGATAAGGTAACCTGAATCCACCCAGCTTTCACTCCCATACAACAAAATTGGTCGAAAGATTGAACAGTGCACAGACAACTTAGTCTTGGTACTGACTTCATTCTTGCAGAAGAGAGTAGATCGTAGCTGAGCGCTCACTGCATTAGCTTTGCTACACCTCGCTTCCAGTTCGTTCACTATGTTGCCATCCTGTGAGAATATGCATCCTAAGTACTTGAAACTGTCCACCTGTTCTAACTTTGTTCCTCCTATTTGACACTCAATCCGTTTATATTTCTTTCCCACAGACATTACTTTCGTTTTGGAGATGCTAATCCTCATACCATAGTCCTTACATTTCTGATCTAGCTCTGAAATACTGCTTTGAAAACTTTCAATCGAATCTGCCATCACAACTAAGTCATCCGCATATGCAAGACTGCTTATTTTGTGTTCACGTATCTTAATCTCACCTAGCCAGTCTATTGTTTTCAACATATGATCCATAAATAATATGAACAACAGTGGAGACAGGTTGCAGCCTTGTCTTACCCCTGAAACTACTCTGAACCATGAACTCAATTTACTGTCAACTCTAACTGCTGCCTGACTATCCATGTAGAGACCTTTAATTGCTTGCAAAAGTTTGCCTCCTATTCCATAATCTCGTAGAACAGACAATAACTTCCTCCTAGGGACCCGGTCATATGCCTTTCTAGATGTATAAAGCATAGATACAGTTCCCTGTTCCACTCATAACACTTGTCCATTGTTTGTCGTAAACTAAAGATCTGGTCCTGACAACCTCTAAGTGGCCTAAACCCACACTGATTTTCATCCAATTGGTCCTCAACTAATACTCGCACTTTCCTTTCAACAATACCTGAGAAGATTTTACCCACAACGCTGATTAAAGAGATACCTCTGTAGTTGTTACAATCTTTTCTGTTTCCATGTTTAAAGATTGGTGCGATTACTGCTTTTGTCCAGTCTGATGGAACCTGTCCCGACTCCCGGGCCATTTCAATTATCCTGTGTAGCCATTTAAGACCTGACATTCCACTGTATTTGATGAGTTCCGACTTAATTTCATCCACCCCAGCTGCTTTATTGCACTGCCATCTATTGACCATTTTCTCCACTTCCTCAAATGTGATGCTATTTCCATCATCATTGCTATCCCATTCTACCTCGAAATCTGAAACATTGCTGATCGTATTTTCACCTACATTGAGCAAGTCTTCAAAATATTCCCTCCATATGCCCAAGGCATCCACAGGATTCACCAGCAGTTTTCCTGAGCTGTCCAGAATACTTTTCATTTCCTTCTTACCTCCCTTGCGAAGACTGTTAATTATACTCCAGAATGGTTTTCCAGCAGCTTGACCCAAGGTCTCCAACCTGTTTCCAAAGTCTTCCCAAGATTTCTTCTTGGATGCTGCAATTATATGTTTGGCTTTGTTTCTTTCTTCAACATAACTTTCTCTGTCTACCTGAGTTCTAGTATGTAGCCATTTTTGATGCGCCTTCTTTTTCCTTTTACAGGCTGCCTTGACTGTGTCATTCCATCAAGCTATTTGCTTCATCCTACTTTTACACACTACTGTCCCCAGACATTCTTTAGCCACTTCTAGTACTGTGTCCCTGTACATTGTCCATTCCTTATCCAATGACTGTAACAGACTACATTCAACAAACTGGTACCTTTCTGAGATTGCTGTTATGTACTTGTGCCTGATTTCCTTATCCTGAAGTTTCTCCACTCTTATCCTCCTACATATGGACCTGACCTCCTGCACTTTCGGCTTCACAATCCCAATTTCACTGCAGATTAAATAATGATCAGTGTCATCGAAGAATACCCCGGAATACACGTGTGTCCCTCACAGCCTTCCTTAATTCCTGATCTGTTATTATATAGTCAATGACAGATCTGGTTCCCCTGCCTTCCCAAGTATACCGGTGAATGTTCTTTTTTTTAAAAAAGGAGTTTGTGATTACTAAGCCCATACTGGCACAGAAATCCAAGAGTTGTTTCCCGTTCCTGTTGGGCTCCATATCCTCTCCAAATTTACCCATAACCTTTTCATACCCTTATGTTCGAATTCCAATCCTGGCATTAAAATTACCCATGAGCAGAACACTGTCCTTGTCCTTTACTCTAATAACTACATCACTGAGTGCCTCATAAAAACTATCCATCTTATCTTCATCTGTCCCTTCACAATGTGAATATACTGACACAATCCTAATTGTCTTGCCAGACACTGTTAAATCTATCCACATCAGTCGTTCGTTTACATACCTTATTGCAACTACGCCGGATTCCATTTCTTTCCTGATGTAAAGCCCTACACTCCATTGTGCTATTCCTGCTTTGACTCCTGACAGGTAGACCTTGTATTCTCCCACTTCCTCTTCTGTCTCACCCCTTACCCGAATGTCACTAACAGCTAAAACGTCCAGCCCCTTCTTACTTGCAGCCCCTGCCAGCTCTACCTTCTTCCCAGGGTTGCCCCCATTGATATTAATAGCTCCACATCTTATTATCATTTGTTTGCCATGTCGTGTCTTAGGAGTCCCTGGTTTGCCAGTTAGAGGTGGGACTCAGTCACCTCCAAAGGTCCGAGGCATTTTGCTCTGATTGTTGCCAGCATTACTATATAAAAATACAACTAACAACTTAATAAGTTAATACATTAATGCATGACTCAGGGAAATGGTGTGGTCTTTCTCTCAGCTCTGAGAAAGTTAAGTAGCTGAGAATAATCATTCCTAGCTGCGCATTGCTGCAGTCTCAGCTTAAACTACTTCTCTTCAAAAATAAAAACATTATTTAAAATTCATATTTTTTCTCTTCGTAATCTATTCATCTTGCTATCCTTGCTGTCCTTTTTACATGTAACAGATACGATCACGAATCAACACAGCACTACTGAAAACATCCAGCACCTACCACACTTGCAGTAAGAATGTATCAAACTGTGCAGAGGCAAAGACATTCCGCGACAAGACTAAAGACACAGTATTGGAAGGGAATAAAGCCTATGTAAACATAGGTCCGCGAACGACTCTTTTGGAGATAACTGCGACCCTCTGGTTACCAGCTACCAGTACTTTATTGAGTGTAAACGTCAGCTCCGTTTGGAAAAGGTTATAATACTGCACAACGTTGTGAAATCTTATTAAAGACACTTTGGTGCCAGTGCAAATGTTTTGAACGCGCGATGCAACACTTATGTGACTATTTTCGTAGTTAAAGGATGCGTTCGAAGAGTCGTCACCTTAGCAGGATGCAGACCTATACCCGTCGCCGCAATGAATTTCGAATACTTTCAAACGCACCCGAAACTTTTCGAAATTCTTGACAAGCAGTTCCTCAACCGTGTCAATCGGAAGGGCTTACACTAAACCTTTAAGGTGGCGCCAAACACAGGAATCCATGGGGTTCAGATCAAGCTATTTTGGAGGTCAAGATCAAGTGATCTTGGAGGTTACGAGGCAGATACTCCTCGTCCAATCCATCTTTGGCCATATCGCCGCGTTAGTCATCTCGCCATAGCAGGAAAATGTACCGGGGCTCCACTAAGCATGTACCACATCCTCTGTCGTTGCCTTAAAGTAACCCTCCAGACGATTGCACTGAAACCGAAAGTATTTCCAGTTACTTGGACTGACAACATGTACGGGGAATGAGAGTATCATTTAGTACCCATAACCACACATCCAATTAGAAACGTCGAAAACGTGGAGGCTTATGCACAGCATGTGGGTTGCAGCTTAGATGGCTAAAAACGTGGGAATTTTGAAAATTAAACACGCAGTCAAGAGCTAAGAGTGCTTCATCTGTAAATAAAGTGTCCGTCTGACGTGGAGCCCCATACAGCTTGTTCTTGCATCCACTGACAGACCGTTAGTGTTGGACCAAAGGTCATCTAATTCAGACACTGAACTCTATGGAGGTGATACAGGTATTTGTAGGTAGTCTGTACGCTAAGTTTCCTTGTCGAGATTGCTGTAATTTTGTCGACTGTATCCAGAAGCACATTTCGAAGCACAGGTGTAATTCGAGCAGGCGTACCCACTCACGCAGCACGTGCAAAAGCTTCTTGGTCTGTAGTGGTTAGCACACTGGAGGACGGTTCAAACCCATTTCCGGCCATCCAGATTAAGGTTTCCCAAGATTTTTCCGAATTCCCCCAGGCAGATGCCGGGATGGGGACTTTGAAAAGGCAGAACCCATTTTCTACCCCGTCCTTGACACGATCGGAGCCTATGCTCCGTTTATTTTGACCTCTACGTCGGCGGGACGTTAAATCCAATCCTCCTCCCTCCCTCCCTCCCTCCCTCCCTCCCTCCCTCCCTCCCTCCCTCCCTTTCTTCCTTTCTTCCTACTCTTTAGGTGTCTCTGGACCTCTTGTTACATGCGTGCGGCCTCCCATGCATTGCCATTAGCCGTGCTATACACGAAATTCATATCTACATACTCCTCATGACTGTAATGCCGCATGCTACCGCCAACACTCGTTCAAAGAAAATGAGGCTTCGCAAACAATCGACGTAAGTGGCACTGTGTGCTGTACTGCAGTATACATTCTGTTTACAGCTCGACTTATCGAAAACGTAAACAAAGATCAAACCACGGCTCGCCATGTGGCGTCTACAGAATCACGTCAGTAGTAGCTGGTAATCACAATGTCACTATTATCTCCCAAACGGTTCGTTTGCGAACCTACGTATACTTAGACGTTTTTGCTTCTTGTAGAATGTACTTTGAACTCTATGCATTTACGTCTTTAATTATGGTACATCTTGCCCCTGTATTGTTTCAAAGCCTTGCTTTAGTCCTGCCTATACGGGTTTCCGATGATTCGAGCAACACATAAGAAGTCAATTATGTCCGCTACGTCATTCCTGAATCCTAATTAATCATGATCGTCTAAACACTGACCTTACGTGACCTTCCATTTTATTTAAACGCCGTGTCTCCATTAAACAATATTCGATTATTGTTGTTTTCGAGCGTTAGAGACACAGTCCTACTTATATGTGTTTACATATTACATTTATGCACAACTGAGCAAACTGCAATTAATCAGACCAAAGTAAAATTCTGTCCCAGTTATCGCGATTGTGGTTGTATAAAATATATAATGTGAACGCGATGTCTACATTTTTTCATTTTCAATCTAAATGGGATCCTGAAATGGCTCTGAGCACTATGCGACTTCACTTCTGAGGTCATCAGTGGCCTAGAACGTAGAACAAATTAAACCTAACTAACTTAAGGACACGACACACATCCATCCCGAGGCAGGACTCGAACCTGCTATCGTAGCGGTCGCTCGGTTCCAGACTGTAGCGCCTAGAACAGCACGGCCACTCCGGCCGGCTGGGATGTTGATGTCTGCTCACGAACGTTAAATCGGCACATGTTGTAACATACTTTCCAGCAGGTCAGAACTTAAACGAGTACGGCTGAAGTGGAAGTACGCTTATACCACCTTACTTATGTACATTCCGGTTCGTGGCAATTATGTTCGAACGAGTCACGACTTAGCGTCGTAGACCGGACTTAAATATCCCACGATGCTTGAAAATGACAAAATGCCGAAACTTAAATCACAATAAATGTTCCTAACAGCGACACTCAGGATGATTATGCGATCTGATGTTTCCCAGGATTGTTTGTAATTTGTAGAATTGTCGGAGTGCAACTCGCACAGGTCGTAATTTGTCAACGACGTATCTGCAAACATTCTTGTCGACGTCTTCAGACTGCACCCTGACAACTGCTTCCTGCTTTGAAGCCGACCCAAGCAGAACAGCTATGATTGAGAACCACCTGATGGTGGAGTAAAGTTTGTTAATGTCATGGGGAATGTTTTGAGGTCTAAGACTGTACTGCAAATTGATGAAGAGATTCTTCTGCTCCAATCAAGTTTCTACAAATATTTAATTAACACGACGCGATTCGGCAGCATGGTGCCATAATCAACCTCGTTACTTTAATCTGAAGTGTGAGTAGTCTCAATTCCCGTATGTGCAAGTGAGGTTGTGTGTCGAAATAGAACCCTGTACAGAAAGATACAAACATTTTAGTTTGTACATTAAGTAACTTCCATGTTACATTTCATTAGTGTATTCACATACACTTATGTTGGAAATTTCGTTGTCTACAGACCGCAGTGTTAAATTTTGATATATTTATCACTGCGATCTATGTCCCGGACGACTAAATTCAAAAACATAAAGGCAAGTAAATGCATTAAAGAAATGTGTACAGTAAGTCATAACATTTTAGCCCATCTCATTAGTCCATTTACGTACATATTTTTTTTAAAATTTAGTTTTCCGGCACAGAAAGCATAGTGTTGAGCTCTGTGCGAGAGAATTTTTTTAAAAAGTAAATACTCTTGTGAAATAATGTGAACCTACAAATCACTTATTGTACAAACTAAAATATATGTATTTTTCTGTACAAGATTCTGTTTCGAAACATAACCTCATTGGCCATACAGCAAATGGAACTTATCACACTTCCGATTATTATAATGGCTCTGAGCACTATGGGACTTAACATCTGAGGTCATCAGTCCCCTAGAACTTACAACTACTTAAACCTAACTAACCTAAGGACATCACACACATCCAGGCCCGAGGCAGGATTCGATCCTGCGATCGCAGCGGTCGCTCGGCTCCAGACTGTAGCGGCTAGAACCGCACGGCCACTCCGACCAGTTACAAATAACTGAAACGCCCCTTATGATGGCGGCATTATGTCGAAACGCGTCGTGCAAATATTAATAAAATCATTATTAATATTAATAAAAACGTGACTGATGTCGCAGAAATTATTTCATAGAAGGCAACATACCTGTTTGCCATAATATCGTGGAGAACTAACGACGTGACCTGGGCGGTCACCTAAGAATGCTACGAATTATAATGAGTGTATTGAATAATAGAAGTAGATGGCATGGATGCTATGTTTGAAAATGTTGTCGTTGAGTGTCTCCATAGGGGTTCAAGATGACTATGGGAGAATTTCTGTCAGGTGTGATGAACAGCTGCTTCTCTGCTGGGAAACCTGATGGAACACATCTGGTACGCTACTAGGTGCCAGCCCCGCACAAGCAACCCCTGCCTGTAATACAAGAAATGACTGATCTTTGCGAAGACATCCGGTGCCACGTGCTCCCTGAAACCTACCCAGGAATTATCGAACCAATGCCACACAGAGTCGCTGCTGTATTGCCTTCCATAGGTGGACCAACACACTATTAACACTAGCAACACCGAGGCATTTTCCGTAATACTCATTACCAAGGGGGAAGTAGGGGTGTACTTTGTGCCCACCATAAAAAAATTGAAAATCAAAATTCATTAATTGTTGTTGAATTATATTTACAACATACTTTCTAAAGATTAACTGAAAAGCAAGTAGGATCCAGAACCTGAAAATACCTTTTAGCGCACTTCTTGGATTGTCAATGCACTTTTAATAACCTGTACTACCGAATTCATGATTAACATATAAAAATAACTTCCTCCATATAAAACACATTGAACGATGACAGAGTGATACCTTATTGAATCATTAGGTAATACAATACTTATTTATTTATTTATGTATCAGAAAGCCCACTGGTGCAAGGCTACTGGCCGTGGCATTCAAGTTGCGAAGGAAATTGTATTCGTTTTATGTAAAAGAATTTAAAGTTTATTATGTAGTGGATATTATTGGTACTTTATTAGAACGTGAAAATGGTCAAGCTCTGATTATTTGAATATGTTAAAATGTAAAATAGTGTAGAATAAGCTGTAGGCAATCAGATGGACGGCTTCAGGAAAGGGAACTGCCCCAGTTAGTTGAGCGAGTATGTTCGGGGCGGGGGCAGATAGTCAGTGCTGATGGAGACAGCAAAACGGACGGTCAGTCCTTAGGCAGCTAGGAAGTGAAAAAACTTAGAAAATTTCGCGTAGTGTGGTATCGAGAGAATTAGTCTATGAGCTGTGAGCAGCCGCGCGTTTGGTGTGAACTCTAACGTTTTGTGTGGAGTATTGGACTTGTAATTCGCGATGAGATTGTGAATGATGGAACTATGTCAAATGGTTACGCGCTCGAGTTTAATAGCAACTGTAAATACGACCACTTTCACTGTTAGTTTGCTTCATGAATAAACATTATTCTAGGCAAATCGCAATTACATGGCCTACACCATTTATGAGTTGCTAATTTAGCTCCCGATATTATTATTATTACTGTTGTTATATGATATATTAACGTCGTATGTTACATGCAATGTCAGAAACTTGCCATCAACCAGACAATTTAACCAAAGGGTCACAAGTGTCTAATTTAGGGCGTGTAGTGCGACAAGTGCGGTTCAACCCCTAGACGAGCTTGAGCCAAGACATTTCGAGGAAGGGGAACCGCATGTGTGCCCGTACATCTTTGGGATGTCAGCTCGCACTGTTTCAACTCTGAGTAGAGCAACCTAAGCTATGGAAGCAGGTACGGGTTAGGATAGCTGTATTCAGTAATATTAATATCTTCCGGCAACAGTGATTGTCTTACAAGTCCTCTATGTTCCTAATTTGAAATAAGCAACAGCTTTGTCACAGAACAGTAGGTTCCTGGCCACCATATTTTAGAGTTCGTGCTTGTGATTATAGAACAGGAGAGATGTTATCGGAGTTCTTTGAAACGAACTTCTTTCCTCGAGATTTGCTTTTATGTACGAGCTTTTACATTGTAGGCCAATAAAATTTTAATACCAAGAAGGGTACCAGATCATGAAATTTTACTTATTATATGTGTACAGCGAAAGAAGAAGACTACATGATTAAAATTGTAGGGAATATGGTTGTACGCAAGGATGCGAAATGAAGTACACAAAGATGCTAGGTATGGTACCAACAACTGCTCTAGCCCAGTTACCATGGGATGATTTAACTTTGATGATTATATGGATTGGTGATTCATACTAGTTAATCACCGTAACAGTTGTCATGGCTGATGTGTATGGTAACCCAAGACCAGATGACAAATTTTGTCTAGGTAGGATATCGTGTCACACTATAAACAAGGAACTATTATTGCTAGCGAAACCACCTTTGGGTCACCAGTAGTAGTATTTTTTATAATATAACGCGGTACCATACGCAGAAAACTTATGTCAACTTACTCCTGGCACTAAGCCTACGTATTATCACTATGGCCAGAGGTTTTCACTGGCTGTAAGATCTGAAGCGCGAGCCGGCCAGGCAACAGTGAAGAATTCTCCCTATCCAGGTAGTTCAGCATACGTAAAGGCACCAATACAAGTAAGAATTTAAAAAATGAAGATATTTTAATGGGACTTGTCGCCCTAAAAGCGTTCGACAATGTAAAATGGTGCAATATGTTCCAGGAAAATAGAAGTACGTTCAAGGCAAAGACGGGTAATAAGCGTTGCGTACAATAATCAGAAGGAAGTAATAAGTTTCGAGGATCAGGAATCAAGTTCGCAGATTTAAAAGTCCCACCCCTAATGTTCGATCTGTGAATCGTTAAGCAATGACAGAAATATAAGAAGGGTTCTAGAAAGAGATTCAGTTTCATGGTGAAAGTATATCAGTGATATAATTCGCTACCCTGTACAGGGTAGAACTGCAGCGGAAGATAGAGACTGGAATACAGCCCGGTAATAACTGACGACGTAGGTTGCAAGTGCTACTCTGAGATAAAAAGGGTGGCACAGGAGAGAAATTCGTAGCAGGTAGCATCAAAGCAGTCAGAAGAATGTTGATCCAATAAATGTAAAAATAAAAATCAAAAACTCCGTGTTTCAGTCTGTATCCAATGCGTTTCGCTGCAGTAAGTCTCTCGTCTAAAAACAACATGCTGAAGTTTGGACATTACCCTATTAGCTAATTTTTTTACGTTACGTTCCACACGTTTGGCAGCGATTTTAATGTCATTATGTCTGGTATGACAAGCGGAACGATCAAGAAGAATGGAATGATTTATTAATTAATTAGTAAGACATGCTGATTTCCATTTAGCAGGGTGCATACAAATTCTGATTTAATGAGAGGCGCGGTTTTTGTGTGGAATGGTTCAGCTTGGTATAAACCTCTTATGCGTCAAACGTGTGCCATTAAATTTGTGGCGCAACTTTGCGGCGGTGCTGTAACAAACGAGGCCTGAATTTCGCCAGCAGGCGCGTAGCGCAGGCTGTTGTTTTAGCAGCGACCACATGCTGCTTTATGCGTTCCACTGCTTGCTATCGGCTGCCGACTCGCTAAGCGCATTATCACTATTGCACCATCCTCCTGCCCACCTCCCTCCACCCCCTTCCACCACTTGTTCCAGCTCTGTTGTACGCTCCCCTACCTGATCCTGTTCCTGCACGCACCTGGTTTGCGGTTATTGGCTACGTGACGACATAGCAGATTGGTTGCTGTAATTTCCGAAACAGTACTAGGAGCGAATGCCGAGTTGACTGATGAGTGCGACACGCTGTTGCCCGACAGGAAGAATTATTATTGTACGGATATCCTTGGTGAGATCCTAGATAGCATACGCCAACATTGGCCATAAATACAGCGTAATGCAACTTCGATCAAATTTGCATGAAGTGTACTGGGTGCTTCGATAGGCTACAGTCAGAAATTTTGTGCAGGGGCGCAAATTACTACCTGTGTCATAATGACTGACAGCGAATGTCCAACCCTTACTATGACGACGTCGCATGACGAACATCGATGTGCTGTACCTTGTTGTAATCGTGGAAACGTTTACTTTTATTTGGTGTATGAATATTATAATTTGTTCACACGAAGGTGACGTAAATGGTAATATTTAAGAGAAACCACGCTTTTCTAAATTTTTTTGACGAGTGTTAACTCTGAGGCATGTAGAAGCCATACAGTTATTACGAGAAAAATTTCCTGCGCAGTCTAAGTTTTGCAATATAAGGGGTCGGGGTGCTTTATGCCCACATTTTGAAAATATTGTAATCCAGTTCTGTGCTTCATATTTAAAAATTTTGAAAGAATTGTTTTTAATGATTTCTTATACGAGATTACGTAGTTGTTTTGAATTTTTCAGTTAAATATAGGCCAAAACTTTAGTCTAAGTAGTATATGTGAATTTTCACCACACATGTTGTACCCATATTTTGAAGTTCAGGACGTTCTTACATAACTTTGAATCTGTAGAAAGTATATGATAAGATTATACTGAAAGATATTACAAGTTCTGGACACTTCTTATGAGTCAGTACAGCTTCGAAAAGGAAACCTATAGTTAAAGTTAACAATCATCGATTTTTTTGCGGTCGGCAGAACATACACCACCACCCCCCGCTTCCAAGCCCCTTCCAGTGCTCGTTGTAAAAAATACGTCTGTAATGCTATAACTAAGGATAGAACCCTTCTCTGACTACACTGAAAAGCGAAAACATTATGAGCGTTGCCCACTACGATGTTGGATGTCGCCTGGTGTGTTGCTGGCACATGAAGCAGTAACAAAAGTACGTAAGCGGAGCACGCACGGACGGGGGTCAATCTTGCTAAGATATGGGCTGCAAATGGAGAAATCCATTGCAAAGGGCACATCATTATTAGCAGAAACTACGAACGTGTATTTCGAAAACGGCCAAGCTGGTCGAATGTTGAAGTACTACTGTCGTGAGTATCTACAGAAAGTGGTAGAACAGTGAAACTGACACTAGGCGCAAAATGGTTAAACAACCGCGACTTTTCACAGAACGTGAGGTTCGGAGGCTTTCTGCTCTATACAGGGTGTATCAAAAAGGATGGCGCAAACTTACATGGCTGAAAGTAGACGACAATAGAAGCACAAATGTCCAAGTAGACAGAAATGTCCCAGTAAACACGGGTCCGCAAACGAGCCACTTGCGTGATAACCACGACTGTATGGTTCCAAGCAGCCAATGACGTCATTGCCAACATCGTCCTAGTCAGTACACATTAACTTCAAATTTAGACTTTACTACTGGGTTGTACATCGCAATTAGTTCACATTTCACCTATGGTTTACCCATTGAAAGAGGTGTTCAAAGTGTTTTCCTTTCATCTGGCTGCAATACTGTGCTCGTCACTGGAATAAATTTCGAATCCTTTCGAAAACTCCTGGATCATTCCGGAATTCTTGACAAGCACTTACAAGTCCCTGCTCCAGTTCTTCTACCGTGTTAACGAGTGTTCTGTACACTTTGCTTCTGAGGTGACTCCAGACATACAAATCCAAAGGATTTAGGTAAGGTGATGTTGGAGGCCAAGGTACAGGTGCGCCTCGACCTATCCATCTTTGGCTGTAACTGCGCGTTAGATGCCGTCTCACGCCAGCAGCGAAATGTGTCGGAGCTCCATCATGCATGTACCACATACTCTGACGTTGCTGAAGGGGAACACCCTCCAGCAATCCTGTAAGATGACGCCGCAGAAAACCAAGTACCTTAGCTTTATGGTTCGTCATGTTCCAGGGTTACTTCAGGATATTCCCCTTAAGTTGTACCGGGAGAATGTGTGGCCCAATGGGTTGATCCCCTAAACCCCTGACCACACCTTCGGCGAGGAACATTGCTGATGTGGTGACACATGAACAGCATGTGGGTTTATTTGACTCCGCAAATGTGTATTATGATAGTTAAACACACCATCGCGTGTGAATCCTGCTTCGCTTGTAAACAAAATGTTACATGCGAAACGAGGGTCGACTACAGCCAGCTGTTGCAGCCACTTACACATCATCACTTAATCCCCATCATTGAGACGTTGAACTCGTTGGAGGTGGTAAGAGTACAGTAAAATGAGGTGTAAAATTCTCCATACACTAGTGTGGCTTTGTACAAGCACTTGTGTGGCAATTATTCTCGTCGAGGTTCCTGGAAAGCGCTGTACTGATTCGAACAGCTTATCCTCAAACTCAGGCGCAATGCGAGCAGGCCTGCTTCCTGCTCTGCGTTGCGCAAAACCCCTGTGTTCTCTTAGGCGCTGATGATCCTTTGTAAATGTACGACTTTCGTGGTGTCTTCGATCACGATATGTTTCTTGGTACTCGATACAAGTCGCGGAGCGGCGCTGGTCGCGACTCGCGGGTCCAACGATACTAATACGGACAGCGGTCGATAAATGCAATCCCCTAATAAGTGTGGTGTCGAACGTTGATACCACAACTACAATACAGCGCCGCGCGGGGTAACAGTGCGGTCTTGGGCGCCTTGTCACGGTCCGTGGGGCTGATTCCGTCGGAGCTTCTAGTCCTCCCTCAGCCACGGGTGTGGTTCCATAAGACGTCACCACAGATTTCCTACAACACAGTACACGTGGCACTCATCAGACGCGACTGATACCCTATGAAACTGTGTACTGTATCCGTCCTGTATGTTCTACGTGTATGGTGTGATTCCAACTCCACCTCTTGGCAATGTTTCGTTGAGTAAACAGCGAACATGGACGTCTTGAATTGCACAAGCGGGAAACCGGACGATGATACTAACAATGCCGTCAATGGCGGCGTGGAACCATACAGCAACGATTATCTCGCAAGTGGCTCGTTTGGGGACCCGTGTTTACTGGGACATCTGTGGTTCTATAATAGTGTACTTTCATCCTTGTACGTTTGCGCCATCCTTTCTGATACACCCTGGTGATCTGTGGCATCTCTTCCAAAAGAGCAGAATGTTTGGCACGCAAAGTCTTTCGGAGCATGCCGTTCATCGTACATTGTTGAACACAGAACTCTGAATCAGACCACCTCTGCGTGTCCACATGTTGGCCAAACGACATCGTCAATTACGACTTCATTGGTCACGGGAACATCGTGATTCGATCGTCTATCGATAGAAACGTGTCAGCTCTTCTGGTGAATCAAACGTTTGCTACACTAGATCGATGGTCGTCTCGACAGACGCCGTCCTCAAGGTGATTGGCGGCTCGAAACGTGAAGCGCATCAACGACGCAGCTTGGTGGGAGCAATATTATGCAATGGAAGACATTTTCCTGCGCTTGCATGGGACCTGTGGTAGTACCCTAAGACAGCTGTTAATCAGTTGCGTCCCTTCATGTGTAATGTCTTCCCTAACGGCGGTGTATCATTCGGCAGTGTAGTTGTGCTCGTCTCGGAGCCAGAACCGTGCTACAGTGGTTTGAGAAGAGTTATAGTGAACTATTTGGTGTCTCGGCGACCAAATTCGCACGTAATACCTATGCAACCCATCTAGGTCGCTATCTGGCGCCATCAGCGCGTAGGTAAATCAGAGACTAGTTATTGACGCGGATTTTATGACCCGTGACTTCACATCTAATGACACATTCGTCCACAAAACTACCAAAGAAGTGTAAGATCCCCGATACGGAGAATTAAAGATGTAGTTCGTTCCAAAGACGGGCAAACAAGCAGTCAAGCATCTGGTCGTAATGTTTTGGCTCATCAGTGAACATGTGCATTTTTGTTGCTTCCAAATAAAATCGTTTTGTCTTGATAAAGGTGGATGTACATAGCCGCTGTTTGCCTAGTTGTCCTGTTGTGATACGTATTAACACGACGAAAAGTGTAAAATCAAGCTATACTGTTGCTTTTCACAGCTGTTATGTATTCTGATACATAAATACCTAATGCACTAATATAACAATTTATTTGCATTTGCTTCTTTATACACAGAGTGCTCTTGTATGCTGTGTTGCCGAATCTCTGAACATTTCCACTTCATTGTTGGAGAAATTGCGTCGACGCATCCGTTAGGTAGGAAACAATAATGCTCACATTCGTTGTTTTTACTCGTGTGGGACAGTCCTCAATTTTGAGGAGTCATGCAAATCAGATCGTAATCACGAGATCACGAGAAAAATTTCTTTACACAGTTTACAGATACAACCGTTCTCTACTTACAGGCGAATTTTCGTTGCTTTCCGATAAGTTGTATTGCTTTAATAGTGATGGATGTAGATCGCCACAGTTCGCCTAATGGTAAAATGTACTAACAAGACGAAAAATGTAAATGCAAGCTCTGTTGTTGTCTTCGACAGCTGTTACGTAGTTATGCTTCTTAAATCTACATAAAACGCTAATTCAGGGTGTTCTACAAAAAATCGGTACGCCTCACGTACCGGTTAATCATCTGCTATCGAATTGTTTGTGAAGTGGCAAAACTGCCTCGAAAGCTGGCAACACTACATTTTACTGCGAAGTAGAGAGCAGCTGTATGCTCGTGCATCAGTGTTGTGAGATGCTCTTATTGCTGAGTTCTTACAGAAAATCAGGCAGTTTGCAGTATAAAAGAGAATGGATATCATGCTGTTACATAAAGATAGACGCCATCAATAAATGTTTCAAGCGAAGTATCCTGGTAGAAAACTTTCCACGACCAGAACTGTTCAAGGTCTGTGCAAGAAATGGAGGGCTGTGGGATCCGTTCAGAATGTGCAGAGGAATAGGCATCTCACAGTGAGGACCCCTCAAGCTATAGACACAATTCACATGGACACGGCGAAAAGTCCCCACAAGTCGGTAAAGAGATTACCATAGGGGGTTGCTGTATTTGGTACAGTGTTTCAATTGTTGTGTTATGTTAGCTACCAGATTTACAGATACTGGTCGCAGGACAAATCACATATTCTGCATGAAGAACCTCTCCACTAAGCGAAGGTAAGTGGTGTGCGTTGCCTGCCTGGCATGGGCATTAGTGGCCCGATATACTTCAATTACGCATTAAACAGTGCCAGATATCCAAGGATCTTTGACTCTTTCACCGGACGATTAACAGATGCAGAGAATCAGTATTCCAACAAGATTGCTCACACATCCAACCGAAGTAACACACATATTACCAACGTGTTACCTTGTCAGTAGAGACGTCTATCCCCCAAGGTCCCCGGAGTAAAGGTCGTGTGTTTTTTATTTATGAGGCACGTTCAAAAGCCAAGTGTGTTCTGACGTACTTAAACGGAACATCAATAGGGAAATTAACATCATCACGCCTGCAGAATTACAGAGTGTTCACACGAGGTCAACGATGCCTAGATGCCAATGGCCACCACTTCCATGTGCTTAACGTTACTATTCTCTATTGCTTTTTAGTAAGTTCATTGTTAATTGAATGTCAGCCACAAGGCGTACCGGTATTGTGTGTTGCCCCGTGTATGACACACACACACACACACACACACACACACACACACACACACACACACACACATTAGGGGCAGTGGCGGGACCCTATTAGCCTACGGCAGCTAGCGGCGCCACTGATCCACCACCTACCGAGCAACGTGACAACGTGACGTTTTGAAACTTGCCTCCCAGTGCCCGAAAACTGTTGTTCATCATCATTAATTCAATACTAAAGGTAAGGCATTTCCCCAATCCGTAGAAGCATGCCAAGGTCATTGCTATACCAAATGGGTCAAATGGCTCTGAGCACTATGGGACATAACTTCTGAGGTGATCAGTCTCTTATAACTTAGAACCACTTAAACCTAACAAACCTAAGGACATCACACACATCCATACCCGAGGCAGGATTCGAACCTGCCACCGTAGCGGTCACGTGGTTCCTGACTGTAGCGCCTAGAACCGCTCGGCCACTTCGGCCGGCCATTGCTATACCTAGAGCAACCAAAGACCTTAGGTATCCCACAAACTACAGGCCAATTAGTCTCTTGTAATTAACTTAGAAAGTAGCGGTGCGGGTCATACTTTACGGCTCCGCAAACCATGAAACAAAAAACACTTTTCCTAACTACGCAGTTCGGATTTCGGGAAAACCATTCAGCACCACTACACATTCTGCTGCTAGTGGAAGCAATTACTAGTTGTAACGACGCTCAGTCCATGGCAGTTGTGTACATGAAAAAGAGGAGACCAAGACCATCACGTAGCATTGCGATATATGGAGGCTATTAGCCGTGGGCGATTAGTTGCGCCGTTTCTTGGCCGATGGGCCAGGGCGCGCTTAGCGTCACTCGAGCATGTGTTCTCAGCCTCATAGCCCTTCAATAACTTGTTGCTACAATACAATTAACATTCAATTGTTGCAGTGTGTTAAATTTTTTTTAGTTTTTTTAATAAATGAATACACTAAATACGATAGACAGAAGTGACGAGTGGATAAACCGTTTTACAGTGGATTGAATATAGAAGATCTAATTTCTGAAACTGAAAGGAAATCTGCAGTCTAAGAGGCCACACAAAAGCGTATCCTGACAACACAGAGAAACTGAATCCTTAGTACAGTACTGTAAAGAATCTCATTGCAGAATTTGAGTAGAAACCTGTGGACGAGGAAAATATTTTAGATGATGGTTCAAATGACTCTGAGCACTATGGGACTTAACGTTTGAGGTCATCAGTCCCCTGGAACTACTTAAACCTAACTAACCTAAGGGCATCACACACATCCATACCCGAGACCGGATTCGAACCTGCGACCGTAGCGGTCGCGCGATTCCAGACTGAAGCGCCTAGAACAGCTCGGCCACACCGGCTGGCATTTTAGATGAATTTTATACTGATTTCATTTCGTCAATATACGGTGTGTCCAAAAACTCTCCGCAGTGTCGTATGATTGTTAGCCGCGCGTGCCGTATGATTGTTCGTCTGCCTGGGTTTCTCAACGAAACAGTGAACACACTACGATACTGCAGTGATATTCTGTACCAATTCGTAGGAGAACTTGTGTTAAGTGAAATACTGAACGGTTATTTTCAACCGTGCATACAGCTCGCGTTTCTATGTCAGTGCTTGCTAATGTTTTTGGTGATCGCATAATTTGACAGGGGCTTTGGCCTCCACGATCGCCTAACCTAACACCACCTGAAAGCGACTGTCTATAAAAACCGTTCAAAATCCATCGATGAACTGAAACTGCAAATCCACTTTCACTGCTTCTGTTACAGAAGAAATGTTACAGCTTGTGTTTGGAAAAATGAGTAGACGAATTGAATTGTATATTCAACAACAAGGGGGGGGGGCGGGGGGGGGGGGGGGGACGATGACGACGACATTTAATGAGAAAATATGTAAGTAAAAATGAATATTCAATAAATTAATAACTTGTATTTCACTGAGTTTCATTTCAGTATATTCACTGCGGCATACGGCAAGCGCGGCTAGCCCTTATACCGCACTGTGGAGAGACTTTTTGAATACCCCGAGGAAATTGATGTGATTTCCAGACCTAGTTTGATATTTTCATTGCTATCTGTCGATTAAAGAATACAAATATACAGCGCGGTAACAATGATTAAGCCAGGCTTATCACGAGAGCTATTATTTATAACCGTGTACGAGCAAACATGGAATCTGTAGAGCTCTCCCCTTTGAATTACAGTAATTTTAGCACTTTTTTTTTAACTTTCTGTGATTACGAGAAACATGCCAAGCGAAACAACAGGTATTCATCTGTACGTTACATATAGCCAAGCAACTCGTAAAACAACGATTTCGGCATCTAAAGGTAGATGAAAAGTTAACTGTTTTACCCGCAGTGTTTCCGACAGCGTGTGATAATTTCCAGGGTCAAATAAGTAATATACATTGAGCGTTTTCATTTTTCTGCTCTTGGTGGCTTTTCTTTCTTGATAGGAGAGTAAGTAGAAGTACACCTTTGTATAACGTCATTCTCTCAACTATCTGAGAAATTCATAAAATCTCTGGGCGCTAGTAGTGCCTACGGTCGCCGAATCATGCGCTTCATCCGGATTCCAACCGGTTGTTAACGCTTTTATTTCAACGCGCGACTGTTAAGTTTATGAAACAGTAAAGATCAGCGATTGGTGGACATCCATGTCAAGTTAGTGCTCTGTGATGCAAGTGTCATTGGGCGGACAGATATAAAATGGAACTAAACTGGCACAGATTAATACAGGTTGGCATCACTTAGGCCACCATTTACTGTGGTGGCCGGCGATTTGATAGTGCGGTTTCATGAACGGTCTTTTTTTTTGTTTATTTGGCCTTTGAGTGTGTACTCAATTTATCCATAAGCAACACATAGTGACAATGTACACATAATTGAATAAACAAATACAGAAATGCATATTTACAAGAATAGAAAGCTTAACTGTTACAGTTTTGTACATAATGTTTTAAAAATTGAAGTGAATTTAATTGGAAACTAATTAAAAGTGTCTTGGCTTACCTGGAGATGAGTCTTCACAATTTCTGAAAATCCTGTAATGCATTTTGCAGTCCCTTCCCACAATGCAGCTATAGAAGGAGTATTTTCCTTATTCAGTATACATTGGACTGTTGAAAGATATAGCCTTTCTGTACAATGTGTAATGAATTTGTTGAAAATCTCGCTTGTTCTCAATACTATTATAACATCAGATCCACGAAAGAGCTACTGAAGAACGTCGAAGAAGTGAAAAATATGCTACTGTAAAGAGTTGTTTTGGGGAGATTTCGCAAAATTACGAAATAATTTTGCGAGTGTTTTAGATCAGGCTCAATTTTTAACACGAAGATAGATTCAGTACTATGGAGAAAGGATTATATTATTGAATAGATACAAAGCAATGACGATGTAGAGCTGCCGACTAACGTTACTTCATATGAGGAATTTACTACAGCTGGCCTCTAGGTCTCAGTCATACCTTATAGGAAGTGTAATGCGCTCTGTGACAAAAAATAAAAAATAAAAATAAAGTTTTTTGTTTGCTTGTGGCGAACTGCCAATTTAACGCCATTCGTCATTTTTGGGAACCGGTCAAGAACAAACTAGCGACCGAGAATAAGAGTTTTAAGGTAAATGATACTTTCAAGTTGTGTCGCACCGCACAAAGAGCTCACTGTCTTTCTACAACAATAGATCCGTTAATGATCGAAGTAGACGACTGCAGTACCAGCACTGAGGCCTCGGAAAGCAGTGTAAGTGATTAAAATAAGCTTTATTTCGTTCATCATTCTTTCCTTATTCGAGCTAGTCGAATTTTCATTTAATTACCATTTGAGTCCTACGAGTCCTCAAACCTGTAATTCCACGGAAGACGCTCTGAAACGCACACTTTCTCTTTAATATTATGGCATATGTGGCGCTCATTTTAAATAAAATGTAATACCACTTTATCCAGGAAAGTGCAGGGAACGCATAAGTTGTATATTATTTATCTTCATTACCTGATGACTAGTTTCGAGCATAAGCACCGAACAGGGTAGCTTAGTGGTTAGCAACTGGACTCCCATTCGGGAGGACGGCGGTTCAAGCTTCAAACCCGCTTCCGGCCATCCAGGTTTTCCGTGGTTTCCCTAAACCGCATAATGCAAATTCTCGGATGGTGCCTTTGGAAGATCACGGCTGCTTTCCTCCTCCATCCTTCCCTAATCCGCGCTTGTGCTCCGTCTCTAATGGCCTCGTCGTCGACGGGACGTTAATCACACATCTCCTCCTCTTCCGATGATGCTTATTATCAAATTATATAAAAAAAACAGAAACCAACCAACAACTACTCTGTACATTAGAAAATCTGTGCTACAACACTGATTAACTAAAGAAAGTTTGTACATGACAAACTTTCCAACAATATCATCTACGACACTCATAAGCCCGTACATTTCAGTTAAAAATGGCTCAAATGGCTCTGAGCACTATGGGACGTAACTTCTGAGGTCATCAGTCCACTAGAACGTAGAACTAATTAAACCTAACTAACCTAAGGACATCACACACATCCATGCCCGAAACAGGATGCGACCGTAGCGGTCGCGCTGATCCAGACTGTAGCGCCTAGAAACGTTCGGCCACCCCCGCCGGCATTAACGCCACATTTCGCCTCACTGTCCTAACGGGTAAGTTCGTCGTACGTATTCCTGCAGTTAGTTCACGCAGTATCGCTTGTCTGTTAGCACTGACAACTACACGCAAACGCCGCTGCTCTCGGTCGTTAAGTGGAGGCCCTCGGTCACCGCGCTGTTCCTTGTGCGAGGTAAAGCCTGGAATGTGGTATTCTCGCCACACTCTTGACACTGTGAATCTCGGAATATTGAATTCCCTAATGATATTCGAAATGGAATATACCTTGCGTCTAGCACGAGCTATCATTCCACGTTCTAAACATGTTAATTCTCGTCATGCACACATAATCGCTTTGGAAACCTTTTCAGATGAATGACCTCAGCCAATGCTCTGCCCTTTAATACATTATGTATACTACACTGCCGCCGTCTCTATGTTTGCGTATCAATGTCCCATGCCTTCGTCACCTGAGTGTAAACTCGCACCGCACACCACGGAGTGATGTTGCTACTCAATTTTGCGATTGTAAGAAAATGGTTCAAATGGCTCTGAGCACTATGCGACTTAACATCTGAGGTCATCAGTCCCCTAGAACATAGAACTACTTAAACCTAACCTAAGGACACCACACACATCCATGCCCGAGGCAGGATTCGAACCTGCGACCGTAGCGGTCGCTCGGCTCCAGACTGTAGCGCCTAGAACCGCACGGCCACTCCGGCGGGCCTTGCGATTGTAACCAACGGTCCAATCCACGCACTGCTCTCGGACCGCAGGATATTTGATTCACGTTTGTGATGCACCACCTTTATGTATAATTCAGTATCTTGTGACAACTCTATTATATGCTTGTGATCATGTAAAATTAATCTGTTTATTATAAAAGATGGAATAGAGTTTTGCCTTACAGATTTTACAGCAACAGCTTCTATCGAAAAATCATAAGTAGTTCAACCGGAAGAAATATTTCAAATTAAGTCTATGCGATTCAAGAAGGTGATACACGACTGTAAAGCTGAATAACTGCCAACTGACACTACCAGAAAAGAATGTTTTAATACGATTAACAATTTTTTGAAGTAAAGCATCTGGATTGGAACAATTGTATCAATATTTGAACAGACAGGGTCAAGGCAATGATTTGTAAAACGGCCAGAGAGGTATCGCAAGTAAAAGGCAAAGCGCCAAACTGTAGTTCCAGCCATTATATCCTACATAGACAAGAACTCGTGATAAAAAACACGCTGCCACATTTTAAATTGGTTCTTGATGAAGCAGGAAGAGTTACCAATTACTTTAAATCAAGGCCTGTTCAGTGCCGATTGCTTATAATATTTTGTGAAGATTATGGGACCAGGCAAACTCTACTGCTCGACACTATAATTAGATGGTTAGCTCAGGGTAAAACCTTAACAAGATTATCCGAACTACGAGATGAATTAAAAGCTTTTGTAACTGATATGTGGGGCGCTCAACTGCGCAGTCATCAGTACCTGTACGAAGTCCCAATCCTTTTCACACTCCAATTTTTTTACACAGTCCTATCTAACCACCGTCACGAACGATGATGATGATGATGATGATGACAACACAAGCCCCAGTCCCCGAGAAGAGAAAATCCCCAACGTGGCCGGGAATCGAACCCGGGACCCCGTGATCGAGACATGGCAACGCTAGCCACTAGACCGCGAGCTGCGGACATTTGAGCAGTCTGACTTGGTTGTTCACACTAGCGGTTTTGGCGGATATGTCTGGGAAATTTAATCGATTGCCCACATCTCGTGGCCATGCGGTAGCGTTCTCCCTTCGATTCCCGGAGGGGTGAGGGATTTTCTCTGCCTAGTGATGGCTGGGTGTTGTGTGATGCCCTTAGGTTAGTTAGGTTTAAGTAGTTCTAAGTTCTAGGGGACTGATGACCATAGATGTAAAGTCCCATAGTGCCCAGAGCCATTTGAACCATTTTGTTAAGTTATTGTAAGGCATTGTACAAGTGTCTCGGGATTTTAAATCTTCCTTCCGTGGACGCATATCACATCGTGGTATTTTTTGTTGCCAATGCTGACTCACTCAGAAGAATCAGAAATATTCGTTCAGCCAACACCAGACGAAAAACTGATACGCTCTTGCATAACATCTCTTTGTCTCTCCCAAGTCGTTTGCTGTCTCTCACATAATTACAGTGTCACAGGAAAACATGTAAGTTTTTATATCTTATTGAATATCTTCAATTCCTTTCTAAATTTCCCGTAGGTTTCTTCTATTGCTTACTTCTATTACAGCCTTAGCTCACTCCTTTCTTTACCACTGTATATGTTCTACGTCCTATAACTCTTTAACAGTAGTTTTGTTTCTGTTCGAGTTGTAAATAACCTTTCGCTCCGTTCACTTTATTCCTGCTACTTTCGTAATTTGAAAGAGTCTATTCCAGACAACAGTTTCAAAATGCTTCTCTAATTCTACATATGCTATAAACATAGATTTGCCTCTCTTTAACGATTATGTTCTTATTTCAGTCATACGGTCAGTATGGCTTCATTTTTTTCTACGTAGGTATACTGCGACGGAATGAGAGAGCTTCACTTAATTGCTGAATCAGTATGTAAGGAACATTACTAACCTTACTGCAAAATTCAACACGTTATTAAAAAGGCAAACTCAAGTACCAATTATGCATAAAAATTTGGAACTTCCAAGCACTAATCAAAAGCAAATTGGAGCGTTATGATATGTGAAACCCACAAACTGGATAATGCAAATGATACTAAATTCCCTGCTGCAAGACAGATGAGGCTTAGCTCAAATCATTGGCCACTAAATTTAACCGTAGCTGAAAGCACATGGACAAAAATAATCGTCTAGAGGTGATTTAGCAAACATTTAGACAGGCAATGCGAATTTGTTGGGTAGTGCATCGACTTTAGTCCACAATCGCGCACGTCAGGTCCCTATAGCAAGACTATCGCCGTGTGACAGAGTTATCCGTGTGCAAACTGACACCACCGCTCGGGAAGACACGAAGCATGAAGTTATGTAGGTGGGCTACAAAGATGTTCATATAGTTCACAACTAACATGATGTCTCAGACTGCTGCCGCACGTTTCATGGAAGCTCAGGTGAATGTCCACCATAGTATAATAATGTCCCCAGTGGTCTCGACGATCCTCATCTGCGTCGTGGTTCACGTTTCGTGTAGACTTTCACCCGACTGAAAGCGTATTGACCTAGTGTAACAAGAAATGTGGTTCACCTGAGCTAGAGACACATTTCTACTGATCTACGGACCGAAGTCGACGATTCTTTTGTCGCTTCAGTCGTAATACACGATGACGCTGGCTGAATATAGCAACAGATAAAGGTCGTCCACTACGGATTCCAGTGTTCAACAACGTGCGCAGCGCGGTTAGTTCTGTGAAACTGTGCGTGGATGAGAATCGTCGTCAGAGCAGGCTAGTCTCCGACCTCCATGTTCTTTGACGAGGCGCGGCTTCCAGAACCTCTTCGCCTACACGTGGTTTCACCGTCCTTCCACAGTTGATTACGTCGGCAAGCACGCCAATAACCGAAAGGCTTCGCTGTGTCAGAGACGCTCACTCCCAGACATCCTTCACAATGCATACTTTGTCAGAGTCGCTTATGTCTGTGGATTTCCCCACTGGGACACCGTATCATCACTGTTACGTTTCCTACTCGTCTCTGCTCCGCATATATACAGGGTGTTTCAAAAATGACCGGTATATTTGAAACGGCAATAAAAACTAAACGAGCAGCGATAGAAATACACCGTTTGTTGCAATATGCTTGGGACAACAGTACATTTTCAGGCGGACAAACTCTCGAAATTACAGTAGTTACAATTTTCAGCAACAGCTGGCGCTGCAAGTGATGTGAAAGATATACTAGAAGACAACGCAGTCTGTGACTGCGCCATTCTGTACGTCGTCTTTCAGCTGTAAGCGTGTGCTGTTCACAACGTGCGATTGTTCTGTGGACAACATGGTTTATTCCTTAGAACAGATAACTTTTCTGGTGTTGGAACTCCACCGCCTAGAACACAGTGTTGTTGCAACAAGACGAAGTTTTCAACGGAGGTTTAATGTAACCAAAGGACCGAAAAGCGATACAATAAAGGATCTGTTTGAAAAAATCAACGGACTGGGAACGTGACGGATGAACGTGCTGGAAAGGCAGGGCGACCGCGTACGGCAAGCACAGAGGGCACTGCGCAGCTAGTGCAGCAGGTGGTCCAACAGCGACCTCGGGTTTCCGTTCGCCGTGTTGCAGCTGCGGTCCAAATGACGCCAACGTCCACGTATCGTCTCATGCGCCAGAGTTTACACCTCTATCCATACAAAATTCAAACGCGGCAACCTCTCAGCGCCGCTACCATTGCTGCACGAGAGACATACGCTAACGATATAGTGCACAGGATTGACGACGGCGATATGCATGTGGGCAGCATTTGGTTTACTGTCGAAGCTTATTTTTACCTCGACGGCTTCATCAAAACAGAACTGGCGCGTATGTAGAACCGAAAAGCCCCATGTTGCAGTCCCATCGTCCCTTCATCCTCAAAAAGTACTGGTGTGGGCCGCCATTTCTTCCAAAGGAATCATTGGCCCATTTTTCAGATCTGAAACGATTTCTGCATCACGCTGTCTGGACATTCTTCGTGAATTTGTGGCGGTACAAGCTGCCTTAGGCGACACTGCGAACACCTCGTGGTTTATGCAAGATGGTACCCGGCCACATCGCACGGACGACGTCTTTAATTTCCTGAATGAATATTTCGATGATCGTGTGATTGCTTTGGGCTATCCGAAACATGCAGGAGGCGGCGTGGATTGGCCTCCCTATTCGCCAGACATGAACCCCTGTGACTTCTTTCTGTGGGGACAATTGAAAGACCAGGTGTACCGCCAGAATCCAGAAACAATTGAAAAGCTGAAGCAGTACATCTCATCTTCATGTGAAGCCATTCCGCCAGACACGTTGTCAAAGGTTTCGGGTAATTTCATTCAGAGACTACGCCATATTATTGCTACGCATGGTGGATATGTGGAAAATATCGTACTATAGAGTTTCCAAGACCGCAGCGCCATCTGTTGTTGACAATAATAACTACTGTAATTTCGAAAGTGTCTGCCTGAAAATGTACTGTTGTCCCAAGCATATTGCAACAAACGGTGTATTTCCACCGCTGCTCGTTTAGTTTGTATTGCCGTTTCAAATATACCGGTCATTTCTGAAACACCCTGTACTTTCGTTAGCGCACAACACCACCAGGTGCCATTCAGCATGACGGCGGTTAGTGATCATAAAGTTTCCGCTAATCAGTGTATGTATCAATACATATAATCCCATAACGACAGTTGACGTTAACAACTAGAGTGAATTTAGGATTAACTGTGCAGTTCACAACCACAACATTTAAAGTTTGAGCTATTTCTATATACAGAGTGGTTATAATTTATGTTTAACTACATCAGAGGGCCCACCTGGAAAAACGAGTGTTCGTGCGACAATGAAATTTTGTGGAAACATTTGTAAGTACATGCGGAAAGGAAATCAAGAATTAAGCTTCGAAAGAAACACATTTCAGTTTCCACATGAGATGGTAACATTTGTTAATGGTGTACCAATGTTACCTTCCAAGCTACAAACGTTGCTCAGTGTAACGAAAAACTGCATCCACGACAACATGGAACTACACTAGAGATTGTTCTACTACTGCCCGTAATATTTCAGTTGGCATGTTGGCTATCGCCCTCGCCACGACAACATGGAACTGCACTAGAGATTGTTCTACTACTGCCCGAAATATGTCAGTTGGCATGTTGGGATCTTCCTCGATACGGTCACCTTCAGCGTCCATCACCTGTTAGTGTCCTGGTGATAAACTCTGTCCTCCCGGTAGCCCCACAATCAAAAATTACACGTGGTCATATCTGGCGATCCGGGTGTCCACGCAGTCTGGAGCAATCTGGCAATGATTCTATATCCTCCAAATATTTGTTACCGAGCAACCGAATGACCTCTCGAGGAATGTGGAGTGGATCTCCATCGTGAATTAAATAGTTAAGTCAAAAGTACCTCTCTCCCATAGAGCAGGGATTACATGTGGCGAAGTTAACACGCGTGCTTAGTCCCTGTGGTCCAAGATCCCTCCTGTCTTGACGTAACAGTATCGGCGCCTAACGGCAAACCATAACAGTGATACGAGTTTTTTTTAATAAGTACCGTTTTGAAATTAAAAAACACGTGCTAAGATATCTCAATTTTATTTTTACATGAAAGCCTGTACCTTAATCTACTTTTCTACATAATTTCCGTCAATTTTGAGGCACTTGTCATAACGTTGTTCCAGTTTTTAAATACCCTCCTCATCGAAGTCTGCGGCCAGACTTGTTAACCACTGCATCACCACTGTTTTGACTTCATCATCGCCTTGAAGACGCTGACCGCCCAGGTGTTTCTTCAAATGCAGGAACAGATGGTAGTCACTGGGCGCAAGATCGGGGCTGCACGGAGGATGATCTAGAGTTTCCCATCGAAAAGATGTAATGAGACCTTTGGTCTGATTCGCCACATGCGGACGGTAACTGTCTGGCTGCAGAACGATGCCCTTGCTCATCTTCCATGGGCTGTTGCTTTGATCTGGTGTGACGTAGGCCACCCATGTTACATCGCCCGTAAAAATCTGGCTTAGTGAATCATCACCGGCGTTGTGGTGCCGCTCAAGGGACGTCAATGCACTGTCTGGACGTCAATGCACTGTCTAAACGTTTGGTTTTATGCACATCCGTCAACATTTTTGGTACGCAACGTGCTCACAATTTTCGTTAACTCAACTGGTCCATCACAATGCCATAAAAAAACACTACGAGAAACATTAGTAAAGTCCAGAATGAGATTTTCACTCTGCAGCGGAGTGTGCGCTGATATGGAACTTCCTGGCAGATTAAAACTGTGTGCCCGACCGAGACTCGAACTCGGGACCTTTGCCTTTCGCGGGCAAGTGCTCTACCAACTGAGCTACCGAAGCACGACTCACGCCCGGTACTCACAGCTTTACTTCTGCCAGTACCTCGTCTCCTACCTTCCAAACTTTACAGAAGCTCTCCTGCGAACCTTGCAGAACTAGCACTCCTGAAAGAAAGGATATTGCGGAGACATGGCTTAGCCACAGCCTGGGGGACGTTTCCAGAATGAGATTTTCACTCTGCAGCGGAGTGTGCGCTGATATGAAACTTTCTGGCAGATTAAAACTGTGTGACCGACCGAGTCGAGTCTCGGTCGGGCACACAGTTTTAATCTGCCAGGAAGTTTCATTAGTAAAGTCACCCCGCAAGGAGGAAATCGTAAAGTGTCTGTTTTCTCTCACCTTTTAGTCCACTTCGTGCACCAAACTTTCATTAACGACCGAAGGAGCCCACTCCGTTGTATATCATGCACATTTTGTGCAGTCATCTTTAAATGCTCTCACCCACTTTCTTACCAATCCATCACTCATAATGTTTTCTCCAACAACCGCACAGGTCTCACGATAAATATCGATCGCTTTTAGGCCTTTAGCACTAAGAAATCTTATAACAGCCCGTACTTCACAGTCCGCGGAACTCACGATTATCGGAGGCATCTTAAACACTCAGAACACGACGTAAACAAGGAAGAATCAGACTGTAATGGCGGCAGTGCGTAGATTAAGGTACAGGCTTTCATGTAAAAAAAAAAAATAATTGAGATATCTTATCACGTCTCTTTATTTCAAAACGGTACTTACTAAAAAAAGAAATACACGCCTCGTACTAACAACACAAATCGTGCCGCGCGCAGTCTGAATACAATTCCTATAAAGTCAGGCACCCATTCGGTAAATAGTTTTCCGCCTACACTGACTCCAGCAGAAATATGTAATTATGACCACCCTGTAGATTACGCATCCCGGTCTGAGAGTCACAATGGAGTTTATCTTCCGATAGGAAGACATGTAACACATAGCCGGTAGATATCAGAAGGGAAACTAGAAATCCGCATATAATCAAAAACTAAGTATAATACAGAAGAGAGAGAGAGAGAGAGAGAGAGAGAGAGAGAGAGAGAGAGAGAGAGAGAGAGAGGGGGGGGGGGTGGGGTGGGTGGGAGGGGGGGAAGAAGAGGAAGGGAGAAGTTGGGAAGGGAGAAAGGGAGCGAAGAGAGCAGGATAAGAGAAGCAGTGGAAAGAAAGCAATCGCTACAAGAGATGGAATGCATTTCTGGCTTCCGGCAGTAACTTCTGAGTGACAGCAGGCGCGAGGGTAAAATACGACTGACACTTTGTGACAAATGACCCGCGTAGAGACGCAGATACGCCTGCAATTCGAGGCGGAAACATCACTCACCACGGTTCGCCATCTGGGGCGGCGGTCTGGCTTCACGTTTGCCCCCAGAGTCTCTGTATAAAGCCCACGGAAATTCCACTCACAGACTAGTCAAGTCGATGGAATGTGTCCGCGTGCAACACATAGTTCATTAAAAAAGGGATAAATTTGTTCAGTTCGTCAGCCTTCTGAATGGTGTGATGCACTCAGCCATTATCATTTCTCTTTGTTCAGTCGTTTCATCTCAGAGTTATATCTGCTCCCGACATCATTGCCTTCGTCAACTCTTCTCTTGTGTTTACTTTTTCTTTGTAGACTTTGTCTTATCCCGACGGGCAAATATTAGGGGATCTTTGACACCAAGTAAGTGTCCATTTCTAACGATCCTCCTTCCGAGTAATGTGTCACCAGTCGATTACAATGTGCAGGAGCTCCGTCATAGTCATTGCAGTTAAACGAACCTTCTCGAATAATGTAATAATAACGCACGAACAGCCGTCATTTTGATATTGTTTTACTAGGCAACCAGTTCCGACGTTCCAATCATATCACCTTCAGGCGTGTCGCATGAATGACACCAAGAACCACTCATGTATGTATAAGACAAGGCACGAATAATCGTATCTGGTCCCGTAGATATCCGAGCTTCATCTACATGCTCACAAGGTTTGGATATCTACGGGGCCAGATACGATTATTGGTACCTTGTCTTAGAAATGCATGAGTGCTGCCTGGTACCATTCATTCTACAGGCCTGAGAATGATGTGACGAACTATGGAACTGGTTGCCTAATAAAACAATATCAAAATAACTGCTGCTGGTACAGTGTTATAACACATCACCCGCTGCTACACTCTGCTGAATCCAAGATGGACTAAACTTTGTCTTCGAATAATGGTGGAATCTCGTTTTCGAGAAAGTCTCGATAACGGCATTGGGTGCATTGAGTGCGGTGGGCGCGATCAGCACCGATACCACATCAATGGCGGTGACTAAACTTGCTTGGTTCTGTGGCGTGAGCAAAGAAAAAAAATTTCGTCCTTTCATTCCTGACAGTTACGCGAGAGAACAGGCAAATAGAGAACTTATGGCCTGGACCTGACATTTTCGCATCCATAGGCGCATTTTGCCTCTGAAATAGAATGTAAACAAACTTGATTCTAATTCAGTACTTGAGACAATGATATCAGTTATCTTAAAGACTGTGACTTTGCACTGGTAACTGCAGATCGGTGTTAGATTGCTTCGAAAGGTGGTTTCTACACGAAATAGATTCGTGTTGCAAAACTTGGGAGCAAAAATCACATTCTTTCACTGTTGAAAACTCACAAACGAAACTTTCCACGATTGTTAAACGTGTATTTAACAATTATAAGCAGATTTCTCAGTGTGGTATTCTTGCAACAACTCCACGTCTGAGAAGATTTCTTCAAGCTCCCAAACCGGATCATGTATTTCCCGAAACTGTTCCCAGCATTGTCCTGCGTTTACATTTTTCTTAACTCCGTGTTCTGTAGCAGCGTTATGTGAGAGGAGCTCCTCAAAACTCAAAACAATTGATAACTATCTTAGGTCCACTATGAGTCAGGCACGAATTTCTACTCTGCAGTTTTGTCAATCGAAAATGGTGTAGCTGAAGATATCGATTTTGATGACTCAACTTCACAATTTGCTGCAGAAAAAGTTAGAAGATAATTTGAGCTACCTGTCCAGGTCACCTTAAGAAGTACTGCTTCATTAATAATCACTCTGCGTAATTTCCAAATACAAAATTTACTTACATCTTTCCAATCATAACAACTGCTTCCAAAGTAATTTACATCATAGTTTTGATGCTGAATCATCGGTATCAAAAATTTGATACTACAAAATAAATATTTGACCTTGGGAAGGGGTGGGAGAGCGTGGCGAGGCTTGTGGTGTTGGGAAAGAAGGTAGAACTCCGCACCTCTAGGTACTCCACTGGGTAACAGCGGTCTTTAAATTGAGCGAGAAAGCAACAGCCTGAATCAACTACATATCTACCAAATTACACCATACATTTACAGACAAGCCCTTTTGAAAATGTGTCTCCACAAAGGCACGTATGGTTTCCTCGGACCATCGCAGCGGGTAACGATTGTTACTGAGGCCGACACGAATGAAAGTGGCTTCATCGATAAACAGTATTAATCTCATTACTCGACAAGTGGCAATTAACCAACGACAAAATTCAAGTAGTCTGCCCTTACCGTCTTTTCGAATTGACTGATTACGCTGTTCCTGATAAGGATAGAAGTCATGTATACGTAATTCCCGCCATATTCTAGTATGTGGAACAGCTATACGGGTAGAAAGTTTACGTGTGCCTCTTCAAGACTTCGTTCTACCAGCGGAATTATGTATTCTACTTGACGTACACCCTGTTCATTTGCATGTTGCAATGGAATGTGACAGCTGGCCAACTATTGTTGAATATGACACTGTGCAGTCAGGAAATTGCCTGCCGTATTCTCTACAAGCAGCAGCAGCACCGCTTTCAGTACAAAACCCACACACAGAAAACATGTTCCCATACTCAGAATTTCTAAATTGGTGTGGCATGTTAAAAGACACAGCAGCATTCGCCAATGAATTACATTCACAATTACAGTTTCCAAATTTAACTATGTAATCTCAAGCACAATTTGAACTTGGAACAAAAATGAAAATCGATAAATATTCCCGTAGCCACTAGAGTACCAGCACGGGAAATGAAAACTTTTCTCTGTAAACATCCAGTAAGAAATTGGCATGTTGCATGGAATATTTATTTACATTGGCTTCAGACACCGTGTATATTACAATTTCTGATTTCACCTGCAATTGTTACCCTCTACAATTGCTACTAGCAAAACGGACGTTATTCGCTGGTGGTGTTGTACGTATCGTGCGATCCTGTACACATTTCTAGTTAGTATTTCACATGTTCCTTTCTCACCGATCCTGCGGAGGGAGGACTCTCTTCCTCCTCCCTCCTCCCTCGCCCCCACCCCCTACCCAACCCCCCAACCACACTCGCTGCCTCGCCACTCGCCGATTCAAGGACTCGAGCGCTAATGTATACGAGGCGTCTCTGGAATGTACGAACCGTTTCGTCTTAACGGAGTAGTTGCACAGTTCCACTAATTCGCACTCGTCTCTCTGGTTCACTGTCTTTCCAGTGACACCATTGCAGCCTGATCGTGTTACGTTTACATTTGTTACTTACTGTTAGAATGGTCTACGTGTATCTCTGAGCCCGCCGATTGGAAAGTACGTTCTGTAGCACGGTCTTTGAAAGGTAGTAATTCATCGTCATCTTGTAGAGATTCATAGCGATATATGAAATGAAAATCCTGTGGCATAAATGGCTAGGGTTCCCCGCCCGCCAAGAAACTACGGCAGCCGATTTGTCTTTCCAGCTGACGTCACAGTGGTCGACTTCCGTGTCGAGGACGATATACACAACACAACACTTAGTCCCAGAGCGGAGAAAATCCTCGACCCCGTCAGGAATTGAACTCAGGCTAGCCATATGGTGGTCAGAGATTCTGACAACACAGTTAGCGGGGCGGTCGTGAGGAGGTGATTATTGGAGGAATGGTGAGAAAGAAAGAGCGTGAGGCAATTCAAAACAAGATACGTGGAATGCTCCGATAGGCATTCTGTTGGTTCATGACAAGACATGTCCCCATTCTGCTGGTGTTACTCAACAAATCTGTTGGGAGCAGCATGATTAGCCGACAGGTGCCCCGATCTCGCAACTGCTGACTACTGCTTTTACTTGAACTCGAAACTTGCTTTTATGATATGGCGCTTTGACAGCGATGATGACACGAAAAGACGGTAATAACCAGTGGCTGTCGTCACTGTCTACTTCTTTGTACGACGACGGCACAAAAAAAAGATAGTTCCCGCTGTGACTGATTCTGGACAACGGTTGCAGCTATGTAGAAAAATTCTAAGAAATGCTGTTTCTTGTAAAAATAAATTTTCCTTTGAAAAATATGTTTTCCAAAATGACACTTACTTTCGCGACATGCCTCTTACAACAGCTCCGGTTAAAGAAAACTACTTCTGACGCATCTCAATGTTTATGACGTGATATCCCGTGTACAATATGTCGTACAGTGATACAATTCTGCGTGTAGATTCAGTGATGGACGTGAGTACTGTTTGCAAAATGTGTTGAGAATACACCAACAAAAAAGTAATAAATTAAAACACCATCCCTATATTGAGGTTTTGCTGCGTTAACAGCAAAAATGTAGGTAAATGTGTCAGGTGGAAAATTGTTCGGGAAGGTTTGAAATAATGTGTATGGTTTGTTGGAAGTAGCTAAGTGCTCTCATTCTCAAACACAGGGTGAATATAGTCTGGGGAATTTGCGCAGCCTGAGTAACACTGCCTTAAGGGCAGAGCCGGCCGCGGTGGTCTCGCGGTTCTAGGCGCACAGTCCGGAACCGTGCGACTGCTACGGTTAGAATTCTGCCTCGGGCATGGATGTGTGTTATGTCCTTAGGTTAGTTAGGTTTAAGTAGTTCTAAGTTCTAGGGGACTGATGAACACAGCAGTTGAGTCCCATGGTGCTCAGAGCCATTTCTAGAACCTTAAGGGCAGAGATGCACAGTCGAGTTTTGCCCTCGCACCTTTTGGTACTTAAAGAGAGAATTCGCAGAATTGTTCACACTTGCGGCAACTTTCGCTGGTAGTTACAGTATGATATTTCCTTGCGAGTACTTCATGTGTCAGAGTCTTTCGGAAGCAAATGGCCCTCAGCACTATGGGACTTAACATCTGAGGTCATCAGTCCCCTAGAACTTAGAACTACTTAAACCTAACTAACCTAAGGACATCACACACATCCATGCCCGAGGCAGGATTCGAACCTGCGACCGTACCAGTCGCGCGGTCCCACACTGTAGCGCCTAGAACAGCTCGGTCACATCGGCCGGCTGCGGAAGCATATGTCTGACTCGTTTACGCACAGAAGGGTGAGTGTGTCTTTGAGACCTGAGATATCACTCAGCGCGAAATGTTTCTGTTATAATTCTGCAAGTGAAGGGACAGGTTGCGATGAACAGCAGCAACACTTTTAACACTTTTAATGGCAAAGAAAAAACGTAACCGACCGTGTTCCTGTTAGGTAAGAGTGCTGATTAGGTGGTGGAATGATTTTGGAGCATCCAAAATCTAATTTTGCGATCGAAAATCATGTAAAAGTATCTGAATTTTACGCGAGAGGCAACGAAGGAGATGGAAGAAATACTCTTGATGAATGGACAGAAAGTTGCCAATCTAGATACTATTATGCGTAAATACATTAGTGTTAAAGATAGGCAGCTTGCGGCGTATTTCTAGCTTCAGCTACGTTTACACTCTTTAATATTCATTGAAGTAACAACTACAATGAAATAACATCACACAAATTTCGTCTTGATACCCACACATGTTGAAAAGCCAAATAGGGCCAATATCTGATAAAAGAAGAATTTCTGGACATACGCTTATCCGAGCTTTTAACTTACATCGACTTAATGAACCACTCCTAAATTCCTGAACGTCTGTTCAACACCCAATACAGTAATATAATCAACAAATTCAGTCATATGAAATTATAGATACAGCTGTACTACAATGGCAATTTTCCGAGCAGCAAGGAGATTACTTTCAATAACAACATCAGAGGTGTCTTTGGGTTAATTAATCTATGTTTTAAGACTACTTTACCCGATTCCTTGGAATATGGATCTTATACTAAATTTCCTCTGCGGGCGTTTTAAGAACTGTAGCCATACCAGTCAGCCATTCTTATCTCACTTCCTGTAGTCCAGTAACTTTACATCCAATAACGCAGGCCTCATACAAACTAATTAAAAGCACAACTTCATCCTGAGTACACTTCCTGGCAGCTTTCTTCATTGCTGTTCAGCTAACAGATAAAATTGGCAATTTCGTCGTTCATGAACCACCACAGCCAAATATTATGGCTCAAAAGAGGCAGTTTCGTTTTTACTTTTATTTACTGTCTGCATGATTACGGCGACATTTTTCTACCAAGGCGTGGTAGTGTTCAAACTGTAAAATAGGGCACAAGTATGGGACACAATAGAGCCACTCAACACTGTCAGAGTACACTCAGATCTCCTGACAATCCTGCTACATAGTTTTTCTTGTGTGAGTTAAATGGACGGCAGCTCTCCAGAGGTGGAGGTCTGGAGACCAGAATATCTTAAGGAGAGCCGTAGTGGTGGGGGTTGTGGGAAGGCGCTGTAGGGGAAAAAACCGAGCGCTGGAGGGTAAGAGCCATCCTAAATGGAAGCCCACAGTCACATTTTCTGTATATATTAAGTGGGGCACCTCCAATTCCATGTTCACCTGATGACCTTTCAAAAAGATCTGTCACCTCTGCTTTGGTTAGTATCTACCAATAATTTCGCCGAAAATGCAGCAATTTATTTTCGCCTGACTTATTACCCATTTTGCAATCTTCAGAGAATCATTATGATTGGAGATTTATGTAAAACCTACACATGGTTGCCATGTTAAAATTTGCTTCTTTTGCCAAAACACGGTGGAGTTTACTCAGTTTCACTTCGATCTATGTTATGAAGACGCTATTGCGAGATAATTCTGAAAAGGTGGTTTATTAAGGTTATTAAGTGAGGAACTGAGGGAAATTAAAGTTAGTACCTTATGGAAAAGTACATCCACAGTACGGGGTAAAAATGGTTCAAATGGCTCTGAGCACTATGGGACTTAACATCTATGGTCATGAGGCCCCTAGTACAGAGTAAATGTCTAATGTATTCACTTACGTTGTTCCAGATCCCACAGCATTTCTCATTTCACCAGCTACCAATGGACCTCATAAATTAAATTCTTTCATCGAAAAAGTTTGTAGTTAGTGGAATTACACATTAGATAATGAAGTTTTGCATAAGCCATATGCCAAGATACTCTCCCCTTTGCATGCTATTATTTGTCAGAATCTCCTTTCGATAGCTCAAACCGCTTATGAAATGCCAGTAATGGCACTCTGGCTTTATGGCTGCCACATCGCGGCTGCAAACGATATCACATCAATTTCCTCAATATCGGTGACAGACACCTCCACCAAGGTCTAAAAAAATTTAACATGTTAGCTAAATTTGACACGCAGGAACATATTCTGTAACATCGATCAAAAGTAATATCATAGCGATCCATATTTTGGTCTGAAAACTTTTTCGAATTTCACGCAGTGCCTTACTTTCGCATGAATTTCACAATAACTTTGACCATTAACGAAATGATGGACACATCATCATGAACCTGACATATAAAGCTACAAGAAAAGCGGAGGTGATTTTGTTTTACCACATAGTTTCTGTAAAATCGTTTGAGAAAGATTGCGGAACGAGAAGCTGGATTCTACTACCGCCAACCAGCTGAAAGGTGGCAAACATTGTCGGCCTACCCTTCCAAACAAACGAATGAACTCGCCCAGCGCACTGGACGACAATTTGTCACTGTGCAACAGCCACCATATTCTGCACAGGCTCTACACATCTACACCACGTGTCTGAACTCGCAGAGCGTGACTTCTGAGATCTTGCACCACTCTCTGACACTGCCAGCGAGCTGACTCTCAGAACTGTTTACATTGTTCGGAAAGAATCTCTGAGACTGAAAAACTTTCACGCGTGCCACTAGTTTAAGACATGCACACAGTTAGTAGCTCTGATATCCGAGTTATCTTAAAACTACCCATCGATACGAGTAGAGTAAATTTTTAAATTCGGTCAGTAATTACATGAAATAGTGAAAATCAAATATATGCTTCCTCTGGAAGCCGTTAGACAGGCATCTTGCAATGGGACAGGGTGACTGTGTGATAGTTTCATAAGTTTAGTTAAGTAAATGCCTTCTCTCAATGTTCAGCATCCGCTTGTTACACAATATCTCGAACCCATGTGTCCCACAATCTATGATCCAATTTCATACAATCCTTCACCACACATGTACATTCTCAGAATACTCCCCCTTATATTGAGACCAGTGTTTTGTATTAGTAGACTTGTTTTGTTGATGAATACTGTCTGTGTCTTTGGTTAATCAACTATGTCGCTATCCAATTTTGAAAATTTTCGTAATCTCGTGTCAGCCACTCCTCAATCTATTTCTTCTTTCTCTCTGGCCTGTGAACAATGGACTGTTCCTTCCATTCAACAGGCCTCACAGTTTTTTGGCTTTCAGTAAGTGAGCAAATATCCATCTCATCAGTGTGATTCAACAATTCAGAATATTCATTAGGGTCAAGCCATACCTAGGTACGTAATTCCAAAGACTAAAATGTGTCACGTGACGCCATACAAGCGATTTTCGTGTCAGTAATGAGATACTCCGAGTGGAGTAAGTCTCCAGCCCGGCCAGGAACGGAACCCGGATCGATTCAGATGGCAATCCGCCACGTTTACCCAGCAGCTACCGAGTTGGATAAAACTGAAACATCTTTGATCGCTATACATTTTCTAACTACAGTCAGGTCAAGACCGTACTGTGCTCATAGTCTGTTGAAGTGCTAGTTACCTACTCAGCTTCATCTTTTTTTCGTATAACTTTATGTCCACATATTACGTCCCACCTCGCCTTTTATGAATAACGACACTAACCATTACAAAACTGAAATAAAATATTGAATCACAACCTACTTATGCCGTGCATAGATCGAACCTGACGGCGCGATCACGATATGTTTACTCTTATTTTCACTAAGTTGAAAGACTAATATAACCAATCTACCAAAGCTCCAATCTATGCAAGCAGGTTTATTATGCCAAGGGGGAGAAGAGGAAAAGCTTGCAAAGGCCACAAGCGCCAAGGGACCAAAAAAAACTGCCCCCATCCCTAAAAGAAAAAAGAAGAGAGTTAATTTAATAACTTACCGGGAGAGCTATCTGAGCTGACCGACACGTCGTATTCCTATCTTCTGCCTAAGGGAAAAAGTCTCTCACCTGTCTCGCAACTATAATGCACAATGCTTTCATTTCGTGTGGGTAGCATTATAAAAGAAGCGACGACTACTCAGCAGAAGTTTATCATTAGCGCTATTTATGCTGACACTGTGAGTTTGTTTCACACACCTGGCTCTTACACAGCCCACCTCGTGTTCAACGATGTTGTTCGTGCTGCTACTTCGCAACGATATCGTAAGAGCTCAAAAGTAAGGGAACAGGTCCTGAAGCGAATATACTATTCTCTCGAAGCCTTCAGAGTTATTCCAATTTATGCCGACTAAGGATTGGAGCGAGACGCGAGAGTGGAGGAAGCAAGCGATAACAATGGATGGGATATGAATTTCCCATCTCCTGCAGGCAGTAGTTTTGCTGTTCCAAAGTTCCGGTTTGTACTAATTGCTATGACTGATTACACGTATGCTGTGAGTTTTTAGTTAGTGCGCCTATAGACGGCCACATACTTTTCATCTGACAGACAGTTGAAACCTCGTGTAAAAGGTATGCTATGAATTGGTAGTAGATCTTACTGGTGTATTTGGTATTGCTACTATTGCAGTGTGAAGAGCCTCAGAAATATGCTAAAGCATCGAGATTCATAACTTCGTGTGCTAATCGCAGTGGGCCGGCCGCGGTGGTTTCGCGGTTCTAGGCGCTCAGTGCAGAACCGCGCGACTGCTACGGTCGCAGGTTCGAATCCTGCCTCGGGGATGGGTGTGTGTGATGTCCTTAAGTTAGTTAGGTATAAGTAGTTCTAAGTTCTAGGGGACTGATGACCACAGATATTAAGCCCCATAGTGCTCAGGGCCATTTGAACCCACGCAGTGTTTGTATCGAATCCTACTGGAAACTAAGTGGTTTCGCTGTGGCTATATATAAATGACGTTCGTATGCGGCTATACGAATGAACTACCAGGAAGTTAGTAGCGCTATTGCTGGTTAGCTGGAACGCTGGGGGCTTGTTTCATTATCGCCGGGCCATAACCAGTAAGACAGAAATTTGGTTTACTTTCAATCTTCTAGAAAATGTATAGAATTTATATCCTACATTTAATTTGTTGTGTCCAATATTTTCGATCGGTATAAGTAATTTTACAAATACTTTTGAATAACGCTTCGTTTAAATTAAGCCTACTTAAAATTATAAAATTTGTTAAATATGTGCAGAAAAAATTGCAAGGATGGGGTTTAGGGTGAGGAACGTGTGTTTGTGTGTGTGTGTGTGTGTGTGTGTGTGTGTGTGTGTGTGTGTGTGTGTGTGTGTGGTGGGGGGGGGACTGTGGCAGTTTTGCCAAGAGCGTTTGATTACATCCAATGATTCTCACCTGCCGTTTAATGTGCCAGATAGGACAGACTGACTTGTAATTAATAAAAACTCCTGTTGAAAAGTAAAATGCGTCGTACTGGTAGCATATACTGCTTTTAACTTTGCATAGATCAAAATTTCTTGACATATTGCATACGAGTATGCTTTACAACAAAACACAGTAAACAAGCTGTTTCGAGGGCTTGACATTATTTATCCTTATTGATGGAAACGGGAATCCTAGTTCTGGAACATTCGGTGGCAGCGAATGAACACGCTAGATTATATGAAGTGATTATACAAGAAATTATACTTAAAAATTTTACCGAAATGTGCTGAAAAACCGGCTGGCATAGAACGAGCGCACTCGAGTATATTAAAGGAAAACTTGTGGCAAGGTCTTATGGGACCAAACTGCTGAGGTCATCGGTCCCTAAGCCTACACACTACTTTATCTAACTGAAACTACCTTGCGCTATGGAGAACACACACCTATGCCCGAGGGAGGACTCGAGCTTCCGACGTGGGGATAAGGCGCCTTAGATCTCGCGGCTACCCCACGCGGCAATACATTAAACAGCTATATAAGATAGTCCATATGTAACCTTTATAGGAACCGACTGAAACATTGCAGTGGTAGTCGCATTTACTGTAACTGCAGACAGACTACACTAAACGGTTCAGTTATTATGCTATATTGTTTAATGTGACGAAGCGAGCTCTTTTAGGTATATAAAACAATCGCTGTCAAAAATGTTGTGATTTAACGTAGTAATCAGCCTGTAAGAGACAGAAAATGGAAAGGAGAAAGACAGGAAAAAGGAAGTAAACAATTGTTAATAGATGTATCCAACTGTGAGACATGATGGTGAATTCCTTTATAGAAAAATGTTTGTGGTTCTCTATGAAACCATGATTGTAGCCAGGCATACACCTCTTGTCCTGAACAAAGTAGACGACTACTAATGTCTTTCTTGAGAGCTCCAAAAATACAGAAATCGTATGAGGAGAGATAAGGGCTGCTAGGAGGATGTGGAACGGCTTCCCACCGAAATTCAGCAGCGTACTCAAAACAACCTTAGTATCATGCGGATGGCCCCATATACTAACATACGAAAATGGTTTGAAAAGTTCTCGGAATGACGACGAGAGGTCAACGGTAGAGCACGAGTTTTTCACGTGTTTTTCCCTCATAGTGATCTGCGAAGCTGGAAAAAACTGAGATTCGAGTAGTAATTAAGTTCGTCGTAAAAAAAGGTATGAAAAGAAAGGACATTCATGCCAATTTCCAGAATATTCTAGGGGGACAGTTTTCCGTGCATCATAAGATCTCAGAAGCCAGAACACTTTACTGTATCTTACTGAGAGAATATTGTAATTTTCTACTCATAAAGCGGTTTCCAATGTTTACATGTTTTCCAAGCCTCTTATAATACTGGGAAAATAAACAGGAATTCGAGATGTAGGTGTGTCTAATATGAAACCTGATACATCTTGTGCAGCCACGAGGTTCATAGTATTGTGTTCCGCTGTTTACAGTGCAGACTTTAATCCGCGTCAAGTTTCAGCCATCTCCAGTCCCTGTGTCACTCTTCAAACTTGGTGCGTCCCATTCCGTCGTGCGTTCCGCATAGCCCGCTGAAGTGTTTACGGAAGGCGTGGCCCGGACCAGACGACGCCACGGAGCTTCTGCCATCTGTCGGACGTTTCTCCAATCTCCAAAGCGAGTAAACTTCGCGCTGCACGTGCTATCTGCAGGAGAATTTGTGAACTTCTATCGATACGAATTTTAATCACATTTTCTGCGTCTACCAGATTTAATCTAGGCTTATAGCGTTAATTCTCGTTTTCCATTCATTACAAATTCGCCAGTGGGGTTTGCCGAAAGTTTAGTTATTCATTACGTGAATTAATGTGTATATAAGTCAATTCCATTGCTGTTCCTTTGGAGCACTGAATTCCTGTTGAAGCTGCTATTTATCAGTGGTAATGTAATATCTCATATTCCTATCACTGACGCGATTTTTATTCTACACAGTGTTTGTTTTTGTAATTATAACATATAACGATTCTTTTTTATCTAGACGACCCCAAATAACTTTCTGTGGAGATGTAAACTTTAAAAGAAAAGGGAGAAGACGACGAAAAAAGAAAGGTACCAAACAAATCTTATTCAGGTAATGAGGGGAACAGCAACCAGTATGACTGTTTTTCACGTAACTTCGTTCGTAGAGATCATATGAGCTGCAGTACATCTTTTTTAAATAACACCCTGTACATTTTATACAGTAACCCACTTTGCCTCCTTAAGACCCTTCAGGAAAACTAATCCCACTACGCCATCAACGTAAACATGACTTGACTAAAGTATGATTAGATAGCGTGGCCTCACTTCCAGTAAAACTGGTTTATATTTTTCACTTTATCACACCATCAGTGATTTCACTGTGAGTTGTATGAGTGAAATGGTATGGTTATGTAGAACTTACTGTAATAAAAGCTACAGTCTGTGGGAGAAATTCGTAGAAAATGTACTGAAGAGCGTTAAATATAAAATGAGAACAGTTATCCGATAATACGGCGTCTGGTTTGCAATTCTAAACAAAATACTCTCCCTCTATTCCTGCAGACCATTTATTTTCTTTCAATATTCGGTATAAGGAAAAAAGTCACCTTCACTCACTTTCCAACAGGCTTACTAAGCCTCCCATTGACCACATTCCGAAAGAACTTTACTGTATTACATACTAAATACGCATCGCACAATACCCTAATGAACGTTTGTGCTCACATGGGCTACACATCTTTTTAACACCTGTGGTATATAAACATACATTCACTATGTAAATGGGAAACGCTGTTAACAAATTGTCGTAAAGTTGTCAACTGATTTTCTTCAGTTAACACTCTAATAAACGATCGGATGGATATAGGCTACATATTTGTTTAATATATAAGGTACATAATACATATATACCGCTAGCTTAGCGCCCGCTGCTTCACTCACATAGACTGTACGGCCTGAAGAGATATTGATTTTGTTTCTACTTTTGTCGAATTTTTATGTTATTTACAAATTGCAACACCTTCTAAGCTTTTCATGCTAATTAAGGCCATACAATGAAGGGCTTTCCTGAATTGACCAAAAAGCGATTCCGGTAGCTGGCGCCCTTTGTTTTTTGTTAATTATGCCTTTTGCTTTCCTGTGGAGATATTTCCATAGCAATTTCCACACCATAGCAAATATTTCTTTATATGTAGACCAGACGTGAATTGAAAATTGTCATTAGTTTAAATTTTTTAATGTAACGAAATATTTCCCACAAGTTTTCATCTAATATGGAACTGCCTTAGGTGCTGAATTGCCACAAACACTGGAATGTTCTTTTAAAAACAAAACTATATGATTATGTTGAAGGACAATTTCAACTGTGGAATGGGTATTAAACTCGAATTATCGTGCATCGTATTATAAGTCCAAGTGGTGTGCTTGCTCTTGTTATTGCTAGCAAAAACTTTATACGAACAGTTTGGGCAATGTAATTCCCAATACCAATAAATTAATACAGTCCCTGCACTCCAAAACACATTCAGCCCCTCAGGTACCGAATTCTCTGACCCTGTTCAGAACTGATAACTTTGGTCCCTGTGCATATCACAATAAATAAATAGTCTGGGACAGGGAGGCGGTACTGATTGTGGTAAATTACTAACACCGTGTTCTTTTTATCAAAATTATATTATCAGTTAAGTTTGTCTTTTCAAAAACATCTACAACTGAAGTTACATTGGTTAGAATAATGTATCATATTTACTAACTGCTCCACCAACAATGAGATTTATACAGCAAGTATTATCTAACCTCACTAAACCAGCATAAATGCAAATCATCATATTATACATAGCTTTCTTAACAAATCATAGAAACAATGCAAAAGTGTAATATTTAGCTAGCCTTTTTTATCAAATCAGGTTACATGTATTCTGGAGGTATATTCTGGGGTTACTCATCAATTACAAATTATCAGCCAATTCATCTATACTAAAGCCCTGGCAGAACAAAAGTCAAAATTGTTTAACATCTTTACCTTGCTTGCATGAAGACTTCTGCTTCCGTGTTCAACAAAACTGACATACCTACATTAATCTAACACTTGGTTGCTTCACAGAGAACACCACAAAAACTGCCAATTTCATCCTCTATCGCTCGAAGACAGCTACAAAGAACTTATCGCCAAGCGCTCTCTAACTCTAACACTACAATCTCAGACCAGAAACAGTATCATTGCCACTGCGGTCGTGGACAGTAAGTGATCCACTTTATAAAGCCTATCAGACACACATACCGTTTACAATGTCATAGTTGCAGTTTAGTTTACATTAATATTCTTATCAAATTCGGGTGCCACACGCAAGTATGCCCCAGTAAACTCCTTTCAACACTTTTTTTTTCCTTTCTAACCGACAAGGCAAGCTCCAATTGTCATAGATTTAGCCTTAAAAATCTTTAGTAATTATTTATTTTTAAAATAACTTCCTCCCACTGTTTTACCTTCTTATTGGTTGAATTTCCACAAACGCTGAAACAAGTATTTTTTTTTTTTCTGCCTGAAAGACCAAATACAAGTTTTCTTAGTTCTAGCTTCAGAATTCCCATAACAGTGACATACTTTCAAAATTCTGTCATCTGATATTTCGGCCAATAGGAGTGGCATCTCGAGCAACCTATTCTTAAATGATGCCTACAGCATAAGACTCATACCATCCCTAAACTTCCAAGTTTCTGTCCTTAGCGGTTTTGGTTGGGCGATGACGAGTCAGTGAATCAGCCTGAGTCTATTAAATCCCCTTAGCATTTTAATTTTCAAAAACAGTGAAACATCCATTTTTTCATATCTGACCGAGAAGCCAAACGCCAATTTCCAAAGATTTAGCTGTAAAACTGCTTTCGCAATGAAATATTTCCATGAAACGTTTCAACCCCATTTTCACCCCCTTTGGGGTTGAATTTCCAGAAAGAGTATGTTTTATTTCCAACAGAGAAGCTAAATACAAATTATCACAAACTTAGCTTGAAAAATAAGTACACAATGAAATATTTTCATAAAAATTTGCCCCATTGGGGCTAAAATTACAAAAACAGTGAAACACATTTTTTTTATTTCTAACTGAGAATCTAAATTTAACTATTCATATATTCAGCTTCCAAAATGCTTTCATAGTAAAATTTTTCCATGAAAACACCTCATCCCCTACTTCGCCCCCTTGCGATAGGAATTTCGATAAATCCCGTCTTGAACGACGCTTTCAGTATAAAAAACACTGCTTCTCCAAATCTGAAGTTTTTATCCTTAGCGCATTGGAGTGGGCGATGGTGAGTCCGTCAGGACATTACATATATAGGGATTAAAGGGGCAACATCCTTAGCAAAAGTCCTGAAAGGTGCTTAAATGATTTGCTGCGAAGTTTAACACTATGCTCTAATAAAAGCTCGGAAAGACGTAAGTCGCATTTCTTTAATATGTGATTATATACTATGTGATCAAAAGTATGCGGATAACTGGCTGATAATGAGTTACAAGTTCTTGCTTCGTTCCATCGGTATGGCGTTGCTCTCCTCCTCCCCCCGCCCCCCCCCCCCTCCAACCATGATGACAGCTTCCTCTCTCGCAGGCATATGTTCAATCAGGTGTCGGAAGGTTCTTTGGGAAATGACAGCCCATTCTTCACCGAGTGCTACACTGAGAATAGGTATCGATGTCGGTCGGTGAAGCCTGGCACGAAGTCGGCATCCCAAAACATTCCAAAGGTGTTCTAGAGGATTCAGGTCAGACCTCCGTGCAGGCCAGTCCATTACAGGGCTGTTATTGTCGTGTAACCACCCCTCCACAGGCCGTGCATTATGAACAGGTGCTCGGTCGTGCTGAAAGATGCAATCGCCGTCACCAAATTGCTCTTCAAGAGTGGGAAGCAAGAAGGTGCTTGAAACATCAATGTAGGCCTATGCTGTGATAGTCCCACGCAAAACAAGAAGGGGTGCAAGGCCCCTCCATTCAAAACACGACCACACCTTAACACTACCACCTCCGAATTTTCATGTTGCCACTACACACGCTGGCAGATAACGTTCACCGGGCATTCGCCATACCCACACCCTGCCACTGGATCGCCACATTGTGTACTGTGATTTTTCACTCCACACAACATTTTTCCACTGTTCAGTCATTCAATGTTTACGCTCCTTACACAAAGCAAGGTCTCGTTTGGCACTTACCGACGTGATGTGTGGCTTACGAGCAGTCGCTCGAAAAATCCAAGTTTCCTCACCTCTCGCCTAACTGTCATAATGCTTGCAGTAGATCCTGATGCAGTTTCGAATTCCTGTGTGATGGTCTGAGTAGATGTATGTCTATTACATATTACGACCCTTTTCAAATGTTGGCGGTCTGTCAGCCAACAGACGAGATCGGCCTGTACGCTTTTGTGCTGTACGTGTCTCTTCATATTTCCACTTTCATATCACATAGGAAACAGTGGACCTTGGGATGTTTAGGAGTATGGAAATGTCGCGTGTCGACGTATGACGCAGGTGACACCAATCACCTGACCAAGTTCGAAGTCCGTGAGTTCCTCGGAGCGCCCAATTCTGCTCTCTCACGATGTCTGATGATGACTACTGAGGCTGCCGATGTGGAGTGTCTGGCAGTAGGTGCCAGCACAATGCACCTAATACGAAAAACGTATGTTTTTGGCGGTTTCCGGATACTTTTGATCACATAGTGTATGTATATATACAATGCAACCTTAAAAATAAAGATTGTTAGCAAAAATCTTGAGAAAGATCTCTACTGATTTACTTGAAAATCTAAACAACATTTGGACCGACCTGGGTAACACTTTTTATTGTATGTATACGTAAAGAGATAACGTTCATAGCAGGAACCTCGTAAAACTCTTGAACGATTTACTCAAATTTTTTCACAGTATTCTAACAAACGTTCACTCGGTTGTAGGCTGCTATTTCTTTTCAAGAATCAATCTACAGGTTTTCGGTTAAAACTGACAGCGAGAAAGAAAACGCTGTGGAATTCAGTGATGTGAAAATGTGTGGTTTAGGCTTCTTTTCTGCTGTCAGTTGTAACTGAGGCCGGAGAGCATATGAACCATTAGACCAACTGTTTAATCTTGCGTCTCATTTATAATTTTAAACAAAAGCTACGTGCTGTTTTGTTTTATTGACCACAGTAAGATTTAACAGAAAACATGAAACTTCTATGTATGACTTATCAACTGATGATTAGAATACAACAGAATCTATACTATGGGAAATTTTGTAATCCTATCCACTTCCTGATTAAAACTATGTGAAATACTGCCATTGAAGGTACTATTTTCACAAATATCCATTGTTTCCCAGTTTTGGTTGGGTGTAAAAATAAACAAGAGTCAACGTCAGGGAGAGAGGGCGGAGGGAGCGACCGAGAGGGAGGCGGGATGAGATGGTCATAGAGAGAGGGAAGGAGTAGATGGACAGAAAGAGGAGGAGGAGGTGACGGTCAGAGAGAACAGAGAGGAGAGGGAGAAGGAGCTCATGACGCATATCCTATTCCCTTACATATTTAGCATTTGCGAAGCCCTGATGGGCTGAATAGAGCCTAAATACTCTAATTCGACAACATCTATTCTCTCATCTGGCACTTGATTAGTACCCTAGCCACGGCTCGTAGGATCCCAAGTACACCCAACAATTATGATGCAGCCTCTCCTTTCATCACTATCACTATCCTCACTTCATCATCATTTGTTCTATTCTCCTTTTTTGTCTACTTTGAACGCTAATTTCTCCTCACTTTTCTCTAATGGAAGATTTCATAATTTTTCAATTTTTCATTTGACCCTAACCCAAAATTTAAGGTTCAGTAGTGAAGTCACTTTCCAAAAAGAATGTCATATTCAGTTTTTCAGGTCCAGGAACTTACATACACACCACTATCTCATTAAAAACTCAACAAAAATTGACGAAATCAGCAATTTTTAAATTTTTTTGTGGCTGTCAGATAGTATCATCGGCTCGATAATGCACGTCCTCACTATCTCTATGAAAATTATGTTTTTAATACCAGTCGACAATAATCACCGATTTTATTTTTCTTTCTTTAGGATGGGTTTAAAGTACCCCAATGCGCTTGATGGGCAATGCGTTGGTATTTATAGGGTTACATATGAAACGATTACGTTTATCTCGTGTGAGATTATATGCGGCCAGAAACCTCTGAGTTTAACGGAGAAAGTCTAATGGAAAAAATTTAATGGAAGTAGTCTGTCTCCAACGACATTTGAAACAGGAAGAAAATTTATAAAAGCTGAGGATGATATAGGAGAAGAATGCACTAACGAGGAAAAACAGGCATTATGAAAAAATTTTAAAAATCTGGATTAAGTTTTTGTTAAAAAATTGAGAAATCAAAGAAGCTGGATTATGCTGTTTCCAGTTGTTTCGATGCTGTTAAGGGCCGTTTGAGTTGGTAAATATTCCAAACCGTATTACATATCTATCTTGTACTGAATATTGTTTGGAGACACTATGTTCACCTTCAACAGCCCAATGAGTTACTCATGGCTGAGAAACTCGAAAAAGTATGGCGTTATCTGACTGAAATACAGTACTCTCTTTTAATAAATTTGTAACTATTTCCAATAGATGATATCGAACTGCTAATGCAGAAGCAGATGTTGATGCGATTACATCGTTCAGCAAAATTCATACCACAGTAAATTTATATAAAAGGAAGGAAAGATAGACATCATTGGTCCAGTCATAAAGTACTTAGAAATACAGCGCAAGTCCAGAGTACAGTGGGATGGAGGAAAAAAAACTGTAACCATATCAGCATTCCCCCTTGAGTGATTTAGGGAAGCGATGTGAAACCTAAACGAAACTGTATCTCGAAACCCAGCAGAAAAACCAAAGTGATTGTGGTCCTATGTGAAGTACGCTAGCGGCAAGACACGAGCAATCCCTTCTCCGTACGATGTCAAAGGAAATACTATGAACGACAGTGCTGCCAAAGCGTAGTTACTATACACAGCCTTCCGAAATTCCTTCACCAAAGGAGACCAAGTAAATATTCCACAATTTGAATGCAGAACAGCTACTAACATGAGTAACACTGACGTAGATAGCCTCAGTTTTGTTGCTTCACTACTCCAAGTCTTCCGGTCCAGACCGTATACCAGTTAGGTTCCTTTCAGAGTATTCTGATACAATAGCTCCGTTCTTGACAATCACATACACCCGTTCACTCGACGAGATATCCGTAACCACAGACTGGAAAGTTTCATAGGTCACAGGGCGTCCTCGAGAATGATGGTCCACTATCTTGGTTATTGAGCCGCTTCACTCTAAATACAATGACGAGCCAAACCACAGAGGGATAGCAAGCCATCTGGAGGAGTTGTGGCTGCTTGACCTAAGGAAAGTATATAAGCTGATCAGAGACGAATGGGGGATCATACCAGCGACTAATATGTAAACCCGCTGATATAAACGACTGTGACGAAGGGGAGATCGTTATGGCTCGTTGTTGGACATTAGCATCCCAGAAACAGCGAAGCCAGTTAGTTTTTGACGTGTTGCGTTCGAGAGTTAGTGGGAAAAATATGGTAACATAACATTACCACGGCTGCTGCCGGCACACAATACAGCTTCCAGCCGTCTCCGTCTCAGAATGAATAGATACAAATCCTGTACGCTTTTAAAGGAAATCCTATGGTATTATTCCTGAAAAATGATCACAGTTCTTTAATTTTGAATTCATATGTACTCCACTGTGACTGCTGCTACTCTTAAATAGCTCCAAGCTACACAGCCCATACCAAGTTTGTCTTTATGCGGGATTTTACCACGAGTTGTATGTTATTACTCTGATTTATTTCATCACTTTCAAAATTGTTGTAGGATCAAGCTGTTACTGGTAAAATTTAACTTAAAGGGGTATACCACCTTAGGGGTTTTGAAAACAATCCGAATTTGTATTGCATAAATCGTTAGCGTAAGTGTCCAAGTACACGCAGTCAAAATTTCAAAGCGAAATTCGGATTCGTTTAGATTTTATGAGCATAGAATCTAGTGCACATCGGGTACAGCATCGAGTAGCGGAGAGGGTTACAGTGGAAGACGAATGGCTAGCTTTGATAGGTGAAATAGTGAAGGCAGCTGATGACCAAATAGGTAAAAAGGTATGGTAAGCTGAAATCCTTAGGTAACATGGATCACATACTACCGTATGATTTCCAAGGATAAAAATCCTCGCACGACTATAGCCCGGAAGGAGAAGACAGCTGATGTCAGCGGAAGAAACGAACAGCCCTTGGAATGGAACATGGACCGCACCCTTCTCCACTGCACCCCGACGTACAGACGGGAATTCTTCGAATGTATGAAGATTTATGAAGGGATTAATTACTGGATAGATGTTTAGGTGACCACATACAAAATGCGAATGAAAGTTTTAATTCCACTATTTGGCTGTTAGCTCCTAAACACTTGCACTCCTGACTAAAAGTCATTGAACTGGCATTGTATCTAGCAGCGGGCTTGTTCAGTGAAGGAAATTAATCCCTTCTGATGGTCATGAACGAGGCAGCAATTGTAGTAGGCACGCAACACTTCTGTTACGCCGAACAAATGGACAACCAGCGCGTGAGCCGGCAGATCGGCTTAGTTCATTGGAGTCAAAGGAAGGTCGGAAAGCACTCCTGCAAGCACAAAATGAAACCTATGGGGAAGAAAAAGGATTATTATTTAGTGCTCGAATCTTAATTACACAGTATACATTTTACGTTATGTTAACTTCCTTGAATTTCTAGTTTCCGAGAATTTAATTTTCACATGCGTTTATCTCCAAATGACTTAAGTCTAACTCAAACTATAGATCCGATCATTATGAAAATTGGTAATACCATTATTTATAAAATTGTGAATTAAATGAACAAAGTCGTGAGATGATATCCTGATTTTAAGGGTATTTTTCTTTGCATAATTGGAGAAATAATCGTCAAAATCGAAGTAATTGTTCCAACACCTGTAAAGTTTTTAATTTTGATCGTTTTCACCTGCATTCAGGTTCACATTCTTAGAAAAAAATCAAAACCTTTCTGATTTCAGATGAAAATCGGAAGCGCTACACTGCACGCAATTAGAGAACTATACTCACAACCTTCAGCGGAAATCGCAGCGGAACTTTGTTACTTTTTAACTGAAATTATTAAAAAAAAATACCAAATCTGTTAGAAATATGAATGAAATAATGTCAGAATTTGATTAAATTCTAATTAATTCTTCCCACCAAAGAAAGTCCCCGAACTCTCAGCGTCAAACAGCCTCCTAACGTGGTTTCCTGTTCTCTGCTTGATGAGTTGAACTGAAACGAAGCATCGCATTTTGTTGTGTTACAATTTGTTTTATCCGGACAATTATAAAAACTTTTTTCTTCCTAATTTTAGGATATCTGTGTTTGATCGCTTTCTCCTTCTCAGACAATTTCGCATGTAATGAATAGTGGCAATTTCGAGTAACGATAATGGAGGCAATCATGCACGTTGTCTGCAAAGTGGACCACAAGGGCTCTACTGTATACATCTGTTGACTGTGGTGCACAGTGGAGATGCTACAGCTCACCCTCGTGCTCACAAAATCAGTAGTGGACGATGCGATCAGCCAAATCGTCACATAATCCTTGTCAATAAGGCCACCTTGCAGAGTAATCAAGGGGCCCATGAAATATTATGATATGGCTGCCCAAGTCACCACGTAACACTTGCCATGTTTCATTCTCGGTTTTGGAATTTCAGGACGCCCGATAATCTCTTGCTTATGCCTTTCGTGTAGTTCTGGTTCTGACATGGTTCGCGAATGCGACGTTCAGTTTCGCAGTAACTTTAGCAGCTGTTGTTCTCTTACTTTCGTCATAATCCGGTTCAACGACCGTCCGTCACAATCACTCAATTACTAACTTTTTCCGCATTGTGACTTAGCAATGACGTTGCCCCGTTTTCCAGTTTGTGATACAAATTTTCTATACGATCGCTCTTGAAAGCCTAAACGGTTCGTCTACATTGGTTACGGAAGTACCCACCATACGAGGAGCAACGATTTGCCCATGGTCGAATTCACACAGCTCCAAAATTATAATTATATATTAATACTTTCATCTGCTGACGGCCGCTCATACATATCAACGGGGACAGGTGAAAACGTGTGCCCCGACCGGGACTCGAACCCGGAATGTCTTGCTTACATGGCAGACACTATCCATCTGAGCCACCGAGGGCACAGAGGATAGTGAAGACTGCAGGGACTATTTCGCACACGCCTCGCGCGAGACCCAAATTCTTACGTTGTATGTCCACACACTACATTCATAGTGTTCCTACCTAACACACTCATTACTCGTGGAAGACATTCTTACCAAATCCCGTACGAGTTCCAGTAGCATGTGCGCATCATCACAGAAGAGGAAGCTCATGGCTGGTAGTGCCAGAACTATATACTTATATGGATATGGTGTCTGTGCGGATGTACACATATTACATGAACTCTTGTGGGACTTGGTAAGAATGTCTTCTACGAGTAATGAGTGTGTTGGGTAGGGACACTACGAATGTAGTGTGTGGACATATGAGGTGAGAACGTTGGCCTCGTGGGTGGCTTGGGCGAGATAGTCCCTGCAGTCGCACTATCCTCTGTGTCCTCGGTGGCTCAGATGGATGGAGCGTCCGCCACGTAAGCAGGAGACCCCAGTTCGAGTCCCGGTCGGGGCACATATACTCACATGCCCCCGTTGATATGTATCAACTCCCGTCAACAGCTGAAAGTATTAATATATAACTCTAATTTCGTTCTAGACGGCTGCAGATCAAACAGACACCATATCAATTTAAGTATACAGCTCCGAAATACTGCATGAAGACTATACAGGACTCTGTTCTGCCTAGGACTGATATTTGCAATATACAGAGATTTCATTCGTTGTCAGGTACTATAAGGCGTCTGCAGGCTTTACTAGCATCTGCATTTATGTTCTAGCTTTATTTATCACCCTGTTCCCGTAGGGCAGTGCGTGCATGAGTAGGTGACTAGGTGTTGAACATCACAGTACGTGGAGGTCAGAAGATTGCCCACTCAGTAAACTGGAATGACAGTGATCTATGGCATACCTGACAACAAGTACAATGTTGGTATCACACAATTGTTGAGCTAAGTGCACGTTGCTGAGTGTGGGACTCCACAGCACACCACCATCTCGCGTCCTAATTTTGACCCCACGGTATCTCCAGTTACGATTGCAGTGGATATTAGATACTCGAGGCTGGTCTGTAGATCAGTGAAAGCCTGTAGCCTCGCCGGATGAATCATGTCTGTTGTTATACCAGGCTGTTCGCTCTGTAGTGATGAACATCCATCCAAAGTAACGGCTGTTCAATATATGCATCGTGCCAAGAACAGAGGTCATAAAATACAATATTATGCTACAGGGGATCTTTTCCTTGGCTTCCACTGCGCCTGTGGAAGTAATCGAAGGCAGCACCTCCACAGGCAACTACGTGAAAATTATTGCGGACTACCTGGGTTTCTTCACACTTGGTCCATTCCCAAAGACAGTGGTATCGTTCAGTAGGGTAACTCACATCGAACCCACCTAGTCTGAAGCTGATGGAGGACATCTGGGACACTGTTGTGATCCAACTCCGCGCCCGCAAACCCACGTCATGTATAATACGCGAATAGCATGACCCATGTGGAGGTATCTGATGCCAGATTCCACCAGAATCCTACCAAGGATGTATCGAATCCATGCAATGCGCAATAGCTGCAGTAGTGCACTTCAAAGGTGTCAGTACGCAGTTAAGTAGGTGGTGATAAAGTTCTGGCTCATTGGTGTAAACGCTTCTGCGTAGCGGGCAGTAATCCGTTGCTGTCAAAGATGCGAATTGCGTATCCACAGAAAAGTTAATTTCATTACATGCACTGTACAGAGAGACGTGTAATTGCTTCCAAGCTTCATATGACGACCCTTTCCGGAGTTGGATAAATAGCGACAAAACTGAAATGTGAATAACCAGTATCGCGTTAATGGTGTGACGAGTGGAGAAGTACATTACAATCACATACTCACCAAGTGAATTTTGTTGTGTCGGTTTAATGCCGGAGTACAATCTGATCTCGGTCCCAAGTTTTACGAACTGCATACCATGTTGTCTTTCTTACCTGCAAATGAAGAAAATGAGTCACATTAAAATCTCTGACTGCACTTAATCAGTACTCGGACAATAGTCACTGCTATAACAATCTAGCCGGCCGGAGTAACCGAGCGGTTCTAGGGGCTACAATCTGGAACCGCGCGACCGCTACGGTCGCAGGTTCGAAAGCTGCCTCGGACATGGATGTACGTGGTGTCCTTAGGTTAGTTAGGTTTTTAAGTAGTTGTAAGTTCTATGGGACTGATGTCCTCAGAAGATCCATAGTGCTCAGAGCCATTTGAACCATTTTATAACAATCTAGAATTTTACCACCAGCTAATGGACGCAGAAACAAATCTTGCAAAAGCCAATACCTCGAATTCAATTACACCCTGAAAAAGCTAAGCTGCAGCGAAGTACTGCTGTCACCCATCGAAATTTAGTTTATCATAAAACTGTGGCTTACCGGTCACGTCTGTTAAATGGCGAATCATTATATTTGTAGTTATTCAGTAAGAGCGCACGAAATGGGGAGTCGTCGTCGATCTAGTCAGCAGGAATGAATTCGCGCGGATTGCTTGTATACGTTGCTGATGATAATAATGATGATGTCCCATACTCCTTGACAGAGCATAGGGAAACGATGCGGGAGACCCGTACCGCCGTAATAAGCAAGGTCCTAGGGAAGGAGTTTTGCTATTAACGTTATCCGACCGTAATGGGGCTGAATGATGATGATGTAGACCACACAACAACACCCAGTCATCTCGAGGCAGGTGAAAACCCCTCACACCGTCGAGAATCGAACCCGGAACCCCGTGCTCGGGAAGCGAGAACGCCAACTTGAGACCACGAGCAGCGGAGTATACGTTGCTGAAAGAGTAGCTTGATTAGCTTGTGCATAGGAAGGAAGTATGAATCCTGTTGGTGATGCTAGAAATCTGGACTGTTAGCTGAGGGAGCTACTTTTGAACTGCTCGTAGAATAGAAAACTTATACCGAGAATAATTATTTTTCAGTACTGTTTGTTTTAACTGAAGAGAAATTGAGGAGCTGAAAGTTAATTAACTTCGACAAGTAATTTTCAACCAATGGACAGGTTTGCAGTTCAGTAGTTCTTGGGTTCACAAATTTCTTGAAGGGACGAATTAAAAGCAATCAATCATTATCTCTGATTGACGCTGTTTCTGTTCTCGCAGTGATCCTATGGGAGTGAAAGTAAATTGTCATGTGTGTGATCAATATAACCACCTTCCAGTTTAATCCAAAATAAAACTGGGTAACTATTATTCTGGGTAACTGATAAGCTTTGATAATCATGAGTAATAACTTGAAAGCATGTGTCGTTAATGAGTGATGCACATGATCTATGGTAAGTATACCTGCTTCAAATATTAGTCTCATGAGCATGAAGCCAAAATTCATCGTCAAGAAGTTAAATGAGATAGTTTTAATTGATGTTTTAAAAGGTGAGTGAGAGCTTACACTATTATCTAGGTAAATATCATTCACTATAAAATGGAAGTATTAGATATACTCAGGTAGAACAGGACCATTGTTGATAGATAATAAAAAAATACCTTACGAAAACCTCCTGACAAACTGTGAGCGCACTCCAAATTCGACTGAAGTCGTCCCACAAATATTGGCAGAGACTGAATAATTAAACAGAATCACAGATCAGTTATCCCATGAGTTAAAGCAAAGAAATAAACCAATAATCACATTAACACTTCACGTCTTATCTTGATATAAGTGTGCGAAATAAATTTGACTATTACGAATTCGCATCATGCCAAATAAAGCGCTCTTTTTGGCTCTTTTAGTTACCCTCGTGTGTTTTGCCCTTGTACACCACGTCCTGGAAATTACTCTCGTTAAGAAACTATGTGAGACCCACAGTGTTGGCAGATTGGGGCCGAAACATAATATACGTGTCTTCAAACCCCACCTGGCTGAGAAAGCGCTCTTTCGCTAACGATCACAACGTTGGCGGGAAGATAAGCTCTTAGTCATCGATCCGTTCTCCTTTCTCTCTTTCCTTCCTTCCTTTCTTTCTTTCTGTTGTAGTTATCGTGTTGCTGTCCGCCGTAATTTAATAAAACGTGCTGTCTTCTATAGGCGGAAAAGAGAGACGCTGAAATGTGGCTTCTTGCTAAAGAAAACTGTACAAAAGAAAAGAAAGGCACCAGTTAAGCGACATTAAAGGATGCGAATAATTCAAAAGATGCAGGTACGAATTTTGCGCGTCAAGAATGTTCATTCCAACAACCATGGGATTATTTCTCTTCCCGTTCTCTGAATAGCTACACTAAGAATATTTTTAATTATTTGAATATTAAGAAAAGGTTTCATTACTATTCTCCCATCGCCCGACGCTTCAGCTAGTGGCTGGTTCCCATCATTGTCCACTGACATTTGACCTAGAATGTCAATAAAATTCTTATACCGCGAGAGTGTAAAAAATAAATGATCGAAATTCATCTCTTGCGAAGATAGTTCCTTTTCTTAATGTGAGAATTCTTAACGGAAGATCCAATATTAAACACAAATCGTTTCGTCATTGAACAATGCAGTTGCAATCCTATTGTAGTCGACCTTCTGCAAAAACATCCGTTTACATTTCTGGATGATTAATGGTATGGAAAAAGTGTATTTCACATATTTCTACTAAATCCAGTTAAGTCAGTGAACCACATACAACTTGCGCTTGCATTGAGCTTTCACCCAACGTAACACAGTTAAGAGGCTAAGATCTCTCCACAAGATACTCGAAAGATGCTGATATTTTATTGTTTGAAAAGACATGAAACCACCATCTTAGAATGCAATAAGACGTCTCATGCACTTTGTATACGAGCTGCACAAAATCGGCCATATTTTCTTGAATTTGAAAAGATAGTCTTATAACGCATCGCCTGATAAACGCCCAGCGGACAGCATATATCCGCTTCTCACTTATTAAACTGTGTGCTATTTAAGTCACTGTAGAAACCACAGGAGAAAAAAAAACAAATGATTGCCGCAATAAGATACTTTCTAATTATAAACATACTTAAGAGATCCCCATATGAAAATTAAAATAGTGTTTAGACTTAAGTTTTGTTTATGCTACTGAATGAAGTCTCATGACAGTTACTTGATGTGCTTAATTGATACACCAAACAACAACATATTCAGTCTTCCATACTCAGAGCGTGTTCAGGAATCAGAAAAATGACCATTTATCAGATAAGATATAGGGTAAGCCTCAATGTCACATTGTAGGAAATGAAAAATGACACTACTGGCCATTAAAAATTGCTACACCACGTAGATGACATGCTACTGACGCAAAATTTAACTGACAGCAAGAAGATGCTGTGATATGCAAATGATTAGCTTTCCAGAGCATTCACGCAAGGTTAGAGCCGGTGGCGACACCTACAACGTGCTGACATGGCGAAGTTTCCAACCGATTGCCCATACACAAATAGCAGTTGACCGGCGTTGCCTGGTGAAACGTTGTTGTGATGCCTCATGTAAGGAGGAGAAATGCGTACCATTAAGTTTCAGACTTTGATAAAGGTCAGATTGTAGACTATCGCGACTGAGGTTTATCGTATCGCGACATTGCTGCTCGCGTTGGTCGAGACCCAATGACTGTAAACAGAATATGGAATCGGTGGGTTCAGGAGGGTAATACGGAACACCGAGCTGGATCCCAACGGCCTCGTATCACTAGCAGTCGAAATGACAGGCATCTTATCCGCATGGCTGTAACGGATCGTGCAGCCATGTCTCGATCCCTGAGTCAACCGATGGGGATGTTTGCAAGACAACAACCATCTGCACGAACAGTTCGACGACGTTTGCAGCAGCATGGACTATCAGTTCGGTGACCATGGAAGCGGTTACCCTTGACGTTGCATCACAGACAGGAGCGCCTTCGGTGGTGTACTCAACGACGAACCTGGGTGCACGAATGGCAAAACGTCATTTTTTCGGATGAATCCAGGTTCTGTTTATAGCATCATGATGGTCGCATCCGTGTTTCTCGACATCGCTGCGAACGCTCATTGGAAGCGTGTATTCGGTGTATCACCCGGCGTGATGGTATGGGATGCCATTGGTTATACTTCTCGGTCACCTCTTGTTCGCATTGACGGCACTTTGAACAGTGGGCATTACATTTTAGATGTGTTACGACCCGTGGCTCTACCCTTCATTTGATCCATGCGAAACCCTACATTTCAACAGGATAATGCACAACCGCATGTTGCGGATTCTGTATGGGCCTTTCTGGGTACAGAAAATGTTCGACTGTTGCCCTGGACAGCACATTCTCCAGATCTTTCACCAATTGGAAACGTATGGTCAATGGTGGCCGAGCAACTGGCTCGTCACAATACGCCAGTCACTACTCTTGATGAACTGTGGTATGGTGTTGAAGCTGCATGGGCAGCTGTACCTGTACACGCCATCCAAGCTCAGTTCGACTAAATTCCCAGGCGTATCAAGGCCGAAATTACGGCCAGAGGTGATTGTTCTGTCTTGTTTCTCAGGATCTATGCATCCAAATTGCGTGAAATGTAGTCACATGTCAAAATGGCTCTGAGCACTATGGGACTCAACTGCTGTGGTCATCAGTCCCCTAGAACTTAGAACTACTTAAACCTAACTAACCTAAGGACATCACACGCATCCATGCCCGAGGCAGGATTCGAACCTGCGACCGTAGCAGTCTCACAGTTCCGGACTTCGCGCCTAGAACCGCGAGACCACCGCGGCCGGCAATCACATGTCAGTTCTAGTATAATATATGAAGACTGGAGCTTGTCGGCAATGAGTTTGGTATTGGCTCTTTCTTTGTTTTCTGCAGTTCTCGGATTCTACTGAACGCAGCGGATAGCTTGACTTTTCAACTGAAAAATCATGTAGGAGCCGTTAATTAAATACGTATATTGGCAACCCCAGAAACACTTTTCCTAGGACTTGCAACTACACTAACCAACCCCATTTGTGGGGGGTTAGTTGGAATAACCCTAGGTGCGAGTTGACAACATGACAAGTATAAAGATGCTTCGGCACAACGCAGTAGGTTTAGAGAAAAAAACATTTTATTTTATCAATACTGAGGTAATTTCCTTTTCCCAGACTAAGTTCATCCGAGAACAAATTCCTCAATAAGGCATAATACTTGAACAAAAATACATTCTGTGTAAATGTGCAAAAATGTTGGAACTTAAATGTGTGAACAAATGAATTCTTCAAGCAAAATGGTTACTCAAATAGAACTAGTTCAATCTTTTAAACGAACTACGAATGTAGGAGTTGGGCTCTCATTTATTAGAACGTGTGGGTTTCATTTTCGCAAAATTTTCCTTCCGTCGTACAAAACTAAAATCATCCTCGTGTGGCTATGTCTAGTTTCCCCCTTTTGTGACCATGGTGGATACATGAATATCGTTGCCATCGGTTTCGACACTCTTCCCAGCGTACTGACGGACATGGTACTCCACTATAACAGTGTCATTTTAATGTATTCGGGGTGATCAGGCGCTCCTGGACTCCTTGTGGGTGTTGTTCGTTGTAATCTGTTCGAACAACTATGCCAACTGACCTAGTACCTAACCATGCCAAGTAGTCGCATACATCCGAAACAACAACATTGTGATACATGCATGCAACAAACTCTTTCGAAAATTGCCATCATCTGCCCCTCAACCCGATCCACAGGTTCATCAAAACAAAAAAAAATTACGATCTCGAAAACAGACAAATTACGGTTGATGATGTACCGTTGCCTACACACGCTACTATCATGACGGCAGCGCTCTAGTTGCACGGTGGCAGGAAGAAGGAGGTGTGTGCCAAGTAGCCCCTTATGTCAAGTAACTCCAGTCTCCCCTGTATTAAATTAATTGTGCAGTGTGACAAGGTATCATTAGAAAATATCTGTAAAACATTGAATGCTCTAATTTTATTATACGAAATTTTGACTTTTGTAGCCAATCGATTGCCATTAAAACGCAATTTTTTGAATGAAGTGTGGAGACCAAAATGTCATTCGTAAAAAGAGCGTAGACACACAATTTTTCCGTCGTTCTTGCAGAAATACCTAGTTTACAGATAAAGAGACGAATTGATTTATATTAACTAAACAATAGCTCCAAGTGCACGATGCTTTAGTGCCGCGACTGACATCAACTAGCGTATCTTCTTCATGGAATCGAATATCTGGACAAGTTCCTTTTCTTGGTGTGATATAGGGAGGAAATCCAACGACGAGCTACTGCTTTGTTGAAATTATCAGACCACTTTGGACGCTTTGTAACTTCATTATCAACGCTTCGCACGTAGCGCTGAAGATGTCACCACAATGTTTAAAAACAATTGCTGATATGATCCCAGAAATGTGAGATATTTGCTTCATTTTGTAGACGATCTTCGAACGATTACATGATTATATTGTTGTATACTATGGGTATAGTTTCTACATGGAATTAGTTTCTTTTACGTTGTGGAAGTATATATGTCATAATTACATACAAAAACACGATGTCTCTCTCAAGTGTCAACAGGAACATTTTCTCTGGTGTTCCAGCAGGTACTCCAGTTTCTTTTTTGCAGTGTGTAGATGGAGTCAGCACAAACAAATAGTGCTCGTCACGTCTTTCAGGCGACGCCCATTGTCGTCGTAAATCATGTGTTTCTTTCCTGCTACGATCAAAATGAAATTAAACCGAAATTTTACGTATTTATTCGATATAGTGGTCCGTGATTAGTGCGATATTCGTTTCATCAGGAGGTATACTACATGATCGAAAGTATCCGGAAAATTGGTGGAAAATGACTTACCAGACAACTTCGTGGCACCCTCCATCGGTAATGCTGGAATTAATTATGGTGTTAACCCACCTTAGCTTTGATGACAACCTCCACTCTAGCAGGCATACGTTCAATCAGGTGCTGGAAGGTTTCTTGAAGAATGACAGCCTATTTTTCACGGCGTGCTGCACTGAGGAGAGGTATCGATGTCGGTCGGTGAGGCCTGGCACGAAGTCCACATTCGAAAACATCCCAAAAGTGTTTTTTAAGATTCAGGTCTGGACTCTATGCAGGCCAGTCCATTACTGGGATGTTATTGTCGTGTAACCACTCGCCACAGTCCGTCCATTATGAACAGGTGTTAGATCGTCTTGAAAAGATGCAATCGCCATTCCCGAATTCCTCTTCAACAGTTGGAAGCGAGAAGGTGCTTAAAACATCAATGTGGGACTGTACTGTGATAGTTCCACGCAAAACAACAAGGGGTGCAAGCTTCCTCCATGAAAAACACCATAACACCACCGCCTCCGAATTTTACTATTGGCAGTATACACGCTGGCTGGGTTGTCCACCGGGCATTCGACATACCCATAGCCTGCCATGGGATTGCCACATTGTGTATCGTGATTCGTCACTCCACAAAACATTTTTCCACAGTTCAATCGTCCAAAGTTTTCGCTCCTTACACCAAGCGAGGCGCTGCTGTCATGGACTATGTGGCTGGTACCGGCTAAGGTTCGAGTCGTCCAGGCTGAGTTTCAAGTAATCCCTCGGGCATGAATGTGTGTGTTTGTCCTTAGCATAATTTAGGTTAAGTAGTGTGTAAGCTTAAGGACTGATGACCTGAGCAGATAAGTCCCATAAGGTTTCACACACATTTGAACATTTTTTGAAGCAAGCGATGCGTCGTTTGTCATCTACCGGCGTGATAAGTGGTTTATGAGCAGCCGGTCGAGCGTGGAATCCAAGCTTTCTCACCTCCCGCCTAACTGTCTTAGAACTTGCAGTGGATCCTGATGCAGTTTGGAATTCCTGTGTGATGGTCTGGAATGATGTCTGCCTATTACACATTACGAGCCTCTTCAACTGTCGGCGGTCTGTGTCAGTCAACAGACGAAGTCGGCCTGTACGCTTTTGTGCTTACGTGTCCCTTAACGTTCCCATTTCACTATCACATCGGAAACAGTTGACATAGGGATGTTTGGGAGTGTGAAAATTTTGCGTACGAACGTATGACACAAGTGATACCCAATCACCTGACCGAATTCGTAGTCCTTGAGTTCCGCGGAGCGCCCCATTCCGCTCTCCCATGATGTCTAATGACTTCCGAGGTCGCTGATATGTAGTACCTGGCTGTAGGTGGCAGCACACTACACCTAATACGAAAAACATATTTTTTGTGGTGTTCTGATACTTTTGATCACGTAATGTACAAGCAGGGTCAGTAGAACTAAGAACTACACTAAAGCAGCGACAGCACTGCCTGGCCGGTACTGACTTCCCCGCCAAGCATGCGCGCTACTGAGTCACTGCTAGATTATAGTTTTGTTCTCTCTGTTAATACATAGCGAAGTAACGAATATTGCACTAGACCAGTTAGGAAGCATTCTGTCGAATGGGCACCTAATTTCTGGATTTAAAAATAATGTGTGCAATGGAAAAAAACTTGACGCTTTCTGACAGCTTTGGGTGTCAAATGAAATATGCAACGAGCAGTAATTATTTTCCCTAACTATATACGGAATAGAGCACATGAACGGGGCAGGAGGACGGGGGGGGGGGGGGGGGGCGAGAGAAAACAAAACGTGCTGGGACAGTTTCAGCTGTTACACAGGCCGCCGGCCGCACAGAACAAAGTGTCCGGCAGGACGTGCGTAGAGAGAAAAGCAGTGGCGGTTATTACTGGCAGGCACTACATGGGAAATGCCGAGTGCTGATGGGGGAAGTGCCGTTCGAAACCAAAGCCTACGCCCGCAGTTTCTGAATGAAATAACTGCTGCCCTTTATGCCTACACTGGCACGGTGACTATTCAGAAAGATGAGGAACTTCTGCTTTGGTTACTATCTAGAAATATTTCTGCTAAAAAATTCAACGAAAGTAGCGGTTCATTACAGCCTGGTTCGTTAACCATTTGTCGATTACCGAGAGCCGATATGAGTGGCGAATTATTTTAAGTGAAACCTACGCATTTCTCTTCCTAGAATGTTAAAATTTGCTTCTTGTTCCAAAACGTGTATGAGTTTACACAACGTCACTTCAGTAACATATTGTGCAGACGGAATTGCTAGAGAATTCTGAAACAGCCTTATTATATCCATTAAGTTAGGAACTGAAGGGAAGAAAGGTCGGCAGCATATGAAAGTGCACATACTAGGCACAGAAATAACTGTGCAATATCTTTTGTTCCGAAACCTATTGCATTTCTCATTACACAAGCTATAAAAATTACATTTTTTCGTAGAAAAAGTCTGTAGTTAGTGGAATAACATGGTAGATAATGAAGTTTTGCATAATAACTAACCACGCGGGGTAGACGTGCGGTCTAAGGCGTCTTGTCACGGTTGGAACGGCTCACCCTGTTGGAGGTTCGTGTGTGTGTTTTGTCCATAGCGTACGTTAGAGTAAGTAGTGCCTAAGTCTAGGGACCGATAACCTCAGCCGTTTGGTCCCATAGTCCCTACCACAAATTTCAAATTTCCAATTTCCAAAACAACCATAGGGAAAAATACTCTGCTCTTTGCGTGCTATCATTCGCCAAAATATCATTTCGATTGTAAGCAGGCTGTTTAGGTTTTTATGTTGGTAACGCCAACTAGTGCTCTGTATGTAAATCACCGACTCTGCTGTGTGCAGTCTGTAGCTGGTTGGAGTCACTGTTCGATTATTCGCTAGTGTAGTGTTGGGCAATTGGATGTGAACAGCGCATAGCGTTGGGGGTGAGCCGCCAACAGTGGGGAGAGAGATGCCAGAGTTTTCAAAGTTACTGTGAGCGACGATCACTACGTGCGTCCGTCAGAAAGAAAGGAAATTTGTAAGATTGTACGTTATGAACTAATTATATATATGACGACTTTTGAACATTACTAAGGTAAATACATTGTTTGCTCTCTATCAAAATCTTAATTGCTAACTATCCCTACTTAACTATATTAGTCACACAATCAATTTGCGTTACTGATCAGAATCTTCAGCCGGTTGTTGTTTTTTACTTGACCGAGTTGTTCTCAAACCCTCATTGTAACTCTAAAAAGGAACTACGTTAAACATTTACCCATATGGCTGTTTTTTTTATTAGGAAGGGTATGCCTAAAAGATTCCGAAACCTTTACCTACATGCCCTGTATATGGCATCCACGTGGAATGCTGGTCAAAAGTACTTTCAAGCCAGTCATTTTTTTATAGTGCCTTCAGAAATATTTCTGATGCTCTTATACGTCAGATTCGTAAATTTAACATCAACCTAACACTGGAAGAAGAATGAAATTATTTTTTAAAAAAATTTTACACCCGTATTTCGAAAGTTCATCATTTAGTCGGACACTTGCAGGTTTTACTAATGTAGAGGAGTTGTAAGACAAAAGAACTGATAACGCAGGGTGGACCATAAGTCGATTGTGGAAAATGCGTTTGGTGCAATAATATTAGACAAATGGGAGTACAAATTTATTAAAAAACAAAGAGATACCCATACAATATAAAAGTTTTCTGGGTTTGGTACCGCGTCATAATGTAAAAACTACTGCTGCTATAGAAGAGGCAACATTTCGGTCATGATTGCAGCGGCCTTCTAGACCAGAGAAACGTTGGCTTTTCTATAGCAGCAGTAGTTTTTACATTATGTCGCGGTACCAAACCCACAAAACTTTCATGTCGACTGACTCTGGCCGCGGAAGCCTACGCAATTAGATACCCATACAGTTCACTGAACGTGCAGTAGACGCTCTAAGTGGTCACCACGCTGTTCTAACAAAACATTTCATCTTTTCAACTCTGATTTAGAACTTCTGTCACAAATATTCTGGAACTGTGGGCTTTCAAATCCTGATAGGATTCACTCCTTCAAATCCTCAGCATCAGGAATCCTTACTGCATCAGCCACATTCCATTGTATATTCCAGCCATAAATCCATGGGTGTGATATCTGGTGAGCGTGGAGGCCTTTCAATAGTTGCCCGTCTGCCAGCCTACTCATGGTTCAAATGGCTCTGAGCACTATGGGACTCAACTTCTGAGGTCATCAGTCCCCTAGAACTTAGAACTACTTAAACCTAACTAACCTAAGGACATCACACACATCCATCCCGAGGCAGGATTCGAACCTGCGACCGTAGCAGTCGCACGGTTCCGGACTGCGCGCTTGGACCGCGAGATCGCCGCGGCCGGCAGCCTACTCATCAAGGTTTCGCTTACAAAATGTCTTTCGATAAATCCATAATAGGGAACCACTGCATGTTATTGCCGTATCAACTTTTATTAAGCGACTGAAGATGTACAAAACGAGTCTATTTTCCCGTTATAACAATATTTCTTGAACTTCTTATATGTAATGAAGGAAACTGACAGTTTCATTTAAAAATAAGTCACCATTAGTCCACTGCTGAAAATCCCTGCCCATACACAAACGCCAGGAGAGTAACACACTCTCCATCGCGACAAGGGGATTCATATAGTGGTGCTAGACAACGTGCTGTCTTCTCGCCAAATTTCACCTTAAAAATCGGTTCGTAGCTCAAACGAATGCTGTTTTGAAACTTATTATTAATTACTTTCTGATTTTGAGCCCGTCACTGAATTCTATTTGTCTTCCGAGATATTCTTCGTTGAGGCCTTTTAGTAAAGCCTATATGGTCTCAATTTCAGCTTTTTCTGGCTGCTCCGTAGGCTTGGTCTTGCTATTCCTCACTCCTTGGACGCTTCTCTTCGACATTTAGTTGGTGACTGGGTAAAACATTGAGGCTAAAGAATGTAGCAACAGACTTGGGCCAACGTGAACGAGGCAGCTTCACAACCGACGCAGTCTCTTCAAATTTTTAATTTTAACTGCAGATATCGATATTCGGAAGACGTTCACGACCAAATAAAAAACATCACTGAACTTTTTACCATGTTTGGTAGACAAGTATGTGGTGCTCTTTGGTTAACTTTCTATTCACTCTTTCTCCGATAACAAACCATATAACTTGAAGCTTCTGGTGTCATCTGACTTAACGCTACTAGTGTGATGTCTCCGGGCAATACATCTGTAATAAACTGTGTAATATCTGCAAAATAGTTGTCTGTGTAAGAACACTTTATTTCTATAAGAACAGTTATCGATTATGTGGATTAAATGTATAAGAAATAATATTTTGCATTTTTATGTTTGTATAATATTATGATGTCAATTTTGCAAATAACGTCTGTGGTCGGCGAGTGTGGAAACCGACCAAGACAAAAAATTAAAAAATTAAAAATTAACAAAGAGATACATTAGCATATTAATCTGCTTATAAATAGTGGACTGTCTGTCTTCTCGTAGCCGTGAATGTTGTAAGAGCCTCTGACACTCTCTCAAACGCTTAGTTTGTTTCATTTGTTTTTTGTTCAAGGAAGACGCCATTGGGCATTGATGTATAAAAAGGGTGTGTGCTTAGAATTTTATGAAAATAGAAATTGTTAGAAATACTTGTAATAACTTGTAGCTCGCTTTTTCAGTACTTCATCCCACATTTTTAGCACTTTTCGGCGAATTTGGTATTTTTGTGACGCAGTGCTGCGCAACGATCGCGGAAGTCGCTGCTGCGGCAACTTCAAACTGTAATTGAATGAAAGCAGTTTTCCCGCAACTAAGCGGGCAGGTTGTTGTACATTAAAATTATTTCTTTCTGCTTTCCGGAGACCACAGAGAGAATTTCAGATTTTATTATGTCAGTTTCAGATGGACATTGCAACTGCTAGTACAATATTAATTACGTAATTAATTTACATAACTCATAGTTAAAACTTTACTTGTGAGAAATCCTTTGCTGTGTTGAATTTTGGTGTGGCTAGTAATATTAAAATCATTTTCATTTTTAGTTTCATGCTCTCGTGTGAGCCATGGCAATCAATAGTGTTCGAACGTTAAAAAATCCACTGCAGCTTTTATATTTGGCAAACATTGCGTACTGTAAGTTCTGTACGTGTAATGAGAGTAATTTTCAGTGCATTTCAAAGACTAAAGTAGAGAAAGACATGTTTACATTCGTAATCAGTTACAGTAATGATACAGTGTTTCATTTCTAACAAGCCAGATCAGAGTTGTAAGAACATAGTTTTGCAAATTAAAGTTCACACATTCACAGCAGGATATCAGTTAGTGTTGTGATTATCCCCACATAACAGATCAGAGTGCACAATGTTAAATTTTCAACTACGGGAACCAGTTGTGAGAACTGCATTTTATCTTTTGTGTTTGCAAGGATAATCAACACATGGTTTATTTAAAGTGCTGTCCCATATAAACTGTATTACAACCTAAGATTATAAAAGTTCAAGCCATGATTCTATTACTACCAAGCAAATAAGGAACATTCTTTTACATCCAGTCAAACTGTATCTAAAAATTGAAGTGCATGGGGATAGGAAACACTAGTCAAGGTGTAAGCTTTCTCTGACATTTCTCTATAAATTGATAATTGTGAAAATTTCTTTTCTTTCTTCGAAAACTTTCTCATCATGCAACGTCTGCCTCACATATCATATTCCACTGCTTCGCAATACCGAATGCTGGTTGGCCCTGAGTTGCACATGTGAATTGGAACACTGAATCTGAAATAATGAAAACTTATATAATTAAACACGAAATGTAATTGTGTATGTTGTGAAAACTATTTTACTGAAACACAGTACTGAGGTCCTTGATAAAAACTGCGTGACGTGAAACGCTGTTTCTGACTTGGAACGTCCTCAAAAAACTTTCTGCTCATAAGAAAAATAGCTGATTGAGGTCACCCACACAGTCACTGCAAATTAATCTGTTCACTTTGCACAACACCTGTTAATTCTGGCCAGGAACTGTTTCTTCATAAGTGTAGTAGCAACTTCTGACATCGAATGTCACAGCAAAAAGAAAAATGGCTCTGAGCACTATGGGACTCTACTGCTGTGGTCATCAGTCCCCTAGAACTTAGAACTACTTAAACCTAACCAACCTAAGGACATGACACACATCCATGCCCGAGGCAGGATTCGAACCTGCGACCGTAGCAGTCGCGCGGTTCCAGACTGCGCGCCTAGAACCGCGAGACCACCGCGGCCGGCAATGTAACAGCAACACCAAATGTACTGGGAAGAGGTAGAAGGCATTGTGTTAGCACTCGTCTGAGCTTTCCAAGTGATTTATTGTTTCCAACTACAGGGCTGCATTCCCCTCGGTCTGTGTCACTGTGTCCCGCAGTGCTGAGGATGCCACCTCAGCGACCCATTAAACGCTCTGCTAATGTCTTGGCGATGTACGGCCACTGCGGTTATACGATGGCGTCAAGGCTGCGCTGGCAGCCAACTCAGCAGCCTGCATCCTGCGCTGCCTTAGCGCTGCCCACTGACAAGTGCAAGGTGGCCCACACCGTGCGTCCCCGCTGGTGTGGCTTGGGTCGCGGCGACAACAGGTGCTCTCCATACTGCACATGAATCGGCAGCCCTCGCCCTGGATGTCTCAGGGGTGTGTTGGGAGCCAAGACGACTGCCCGCAGTAGCGAGCTGTGGAGTGGCCTGCCGGTGTCTGGCTACGGACCCCACATCGGCCACAGAGGGTCGAACCAGTGAGTCGCCTTGGACTGGATCATTGGCGCCCCATCTACCGCTACCTGTAGCTGGTGGTGTGACCCACCCCGCCGTCCAGGAGAGCTGCCGCAATTGAATTCTTTGTTAGTGAACTGTCACCTATTTATATGCGGCTCAGCGCCTCGTTTTTTGCTAAATGCGCCGCTCCGTGTCACGTACTCTTAACACTTAGGTTGGCCAGTGGGCTGCTTCTGCCTGTGACTTGCGCCTTGCAGACCACTGCGTGTACTTTTACCTGCGGTTCTAGGCCCCTGTGGCCTCTATTTTACTTCGCAACTGCTGGTGAGCGTAAGTCACTGTAAATAGGCCCACACCTGGCTGTAACTTGTGCACTCAGAAATGTTGCACCAAATCTGACTTTTCCTATCCCAAATGACAGTGCCGCTTCATGAGAAAGTAAAGTGAGCTCTGACCTAAAAATAAAATTAACTTGCCTCATGCTTAGCATGTTTTGTGTCTGGTGTACTGATGTTCTCGAAAGCAAGTAACAGCAGATGCTAAAACTATTCACTACAAAACCTGTTTTTTCTTGTCAGGAACAATCTGTGGCTTCACGTGGCGTAAGATGCAATGCACACGCGACTAAACATTCAGACTTTTACTAAGAGTGGTGGAGGAGAGCGTTACGTTATACAAATTCGTTCTTGTAAACTTAAGCTGTGATTATTGTCAAAAGAGACAGTACAACATAAGAAGACCTAAGGATTACGAAATTCTCTCAATACAAAAATTACAGATATTGCAACCAATTGCGTTGCTTTTCACGTAATGAAAAGAAAGAGGTCAAATTAACACTAATTATGAATGTTGCTATTTATCTGAGGGACAGATTTCCTTCAGTTAATGGTTCCGACAAACGAACATTCCCTTCTCACATTGCTTAGCTTGAAACATTCCTCCCAAAAATCTTCTCTAGCAATGGAAGCAATACAAAATATTTAAAACTAAGTATTCTTCTCCAGAATAAATTATGCTGGATAATTTCATATTCACAAATATCAAGCAGCCGCCTCTAAAAACGACTGCTCGCTACTATGAAGTCGAATGGTTGATATTGACATCTGAGTTAACAGACCAACCAGCATAATTCTACAACATTAAGGTAGAAAGTGTGACACCAGCAGTCACGTCAATGTTTTGAAATGTACAGCATGTGATCTAAAGTGTCTGAACGCCTGGCTAAAAATGACTCAAGTTCGTGGCGCCCTCCATCGGTAATGCTGGAATTCCGTATGGCGTTGGCTCACACTTAGCCTGGATGACAGCTTCCACTCTCGCAGGCATAGGTTCAATCAGGTGCTGGAAGGTTTCTTGGGGAATGGCAGCAGGTATCAATGTCAGTCAGTGAGGCCTGGCACGAAGTCGGCGTCCCAAAACATCCCAAAAAGTGTTCAGGACAGGACTCTGTGCAGGTCAGTCCATATCAGGGATGTTATCGTCCTGTAACCACTCCGTCGCATGGACACGTACTCGATGCAGTCGCCATCCCCGAATTGCTCTTAAACAGTGGGAAGCTAGAAGGTTCTTAAAACGTCAGCGTAGGCCTGTGCTGTAATAGTGCTGCGCGAAACAGCAAGGTGGTGCAAGTCCCCTCCATGAAAAACACGACCACACCATAACACCACCGTCTCCAAATTTTACTCTTGGCTCTACACACACTGGCAAATGACGTTCACCGGGCATTCGCCATAGCCACACCCTGCCATCGGATCATCACATTGTGTACCTTGAATCGCCTCTCCACACTACGTTTTTCCATTGTTCAATCGTCCAATGTTTACGCTCCGTGCAACCAAGGGAGGCATCGATTGGCATTTATTATCGGCGTGATGTGTGACTTACGAGCAGCCTCTCCAACATGAAATCCAAGTTTCCTCACCTCCAGCCTAACTGTCATAGTACTTGCAGTCGGTCGTGATGCAGTTCGGAATTCCTGTTTAATGGTGTGGATAGATGTCTGCCTATTACACATTACGGCCCACTTCAACAGTTGGCAGTCTCTGTCAATCAACAGACAAGGTCGGCCTCTACGCTTTTATGCTGTACGTGTCCCTTCACGTTTCCACTTCACTACTTCATCGGAAACAGTGGACCCAGGGATGTTTAGGAGTGTGAAAATCTCGCTTACACACGTATGACAAGTGACAAGCAGTCACCTGACCACATTCCAAGTCCGTGAGTTCCGCGGAGCGCCCGATCCTGCTCTCTCAAGATGTCTAATGACTACTGAGGTCGCTGATATGGAGTACGTGACAACAGGTGGCAGCACAATTGTAAGTAGGTTGTTTGGGTTTTATATTGGTAACGCCACGTAGCGCTCTGTATGAAAATCGCTGGCTCTGCTGTGTGCAGTCTGTGGCTGGTTTGCATTGCTGTTCGCTATTGTAGTGTTGGGCAGTTGGCTGTTAACAGCGAGTAGCGTTGCGCAGTTGGAGGTGAGCCGCCAGCAGTGGTGGCTGTGGAGAGAGTGATGGCTGAGTTTTGAGAGCGGATGATCCGGACAGAGACAGTAAATTTGTAAGACTGGATGTCTTGAAGTGATATATATTATTTACGGCATTTGAACACTATTAAGGTAAATACAATTTCTGTTCTCTATCAACATCTTTCATTTGCTAACTATGTCTATCAGTAGTTAGTGCCTTCAGTAGTTTGAATCTTTTATTTAGCTGGCAGTAGTGACGCCCGCTGTATTGCAGTAGTTCGAGTAACCAAGATTTTTGTGAGGTAAGTGATTGATGAAAGGTATAGATTGTTAGTCAGGGCCATTCTTTTTTAAGTAGTTTTGAAAGTCAGATTGCGTTGCGCTAAAAATATTGTGTGTCAGTTTAGTGTTGATCAGAATAGGCCAACAGTAAAATGTCTGAGTATGTTCAGTTCTGCGCAGCTGTTTCATAATCAAATAATGTAAGAGGTTTATCAGCACAGTAATTCAGTAATTTTTTTAAGGCGACGTTTCATATGTCGACCCTTAACCGAGGATACCTCACTGGAATCTTCTGATTTTTTCCTTGTAGTTTGTGTCATTAGTGTAGCTATTGTTTGTTGTTAGCGCGTAATTGTAGAGAGAATCTTCTTTGTAGTTGTAGTTTTTCATTGTTGTACAGTGAAACAGTTGTGGCATGCATGCAGATTTGCACCTAGTATTTCGCAGCTGCTCTTACAATTAACTAGATATTATTTTCAGTGCTATGCTAATGTTTTTTCTGATTTTGCTCTTGAAATTGTGCTTCTCTGTGTTATCGTGTGAAATATTGTGACAATAATGGCGTGTGAAAAATGTAATACTAGGCTCCAAAGTAAACTAAGAAATGACAGTGAATACGAAAGCGGTGTGTTAACGCCACCATGAAATGAATTAACTGATGTTCAAAGTAGTAACTTGGTAATAGTGCATAGTGAAATGGAGCGGGCTGCAAATAATGGTGTGGACAGTGAAACAATTAGTGAACAGGTAAGCTTTATCGATCGATCGGTCGGTCGGCAACAGCTCGCCTCAGGAATCTGACATTACAGGACATGGTGGTGGTGGTGGTGGTGGTGGTGGTGGTGGTGGTGGTGGTAGTTAGTGTTTAACGTCCCGTCGACAACGAGGTCATTAGAGACGGAGCGCAAGCTCGGGTTAGGGAAGGAAATCAGCCGTGCCCTATCAAAGGAACCATCCCGGCATTTGCCTGAAACGATTTAGGGAAATCACGGAAAACCTGAATCAGGATGGCCGGAGACGGGAGACAGGACATGATCTTGCAAATACTGTAGATGCGTCCTCACTGTTTTTTCAAATAAGTCAAGACACATTTACTGCTTTTCAAAATGCGAACATTGTCGGTTCACATGCACTGTCGAATAGCACTGAGGAACATGTTTCAGACACCAGTGCATTGTTATTACAGTTTATGGAACAAAATCAGAGACAAACACACCAACAGCTTCAAAAGTTAGACTCATTGGAACAAACGCTTGAACAAACACGTGAAGGTTTAACTGCTTAGTTACTTAAAATCGAATCGAAGTGTCAAAAAGTCTGTAATGACGTAAAAACACAAATTTGTGATCATTTTCCACCTATTTTTTCGCGTCATGAAAATGCATTACAGAATCACGAAGCAGCCATAAAAGAACTCAAACTGTTGTTCATGAAAATCACGACACCTTGCAAGCTAAAATTGACTCACTTGCATCTACCTATTCAGTTACGCAACTTGGAAAAACTCAGGAAAACTTAAGGGACACAGTAGATACGATTTCAACACAAATGGACACTCAAACTTGGTTCAGAAAAACACACTGAGGGAATCTGTTCACTATCGGAGAAAGTAGCCGAACTTTCGAATCAGTTCACTAACTTATCTACAAAGGTAGATGATGTTCTGAATGACAAGACCCATAGCCTTCACTCACACAGAAGAATGTGAACAAATTAGAAAATTCAAACAGAATCAAAATCAAATCAATACACAGTACAAAAGAGAAATCCGGGAAGTACATCAGCTGACGCAGGTAATACAAGAATTACATATTTGAGAGGACACTCGCGCTCCAATACGGGAAAAGTGACATAGAAATACGGAACAGCCACAAAATAATAGCACAGGAGACTTCGGAAATTATGAAATAAATTGGCAAAATACACCGAATTTTGAGATGGAACCGCCGAAACGAAGTAACAATGACCGATATGAGACTTGCCGACATGATGATTTTGACTATAAGCTGTTCATTACTGCACGTAAATTCAAAATATTTAAGATTTCCGGCAACGACATTCATCCACAATCGTGGTTTCATCAATTCTCTCATTGTTTTCCTCCCAACTGGTCATTAGAGCACAGATTAGAATGTATCTGTGTCTATTTAGAGAATGAACCAGCTGTAAGAATGCAATCGGTCATTCACGATTGCCACAGTGAAGGAGAATTTTACCGTGCCTTCCTCTCAGCATATTTGTCTCAAGCTACACAAGACCGAGTAAAACATAGCATCATAATGATGAAACATTTCGAACAATCTGAATTTTCCAGTCTTGTGAAATATTTTGAAGACATGTTGCACAATAATCAGTACCTGTCAAACCCATACAGCACCTCAAAAGTCATCCTAATTTGCTTAATCAAACTACCTGAACATTTACGACACATTCTTTTAGCAGGACGTTGAAAGACGACATTGAAGCTTTTCAGGGACTGTTACAAGAACTGGAAATTGACACTGACAATTCGGGACACGAAAACAGGAGCACAACAATTACAGGTCACATCAGTCACAATTCCGTGATGAAAGATATAATAACTGGACACGACAAGGTCTTCTTACAAAGTAAATCGTTACGAAAAAAGACACCACCCGTATGACAACCGTTGGCTGAGTAGTAATAATTAGAGGGAAATGTCCCATTTCCGTAGCAATGAAAATGACACAGACCATCATATAAACAGACAATATGGGAACCAGAACAATTATTATCACCGGAGACAGAATAACTTCAGACGCAACGGTCCACCGCGCAGTTGCGATTCTGGGAGAAATTCTCCACCACGTGACCGGCAAGAAAGGAATTATGGAATATGACGATAGACGATGTAATGGTAACGACAGACCTGATTTGCATGAGGAGTGGCGGGATTCAAACGGGGCAGGGCCCTCTCGGCAAGGTGAATTTGTAGAAGTTAGGTCTCCTAATCCTAATAACGACGCGCGCCAACAAAGAGACAGACAATAACTCGCACCGCGGGGAGCCACGTGCGCCGGCTGGCTGAGAGAAAAACAACATAGGTGCTAACCTTGAGAAAAATTTGACCATTCTTTACCGATGTACCATATACCACATAATAATTCCGTTGAAGTTGAAACTCTGCGTACTAGAAAGGACACAGTCTACGCCACATTTCACACATAAAACCGTTTATTGAAAGATAATCTGCTTTTTAACTTAGTCTTTGCCATAAAATTTTTCACTTCATGCCACTAGTACAATTTTTCACACTGAGAAATTTAACATTCAACAGTGTTTTGAAGTTAACTAACCAGTCTAGAAGCCAGGGAACATATTTAGATAGTATTTCCGAGTGCATTGTTATAGTGAACAGACGACATGGTGTTGTGTGTGTGTACGTTCTTGCTTGTTAGTTGTATGATTACGTAACGACTGTAAGGCTCACATACTTAGAGCATGTACCGGTACTGCTAATGAGATTTTAATGGAACATTTTGGTTTACTTGAAAATACATTCTGAATCTAAAGTACTTTCTGTGAGATACCAGATGACTCAGTGGTTAGTTTATGTGATAGCTGCACGATTATATCACGACGCTACTAATGTGTGACACAATTTACATTGTGCTTTTGCGGTTTATCTGTTTTATATCTGCACAGTTTTTATATATTATTCTGGAAAGTAAAACATGTTTTAGTAGTAACTTTTGTAGTGTAGCTACAATGAGACAGCCTTTTCCGTAGCACAACAATACGTTACAGCACAGTACTTTCTTCATCACGGCAATAAGCGTAATAACTAAGATATCTATACGCAAAGAATTTCACTTTTGTTTATGAGGAGGTGAGTACATTGACTTCAGCAGAACATTGCTTACAGAGGAAGATAACTACGACAGTTCCACAGAATTATCTTACAGCCAGACGCACATCTAGCGCTACAGTACACGTATTTGAGTGATTAATTTTGTGCTTAAAACATTTATTTTTAAAGACTTTTGAATTACAATGATACAAACGTTTTCCGTGATACATTTCATTCCATTGCTGTAATCTGTAACACCTGAGGTTATAATTACATTAATCCGCAGGGGGGGGGGGGGGGGGTAAACGCTTACTTTGGGTACCATGTGACTGGCAAGCACAAGGAGCCCTAGCTAATATGGTATTTGCTTACAGAACTTTACACATGGGTACCATATTACTCTAACACCGAATTACACAGCTATCTGATTATTTAAGAGAGAAAGAAACGTTTCTTTTTACTACGTTAGTGTCAGATGTTTACGCAATTACACAGTTGCATAACTTCACACAGATGAAATTGTATTTTGTCTGTACTTTGTGAACTGTTACTTTTTTGGAACCATTGTGATACTATGGTTGCTTTGAATGATATATTTGGTATGGGATCATGATTTTTAAAGTACGATTGAGGTAGATGACACTATTGAAATTAGCAGAGAACTTTTTTAGGTTTTGAAATTATTGCAGAAAGCTACGACGTTTTTGAGATTTGGGTGAGGTGTTATGATATTATTAAGACGACGATGTGTATTATGGTGTTGAGGTATGTTTATGATCACTAAGCTGATGCTATATGATGAATTTGATTATGCTACATATTTATTATGATTAAATATTGAAGAAGTGTCGATGAATATGTATATGTGTAATAAGGTAAGGAATAATGAGTAGTGTTTAGGGACTATGACTTGTGAAAAATAATGTTGGAAACCAAGAATTTTACTTTAAGAGTTACGAAATGTGTGTAAATGCGTGAATATACCACAATGCCGTAGAAATTCTTTTGGACACTGTTATATTTATAGGATTTTGTTTCTACAGATTTGTAACGCAAGTATTTCGACCTGTGACATTTTATTTGTATCAAACTGTCACTGTAGAGGAAACTTACGTCACAAAGATTTCGGTAAGGAAGGTCGGTCACCTTGACTTAATGCACTGTAAGCACCCAGCTGTGTGACAGTCCCCTGGAAAAAAGCCGTTAGTGTGTGCCTTTCAGAAGCACAGGTGGGAAAAAAAAGAGGCCATTATCCTCGCTATTGACATTTCTGTTTGAGAGATTGCTCATTTTGTTTCTAGCTGCACTGCAGCATTGATTAAAATAAAATTTAATAGATGTACTAATGTAGTTATTTTATGCCTACAGATCCAGTAAATAATAATTTTATGATCTACTTCCAAAAAAACTAGGGAACATAGACATTTCCCTTCACAGGAATTTCATAAATAATTTTTTTTTATTATTTGGTAACTTGTCTGCTAGAGTAAGTTCTCATGTTGCAACACTCTAGTATTTAAATGTGACATAGGTATTTAACGTGGCCTTTTTTGCTGTAATATTTTTTCTGCTTGAGCTTTGTAATGTCTTGATATAAGTTACTGCGTTTGCAGCTGCTGTTTACCAGGCATAGTTCTACTGAATTTTATACTGTATTAAGACAGTTTTACTATTTATTTATTTTTTTGTTGCTGCACATTGGCTCATTAGTTGTAATATTGCATTTGCTTTGCTAATTTAGATATACTGTTGTTTGCTTTGCCAATTTGCATTTTTTGTCATTGCTGTTTGTATTAATTGTTTTGTTCTGCTGCATTGCCACGTCCCTTAGTTTATGCATCTGAGCTCAGTAGATTTAAGTTAGCTAAGTGGGGGTAGACTATATAAGAGAATGCATTGAGATGAATTGGAAGAAATGCATTGAGAAGTTATACGAAAAAAGTACATAAAGCAGGTATAGATAGGACTTTTTGGAAATAATGAAGAACAAAGGGAGAACTCCAAGAAGTAAATAAACTTTTATTTGCAAAATACTGCAGTAAAACAAACCCTTTCCTTTTTTGTTATTCCGCTATGTGTTTTTGTACCTTTCTGTATTTGTGTTTTCCTGTCTTTATGTGTTTAGTTAATAAGATTTATATTGTAGAATTTATCTAGTACTAAGATACATTCACTATAATGAGGAATACTGATACCCTCAAATATAATTTGCATTAATAATGTATTATTTACTTTGTAAAGATGTTTAGTCATTATTTTCAAAAGCTATTCGGATCTTTCATGTATGTACTTATGTCATAATTTCTGTAACACTGATGTGTATGTTTATTTCTATTCTTTTGTAAAGCCTGTATTACTACAAATGTTATCTGTATTGTTATGTTCTTTAATGATGTATATTGTATCTTTGTAATTGCATTCTCATGTTGTAAATATAAAATTGTAATTGACACCAGTTCATCAGTTTAAGTAAATTGTAAGAATTCATCTCACTGCACATGTTTCTGTTGGTCATAGTATATGCATAATATGTGAGACGTTGGGACTATTAGTGCTCGCACGTGTGTTGATAATTCAGCAATGGACTGATAAACAGCATTGCTGCTTCTAAGGACAATTCCAAAAACTTCGTGAGTGCACATGTGGTGGTTTATGGACTTACTATATTGTCCGCAAGACTCTTCGATGGTGATTGTGCACCTGCACAACCGCAACGGATGGCTGCTGGCTATCTCTACAAGGACTGACGTGGGTCTACAGCTTTGATGACTCACCAATAGCATTATTTCTACTACGACTGAAGTGGGTCTGCACCTCTGGTTGCCCCCAATACCATAATCTCTACCAGGACTACAGTGGGTTTTCTCTGTGATGACCTACTTATCTATATTCTTCAAAACTCCGACTGACTCTGCTGTGGGTTTGCTCTGTTGTGGCCAATTACCTGTCTGCATGTCATGAGTCAGCACTGTCTTTCCGTTTGAAAGACAACACTACTTCAAGAACGCATGGAAATCCACTACTTCCATGTGCATTTTCTTTTACTGCTCAGACTTTGAGAAAAAAACTGCAATTTTACTGTGATGAACGATCAGGATTGTCTTTATGGACTGTGAGAAAATTTTAGCTTTTGTCCAACATTGTATCAATAAGTTTGTGCATTTGATATCTTTGTTACTGTAACTCTAAAAAATTTGTTCAAATCTGTATTGGCCACTGTCCAAAACATTTTGTAAATTTTTTTGTGGGGAGCATAGTGGCTATGTAAGTAGTCTGTTTAAGTTTTTATGTTGGTAACGCCACGTAGCGCTCTGTATGAAAATCACTGGCTGTGCTGTGTGCAGTCAGTGACTCGTTTGCATTGTTGTTCGCTATTGAAGCGTGGGGCAGTTGGCTGTTAACAGCGAGTAGCGTTGTGCAGTTGGAGGTGAGCCGCCAGCAGTGGTGGATGTGGGGAGTGAGATGGCTGAGTTTTGAGAGCGGATGATTTGGACAGAGACAGTAAATTTTTAAGACTGGATGTCATGAACTGCTATGTATATTATGATTTTTCAACACTATTAAGGTAAATACTTTGTTTTTTCTATATCAAAATCTTTCATTCGATAACTGTGCGTATCAGTAGTTAGTGCCTTCAGGAGTTTGAATCTTTTATTTAGCTGGCAGTAGTGACGCCCGCTGTATTGCAGTAGTTCGAGTAACCAAGATTTTTGTGAGGTAAGTGATTGATGAAAGGTATAGATTATTGTTCGTCAGGGCCATTCTTTTTGGGGGGATTTTTGAAAGTCAGATTACGTTGCGCTAAAAATATTGTGTGTCAGTTTAGTGTTGATCGGAATAGGCAAAGAGCGAATTGTCTGAGTACGTTCAGTTCTGCTCAGCTGTTTCAAAGTCAAATAATGTAAGAGGTTTATCAGCACAGTAATTCAGTAATTTTTCTAAGGGGACGTTTGACAATGAACCTAATATGAAAAACGTATGTTTTTGATCCCATAGCGTACGGGCAATAAATGCTTATCATTCATGCATACCTCTTATACATCGCAGCAGTCTACTTGCAATGAACACTGAGTGCATAAATAAAAGGTAACTGCCATATAATAATTTTCGTGTATTTACATTAAGAATTAGTTCTTATAGTACTCATGGTTTCACATTTAATGAATTGGTTATATAAAAAGGGACTTCTGCGGCTGTCCCTTGGATGATGCTTATGAAAATAGGTCAACATATATGTGTAGGTAGGCAGCCGCGAGGCGCGTTGGTGTCCGACAGCTGTCGCAGCACTTCCACCGATACTGGAGCTAATTATGTAAATTGGCTAATCGCCGCGGGCATTCTGTATGCCCGTCAGTGCTATCCGAGACTCGTCACTCCCGGCACGTGTGCAATAACGCCTCTCCACGTGTACATGCGTCAGGGTATTTGGAAATACGTCAACCAGCTTGGCTAAGTCGCAATAGGCAAATACATTTCAGACGGCGAAAATTCAGCTTTGAAATGATTTTGAATTACGGAAAGAAGGCTTTTAATCTTAAGGTAAACATCTGAATTGGGAAAAATCTGTTTCAGTAGGCTGTTGAGTAACGAAATATGGTCTGAGAGGTGTGTGCGACGTATTCCTTTACTGATATATGAACTGATATGAACGCTTTCGAGGGAAATACCATCTCGTGGTAGACTAAAATAAGGAATATTCTTTTCACAAATTACAGTAGTTCAAAAGGAAAGCTCATTTTGCATGCTACGCAATACGTTTTTATTTATTTGGTGCACCAACGTTCGTTTCGCCTTAGTTACAAGCCATCGTCAGTGGGTGAAAAAATGTCTGTGGAATCTTATGGGACTTAACTGCTAAGGTCATCAGTCCTTAAGCTTACACACTACTTAACCCAAATTATCCTAAGGACAAACACACACACACACACACACACACACACACACACCCATGCCCGAGGGAGGACTCAAACCTCCGCCGGGACCAGCCGCACAGTCCATGACTGCAGCGCCTAAGACCGCTCGGCTAAATCCGCTGTCAGTGGGTGTCCTGAAATATTGCATACGTTTTTCGCTTGCACATGAAGATTACCATTTACACTTACAGGTTGCATACTTAACACTTTGCTTAGGTTTTTAAGATAAAATGCGGAAGTACGTACAGACAAGCGTCTAATTCATTATTTTTAAGGCAAACAGCTTTCTCTGAGTGGAAAACATGGGTATTTTCATTTGGTCACTGTTTTCAATGTTTATCAATTTAGCTACCGTTACCTGTGTGTATAGTGTCATTTATTTCTAGAAGTGGTGCCAACTTTCACAGGTTTTGATTTCAACTGTTTTTTTGTGACTAAGTGCTGTGTATTGTGTGTTCAATCAGTGTAAACAGTGAGTAGTCAGCCATATCACTTCGCCATTTAGCAGCATCTTTCTTTCAGCGTTTGTCTGTATATATGATAATTTTCCTTTAAGGTTAAGAGACATTTTTCCTTAATTATTCTACGAGCGTTTCAACTTAAATAGTGGTAATTATTTATTCACAACCGATACAAAAGAGTTACATGCTTGCACTTGTTACTATCCTTGAAAGTGGTTACCAGCGTTGTGTAGAATCCGTTGCCACCAATGTGAAAAGCGGTATGTACCGTTAGCAGAGTCTGTTCTGTTCTGTTCTGTTGATGGTGCGAATGGAGCGCTCTATTGCGTGTCTAATCTATGGTACCGCCATTGCACAGTATTACTCTTCGTTTTTGGTGCATCACCTGCGACGACAATCCCTGCGCAACCCACCCATCATTTTGCACGACAATGCGCGGGCGCTTACAGCGCAAGCTGTGGCTGCTCTATTCGGTCGATGAGACTGGAAAGTACTGTACCATCCACCATATTCCCCGGACTTAAGTGCTTCCGACTTTGATATGATTCTGAAGAGGAAGGAACCACTTCGTGGCATTCGCTTCAGAACTGTTCCAGAGATTCGAGAGGCAGTAGACCGCTCCATTCGCACCCTCAACAGAAGAGGCCACGCTAACAGTATCTACACCTTCTACATCGCTGGCAACGGGTTCTACATAATGCTGGTGACTACTTTGAAGAACAGTAACAGGTGCAAATGTGTAACTCTAGCTTCGGTTGTGAATAAACAGTTTCCACTCTTTAAGTTCCAACCCTCGTATTTTCATGTCTTTCCTCCTTGTAGTAGCTCGGTGATTATGTTGTCTTTTCGACAATGTTAGTGTGATGCTGATGTTTGACTGGGTGTAAGTCTTAATGCTGTCAGCTGAGTTCAATCACATCTTCAAATAACTCCACTGGTGGATGCTTTTACTATGAGTTCATTGCCAAAACTACCAATGATCTTACGGTTCTCTGCACAGGGAACAACTAGTATAGATTGCAATTATATTGCAGTTTTTCCTATACTCGACACCATCAACAGATACGAACTTAAAATGAATATATGTGAAGAGAAATACTACAGTGTACAAGACTGGATACTAAATAACACCGTACAATTGCGAGTAGGTGACAAAAGCCAAGAGATATTATTTATATTTCTTTAGCAATATTATGTTCATAAAGCGTACATTAATAACTACAGACAGACAACCTTCCTGTCAGATTAAAACTTCGAGCCAAACTAGAATTCGTATCTAGAACCTTTGACTTTCGCAGGCAAGTGTTAACCGACTGGGATATCGAAAAATGATTTACGACTCACGCCCATATCATGAAAAATACACTTTCTGAGCATTATTACAATCTTTTTATTGGCTAATATTATGAGGCCCTGACTACGAAACCATTCTGTGAAAACCGCACTTCAGTAGCACATTCCATTGCCGCAATGCTAGCGGTGCAAGTTTTAGGTGATTCACATCATACATTGTTAAGTACGGGGTGGGTCAGGAAGAAACGAACACGTTTTTAGGGATGATAGTATTAGTTATTATGAACAAAAAACTTCATATGGACATATGACCTATTCCGAATGGTTACCGAGATAGGAAATATTTAGTATCACCTTCGTATGTTTTTCTTGAGTAACTCGAAAACCGTGTCGCAGTACAAAATTAAACTAGATTAAATTTCCTACAAGAAAAGGCGTTATTCGTTTTTCTGTAGGGCTAATAGGTTGCCCGAAGAGAGTGCGAGAATAAGCAAAATCTCGCGCGACAAGTGTGCGCCGTAGCGTTGGTACTTCTTGTAGGCCAATTTTCGTTTCTCGACTTGATGGACCACAAGTGTCATCCGTCTAATTTTCCGTCTCAACTGCCTCTGCACTACTGTGGTACGTTGTAAACAATGTGCGGTGTCACCGCCAGACACCATACTTGCTAGGTGGTAGCCTTTAAACCGGCCGCGGTCCGTTAGTATACGTCGGACCCGCGTGTCACCACTGTCGGTGATTGCAGACCGAGCGCCGCCACACGGCAGGTCTAGAGAGACTTCCTAGCACTCGCCCCAGTTGTACAGCCGACTTTGCTAGCGATGGTTAACTGACAAAATACGCTCTCATTTGCCGAGACGATAGTTAGCATAGCCGTCAGCTACGTTATTTGCTACGACCTCGCAAGGCGCCATTATCTGTTGCTGTTGGTACTGTGAATCCTGTAATGTCAAGAGCGACGTTCGTCATTAATGGATTAAAATTATGTATTCCACCAGCTACGTCCGTTTTTCTCAATTCTAATTCCCTTGTCATGTTCCACACCTCACGCCAGCCTGCGTGACCTAAAACGCGTGCATTTCGGCCTCCTTTAGCAAAACGGTGTTGGCTCTCCTGCCAACCACAACACACAATGATCATGTTTGAACGATACAGAAAATAGAAACAAAACGTGTTCTATCTCGGAAACCATTCGGAATAGAGTATGTGTTTATATTAAGTTATTTTTGCGAATCACTAATACCGTCGCCGCTCATTGTATGTACCTTTCCTCGTGACTCACCCTGTATGTGGTAAACTTTACGAATGGTGCTAATTTGACGCCTAGTCCTTTCACTTTCCTTCCACTTCCTCAGAGTGAGCTAACATCTCATGTTTCACATAGAAAGGAAGTAAATTAACACGTCATGACTGATGATAATGTTGCACTACATGAACATGAATCATCGTAGTTACGCCCCAAAAGTCGATTGTCATCTAAGTCACTCAATATGTACGTTAAGAAATACTCTCTTTCACATATACTAGGCATTCATATTTTTTTTCTGGCTAATATCGCATTAGAATTAAACCAAAAAACAAAAAAAGAAAAAAAAACATTCCGTCCCATCTCTCTGTTCTGACCAAGACTTTCACAAGGTTTCTATTGCTTCTGAATCAAATTCGAAAACAGGGTATTCCTTCGCAAGTATTCCCATCTGGAGCTCCATTTGCCTCAATTGCCTCAATCCCAGCTTCGCTGAAAAGTCAGCGACTCTACAACGGTTCATTAGTCGAACAGCGCACCCTGTATCTAAGGGTATAAAGTATCATTTGTCGTGTCATGTGGCTTTCGGAGTTCCGGTATCCTGTTGTCGGTATGTAGCTATGGGTACTTCAATTAGACTAGCCAGCCTTTTTACAATCTTTTCGCACCAAATGGCGGTGAATCTATGGCCACGTTAATATCAACGCCCTGCGATGCGCAGTTGCCTTTCTTTTCGCGCAAAATGGCGGTGAATCTATGGCCACGTTAATATCAACGCCCTGCGATGCGCAGTTGCCTAAGGTACTCATTGGGCTGGTAGCTTCTGTAGCCCACAGTGTTGAGATTATTCAGGATACTGTGGCTGCTTTCACGTTGTTACCTAGCGATGGTCTAGTGAGTTGTTTTATGTTCACAGCGTCTTTTCTTAACTGGTTCTGACAACCTATTGACCACGGTATTTGTGGGGTCACTGTTCTGTTGTTTCTCACTTTTGGCGTTCTTGGTGAACTTTATTAGGTGTTTCCTTGTTACCACCTCGAGCTTTTCTCTTAGCCCAGCATTCCTTTGTTTTCCTACAGAACTCTGTCTCGACTTCCTCGGGCGATTTGCCGGTCTTATTGTGGCTAATTTGTGGAAGGGATATTAGAAAGTGGGTAATATGAAGACTTGATTGTTACTGAACCTTAATAGTTATTAAGTCTTGCTAAATATTTAGTTGTGAAAGGCCTTTCTGTGTTGACTTTATCCACAGGAATGATCTGGCTTTCCTCTTGTTGGCTACATTGTAAATCTCACAGGACTGCCCACCAGTGTCCATTCCATACAGATGGTCAAGGCTAAAATTGCCATTTTTGATGATATTGAGTTCGCCAGTTTCGAGACGTTTCGTGCTACAAGAACTAAATGTTAGAAGAATACAAAAAAAGTAATTACGTACCAGAGAATTGATATTCTCCCGTCGAGTATAGGAATTCTGTAACGTACACTATGGAGTCACAGTAGTGTGACCATCTTTCAAAAGCCTGAATGAACACATTCTGAAGCACGGATCTCTGCGAGACGATCTGGTAGAGAGGTAGTGAGGTTCTCAAAGCACAGAAAGAGATGTGGAGCCATGCTGACTCTCGTGTAGAGGCCAGCTCCGCCAGGTTTCTCGCTTGAGGATCCATGGCGCGAATATCCAAATCCATGTGGTCACATGGATTACAATTGGCTTCGAACCAGTGGAGTTTTGTGGCTAGAGGGATACGGCAGCCTGATGCTGGTGCTCTTCCAGGCTGTGTCACATATTGCATAGGTCTGCCTGTACAAACCATCGTGCCGAGGATAATCTTAGTATGTTGGAGGTGGCGGACATGATGCAGACGGATAGATGCATGCAAATGGTGTTACATTGTGCCTTCCGGAATGACGGAATCACCCAAGGAAAACCAGAAAACTATTCCCCAGGCTATGATAATCCCTCCTCCGTCTTGGCTCCTTCGTAGATTGTTGCAGATGTTTATTTTGGACGTCTGACGGAGCATAAAAATGTAATTCATCTTAACAGGCTACATGTGATCAGTCAGTGGACCTCCAGTTGAGGTACTGGCGTGTATATTTGAGCATTCGTCGCCAATGAACAGCAGTCAGCATGGGTGTATGAACCACACGGCTGTTGCAGAGGCCCATACGGGTCAGCGTTCGCCGTACGGTCGTGTGAGAGAAGCTGTTGGTAGCCCATGGATTAAACTGGGCGAAGAGTTGCTCAACAGTTGCACGTCTGTACGCCCGTACACATCTCCGCAGCCGTCGTTTACAAATGGTTCAAATGGATTTGAGCACTATGGGACTTGACATCTGATGTCATCAGTCCCCTAGGACTTAGAACTACTGAAACCTAACTAACCGAAGGACATCACACACATCCATGCCCGAGGCAGGATTCGAACCTGCGACCGTAGCGGTCGCGCGGTTTCAGACGGAAGCGCCTAGAACCGCTCGGTCACATCAGACAGCCAATCTTTTATCCCCATCATCCGTGGCCCTTGGTTCAGCGCAGTTGCCTTGGTACCGGTTTTGGATAACGCCATTTTGCCATGCATAGTATACTTTAACGACGGTGGCACGCGATCACTTTAAAAACTAAGCCGTTTATGAAATGCTTCCAATCCTTGACCGAAAGCCAATTATCGTGTGCTTTTGAACGTCAGATGAGTCGCTCCATTTCCGTATTGCGACAGTGACTCCACTTTCCGTAACCCCTCGACAAGTTTTACGTAGCATCAACAGGTTATTGTTGATCACAAACGTGGTTTTGCAGTCAGTGCAATGTTTACAAATGCGGAATTGACAGATGCCCATTTGATGTATGGATTAGCACGGGGCAATTGCCGTGGCGCGGTACGTTTGTATCGAGACAGATTACCAGAACGAAGGTGTCCCGACAGGAAGACGTTCGAAGCAATTGATCGGCGTCTTAGGGAGCACGGAACATTCCAGCCTGTGATTCGCGACTGGGGATGACCTAGAACGACGAGGACACCTGCAATGGACGAGGCAATTCTTCGTGCACTTGACCACAACCCTAATGTCAGCGTCAGAGAAGTTCCTGCTGTACACGGTAACGTTGACCACGTCACTGTATGGAGATTGCTACGGGAGGACCAGTTGTTTCCGTACCATGTACAGCGTGTGCAGACACTATCAGCAGCTGATTAGCCTCCACGGGTACACTTCTGCGAATGGTTCATCCAACAATGTGTCAATCTTCATTTCAGTGCAAATGTTTTCTTTACGGATGAGGCTTCATTCCAACGTGATCGAATTGTAAATTTTCACAGGCAACATGTGTGGGCCGACGAGAATCCGCACGCAACTGTGCAATCACGTCATCAACACAAATTTTCTGTAAACGTTTGGGCAGGCATTGTTGGTGATATCTTGATTGGGCCCCATGTTCATCCACCTACGCTCAATGGAGCACGTTATCATGATTTCATACGGGATACTCTACCTGTGCTGCTAGAACATGTGCCTTTACAAGTACGACACAACATGTGGTTCATGCACGATGGGGCTCCTGCACATTTCAGTCGAAGTGTTCATATGCTTCTTAACAACAGATTCGGTGACCGATGGATTGGCAGAGGCGGACCAATTCCATGGCATCCACGCTCTCCTGACTTCAACCCTCTTGACTTTCATTTATGGAGGCATTGGAAAGCTCTTGCCTACGCAATCCCGGTACCAAATGTAGATACTCTTCGTGCTCGTATTGTGGACGGCTGTGATACAATACGCCATTCTCCAGGGCTGTATCAGCGCATCAGGGATTCCATGCGACGGAGGGTGGATGCATGTATCCTCGCTAACGGAGGGCATTTTGAACATTACCTGTAACAAGGTGTTTGAAGTCACGCTGGTACGTTCTGTTGGTGTGTGTTTCCATTCCATGATTCATGTGATTTGAATAGAAGTAATAAAATGAGTTCTAACATGGAAAGTAAGCCTTTCCGGATACATGTCCACATGACATTTTCTTTCTTTGTGTGTGATGAGTGTTTCCTTAAAGTTTGGCCGTACCTTTTTGTAACATCGTGTATACTCTCCATTACTAGTGCTGCCAGCTGCCATCAGTGAGCGGTTACTGCCCGTTGACTTGGAACATAGGCGGAGATCAAACTAACGTGGATAGACTGTGTATAATAAAACTTCGTTGCAGAACCGTTGGATGAGGGAAGGGGGATGGAGGCGGCGGGACGGAGAAGCAATTGTCCTGTCTTGCGTAAGGTTATATCTGCTCTTTGGTAGTGCTGTAATTCTGATGGCCAATATCGTACATGATACAAGCGTGTTACTGGATATTAAATGCGCAAGCACAATTTAGATGCGTTAACCTCTTTTCTGTGCTGCAGGGGAGTTATGCCTCATTACCTACCCTCATTGCCTTGGTTAACGACAGTACTTGCAATATAACGGTCCCTAACTGCATCAGCGGGAATTTAATAACATAATGGGGTAAAACTACAATTTATCGTGTCATAAGCCGTTTTAACTCCCAGAAGTTCCATGCACACGGAAAGCATTAAAATGAGACGTTGCATGGTCTTTAACATGCAACGGCTAGGTTCTTATCATACTAAGACGCGATGTTATTCAGGTTAGTAACAACATGAACATACCATAGCGATCAATCTTACCCGTCTCCAATTCCGCCGACAAGTTTTCAGGAGCTACGGCCATCTTGGGAGAATACTGTAATCGCCTCCGTATGTTATATAATACAGCCATAGTTGTAAATTAAACTTGAAATACTTTAACCTTACAGTTAACACTCCGTAGCTGTGTTAAACAAAGTAATGCGCCAACCTCTGAATCCTAGGTGTGGTTATAAGAATCACTTCACGGATCAACACGGTGTAGGACAGACACCTGTGGTTGTGGTTGGTTATTTTGTTAGTTCACGAATATTAGTTTTTGCGATACGTTGTACCAGCTTCGCAACAGTCTTATTATTATTTTATTATTATGTAGTCACATGTTCGGATAGTGTCCATATGCTAGATAGTGCGAAAGAACCATAAATACCATACAAAACTCATCACTATTCCGGGTGATTCCTTAGTCTGATGATCCACGACACAAAAATCGTCATTATCCTCCTTCCGCATGAATTTCGTCCGTTTTAAAGCAGCGGTAAGCTAACAGCCTGAATATTCAAGTCTGTTCCATCGAACACAGACAATTAACTCTCTTAGTTGATGCTTTATAACGTCGCTTTCCTTTATTTTCCTATATCTGTACCGGGAAGGTTCTGATGAAGTGGTTCTCAAAGCCACTGTGATTTCTATTTTTAGCGAGCGCAAGCATCGGTGTAGGTGGAGCAAGACAGTTTGAAATTAAAATTGTGGATCAGCTTCTATTCGCTTATCACTTTACTGACATGTTTCACTCAACAAAGCCGACTAACTCAGGACTGGGAAATACAGTGCGCAACAAAACTAACAAAATGAAGTATTATCGCAGGTTCAACTTACAACGTGATAGCTTCCCTTCAGAACACAAGGGCCACACGGTAAGTAAATGGTCTTGTTTGGATATGGGAGAAACTAATAATTATCCGTATTGCGTGTGAATACGTGCATTCGCTCACGATAGCGTCCGTCCATCAAACGTTGTCGCAAATTCAAGTTTGAATCTGAGAATAGCCACCACCAAACTTGCACATCGTAATCATCAGCTTTTCATGTTTTATACCCTAGTGAAGCATGAGCTTACGACGAATCGTGTTGCTATGTCTGACTGCTGCGTGTAACTATGATGTAGTTAGTTCCTGTTTCAAGTACAACTAATGTAAGTTGGCACCCATAGAAGCAACAATTACAATTAACTGCATTTCACTGTGTCATTCTGTAAGTATTTTAATAACCGGTTCTGAATTTTGGATGTGTACTTGCTCGTATAAGTGGCGAATCTCCAGCACTTTTATGACGTCGTCAGTGCCAACATGAATGGTCTTCTAATATGTAATATAGAGGAAACGATTTCTGGCCCACGTGAATCGAGACTATGACCCCTATTAAGAAATGTACTGAATAGTATCACTCGCAATGGCTCGCAACGGACATGAGTTCTTTGCACGAGTGTAATAGGTTAAGCTGCGCAAAGCAAAGCGTTACTTCGTAGCTTGCAGATCATTCCCAGCACATGCAGGGAGGAAATCTCATTGCTGGTTTTGACATACAAACCCAAGCTGCAACTGTCAGCCAACCTCTCTGTCTACATGCTTCATATCAGTCACAGACTAGGATCAAGACAGGTCTTTGTAACCAATTTCAATAACAAACTCTTTTCTGTGCAGCTAGCCCTGTGGATTTCTTATTGGACAGGATATACAACTCGTAAAAGACTGAGCAAAGACAGTCTTCAGTGACGACATCGATTAGTGGGCACAGTTTGTCTTAGAAAAGGTGATCGCGAATTAGCAGATGTTGGAAGTGTGAGAAGTTGCAGGTTGACATACATTACAGGCGACATCGATCATGATCACCATCACCAAGAGATCTGTTTCCTGCTTGTTTCCTGTCTTTTAATATAGTGACTTACATTATCATCATTGTCATATAAGGCTGGATAGGAACCATCAAGGGCATTCAAAGATAGCAAATCAGAGAGACAATGCAGAAAGCAGGTGAAAGTGGTAGCGTTTAGGTTACCAGAGCTAAGTAGTAACACTAGAGCCCTGCAAACTACAGACGCCCCGGGCAGCTGTCCCAATGGGATGTTTCACTCCAGAGAATTAGCTGGTAATTCCACCCACCGCCTCGACGCTGTTGTACGGCGTCACAGTAATAGATGGCCATGAAAAGGCCCGTTTTAGCAGCAACAGCAAGCTTGATACATTCTCCTGAGAACTGCAGCGTGAGTTGGTTTACACAAGTTACAACAGTAGCCCCACTCACACAATGATTGAGTGCGGAGCCAAGTGACGTGAAACAGTGGTGTTACTGGCTTCATAGGAGTGGCAGTGATGTTTAGGTTTCAGCTGACAGCTGTTGATGCCACACTTGGAGTTTGTTAATTTAAAGTTCAGGAGAATGCTCACCTACCTAGTGGGAGAAGTGGAGGAATCTGAATGTGGTTGACAAGAGGCGCCCTAGAAGTGCAGAGTTAGCCGCCAGACTGGCCGAAGATTGTTAAATGGCGGTGGATTGTTGGGTTAAATATAGGAAAGAAGAAATAGTGCTGCACCACGATTCTTTAAAATGCCATGTTTTTGTATTCGGAGGAGGTTCTCAGTCAGATCGTTGGGGCGCCGAGTCCGTGTTGCTCATGGCCCAAGATGTCTGTTTTTCTCACTTTGGGTGCTCCTCTGAAGTTAGTACGTAACGTGATGCTAGTGTTCGCCACTTCTGTTAGCATATGCCTACGTAGATTCAGACAGTGTTAGCTCCTTTGCTTTCTCTGGTGTTTGGAATTAGCCTTCAGTGCGGTAGGTATTCTGACCGCTAGTAAATAGTGTTAATCAGCCCCCAGAATCCATGAGTCTCCTACTATAAGCATCCTGCTGAGTCCCAGAATTCGTGCCTCTCGTAAGTGCCCTGTGACAGTGTTTGGTGCTGATCTAATTCATCAACCTGCCTTCAATGGGAATCCGTCCGCCTGATTTGGTCCTCACCGCCTGGAAATTCCGGACTGGCCTCAAACACAATTTCTTCCCTCTATACTGCTTGGGAGAAAACAGCTCGTTAAAAGAACGACGAGTTAATTGAAATATCTACCACCTTTAAAACGAGTGTTGGGCATGTTCAGGTCATGTAGAGTTGTTCTACCATTACATCTGGACGTAATTACGTATTTTTGAGCCGTAAAAACACGCCTCTGGATATCAGTATCGGAGAGCCATGCTACAAGTGCACCGTGGGGGCTTGGTCTCAGTGGCTAAAGCAGAAGGAGAGGAAGGGCAGCATTGGCTATTGTGGGCGATCAGTCTGGAGTCTATCAATAGGAAGGTAACGTATCATCCGCTGCAATGTTATGGGTAGAGTCCAAGTAGGTAACAGTCAGCGATGCGTTGTGACCAACTTTCGTCAAAAGTGCTGGTCAAATTCATTCGTTTGTTCGGAAGTGGAGGCCGAAAGAGTCCTCCCCTTTTGGGCGTTGGGGATGACAGAATCGAGGCGCACGCCCTGCGATCCTTCTCAAACGACTTTACAAAAACGTTTCAGTAAAGAGTAGTTTTTTCATTACTTGTAGCTTAAGATGTCAGGTTCATGATGATGTGCTCATCATTTAGTTAGGCGCCATAGTTATTGTGATATTTACCTGTAAGCAAGACATTGCACCAAATTGGAAAGCTTTTAAGGAAATAGGGGTAGCTGTAATCTTGCTTTCGGAGCATATTACATAAGATGTTGCTGCATATGAAATTTAGTTAACATATTGAATTATTCTTTATACTCGAGTTGAGATCTCTATCTCATACTAATCTCGAGAAAATTGATATGATGTAGCGCACTCGTTTGCAATCTCGCCGGGCCGTCACTAACACTAGAGGGATATATCGATAACATTCCTTACAGTTCATGAAAGGTCTGAAATACTGAAATGAGATTTTGGCAAATGATAGCTTGCAAAAAGATTATTTTGCCATACTGTTATTATGCAGAACTCTATTATCTAACGTGGTATTCCACTAACTACAGACTTTTTCGATGAAAGAATGTAATGTTTAAGATCCATCAATTGCTGACTAAGGAGAAATGGTATGGGTTTTGAAACAACGTGAGTGAAGACTTTACAAATTTACTTTATACCAAGGAAGTACTTTTTCATGAGATACTGACCTTACTTTTTCTCAGTTTCTAAAGTAAAATACTTCATAAACCACTGTTTCAGAATTCTGTCGCAGTTGCTCCTGCACAACGTATTAATGACGTGAGACTGTGTAAATTCTGGCTAAAGAAGCAAATTTCAGCACGACAACTATAGAGATGTTTGGATTTTACTCGAAATTTGCCACCATGATGCTTCTGTGAAAGTTACAAATGGTCAACATGCTAGGCCAAGTTATCGGCGAAATTAGTCTTAGATATTAACCCTAGCAGAAGTAACAGATCTTTTTGAATGGTCACCATTCAAGGGTGGGTGTGGAGAGGCTGCACTTAATATTTACAAAAAAAAATATAGTGTTGGCTGCAGATTATAATGCCACTTCCGCTATAGCACTGGACGTTTCCCTTACAGCGCCTGCCCAATCCCCGTCGCTACTGCTTTCCCCATGCTTGCTCTGTCATTTGCGTATCTACCGGCCATGGTATGCTGTGCAGACTCTAGCAACCAGCTTGTGCATTTGAGATGTGGCTGTGACTGACTGCGAGCGATTATGGCAGCTCTGAGTTGCGGCCGTCAGGTATGGCCTGTTTGTCTGCCATTGCTCGGTGGTGTGCACACAGTGCGGTGCCTGTATGGATGACGGGGTCTAAGAAACATTGAATGTAGACTGCCATTACTTCACTGACGAGTACCAAAAACGACTTCTAGATGGACACTGCAGACTCATCGTCAACACGTGTAAGTTATCAGCTTGCCATTTTCTCGCTGCTGAATAAGTGGTTACAACGCCTGGGTACATGAGAGGCCTGTCACGTCCACCTTGGTGTGGATGCTAACGCGCTCAGCTGTTGCTACAAGAGGTCGATTTTGTGTGTGTGTGTGTGTGTGTGTGTGTGTGTGTGTGTGTGTGTGTGTGTGTGTGAGCGACATTGTTTTGCCGCCAATCGTGGTTCGTACAGTGCTGCCTTTTTTTCTGTATTCTTTGGTATCATGTCAGTCTAGTTTAGTTAGTTGTTTTAGTGTAGCCTGTTATGCCTGAACTAGTGTTCTTGTTAAACTGTGTGTGTCAGCATGTGGGGCTTTCGTAGAAGTCTGTGTCCTGTTTTCGAATGTGAGACTTTTTGCTGCTGTTAGTTGAAGTTTGTATTTACCTCGGATTGTCGTTTGTCTACCTGTGTCTGTGACTGTGTTTTACATGTTGCACAGGACTGGTATGTTGTATTGAGATGTAAAATAAACTACACGACATTTCCTTACCATTAAATATTTTGCCACAATTTCAGAATTGTCTACATATGCATACATCTGACTGTACATCGCCGTACTTTTATGTCTATGTAGTATAATAGTGAACAGGACTGTAGAGAGACTATCGCGTTCTCATACTCCAGCTGTAAGTTTAATCTGTTGGTAATTTTCTTCTTCAGCCTCACTTTTGTCTTTGTGTCTTTGTCAACGCAAATAAGTTTCTTAACTTGTCACAGATACAGAAGTCTTAGTGCTTCATACAATGTTGGTCTCTTAACACTGTCAAATGGTTGTTTAAAATAAACAGGAAGTGAATATCTGTGTTCATGAACTTTTTCTATTATTGGACTATGCGGACTTTCAAATCTATAATGAAGTGAGGTGGTGTGGCCCCCAAATACGCATCCTCTGACTTAGAGTTGAAATAGTGGAAGTTTTTGGCTGATTTCGTTGTCTAGGGGCTGAGATACGTAGTAGCCGAATTACAGGCCAAATACTGCTGAGTCTACAGTATACGAAATGAACAAACACATGAATCGAATAGTCAAAGGTTCCTATCACTCGGCAATTGCGAATGTAACGTAGAAATTTGTAAGTAAAAGATTTAAATGATGAGTACGGTGGAACAAGTACTTTTGAGCATGCCGTATATTTCTGCAAAACACTTATTGGTGACGATGGTCCAGCAATTAAGTAAAATGTAAGTTGAATAACAGGGAAACAATAGATTACTACTGCACTTAGTCAGTCATGAACGACAACATAGCTCGCGAAATACTCACTTCTAAACACATACTACGTTTTCACTGTAGAGACCTTGGAAATCTCACAAGTTCACCAGTCCGCACTCCGAAGTGTTTGTGTCTCTCGCGACCACGCGCAAACCGATCCACGCTCCCAGTCTCTCTCGTGGCCGTGCGTCCCTCGCGGCGCCGTGCAGCACCTCCCGTGTCCTGTGCGACCGTTCCTCGGGCCCCTCTGTTCAGCCATGCCTCGTGTCCTCTCTCCCAATTCCGTCCAGTCTCCCCATTCACGAGCGCTGTGATTGGCTTGAGCGCTCCCGCCATGTCTTAAAGCCAACGCGCATTCACAAACAGAATGGAACACTTCCGAAGTACTGGATTTACATTTAAATACCTTGAAATTAAATGAAGATATGTCAAAGGAATAGCAAGCGAAAGTAGACCAGTGTTTGACCTTTCTAAAACACAGCAAATATATGACTAATTTCTTTATGAAGAGTATATATCGTATATAAACAAAGACATAGACGAATAAATATATTTATAAACATGCTGCTACCGTTTATCAGTGTAATATCGGAGTATTTATGGCCTCCAATAAATCAGGAACTATTAAAATTAAATGCATGTAATTCATACGGATTCGGGTTTACACGTGTAGCTTTTTAAAGGCACGTCGATCGAGAAAATTGAATTAAGAATTTTGATTTTGGAAATTCCTTGCTGAGTGTTACTTGTATAATTCACAATCAGATACTTAACTTCAAACTAACAAAGATATTGAAAATCTGAGTACATCATCAGAATTGTCGTGCAAGTAAAGGTAATGTACATGTTTCTTTTTGAGATATCATCATTCATCTGGCTACTATTAATTTCTACACGAACTGTGAAATGCCTGATGATATTCTTTCACGACGTCCGCACTCCTGGCATAGACATCTCCATCGACACGAAGCACCGTCTCTGTCACAGCACGAACACTGAATTCCCAGCCACGCCACCAGGCTGGACCCCTCTTGCTTCGGCCAACGTCTTGCACCGCGTGGTCGGCCTGCCCAGCGGCCCGCGCCATCTCGGAACTTTGAATACTTTCAGGGCACCACAATTCGGTCCTTACCTCATAAACAGTATAAAAAAACGATCGGAAGTACGTCCTCTTGGCCAGATACCACACTGGTATTACCCAAAGAGATTATCAGCACACTTTATCCTTTCGTTCAACATTCCTTAAACTATCTTGTAGACTATGAATGCAGAGTCTCGCGGCGGTAACATTGAATAAAATGTTATCGGGTTTCCAACCGCGTCAATTGGTTGAAACTACGCGAGCTTTCGGCCAAGCACTCCTTGGCCATTGTCAAGCGTTATGACTGCCAGTGGGCTGTTGGTGCGCCCTTATATACACTAGCTGACGGCTGTGACGTCACTGGTGCCCGTGACATTGCCATATATGGGCGTGTTTTGAGTCGGCGTTCGATGTGCCCTCTTCAACCGCGCGATCGCTGGATCCCACGCAGCGCTGAGCTGTAAGCCACCTTCTCTATTCAAGGTGTTTGTGATAATTTTTATTTTAATCGCTTCCTGTATTAAACTGTCCCAGAAGCCGTTAGTGCGAGCCACGTCAAATTTTATGTGGTGACCGTTTTCTAACGCATGCTCAGCTAACGCAGATTTCTCAGGATAGCGTAGGCGTAGGCGAGAAACGAGCCGTATACTTATAAAGGCGAAGTTACCAGCATCCAACATGACCAGGGCTGAGCGCAACGGCGTTCGAGCACTACGTAATGATGAAAGCATTGTGGTTCTTCCCGCTGACAAGGGCAATGCCGCCGTAATTATGGCGTTCGAGAGCTGTGACACGAAGATACTTATCGGAAGCTCCCACGCTACCCGACATCAATAATAGTAAGAAAAACATCAGAACTTATTAAGCGATCTTGAGTGGAAGACAGTGTGGTTACAAATCTTGTCCCACAGGCGTCTAGACCACCTACTGCTTATGGTTTACCGAAGATACACAAGGACGGTACGCCATTTCGCCTTATTGTGTCCACAATAGGTTCTCCAACATTCAAGCTGGCGAAGTACTTGGCCATGCTCCTCGCTCCACATGGGGGACACTGCCAACATCATATAAAAAACTCAGCAGAATTTATCAGCAGAATCAAGAGTCTACGCCTTAGTGAGGACGATATTATGGTTAGTTTTGATGTAGTAGCGCTGTTTTCCAATGTGCCTATCAAAGATTCTCTTGATCTAATTTCGCAGTACTTGGAAGTGACGTGGTTGACCTATTTAGGAACACTTTTACGTCATCCTACTTCGTGTACAATGGCCAGCATTACGATCAGACAGACGACGTAGCAATGTGTAGTCCGTTGGCTCCAGCTGTTACAAACCTCTTCATGGAGAATTTTGAGGATATTGCCATGGATACTGCGCCATTGAAGCCTAAGTGTTTCTTTCGATACGTTGACGACACGTCCGTCATTTGGCCACACGGACGCGAGAAATTAGACGAGTTTTTGGAACACCTCAATGGCATCGACAGTAATATCCAGTTCACCATGGAGGTGGAAAAAGATAATGCATTGAACTTCGACGTCCTTGTCCACCGTAAACGAAATGGGTGCCTCGGCCACAGTGTCTACAGAAAATCCACCCACACAAACCTGTACCTGCACGCTACCAGCCATAATCATCCAGCACAGTATTGCAAACATTGGTGCATCGTGCGAGAGTAATATCAGACGACGGCAACCTGCCCCACGAACTGAGCCACCTACGCAAGGTTTTCAGGAGTAACGGCTACAGCACCCATCAAGTGAAAGAAGTGATTTCTGGGAAATATCAGAATAAGACCAGCGACGAAGAGCAGGAAAAGAAACTTGCTTTGTCGCCATTCTGTGGCTCTGTGTCGGGCAAGATAAGCCGCCTGTTGAAAAGCCACAACATCAAATCGATCTTCATGCCTCCAAAATCCGTCAGTTACTGAGACCAGTTAAATATGCTGTAGGTCTCAGAACACCTGGAGTCTACGAAATACCTTGTGAGTGTGGCCAGAGGTACACCGGATAAGCAGTGCGCACTGTGGAACAACGCAGGAAAGAACATGAGAGGTATTATAGCCTACGCTATCCAGAGAAATCTGCGTTAGCTGAGCATACATTAGAAACGGTCACCACATAAAATTTGACGATACCTCTGTCGTAACTCGCACTAACGGCTTCTGGGACAGTTTAGTACAGGAAGCTATTAAAATAAAAATTACCACCAACACCCTGAATAGAGACGGTGGCTTACAGCTCAACGCTGCGTGGGATCCAGCGATCGCGCGGTTGAAGAGGGCACATCGAACACCGACTCAAAACATGCCCATATATGGCAATGTCACGCGCACCAGTGACGTCACAGCCGGAAGCTAGCTTATAAAAAGGCGCACCAACAGCCCAATGGCAGTCATAACACTTGACAACGGCCAAGGAGTGCTTGGCCTAAAGCTCGTGTAGTTTTAACCAATCGACGCGTTTGGAAACCCGAGAACATTTTATTCAATCTTGTAGACTGTACTCAATAAGGTCTGCCCCTAGTTTTCACAAGCTCAAGTTTCTCCCTTTCATTTCCCTAATCACCCTTCCGGTACTTCGCGGTTCTTTCATTTACCCATATGTTATTCAGTTAGTGCATGCTTTTCATATGGTAGCTTCTGACCGTCAAAGTCTATTTCATTAATTATTACGTCTTCGACAGGTGTACTGCTGTTTTTCTGTTTGCTTATCGCCAACTCTACCTCCTACATTCAACATCAAAATATTCAATTCCTTCCTCTTTTTGTATTTTAACTGTTTCTCCCACTTTCTGTTTCACTGCCTTATGTACCTTATTTAAACTATCTTGGTCTCTTATTATTTCTCTGTGTTACATCGCATTACCTCCAAATGTTTTGGTCCGTTCTTAAAGTTTCACTTTCCTTTAGTTATTCTACATTCCATTTTGTCTTCTTTTTTACTCCATATGTATGTACTGCTGATAACGTTTCTGTCACTACGTCTGTTACTGCGTAGTAGTGTGAAACATACTTTGGACCATTTCACTTTCTAACATCTATGGCTGACGAAGTGTAACGTGTAATTACAAATGCGTCGTCAGTTTGGTAACTATTGCACCAATACTAGATCTCTGTGTTCATAGAGGTACACTATTGTGTGAAAAACAGTTACTGTTAATGCGAAAATTATTTTTAGCACCATACTGGCATGTGGTAACTCTATTGTAATTTTTTCTTCTTTCGAAATGTGTCTCCTTGATATTCATCCCGATTCATCTCGCACAAACATTCCTTTAAGGTCTCCAGGAACTAGCAATAAGTCTTGTCTTCTTCTTCACTGGAAGTCATTTCATAATTCTTTTAAAATTGTGCCTATTTGATCCAGTTAACGAATGTCATTATTGAAATTTTTCTACGCATTTCTGTCCAATTAACAGTACGCGTTGCTGTGTGGATTCCAACCAGCACTTCTCCTGTGTATTGGAACTTCCACGCCCACAGTTTCTCAGCTTGCGGATTTTCATTAGGATACTTACCATCGGCATTTAATAACCTTTTAGTCTGATGACAACCGTTGAGTGCTCACACAGTTTAGTTTGAAACTGCGCATTTGAATATCGTAATCATCATCATGCATGAAGTAATTACTGAAATGCACCTGGGGATGCACCTTTAACGTTCTAAACCGATTGTGGGTCTTTGAATGGACTACAATAAGCAGCTAATGCGGACATATGGACTTTTTCGTTCACTTTAATTCTAATTTGCCAACAGCACTTTGAGTAATATTATTCCTTCCGCCTCCTCTCGTGTAATGTATTTTGTTATCAACGGCAAATTCCAGAATTTCCCTTTCAACATCTGTCGATTCTTTCGTTTATTGCATCAATATCATGTGGACTTCTCCCTAAATCCCTTTAAACGGGTGGGTTGTATTTTTCAACTTCCATATGTTCGGTTTATTTTATAGACATATTTTGTCGTCACAACGTATTCCACATTGACCTGTTCTCGTTTCTGCTTCATTGTATAGCGGAGAACAATGAAACGCTTCTTTCTGTCCTGGCCCTTACCATCTCACTTCTTGTAAAGAACAATATTCTACCTCATAACCTCTGACATAGTTTTTTCACTTTTGCAGCCTTCAAAATTGTTCATATACTCCATTTTACTATTGCCTAATAATTTGCCCTTTTCGTCTGTCAAAATTGTGTTTTGTGTATCCCATCCGTTATCTGAGACTTTTCTTTTGGTTTGGTACCATTACCTTATGACTTTCTCACAGTGTAATATTACTGGCAACACTCCCAGTCCCTATCATGGAGAACATTGAATCTGTAAAGGGTTTAATCTCCTGGGAAGATTGGCTTCTCTACACGCTTTGAACGCTCATTGCGAGCTTTATGACATGCCGCACATATTCTGTGGCTTCTCGGTGGAGGCGTGTTGGTTGCTGGGCAACAGCTGGCACAGCCTTTAGTTTCCCAGATGCACACGTAACCTCGCTCTGGACACCGAAGGTTTATTCGACAAGGAGATGTCACACGGAGGGAAGTAAGTCACTTGCCCAATTCCTGTTTTTCGGAATGAACTAAAAGTACCTCTTTCGTACGATCGTTCTTCATTCGCCTGGGTACGTCTGCCGCCCACCTCCATTTCAGCTATGGACGGGCCTTGAAATTCTATATTTAGTATATAGTGTTAAAACTGGTTATTTGTAATATTTACGATTCTTTAATGGTACTCCTATCTCTTTTCTTGTATATATGATCCATTATACTGTTGACTTCGTTTACCAGAAATTCAACAGTCTATGTTCCGTTAGCCTTTCATTATTCACTGATGGTGTCCAAAGGAGACTAATAATCACTTCGTTATTACTGCTGAATTTTTCAACCATCTGTGGTTCGAATCCTACCCATTATTTTAATAATCCCTCTTTCAAATACTCTGTCTCCAGCTTATTTCATCAAACGTATAAACAATGCTTGCCGATGAGGCAACCCGAATGACACTTCTGTGTGGTGTATGCCCCATGGGAGGCAGCGTTTTTCCTTCAAAGAGAAGTTTTGTATTTAACTATTTATGACTAAGTAATGCATGATAAATATCTGTTAGAACAACTGTTCACCAAACATTACTACATAAAAGACTGTAACAGTGGTAAAAGGGAGCTAATAACAAGTGCATCTCTAGTAGTACAAAACTGAAACGTTATACCACAACCGTAAGTTAAGCTGAGAGGCCAAGTACGGCTAGTGCTGTATTTTCGCTCTGACCTAGAGAGGGAGACACATTTGTCGCCCTACTTCGCGTCTTCTTTCACGTGGGCGGGAATAGAGCATTTCTCGGTCTCGTCCCTCCCAGTTGCTATTTTTATGGGCTGCTCCGCTCGGTAACGGAATAAAGGGGAGATTCAGTTGGCGCATTTCCTCAACGAATGCCTGGAGTCCCTCAAGACGAAGGCCAGCAGACAGCAACCTGCAAACAGTCTTCGTTTAGACCTTAGATTAGGAGTGACAATTATCTCATATTCTACTTGATGTGGGGTGTGTACAAGTTAAGTACTAAATACTCTACTAAGAAGAACAATACAGCAGCATACTGTCGTAGTAGTCGCTCACCATCCCGTACCTAGTTCGCGAGTATACACCAAGAAATCTGTAACATGTGCGACAGTGAACGGTGCGATTTGGCAACCCTCGAAGTGGCACGTTAAGTTAGGAGTCAGAATAAGGGAGTGGTGCAAACTGGAAAACAAACCTTTGCCATTGACCTGCTTTTTACGTTCAGTTAAAATGGTGGTGAACAACACGCTTTTGCGTCTCGATATTTTAGAAAAAACGTGCAAATCGTACTCATTATAATCTCGCACGTCTTGCTCCTGTCCCGTCGGCACGTGCTATCGAAGTGTGCGCCTGCGCAGTTCAAAAATGGTTCAAATGGCTCTAATCACTATGCGACTTAACTTTTAAGGTAATCAGTCGCGTAGAACTTAGAACTAATGAAACCTAAGTAACCTAAGGACACAACACACATCCATGCCCGAGGCAGGATTCGAACCTGCAACCGTAGCGCTCGCTCGGTTCCAGACTGAAGCGCCTAGAACCACACGGCCACTCCAGCCTGCCACGAGCGCAGTTCTGTGAGAAAACGGGTAATAATGTGTGAAAGAGTGGTGGAAGTGCAAAACCCCTGTGCACAGCAGAGAATATTGTAAGGGCGGAAGAAACTTTCGGCCAAAGTCCGAGGTGTTCTATACACAAGCATGCGCTGTAACTGAACGTACCGGATCGCACAGCGAACTGCAATACCACCTGTATAAATTTCAGACACTGAAAAACTGAGTGCTGATGATCTCCCAGGAAACTGCTGGAAGCCATGATCGACAATCCAGGTCTGTGTAACAATCTTATCGTGAGAGTTGAAGCCAATTTATATGCATCAGCCATTGTTAACAAGGAAAACTTCAGATAATAGTCACTTGAAAATACTGATATTCTTCATGAAAAGCCAATTCACAAACAAACAGTGATGAAGTGGTGGGGCACATCATCGTTTGGAATCTTAGGACCTTACATTTTCTGAAGACGATTGCGTCAGTGTTGTTACGTTCACATGCTGGACCATTCTCCACTGGGACGCCTTGCTAATCTTCCCTTTACTATTCACACATTCTTTCAACAAGACGTCGCCAGATACCAAACCTCGCGCCATTCGATGAACGCGCTACAAAACATCTCTTCTGGTCATCCCACCTTCAATAATTGGATTATCTACTGGCATCCAAGATGCCCTGATGTTTCAGGGTGTGATTTCTTTTAGGGTCATTTAAAATCTCAGATCTCCCAGTGTGACGCACCACACACCTACCTCTAATTGAATGATCAATTTGCGCTGGAAGTTAATCTAATTTCAGTGTCAGTCCTGCTAGTGTGATGTCTAACCTCCATGAAAGTCCGGGCGTGTATGTGAAAGTAAAAGGCGGGCAGCTAACTGATGTCACTTTCAAGAAGGGTTTATTTTAAAAATCAACCATTGACAATTCATGTTACTTTTCTTTTGTATTGCCGTGAACAAATTTGTATTGCTGGTGGAGGTTTCAAAGACGTCCATTTCGCCTCCGCAGATGTACATATGTATGGTATAACTTTTTACAAGAATATAACAAGAAAGTCCATAATAGTTACCTAGGTGATGAACCATCAGTGCAGACAAATAAAAAATCTCTTAAGAGTCGGTCTGGTAAGGCACATCACCTGCAGAATTCTATAGGTTGCTTTATTCAAACATTGTTTTTCTTGCCGTCGGAGGATGTTTGATGCATACCGGTTTTGACACTTGACATGGCCATAGCGTCATGAAAGGATGTTATCACTTGTCGGTGGTCGCTGTCAAGACTGTTTACTGCCATTAACTTGGCAGTTACACCCACTCACCGGTATTAAGGCTTACGATAAAATTTCAAATTTCACAGTACCTAAGTCGCTTTTAATTTACTTGGCCTATTGCAGTCGCTGCAGATTAGCTCCGAAGGTGAACTTCAGGGCATTTCGTGGCTTATTCATTGAGTACTGAGCCAGCACAGACAGCTTTATCGTCTATTTGGGATGCGTTATTGTCCTACTCTCGTTGCGAAAGAAGCGTCCAGTGTTTGTACGACTTGCGAAGTTCTCTGTCGATGATACGGCACCTCTAGTAAAATGCCATTTCTATTACCATGGTAATACAGATGACTGCTCCTTTCTATGTGATTTAGCTACATGAAGCCCTAGACAAAATTCTGTCTGCCTTGGCGTAAGCCATCAATTCCGCACACTGTAGCAAATTTCTGACAATTCCCTAATGTACGAGTACTTGATGAATTGTGTAATACATTACTGGATCAAACCATAGTTTAAGACATACAACAGAAACCGTTTATTGGAATGGTGATCGAAGTGGCGTCAATTACTGACCTATTCAAAATATAATTTTCTAAGACATACTCTACAATAATTTGGATTTCAGAATTTTTTTTGTTTTGTCTTGTATTGTCTGGCCTCCAGAGGTAGTTTTCTATTTACGTAGAACACGAAACTGTTTCCAGGAAATGGGTATTATTTTCTTTCATAACAAATATTTAATCAACAGTATGATTAGCAAACTAGACATTTTTATGTTATCAGTTTAGACTATTTGTTAATTTTAATAATAAGCGGTACAAATGAATGAAAATAACTCCTACTAAATCCGCAGATTTTTGCCTGTACTCTTATGAAAACTGAGAATCATAAAGGCGGTAGCGTTGAGACGCTGATTGAAAGGGGAGCTAACCCATATTCATCAGAATCTTCAAAAATTCCTGCAGTTCATTGTGAAATTTGGAACACAAAAACAAGATGTGGTTTACGTCAGCTTCTTATTCATCGGCGTCGAAAGACGGTGGAAATATTAGATCGGTCCAAATGCGGTCTCGTAAACCATGGATTTCGAGGAATGTGAAGTTGTAATGCCGCATAATATCCACCTTCCCTTTGTTGGGGTACAGCATGTGTCTTGCCATTACTGTTTTCCGCTGCTCTTAACCTCACGTCACTCGTCTATAAAGACTAACTTCAACTCGAGAACGGTTCCTGTGGATGCAGTTCGTTTCGCTAAGACGCCAAGTCTTTCATTATGGTGTATTTCAGCGCGAGACTGCACCCACTGCAGAATGATTGTCTGTCCTCTCCGTTTACAGCGAAAATAGTCCAATACCACATCCTAAACACTATGGTTCGTTCATTGATTATATCTTCGCTGAGGCTAATTTTAAAAACTAGAACACAATTGAAATCTATAATATGAAAGTGGAAGGTAAAAACTTGATTGCATTCTGCTATTCAATACAAAAGCCGTCCTTTTATCATAACCCGGCTACAGTTCAGTTCACGGATAGTCCACATCATATTTAACAAAAACAACGCATAAAGTCTCCCTTATGATTCAGTGTGTCACAGTTTCCCTGTGCCTTAACAAATTAAAACTTTTCCTCAAGAGAACTCTATGAAATTTATTGCCAGGCAAGTACCATTTCTTCCACTGATATTTCGGCTGCGTACCCTCTAGCCACCCTCAGAGTGAGCCGCAAGACTGACAAGGTGCCAAGCGCGGCCTTATATAACCCATCGCGGCGGTAATGTGCATGGGGGTCGCGGTTCCACGTAGGCGGCAGATTAACACTTACATATGCACCTTCTGTTGGGAAACCATTCAGCATTCAATTCACTTTTATGTTCGGCAGAGGTAATTCCTTGAAAACGTGTCTGCTATTTCATTACAGTAGAAGTTGGGTTCTACCCCTTAACCAAATTAAAACCATTATCTCTAATTTTTAAAGTTATTAGTTAATTTCTGTGGTTAAAAAAAATGGCTCCGAGCACTATGGGACTTAACATCTCAAGTCATCAGTCCCCTACAACTTTAAACTACTTAAACCTAACTAACCTAAGGACATCACACACATCCATGCCCGATGCAGGATTCGAACCTGTGACCGTAGCGGTCGAGCGGTTCCAGACAGAAGCGCCTAGAACCGCTCGGCCACGAGCGGCCGGCTAATTTCTATGGATTCCTTGAAAATATATTCCGAAATGGAAGACGCGCATATTAAAATCTCCGTGTCTGATCGTCGAATGACCCGTATCTATACATTGCCCCGTCACAGCTGACCACTGTGGCTGAAGTACGCGTATGTCTCTTTGCTGTTCCACGCACCTCTCATGAATGGTTCGTGTATACGACATATCTTAATTCCCGCAAGTAATCCAATAAACACCCATCTTACGGAGCAATAAAGTATGCTTCACAGAACAGAGTAACGTTGTAATCTTCATAGGAGACGGAGATCTTAGCACGGTGTTTCTCTAGAATACGACATATCTTCCAGGAAAGAGCCTATAAGACAAAAGCGCTCTTAGTGTAATGGCATTACTTTCTTCTAAATCACGCACTGGCATCATAGTTCACCCTGTGCAGTATGATCTTACTGACACCTACGTTTAGTGAAGAGTGATGGCAGTTAGTAATATGTAAATAAAGATTAGTATGCGTTGCTTTGCGATATTCAGAATATCCCCATGTACCATCAACTTTCCGATGAACGAGAACATCCAAAAAAGGCAGGCACCCAAAGAAAATTTTATACTAACGAGGATAACATTCATATTCTCAAGAAGTAAATGTTATTTATCCTTTTCGTGAGGCCGAACTACAAATGTGTCGTCCCTGTATCTCCAAAAGACCGTTGGCTCAAAACTTGCGGATTCCAGTGGCTTCTTCTGGGTTACACAGATAAATTAGCTACGAGAGCGGAGGGGTTATTTCCATTATAAATCCATTAAACTGCTCATGAACTTCACCTATAAACTGGAAATAAGATGAAAGTAGTACATGCTCAAATAAAGCAGTGACATTTTGTCAGTATGTTGGCCGGTAACAGACAAAGAATCCTCTAAAATTACACTGGTATGTAATTATACCACGACAAAAGCGACCAGAGCATCAAAACTACTTAGCCCAAGGTACGTAAGTCTCAGAATAAAGTCAATAGAAATATGAATGTTGTGACTACATTTTTCCTGCCAATGTTTTTCATCATGAAGCCAAACATTTTCAGATTGATATGTTGGTGAACCAGTAGTGCTTGTTATTGGCCATAATGGCAAATCTTCTGGACGCTCATACTTATCCATCTTTTGACTTTATGAAGCCCATAAAATCTCGGAGGTACCACACCTGAAACTTTTAAACTTCTCTTAACTTCCCTTGGAAGCGATGAAGCGTTCAGGAAGGGCTGTCTTTGTCATCATCTTCTTGGTAGGATCTCTTATTCTTCCTGTACGCGACAGAACTTTTTAGGCTAAATACCTTTTCTTTATAGACTTCCTGAGGCAATGCAACAGTTGCGTTGCCGTTATCAGCACGTAGGACGGCCGTGTCACTATACTCAAGCAACTTTCGTATCGCAAATATCTCTTCCATAGAAATATTAGTTCTTAGTGGGCGATGACTCGTAACTGATCGATAGCTATCACGTCTGATTTCTTCAGACGAATCTCACTACAGCAGTCAGAGATTCTTCAATGGCAATGGCATTCAGCCTAAATAGTATGCCTGTTCTGGTTAGTTTTGACGTGAAACTATCCTATACCGAGGTATCTTTACAGAATTCGATGTCTCTTATCGGTCAATATCTTAACAAAAACATCATGGCATTTTTTTGAGCATGTACTCCTTTTATCGTATTTCCGGTATAATGATGAATTTTATGAGCAGATTCATGAAGTTGTTATAGAAAGCGCTCTCTCCCCTCTGGTAGCTAATTTATTCTTGGAAGACTGAGAAAATTCATTGGACTCAAGTTATAAACCAACGGTCTTCTGGAGGCATGTGGACGACACAGTTGCAATTTGGCCTCAAGCGAATGATGAGTTACATAGATTTCTTGAGCATCTGAATGCTATGCACGCTACTATTAAATTTATTATGAAAATGAAGGGAGATGGTTAACTCCCCCCTTCGGATATTTTCGTTCGTCGAGAAGTTGATGGCACACTAGGATATGCTGAACATCATAAATCAACGCATATTAATCTGTATTTCCATGCTAGTAGCTGCCATCACGCTCCACAGACCCTAGGTTATGCACTGTGAATGTACATTACACATTTTTTGACGTCTTCGGATACGCCATTTTCAATTTTATGTTGATTTCAAAATAGGTCGCGGCCCAAAACTAGTCATCGAATGAAGAGAGAATATCTGAAACTTACACTAGTTTTTCGTTCTATTAAAATGAACATGTGTTACAACGAAAATGTTTCAAGACCTGAAGATGACAGCAAAGTATGTTGAAACCAGTTGGCTCGAATAAAGAAGTATTTTTATGCGATCTTGGCCGTTGAGTGGTGGTTTATAAAGTCAGACAAGTCAGCTGTGGTGGAACATCGCATAGATACGAGCCACTCGATGAACTACAGTGACATGAAGATTTTAAGATCCCCCTCTTCCTCTTGCATTTCTCTTTACAAGGAAGCCCTTTGAAATTCGATTAACCAATAACATAATAGAGATATCTGCAGTTTCATTCAAGAGCCGAATTCTGTGTCTTGTCCAAATCAAAACAGTTAAGTCGTCAAGATGTTGACAACTGCCGAACGTATATCGATAAGCGAATCTGAATGTATTTTACCGCAACCAGTATCTGTGACCAGCACGCTCAATACTACCGCTGCGGAGTATGTAAGGAAGCGCTTGGCACCTTGTCAATCTCCACTCTGAGGATGGCCGGACGGTACGCGGCCGAAGAATCAGTGGCATAGGTAATGGTTGAGCGGCTGAATGCTCGCAATGTAGTGGGTTACTCATTACGCCGCGAGAAGTTCAATACGCAAACTATGAAATTTGTGCGAAAAGTAGTTGTTACCACGGGATTGTGGGGGTTGAAGGGCTAGTGCACAGTGTAACTTCCAAGCAGAGACATTTCTGCAGACCCTAACACCCTTGTTAGGATAAGAGTAGTATCGCAGATAGTCTGAGTTGGCGAAGCAAGCAAATGTGAAAATGGAAATCTTTGTTGTAGATACCGACTATCACTAGCTTAGCCTGACGTCTCATTTACGTTAGTATGCAACATTTAAGTTGGCAGCTGGCGAAGTCAACGAATGTGACATAAAAAAAGCTAGCTGATGTGTCTTGAACTCGGCAGAAACGCCAACACATTTCATCTACACACATGTCACTGGGCACCACTGCTACCAACTCCTGTCGATCGAACTAAGCAAAAAAATAAATGACAATCATTCAGTAAAAATTGTGGGGTGCTATAAGGTATAATTTATACAGGAATACAAATATTGAATCACTTACGGCAACTATAAAACCCTTACTTTCTATCAAATCACAAGTAATTATTACCCTAAACGCCTGTGAATAGAAATACGTTGTTCTACATTAATGAAACTCTTTGGAGAATTAAATGTTTTCTATTGTTATTTGATCAATGCTGTATTCGCAGACTGTAAGGCTTGCTGGTCAACCAAGCATTCAGCTACAAATACTTTGTCAGATTGATTTTCTACCATATCGGTTTCGTTTACCACGTCCATCCTTAGACTGTTGCTTTTCCCCATTATAGAATTTTATTCGTAAGCGGAATGGTATACCATAAAGATGGTCTAATGTTGTGTACATGTATCAGCCTCTAATGACTGTTGTATATGGGACGTAGAACTCAGTCTTCCTTCCTGCCACCTTCCTTTTATATACATGTACGTAAGAGGGAGTGTTGTAGCTAGAACACAGTTTACCTAGGTACACACGATGTTTTTTTTTCGTCAGTATTTCAGTGTAAGGACGTCAGAATCACGTAAGGAGATGAGCAATAGAGACCGGCATAAGTAGATGCGGCAGTTTGTTATAGTTCTTGTTATACATGAGGCTGTGTTCTGTGCTGCATTTGTGATTACTTCGCGTTCTTCACATCTAAGTGCTGTACAATTTACTAAAGCTAAATGGAGTATGTTTGCTCTCATAGGCAAGTCACCATTCAGCAACTGAGCCTTTCACTTTATTTTCTTTATTTTACTGTGAACTTCAAGCAATAATATGTTCTTCTCACAGGTGCTCTTTTATAAAAATAATTTCGTCGTCATATGAATTATTACCACTAACTTCTAAGCAAGGACGAAAACTAAACGTTCTACCATTTCGTTTACTTGAGTGGACAAGGTTGATTTGTTGGAAACTGCCATAAGCCACGAATTCGTCTATTTTAATCACCATCATAATCATCGTCGTCATCGCCGTGTCGTCGTTGTAATCATCTATCTTATGCTTTCATTAACAGGTGGTTCTCTTTGGCCCCAATATCACCACCTTCGTTTTCGTCTGCCTTGTTGTTTTGGAATAGCTGTTTCAGTCTATGGGCCACGCGGGATTAGCCGAGCGGTCTTGGGCGCTGCAGTCATGGACTGTGCGGCTGGTTCCGGCGGAGGTTCGAGTCCTCCCTCGGGCATGGGCGTGTGTGTTTGTCCTAATAATTAAGGTTAAGTAGTGTGTCAGCTTAAGGACTGATGACCTTAGCAGTTAAATCCCATAAGGTTTCACACACATTTGAACATTTATTCAGCCTCTGCGGTGGCTAACAAGTAGGTCTGATGAAACCATTGAAGTTCGTGGTTCTTAAATTACGTCTTCTTTTCTGAAGACTTAGCAATGCTTTTTACATGTAGTATTAGGAGTAAGTGGCTTAGGTTGTTAAATTATGTTCGATAATATGTTGATAAGCCAAAACATTATTACCACTGCCCATCGCGACGTTGGATACCAGCTGATGGTGTTGCGGACACGTGACGTGTTACCAGAAGAGTGCAAGGGTGGCAGAGACAGCCGAGTATCACCCTAGCGAAGATATGAGCTGCAAATGGGAAAATCCGTCGAGATAAGCTACACTGAGAAAGGGAAGGTTGATATTACGCAGAGCCTGTGAACGAGTATCGCGAATAAGGCAGAGCTGGTCGAATGTTCACGTGCTATAGTCGTGAGTGTCTTCGGAAAGATGGAGATAGTGAAGCCACCCACCACAAGGCGCTAAATGGTTGGACGTCGACCGTTTTTCACAGAACGTGGTGTAAGCGTATTGTCATATCGCTGGCTTTGTTGTGTAGTATCTTTGCGAGCAGCCGCGTCTGTAGAGTCCGTGGAGTCGAGCGCGAGACACGGAACTTGTGTTGTGTTGTGTTGTGTTGTGTTGTGTTGTGTTGTGTGCATGTGAGAGGCATTGTTAATATGGAAGTTGAAGTGATGCTATAAGTGCTATTACTGTAAAGTGATAAAATAAGCAAATGATTCAGAGGAAAGTGCGCCAGGAAGTAATTTAAAACTGAGCAGTACTGCTGATAACGTATTTGTGTATCCTATTGTTTCATGTCGTACCGTACAGTATCGATCATCCACGTCGTGTTCGGCCTCCAAGAATGAACTAATGAGAATCATAAATACTCTCTTTTGTGGTAAATGGTATTAAAGTGCCAGTGTCTTGTAGCGAGCGTGTGAAAGTTGGTTCGATCATCGCGTTTCCGCATCAACAACATCCGGGCCGTGGTCGGTACGCGTACCATCGTCCAAGTGATATTGTGGACGGATAATCATCAAGACTGTCAACTGGGATCAACATTTAGGACTTGAAGCGTTACCTGTGATTACCATATCGCCTCAGAATATATGATGTGTTCATACCAGACATAGAACAGTGTTGTTCTTAACGTTGAGTGGCTCCCCTTACTCGCTTGCATATTTCGATAGATAATTTCAGGCAAGCCAGCAGCAGTGTGGAGCACAACAGTAGGAACCGCGGTGGGGTTACCAGTTACGTGGAGTGGACAGGGTACACGGTCTCGAAAAGCAGAAGCGACAACCAGTTTAAGGGTCCCTCACCCCCATTTGTACTCCCGGGCGTCTTGTATTGGAGTTCGGAAGCTGGTCTGTTCTGTGATCTGGGGCGTCTCTGTCGAAAGAGCATAATACTGGTGAACACGCTAGTGTTTCGGAGCACACCGTTCATTGTACGTCGCTAAAATTGGATCTCCGCATCAGACCACCTCTGCGTGTTCACCTGTTGACCCAACGACATTGTTAATTACCATTTCACTGGGCACGGGATCATCAGTATTCCACCGCCGATCAGTGGAAACGTGTCGGATTTCCTGGTGAATCTCGTTTTTACTGCACTAGATAGATAGCATTCTCCACAAAAGCCGTTGTCGAAGTAAATGGCAGCTCGAAACGTGTACCATGTCGGACGCTGGCTGGTGGGAGCAGTGTTACGCTCTGGGGGATATTCGCCGGCGCTTGCATGCACCCTGTGGTAATAATTGTAGACACGCTGCCCAGTTGCGAACCACTTTCATGCCTTTATGTTTAGTCTCTTCCCTGACGGCAATGTCGTCTTACAGCAGGGCAATTTTCTGGATCTCTGAGCCAGAACAGTGCTACAGCGGTTTGAGGAGCATTGTAGTCCACTAACGTTGTCATCTCGGCGACAAAATTCGCCTGATGTAAATCCTCTAGAATCCATCTAGGGCGGTGGCGGGCGCCATCATCGTGCACGTTAATCAGCAGTCTTCTATTTACAGTTACATGACCTGTGATTAGATATTTAATGCCATTTACCTATACAAACTGGTCAAGAAACTGTCGTATTCTTGACACGTAAAACCAGTGCTGTATTTCGTTCCAAAGACGGAAACACAAGCTAATAAGCAGGTGGTAATCAGTGTACACTGTGAGGTCCGAAGTAGTCTGAAAAGTTTGTAAGGGTGTTGCAGGGAAAGGTGTGGTGAGAACATCTTTAAGAGAAAAATTCTGTACGTTGCACCGTTCCCTAGTTAATTAGGATTTGAGTTACCCCAATTGGCCGTTGTGCGCGTAAGTTTAAGCGGCCCGCTTAAGACAGCGTTACCAAAACAGTCGTTCGTTTGGATTCCTAAAACCGGACAAGAGAGCGATACAAAATTTTGGTATGGGACGGTAGTAAGGATAGAAAATGAGCCAAAAACTGAGCAGTTTCGTGTGGTACTATTCACCCTACAAAAACGATGGACAATAATTGAATCTGGCAGGCCGCATGAATTTTTGCTCACAACGGCCTGATCGGCTACGTTCAAGGCTAACTAACAAGTCCGCAACGTGCCGAATTTTTTTCCTCAGACACAAATCCGCTTTAAAAATAATTTTGTGACTAATGAGAAACAAAATGTCATTTCCAAGACGTTGTGAGCGTTCTTTGTTTGTCCTTACTCTATATACACCACGCTAAAATGAAATTACAATTAGCTGCTGAGACACCAGAGAAAATCCAAAAAATGGTTCTAAGCAAAATGGGTCATCTGAGGTCATCAGTCCCTTAGACTTAAAACTACTTAAACCTAACCTAAAGACGTCCCACACATCCATACCCGAGGCAGTATTCGCACCTGCGACCGAAACAATATGCATCAGACGACTCTTACGAGAGACACCCGGTATAATCCCCTTTTTCCTGGCTATCCAACATTGTGAAATGCTAAATCGTATCCATTGATATCTACTGGTGAAACTCAATGGTAACAGTTGAAATTAGTTCCGTGTAGGTTACTACACAGTTTGTATTTTGGGTAAAAAAAGTTACACCCTGTTTGTTTCATCATATTCTTTCATGAACCGTCCCACGCCTGACTGATCGTTTTCTTCTACTTCTCTACCAGCACTATCTCTGCCTTCTAGTTTGGGAAGTACATGGGGTTTTAGCTTCAGTATTCTATCTTCCTTTTTTCTGAATAGTTGTCCTTGTCGCTAAAATATTTGAGTAATGGATTAAAATACATTTTGCATTACAGAGCCAGCTTGATCTGGCCTTTTTTGCAGCAACACCGGTATGTATGCGATTTCAGTCTGTCTCGGCGTATTCCACTGATGAATTCTTCTCGGGCTAACAACCTAGTGGTGGCGTCGTCTTGTCGCGAAGTTTCAATGAGTTTCGTACCCATCATCTTCTGGCGAAGTCCACTGAAACGTTGCGACGTGACGACGACGCCACCATTCGGCTGATAACCCGAGAAGAATTGTTCAACAGCGGTATGTTGCGGAGGTTTCGTCGAAATTTCAACACCTGACTTAAGACCATTCCTATTTCCATTGGAATTGAGAGTAGTATTGACAACCACAAAGCTCAATAAACCAACTAATTACAAGCTAATTTCTTTGTTTTTACAATTATTCAAATGTAGGGGGTAATACCAATAGTTACATAGGTGCTACCTGCTGAAAAAATTCCTTCCAGTTTCCAAATCAGATGTCTCTTCCTTCGGTTATATCCACGAAACCTCCACCAGGTGTACCAATTAAACAATTTTATCAGTAACCATTAAAGTCTAGAGGAAGTAAATTACAATACGGGCACGAACTCAGACGCTTCCATAGTGTAGGACACGTAGCTGAACAGAATACCGAGTCTTCTCCACTTGATAGCGTCCCGTTTGGACAGTCCCAGTTCAGAGTAAAAATAATAACGGCGTATGACGAGGACCTCCCGTCGGGTAGATCGCTCACCTCGTGCAAGTCTTTCGATTTGACGCCACTTCGGCGCCCTGCGCGTCGATGGTGATGAAATGATGATGATGATTAGGACAACACCCAGTCCCTGAGCGGAGAAAATCTCCGACCCAGCCGGGAATCGAACCCGGGCCCTTAGGATTGACAGTCTGTCGCGCTGACCACTCAGCTACCGGGGGCGGACCCCAATTCACTGTGACGGCGATGGGCAGAAGAGTTAATCGTCTTAGCGCGTCGTCCAGGCGAAGTCTCCCCAATGCGGCTGGCTGCGCGGGAACTGCCAGGTGCCATCGCGGCGCTGGACTGAATAGTAGTCTCGCGAACTCATGTTTCATTGGCTCAAACGTAGTTTCGGTGCATCTAGGAAATTGTTCTACCTGCACGCGCTGATCAGGGCCGAGCGTGTGCCTTGGAGCTGCTGCTGGCCCGGCTACTGTTGAACTGGTAGCAAGCTGGCTGGTTTGAATTTCCTCCTCGCTTGGACTGGAGAACTGCCACCGTGATGTATGTTGTGCGTGTTGCTGTTGGCGCTTGTTGCACATGCCGCCACAGTACATGGCATACTGCATCGGACAACATACTGATTTAGCAGGAATTTTAAGAGTTAGCAAGTTCTGTATACTGTTGTTACAGTATTTCCACATTTGTCTCTTCATCAATGTCTCGCTGTCATCGGCCCGTGTCAATTTACAGTTTGTCACTCGCTGTCCACTGTCCACTCATCCACTTCCGTCCTCCATTCTCTATTTTCCGTTCGCTTTTCACCAATTTCCATTTACCATCTATTGTCTGCCGCATTAGAGAAGAATAAATGTATCGCACAGACTTAAACAATTCCTGGTAGAAGAATTTCTTCTTCAAATTAATACGTAAACGTATGGAAAAGAAAAATGGAAACGAAAAGTAAGGCAGGAAAAAAAAATTGGAGTAGAGGGCGACAATTGTTATAACACAGGAATATAAACTGCAGTTGTGAAAAGAAGCCACTGTTGATGTGCAGCCAAGGTATACATCCAATCTAAGACAGTGTGTGGAAAAATTTGGGTAAGACAGGTGATGTAAGTTGTAAGCATTTACAGTAAATGTAAATGGAAAGTGTACATATATTGTTATACTCACCGAAATCAATGGTCTCTATCCAAATAAGAACAGATGTTAGTCAACAGATTGTTAGTGTCTGCTATAATATAGATTCAGAAGGGATTATTGTGTTATTCCTAAATGTGGTGGGCTAGACATTTTGTACGTAACAACAAGAATCCATTTATGGAGTTTAAAACCAACAGAGTTACTACATTTAAAAATAATTCATTTGCTAAAATCAAAAACGTAAGGTTCTATACGGGATTCATGAAAAAATAATATTGTACAAGAGTATTTGTTTCTTATTCATGACCCTGCCATAAATCCGTAAATGAAAGGTCTAGTTGTGATAATCTCCATGAACATGTTGCTTGGGAAACATGAGTAACTGGGTGACCCTTAAAAGTAGTTGAAATTACGTAAGAGAAAGCATACTAACGCTCATTTCTTACTTGTACGAGCCAGACGCTTGTTAACGTGTTGACCGAACCCAAACTAGGTGATATGGTGATACTAGGAGGGAAATATGATAGCTCCACATTCCCAGAGGGTTTTGCCACAGTGTGACTAATCATCAAAAAACATTTCTTGGTAGTAATTTAATTCGTATACTTCAATGCCACATGCACTTCAAGCTTGGGGGCGATGTATTGTTGAAAGGTGAAGTAGCTGAAACTGCTTTTTGTGATGGCAGTATGTTGCCAACGTCGTTTAACTGGTTGATTTTAACTGAAAAGTACACTTTAGCTGTACATTATACAAGCTGTAGTGCCAATGTGTGTCCTGCAACATTGAAGAAACAGTTCTTTTGTATTTAGATGAATTTAATGGCGGCTACTCAGATCGAACAATGATTCTGTTCTAACCTATAATTTTAGTTGTGTCAGCAACGGAGCTGTGTTTATTTTAATAATGTGCCCCTAGCATTTTTGTCGAGCTTCTAGTAGTACCAGTTACTGGAAGAAAAGGGAAGACTCCTTGAAGTTCGTTTCTGCTTGTCCATGAACAACTGCTTCATTCTTACAGAGGTAGCATTTTTCTGTTGGTAACGTGTTGGCCTACACACTTATTCTTTGTGTTATGTAAGGCAGTTGAGATACCAGTTGCAGGAAAATGAACGATATCTTGCCTTTGGAACTGTCTTTGCATTCTACACCTTCTATGGTTACATGTAACGTGAAGAATATTATGAAGTGTTTGTGGGCCACAGAAAGTGTGTACCGTTTTCACTTCAGCACTTCGTACATTGCTCTCAAAAGGTATGGTCTAAAGCGAGACGAAATGATTTCCACTGGCACGCACGTAATTGTATACAGTTGTTGAACTTCGTATTTTGCCAAATTCAAGCACATCAGCAAGTTTTTGCTTGCTACACAACATATAAAATTGCGCTGAATACGCAGATATTATCATTTTCTTGAGGAACAGACTTATCTATTATTGCAAATGGAAATGGTAGTCATCTGAAATTAGGCCTAAGAGCCTGAACCCACACAACATATAAAATGCATCTAAATAGGCGAATATTCATGTTCTGGAGGGAAATGAGGAATATATTGTTGTCATGGTTACGTTAGCCATCTGAATATGGCCACTATGGATGGGAACTAGTAACGGCATTAAAGTATTTTTTTTAATGTATCTGTGACTAGTTGCGTCACAAAATTGTGTCAGGTGACACTGAGGGTATTAGCTTAGAAACAATACACTAAAGATGAGTAAAGTTATTTGACCAGTCAATCAACTGGCGATGATGTAAGTTCTGAACATATAAAATGCTGACTGGCAATAGTAAGGAAAGATTTGTTTTTAAATAAAAAGAGAAATATGTTAACATCGAATATGAAGTATCAGGAAATCTTTTTTGAAAGTATTTCTCTGTGTTGCACCATGATATCATGGACGATAAGCAGTACTGATGATAGACTAACATAGTAGCTTTTCAAGTGCGGTTCTTCAGTTATTCCATTGTATCTGGACTCTGCGGAAAGAGCATTAATATATGAATTCTTATATAAAGATATATTATGAACTTTTGCACTTTTAATAATTTAGAGTTTGGAAGTTAATTTTCATCACATGTCGTTTTCTTGCTGGAGCATTTCTCACCATTATTGCAATTTGCATCCCTCCGAAATCGAAGTATTAGCTTATTTGTAGTACTGTTGTTACTGAACCAACCACAGGGATAAAACAGTATTACACAATGAGGGAAAAACCTAGCTGTTTTGTACAAATAATAGCGAACTCAGATCTGCAGCTTTCAAGCACTGAGCCGAGAAATTGTGGAACGCGGCATTTACATTTAATTACACTAAATTTTTCGAATGAGTGGTTCCAGCATTTGAATAAATATTTTCAGTTTGCGTGTTCCACGAACAGATGCAAAGTCACAGCGAATTTTCTCAGCTGGAAAACAAATTCCGATACCAAACCTACGCTGTGGTGTAAGTGCCAGCCGACGTTAAATACTAATTATGAATAAATTTGAGAGAATTGCTGATTAAAATCCTAATCGTCTTTCATTTATCAGTTACAACAATTATACATAATGTTCCATCACCAAATAGTCTGGGTTTATGGGTAATAACCTTACACACACGCTACTTAAATCCCTCTGAAACGCCCATTTCAGTGAAGGTTATCCCATCAAAAACGCAATTCTAGTACATCCTCGCTTCTGCATAGCTGTCGAAGCAACATGATGAATCTGAGAGAAAGGTGGTACACAGGGAATATATTGCAGAACAACTAGTTATGGAGACACAAATGTACTATCCGATCTAGGATCATTTAAAGTGAACGATACCGCACTGAAGATATAAAAACCAAGACTCCACCACTACATAGCTATGCGAAAATGCTTGGATGTCAACGTTTATAAATAATGTAATTACGAAGATTATTAAGGACCTCTTAAAGAATATAGACAGTAATTGCGTTTTATTTATGAAATATACGTTCCAAAGATTGTTTGCATGAATATATCGATAGATGTTATTAACTTCTTTGCCACATGCTGTTAGAGGTGAACATTTGTTCTGTTTGGGCAATTGGTTGTACGAGTTTGAAGTGCAAGGATGGAGAAAGAGTTGTGTGTGTTTAATTGATCTGTATTGTGAAGTGAAGCGACTGAAAATGTGTAATTTTGCAGAAAGTCCACTATAATTCATATAATTATTGGAAAAACAACCTTATCATATCAATAAACGTGAGCAACAAAAAAAGCGTATTTTTACTATTAACAGAACTGGTTATTTGAATTAGACTGTCCCTGTCACTCGCTGCAGTAGGTCACTATCTCAGCGTGGCGGGTGTAGTGTGAATGTGACTGACCGCCGAAGTTAGTTACTACCAACAGTAACAAATCAGTTCTGGGCAATAAGATGGTGGTGTGTCAGAATATGAAGAAATCATATCACTGCGCACTAGGAAACATTTTCATCAGTGCATGAACTCAACCAAATTTTCAATGTGAATAGTGGTTTCGCGTCATAAGAATGTAAGAATGAAGTGTACGCAATTCATTGCAAATCACTGAATATCGTACGAAAAGAAGAGAAAATTAGAAATATTAGAGGGAACAGGTTATTCTTAACTCATCTCGCTATCGGACGACGAGATTCCGGACTGCAACAAATCTTTCGAGGAAAAACTTCACCACGATTTTATGCAAAATTAAGATCATCTAAGTTCACATATCTTTTCTTATATACAGGGTGTTTCAAAAATGACCGGTATATTTGAAACGGCAATACAAACTAAACGAGCAGCGATAGAAATACACCGTTTGCTGCAATATGCTTGGGACAACAGTACATTTTCAGGCGGACAAACTTTCGAAATTACAGTAGTTACAATTTTCAACAACAGATGGCGCTGCAAGTGATGTGAAAGATATAGAAGACAACGCAGTCTGCGGGTGCGCCATTCTGTACGTCGTCTTTCTGCTGTAAGCGTGTGCTGTTCACAGCGTGCAAGTGTATGTGGACAACATGGTTTATTCCTTAGAACAGAGGATTTTTCTGGTGTTGGAATCCCACCGCCTAGAACACAGTGTTGTTACAACAAGACGAAGTTTTCAACGGAGGTTTAATGTAACCAAAGGACCGAAAAGCGATACAATAAAGGATCTGTTTGAAAAATTTCAACAGACTGGGAACGTGACGGATGAACGTGCTGGAAAGGTAGGGCGACCTTGTATGGCAACCACAGAGGGCAACGCGCAGCTAGTGCAGCAGGTGATCCAACAGCGGCCTCGGGTTTCCGTTCGGCGTGTTGCAGCTGCGGTCCAAATGACGCCAACGTCCACGTATCGTCTCATGCGCCAGAGTTTACACCTCTATCCAGACAAAATTCAAACGCGGCAACCCCTTCTCGCCGCTACCATTGCTGCACGAGAGAAATTCTCTAACGATATAGTGCACAGGATTGATGACGGCGATATGCATGTGGGCAGCATTTGGTTTACTGAGGAAGCTTATTTTTACCTGGATGGCTTCTTCAATAAAGAGAACTGGCGCTTATGGGGAACCGAAAAGCCCCATGTTGCAGTCCCATCGTCCCTGCATCCTCAAAAAGTACTGGTCTGGGCCGCCATTTCTTCCAAAGGAATCATTGGCCCATTTTTCAGATCCGAAACGATTACTCCATCACGTTATCTGGACATTCTTCGTGAATTTGTGGCGGTACGAACTGCCTTAGACGGCACTGCGAACACCTCGTGGTTTATGCAAGATGGTGCCCGGCCACATAACAAGGCCGACGTCTTTAGTTTCCTGAATGAATATTTTGATGATCGTGTGATTGTTTTGGGCTATCCGAAACATACGGGAGGCGGCGTGGATTGGCCTCCCTATTCGCTAGACATGAACCCCTGTGACTTCTTTCTGTGGGGACACTTGAAAGACCAGATGTACCGCCAGAATCCAGAAACAATTGAATAGCTGAAGCAGTACATTTCATCTGCATGTGAATCCATTCCGTCAGACACGTTGTCAAAGGTTTCGGGTAATTTCATTCAGAGACTACGCCATATTATTGCTACGCGTGGTGGATATGTGGAAAATATCGTACTATAGAGTTCCCAGACCGCAGCGCCATCTGTTGTTGACAATTATAACTACTGTAATTTCGAATGTTTATCCGCCTGAAAATGTACTGTTGTCCCAAGCATATTGCAACAAACGGTGTATTTCTATCGCTGCTCGTTTAGTTTGTATTGCCGTTTCAAATATACCGGTCATTTTTGAAACACCCTGTATATAATCAGTTTTTAATCTTGAATAGATAGCAACTTCACCATTTCGGGGATACGTAAATTTGCCTTCACTTCGTACCGTAAGAGCCAAAGATACAGATGTTTACTTCCATACATAGTCCTCTTCCATTACTGGAGCTCACTATATTCCTGTCTATTAACCCCGAGTTATTCTGCTAGTTGGGAGATAACGGTACCGTTATGCTCATAAAATAACTCCTTACACCATTCTGCTCAAATAATGCTATTTTAACAAAAACACAAGTTGCTTTTAAAAACAAAAGTTTTAGTAAAATATTTCTTTTTGCTCAGTGTAAACCGGGTGTCTTATCGGTATATATCAGAAGAATTATTTATTTTCCGACTGTTTAGAAAGGTAGTTCATTTAATTGGAAATTCTCAGTAGGTTACTCAAGCTCGTAAGTTTTCCGTGAGTTGCAACGACATTTTTCAACATCATTTAAGTAAAACACAGTTTATTATGATAAGCGATATAAGGAACAATAAATTTAAGAGGTCAACAAAGTGTGCCGAAGTGTTTATATGATGAATGAACGTGGTGTACACTTATCTTAAGTTTTTTTTAGGAATTTAAAGTGATTTTATAGAGCAAGTACACCATAAGCGTTTCGGTGCAGAGCATCAGTGCGACTTTTCAACGGTGTAAGGTATCAAATAAAAGTATATTACCTATCTCTAATTACCGGGTCTAATAAAAGCAATGTTAGTAGTAAGTACAGAAGTACGCAAAAATTAAGCCAAAAATTGAGTACTTTTTCGTCCAAAATGTTAGCACAGAAAGTTCTTTGGTCTTTCAGCAGCAACAAATTGAGTATCTTAATTCCGTTTTTCAGCCGACACGAAAATTTGATGTTTATTCGATTGTATATTAAAATGAACAGCTTCTGCGGAAGCTTTAGTACGACGTTATGTCCACTACGAACTTCTGATGCTGAAGTACTCAACCGTCTAAGCGGTCGTTAAGGTTCTGCAAACAACACTGTGAGTGCACAAAAACAAAGTCGTAAATTCAGTCGGTGGTCCTTCCGAGCGCAATCTAATCTCCCCGCGGATCCTGCCTCATACAGCCAGATAAAAGTAACACGATAAACTTTCGCCACGAACTTCTCCCTCTTGCCCGTGCGATTTCTTTTTCCTCACATTTGGTTAGAAGTTTCTTCACTCCAAAGCCCAATATAAAGCTCGCATCCATGAAAGTCAGTTGCTGTGCGGAGACTTCGAGTTGCCACTCAGAATTTAGCATATAGTCGTTAAAGAAGCGTTAACGCAACCAGGATAGAGTATCAGGCGTCGAATGTATGTGGAATTTAAAATAAGCATAATTCTGTTGTTATCTGCAATAGAACAGACAACAAGTATTATCTTGTGTTCTTGGAGACCTAAGATTTGGCGTCCATCCTTTTACCTATACATTACTTCTTTATATAACATAAATAGTTAAATTTACAGTGTGTTTATCAAGTTCATGTCACACAAAGGAGGGATTTCTAATACATGCTGAGGAAACAACAGTTTTAATATAAACTTATCCAGAAACATCAATTTCCACACTGCATCTGTAACAATGTGTCTTCTTCTACGCTAAATTATTGTTATTTCGTCCCCGCCCCCTTATGAGGTCGCTGGATGAGCTACTTGCGGTACAGCATCCTGATGTTCAGCAAAAAATTTTGAAATACACTTTAAAAATAAAGACATTTGAGAAAATGTGGAAAAGTTACACCTTTATAAAATTACACAAGTAAATGTATTTTTCGATGGTATTTACATGTAATTTAATCTCTTTGTCTTTTACATCAAATTAAACAATTCTGTCTTTTTAACAAAAATAAAGAGTATGAGGCAACGAATAATAAGTATATACGTTTATGACATATTTCAGAAAAATGTGATTTTCTTTGAAGAAGAACACATGACGTCCATCAAGAAGTTGAAGGACCTGGACTGGGAAAAATGATTCTCGGAAGGCGAAACGTTACATGACAGGAGTGAGGACAGGAGTGAGGACAGGAGTGAGGACAGGAGTGAGGACAGGAGTGAGGACAGGAGTGAGGACAGGAGTGAGGACAGAAGTGAGGACAGAAGTGAGGACAGAAGTGAGGACAGAAGTGAGGACAGAAGTGAGGACAGAAGTGAGGACAGAAGTGAGGACAGAAGTGAGGACAGAAGTGAGGACAGAAGTGAGGACAGAAGTGAGGACAGAAGTGAGGACAGAAGTGAGGACAGAAGTGAGGACAGAAGTGAGGACAGAAGTGAGGACAGAAGTGAGGACAGAAGTGAGGACAGAAGTGAGGACAGAAGTGAGGACAGAAGTGAGGACAGAAGTGAGGACAGAAGTGAGGACAGAAGTGAGGACAGAAGTGAGGACAGAAGTGAGGACAGAAGTGAGGACAGAAGTGAGGACAGAAGTGAGGACAGAAGTGAGGACAGAAGTGAGGACAGAAGTGAGGACAGAAGTGAGGACAGAAGTGAGGACAGAAGTGAGGACAGAAGTGAGGACAGAAGTGAGGACAGAAGTGAGGACAGAAGTGAGGACAGAAGTGAGGACAGAAGTGAGGACAGAAGTGAGGACAGAAGTGAGGACAGAAGTGAGGACAGAAGTGAGGACAGAAGTGAGGACAGAAGTGAGGACAGAAGTGAGGACAGAAGTGAGGACAGAAGTGAGGACAGAAGTGAGGACAGAAGTGAGGACAGAAGTGAGGACAGAAGTGAGGACAGAAGTGAGGACAGAAGTGAGGACAGAAGTGAGGACAGAAGTGAGGAAAGAAGTGAGGAAAGAAGTGAGGAAAGAAGTGAGGAAAGAAGTGAGGAAAGAAGTGAGGAAAGAAGTGAGGAAAGAAGTGAGGAAAGAAGTGCACGTCCTGTGCTATGTTCGTGCTGCCACTCGGCGACAATAGGTCGCGGCACACGTAACAGTTATGTCAAGACGAAAGCTCCACGCCGTTAAGAGATCAGTAGCCCGTAATTTCGTTAAATTGAGTTGTTTCGGCAAATTTCTGGGTATGGTTGTTTGAAAAGCAGTATACAGTGTCTCGCAGAAATATTGTAACGTTTTCAAGGGTTGTAGACGGTGTCTTGAGGAACAAATCGACGGCAGGAACCGTCGTTCGGAAACCTCCGCTACAGAACGTAGATGTTATAGGTGCTCCAAGACGTAGTCCAGTTTTGGCGTCTTTAGTTAATAATCAAAACGTCCTCGATCCCCAGTTGAAAACCGCTTTAATTTTGATTAATAATCAGATTGGAGGCCGAAGATTTTCGGCAGAAGAAGTCAGCCGACAGAATTGGACGAGCGGTTCTAGGCGCTGTAGTCTGGAACCGCGAGACCGCTACGGTCGCAGGTTCGAATCCTGCCTCTGGCATGGATGTGTGTGATCTTAGGTTAGTTGTGTTTAAGTAGTTTTAAGTTCTAAGGGACTGATGACCTGAGAAGTCCCATAGTGCTCAGAGCCATTTGAGCCAGAAGAAGTCACCCTCGTTTTGCCAACGGCCCTATCGGAGAGGACAGAGGAGCAGACAGAGATTTAGGGCACTCGCTTATCCTTAGGATGAGAAATTGTCCTTATAGACGGAAGGATCAGCAGTGGTAAACGACATGGGGATGCAGAAGACAATGGAAAGAAGTGCATTAAAGACACATACCGTTTATCCACAGCACATGTGGCCTGTAATGGAAAAAGTGTTATGGTGATGATTCCATTGGCAAAATATTTCTGAATCGTTCCCCATTCGGGGCTCTATTAGGGAACTGACAAACGGGAAGTCACTATGAGAAAAAGGTGAATAACAAACGAAAGGGCAACACTCTACGAGCGTGGGCGTGGAGCGTCAGAAGCCTAAACGTGGTAGGGAAGCTAGAAAATCTGAAAAGGGAAATGCAGAGGCTCAGCAGAGAGAACAGAGGTCAGAGAAGGGAAATGGAAAGACGACTAAGAGTTCTTGTCAGATGAGTGTAGGATAATATCGACAGAAGCATAATTTGATGTAGCGGTAGCAGGATTCGTCATGAATAGGTGAGGCAGAGAGTGTTTCTGTGAACATTTCAATCATGTTAAAAAATTGACTAACACAAGCAACACTGACGGCTGAAGGCCTTATCAAGAAGAACTGAAATTATTTGTCGGCTAAAGGCCACGAGCGGAACGAATAATTATAAAATATGTTACTTTTAAATAACCGTCACAATGAGATCGACCTGAGAAAAGTCCCTACAGCAGCGTAAGCGGTGAGACAGGCAGCCAAGAGTTATGCTCACCTAACAGGATGGCAAACTAGGGACATTTTAAACGCCCATCACTCCTCTTACCAAATCCACCTGACGTTTGATAACCAGTAAAACGATTGAATAATTCAAGTGGTGCGGAGTGAAAGATAGCACTGCGTCTTCAGAATCCGGTGTCTAATATATCAAAACGCACAAGGAACCACTACAACCAAGGCAGACAAAAGAAATCACAATCCACACGGCAATCAAGGCGGCTGTCTAACTACTCGTCATTCCGTACAGCATGGGGAAGACGAGGAAACGTACACTGGCGCAAAAATATGCTATCCCCCAGGGATGGTAACTAGGACGTTAGCGGTCACTAGGAAGTAAATACCGCTAGTTGCACTTCACCAAATAACACAAATTCAAAAACTAGTAACAGACAGTAGAAGATGGCTAATAGGTTGCGCCAACTCGACTCACTCCACTTGCTGCTGTTCGTCTCACGGCTACCCTCGAGCAGCAACGCACGAACAAACGGCGAGATCACAAATGGTGAAGGTTTCAAGAATGTTCACCTGTGTGTGAAATCTTACGGGACTTAACTGCTAAGGTCATCAGTCCCTAAGCTTACACACTACTTAACCTAATTATCCTAAAGAGGAACACACACACACCCATGCCCGAGGGAGGACTCGAACCTCCGCCAGGACCATCCGTATTGTCCATGACTGCAGCGCCTGAGACCATTCGGCTAATCCCCCGCGGCGTGGAGGTTTCGCTACTGAATGTTCACTCAACGTGCTGGGTCAGGCGGACAACGAGGATGTGGCCCTCAAAACTACAGCCCCTCAATCCCACAATTCTTGCATACCGCCAGCGGTCCCAGCATGTCATCACGCTGCCGAACCTCTCTGCTGCTCCGTCCCAACTGAGCCCCTCACACACACGACCTGGAAAACATTTCACGTCCTTACAAATACAGTACGGGTACTAGACGTCGATAAACGCTTCTGCTGCCACAAGCGGACAGACAAGGCTAGCAAATGTAGTGGCGCCAGTAACCAGAAGGAAACGAGACCCTTCGATCCCTATTACGAGGTGCCAACCTATTAACGGCACCTACGCGTAGAACACACGGCTCACCCACGACACGCTCTAAGTTTCTCACAACATTTCTCGAACATCCTGTGTAATGTTGTACTATAGCTAGTAAATGATGTTTACGCATGGTAATTTTGGGTTGAATTTGCGCTGGTTCAATTCGTTTAACTAAATTTTGTAGTTCTTTCAGCTGGCAAACGCTGGCTTCTGTATATTGTGTAGTGTCATGAGAAAGAAGACTGCGAAGTAGAATATCACGGATTTCAAAGTATTTCTCGTGTCTGTGGTATAGGCTCCTACGGTTTGTTCAGACAGAACGAAGAGGTTAGCGAAGTGTGAGTCACTGCTGGAATATGTGCAGAGCGCTTTAGGGAAGACGAACTCAAATAAGCCTCATTAAAGAAATAATCTGAACTAACGATACAATAGGTATGATCACTGGCTCACAGTGGATACCCTTCGTCAGTACGAACAGCTCGATTTGAACACTGAAGTACCACAACTAAAAGAACATTAAATGCACCGAGTACCTCTGTCTTGCAAAGAGAAAGGATTGTTTTAAACCTTTTCTGAAAACTTATATCAGTCTGGAAAACTTGAATCAGTCTGTACCCCTCCTTTGTCTTAGAATTTGGTGATTATTTCTTTTTTATGCCAAAAATCTATGTTCTAGACTCTAGAATAAAAATAAAATAGGAACGAACTATTTTAACTTAAGTGTATCCAGTAGTTCCTTGCTAATTGATGGGACAACAGCGGATACATATGTTAACAGCCAGGCAGCAGCAGTTTCATCTCCAGTTTATTGGTTGCCCATTTCAACGTTACAGTATTCTATCATCAGATCCCATTCACCAGATAGCGGCTGAATTCCCTCAGTCACAAGCGTGCATACGTCTTAAGAGAAAATTACCGCTTTATGTTATCAGCTCTTGCTCACAAGGCATTTGCACAAGGACAATACATCGAACAAAACTCCATTATGGTTAACCAGCGAGGTGGTGCAGAGGTTAGCACACTACAATTGCATTAGGCGGACGACAGTTAAAACACGCGTCGAGGCGTCCAGATGTATATTTTCCACGGTTCCCCTAAATCGCTTCAGGCAAATTCCTCAAGTGTTCGCTTGGTAGGGCACGACCGATTCCCATTCCCATATTTCCCTAATACGAGCTTGCTCTCCATCCCTCATAATGTCAAATATACAGCATTAAATCAGACATAACTTAAGATGAAAAGAAACCTAAACCCATTAAATATTTTTTGAAAATCTATTATTTGTATCGTCTAACATGCAAAGTATAATCAGGGAATTCAAGTTAATTCTTCATTAGAAAGGTGTTCACTGTGAAAAGGACGAAGCGAGAAGAAAAGCGAAAAGGAAAATTAGAGTTTAATGTCCAGTCAACATGTAGGTCATTACAAACGGATTACAAACTTAGATTGTACCTGAATGGGAAAGGAAATTGGTCGTGCACTTTCGAATGAACCATCGCGACATTTGCCGGGAGCGATTTAGAGAAATCACGGAAAACCTCAGTCTGGATGACCGTACAGGGATCTGAACCGTCGTCTTCTACGAAAGAGTGGAGGGGTAACCATGCTGTGAAATGGCGCAAGTGGGACAAACTTAGGGGCAAAGGTTCACTGTCTGGGTAGGAAATAGGTTGGATCTATGTTGGGATTGGGTATGGAGTGCGCGTAGGTGTAGGGACCATGGTATGTGTTGGTACAGGCGTGGCAGAATACTGACACTGGTGACTAGAAGAAAAGAACTGGGTTGATTGTAGCTTGATGTGGCTCAATTATTAAAAAAAACATTTGCATTTGAATCGCTGAACTTTTAATAATGAACAAACCAAATCGCAGTTGCTGTAGTGGAACGGAATGCTAACTGTCAGTAGTAGAATATACATCTAGTTTCGAAGTGCTATGACAAGCGTGAAAGGTTAGCGCATTAGCCACCTAGGTTAGCGCATTAGCCACCTAGGTTAGCGCATTAGCCACCTAGGTTAGCGCATTAGCTACCTCTATGCGGACTGCGGTATTTTGGCTAGATAGATGGGTAATGTGTATGTTTCACGTACGGCCTAAATGGTGTGTTTTGTTGAAACCACTACCTCTGAAGGTCAGAGGCAGACGACTGGATGACGCTGCGGCACTTTTCTCAGTAGCAGCAATTACTAGATGAGTCAGCAGTAGCCTTGGAATCGAGTCATAAAACCATAGGAACATTTAGCGCGTCAGTCGAGAATGTAAGCAGCGGCTGTCCACATAGCAGTGTACAGACGAGCAAAAACCTTACAACCTAACGGTAGCGCGTCGACTGATCTATTCTGACTATTTCTCGACATCAAAACTGGAACTGGCTATTGACGTCTGTGTATGACGAAGTGAATGTTCCATAAATGTCATAGGTCCTGATGAAGCATGGCGGCTTTTATCGGGGTACGCGAACTTGCAGAGAAACTGATATCGGAGATCTGAATATCTTCATAAGGTATATAAAGAGTCTCTACAAGAGTTTGGCGTGAATATTACGCCCAGTTAGTGGTAAGCACTTTTGGACCGCCCTCTCTCTAACAAGCCGTACCTTCTTACAGGTATATTAACAGTATACTGAAAACACATCTCAGTGAACTAGCAGCTAACGAATGGATATGCAATTGTATCTCTCAATGCAGGAGCACACACCACCAGTACCTCAGAGTTTCGAGAGGGGTTTCTGATTACAGGTTATCTTGAAAGCCTCCAACTCATTTTTTATTATAATCTTGGTACACAACTAGTACGACGTCTGAGTTAATGGCCTGAAAATGTTGCCCTATTTGCACAAAATATTGATACATGACTGTAGATGAACACTAACTGTTTTCGATTAATGAGATATACGGAAAAAGGAAGACCATCACTGCGCAACGAGAAATATGATCTTACACGAAAGTTTACGTAACACAAAATTGTGGCCACTACTTTTGAGAGAGTTGTAACATTGTATAAATTTATTGTATGTTCTTTCACTGAGCAACTACGTTCATTTCAGATCCAGACTCCACTTTGAAAAAGCAACACATATTCGTAAGAAGCCTTGATCATAATAGGCGTCTCAGCATGTTCAGGATCAGAACATGTGCTTAAGTTCTCACAAGCACCTCATACCCTCCTTATACTACCTTTAATATTTCTGTGAAGTCTAGAAGGCAGGAGTTGTACTGTCTGAACTAAAGTTGTGAGGACAGGTCGTGAATCGTGCTTGGGTAACGCAGTCGGCAGTTGTGTTCGCACACCCCTGAGGCGCCGAAGTCCGCTGCGTCCCACCTGTTGTGGAGTTCGAGCGCGCGTTGTTTACTTCTCGCCACTGTTTCATGTGTTGAGTCCCTCGTAAGAGCTAGCCATGGCACACCCTTACCGCCGGAGAACGGTCAATATCGCATTCCACGCAGAATATGCACGACCAAGACGTTACGAAATAGAGAACTCCATACGGGATGATCTTCACTTGGATTTGAGTTGGCATTCTCTTTTCTATCACTGGGAACGTAGTATATTTCGCGATGCGTACCGAAGAACTGTGTACCGAAATTGTGAGCAGCTACGCGTAAAACCAAGTTTAAGCACCACGACGAACACACGAGAATATTAGACCAGCTGCGTGGCTGGATTGAAGAGTTTTTAGCAAACAGAAAACAGTATGTTGTTCTGAATGGAGAGACGTCTACAAACAAAGTAACCCCTAGCGTGCCACACGGGAGTGTTGTGGGACCATTGCTTTTCACAGTATATGTAAATGACGTAGTAGGTCGTGTCGGAAGCTCCATGCGGCTTTTCGCGGATAATGCTGCATATACAGAGAAGTTGCAGCATTAGAAAACTGCAGCGAAATGCAGGAAGACCTGCCGCGGACAGGCAGTTAGCGCAGGGAGTGGCAACTGACCCTTAACATAAACAAATATAATGTATTGCGAATACAGAGAAAGAAGGATACTTTATTGCATGATTATATGATAGCAGAACAAACAATGGTAGCAGTTACTTCTGTAAAATATCTGGAAGTATGCGCACGGAACGATTTGAAGTAGAATGATCACATAAAACTGTTGGTAAGGCGGGTACCAGGTTGAGATTCATTGGGAAAGTCCTTAGAAAATGTTAAGTCTACATCTACATTTATACTTCGCAAGCCACCTAACGGTGTGTGGCGGAGGGCACTTTACGTGCCACTGACATTACCTCCCTTTTCTGTTCCAGTCGCGTATGGTTCGCGAGAAGAACGACTTTCTGAAAGCCTCCGTGCGCGCTCGAATCTCTCCAATTTTACATTCCTGATCTCCTCGGGAGGTATAAGTAGGGGGAAGCAATATATTCGATACCTCATCCGGAAACGCACAGTCTCGAAACCTAGCGACCAAGCTACACCGCGATGCAGAGCGCCTTTCTTGCAGAGTCTGCCACTTGAGTTTGCTAAACATCTCCGTAACGCTATCACGCTGACCAAATAACCCCGTGACGAAACGCGCCGCTCTTCTTTGGATCTTCTCTATCTCCTCGGTCAACCCGTTCTGGTACGGATCCCACACTGATGAGCAATACTGAAGTATAGGTCGAACGAGTGTTTTGTAAGCCACCTCATTTGTTGATGGACTGCATTTTCTAAGGACCTTCCCAATGAATCTCAACCTGGCACCGCCTTACCAACTATTTTATATGATCATTCCACTTCAAATCGTTCCGTACGCAAACTCCCAAATATTTTACAGAAGTAACTGCTACCAGTGTTTGTTCCGCTATCATATAATCATACAATAAAGGATCCTTCTTTCTATTTGTTCGCAATACATTACATTTTTCTATGTTAAGGGTCAGTTGCCACTCCCTGTACCAAGTGCCTATCCGCTGCAGATCTTCCTGCATTTCGCTACAATTTTCTAATGCTGTAACTTCTCTGTATGCTACAGCATCATCCGCGAAAAGCCGCATGGAACTTCCGGCACTATCTACTAGGTCATTCACATATATTGTGAAAAACAATGGTTCCATAACACTCCCCTGTGGCACGCCAGAGGTTACCTTAACGTCTGTAGACGTCTCTCCATTGAGAATTACATGCTGTGTTCTGTTTGCTGAAAATTCTTCAGTCCAGCCACACAGCTGTTCTGATATTCCGTAGGCTCTTACTTTGTTTTTCAGGCGACAATGCGGAACTGTATCGAACGCCTTCCGGAAGTCAAGGAAAATACCATCTACCTGGGAGCCTGTGTCTAATATTTTCTAGGTCTCATGAACAAATAAAGCGAGTTAGGTCTCACACGATCGCTGTTTCCGGAATCCATGTTGATTCCTACAGAGTAGATTATGGGTTTCCAAAAATGACATGATACTCGAGCAAAAAACATGTTCTAAAATTCTACAACAGATCGACGTCAGAGATATAGGTCTATAGTTTTTCGCATGTGATCGACGACCCTTCTTGAAGACTGGGACTACCTGTACTCTTTTCCAGTCATTTGGAACCATCCGTTCCTGTAGAGACTGTTAGAAGGGGGGCAAGTTCTTTCGCCTACTCTGTGTAGAATCGAAGTGGTATCCCGTCAGCTCCAGTGGACTTTCCTCTGTTGAGTGATTCCAGTTGCTTTTCTATTCCTTGACACTTATTTCGATGTCAGTCATTTTTTCGTTTGTGCGAGGATTTAGAGAACTGAAGTGCGGTCTTCCTCTGTGAAACAGCTTTGAAAAAAGGTGTTTAGTATTTCAGCTTTACGCGTGTCATCCTCTGTTTTAATGCCATCATGATCCAGGAGTGTCTGGATATGCTGTTTCGAGCCACTTACTGATTTAACGGAAGACCAGATCTTCCTAGGATTTTCTGTCAAGTCGGTATATAGAATTTTACTTTCGAATTCACTGAACGCTTCACGCACAGCCCTCCTTACGCTAACTTTGACATCGTTTAGGTTATGTTTGTCAGAGGTTTTGGCTGCGTTTAAACGTGGAGTGAAGCTCCCTTTGCTAACTTTGTTGTTCTACCACGGTGGGTTTTTCCCGTCCCTCACAGTTTTACTCGGCACTTACCTGTCTAAAAGGCATTTTACGATTGGCTTGAAATTTTCCATAAACACTCAACATTGTCAGTGTCTGAACAGAAATTTTCGTTTTGATCTGTTAGGTAGTCTGAAATCTGCCTTCTATTCCTCTTGCTAAACAGAAACCTTCCTCCCTTTTGTTATGTTCCTATTAACTTCCATACTCTGGGATGCTGCAACGGCCTTGTGATCACTGATTCCCTGTTCTGCACTTACAGAGTCGAAAAGTTCGGGTTTGTTTGTTATCAGAAGGTCCAAGATGTTATCTCCATGAGTCGGTTCTCTGTTTGATTGCTCGAGTTAATTTTCGGATAGTGCACTCAGTATAATGTCACTCGATGCTCTGTTCCTACCACCCGTCCTAAACTTCTGAGTGCCCCAGTCTATATCTGGAAAATTTAAATCCCCACCTTAGATTATAAGATGCAGAGAAAATTTATATGAAATATATTCCAAATTTTCTCTCAGTTGTTCTGCCACTAATTCTGCTGAGTCGGAAGGTCGGTAAAAGGAGCCAAGTATTAACCTCGCTCGGTTATAGAGTGTAGCATCCACCCATAACAATTCACAGGAACTATCCACTTCTACTTCACTACAGGATAAACTACTACTAACAGCGACAAACACGCCACCACCGGTTGCATGCAATTTATCCTTTCTGAACACCGTTTGTGCCTTTGTGAAGATTACGGCTGAATTTATCTCTGGCTTCAGCCAGCTTTCTGTACCTATAACGATTTCAGCTTTGGTGCTTTCTATCGGCGCTTGAAGTCCCAGTACTTTACCAATGCAGCTTCGACAGTTCACAATTAGAATGCCGATTGCTGCTTCGTCCCCGCATGTCCTGACTTCGCCCCGCACCCTTTGAGGCTGTTGCCCTCTGTACTTGCCGGGGCCATCTAACCTAAAAAAAAACGCCCAGTCCACGCCACACAGCCCCTGCTACCCGTGTAGCCGCATGCTGCGTGTAGTGGACTCCTGACGTAACCAGTGGAACCAGTGGAACCCGGAACCCGACCACCCTATGGCGCAAGTCGAGGTATCTGCAGCCCACACGGTCGCAGAACCGTCTCAGCCTCTGATTCAGACCCTCCGCTCGGCTCTGTACCGAAGGTCCGCAGTCAGTCCTGTCGACGATGCTGCAGTTGGTGAGCTCTGCTTTCATCCCGCTAGTGATACGGGCAGTCTTCACCAAATCGGATAGCCACCGGAAGCCACAGAGGATTTCCTCTGATCCATAGCGACACACGTCATTGGTGCCGACATGAGCGACCATCTGCAGATGGGTGCGCCCTGTACTCTTCAAGACATCCGGAATGACTCCCCCCGGTATTCACACGGAGTGCACATCAACAAAGGAGGTAGCTTACTAAATACTCGTTCGACCTATACTTGAGTATGGCTCATCAGTGTGGGATCCGTACAAGATCGGGTTGACCGAGGAAATAGAGAAGATCCAAAGAAGAGCGGCGCGTTTCGTCACAGGGTTATTTGCTAAGCGTGATAGCGTTACGGAGATGCTTAGCAAACTCATGTGGCAGACTCTGCAAGAGAGGCGCTCTGCATCGCGGTGTAGCTTGGTCGCCAGGTTTCGAGAGTGTGCGTTTCCGGATGAGGTATCGAATATATTGCTTCCCCCTAATTACAGCTCCCGAGGAGATCACGAATGTAAACTTTGAGAGATTTGAGCGCGCACGGAGGCTTTCTGGCAGTCATTATTCCCGCGTACCATAGTGACTGTAACAGGAAATGGATGTAATGCAGTGGCACGTAAACTGCCCTCCGCCACACACCGTTGGGTGGCTTGTGGAGTATAAATGTAGACGTAGTAGATGTAATGATTGACCACGCGGGTTTCAGCCTGGGTACTATTAGGTCAGGGCTCTTAGAACTCACGGTCGAGGTCCCACCAGACGTCATGTAGGCTTTTAAGCCGTATGAAAATGTATTCAGTCGCCTGGCCGAAAAATGGAAACCATTTCAGATCTACCCTGTACTCAAAGGCGTCTGATAAATGAAAATTGAACTGGTGAAGCATGTACCGTCTTGCTTATAGGCGGATGCAGGGTCGTCATTATGTATGACGTACAGCCCTGTACCTGCGCTGGCAGCGGCCAAGAAGGCGATGTCTTTCGCAACTGTCTACAGCGCCGTCTTGTAGGGACAGAACTCAAGGATTCCACCTTCAGTGCGCTGTCCACAGTTCTTCCTGTCGCCTATGCCGCGGCCACAGCACGAACTGCCGATCTTTCGCAGGACCTAAGCGATCCGTCGCAGGTGATTACTGCTGTCGTGGACATTAATGAGACACCTTTCACATCACAAACTAGAGGCACTGCCAGGATGAGACACTCGCCTGTCTAGTAACACTGACCGCGACATGGAAATGAATGACACCTGGCGTTGTACCGACTTCTACTTTCCTTCAAACTAGCAAGGAGGTCATGGAGAACCGCTCTCATTCCGATACAGAACAACGTGTATGTTAACAAAAGAGCTCACGGAAGCGCCCAATCGGCCCCGTGCCTCTCGGATCATTACCTTCAATGAGGGGTCACTAGATATGTCCAATTTCGCAGAATCCTCTGACAAGCAGATGTCTGGCGGTAATGTTCCGCCATCTCACCCCACGACAGCCTCACGTCGTAGTGACGCGGCGGCGCCGAACCCTCGCACAAGCATCCTGGGTGGCGACCCAGCTACTGTGCCAACTCCACCTGCATGCTGAGTTTGGACACCACAACTGTACTGACGATCTCATGGGCAGGAGGATGACACTGTGCTACTGCCTGATGCTGCGAAAATGTCCCGATAGAAGTGTCTGGACATCTACAACACAGTGACTGAAAACGCAGTGGATATTGATGCTGGTCAGCCCCTAGAGGCTGCCGCCAGAGCGGACGCCACCTTCCCCTGAACGTTGAGACTTTACACCGACTCGCAACTCTCAACATCAATGCCAACCATGCTCGCCGCACACTAACGATGTTTCAAGATTCCCTGCACGCTGTATGCGGCAGATATTGAGGTCTATGTCGAGGATTACTACTCTCTTCTCCCACGCATCTGCCACTGACACTGGCGTGGCAGTCTTCCTCCATGATGGTCTAATTGCTGAAGACGTCGCTTCCCTCCCTGACCCGAGAGGCATAGTGCTAACTCTCCATGACGTCCGAATCCTTTATATCTACATCAGATCAGGACCATACCGTGAGCGTTCTGCTTTTTTTGCAGAAATCTCTCTTTATGGGACACCAGGATGTCTTCTGTGGGATTTTACCTCCACCCAGGTGCCGAAGGACACACTGCCACAGTACGTTCCATGTCTGACGCTCCTCACCATCATAACCAACATTCGAAGACACGTAGGAGCACGTACATGGCGATGTAACGGTCTTCATGAACGGTACCAGCCACTGCCGTACAGACCGTATCTACCACCCTCATTGCAGTGTTCGGTGCACACTGGATGCTGAAATACGGCCTGTTGCTTTTTCATACCATGCTGCCTATATATGCAGAGCTACCTTGCGCCATCAGATGCTATGATATGGTTCAAATGGCTCTGAGCACTATGGGACATAACTTATGAGGTCATCAGTCCCCTAGAACTTAGAACTACTTAAACGTAACCGACCTAAAGACAACACACAACACCCATGTTCGAGACAGGATTCGAACCTCCGACCGCAGCGGTCGCGTGGGTCCACACTGTAGTGCCCAGAACCGCCCGGCCACCCCGGCCGGCGCTGTGATATTGGAGAGGCCCCGATAAATTGAACTTGACATCTATATTCGGCTGAATGCTGACAAGCAACGCGGACGTTACCCGACCATACTCTCTTGGTGATTGCTATGCGCCAAATCAGCTCTTAGGGAGGTGTTGATTGGTCACGGCAGGGAGATAACTTCCTGTAGACGGCTTTCACTAGATTTTTACTGCCGCATTCTGCGTGATTGTCCCGCAATGCCGCACTCGCCTATCCGTCAGCAAGCAAAGAACCACGCAAAAGAGCGGATCACGAAACTCAAGAGGCAGCACCTCGAAGGGACAATTTATCGTGTCCGCACCATGGACAGAATGGAGCACGAAGAGCTGTCGATGTATCACATCATTCAGGAACGCCAGCGACCTCGACAGGTGCTGATCCAAGCTGTAACTTTGTGACTCAACACAATGTATGATCGGGAATGCTCTAAATGCTCACTACAGTCAACAGTTCGCCGACCACCATCAATCTCGCAGATGCGCTCGCCTTACTTATTGCACACTGCTGCGGCAAAGCGCTTTTGGCATTACTTGAGGATGTGACTGCAGCTATACTGGCCAGCGCACCTCTCATGTCAGAAGGACCCAATTTGCCTCCCATTACACTTTTACAAGATCTACCCCCACTTACTCACACCTACCTGCATGGATATATGTCATGACTTGATATCCCTAAATGTACAGCCTCCTGGTGTCTTTCTCGCAGCCGCGCGGGCTAGCCGTGTGTGTGTGTGTGTGTGTGTGTGTGTGTGTGTGTGTGTGTGTGTGTGTGTGTGTGAGTGCGTGCGTGCGCGCGCCCGCGCGACTTGTCCTTAGGAAGTAAGTTTAAGTTTGCTTAAGTAGTGTGCAAGCCTAGGGACCAACGACCTCAGTAGTTTCGTTCCCCAGGAACTTACAATAAACTTGCAAATTTCTTTCTCCCAGGATGTCCTTGTCCATAAACTAAACGGTGGAACCACTGTCACTGACTGTCACTCCATATCGCTCCTGAACTGTGATATGAAGGTCTTTAACCGGCTTTAGGCAGCACGTCTCAGGAGGATCAGCCGATATTTCATGTCCCACCATCATGCCTCTTCAGGTAGTGATCACAACATACTGACTGTTTCTGCCAATACTGACATGACTGTACTAGCTCGTTCCCGGCTCTTCAGAGGGATCCGAGCCTTTCTTGATTTCAGTCAGGCCTTCGATAGGGTTGATCACCCCATCTGACGGTGATGCAGGGTACGAGATTCCCAGACACCTTCGTGGAAGTCATAATGCGTCAACTCTGGGGCCTGATATCTAGGATCCTGTGCAATTGTCTTACGCCACCCATCGTGGTTCAAATGGCTCTGAGCACTATGGGACTCAACTGCTGTGGTCATTAGTCCCCTAGAACTTAGAACTACTTAAACCTAACTAACCTAAGGACATCACACACATCCATGCCCGAGGCAGGATTCGAACCTGCGACCGTAGCAGTCCCTCAGTTCCGGACTGATCGCCTAGAACCGCTAGACCTCCGCGGCCGGCCCCATTGTGGTACAACGATCGGTTGGGGCAAGGGTGCCTTCTTTCCCAGATGCTGAACGCTTTCCCCATGGAACCATTGCTCTACACCTTCCTCCAATGCCTAATCAGGGCAACTTGGCAGATAAACGTTTGTTGCACAGCGTATGTGGGCGGCCTGGTTCTCCTACTCCACAATGGCAACGATGTGGCAGGTGAAATCCTATGGCGCTGCTTTGGGCAGCGGCCTTCATATTAACGAATCTCGCTCGTTGCCTACTTGTCGTGGTCTGCCCCGTCAATGTGTCACTCCCCTGCGGATCAGGGACGTGGTACTGTCTCTCGGCATTGATTTTACAACCGACTTCTGGCGCATAGTGGCTCTTAACAATAGGCGAATCTTACGCCGGATCCCAGCAGAGCTCCGTAACCATCGACTCCGAATACTGGACAAGCTGTAATGGACCCATTTTGCTCTTATGTCGCGTCACGAATCCCGTCCGTGGTCCACAATTTCGCCATCCCACCGTCAATGGCCACACATTTTTGTGAGTCAAGGATTGTTATTTAAAGTCAGCTCTGGGGCGATGCACTCCAACATGCCTTACCAGCCGTCTGATGAGAGCACATACTCTGAGCCGACTTAATGCCCAATGTGGCCAACAGTCATCCCAGCACCCTATTCCTACTTGAGCTATTACCATTTCCATCTTGAATATAGCTACATCAGGACTGTGGTTCTCCCTTGACATCTACAGGAGGCCAAGATAATGTGGGCCTCGCTGCAGTCGTGTCTGACGCCAAATGTGCTTGAGGACAAACATCCTTTACGCCATTGGAATGCAGTTTAGCGGGGAGAGCATGCCACTACTCTTGTGTTAGACGTCCAAACCACCTGGTATGTGACAGTTCATGGGAAGCAAGGCTGCCAGTTGCGTCTCCACCGGATCTACCTGGCGTGATCACCATTATGTACTAGAGATGGGCAGTCTGCTCTTGAATTGATTCAAAGAGCCAGATCCTTCTAAGGAGTGAGTGACGTGTGATTCAGAAAAAAAGGATGGTAGCTCATCTGATTTCAAAATGCGTCTCTGGTGGATGTAATGAGTAGAATGGAAATTCTCCAGTAGGCTGCTGCAACGGTGCTCCACGCCACATCCTTATGCAAACGTTCACCAAGCTACAAAAAAGTGTGTTACAGACCACGTGCACATGTGGATTTGCACACTTTGTTAGTAAGTGAAGCTCTTCTCTGCATGAAAACAGAAAATAAATTCATTTTTTTAAATTTATTGGCTGTCAAACTGCACCCACTTATCAATCTCAATAATAATGCAAATTATAACGGTGTAAAAGCAACCACAGCAGTACACCCAGTGTTTGTGTGGAAACAAATCTTCGACCAGACTGCGAATCGAACCTGGGTCCCACACCTTGCAGTCCACCACCAAGACCCCGCAACTAGCGAGGCTAACGAGAAATTGGCTCTATGGAACTGTCCTTCAACGCGTATTTCCACACTTAATTTGAAAAGGAAAACTTTCAGTTGCTCAGTAAGCATTTATATGCTTCCGAATTGAGTTGTTACCTCTTCTCTTTTGATTTAGTCCCACACTCAATGTGTTGTCAGTTATGATGAAAGTTGCGGTCTTCAGCCAATTGGTAAGAGCGTATCAAGGCAACCAAGTCATCACTTCCTTCCCAGTAGCACGGCGCTCCCACAACACTCAGCCATCAGACTAAGCTGTCCCCTAGCTCACTGCTCCCACTACTCTCGGGGATTGGATCACAAGGTACCTCACTAGCTCACTGCTCCTTACCATTCGCAGGGATTGTATCACAAGGTAGCTGACTTCTCACTACCTCTCTTATGGATCAGATTGCAAGGTAGCTCGCCACTCCCACCATTCTCATGGACTGACCTACTTTCACCTTTAATTTCAATTCCACTCCTGAACCTTTCTATTTCCATTACGGCTTCTTCGACTTACAGACTAAACAGCAGGGGCGAAAGGCTGCATCCCTGTCTTCCACACATACTGTTCCCTTTTGTTTCTTGTGCAAATTGCAGATTATCCATCTTTCCCTACACCATACCTGCTATTTAACCCAGAATTCGAACATCTTGCACCATTAATCGCTGTTGAATGCTTTTTCCAGCTCGACAAATCATATGAACATGTCTCGACTTCTCTTCAACCTTTCATTATCAACGTCAGAACAGCCTCACTGGTGCGCTTACCTTTCCTAAACCCAAACTGATCATCTATGAGGTCCTCAGTTTTCTTTTCCATTCTTTTGTATATTATTCTTCTCAGCAATTGGGTGCATGAGCTGTTATATTGACTGTGTGGTATTTATCTCGCATCTTGGCTCTTCCAAACTTGGAAATTGTGTGGATGCTGTTTTCCGAAAGTCGGATGGCACATTGTAAAGCATAGCCTCCGGTAAAAAAGGAGTGTAAATAGGTTATCGATACGCAACAATAAAGAAGCGTGATCTGCGCTATCCGAATCAAAATAATCGTGATCATTATCCATTTGTATAAAAAGAATAAGCATTTCTTGTTTCATTGTCTTCTCGATTCTGATATTCTAGCTGACGGAATCTTATTTTCACCGTCTGTAATTCAATATAATTATCTGTACCAGTATTAGAATGTCTGAATATATACTAAACTACTATTTATAAAATGTGTGTGTCAGTGTCGAGTACCTTTGCTGAATATGATTTAGTTACATAGTAATTTAAGTTTCCCTGGCCGATGTTGTGTAGGCTCATTGTTGTAACTACGCTATAACGATAAAAAAAAGCTCATTTAATAGCCATTCATGTTAAAAGTATTAATCGCAATAAATGGAAAACAGCATCTTGAAACATTTTCCAATTCATATTAGGCTAGAGGTACAGTTTTTTATTAATAGGAATTTCTGTAAGTGCTTACGCTGCCATTGTACACAGGCAGCTATCCTGCGGTATCAAGCCTCACAGAAAATATTAAGCATTGTGTTTAATGGATCATCACGTAATATTGAAGAAAGATTTTTAATCCATCGTGAGCAAGACTCATGTCTTCACGTTGGGATACGTATTTTATTTCTGGCGATAGCACCATGAGAAAATTTTGCCGTGGCTTTTAACAAATATAAAATAGTGTTTTCAAAACCATTTCACACAGTAGAATAACGGCACAGTTATCTTTCTAGGAATTAACAGCATTTTCCAAAAGTAGTGCATTAACTGGAGCCCCACGTGGGGCTCGATGTCGCAGAAAATTTATGTACGTAGAAAGAATATATTATTAATATATGGAATTTAATGTTTGTATTTGTAATCTGTTTCATGTGTACGAGGATGGTTATTTTCGATGTAAAGAGAAACGGATGACCTGGAATCCACCACAGATTTGAATAAAAATAAAGACGACAGTAAAAACGGAGGTAAGAACTTCTGAAAATATCTCTTGCTTTCGTGTGTCGTGTAGTTTTGCCAGTATTCATGGTTCGTACCGCGTGGTAGTGTTTTGCAAACAGTAATTTAAGTAAGCAATAAAATTTGTATTTGCTGTAAATTTGTGTAGAATTTAAATTTTTGATTGTATTATTGTTTTTGTGCTGATTTCAGTGCGAAAACAATTTTGAGCGAATAATGTCTCGTCCCGACTCCATGAGATTACGTAGTAAGACTAGGAGACAAGTTGATATGGAAGCAGATTCACCAGAGTGTAGTGATAACGAATTGGAGGAAATCCCCATGGGATCTACATCGAATAGAAATATAGAAGAAAATATTACGTATCATGAAACAGAAACTGCACATCAGAGATCGAGCGTTGCGTTGACAGCAGCGTGTTGCAACTGCTGCGGGTGAAACAACCGCGCCCGCTACAAAAGGAACAGTTACGTGCGCCGCTCAGGGTTACGACGCCTTAACTGCAATCCCAATGAAGTTAGATTAGTTCCAGGAACAACAGGAGGAGAGATAAAGAGAGAGGGAAAGAATACAGTTAGAAAAGTGAAGACAGCATGAGGAGAGAGAAAACGAGAGGGACAACAGAATATATGAACAACTTAAAAGTTTCGAAGTCATGAAAGCAGACATAGCCTGTTTGAAACAAGCGTACCAATAATTGCCAAATCTGGTAGCTAGTCTACTAAACAGACGTACAAAATCTGCAGATAGAGCAGAACAGAATGAAGGAAGATGTTCAGAACACTAACAAGATGAAAGAAAGAACAGAGATAGAAAATGAGGAAAGACTACAGAATTGCCTCGCGCAACATACCAAAAAACGTTATAGAAAAAGTAATAACATGGATAGATAACAAAGAGAAACAGACGCTGAATAACGAACAGAAGTGACACGCGCAATCCGCACAGTTCACTCAACTAGTCACATCAGACGGAACAGGGGAGAGAGAGTAATATGAGAATGGAGGACAATTGTGTACCAGCTTCTCATGTTTCACACAATCCAGTTTTCTGCCACCTATAGTACAATTTGTTGGGTGCAGGCAGGAACGAGTAGTCCTAACATTGAAATGTTGAATGGTGTTGGGGCTGTGGGTATTTCATCTTCAGTAATGATGGAGGAGAGTTTAATTAAACACCGCCAGTTCCAAACCTTCTCCACCGACAAGAGAAATATTCACCCAGTTGTATTTATAAAGAGTTTTCGAAACATACTGCCCAGAGCATGGACCGAGAAACAACACATTCAGTATATTGTTTCGCACATAGCAGGGGATGCTGCTCTATGGGAGACTGATGGCAACTTTTGAGAAGGCATTTCTTAGTAAATACTGTTCACCTTGTATTCAGGGAAGTCTTAGAAAAGAAGTATGCAGTACAGAGGCATGTAGTCCTATACAAGGAAGCCTAAAAAAGTATTTCGAAAAATATATTAAAAAACGTCATATTGGAACGAACCGATCTCAATTCATTATGTGATCAGGCTATTAAAAGCTAGACTCCCACCAAATATTTGAGAGAAATTAATCCATGTACCCGACAATGATTTTGATAACTTCTTGATTGTCTTGGATTGACTAGATTCAGTCCATAGAGACTAAGCTGCAAAGTAGCAATTGAAATGGTTATGAGTATAAGGGAAAGAACAATAATAGACAAAATGGTTGCAACAATTGTGGGAATAGTTCTAATAGGCGAAATTACAATGGTAAATCTATGAAAGGCAATCTGTCATTGAATGGTCATCCGAATGATGACCAAGATAATAACAATAGACAAACTTGGAGAAACAGTTCATCTCAATTCAGGAGAAAAAGATATGAGAGAAAGGTTCGGCCCTGGAGGTGGTAATCAACAGCGGATGCTAGACGCAAGGCCACAGTGGAAGATTAGGTTTGCACTGCCATGATATCCGATACAGGATTATCAGAATAATACAGAAACATACTCTAACAATAGCAATAATAGGAACGAACATGGTCAATCGTACTTCAAAACAATCTGTCTTGGCACCATCAGAATCAAAGTGCGAGAATAGTTGATGTGACGAATGACAATCGTCCTATATCAACCGATTCGAAATACTAAAGACGGCCGCAATTAGCTCTCCGTTGTCGGCTATAGGACGGAAGCAGAACTCACAAGAGAGTAAGCAGAAACATGCTGTAGTATATATGTTAATATATAACGATGCTGTTGGAATGAAGGAGGAATTTTTATCTGACAATAAGAGATGTAAAGAAGTAGATAATGAGTTGATACAGGCTGTGGTTCAGGCTAAAGTGCTTGTATACTTGTCAGTATCATGATTCATACAGGAGCTACGGTTAAAGTTATGAGTTATGATTTCTATAGGGAAGTGTGCCAACTGCATGAAGTGCCAGTGTTGCCAGTTCAGAACTGCAAAATGTCGGGTGCCACTGGTGCCGGAGCACAGGTAGTGAAGAGCCAGGTTCTAGTGGACGTATTTAAGGGAAATGGAGCATTCAACTGCGCTTTCCTAGTTGTAAAGCGATTGAGAGTCGCTTGTGTTCTGGGTGGGGAGTTTTTGAGAGAAAGGAATGCCTATATGGACCTCTCTCATGGCGTTTGCAGTTTAGAGAGTGGAGCAGTAAGAGTGAAACTGGAATTGGTGCTCACTAAAGCTACACATCTAAGTATTCACAGGAAGTTAAATTCAAGTGTAGCCTGCCAAAAACACATATAGCAGTGTATTTTTTTTTGGGGGGGGGGGCGAGATCATGATGATCAGGGTGGAGACAATGTTAGTACCACAAAGTCCTGTCAGTCAATAAAAGATAAAGTAGAGGTATGCAAATATCTGACACCAGAGCAACAATTACAATTATCTCATTTATTGAAGGACTAAATACAGGTGTTCTCGGAGAGACCAGGGATCATCAGGCATTTTACGTGTAATATTGATTTGATACCACACAAAACATTTTCTATCGCTACTTACTCCGTTCCGTGGTCGAAGGAGGCAGTGAAACTAGAGATACGTAAGATGCTAGAATAGGGAGTAATTGAGCCGTCAATGTCACCTTACAGCAGCCTGTTACTAGTAGTTAGAAAAGATAGTGGATGTAGTTATTTTCTAATTAATCCCGAGGATAAGGAACCACTGTGTTGATACCCATATAATGACTTGAAAATTTTTATAAATATGTGTATTTGTAATAGGTGCAAGTTTAGGCTTAATAAGTATTTCCTCTCGTTTCAGAGATTTCAGTTTATTTCGAATCAGGATTAAAGTTTCATCAAGGTATGCAGTGAAAGTTTCATGCAGTGAACGTGAAGATACGATTTGTTTTAGAAATATGTAATGACAAACGCAATGGTATATCTAGCCTTTTAAAAAAGGCTGAAGAATTTATTAACTGATTATGAGCGTAGTACACCTAACGGTCCAAGCCATGAATCAACAAAACAAATAACATTTGAAAGATTAATAGGTAGAAAACAGCTATGTACCGAATTTTTAGAAGTAGAATGGCATTAAGATAGGTTCAAGTTTTCAGTGATTTTAAAAAAAGTGTCACGGAAGCAGCAGAGAAATATTTAGTAGTCCTGTATTTGTGTGTGTGTGTGTGTGTGTGTGTGTGTGTGTGTATGTGTGTGTGTATGTGTATGTGTGTGTGTATGTGTTAGTATGTGACTAACTGTTACTGTAAAAAACAGACCAGTGTCGAAAAAAAAAAGCCTAATTAGCCAAGCATATGTAGCAGGAAGGTACTAATGCCACCAATACCTAATTTACATTGTAATGAGTTATAATGTGCATCGGAATACATTGTGTATTTCGTCATGTAAATAAAATGTTACATTTTTCATGAACGGTTTAATGTTCCACAAGAGACGGTAAAGAACAGTGACTGTGTGTACATATACCCGAATGAACGTTGTGTCAGTAGACTGAATTCAGTGTGACGAAAAGTTAAGTTATTCACAGGAACTATAGTGTAATGAACAGTGTTCATGGAACAATATAAACGGTACACTGCCAGAGACGTTGGTTTTCTTATAGTGTATGAAAGTTAAATGCAGTGAGCAGCTTACTAATAAATGTTTCGAACAAGGACGTTATTTAACGCAATCGAAACACAGCTGATCTGAACGTACGTCAGAAAATCAATGATCGGAGTGGAGTAATTTAACAACGGGAATCCGCTCGAGCAAGCGAACAAAACAGCTGATCTTTGCAAGCGTGTCAGGAGATACCAATGCAGCACATTATAGACAGTGTCGTGCGTAACAGAAGTAGTGATACTGTGTAAACAGCGTACTCTGGGGCCCAACAACTGTATGAAGCTAATGTTCACGTGGGACAAACTGTGAATTTGAACAGTGTCATACAGCAATAGGAAACTCAAGAATACACTTTAACTGGAGTGTGACGAACTGTAACAGTGGACTTCGTATGTATTAGTACGTGATCGATTAATTCATGCTCCAGACGACAGAAATTGGTGCTGGATGAAGCAATAAAACAGGACGAATAATCATGTGTGTGGTGTCACTGCCAGACATCACACTTGCTACTTGGTAGCCTTCAAATCGGCCGCGGTCCGGTAGTATACGTCGGACCCGCGTGTCGCCACTATCAGGGATTGCAGACCGAGCGCCGTCACACGGCAGGTCTAGAGAGACTTCCTAGCACTCGCCCCAGTTGTACAGCCGACTTTGCTAGCGATGGCTCACTGACTTCTACGCTCTCATTTGCCGAGACGATAGTTAGCATAGCCTTCAACTACGTTATTTGCTACGACCTAGCAAGGCGCCAGTATCCGTACTCTTGATATTGTGAATCATGTACCATAAAGAGCGATGTTCTTCATTAATGGATTAAAGTTAAGTATTCTACCAGCTACATCCGTTTTTCGCAATTCTAATTCCCTTGTCATGTTCCAGACCTCACGCCAGCCTGCGTGAGCTAAAACGCGTGCATTTCGGCATCCTTTAGCAATATGGTTGGCTTTCCAGCCAACCACAAAAATGTGTTTTTCGCATCCAGAGGAATAAACATTTTTTTTTATAATGAACTAATGCTGATTCTGTTCTTGCATTTCATGAAATTCTGCTGTGGAATCGTGACGGAGAACAATTGAGGTGGAGGGTACAAGACGACGCATATCTGGAACGCGGTGTGAGAGGCTCGTCGCTGTTGCTCGTCAACTGATCGCTCGCCTAGTTGACGACGCAATCTGCAGTACGCGCTGTCGGAGCACAATCCGGCGCCCACTTCCTAATCAATTCACCAGCTTATCAAGGAAGAAAATTAACGATGAATATTTTAATTTTTGTAAAAAACATTGACGACGGACCGAATTGAAATTATTTATCTTTATTTATGTATTTAAACGTTGAATAAGAGTACAGTCTTTATAGCTCTTCCCTGGTTTTCCCTTTGTTTCCCAGCGGATTTTACCCAAATGGGAAGCATAAAACTAATTATTCCGAGGAAAGATAGTAAAAACGACTGCACTCAACTTTAAGGCAATACTCATCCATGTACAAGAACTAAAAGAAAGTACCTGTATTGGTGGTGGTGGTTAGTGTTTAACGTCCCGTCGACAACGAGGTCATTAGAGACGGAGCGCAAGCTCGGGTTAGGGAAGGATTGGGAAGGAAATCGGCCGTGCCCTTTCAAAGGGACCATCCCGGCATTTGCCTGAAACGATTTAGGGAAATCACGGAAAACCTAAATCAGGATGGCAGGAGACGGGATTGAACCGTCGTCCTCCCGAATGCGAGTCCAGTGTGCTAACCACTGCGCCACCTCGCTCGGTGAAAGTACCTGTATTATCCTAACTATTGCAACCACGTGTGTGTGTGTGTGTGTGTGTGTGTGTGTGTGTGTGTGTGTGTGTGTGTGTGTGTGTGTGTGTCCGCCTATTCGGATGCATGCATACTTGAAACTTATTAACATAAAGATTAAAACACAAAACCTATCTGTCGTCATCTGTTTGGACGCTGACTTAAAATATATTAAGACCACGATTAAATCAAATATTTCTATCGTCACCTGTTTGGACGTATACATAAGCTGAAATATGCTATCGTGGATTGCTATTTACAAGACTGTATGTAACTATGCCCCCATGAACCATGGACCTTGCCGTTGGTGGGGAGGCTTGCGGGCCTCAACAATACAGATAGCCGTACCGTAGGTGCAACCACAACGGAGGGGTATCTGTTGAGAGGGAAGACAAACGTGTGGTTCCTGAAGAGGGGCAGCAGCCTTCTCAGTAGTTGCAGGGGCAACAGTCTGGATGATTTACAGATCTCGCCTTGTAACAATAACCAAAACGGCCTTGCTGTGCAGGTACTGCGAACGGCTGAAAGCAAGGGAAACTACAGCCGTAATTTTTCCCGAAGGCATGCAGCTTTACTGTATGGTTAAATGATGATGGCGTCCTCTTGGGTAAAATATTCCGGAGGTAAAATAGTCCCGCATTCGGATCTCCGGGAGGGGACTACTCAAGAGGATGTCGTTATCAGGAGAAAGAAAACTGGTGTTCTACGGATCGGAGCGTGTAATGTCAGATCCCTTAATCGGGTAGGTGGGTTAGAAAATTTAAAAAGGGAAATGGATAGGTTAAAGTTAAATATAGCGGGAATTAGTGAAGTTCGGTGACAGGAGGAACAAGATTTCTGGTCAGGTGACTACAGGGTTATAAACACAAAATCAAATAGGGGTAATACAGGAGTAGGTTTAATAATGAATACGAAAATAGGAATGCGGGTAAGCTACTACAAACTTCATAGTGAACGCATTAATGTGGCCACGATAGATACGAAGCCCACACCCACTACAGTAGTACAAGTTTATATGCCAACTCGCTCTGCAGATGAAGAAATTGAAGAAATGTATGATCAAATAAACGAAATTACTCAGATAGTGAAGGGTGACGAAAATTTAATAGTCATGGGTGACTGGAATTCAATAGCAGGAAAAGGGAGAGAAGGAAACATAATATGTGAATATGGATTGGGGCTAAGAAATGAAAGAGGAAGCCGCCTGGTAGAATTTTGCACAGAGCATAATTTAATCATAGGTAACACTTGGTTCAAGAATCATGAAATAAGGTTGTATACATGGAAGAACTCTGGATATACTAAAAGGTTTCAGATAGATTATACAATGGTAAGACGGATTTAGGAACCATATATTAAATTTTAAGACATTTCCAGGGGCAGATGTGGACTGACCACTATGTATTGGTTATGAACTGTAGATTAAAACTCAAGTAACTGCAAAAAAGGTGGGAATTTAAGGAGATGGGACCTGGATAAACTGAAAGAACCAGAGGTTGTACAGAGTTTCAGGGAGAGCATAAGGGGACAATTGACAGGAACGCAGGAAAGAAATGCAACAGAAGAATGTGTAGCTTTGAGGAATGAAATAGTGAAGGCAGCAGAGGATCAAGTAGGTAGAAAGACGAGGGCTAGTGGAAACCCTTGTGTAACAGAAGAATAACTGAATTTAATTGATGTAAGGAGAATATACAAAATGTAGAAAGTGAAGCAGGCAAAAAGGAATACAAACGTTCCAAAAATGAAATCGACAGGAAGTTTAAAACGGCTAAGGAGGAATGGCTAGAGGACAAATGTAAGGATGTAGAGGCTTTTCTCACTATGTGTAAGATAGATACTGCCTACAGGGAAATTAAAGAGACCTTTGGAGAAAAGAGAGCCACTTGTATGAATATCAAGAGCTCAGACGGAAACCCATTTCTAATGAAAGAAAGGAATGCAGAAAGATGGGAGGAGTATATAGAGGGTCTATGCAGGTGCGATGTTCTTGATGACTTTATTATGGAAATGGAAGAGGATGTAGATGAAGATGAAATGGGGGATATGATACTGAGTGATGAGTTTGACAGGCTACTGAAAGACTTGAGTCCAAACAAGGCACTGGGAGTAGACAACATTCGATTAGAACTACTGACAGCCTTGGGAGAGCCAGTCCTGACAAAACTCTACCATCTGGTGAGCAAGATACTGGCGAAATTCCCTCAGACCTCAAGAAGAAATTGATAATTCCAGTCCCAAAGAAAGCAGGTGTTGACAGATGTGAAAATTACCCAACTACCAGTTTAAAAAGTCACAGCTGCAAAATACTAACGCGAATTCTTTACAGACGAATGGAAAAACTGGTAGAAGCCGACCTCGGGGAAGATCAGTTTGGATTCCGTAGAAATGTTGGAACACGTGAGGCAATACTGACCCTACGACTTATCTTAGAAGGAAGATTAAGGAAAAGCAAACTTACGTTTCTAGCATTTGTAGACTTAGAGGAAACTTTCACAATGTTGACTGGAATGCTCTCTTTCAAATTCTGAAGGTGGCAAGGATAAAATACGGGGAGCGGAAGGCTATTCACAATTTGTACGAAAGCAGATGGCAGTAATAAGAGTCGAGTGACATGAAAGGAAGCAGTGGTTTGGAAGGGAGTGAGACAGGGTTGTAGCCTCTCCCCGATGCTATTCAATCTGTATATTGAGCAAGCAGTGAAGGAAACCAAAGAAAAGTTTGGAGTAGGTATTAAAATCCATGGAGCCGATGACATAGTAATTCTGTCAGAGACAGCGAAGGACCTACAAGAGCAGCTGAACGGAATGGACAGTGTCTTGAAAGGAGGATATAAGATGAACATCAACAAAAGCAAAACGAGCATAATGGAATGTAGTCGAATTAAGTCGAGTGATGCTGAAGGAATTAGATTAGGAAATGAGACACTTAAAGTAGTAAAGGAGTTTTGCTATTTAGGAAGTAAAATAACTGATGATGGTCGAAGTAGAGAGGATATAAAATGTAGACTGGCAATGGCAAAAGCGTTTCTGAAGAAGAGAAATTTGGTAACATCGAGTATAGATTTAAGTGTCAGGAAGTCGTTTCTGAAAGTATTTGTATGGAGTGTAGCCATGTATGGAAGTGAAACATGACAGGAAGAGAATAGATGGTTTCGAAATGTGGTGCTACAGAAGGATGCTGAAGATTAAATGGAGAGATCACATAACTACTGAGGAGGTACTGAACAGAATTGGGGAGAAGTGGAGTTTGTGGCACAACTTGACCAGAGAAAGTGATCAGTTGCTAGGGCACGTTCTGAGGCATCAAGGGATCACCAATTTAGAACTGGAAATCAGCGTGGAGGGTAAAAATCGTAGAGAGAGACCAAGAGATGAATACCCAAGCAAATTCAAAAGGATGTAGGCTGCAGTAGGTACTGGGAGATGATGAAGCTTGCGCAGGTTGGAGTAACATGTAAAGCTGCATCAAACCAGTCTCAGGATTGAAGACAACAAAACAGTTCCTCACATGTAAGTGTTGTATAATCTATTAAAACCATTTGGAATATATTCTTGATTCTTCAGATACAGAACTTTATGGTATGCAAAGTTAAATATATTTTTAAAACTAATTACATAAGGCGTGGATGGTAAACGCACGCTTCATCGTTTGTGCACCATTCCGCACCTTGAAAGAATATTTTTTACACTGTAACGTGAGATATACGGCAATTGACTTAGTTTGTTTAAAGTCTTCGAGAATTTGTGCATCTCTTGTTAATGGAAATTTGTGTTACTTGCCAATAGTTTCTCTTCAGAAATGTCTAAGATGTAATTGGCTTTTGATAATACTTTTTCATTTGATTTCATTTACAGATGCTGATGTGTAGTGGAGAAATAATGTAACTTTCATCTTTAGCCAGATTTGTATTAGAATTTAAATATAATTTCTAATTCTATTTTGAAAAGATAGCATACACTTTTAACGTTATGCAGTCTCATTCCTGAAAGCACCTAAATTACTTCGGAAGATAAAGGTTTTTTCAAATGTACAAAACGTGTTGCAAGGTACAACAAACCTTAATTTTCCGTAGTAATTTTCATAATTTCTGAAAAAGACTGCAGCAGATAAGTGGATGCTGTCTCCTGAAATTGGAAATATACAATGTATTAAAATTAGGTTAAAATATGGCTAGAAGAGAAAGTCTGAAAACTGTCTCAACGTGACAACTTGTACGTATTAGAGAGACGCTCATGCCGTTTCTTCGCATGTGTCCTTTACATGAAGTTTTATTAGACAGTTTTAATTCTCTATCTAATACATCGTTAATAATGTGTTTCACTGCAAAATACATTGAAACTGATACAGCCTGTTTCATATTTGTGCTCTTTTCTGTGTTTAACTCTGGCTGCATTTGTTTTAGTATTACGACGGACTAGGGCTTCATGTAGAGACGTAGAGATTTGCACTATTTCTGATATCCGTCTTTTGTGTAACAACAGTCCGCCAGAATTTTGTGTTGCGTACCGTACTCTCATTTTGTATCAACATTGCTACTTTAGTTTTCGTCCAAATAAAGGGCATGAAAGCTCTGTTCCAGCAGTGGAGGCTGCGTAACATCCTTTCCTGAAACTGCTTAATTACTCCCGGAATGTTTTAGAAAAGCGAATGTTAAAGCAGCAGGACGTCAACCATCAGTTGTATTTCTCGCTATCTGACATCCTACCTACTAAGCCACTGTCTGCACAAGCCATTAGAGACTGTTCCTCGTCTATATGTTCTGAGGATAGATGTATAAAGCGCCAAAGAAACTGACGAAGGCATGCTTCTTCAAATGTAGAGAAATATAAACGGACAGAATACGGCACTGCGGCCAGCAACGCCTAAAAGCATTGGAGTGGACAACACGAAGGGACGTAGGAAATGCGCTAAAACTTCTACAGGGTGATAAAACCCACCGTCACGTTGTCAGCTAAAATTAACGGCAAGGAGTCCGGTAACTCAAGAGTTCGTCGCAGGGCAAGCAAAGGAGGACAGCTCACTAAGATAAGGGCAGTGTCAGCCGGGCGTAACACGGACGCTGAGAAGGGGCGTCGTGGCGCACGAGGTAGCCGTGTGTCATCGAAGCGCGGCCATTGCGGAGCCGGCATAGAACCACAGATTCCCTGCGAGAGGCCCGTATGGAGGACTGCCACACATTCATAGTCTCCTTCATAGCACGCAGTTTGTTGTGCGTGCTGAAGTTATGCCAATACGTCTTCCAAAGCCACAAAACCTTGCGGGATAGCACTGAACACAGGGCAGTTGCACAGAAGCAGATAACCATAAGCGGTTCCCACGTAGCCTGTTTGGTCAGCCTGCGGCAAGTTCGTTGCCTGTGATTCCTACACGACCTGGGTCCAGACAAACACCGCTGAACAGCCGGATTTTTTCAGGGCGTAGATGGACTCCTGGATGGTCGCTATCAAAGAATGACGAGGGTATCACTGGTCGATAGCTTGTAGGCTGCTCAAAGAGTCAGTACACAGAAGAAACGCCTCCCCAGGGCCTGAACTGATGTGCTACAGAGCACGAAATATAGCCACTAGCTCCACAGTGGAAACACTGCAGCCATCGGGCGAGGAATACTGTTCCATACGTCCTCCATGGACATACGCAAAGCCGACGTGAGTATCAGCCATCTACCTGTCGGTGTAAACCACAATGTGGCCTTCGTACTTGTCAAGAATAGAGAGGAAGTGACAGCGGAGAGCCACAGGATCATGTCAAAGGTCCAGGCAAAGCTACGGCCTAGGTGTACACCATGGAGTTGTATGTGAATGGACCTCAAGTACAGTTGGTAAAGGCAAAGACTCCAGAAAGAAGGGATCGCACATGAACAGCAATTTGAAGCCCTGACCTGGTCCGCCGATGCGGCAGAGGAACCGTCATAAGTAGGAAAAGGAACAGTGATTCAGAGGTGTGGGAGAACTACGAACGTGTGCTACCTAACTGGCCAGCGAATGTGCACGATTAACCTGCAATGGAGCCACTCCGGCTTCCACAAGGACGCTGGTTACCCGACTCGTCCTGAAATCTCTTGCCGCTAGGCAAACGCCACAGTGGTGCCCTGGGTCCAGTAAACGCAACGCTAAGGGTGCCGCCTAAACATAAACCAGACTCTCATAGTGAAGGTGGGATTGAACAAGGGTTCTGTAGAACTGCAGCAGCGCAAAGCTATCTCCACCTCAAATTGGTGTTGCTCGGGCAGCGGAGGGTATTGAGGTGCTGCGAGCTATTCTATTTAAGCTGAAGAAGTTGAGGAAGCGATGTTAATCGGACGTCGAAAACCAGTCCTATGAATGGTTATGTCTCCGCTACAGTGAGTGGATTGTCATTAAGGCTAAGTTCTGGTTCCGGATGAAAGGTACGACGCCGACAGAAGCGCATAACACACGAATTTGCGGCCAAAAACTGGAAACCGTGATCTAGAAACCATGACTGCGCCATGTGGGTGGCTCCCTGTAGCCGCCGCTCAGAAACACCAGTACTGGTGGACCTGTATCAAATACTTAAGTAGTCTGTATACAGAGATGGTGAGACCGACGGCCCTACAGCTACTCCCAGACCTTTACTCGCCACTAAAAACAGAGAGGCAGTCAATACAGAGTCGTGCAGGACCCCATTCTCCTGGATATGAGAGGAAATATGGGAGGCACCAACTTGGGTACGGAAAGAACGACGCAACAGGAAATTCTGGATAAAAAACCGGGAATGGGCCTCTGAGACCTTACTCACATAATGTGGCAAGGATATGATGTCGCCAGGTCGTGTCATATGGCTTTCGTAAATAAAAAAGACGGAAACCAGGTGTTGGCGTCTGGAAGAGGTTGTCCAGATGGCAGATTCTAGGGACACAAGATTATCCATGGTAGAGCGACCCTGGCGGAAGCCGCCCTGACTTGGAGTCAGTAGACTACGTGACTCCAGAACCCAGCCCAACCGCTTACACACCATACATTCCAGCAGCTTACAAAGAACGTTGGTGAGGCTGATGGACTGATAGCTATCCATGTGAAGTTGGTTTTTCCTGGCTTTGATCTCTGGAATGATGGTGCTCTCCCGCCATTACGATGGAAAGATGCCATCGCACCAGATCCGGTTGAAGATGACGAGAAGATGTCGCTTGTCAGCCGAGAAATGTTTAATCTGACTGTGGATCCTATCCGGTCCAGGAGCTGTGTAGGGGCAATGCGCAAGGGCACTGAGGCTCGAACATAATGCTCAGCTAAGTGCTAGGGAATCTCGTTTACGTCGGTAGATAACACGCCATTCATGTTAACACTAGGAACACCTGTTGAACTCTGGTACCTCAAAACACGGTTGATTTTTGTCCACACTTGTCAAAGGTGACGAGTGACACCCAATGGAGGTGCTCCAGGGAAGGGTGCCGCTTATGCCACTGTAGAGCTCGATGACGCTAATTAATTGCTTCAGCAATTTTGGGCGACCACTAAGGAACTGCTTTACGCCTCGGGCACCCTAAAAAGTGAGAGGTTCCGTTTTCTGCTGCAGGAACAATTGTGCTTGCCACCTGCTCAACCATCACATCTATGTTACTGTGTGGGGGAGATTCAGCGGTAACAGCAGATAAAGTCCCAGTATGCCTTGTTCAAAGCCCATCTGAGCAGGAATCCATGCGCCTGATGCTGAGGCAGTGACAGAAAAATGGGAAAGTGGTCACTACCACACATGTCGTCATGTTCTCTCCAGTGGATGGATGGGAGAAGTCCTGGGCTGAAAATTGATAAATCAATGGCCGCGTACTACCTCACGCCACAATGAAATGTGTGGAGGCCCCAGTATTTAGTAGGCAGGGGTCCAACTGACACAGTAAAGTTTCAACATCTCTGCCTCGGCCAGTAACGACAGTGCCACCCCACAAGGGGCTATGGGTAGGCAAGGTTTAGGAAGTTGATCAATCAGTGCAGTTAATACATTCAGGGATACTAACTATCTGAAGAAAGGTAACCATTGCACACAGTTATTTTCCACATCATCCTTATTCTGACAGCCACATCTTCAAGATAGATTTGAAGCTTCGTAGGTTTACTACAGACTGAGTTTAGGACATAAATGCAAAATCCATGCGACAATTACAAGTCACTACAGTTCTTGTAGTATCCCTTATAGGTGCAGAGGGCAGGGGTCCACATTGCCCAGAACCAGGTTTCCTGGAGGGCAATGATGAAAGCAGGGGTAAAGCTTAACAGTTGCCATAGCTCAGCCGGGTGGTGGAAAAAACCGGCGCAATTCAACTAGAGGATAACATCCTCATCAGACTGGGAAGGCATATAACATACAGTGAGTCAGTTTACGCCTCAGCGTCACCAGCTGCCACCGACCTTTTGCCTGAGCAGTCGAAATCCGTTTTTTCTGAGGGTCCAGCGAGATAATGGGTCCTCAGCGGACACCAGAATCTCCATCTTACCTGCAGATTCAGAGCTTGGAGGTAGCGGTGGCGTGGGTGCCACTTCAATTCCCTTGGTCTTTTTGACCTTTTAGGATTTCTCTCTCTGTTCCTTGGGTTTCCCTGGCTGGGAGGACTTCACTGATTCAGTCTCCAGGACTGAGGAGCAGCGTGAAGCCATGCAAGCAGCAGATTTTGTGCTCATCAGCCACTGGCAGGTCTTATCTTACTCACTAGCAGAAACGGAGTGGCCCAAGGGACCGCTTCCTAGCGAGAGCAGCCAAAGACGTTGTATGCTTCTCTGGTTTACAAGTGAGAACAAATGTCCCTGATGGTTGGGGGCAGTGCTCCTGAAGTAGGTGGTACAGGAGCAACAGGGCAGGAAATGCCCCCACCATCAAGGGGGCAGGCATAGTCTTCTGGCTCTGAGAAGTGAGTGGGGTTTGTGGAGCTGATGGGGCTAGAGCTGTTGTAGTGGAGGCGTAAGATGATGTAATGCGTACAGGATGTAGGTGTTCGCATTGTTCTTTTAGCCTCAGTATAGGTTAGTTGGTCCAGGGTCTCTTACTCCATGGTTTTCCTTTCTTTCTGGAAAATATTGCAGTCTGGCGAGCAAGGTGAATGGTGCTCTCCACAGTTGACACAGCGGGGTCCCTAAAGTATTGAGATGTGTTGGTCTGCAGTCTCGACACGTGATGTTGGAAAGCACAGCGGAAAGATACATGACCGAACTTTCAACATTTAAGGCACCGCATTAAGGTAGGGATATAGGATTTTACCTGACAGCAGCAGAATATCACCTTGACCTTCTCGGGTAACGTATCACCCTCAAAGGCCAAGATGATGGCACTGATGACAACCTGATTATCCCTCAGACCCCGGTGGACACACCAAATGAAGTGTACACCTCGCTGTTCTAAATTGGCATGCAGCTCATCAGACTGAAAAAGAAGGTCCTTGTGAAATATGATACCCTGGACCATATTTAAGCTCTAATGAGGCGTGATGGTTGCATAAACATCCCCAGGTTGTCAGAAGCGAGTTATGCCTGTGATGGGGCAGAGGATGATGTTTTGAACCTGACTGACACGGATCTAATTTTTGGCAAGCCCTCCACCTTCCCAAAGTTGTCCTCTACATGCTCAAAAAAAGACTGAGGCTTCATTATCATGAAAGATACCCCATCATATCTCAAACATACAATGTACAGGGGTGAATAAGAGCCACTGCCCTCCTTTGCATGACATTCCTCCCATGGTGTGGCTAGGGAAGGGAACTATTTGGAGTCATATTTCTGTCCATTGAAATGAGGCTGAGAACACAGACTGCTGGTGTTTGACCACCAACAAGAGATAATGTGCTACACTTCATCATGTGTCGTCCGACCTGATGCCATTCTGACCAGGGGCCCTCCCCATAGGCGCCACCAAGCCGCAGCAAAGGCCACATGGCAAGATGGCCATTGCTGGGAGTCCCGATGCCCCAGAGGGTTGGTCATCTACACCTAGGCATATGTGGGGAGTTAACGGAGCAGGCATGAGGAGAGTGATCCCTGTGTGATTAGTTGGCTACAACCAAAAGGGTACATGGTGGCTCCACCACAACAGACTGGTTACCATGCTGGGTATCAGCTGCAACCCAGCAAACAAGTCCATTATTATAGTCACCATAGAAAACGATTCTGCACAGTTGATGGATAAATACGCACCCACGAGGGTGACCTCGCCCAACAGTTGGAAAATGTGCAGATGTGCACATCCACTTCGATGAAGAATGCGATAGGTCTCAATGCATGATGGGTATGATGCACCATGTGAGGCGCCCTTCCGCAATTGGCTCACTCATAAGGAAAATTTTGAGAAATGGAGATCAAACCTTACAGGGGACCATCACAAAGGCCGAAACGAGAGGGTCTCCTTTTAGACGTTTCTTACGACAGGGTAATACCTTGGGCCTATTCTAATCCCCAGACCTACAGGGGGTGCCTCCAGGAACACTCTTCAGAGTTTGAGTTTGAACACTTCCGCTGCCCACCGAGCTCCCCAGACATGAATATTATTGATGATATCTGGGATGGCTCATTAGTTGTGTGTGTATGTGTGTGTGTGTGTGTGTGTGTGTGTGTGTGTGTGAGAGAGAGAGAGAGAGAGAGAGAGAGAGAGAGAGAGAGAGAGAGAGAGAGAGAGAGAGAGAGAGGCGTGTCCGACAGAACGAAGACCATACGTATGTGTGGTATAAGGATCATGCAAATTTCAGTGCAGATGCACACTACGTCTGAACGTTTTGGGGACTCAGCCAAAAGCTTCGCGCAAAGGGGTTATATGACAGCGGACGCTACTAGCTTGTGACAAATTGAGAAATTGGGTTGGTTGGTAAGTCTGTCTCGATGGCCGCGAAGGTTAAGGTGGGGGCCCGAGTAAAGCGGGAAATATGGGTTCGAATCCAGGTCCGGCACAAATCTTACCTTCCACTGTTGAATTTATTTCTATTCCGAAATGTGACCAGTATCTTGGTTTCTCTAGAAATCTGTTTTATCTTATATTATAACCAGTCCTACGAGTAACGACTCTTCTCCGACAGATCCTCAGTATTTGAAGCTTCTATCCCTAGGAAATACATTGCAGTTTAAATCCTATCGAACCCATAGTTCAACAAAAATGGCGAAATCCAATACGGCTTCTTCCACGTCTCGTAACCCGATACTACTGCCGACGTCGATAGACATCCTGGTCGAAGTTGACATGTATAGGTGATAGTCACGTTACGGGGAAGTACCGCCGATGTGAGCCTAACGTATCCCGAAGTCGGCTGTCGAGACGTGGCGGCGCAGAGGAAGGCGCGATGCGGCGGCTGGCTGAGGGAAACAGGGCGGCTGGTATCGATCTATCGAAGCGAGGAGCGGAAGGTGTGGAGGCAGCGGACTGACCGCCGCGGGCCACGGCCTCCGGGGAGGCGGGAGCGACCGGCAGCCTGTGTGGGGGTGGCTGGGGTCTGGAGGGGTGGTCTCCCGACCAGTAATGAAATTCCCGCAGCACGGCGGCTGCCGCCAGGAGGCGCGGCGGGTCACCAACCTCTCACCAGTTGACCACTTTACAAGCCACACCACACACACAGTTCCTTTTTCTTTTTATTTATCGTCCAGACTGAAACCACTCCCAAGGTCTCATTTTACAATGGAGGCTGCTACAGAGGCATACAGCACAGAAAGTTAGCCACCCCCAATGGGTATCACGTTAATGCGACATCCCCTCTATCTCTGATAGCCAGCTGAATCCACCTGTTGATAATCAGTAACCGCTGAGATACGAAACTGTGATGAAGATATAAGCTGGAAGTTTCTCATGACGATATTCTTGTATAAAACATAGTCTATTCACTTGTCGTGCCTGGTCTCGTTAGAATCTCGAGGTTTCAAAGAGACTGTCGATCCACTGACTTTAATAGCCCATAGAAGGCATACGACTGATTGACGTACCTCATCATTAAGTCATTCTCACAGAGGTTTTATCCACGTCTGTCTTTCTGGTGGTAGCGCTGTCGTTTGAACGGAAATAATTCAGTGTATGTCTTGTAACATCTCTTACGCTTTCCAAGTTACTTCGTGAGAAGGCATTACGAGAGTGTGCTTGGAAGTAGTGCGTCCCAATTTTTTACATGAAAACTGTTAAAGCTTTTGAAATAAACCAACGTTATTTACATTCTACGTATTTCTTCTTCGTGTGTACATATTTGCAGCCTTCTGCCGGTAGAGGGCTCCTAATAGTAGTGCGTAACGTAGCTATGCCTGCGCGTGAGAAGCAGCGTGCTGTAATCGAGTTTCGACTTCGAAGCGTTCGTCCACAGATGGAACACACACTGCTTCACTATGACAATGTCAGAAGACACGAGCGCTGCGACATCTGCAACAATCCGACGCCTTGGATTCACTATCATCTGTCATCGGCCATACTGTAACGATGTCATCCCATCCGATTTTCACTTGTTTCCAAAACTTAAAGAACACCTTCTAGGACTTAGTTTGGATGGTGGTGTAGCAGGCAGAGGTGTGGTGGTACAGTGACGGTATCAACAAAGTTGTGTCTGGATGGGAGACTTTTGTTCGTCACCAGGTTGACTGTTGACAAATCAATACGCAGACATGAAGAATGAAATTTTACAATGTTAATGAAGTTTGTTTCATTTAACACGTTTGTAGGGCTTTCATATAAAAATTCGGAGTCACTGCATTTTAGCACGCCACCGTGTATCCATGAAGATTATAATAAACTGTGAAAGTACGTAAGTAATTTAGCCATTAACCTCAGCTTTGCTGTACTTGAATGAGGTGTGATGTTATCACGGAGGAAAAGTTCAGTTGCATTTTTGTAGCGACGAACACTCTGAAGTCATTTCTCCAGGTTCGTGAGCTTAGCACAATAGATTTCGGGGTTGATCGTTTCACCATAAAAATAAATGTGGTGTGACTACGGCCTCCCGTCAGGTAGACCGTTCGCCGGGTGCAAGTCTTTCGATTTGACGCCACTTCGGTGACTTGCCCGTCGATGGGGATGAAGTAATTATGATTAGGAGAAAACACCACACCCAGTTCCTGAGTGGAGAAAATCTCCGACCCAGCTGGGAATCGAACCAGGGCCCTTAAGGACATCAAACAGAATAACCTCAAGAGTGCCAGAGGAACGTCGCCGCGGTTTTTAACTTTTTCTTCAGGGGTAACATGCAGTTTGGCGGCACTCAATGGATTGCCTTTCTGTTTCCGATCCGAAGCGATAAACATTTTTATAGCCTGTTCGATGAATAATTGTCATAATTAGCCTCGTAACACATAAGAAACTCCGCACAGCTGGTCCTTAGTTGTTGTTATGGTCTTCTGTTCGTCAGTTTGAGTACACTAGTGGACGTGTGCGCCGGCACTGTTAACAGACGTCCAGTTGTACAGTGAGCTGTTCAATTTCGAGACGTCGATCACCCGGAATGAGAGAGATTGGCCGTTCCAACATTCCACCATCACAGCTGTAGGCGGCCGGCCGGCATTCGGGAGATCGGGCAGGTTTGCGCGACATTGGTCTGATGACAGAGGAGCCAACCAACGACTCAACATGCTTTTGTTCACTTCCAGGTCTTCGTAGACATTCTGCAAGCTCCTATGAGTTTTAAGTAGGCTGTTTACATTTTCTTATTGGTAACGCCACGTAGCGCTCTGTATGAAAAATCACTGGCTGTGCCATGTGCAGTCTGTGGCTGGTTTGCATTGTTGTCTGCCATTGTAGTGTTGGGCAGCGGCAGCTGGATGCTAACACCGTGTAGCGTTGCGCAGTTGGAGTTGAGCCACCTGTAGTGGTGGACGTGGGGAGAGAGACGGCAGAGTTTTGAAATTTCTAAGAATGGATGTCATGAACTGATATATATATATATTTTATGACTATTAATGTAAATACATTGTTTGTTCTCTATGAAAATCTTTCATTCGCTAACTATGCCTATCAGTAGTTAGTGCCTTCCGTAGTTTGAATCTTTTATTTAGCTGGCAGTAGTGGCGCTCGCTGTATTGCAGTAGTTCGAGTAACGAAGATTTTTGGTGAGGTAAGTGATTTGTGAAACGTATAGGCTAATGTTAGTCAGGGCCATTCTTTTGTAGGGATTTTTGAAAGTCAGATCGCGTTGCGCTAAAAATATTCTGTGTCAGTTTAAGCACAGTCTGGTATAATTGTTCTAAGGGGACGTTTCAGAGTATCTGGCTTTCCGGCAAAAGAATCCCAGTGACTCCTCTCTGCTTGAAAGTCGCCTCCGTTGCATACACAATCGTGAAGGCTACGAATAGCGCTGCCACCTGTCCGACCTTCACGCAACTATAGTGGCTGAAGGGACAATATTCCGTAGTGTCCCACCAGTAATTTCGGGGTTTTTTCAACCTAAATTGGACGAGGAAACATTTGTTGCATTGCTTACAGAATGCACCTCCTATCAGGAATAATCGGTTTACACTCATCAGTAATTCGCTTCATCGTCCTTGTCAAACATTTGCATTACGTGACGCTAGAGGAAGAAATCTAACAGTGTCACGGCAGGTGGCCATATTCGATACTGATGGAAAGGCGTCCTCCTTCCCTCCCGCAGGTTTTAAAGTGGTTTAATGCATTTCTTGCTACGAAGAAAGTATGTAAAGAAACCCAGCATGCTGGAACTACATCATCTGAAGAGTTCTCAATGGCACATTATATTATAATAAGGGTGAAGTATTTTAACAAAAAATGTGTGTACGTTTCTCGGTTCAGAACACCATCAACGAAACAAGGACCACCAAGATTTTGCCATACCATGTATGTTCACACTACTTATGTTTGTCCAGCATCTGACGAAGCCAATGTGGATTTTTCTTTGGCCAATAGAGCATATTTCTTAGATTTACATTCCCATTATTTCTTTATTTTCCTTCTACAGTGTACAGTACCTTCTGGACAAAATTAGTGCCTTGATGAAAAGCTACTGACAGTATTCAAAACAGCATTGAAAATTACTGCATTGTATCTCTTGATGTTGAAATATAAAACGGGTGATATACGAGCATATGTCACTCATGATTACGGAGAACACTTCTTAACTGATATGAACGTTACTGCATTTGACGAGAAGTGACACGCGGAGGTAATCCAGCAGTTGCAAGAATCTCCACTTTTCCAGCTTCGTAGGTGGCAGTCTTCATTCGTATTAATTTTCTTGGGGGAAAATATGTCTCACAAAGTCTGTTGATGGTATTTATTAAGATTAGACGAATTGAACAGTGTGACAGCGTCTGCCTGGGACGTTCCGCATTCAGTTCCGCTGCTCTTAGTGCATTTTTGTCACATTCATCGTAAATTCGGGATATGTCGACCAACTCTTCATTAGCAACTGTCTCCGTGTATGAATTACAAGTAAACGAGTGGAAGTGAAATTCACCAATCGTCGCAATAAATCTAATCCACATAGTCAGTGGTTCTTCAGTTTTCTTAAGGGCAACACACAACTGATGACCATTCTCCTGTCCCTACGTCACAGGTTTCCGTCGAGAGCGGTATACACATGACATACATATTGCATCGACGCTACAAATTTCCTTGGATAGTGACAAACTTACGGATAGGAGATCATTCAACGACCTCAGCAACAGCACAAAAATCTCTTTATTGACTATGCTCTTGTAAAACCTACAGAAGGGTTATAACAATCAACCACATTCGCTCAAGTCTGCTGGGCGGGCAGAAAAAACAGTTACATTTCAAAAGTAAAGCCCCTGCCTGTACCTCGATTATTAACGAGGTGATGAATTTGCATTGTTGCTTGTTTTCACCACAGATCTTCCCAATTCCACTGTGAACGTTTCACACGGTGGTGAGGTCGCCACAATCCGTCTTACCCACATTTCACCCTCTCCTTTGACAGCTCTGCGACGGAGGTCAGAACTGCGATGCCCAGCGTTGAAATAACGAGGTGTTCTTATGGATGACCGTAGGAAACATTGCAGGCGCACTAGAAAACTCCCAGGGGATTTCATAAATTCGTAAACGGAAACAAATATTGCCTTTGAGCACTGATACCCATACATTTTGCGATGGAAAATGACAGTTCGCAGTGATGTGAAAAGTAAGACTTTCTGGTACCATTTTACACTTCTTACACCCCCTGGACGACTCAACACTTCTCTAAGGACATTGTGAGGCTGCAATCTAAACCGATCGCAACCCTTGAAGAGCAGCACGACCGCTATTTTTGCGCTGGTATACATGGTGGCACAGTTAGGGGCCGTTCAAATTCATTCTACCAAATATGAGCGTGATCCAAAAGAGCTAAGAATCTATACGATTTTAGTGACCTTTTTCGCGCCTTCTGTGACTTGATCATGGAGTGGTGCAACACTGACACGTGCGTGAATAAAACGGCTAATGGTCCTTCTGAGACCCACAAAACACGGCTGGAAGAAAGGAGAAAACCACAAGAATGACAGAAGGGAACAAACACAAAATCGAACAAGAAAACCACAGAAAAACGCAAGAAACATGTAGAAGAGATCAAAACAAGAGAGCAGATATAATGGCTGGCTGACCATGAGAATAAAAAGGAGAATCCAGCCACTCTGCAACACATTAAAACCTCCACCCTAAAAGCAGTACGGTGAAGGATACAGACGGACAAATACACGCGCTAAAACAGAACAAATGATAAAAGCTACCCTCACGAATAAAACGCCAACTAAAGCTGCTGTCTAGGAGGAATGGTCGCCCAACAATGAAGGTAGGGTGCTGGGACAGTGGGCAGTCCAGCAAGAGGTGGACGACCGACATTTGTGAGCCAAAGCGACACCGAGGTGGGTGATCGAGACGAAGGAGGTAACCATGCGTTAGCCACATACGTCCAATGCGGAGCCAGAAGTGAACAAGCTTTCCTTAATGCCACGCAGTTTATTGTGCGTACTGTTATGCCATTCCGTCTCCCAAGGCCGGAAAACTCTGCGGTGTAAGACAGAACGTAGGTCCCTCTCGGAGATGCCGATCTCCAGAAGCGGGTACCACGTACCCTGTTTCGCCAGCCTGTCGGCAAGTTCGTTTCCTCGGATTACGACGTGTCCTGGGGTCAACACAAACACCACAAGACGGGACCATTCCAGGCCATATATGGACACCTGAACGGCCGCTACCGAAGGATCACTGGTCGATAGCTTGTAGGCTGCTCAAGGAGTCACCGGATGTGCTCAAGAGAACGAGATAAGCCTGGCTGACCATGAGAACACTGCAGCCATCTGGCAAGGAGTGCTATTCAGTATGTTCTCCGTGAACATACGCAAGCCGACGTGACCACCAGCCACAAAGCTGTTGATGTAAATCACTTCATGGCCACGGTACATGTCGAGAATAGACATGAAGTGATAGCGGAGAGCTTGGAGGTTAACAGGGCCCTCAGGGCCCTGCGAAAGGTCCATGCGAAACTGCGGCCTAGGTGTACACCATGGAGGTATACGTGAATGACGTCGAGGAGAGGTGGTAACGGGAAGGACTCCAGACGGAAGGGACTGGACTAGAACAGCAATCTTAAGCCCTGACATGGGCCGACGATGCGGGATATGAAGCGCCATGGTTGGGAAAAGGAGACGGTAATTCGCATGCGCAAGATAACTACGAACGTGTGCAACGTAATTGCCGAGCAGTTGTGTACGCCGAACCTTCAATGGAGGAACTCTGGCCTCCACCAGGACACTGGTAACCGGACTCGTTCTAGAAGCTCATGTCGCTAGGTGAACGCCACAGTGGTGCAATTGGCCTAGAAAACGCAACGCTGAAGGCGCCGCCGAACCGTAAACCAGACTCCCATATGCCGGAGTGAGGAAGAGCTCTTTAGAGCTGCAGCGTCGTAGAGCGATCTGCACTACAGGCGGTGTTGCTCAGCGGAGTGTATTGAAGTGCTGCCAAAACTTCCGCTTAAGCTGACGAAGGTGGGGTAGCAAAGTCAATCGGGTTTCGAAAACCAGTCCTAAAAATCGATATGTCTCCACTACAGTGAGTGGATCGTCATGGAAGTTCTCGTTCTGGATGAACGGGGTGCGCCGCCAGAAATGTATGGCACACGACGTGGCAGCTGAAAATTGGAAGCTGTAGGCTAGAGCGCATGAATGCTCCTTGTGAATGGCTCCCTGTAGTCGCCACTCAGCAACACCCGTACTGGACAAGCAGCAGAAATGCAGATCAGCATGCAGACGAGGTGATACTGTCGACCCTACAGCTGTTGCTAGACCGTTAATTGCCACTAAAAATAGACACAAACTCTATATAGAGCCCTGCAGGACAACATCCTCCTGGATATGGGGGGTGGGGGTGGGGGGACTATTGGAGGCATCAGCTTGGATACGGAAAGTACGAAAAGACAAATTCACTCAAATAATGTGGCAAGGATATGATGTCGCCATGTCGTGTCGTATGCTTTAACTGCGTCAAAAATGACCGCAGCCCAATGCTGCAGTGTGGAAAAAGGCTGTTCGGATGGCAGACTCGAGCGACACAAAATTATCAGTGGTAGAGCGAAATGGTGGAATCCGCCGTGACATGGAGCCAGTAGGCCACGTGATTCCAGGACCCATCTAAAGTGCCGACACACCATACATTCCAGCAGCTTACGAAGAAAGTTGGTGAGGTTGATGGGCCGGTAGCTGTCCAAATCAAGCGGGTTTTGACAATGTTTGACCACTGGAATGATGGTGATCTCCCGCCATTGCGATGGAAAGATGCTATCGCACCAGATCCTGTCGAAGATGAAGATATGTCGCTTGTCAGCCGAGTGATGTTTAATCACCTGACTGTGGATTCGATCTGGCCCAGGAGCTGAGTCGGAGCAATGTGCAAGGGTGCTGAGGAGCTCCCACTCTGTCAATGGAGCGTTATAGGGTTCGCTGTTGCGTGTAGTGAATGTGAGGACTTTCTTTACCGTCCGCCGTTTGGGGGTGCCAAGGCCGGGGGAAAGTTCTCTGACGCAGACGCTCGAGCATACTGCTCAGCAAAGTGCTCGGCAATCACGTTTGTAGCCACTGATGTTAACGGCAGAGATACCTGTTGAGGTCTGCTACCCCAAATGACGTTTAATCTTCATCCAGACTTGGGAAGGTGACGTATGGCACCAAATGATCGACGTGTGCCTCGCCCAAAACTCCTGTTTCAATCGTTTTATAAGCTGGCAAACATGGGCATGGATCTGCTTAAGGGCTATTAGGTGCTCTAGGGAAGGGCTCCACTTACGTCGCTGTAGATATCGCCGAAGCTTTTTAATTGCCTCCGCGATTTCTGACGACCGCCAAGAGACCATTTTTCACCCGGAGGCACCCTAAAGAACGCCGGATTGCGTTTACAGCCGCTGCTCAACAACAACGATGGCAACATGTGGGAGAGATTCAGCGGTGATAGAAGTGAAGGCTTCCAATTCTGCATTGTTCAAGGCTCATATGGGTAGCTGTCCGTGGGCATGACGCCGGGGCAATGACAGGAAGATAGGGAAGTAGACACTACAACACAGGTCGTCAGTAAGCATGGCACCATCCCACAAGGGGCTATGAACGTCAACATCTCCATGAAGTAGGAAAGGTTTAGGGAGTTGATCAGTCGCTGCAGTTAATACATTCCCTGATACTACACCATCTGGAAAAAGATATACATGGCGGACAGCTATTTTCCTTGTTGTCCTTATTCTGACAGCCACAGCTTCAAGAGGGGTTTGAAGGGGTACAGGATCACTACAAGCGGAGTCGAGGACATAAATGCGAACTTCACCTGACATTTGATTACAGTTGCTACAGTTCCTGCGGTATCCCTTATGGCTGCAGAAGGGAAGGGTCTACACATCGGACAGAACCATGTTTCATGGAGGGCAATGTTGGAAGCAGGTGTAAGGCTTAACAGTTGCCATAGCTCAGCCAGGTAGTGGAAAAAGGCGCCGCAATTCCATTGGAGGCTTACGTGATCGTGAGACTGGGAAGGCATGAAACACTCGAACAGTCTACGCCTCAGGGTCACGTTCTGCCACCGGGTGAGTACCTGTGTGATCGACATCCATTGTGGCTGAGGGCCCAGCGAGATCTAGGTCCTCAGCAGATGCCAGAATCTCCACCTCATCATCACAGAGCTTGTAGGTTGTGGTGGTGTGGGTGTCACAGCAGTGCCGTGGTTCTTTGGGATCTTTTTCTTTTTAGGTTTCTCTCAGTGCTCCTTAGGTTTGTCTAGCTGGGAGGGCGTCACTGATTCAGTCTCAGGGACTGAAGTGGACCATGAAGCCCTATGAGCAGCTACCTGTGGTTGCTTCACGAAGTGGTGGGTGTCAGCTTTTTCCACTGGTAGGAAGCTGGGAAGGGAGTGATGTAAGGGATCCCTTCCTGGCGAGAGGAGCTCAAGAAGACTTACGTTTCTCTAGCTGTGAAGTGAGGACTGATGTCCCCAATAGTTCAGGGGTGGGAAGGGTTTTGCTTCTGTAGTAGGTCGTGCAGAAGCAACAGGGAGGGAAGTGCACACTCACACTCACACTCACACTCACACTCACACTCACACTCACACTCACACTCACACTCACACTCACACTCACACTCACACAAATTCAACGGAGGAGGCGGAGCCTGATGCCTCAGAGCGAACTGTATGTGGCAGAAAGGAAGATGGTAGAACTGTTGTCGTAGCAGCGGCGTAGGTTGACGTCAAATGCATAGGATGTAGCCTCTCATATTTTCTCTTAGCCTCAGTGTTGGTCAGTCAGTCCAGGGTCTTGTATTCCATTATTTTTCTTTCTTTCTGGAGAATCCTGCCGTCTGGGGAGCAAGGCGAATGATGCTCTCCGCAGATGCCACAAATGGGAGGCGAGGCACAGGGAGTTTAGGGATGTGAAGGACTTCCACGATCCCGACGGGTGACGCTTTAAGTACAGTGGGGAGACATACGGCCAAACTTCCACCACTTAAAGCACCATATTGGGAGAAAGATATAGGGCTTTACATCACTGTGGTGGACTATCACCTTGACCCTCTTTTGTAATGTGTCACCCTCGAATGCCAAGGTGAAGGCATCGGTGGCAATCTGATTATCTCTCGGACCATGGTGGATGCGCCAAACGAAATGGAAACACCTCCGCTCTAAATTAGCGTGAAGCTCACTGTCAGACTGAAAAAGAAGGTCCCTGTAAATATAATACCTGGACTATATTTAAGCTCTTATGACACATGATGGAAACAATTATCCCCCAGCATTTCATTTCACAGGCGTGTAGTGACCGTGACTAGGCAGAGGATGCTGTTTCGGTCAACATCGACCCTGACCGCATTTTGGACAACCCATTTCTCACCTCTCCAAACCTGTTCTCTAAATGCTCCACAAAAAACTGAGGTTTCACTGACAAGGTACATTCCCCATCAACTCTAGTAGATACGAGATACCAGGGTTAATAGGCTTCTGCATTCTTACCCTGGCATTCCTCCCATGGTGTGGCCAGGGGGGAACGATTTAGCGTCGTGTTTCTTAGCATTGCAGTTAGACCTTGACCGACTAGAGACTGCTGGTGTTTGACTATCACCAACAGGATGGCCATTGCCGGGAGTCCCAATGCGTCAGGGTGACAGGCATCAATCCCTTGGCATACGTGGCGAGTTAACGGTGCAGGCATCAGCAGAACAATCCCTGTGTGGTCAAGGTACATGGCGGAACCCCCCCCCCCCCCCCACAATGGACTGACTACCGTGCTAGATATCAGGTGCAAATGAGCTACTATGTCCATTATCGTCGGCAGCTCATAAAGCCATACTGCTCAGAGGATGTAGGAAAACGCACCCAGGAGGGTGACATCGCCCAACAGCTGAAGAATGAGCGGAAGTGCAGATCAACGGCGACGAAAGATGCGAGAGGTCACAGCGCATGATGGACGCTATGCACCATGTAAGGCACCCTCCCCCAATAGGCTCGCTCTTCAGGAAAAATTTGACAAATGGAGGTCAAACATTACAGGGGACCACCACATAAAGGTCGAAACTTGTGAGACTCATTCCAGTCGCGTCTTACGACAGACAGGAATGCCTTGGGCCTATTCTAATCTCCAGACCCACAGGGGGAATTTAACGGGAATATTTGTCCTGTTACCATGGTTTATCGCAATTACGATCTTTGTACCCATGTTTTCCTTTCCTACTTCTGTAATGGCCCTTTTTAGATATATCAATTCCTTCTTAACTTTACTGCCTAGTGAACTATGCCTTACTGCTCTACCTGTAGTCTTAGGTAACTTCGAGCTTATCCTTCCTTAGCACTTCCGTATCCCAATTCTTTGCGTATCGATTCTTCCTGACTAATTTCTTTAAGTTTAGCCTAGTCTTTATCTCCACTGTATTGTGAACTGAGTCTGTATCTACTCCTAGCTACGCCTTACAATCGAGTATCTGATTTCGGGATCTCTGTCGGACCATGATGTGATTTAACTGATATCTTCCCGTATCTCCCGTCCTTTTCCATGTATACCTCATCCCCTTGTGATTATTTAACGGAGTATTCACTATTACTAGCTGAAACTTGTTACTGAACTGAATTAGTCTTTTTGCTCTCCCATTCCTTGTCTGAAGCCCATATTCCGCTATAACCCTTCTTTTACACCTTCCCCTAAAACTGCTTTCCAGTCTCCTATAACTATTTTCGCCTCCCTTTACGTACTGAGATACTCTTTCAGTATCCTCTATCTCTTCATCTTCAGATTGCGACGCCGCCATGTGTACCTAAGCTAACTTCGTTGATGTTGGTTTGCTACCGGTTCTAACAAGAACAAACGTATCACTGAACTGTTCATTGTTACATACTCTTTGCCCTACATTGCTCTTCAAAACGAATCGTACACCGAGAACATTTTCTGCCCCTGTTGATACTGTCCTATGCTCAACTGAGCGGAAGTCCTTGCCTTCTTTCCATTTCATCATTTCTTTGTATCTAGATCGAGCGTTTCTTTGCCCTTTTCAGATTTTCTAGCTTCCCTACCATATTCAAGCTTCTGACATTCCACATTATGACTCGTAGCACATTTCCTTTCGGTGATTACTCGATCGTTTTCTCATTGTCACTTCCCCCTTTCCAGTCTCTCCCAAAGATCCCAATGGGGAACTATTCCGGAATATTTTGCCAATGGAGAGGTTATTATGACACTTCTTCCATTACAGGTCGAATGTCCTATGGATACACGTTACCTGTCTTGAATGCAGTGGTTTCCATTACCTTCTGCATCCTCATAGCGTTGATCATTACTGATTCTTCCGACTGTAGGGACACTTTCCCACCTCAAGGACAAGAGGACAAGAGAGTGCCTGGTTCCCCCCTCCCCCTCACGCTCCCCTTCCTCTCTGACAAGGCCATTAGCCAACAATGCTTATTCTTAAAATTAAATCGGTGACGTGTTTCAAATCAGTGACCGAGGACGCTTTGATCACTAATCAAAGTTGCGACCCCTAGGCCACGGGTGAGCATCCCACTCTACATACCAGTGCAAAAAATATGATCGCACTTTACCCCAATAGGGTGCGATCATCTTCTATAATGTTTCAGACCCAAGTTGTCCTTAGCGAAGGGTTGGATCGTCTGGGATGTGTCTTGAGTGTCGAAGGTTGTCATGACCGCTGTCCTGTTGCTCATCGCAGAGCGAACTGTCGTTTTCATCAGTGAGATGTGTGGGAATCAAAGTTCCACTTGAAAGAATGGTTTCATTCACGCCCTTTGTGTCATCCCTTGAGGTCATTCCTTGTCGATACTGAGGGTCAGGGTATTCCTCGACCACTCACAATAAAACGGCGGGTTTCAGCGCTGGGCATCGCGATTCTCACCTTCACCGCAAAGCGTCAAAAGAATGACTGAAACGTAGCTAAGGGTGGATATGGTGACATTCACCGTATGAAACGTCCGCAGTGGCGCAGGGCAGTATTTTAATGTAATTTAGTTGCAGTGTGACGTCGTCATGCCACGGGCTGTTTGAAGGAAGTCTGTAGGCATATTTGAACCAAGTCTCCATCTTTCTCGTGCAATGGGAGATAATTACGTGGTTTCGACAAAGTGACATTAATTGTGATGCGGATTCTAGTTTAATACTATACTATGGCGCTTCCCGCTAATATTTTACACTTGTCTGGCAGCCGTCTACACGGCATCCCTGACTGATAGGTCAAGTAGTGGGAGCTTTAGTAAATATTGGTGACGTCACAGATGTTGGGCGCGGCACTACAGTCTTCCAGGCATGCAGAGCGTGTGCACCAGTTCATTAGTCCCTCGTATCTGCTTCTCTTAGGCCGGAACGTCGATTGGGAAATAAACAGTGAGCAAATCAATTGTCTTAGGGGAAGAGCGGCCAGTTTTGTTGGACGAAACTATAGATAATTACAAGGGCAGAGTTCATTCAAAAAATTCCTGGATCGATGTATCCAAGGAATTCCGTATATAATTTCAGAACATGAATGACAAGGCAAAAATTAATTCACTAAGTTTTGAAGTGTTTAAAGACGCTATATTGTACCACTTTCTTGAAAGTGTTGACACTGAATGGAGGAATTACAATATTTCTGGAGAGTACATTTTACACTCACATTGTAGACAATGTGAGTTGTGAAAATTTGCAGCAATTGAAATGGTACAGAAGGCCCCAAGATACCCAACTGTTGAGACTTGAGGACTACACGAATACCTTGTTCTATCATACGGAAGGAATATGTTGACAGCTGCCAAGAGAATTTTTAGTTACTTTCTTTTCAGAGCTCGGAGGTACGTAGATTGTGCCTTCGTAACAACAAATGGAGAATTTTTAAACATTTCTCGATTTGTATTGCGATTTTCTGTAGACATTTTAAAAGCCTGTGCCGTGTTGTATGATTTCTGGAGTCACATGTCGTCTTTTAAACTGAAGTTACACGATACGCAACTGTACTTTAACGATTTCAGACAGCTAGGCAGGTACATGGAGGGGTTTCAAAAAATAAAGTAACATAATGATGGATTACTTTTTCGTTTCAGCTAGGTCCATAAACCGACAGTTTTCTAAAATCCCAGTAGACGAATGATCCAATAGCTCCAAAACAGTGTAGAGAATTTGCGTTCGGTATGTGAGCAATGTTTTCCCATCACACTTTTGGAGACTTTTGGGGAATATAATGGAGACAGAATACTCATCGTGCAATTCCGAACGCAACAGCAGCCGGACAAATAGGAAAACACCGCGTCGGCATGCTCTGTACACGGCGTCGCTTTGACGGCTGCTGCTCAACTGTTTAGTGGGCGTAACTTTGATTCCTCCTCCTTGTATAGCTATGTCGTCAATCAGGTTCGTGACCCAATAAGTTTGGCTTTGGCCTGTTATGGTTCAGTTAACATTACATTAGTTTTTACGTGGAAAGTGAAGCGATGAAATTACTTCCGATCTAAATTTTATCTGAACATAGCTTTCCAGTAGAGGAAAAAGAGGAAAAGTTTAAAAAAGAACTAAAACTCAGAGTGAATAACTAAGTTCTGCATTTTCTTCTGGTGGCCTAATTCTTTCACATACTGTAAAGAATTGGGAAGAGCAATAGAACGGAGCGTATTATGAGAAAAAGAATAAGGAACTAATGTACTGGAAGAACGTCGTATTAAATGAGATGATGCTGGGTGGACTTAGATTAGGAAGTGAGACAAGTTTTGCTGATAGGATGACAAAATAATTGACGAGTGGAGAAGTAAAGAGGATATAATTGTGTGGAGTGAAGTCTCATATCTAAGTAGTTCTTGGACGAATAAGAATTTACGAAGAGTCGCTCTTTCCACGCACGTTTAGAAAACGGAATAACAAACGTGGGAAGAAACTGGTGCTAGAAGCACACCTTCGCCAAAGATCGTGAGATGGTCTGCGAAGAAGAGATGGAGACATACATGTATGACGCCGTTGGTACAGATACTTTCGTCAATAAAGAATTAGTGCAATGAAAGAAGTAGTTCCCATTGAAATAGTTCTGTCGTTGTAGTGGTCTTCAGTCCGGAAACTTATTTGCTGCATCTGTCCACGTTAGTCTATCATACGCATTCCTTTTCACTTCTGCGTAACTAATTCAACCTACATCCATTTGAACCAGGTTAACATATTCATCATGCTCTCCCTCTAGAACTTTTGCTTCCCATGTTTCCGTTCATTACTAAATTACCGTCGTCTGTACACCGATCCCCCTTGTCGGCACACTGTGTCAGATTCCGTTTTTCATCAACTTGATTCTCTGTGTAATCATTAACTACTCAATGTACTCAATTTTCGGTATTCTTCCCTAACACCACATTTCAAACGCTTACTGGCCCCCTTTCATTCCCTTGAAAGGGTACACTCCAGACAAATACTATGAGAAAAGTCTTTTTAAACTTAAATTTATATTATCGGTTGTGAAATTGCACTTTCCTTGCAATTGCATTTTTGCTACTATATACTCTTCCACCGGCCATCACCACCTTGGGGCCAAATAAAACTCGTCAACGACAATCCGTGACTCATTCTTTAATGCAATTCCATATCCATCGAGTGTTTTCCTTTGACTAAATTCCTTTTTCCTTGCTTTACTTTCGTAGAGATTCATTTTATAACTTCAGTTCAAGAGACTTAATTCCGCCTAACGGCCTAATGGCATTTGATACCTGTGACAATTACATCATGGGCAAACCTCAGTGTTTGCCTTTTTCGTGAACTTTATTTCCCCCTCTAAATTATTCTCCGATTTCCTTTACATCTCGCTCAATGTACTGACTGAACTACATCGTGCATAGGCTACAGCCCCGTTTCACTTGCTTCTCTACCACTGTTTCCCTTTCGTGTCCTTCAACTCTTACACGTTACAGCCACATTGATGTCACCACCGCCTAGGCTCGACGTCAACGTACAACAATCACTCACAGACGGCAGATAGCAGCACCTGCAGTGAAGGGCACACAAAGCGAACAGGGCGACGTGGAAAACAGTCCAGTCGTCGTCGTAATGCAGGCGTGGGACTATCTCTCTGACGGCTAGAAATGGCATGATCATTCACTGTGCGCCAAGGATGGAAGCCTTTCCGAAGTGATTAGTCTGTAAACGGTTCGCGTGCCGCCGTATTTTGCGCTATCCAAACTACAGCCGACGGGACTGTGCTGCACCATGGGCCGTAGATTACCGAGGTGAACGACAGTTGCGGAGATGTATACAATCGAATAGACGTGGAACTGTTGAAAAAATGACCGCCCAGATGAACCAATGGGCTATCTGTAGCGTCTTCCGAATAGCCGTTCGCCAAACGTCACTGCGTGTGTATCTCAACAGCAGTCACCTCTTTCAAGCACCCCTGCTTAGCCCTGTTCATCGACGACGAGGGCTGGAATTTTCACGCCAGTACCGCGACTTTTCCAGTTGTATCACAATTTACACTCCATCGAACAGATGAGCATTAGATGATTTCGTCATTCTGGCTGGTACAATAGATCAGCACTTGTAAGCGTCTATCCTTGGTGAGCATATACAACCCTACATGCAGTATGTTTTTCCTCAGCAGGGTGGCATCTATCAGCAGGACAACGCAACATGTCAGTCATCTCCAAGTGTAGGTGCGTGGCTCTAAGAGCATCACGACGGGTTTTACCGTACTGCCCTGCTACCAACCTCTCCAAATTTAAACCCATTCGAGAGTATGTGGGGCCATCCCTGTCGGACTGTTTGCGCCGCTTGTCCTGAACGGAGAAACCTAGCGCAGCAGGCTACGATACTGTAGTGGGCGTGACTCCACATCCCTGTCGCTTCCTTCCAGAACTTCACTGACCGTCTCCGTCCACGTCTCGCGCTGCGGAAGGTGGTTATGCAGGCTTTTTATATGTGGCCACATTAAACTCACTGGACAGTGAGTAACTGTAGTGAAACGGTAGTAATATAATGAAGTGTTTGGATACCCTTTATTTTGCATTTCTAATAATGTCGTCGAACCTTACTACCATGGCAAAACTACGTTCACGATAAACATATTAAATTTCATACTTTAACATTACACTGGACAGCAACTTCTCGAAAGAACAGATACCACTGATGACCGTGCAGCTTCTCTAGAATCAATAATAATTAATTGAAACCTCCATCTGCCGACAGGTGGTGATATACCTCGATTGGGACAGTTGAAAGTGTGTGCCCCGACCGGGACTCAAACCCGGTATCTTCTGCTAACATGACAGACGCTCTATATATCTGAGCCACCGTGGACACAGTTGAATATCCCGACTGCAGGGACTTATCCCTTTCACACTTCCCGTGGGATCCACATCCCAGACTGTCCACAATCCACATAATTAATGTACCTAATAGATATTAGCCCATCCACTCATTACTCGCTCCCACTAAAGTGACTATTCCCGTAAGAGTTCGGGCAAAGCGTGCGCATTCGCACAGACGAAGGTCAATGGCCGGGTAGCCTTTATATATTAATATAGTAACTGTTCTCGAAAAAAAAAAAACTGTGTCCTCGGTGGCTTAGATAGGTAGGGCGTCTGCCGTGTAAGCAGAAGATCCCGGGTTCGAGTCCTGGTCGGGACACCCATTTTCAACTGTCACAACCGAGATATATGAACAACACCTGTCGGCAGCCGAATTTCAATTAATCATCATTAATTACATTCGTTAAGTGTAGAATCATCATAATTTTTAAACAATAATAAACTCCAAGATGAACAGGAAAACAAATATACTAACAGCAATGAACTTCAAAATGTTTATCATTAATGCACAGCCGTCTACAAGGACAATAGCAATTTTTCCAATGTGCCTATGATCAATTTCTTAAAAACCGTGCGCTTAGTATACATGCTTTATGGATACTTCACTCTCAACATGAGTAACTGACAACTGGTCCTCTTTCTAGAATGCCATAATTTCTCGTTAAAATTATTGATGAAGCTGAATCAGTTATGACTTGATGTAGTACAGGTAGTTTCGCAAATACAGCACATGTAGAACAGTTGGGGTTATCACACGGAATGGAGATTAAAGGCTAACAGACACTGGTTGCATTCATATCACCCTCTTGTTCCACATATTTACAGAATCTTCCGTCGGTTCTTGGTAGAACAACATTATAAAAAATGAAAAGCACCAGTTTGCTTTTGTTCTACAATATTACTTTTATCGTAAACCGGTTTTCGGCTTACAAGTAAATGTCTGAAGATGGCCTTGTAAGCCGAAAGCCGGTTTACAATAAAAGTAATATTGTAGAATAAAAGCTCTTGTTACACTTTGACTACACATATGGCTCAATTTATTTTCGTTGGCTTCTGTTTTTTATGGTTAATGTGGCCATTGATGTTGGGCGTGGAAGTTGCGCTCATGTGGCAAGCTTTATACTTATGAAGATGGGCAATCATTTACTCGTTACTGAGCAGAACGACTTAGTCGTAGTATGCTCTCACGTTGACAATATTTTAACACTCCTCCTTCCACAGCATTATTTATATAATGCATTTTTCTAATCGTAGCTTTCGTTCTCTGACCGGTCGGTATGGCCGAGCGAGTCTAGGTGCTTCAGTCTGGAACTGTGCGATCGCTATGGTCGCAGGTTCGAATCATGCCTCGGGCATGGATGTGTGAGATGTCTTTAGGTTAGTCACGTTTAAGTAGTTTAAATTTCAAGGGACTTATGACCTCAAATGTTAAGTCTCACAGTGCTCAGAGCCTTTTGAACCCTTTCGTTCTGTAATTATACCGCACAGTGAATACCCTCTACAGTAGTTTTTGAAATATTTCAACACGACCTCCAAAAGCGTGCCATTTTACACTACTTTTCACGTTTATAACTCATTAGTAAGATCTTTTACTGTAAATTTTTGTGCCTGTCATTCATTCTACAGCTATCAACACCAACAAAATGGCATTATAAACACTCACCCTCTCTCAACTGTACCCGTCTCTCTCAACCTCAGATTTTAAATGAAATTTACTTACTCTGGGCTTGTTACGCAATAGAAAATATACAAATACACGTAGGGAACATCGGCAGAATAAAGAAGATTAAGAAACAATAGATCAGAACTCCTTGAAAATTCCGTCACAACACATTAACGTAAATATGTTAGTGCATTAACCTTTTCCAAAAGACGCTGGGCAGGTGAGCCCGTGACGGTTCCCATCCGCTGCGTGATAATATTGGGAGGTATTTTATCATAGGCTGGAAACAGAGAACATTGCCAAAGTCGTGAAAACACGCGAGGGATATTTACAGAACGCTTAGACAAACATAGCACATTTTTGCTTCCCGAAGGAAAGAGAAAGCTATTACAGTCCGCTCCATGTAGTCCACCGGGGCAGTAAAATGTAACATCGAAGTGGTTTTACGTTCGTCAGAAGACAAATTCTGATCATTGGAAGCTTAGTTGGGGTCGCCAGCCAGGGCAACCACCGGTCCTGAATCCGCAATGCAAGACGGACGACTGCTGCCGCCGCCCGCCGCCTGTGCGCCGGCATTAGTATGCATCCGCCCCGAGCAGCGCCTAGCTGAATGCCAAGCGACGCGGGCGTAAGAGCCGCACAGCGAACGAACTAGCCGCACAGAAGTTCCTTACACTGGCCTACAGCACGCTCACCACAGTTTTGTAACAGGGGCCTTAGGGAATGAGGGATGCAAAGGCACACACCAAAGTTCAGAAAAGTAGTTTTAAATTTTTTGTGTCATCGCCCTCCTGACTGGTTGATGGGGCCCTCCAAGTATTCCTCTCCTGAGCCGCGCTTTTCATCTTATCTGCAACTTACGTTTTAAATCATTCACATCTCTGTCTTCCTCTACAGTTTTCACCGTCTACAGCTCCCACTAGGACCATGGAAGTCATTCCCTGATGTATTAACAGATGTCCTACCGCCCTCTCTATTCTTATTGTCAGTGTTCTTCCTTTCCTCAACCCTCACCGCAAAACCTTATTACTTACCCTATCAGTCCCCATACTATTCAACATAGTTAGGGTAGCACCACGTCTCAAATGCTTCGAATATCTTCATTTCCGGTATTCCCACAGTCCATGTTTCTCTACTATACAACGCTGTACTCCAAACTTACATTCTCATACATTTCTTCCTGAGATTAAGACCTATGTTTGATACTACTAGCTTTATCTTGTCTGTGGTAGTCTGTTTATGTCTCCCTCGCTCCCTTCGTTATGTTTCATTTTGCTGCCTACGTACCAGAAGTTCTTAACTCTACCTGCTTCATAGTCACCAATCCGTATGTTAAACTTCTCGTAGTTGTAATTTCTACTGATTCCATTACTTTCGTCCTCCTTCCATTTACTCCATTTCACGTCCTGTATTCATCAGATTGTTTATTCCTTTCAGCAAAACCTGAATTATTCTTCACTTTCAAAAAATGGTTCAAATAGCTCCGAGTACTATGGTACTTAACATCTAAGGTCATCAGTCCCCTAGACTTAGAAGTACTTAAACCTAAGGACATCACACACAACCATGCCCGAGGCAGGATTCGAACCTGCAACCGTAGCAGCAGCTGGGTTCAGTACAGAAGTGCTTAGAACCGCTCGGCCACAACGGCCTGTGCTGCACTTTCACTGAGGATAGCAATGCCATCCGCGATCTGATCACTGATATCTTTCCGCCTGGAATTTTAATCCCACTCATGCAACTTTCTTTTATTTCTAACATTGTTTCTTCGATCTACATATTTGACAGTACGGACGATAAGCTACATTAAAGTCTTACATCCTTTTGACTCTGAGCACTTTGTCCTTGATCTTTCCGTTCTAGTGCTCCCTCTTTGTTCTTGTACATTCATGCTCGTAATTCAAGGATAGTTGGAGAATGTGGTGCCACACAACGTGGCACTACACAAAACTGGCTTTAGTAGCCTAGGCACATAGAGAACAGACACGACACAGGTCTGTAAGTCAACGGTATCGGTGGTAAGTTGAGAAAACCGTTCCGAAACATGTGTCACTAATCGCCACTGTTTCCTGTGCATGTACCCCGATACCAAATGGGATATGATCACCATGCACACGTACATGCCGCACAACGCGAAAGCAGGCACTGGATCAGGTGGTCGAGCAGCTGCTGCGGTATACCCTCCCATTCTTGCACCAGTGCCTGTCGAAGCTCCTGAAGTCTCGTAGGGGATTGAAGACGTGCAGCGATACGTCGATGAGACCATCCCAAACGTGATCGATGGGGTTTAGGTCTGGACAACTGGCAGGCCACTCCATTCGTCTGATATGTTTCAAGATACTCCTCCACAATGGCAGCTCGGTGGGGCCGTGCGTTATCATCCATCAGGAGGAATGTGGGACCCACTGCACCCCTGAAAAGGTGTATGTACTTGGGCAAAATGACGTGGCAATATATCTGACCTGTTTCAGTTCCTCTGTCAAGGACATGCAGGTGTGTACGTGCACCAATCATAATCCCACCCCTTAGCATGAAACCACGGCCTCCATATAGGTCATATTCAAGGACATCAAGGGGCTGGTATCTGGTTCCTGGTTCACGCCAGAGGAAAACCCGCCGGGAATCCTGTTCGGACTATACCTGGACTCGTCCGTAAACCTAACCTGGGACAACTGTTCCAATGACCATGTACTATGTTCCTGACACCAGATTTTACGGTCTCTCCTGCGACCAGGGGTCAGTGCAATGCACCTTGCAGGTCTCCGGGAGAAAAAACCGTTTCTGTTCAGTCGTCTATAGACTGTATGTCTGGAGACAACTGTTCCAGTGGCTGCGGCAAGCTCCCGAGGAAGGTTACCTGCAGCACTCCGTGGCCGTCTGCGGGTACTGATGGTGAGATATCAGTCTTCTTGTGGTGTTGTACATTGTGGACGTCCCGTACTGTAGCGCCTGGACACGTTTCCTGTTTGCTGGAATCGTTGTCATATTCTTGTGATCACACTTTGTGTAACACGGAGAGCCCGTGCTACGATGTTCTGTGTTTGACAAGCCTCCATTCGCCCTAGTATTCTACCCCTAGCAACGTCATCAGTATATGTTATTTGAGTCACTTTCAACACACAGTCACCATTATCACGTCTGAAAACGACTGCACACGTACTCGCTGCACCATACTCTGACATGCACCAACACACCTCTGCGTATGTGGGCTGTTGCCAGCGCCAACGTGCGAGGACCGCAGATCAAATCCACCGCATGGTCATACACCGAGGTGATTTAAACCCGAAAACCGCCCACCAGAGAGTTGTTTCCGCATGTATCAACAGTATCCTTAATTTATTAGCATGAGTGTATACATTCTATATAACCTGTCTTTCCCTATAGCTAAAACCTGTTTTCTTTTTTTCAAATAATTCTGAAGAGCTTGCACTATTTGGCATTGTCGATCAGTTTTTCCAGGGTGACATACGCTGTGAATGTGTCTTTTTCTTTAGTCTTGCTTCCATTATCAACCGTAACATCACTAATGTGTCTGCCTTCTCTTTCGTAAGGCCAAAATGTTCATCTCAAATTCTCGATTTTCTTTTCCATTCTTCTGCAAATTATTGTTAGGCACTTGGATCCATGAGTTGTTAAGCTGATTGTGCGATAACTCTCGCACTTATTGGTTCTTGCAATCTTCGGAATTGTGTGGATGATACGTAGCCCAACTCTTACATTCCACACGCCAAACTGAATTCTTGTTTTGTTGTCACTTCCCTCCAATGGGCTTACAAAATGGTGATGGAATTTTACCTATCCCTTCCCTCTTATTCGCTCTTAAACCTTCCAAAGCTCTTTTAACTTTTAATTATGGCACTGGAACCCCTTTATCTTGTATATCAACTCCTGTTTCTGTCACGTCATCAAGCAAGTCTCCCCCCTTATAAGGATCTTCAGCGTACTCTTCCCCCGACCGAGCGAGGTGGCGCAATGGTTAGACTCTGGACTCATTCGGGAGTCCAGCCATCCTAATTTAGGTTTTCCGTGATTTCCCTAAATCGCTCCAGGCAAATGCCGGGATGGTTCCTTTCAAAGGGCGCGGCCGACTTCCGTCCGTAATCCGATAACACCAATGACCTCGCTGTCTGGTCTCCTCCTCCAAACAACCCCAAACCGTACTCTTCCCCCCGGATCGGCTGTCTACCCTGCATCTGACAACGAAATCCCCACTGCACTCTTATCATTACTCCGCTTTTCTGAAACTTACAACCTGAATTAAAGCGTGCTTAAAGAGTCAATCTCGTTATAAATAGTTTATAGAAGACGCATTTAATTGCCATAATCGGTTCTGCAGTGAAGAGATCCACTTCTGTCCCGTTATTTTATTCGCGATAAACATCTGGAAACATTAAAATACTACAAGTCACCAGCCGGAAAGAATTAGAATAACATCACGGGAATGGTAGGAAAATCGTATGTCAAGACATAATTCATGGAAAGGATCTGAAGGATTTAATTCATCCACGAGATAAATGGCTTACAAATTCCTTGCTCGAATTGATCTTGAGTGGTGATGGTTGTTACGATGTTTAAGGGGGACTAAACAGCTAAGGTCATCAGTCCCCCTGATCTTGAGTATTGTTGAGTCTGGCACCATTATCGAGCGGGATTAATACAGAGGGACCAGGAAAATGTAAACATCCTTTGAAAGTTGAGGTCCTTGAAACAAAGTGATATCGTTGCAATTTTGAGCAGTACCGTAGTCAATTGTTTTCTCTACAGATTGCAGAGCCCGTTTTCCGGCTGACGTCAGTGCAGGAATGAAGTAAGGCGTTTAAGGAACTCAAAGCCTTATGAAAGTGGTCCTGGAAGTACGAAAACATGGAGAAAGAACGGCAATAGCATAACGTGTACGGAATTCAGCCACCAACACGTACAACAATTTATCGTAGTCGGGAGAAATTAGAAGTATAAGAAAGGTCAGGCCGACCACAAATATCAAGAAGTCCAGCTTCCAGCGCTGATGTGTTGCAAGATTTTACTAGGTCACCTCAAAAACCTGTGAGGCAGGATGTATTGAGAGCAGGGTATTCCGATGAAGCGCACAACGAATTCTGGAGGCAGAAAATTGGAAAGCGTACTTTCCAAGATCGCTGCAGGCTACGAATGAGTTCGACCCGGAACGATGGATGAAGAACCCCCAGTGGTGTAAAGGCATGTGAAGGCATGCTTCGCTAGGACCAACTATTTGCAGGGATGGCTATTTGCTTTGACGAGGTGCAATTCAAACTGAACGGTAGGGCAAACCTCCTTAACTGAGTGTATTGGGCGTCCTCACGTTCGGGTGGACAGACATGTTAATGTCAATGTGTTTTGTCATCGTGCAGTTTGATTGGCCCATTCGTTTTTGAATGTACCGTAACTGGTGAGATGTATCTTCATCTGCAAACGTCTGTTTTACCTCCAATCCGAGAGGTGTCTGGAAATCAAAAATGTTACATGTACAATAAGATGGCGCTCGGCCTAAGTAACACAGAGATGTCAAAGATATTGGACCAAAATCTGCCTGGACTATGGATAGGTCGAAGACGAGCTCTTGAGTACCCACCGTAGTCTCCAGATCTTCCTCTTCTTGACTTACACTTACGGGAGACACTGACATATGAAATTAACCAGCGTAAGCCAGCTACACCAAAAGAGCTACGAAAAACCATCAAGGCGAGGCGACCTCTATGGCTATTACACCGGCAACTGTAACAAGCGTAGTTCAGCTGCATCGACATTCTTTGGCTGCTAATGAGGGTCACTTTGAACACACAAAATAACCGAACCCACCCCCACCCCCACCCCCCTCCGATCCTGCAGTATTTACAAAATAACGTCATTTTTGTCCGTTGATATTGACTATCAAACAGTGCCTACATTTTTCTGGACCCATGCGTAGATAGCTAAGATCCAATGAAGCGTTGCACGTTTCATCATGGAGTCGTTACGAAGATACTGAACAAACTTCAAAGTCAGGTGTTACGAGAGAGGCGTTGTGCATCACGAAGTGATTTGCTGTTTAAACTTCGGCAACGCACGTTCCAAGATGAATGGGGCAACGTATTACCTCCTCGCAAAATGATCACTAGAGAATTAGAGAAATCAGATGACATATGTAGCTTTGGGGAACTGTTTTTCCCAGGTACCATTTGTGAATTGGACGGAAAAGTGGAAAGAGAGAGTGGTAGCAGATCGCTTGCCAACTATAGATCTAGAAGCATGCCAACCTTCAATGTAATGTCCGATTCGTCGGCAACGTCTGCTCCCATAATGTATTAGAATATTTAAGTATATAAAATGACTATTAATATCCTTAAGATGATTGCACACCCATGTACAGACTTCGTGTCGTCAGTTGAGGTTCGTACTTCTCAACAAGATGTTTAGTCCTACAGCATTCTGACACAAAGATGCTATAGGGTGCTAAACTGAACTCGCCACTTACGAAAGAAACTCCTCGTCGTTGAAAACCTGGTTCACACAGTATAGGTACAGGTACTGTGAAAATTGATAACTTAACATGTATCCCTCCACTTCAGTGTGTTACTTGTTTGACCGCTGTCTAACAGGCTTCCCACAAACACGTCACATGATCTATGTTTTTTCTGCACAGTCCTAACTGCAAAAGAAAATGGACTACTTCTGTTAGTGCAGATCGTCCGTTTTGCATCCATGCATCCGAACTTCAGATCCTGATATGCTGCAAAGGCGCAGACTAACATTAATGGCTTACTTGTGCCTTGCGTCCTAGGTGGTACCAACCAACCTAACATTATTAGTCTGCAAATGCAATTAATACTCATATAATGTTTCCAGTACACCATATCGGTGATCGATAAAAATATCTGCACTAACACCCAACCAACCTGTGTGTTTAAGTTATGTACATGTGAAAAAAATTTATCACTGTCGGAAGACACAGCGTAAGTATCGTGAGTCACCTTCTCTAACGTTGATAATTAGCTCACTTTGGCGAGAAAAAGAGAAAAAGAGACTACAAGTTTTTTCAGGTACGACGTATCCAGCTGAAGGCATTAATTTATTATATTTTGTATAGCTACCAAACTGCAGGCATCTTCATCGGTCCGTTTCACCCGTTGTTCGAAATGGTCCCAAACGTTTTGTATGGGATTAATATAGGATAATTTATCGCGCCAATCGAACTGCTGTAGGGTTTGTGTGTGTGTGTGTGTGTGTGTGTGTGTGTGTGTGTGTGTGTGTGTGTGGGGTCAAGCTTGGTACGTAGTTTCTTCCGTATCTTCCCGACGGAAACACTTAGCCACCGATAATGCTGAAATAAATGTCCTTGTTGATGTGTACACTGTACCGAAGTCTTGGTCCGAAGTCACTCAGACACCATAGAACCATCTCTGGCTTGAACGTCACTATGTATTTATGACTTGGTCGTTGCGCTAGGCGCGATGCATGATTTGAGAAGACGCAAAATGACGGCTTGTGATGAGACACTAACGGTGTGCAGGCAGCCAGTGTTCTCTTCCCGTTTTATTTCACCCTAGGAGGACCTGAAACTTTCTGCCGGTCCTCTCAAGTACGCTGCTCCAAACGTCTATTGCGTGCAACAACCTTCACAATATTCGCTCGTAACCTGGTTGAGAAAGAACTGTAGCAACTGCCACCAGCAGCTCCTTTCGTGCTTAAAACCGTTTGTCATTGACGAAGTGTGAGACTCGGCAGTGGTCCCTGCCAGTTAGGATCTTTTTTTACGACTGTGGCATAACGTCGGCTCGAACGCGACGGAACGGCGATGCAGAAACTTCCAGGGAAATTCTCTTCAACGTACTGAAACGAGTCGAGATCGCAGATTTAAAAATGTAGTATGTCAAATCTCTGTGATAACATCAGCTATCGTGAGAGTAGTTGACTACTTATATGAGACACATGAAAAGTACTCCGAGTTGTGAATGTGGACCAACATCAGCTGTATAATGGAGTAACTACAATGGGAATTTGTGTGAGGGCTCGAACCCGGATTTTACCCACTTATCACGAGCCGTCGCATTACCATTAGGCTATCCGAGCACGCTTCACCGCCAAACTTTCGTATGTTGTCGTCCATGTGCCATACACTCTCAGTTTGTGCTTTGCGTATATTTATTGAGAGCCGACGGTCTGGCATTAAAAATTAATTCGAAATAGTAGTACCTGTATTTTTAAGAAGTACGATGCATGCACGCACGTCCAAAGGAACAAGCACTACAACGACCTCAGCCGTCCGGAAATAAAGGAAATGTATTCTGCGCTATTGCGAATATGAAAACCATCGCCTAAATATTGGAGTGACGACAGTCATGCATGCATATCCCAAGGAACGTTGCATCGTACTTTTTAATAACACAGGCATTGCTATTTCGCATTTATTCGGCAATAAGCGGCTCCCAACTCCCAATAATGTGCAAGTTTTGAAATATGGACGACAGCATATGAAAGTTTGAGTCTGGCCGTGGTCGCCGTTCCGAAAGTGTACCGTCCCCAGTGAAATATTACAAATAACTTGGAAATGACATCGAAAAGAAAAAATATTTTAATATCAGATTTAAAGTGAATACTAACCGCTCAGGCGAGATACAATTTTCTTTCATGATTATTATTATTATTATTATTATTATTATTATTATTATTATATAAAGTTCAGTGAGTCAGTTTCAAGTAGAGAGAACACAAAAATGCACTCTGATCAATAATGGCCCAGATAGCTGAAAAAGGAGATAGCATTTGTTTCATTTTAGCCGTTATCACTTCCCTTGTCTTTGCTGCGAGTAGACGGACATCCAGGCGAGTGCAATTTAATGTAAGCAATTGTGTATCTTTAATCAGATAATATATTAATTTTATGTTGTTATTCACTTTTAATTTTTAAGAGGTGAACCCTATCTCATGTCGTTTCCTTGAAATAATCTGCATTTTAAGAAATTTACAACGCAGCAATTCCGGCGGCCGTTGTAGGCAACCACGCCGTTACGTGGCAATCTGAACTTATAAAATTAGCGGAAGCGAAAAACTCGCCCTCTATTAATGTAGTAACACTTTCTTTCGCATCTGTCAGACGTTGCAGCAGACTACGTAGTTTTAAGATTTCTATTTTCAGCTCAATAGCAGAAATCCAGAGCCACGACTAGACGACAAGGCAAACTCTAAGAATGGTAAGAAATAGGTCTCTCGCGCATGTGTGGGCAACAATGCAAATAATAATTAAAGATCTCATGCTTGATTAAAAATATAACTAGCCGAGGCAATAATCTGAAAAAAAAGTTTATTTCGTTTTTCGACGTGTATGTCCATGTTATAAATTCAATGTGTCTTAGTAATGTGGCGAATTTGCTAAAGATTAATTCTGATGATTTTGAGTAAAGCCCACCACGAACAAAAATACTCCAGAATTATCAATGCATAATTTGGGTAGAAAGAAATTAATCACGTTGTTATGCGAGAAAAGCTAAAGCTATTAAGGCGACATCTCACGTATAAGCTGGCAACCCGGGTTCAAGTCCCTGTCCAGCATTTCTTGTCACCGTCATCCCATTAAACGGCTGATGGCTGTCCTTACTATCTGCTGCCAATGCTTTTCGTATATTGCGTAACGGCTGTTATCTCCACAGTGCCTGTTTCCTCGGACATCCAGACAAATGTGTTTCTTATTTGCATTGATGGATGTGAACTTAGTTCAGTTGTAACAATCCAGTAAGTAGTTGATAAATAACATTTATAACGTGTGCCACACGTGTAACTCAATATGCCACGTTACGTTGTCTGCGTTTTTTCCCTAACACTTCCTAACGTCGGAACTATACGTGACCCGATGAGCTCGGAATATTATCTTCGTCATTCATCAGGAAATGTTTTATTAATAAATACTGGATCATAGGCTGTCGCAGAATTTTTTCCAAGTTGGGAAAGGGGTTGGGGGTTGGCGGAAAGACTACCACTTTTGACATATACAGGGTGGTCCATTGATCGTGACCGGGCCAAATATCTCACCAATTAAGCATCAAACGAAAACACTAAAAAGAACGAAACTTGTCTAGCTTGAATGGGGAAATCAGATGGCGCTATGGTTGGCCCGCTAGCTGGCGCTGCCATAGGTCAAACGGGTATCAACTGCGTTTTCTTAAATAGGAACGCCCTTTTTTATTGCATATTCGTGTAGTACGTAAAGAAATATGAATATTTTAGTTAGACCACTTTTTTCGCTTTGTGATAGATGGCGCTGTAATAGTCGCAAACATATGGATTACAGTTTTAGACGAACAGTTGAGAACAGGTAGGTTTTTTAAATTACAATAGAGAACGTAGGTACGTTTGAGCATTTTATTTCGGTTGTTCCAAAGTGGTACATATACCTTTGTGAACTTATCTGAGAACGCATGCTGTTACAGCATGATTACCTGTAAATACCACAATGCAATAAATGCTCAAAATGATGTCCATCAATTTCATTTCATTTGGCACTTTGTGTGTCGACATTCCTCTCAACAGCGAGTAGTTTGCCTTCCGTCATGTTCGCACATGCATTGACAATGCGCTGACGCATGTTGTCAGGCGTTGTCTGTGGATCACGATAGCAAATATCTTTCAACTTTCCCCACGGAAAGAAATCCGGGGACGTCAGATCTGGTGAACGTGCGGGCCATGGTATGGTGCCTCTACAACCAATCCACCCGTCATGAAATATGCTATACAGTACCGCTTTAACCGAATGCGAGCTATGTGCCGGACATCCATCATGTTGGAAGTAAATCGCTATTCTGTCATGCAGTGAAACATCTTGTAGTAACATCGGTAGAACATTACATAGGAAATCAGCATACATTGCACCATTTAGATTGCCATCGATAAAGCGGGGGCCAATTACCCTCCCTCCCATAATGCCGCACCATACATTAATCCGCCAAGGTCGCTGATGTTCCACTTGTCTCAGCCATCGTGGAGTTTCCGTTGCGTAGTAGTGCATGTTATGCCGGTTTACATTACCGCTGTTGGTGAATGACGCTTCGTCGCTAATAGAACGCGCGCAAAAGAATCTGTCATCATCCCGTAACTTCTCTTGTGTCCAGTAGCAGAACTATAGACAACGTTCAAAGTCGTCGCCATGCAATTCCTGGTGCATAGAAATATGGTATGGGTGCAATCGATGTTGATTTAGCAGTCTCAACACCGACGTTTTTGAGATTCCCGATTCTAGTATAATTTGTCTGCTACTGATTAGCCGTGACAGCAGCTAAAACACCTACTTTGGCATCATTTGTTGCAGGTCGTGGTCGACGTTTCACATGTGGCTGAATACTTCCTGCTTTCTTAAGTAACGTACGGTCCAGTCAGTTTCATGATGTCGCCCAGGATACCGAGCAGCATACACAGCATTCGCCCGTTGGGCATTTTGATCACGATAGCCATGCATCAACACGATCTCGACCTGTTCTGCAATTGGTAAACGGTCAATTTTAACACGGGTAATGTATCACGAAGCAAATACCGTCCGCACTGGCGGCGTTTGTGACTATTACAGCGCCATCTATAACAAAGCAAAAAAGTGGCACAACTAAAACATTCGTCTTTCTTTACTTACTACACGAATATGTAATAAAAATGGGGGTTCCTATTTTTAAAAAACGCAGCTGATATCCGTTTTACCTATAGTAGTGCCATCTAGCGGGCCAACCATAACGCCATCTGGTTTCCCCCTTCAAGCTAGACGAGTTTTGTTCTTTGTAGTTTTTTAATTTGATGCTTATTTCGTGAGATATTTGTCCCGGTCACTATCAATGGACCACCCTGTATTACTCGATCAGATTTCAGATGTGGCACGCCTCAAGAACTAAATTTGGCAAGTGACAAAAAAATTTATTATGTAATCCAGGAACTGTTGGTTTTCCACATATTGCGTATGTTGTGGTGTAACTTCAAGCGCCGGCTAGTCGCCTGGAATGTTACAGCAGATACGGCAGTGAGACGACGTCAGCCAATAATACGCTGTTTGGAACTACATCACGACAGAAACGGCCGTAATACGAAGAGAATGTAAGCGCCGATACGCTTATGGGCGGCCGCACTACAAGACGAGCCGTGATAACGCTGTACCAGTGACTTGTGGACTGTATTATTTGCTTCCATGTAAATTGTATACAGCGAAGGACATTTGTTATTTCCATGTCACCATTTGATTGCTAACCATCATTGTAAACACGCGAAATTAAGTATTGTCAGTTTAATTTGTTGTAATACACTATTAGTAAGATTTGTTTTAATTGTTGTCCAGCTAACCGACAAAACAGCTCAATATGGACTATATATTAGCCGAGTGGACAGGACACGAAAATTTATATTTCTTATAGGTAGTTTACTTGGCTATCTAGTAGGCAAGCATGACTCATGATACCTTTGAAGTAAACCTTTTTGTATTATTAAAATCGTTATCGATTCGACAAGTTTTTGAAGGTGACACCCTTTCGCTATATTCTTTTAGCACTATATTTAACACGTATCCAACAAAATTATCGGTCAGCTAGGAAGTGAAGCATCAACATATTTAGGAAAGATAATTTTATTCGAACATGAACAATACTTATTGATACTGAATGTGGGAAGTCTGAGGCAGGAAGTAAGAAATAAGGGTATCGTTATATTAAAAAATTGTATTATTGCGTTGATCATATGAATAACAAAATCAGTTACAGATTTTATATAATCTGTATTTTTAATGTACCAAATAATATTATTCGGGATTGGTATATGTTTGTTCTGTCAGCTCCATCTCATTATATTAAGTGACCTCAAAAATCGAACAAGCCAAATTGCTTTTACCAGCATTATACCCATAAAAACGTAGTCTATGTACAATAACTCGATCGAACGCACTGTGTTGATGATACATTCTGTTAATCCAGACGTTTCTATGAAGAGGACTACCGCTGAAAGGCATGTCGAAACGAAGCGTGCTGTTGAGACAGTGTTGCGTCTCCGAAACTCATATTAGTCATCGTAAAAATAACAGAAAATGGATTATCTCTGGTTGCTAAATTATCTACACTCCCTATGCACTTAGCTTTAGACAATTATTGTTTAGTTGCGCACACGAAAGCAACCTCTAGTAGTTAGTATTCATCGCCGTTAGCAGGATAGCTGGAGGTTATCATTGGCTTTGCAGACGGTGTGTGCCAGTGATCTGAAAACCGTATCGATGACCAGTAGGAGAAGCCAAACCCGTCGTATATGAGACACAGAGGTATAGTAGTAAACAACAATAAAAACCTAGAGATTACTCGAATCGATGAAACGGCGTGAATCGACCGGATGCTTACAGAACGTACTGACTGCACCGATCTCCCGCACAGCGTCGCTAGTCTGCCACTTGGGTTCCATGCTGTTGCTCGCAGCCACAGTTGGTATCTACTGTACAGCACCGCGGCGATACAAGATACTCCTTGTGGACAACTACAGGGCCTTCTGTTACACAGCTAGTTAGAGGCGAATGACAGAAGAAGTGTTCCAAGGTACAGCATTGTGTACTATACATTAGGCGAAGCTAGTTTACACGGAGAGTGGGTTGCCTTCAACTTTGCAAACGAAATGTTGCTGCACGACGATGAGGATCTTCTGGATAGTATCTTCTTTTACCTAAGTGGAAATGTGAAAAAACAATGTGCGCATCTGGCGGTTAGCATATCCTCACAAGATGGTACAGTTGCAAACGAGACTGACTTAAATTTAATGTTTTTTGTGCCTATTCCGACACGAAGTTCATGGGCCTTTCTTTTTCACTGAAGTAACTGTATCTGGTGTTTCCTATCTTGATGCACCAGAACTATGGCTCTTTCCTCATGTGAAAGAAGTCGATCCGCAGAATTTTACTTGGCAGCAGTATGTGCATCGCCTTACTGGCGTCATCAGTAAGCTAATGGTTAAACGAAGTTCTGCCTGACCGCTGGATTGGCCCCAAGATACCTGATGACAGAGCTTGTTTAGCATGACCACGTTCCCACACGATCCGACGTCATGTTATTTTTAGCTTTGGGTGACCATAAAGGATCATGTGTACGTGTCTCCGCTACCACCTGGTATACCCGACTTTAGAAACAGCGTTGTTGCAACAATTACTCCAGTTATTCCACTCTCTGAGAAGAACTCGCTTATCTGCTCCATATATGATAAATGGTGCTCACAGAGCATTTGTGAGAAAACTGCTTGAGTTCCTCTTTCATTTGATGTATTATTTATAATTGTAAGATGATTGTAATGAATTCTAAAAAGCGTTAAAACCAGTATATTGAATTTGCAACACGCTGTACTTAGTACTTCATTGTCAGACTTACAATAGAGCTATAACATTTCTGCTCATCCGTATCTGCTACTGAGAATCAAAAAGGTATTTACAATTAAGAACATCTTAATACTTGTTTCTCGGTTATTAATTAAATTAAGAAAACTGAATGTTGTTCTGATAACTCCAGGTAAAAATCTATTACGACTATATTAATCATTATTTCAGGTGAGAGAGGTACGTCACCCACTTTCTTCATATCTATCCATTTGCTTATGTTTGGGTTCGAACACTAACGAACATATTACTAAGTTAACCTTAAAAGTCCCATCCATAATCGGAGAGAACTCAAGATCTTAGAAATTTTTGAAAACATATTCAGAGATTTTAAAAGTAGTAAAAAGTGTAAAAAAGGTAGCTAGACGTTCTGCCCAGGAGCAGGTCAGAGTACTAAGTCACGTTTACTAATAGTTGCTATTGAAATCAGTGTTGATCACAATTTTATTTATTTTGGTGACCCGTTTCGACCACGCCTGTGGTCATCTTCAGACCAAAATTATTAGCAGGTGGCGCCTCCTGGTGGTGCGAGCACTGATTTACCACCAGGAGGCGGCTGCTGCTCATACAGCATTTTGGTCTGAAGATGACCACAGGCGTGGTCGAATCCGGTTACCAGAGTAAATTTGTGATGAAGACTGATTTTGATCACTGTGCTCCCACGATGTATTCAAAACTAAAGTCACGTTTTCTGCCGAAGGGATGGCGCGGTGGCAGACTCCGGCGCCTGTTACTTCCACGTTCAGTAGTGTCGTTGGATGACTTTTTCGCCACATGTTCCTATCCTATGTTTGTTCCTCAAAATCTCTCTAGAGCCCCTCGAAGTTTGTCGCAACATTTTTCGATGTCCTGTAGAGTAGCTGACATGCCACTTTCGTTCCATAGAGCAATAGAGCGAACATGCTCAAGGACATGTCCACCACAGCTGTCGTGCTCTCCGTATTTTCTCTGCATATTCTTTGTCTCTACTCTCATTACGGCCAGGGAATTGGAGAATTATTTTGGTTGATGCGAGAAGAAAAGTCTTTAGATATTAAGTTCCTTGTTCTCCTTCCCGTCCACTATATGCTCAATATCATTTGCCTGCTTCGAAGATTAAAAATATAATAATATGCTGCGTATATCTGGCTTGAGGGTCCATGTTTCGCAACTGTAAAAGGTGAGGGAAAGCACTGGTGTCTCAACAAGCCAGCCTTTTGTACTGCTCGTCGTCGCTCTGTCCTGACATCTTGGTAGGCTGCTTCATAGCCGCGCGCTCTAGAGTGGTTCGCCATCTTATCTTCACAACTCCCCAGTTCCCAGATTGCTACCCAACATACATAAAACAATTAACGACTTACAGTTCCTTCAGCCAACCTGTGAATTGGATCTGTGGTACTCGCTGAACCCTCATGGGTTTGAAGGTGTTATAATTGATGTCTGATCCACATGATGGGTTAACATACTTTCCTTTCGTCAGTAGCTTAGTAACTTCATCACGCTGTTGCCTGAGAGCAAGGTGTTATCTTCAAATCGGAGGCTGTTGAAACTTCTTCCAGCAATTGAAATGCCTCTAGTTCGACTATCAGGAGCTCTCCTAAACAAATGTTCGGCAGTGGAGCTCCCAACTCTAACCACCTACTACAGCTTTTCGCAGACAACACAGTGAAGACTATAGTTAAGTCAACGGAAAACACTATAATCGAAAATAAATTTGCTAGGGTTGCACTTACCAAATGTTCCTCTCATGTCTCTATAAAAATTATGTCAATAGTTTTGTAAAATTATCTGTGATCTACTCTTTCGAAAGCTAACAGCAGTAAGAAGTCGTACGTATGGCAGCACCACATTGTGATGTCAACGCCAGTGTTTTGTGTCACCAGTGTGTGAGACAGTGTTCGACATTTTCAGAAATGACTTAAGCCTACACGTGAGAACTGAGAAAAGACTTGTAATTATATTGTCACATATTCTGACGTGTCCAACAACAACATGTTTTGTTAATTTTATTACCATTTTTCTACAAGGAATAAATATATAACAAAAGATAATACCACTAAAAGAATGTATTGGCATTGTATTGTCTGTGAAACCTCCTTCCTCCTGTTCTTCTCTATGATGCATGAAGCGGATGATATTTACGATAAGCTAAGGTCTGTTCTTTTCAATATTTTAAAGGTTGTCATGAGTGATCAAACGACAAATATAAAGTACAATTTATTAAATGGAATTCTAGTTTACATACTTTTATTTGCAACTAAATAGCCAACTATGAATGTTTTAAGTTCTGTGTCAGCATCAGTCCAGTGTGTGCATTGTCTGCCGCTATTACTTGAGCGAATGGAGCGGCAGTTTCAAACTGCAGAAATAGACACTAATTTTTTCTATCGTTATTACAATATTTGAACTCCGAGGACAAAAACCCACAGGAACTCACTATTTTTCTAGTCTAACGGTGAAAATAACTATCAGTAGACAATCTTAGACATAATGTAAATAAAATAATTTTATGGGCTGCTGCGTAAGATTAATTGTTCTCAAAATAATTTGTCGGTGACTTTAAAGAAAAATATTTACGACACCAGTGTTATGGGCAGAGGTTGTGGTGCGATATACAGGGTGGTCGGAAATTCCCGTTACAGACTTCTAGAAGTTGTCGAGGGGTGTCGGTACATCATATTTTGAATAGGAACCCATGTCCGGAAATGTCATGCAACGAGACTATAGAGCGTCAAAGTTACAGGCGTGGGCGTAGATGTACGTATACACGGGGTGATTCCGTAATGATGTTACAAACTTTCGAGGATGGCGGAGAACGGTAAATGTATTAATTTGATCTAAGAACCACTGTACCGGAAACGATAGACTCTAAAGTTATAAACGAAAACCGTTCTCATACCTCTGAAAGTTCAATACATGTACCGGTTCTTGTGTTGCGAAGACTGTAGGGCTGGTAACTTTCAGTGGTGGTAGTGTGGACAAAAACGATAATATGTCCAATAAACGTGGGCTCTGAATTGCGTACCTGAGGAGCTATGACGATTCGTTTATCTTCGCTAATGTGAAAGACATCTCTACTGAGCAAGTGTTCATAGCTGTTAAGGTACGCACTTTAGGGCCCAAGTTTATTGAACATTTTTTCTCGTTTCTGTCCACACTACCACCACTGAAAGTTACCAACCCTACACTCTTCGCAACACAAGAACTGGCACACGTATTCAATTGTCAGAGGTATCAGAATGGTTTTCGTTTATAACTTTCGACTCGTTCGTTTCTGGTACAGGGGTCCTTACTTCAAATTAATACATTTATCGTTCTCCACCATCCTACAAAGTCTGTAACAATCACGGAATCACCCCGTGTATACGTACATTTATAGACGTCCACCCCTGTAACTTTAACGCTCTGTGGTCTCGTTGGGTGACGTTTCCGGACATGGGTTCCCATTCAAAATACGATGTACTCACTCCCCTCTACAAGTCCTAGAAGTCTGTAACGGAAATTTCCGACCACCTTGTATTAATCATGTAAGTAGGATGTTTAGGTTTTTTTATTGGTAACGCCACGTAGAGCGCTGTAAGAAAATCACTGGCTGTGCTGTGTGCAGTCTGTGGCTGGTTTACATTGTTGTCTGCCATTGTAGTGTTGGGCAGCGGCAGCTGGATGTTAACAGCGCGTAGCGTTGCGCAGTTGGAGGTGAGCCGCCAGCGGTGGTGGACGTGGGGAGAGAGATGGCGGAGTTTTGAAATTTGTAAGAATTGGTGTCATGAACTGATATACATATTATGACTATAAAGGTAAATACATTGTTTGTTCTCTATTAAAATCTTTCATTTGCTAACTGTGCCTATCAGTAGTTAGTGACTTCCGTAGTTTGAATCTTAGTTAGCTGGCAGTAGTGGCGCTTGCTGTATTGCAGTAGTTCGAGTAACGAAGATTTTTGTGAGGTAAGTGATTTGTGAAACATATAGGTTAATGTTAGTCAGGGCCATTCTCTTGTAGGGATTATTGAAAGTCAGATTGCGTTGCGCTAAAAACTACTGTGTGTCAGTTTAAGCAGTGTCCTATATAAATTCTTCTAAGGGGACGTTTCAATCATTTGGTTCATACATTTTAATGTCTACTAAAGAATTGTTGGAACTCATAGTCTGACTCAGCACATAAATAACAGTTACTAGAGATTATTTCTTTGTCAAATAATACTGTTATTCTTGCTGCTACATTTCCATACGTTTTACAGTAACACGTACACACCACCACAGTAACATTAAATAGAAACCCATTACCCATTACAAAACACAAATTCCATTAGTTGCTTGTTGTCTAACATCGATCACATTCCCAACTCCATATTTAGAGCAATGAAAATACTGTACGCTACGGGCTGTGAAGTGCACCAGCTTCAGCGTTGTCGACCGCATCGTAGTCTTTGCACGAATTAACAAAAGCCCGTGCGAGCGGAGAGTAATCAAAAGAAACTGCAGACAATAACGGGACCCGAGGCATCACGCCAACGCCTCCACAAGCACTGAATGCAGGCGCGATTAAAAACCGACAGACACAGCAAGCCATTCTGCTTTCCTCTGTGGACGGCGCTCTACAGCACCTCTCTCCACCAAAGGCTAGCAACAATGCTGAAATAAGTAGCGTCACTACCCATGGCTCCTGGCGCACCTGGATGCCATACATTTCTTAAATGAGCACACGTGGAGGAACAGGGACAAACGGAGAGATATACGTGAAATAATCCTAAAACTCGCTAGATACTCTACTCGCAGCACACAGTATAACAATTGAAGCATATCACATTAATGGTTTTTATTAGAATAAAATAGATTGACAAAACTTTGGGTCGCAGACAAATTGAGACATGCAAGTAATGTCCTTCGCTATATACAATGTCCACACGGATAATTCACAGAAGTTCATATCGATCACTAATGACGGCTCATCTAATGACTTTCTGGTGGTTGGTTTTTAGTCAGAGTTCGCTAGTGCGCTTCTTCTACTGTCCGGCCGAGGCTCACAGAAGCTGCGCTTACATTCTCTTCGTATCGAGGCCGCTCCCGTCGTAGCGCGGTCCTAGTCTACATACTATTGGCTGACTTCGTGATCTCAGCTTTCTCTACTACGGTTACGTTCATCTTCGCGTCGGCGCTTGTCGTTACGCCGGAACGCTTATGAACCCAAACAAAGTGTTAATTTACTACTCCCCACCGCGCATCCTTCCTTGTTGTACACGTATACCAAAATTTTGAACAATTACTCCATGAGCCCACTAAGCGTAAATGGTTCGAAAACATTACTTGACCTCTCAGCAACAAACAATACTGGACAAATATAGAGTATAATGACGAATACAAGGATTAGCAACCACAAGACAGTTGCTGGTAGGCTGAATACCGTAAAGCACTCCGTCTTCAGTCCACATGTGGCCCATTGGGACCATCCGACCGCCGTGTCCTCCTCAGTTGAGGATGCGGATAGGAGGGGCGTATAGTCAGCACACCGCTCTCGCGGTCGTTACGATGGTAGTATTGACCGAATCCCCTACTATTCGGTCGAGTAGCTCCTCAATTGGCATCACGAGGCTGAGTGCACCACGAAAAATGGTAACGGCGCATGGCGGCCTGGATGGTCACCCATCCAAGTGCCAATTACTCCCGACAGCGCTTAACTTTGGTGATCTCACGGTAACCGGCGTATCCACTGCGCCAAGGCCGTTGCACCGTAACATCCACTACCACAAAAAAGAAACGCTAAGTACATCTATTTAAAAAGAAGTTAATAAAAACGCTCGTAACGGCTTTCTGAGAGTGCCTCCCATCTGAACACGTAAGCGTAGAAAAGATGTGGAATTATTTCAAATATGTCATAGTATCGACGGCAGTTGAGAGATGGTACTGATCCCCTACGTTACACAAAACGGGTCAGGTTCGCTGTTGCAGAAGCAACGAAAAAACATGCCTAATTTAAAACGATAAATCCTCAAGATTGGCAAAGTTTTGCAGAAGTTCGAAATAGAGTCCGTATTTCAATGCGAGATGCTTTTAATAATTCCCACAATGAAACATTGTCTCGGAAACTGACAGAAAAGCCAAAGGTATTCTGGTCATACATAAAGCACACCGGTGGCAAGACGCAATCAATACTTTCACTGCGCGGTAACAGTGAAGTCACTGATGACAGTGCCACTAAATCAGAGTTCTTGAACACTGTTTCCGGAAACTCCTTCGCCAAAGAAGATGAAGTAAATATTCCTGAATTACAATCAGGAACAACTGCCAAGGTAAGAAACATAGAAGTAGATATCCTCGGTGTAGCAAAGCAGCTTAAAGCAAAAAGGGAAGGCCTCCGGTCCAGATTGTATACCACTTAGGTTCCTTTCACGGTATGCTGATACAATAGCTCCATATTTAGCAATTTTACGCAACCGCTCTCACAGAAAGATCCACACCTAAAGACTGGAAAATTCACACCGATACCCAGGAAGGGAAATAGGAGTAATCCGCTGAATTACAGTCCCGTGTCACTAACGTCGATTTGCAGTAGGGTTTTGGAACATGTTCTGTGTCCTAACATGAATTACCTCCAAGATAACGATTGACACAGTCAGCACGGATACAGATAACATTGTTCTTGTGAAACAACAAGCTCTTTACACTCGAAGTAATGAGTGCTGTCACAGTGGATGTGAAATTGATTCCATATATTTAGATTTCCAGAAGGCTTTCGACAGTGTTCCTTACAAGCGTCTTCCAAGCAAGCTGCGTGCCTACGGAGTATCGCCACAGTTGTGCGACTGGATTCGCGATATACTGTCAGGAAGGTCACAGTTCGTAGCAGTTGACGGAAAGTCATCGAGTAAAACAGATTTAATACCCGCCGTTCCCCAAGGTAGTGTTATAGGCACTCTATTGTTGTTCATCTATATTAACGACAAGGGAAAAGCTGATAGCCCTATTAAATTGTTTGTAGATGATGCTGTCATTTACCTTCTTGTAGAGTCATCTGATGACCAAAACGAATAGCAAAATAATTTAGGCAAGATATCTGTATTGTGCGAAAAGTGGCAATTAACCCTGAATAAAGAAACGTGTGAAGCTATTCAGGTGAGTACTGAAAAAAATCAGCTAAATTTCAAGTACGCGACAAGTCACACAAATACGAAGGCTGTAAATTCAACTCAATACTTAGAGATGACAATTACAAATAATCTAAATTGGTACGTTCCCATAGATAATGTTGTGGGTAGAGCAAACCAAAGAGCGATTCATTGGCAGAACACTTAGAAGGTGCAACAGGTCTACTAAAGAGACTGCTTACACCACACTTGTGTGCCCTATTCCGGGGTATTGCTGTGCGGTGTGGGATCCTCATCAGGTGGGACTGACGGATGACATCGAAAAAGTAAAAAGAAAGGCAGTTCGTTTTGTATTATCGCGAAATAGGTGAGATAGTGTCAGACATGATACGTGAATTGGAGTGGCAGTCATTAATACAAAGGCGTTTCTCGTTGCGACGCGATCTTTTCATAAAATTTCAATCACCAATTTTCCCCTCCGATTGCCAAAACATTCTGTAGGCTGCATAGAGAGAAATGATCATCACGATAAAATAAGAGAACTCAGGGGTCGCAAAGAAAAGTTTGAGAGCTCGTTTTTCCCCACTCGCCGTTCGAGAGTGGAACGGTAGAGAGACAACTTTAAGATGGTTCATAGAACCCTCTGACAACACTTTATTGTGAACAGCAGGGTGAACACGTAGATGTAGCCGATTCTGCTGAGCACAATACTGAAGTAACTGCAGAAAGGGGACAGGCGTGATGGGCGAGAGTTGTCACTGAAGTTGACTGCCAAGTTTCAATTTTCAATCGCTGCTGCTTCCGGCGGCCGAAACTCAAACCACAGTAACATCGCAATTTTCTGAGTAGGGTGTACGCAGTTTCTACATCTAGATCATACTCCACAGCAAACGCTCTCTTGGGATGTTTATAGGATGGGCAGAAGCAAACCGCCAGGAGATAGGGCTTTGAAGAATTTTTAGTATTTTGGAAAACGAATGGATAATTTGCAAGTAGCCACAAAAACGTTTCATTTCCGCCCCCGTTGAAAACTAGCGCAATAGCGATTTTTAAATCATTTTCTTGAAAGGAAAACTCCTGCAACACCATATTTTTTCCTTTCCCTAGGAGCTCGGGGATGCCATGTCCCCTGTTGCTCTCGGTTATGGGCTGCCTCGCTCCGCAAACCATTTAATGGTGCGTGGCTGAGGGTCCTTCTGGTACAACTGACTGACCACCTCCCCATTCTTCTCGCCAATTATTGTCGGGAAGCCACTGTATTTGCTTTAATTTCTCGCAGTTTTCCCTCGCGCTTATTTCGTGAGATGCATGCAGGAGGAAGTAATTGTTGCCGGCTCTTCCCGCCAAGTGTTTCCTCGATATTTCTATAGTAAACCTCTCCTTGATGCGCAACACAACTCCTGTAACATCTGCCACTGGAGTTCGTTGAGCGTATCTGTAACACTGTCGTGTCGACTAAACGATCCCGTGACGATACGCGCCGCTCTTCCAGAGCCATCTGCCAGAGCCTGCACCATTCACCAACCCTCTGCAGGTAATCCTGAAAATCTATACTGTCTCTGGCATTGCTGCTTTGCTATAGATAAATGCTCTACGTGCGAATAGTCTACTTGATCACTTTTGTACATAGTAAACAGTTTTAGTTCCTGGTGACAGTTTTCCCGAAATGTTGGCGTTTCTGTTGGTTTGCAGCTGTAAGTGTTGATTTATTGATAGAAGTACCTCTTACTGTTTTTCTGTTTATTCGATCAATGATTTAACCCAACTTTTTTCGCTTATTTTAGACAATTTGCACAATGTAACTTTGTATCAACATTGAAGTTAGTCACGCGGTCTGTTCTTACAGTATGTTTTTTGTCTGGGATGTCTTCTCGGAGTTTGTTTTCGCAAAAGTTTCACTTCTTACGTGTTACTGCCTAGCTGGACAGGGTTTTAAATAGTTTACGTCACTTGTTTCATTTGTGGATGCTGACAAATTATTATAGAACGAGAAGCTGTTGCAGGCATCAGGTTTGCAAAGAAAAGTGATAAAAAGGAGGCAATATGGATTCGTGAAACTGCAGATAATTATATCATTCACCGAGCTTTAGCAATTTATTTTGAGGAAATCCACAAGATTATTTTGGCGATGTAAAGATTGTTCACCATTAGTTATATTCCAAAGAGAAAAGTTTTTTGATGCGGACGAAAATGAATTAAAGCAATATGTACTTCAGGCTGACTATGTTTATTACGGTATAACGCTAAATGGTATCAACCCTTTGACATATATTGGCTAGCGGAATTATGTCAAATCACGTAATGTTTAGAGTGCCCAGATTACTTGCCGTGGAAGTCCTTTATTAGAGGTAGGTGACAGGAGAAATACAGATAGAACTAAAACAAAACAAGAACAGCAGTGAAAAATTAGATGAAAACGCAAACAAACGTTTATCCCGAAAAACAAACGAAAATATTTGGAAGGGAAAAATGAAAGAGCGATGAGAATGTAATGCTTTTTTTTTAGACTGATGTGAACCATTTTCTAACGAAGAAGCTAAGAAAAAGTTGTATCCTTTGCGCAGAACGTAGGAAGTACATTAATGAATAATGCACACCTGGACTAAATTATTCCTTGCACAAGAGTGCACGGAACCACTATGTCCCAAAAAATCTTGCACAAAAACGCGGAATTTCAGGGGTCAAATCCTAGATTCTATAGATTACAGAGACAAGGGGAGTCGGCTTTTCGGGTAGGTTGGCTGTTTTGAATTAGGTGTGGTATAGGGTGTACTTTAGGCGGCTCATAAGAACACCATCCGTTCATGGAAAGGTTCCTAAGAAAAACCTGAAAACATTCATGACTTTGGCGTAAGAAAAATACCAGTGTTGGAGGTGACCACTGCTATGATTTCTGTTCATGGCATATTGTCGAAATTTTCACCGTATGTTTTTAAGCTGATATTCTCTGGAACTTGTTAAAATATTTTTGCGTTACCTTATCTGGAGTTTCAAAGTTATCTTTCTTACACATAAAACCACAAGAACTGTTTTCAGCCGATTTTGTACAGTGAGCCGCAGTTATCTTAACAACTAACTACAGTAAGTGGCTCGAACTTAGACATTTTTCCGTTCCTAAAAATCTGAATCAGTTGGAAAAAGGTGACTGAAGTACCAACAATACTTCTTGTGGGATGGCCACCTCTAATTTGTATGCATGTAAAATAGTAGACATTTTTACCAGATATTCTTAACATTTTGTTCTCGGAGAATTTTGAAGTTTTTCGATATTCTTGTCTCTTATCAAGATCCAGAAGTTCAAAGTTTGCGATCTTATGCACGTAATATGTAACAAGCACGTAACACCCGCTCTGAGACGTAAATGTTTTATTGACGTAGTGAACAAATAACTAAGTCTGGGAGGTAGCTTTCCAACCGGTCCCAAGCGGGAATGAAGTGTGTCAGTGGTTGGACTAACCATTAAACATAGCAAAGAACTGGAGGTTTCCTATGCACTCACACACAACCTCGGATTGGAATGAATGTCACGGAAAACGACCCGAGTTTACAAATAAAGGATTACAAATGGGAACACGAAATATAGGAACACTATACGTTGCAGGACGGACAAAGATACTTGATCTAGAATTAACGGAGAACAAGATGAATATTACATTCCTGCTGGAGATAAGACTGCCTGGGGAAGGCATGTACAAAGAAAAACTATACAATCGTATACAACGGAAACAAATATCGTGGCCATATATTTGGGATAGCATTTGCGGTGCATAATAAAATGACAAATGTGATGACTCCAGAACATATCAATGATAGGATACACTACTTCATAATAAACGGTAAATACAAAAACACTTCATTAGCGTCCATGGCCCGACCAACGACAAGTAGGGAGACAGAATAAACGAGTTCTAAGACATGTCAGACCAACAGTGTTCCATAGAACAACTGTATGACATCAAAACTGGGCTACGAGACAAATGCCAAAATAGGACAAGTACATTAATGGCAACCAGATGTTGGCATGTTCAGCTTGGTAACTGAATCATATGTCAATGGTATACGGCTCATCTGATCCGCCACAGCTGGAAACACGAAAATAGTACATTATTTCCGCATGGTGTCATACATAAAGCAACATGGACCTCATCGGATGGACTAACTAGGAATCAAATAGACCGTACGTTGATAGGGCAAAAACGCAAAATGGCAGCAACAGATGTTAGGAAAATGAAAGGGGATGAGATAGGATCAGAACATTCTCTTGTGCTAATAAAGATGAAACGGTCATTACACATATAATAAAGCAAGAGCAACAGTGGTCGAAGAATGTTATGAGCAAATGTGAGTAGGCTGAAAGAAGAGGAGATGAATTTAAAATTAAGCTTAGAAATAAATTTACATAATTAGATAACAAAAGCAATACGAAAGAAGATGAATCAATACAAAATGGAACAAGATAACATTTATAAAGGATACAACAGACGAACAATTTGTAGCGAACAATAATAATATCTAGCGGGAACAATGGTTCAAAGAAACAGGTAAGAAGTTCAGACCAGGAAGACAGCAAGACAGGCAATGATGAGCAAAAACAAACATGAAAACCAAATCAAATACTGGACTCCCACGAGAGAAATTAAGAGAACAATTACGGGAGAGAATATATCATCAATAAACAGACTGAAGGCAGAAGGAATCAACAGCTAGAACAACCTTCTGCAAACACTTTATGCTACCTTTTTACTATTCGAACGGTATCTCGAGTAAGTGATCGCTCGACATGAAAATTTGGCTACTTTGCTAATTTTCATTCGCTTATGTCGTATGGTATTATATTTTACGGTAACTCATTCCATTCTTAAAGGGTATTTTTGGCTCAGAAACGGGCAGTTTGGGCAATACGTGATTTAAGTTCACGAACCTGTTGACTAGTCTGAGGGTACTGGCATTGGCCTCCCAATACATATATTCATTACTGTCGTTTCTTGTTAACAGTATCAGCTTATTCCCAAGAAAGAGCAAAAAAATGTTCAAATGTGTGTGAAATCTTATGGGACTTAACTGCTAAGGTCATCATTCCCTAAGCTTATACACTACGTAACCTAAATTATCCTAAGAACAAACACACACACCCATGACCGAGGGAGGACTCGGGCCTCCGCCGGTAATAGCCGCACAGTCCACAACTGCAGCGCATGAGACCGCTCGGCTAATCCCGTGCGGACCAAGAATTAGCAACTTTCACTCAGTCAATACTAGGCATAAATCCAATCTGCAGTTGGGTCGCTCTTCCGTATCTCATGTGCAAAAAGGTGTGCAGTTTACTGCTGCATCCACTTTCAATAAGCTACCACAAGAATTCAAAAATGGTAGCAGCAACCCACACGCTTTCAAATCGAAATTGAAGAGTTTCCTCATGGGTCACCATTCCTTTTCTGTTAAGGAGTTCCTTGAAAAATGAAGCTGATTCCTGTGTTACATTGTTACAACGTTTACTCACACTTATGGCTTGACTTTTTTGGGTTCAAGATCTTATTTTATCTTATTACCTTTATGTTGCAATTTCATGTACTGACACCTCCCATGACCTTGGTCATTTTCTCCTAAATTTGGTCCTACGGAACTAGATGTGTAAATAAACAATAGTAAATAGGTTTAAAGGCAATGAGAAGCTATAGAAATGAGCGCAGAGTTAAGCCTGTGATAATGACGGATAAAAATGGAAAACTGATCACTACAAATGAAGGAAAGCTGGAGATCTGAGGGAGATACTTTAATGAACTGCTGCACCACCTGGTAGGCATCTACGACAACGTAAACACGGCATAACACAACCAAAACGTACAACCATTGGTCTAAGAACTAACTCTCATGGTGGTGAAGTAGGGAATAAAGATTTTAAAAAAATGGCAGGCTCCAGGCATAGACGTCAGCAGAACTTACCAAAGAAGTGGGAAACAGGACCAAGTGGCTCTGAGCACTATGGGACTTAACATCCATGGTCGTCAGTCCCCTACAACTTAGAACTACTTAAACTTAACTAACCTAAGGACATCACACACATCCATGCCATAGGCAGGATTCGAACCTGCGACCGTAGCAGTCGCGCGGTTCCGGACTGAGCGCCTTAGAAACAGGACATATGAATGGTTGCCAGAATTGTTGAAAGACGTGTCGAGGAAAAAAATAGTTATGGAGGAATAGTAAACTGCTGCTGTGTGTCCTATATCCAAGAAAGGAGACGAAATGTTGACGCAGAACTGAAGAGGGCTATATCTGTTACAAATGAGTTATGAAATAACATCAAGAATTATATTTAACAGTCGCAGCCCATACACTGAAGAAATTGTGGTCTCAGCACAAGTGGGGTTCAGAAGTAGCGAGTTAACAACCGGCCAAATATTCACACAGACAAATACTAGATAAGAACTGTGGGCACCATCAGGATACCTTCTGCATATTTATAGATTTCAACAAATCATATGACAGCATAGCTATAGAGGAGATGCGGAGGATAGTGGAGTGCAGGATACCGTACAAGCTGGTTATGCTAACTAAAATGTGTTATGGAATCTGCGTGTGGAATGGGAGTACAGGGTGAGTTCTCAGAAACATTTGACGTAGAAACAGGTGTGAGACAGGGAGATGTATCACCAACGCTGTTCAATTTGGCGCTCAATAGCACCCTGAGTAGAGTAGCACAAGACTGCACAAGAATCACCATAGCGAAACGACAAATGTTCTGGATTTCGTTGATGATATTCTGATCATGGGGAAGAGCATGGAGGACCTGAAGAAAATGCGAACTGTACCGATGAAAGAAGCTAAGAAAGCAGGTGTAAGCAAAAATGAAAAAAAAGTTTATGGTAATAGGAAGAAGAGCTCAATTAGGACCGAACCATCTAACAATGAGAAACGTTTCAATACCGAAGGGACACATTCATGTACCATAGTATCAATATCAATCAAGAAAACCTTACGGAACAAGAGAGCGTAACAAGAGTTCAAACCGAGGAAGATGAGTAGTAGCTATAAATAGCATCATAGTCTTAAGTTACCATCCAGGCAGGCAATATGAATATATCAGACCATCATCAAACCCATGGTGTGCTACGCAAAGAGCGTGGAAACTAAAAGACTTATATGGTAGGCACATGTGAAGAGACGGGGGAACACGCTAATAGACACAATGATGGTTGGAGAAGCCGACGGAACAAGACCACTAGGAGGGCCTAGAACGAGATGTAAGGATAGTACCAAGGGAGACATGCAGATAGGGGGTCAGAGATAAAGATGAAGCTGACAGTAAGGTGTGGGAAGCTGGAATGAGTGGGGCCAAGTACCGGTTGCAGATTGTGTGGCCAGTGTATGTATGTATGTATGTAAGGAGCAGACGACAAGGGGTCTAGGGACATAGCAAGGGTTCTGAGGTCAACAAACTAGGTTTTAGTAAGCATTTCCTTCACCAATAAGACTTTATGCTGTGCCGTCTCTGCAAAATGGGCACTTCACGCCTATACAAATATGCCCATAGTGGCACTGTAGTGAAAAAATGGGTTCAGAATATAATATGCCTAGAAATAACTTAAAATGACAGCCAGAAACTATGTGAAACTGGAAACGCTGCAAATTGTGTAAAATATTTCAAAAAACATTTTTACTCCTTTAAAATACAAATAATCAGCCAAGTGTTTCAAAGAATTGCGATCAACAAACTATTTTGTGCTGCGCGTATATTAAGCGTACGTATTTGTTTATATGTCACAATGTATATAGATGTGTCGAAGTATATAAATAAATAGACAAAACTTTATTGATCAATAGAATTCGTAAAAATTACTCCATTCCATCTTGGTGTGGTGCTACATGAATTTTCTGGTGCTACTATTGAAAAATCAGTCGTAGGTTGCAGAATGTTCTTTATTAACTGAAGAACAAGGCGTTTCACCCGGACAGGACATCATCAAATTATCTGAATATATAAGGGGACGATATTACAAGAAATACGAGATGGTTCTATCCTGGACTACTATAAAATCAAAATAGCCTTCAAAAACCGACTGAATAAAATTATATACAAAAAACGTAATCTAACACAAGTTAAAAAAACAGATTTTCTGTCAAAAAGCATCCGTCGAGAAGGCATAATACCGTATTAAATTACCAATGGGGAGCCTATATTTAACAAACATTAACAATTAATCAAATAAAATCACCGTGATCAGACAGGAGTAGAGAGCGAAGGAGAAAAAGAAAAATTTGTGTTACCTCATTGAGACGACGACAGGCACAGCAGCGCAGAACATGGCCTCGCGAGCAAATTGTAAACAGCCACACACGGCAACGGCCCCACAACCGGTCCGTATTCACATCGCACACATATATGAATGGTATACACAGTATTGGGCTAGTAGTAATTGCAGCCGCCATGCGGCGCTGCCGTCGGGTGTACAGTGTGATAAGGGCGTAAAATTCAAATAGTAATGGATAAATTAAGAAATAAATAAAACATAATTCGATCATACGGGAATATACATAATGCATTACATGCCAAAGCGAAAGTTACGCACAGGGACATCGAAAACCCTTTTGCTCAAAAGCAGTGTAAAAGAACAAGGAAATAAAATACGTCGAATGTATGTTAGAAGGTAACAATGCCAAACAGACGAAATACGACTGTTTTTTAAACAGTAGCAATAAAATTCGTTTTCCAGGTGCATTACACCGTGCCGAAGCGGAGGAAAGAAGGGAACTACCGGAACCACGCTCCCGTCGGAGCACAAAGAAGGCGAAGGTGTTCCTCTTTAAAAGACGCTGAGAAAAGGTCGCAAGACAACTGCCTCAGTGCACATTCCACTCCCTCAACAAAACTTTGGCAGGCGAACATATTCGCGATTTTTTGTGCCGAAAGAGAATGGTAGTGGGACAGTGACGGTGGAAGAGAGAGAAGACTGAGTGGAAGGGAAACAGACAGGAAGCATTTATGGTGAGAGGGAGGAAGTGGCGGTGAAGAGAGATGGGGAGCGGGAAAGAGAGATGGATGAAGACAATCGTGGTCAGTGAGAGACAGTGGCAGTAAAGCAGAAAGAAAGACTGACGGAGATAGTTGCAGTGAGAGCAAAAAGAGAGAGGAGACAACGGAAGGGAAAAACAGTGGTGACTGAGGACCACAAACACGTGGCTACAGGGGAAAACATAAGTCGGTCCCTCCTGAGTTTTTGAACTGCGGTAGTATGGTTGAGACAGTGACGGTGGGGAAAAAAAAGACAAAAGGAGAGAGAACACGCAAGAGAGGGGCAGTGACAGGGAGACATACAGAGGCAGTGAGAGTGAGAAGATGTTGAGTATGAACGATTAACCACAAATAGAGGTACTGGTTAGAAGGATTTAAGTTGTTCTGTGTCAAAAGAACGCAGATATGCTCTCTTACCAAAAGCTTTGGTGAAGAAAGGGGATTGAGGATTAATTACCTAAATCGTTGTTCTTGTGGCCAAAATATCTCTAATATGTATCACAGCTTTATTGGTATTATTATTTGATTTTTTGTTCATAACAATTTGTAGCAAATATTTTTTTTTTTTTCTAAGGTAAGTAACCCAAATTATCTGTGACAACCAACCCGGTGTCAGGGCAGGTTATCATAAAAATGTGCTCCTACAAAACACTTTGTGATAGGCCAAACGCTGCTACCGCCACAAAATTTCTGGGTAAACGTAGCGACTGATATACCGGCTGATCAAAAACTCAGTATAAATTTGAAAACTTAATAAACCACGGAATAATGTAGATAGAGAGGTAAAAATTGACACACATGCTTGGAATGACATGAGGTTTTATTAGAACCAAAAAACGTGCACAAAATGTCCTGCAGATGGTGCTGAACAGCAAAACGTCAGTGACTGCGCATGACAATCGTGTATAAAAGAAGCTGTAATGAGAGAGAGAATCAGATGCGCCAGCAATTGCAGAACGTTGACGTTACCTGAAAATGCGAATTTAGTGAAGCTGTATTAACAGAATGGGGAATGTGCTAGTTCAGCGTTACGATCCTGTCGCCACAGGAAAGGGATTCGAACGGGTAAATTTCCGTTGACAAATGCAGCTGTGGCGAGAATGATTTCGAAGTTCGAAACCACGGGTTGTTTAGACGACAGATCCCGTAGTAGCCGACCGAGCACAAGGCGTAATGCTTCTGAGACAGTTCAGGGTTGCTCTACGCACGGGGAAGTCCGCGCTCGTGCAGTCGCACGTCGCACCGGCATTCCATACACTACTGTTTGGTTGGCACTTACGCGTACCCTCCGATGCTATCTGTACAAAATCAATCGGCATAATAAACTGTTACCTGGCGATTTAGTGAAGCGGAGGGCATTTGGGGTGTGGGCGTTTCAAAACATAGCGTAAGATGACGATTGGTTGAGTAAAGTGTTGTGGACCGACGAAGCTCATTTCACGCTCCGAAGGTCTCTCAACGCCCACAACTGCAGAATTTGGGCTACCGAAAATCCTAGAACTGTCGTGAAATCTTCACTGCACGACGGGAAAGTCACGGTATGGGTTGGATTTACCACATCTACCGTTATCGGGCCTTTATTCGTCGAGGAAATGTGTGATTCTGTTTTTGTAACTGCTACCATGACGGGTGAGAGGTGCGTCGATATGTTACAGAATCGCATCATCCCCAGATTGGCTGATAAACACCTGCTGGAACGTACGATGTTTATGCAGGATGGCGCTCCACCCATTTGGCTAGACGCGTGAAAGATCTCTTGCGCGCGTTGTTTGGTGATGATCGTGTGCTCAGCCGCCACTTTCGTCATGCTTGGCCTCCCAAGTCCCCAGACCTCAGTCCGTGCGATTATTGGCTTTGGGGTTACCTGAAGTCGCAAATGTATCGTGATCGACCGACATCTCTAGGGATGCTGAAAGACTACATCCGACGCCAATGCCTCACCATAAGTCCGGACGTGCTTTACAATGCTGTCCACAACATTATTCCTCGACTACAGCTATTGTTGAGGAATGATGGTGGACATATTGAGCATTTCCTGTAAAGAAAATCATCTTTGCTTTGTCTTACTTTGTTATGCTAATTATTGGCATTCTGATCAGATGAAGCGCCATCTGTCGGACATTTTTTGAACTTTTGTATTTTTTTGGTTATAATAAAACACCATGTCATTCCAAGCATGTGTGTCAATTTGTACCTCTCTATATTCTTTCGCGATTTATTCAGTTTTCAAATTTATACTGACTTTTTTATCATCCGGTATGTTACGAAGTACGCTGATAATACAAAAGAAATCTGTAACTATTTCCTCCTCAAAAATTAAAAATCGTGATCTGCAACAAGCTGTATTGAGAGTTTAAACCTTGTCGATGGTGCTGTCATTCAAACGTGGCAATAAACTGAACTTAAGCAGTAATTGAGTTCTAGGAAAAGAACAAAAGGCGTTCGTTGGATCCCTCAGCCCCTGAATACAATTGAGCATTTGCGTCGGAGTGCACGGTCAGAAAAAAAAATTGTGGCGCAGATGAAACAAGATACGCGAGGATTTTCATTCTGAGAAAGAGCAGTGACCTGCGCTGGAAGTTCTCTCGATGCAGACCGACAGACTCTGGCGCTGTCTATCGATTCACAGATATTTCAGACTGTTTCCCATGTCGCTGGAGGCACCGTCATCCAAGTCCCGCCCTCTCTCATTCTCTCTCCCTCTCTCTCTCTCTCTCTCTCTCTCTCTCTCTCTCTCGATCTGTCGCTCGTCACAATAACCTCGTCCACGGGAGATCGTTGTTTTGTTTGTACTTTTGAAAAATCTAATAATCTTCTTTGTTGTTTTGTTAAAACAAATCCTAAACCGTGAGCATGCATCTTTAATAAAAGGAAAACGTTGACATGAAAGACAGACATCCAGTGGAAAATGAGTTCTATAATGATGCCAGATAGTGACGAAAAAATGAGATAATTTACAGATAAAGAAAGTAATACGTTCTTGGGTCTCTCGTCAACTAAGCGAAAGACTGGGGCTGCTTCTTGTGTACGAGTCACACAGGAAACAACAAACTGTGTTTGAGTAAATGGTCATTATGAAATGAGAAAATGGACGTAGAAGAGTTCTGCTATCTGGGCAGCAAGATAACTGTTGATGACCGAAGTAGTAATGATATAAAACGCACTTGGCAATAACAGATAAATCATTTCTGAAACGAAGACTTTGTTAACATCGAAAACGAAGCCTTTTCTGAAAGCTTTTGTCTGGAAAGTAGCCTTATACCGAAGTGAAACTTGGATGGAAATCAGTTCAGACAAGCAGAGAACAGGAGCTTTGGAAATGTGGTGCTACAGTAGAATGCTGAGTAGACTGATTAACTAATGAGGATTTACTTAATAGAAATGGATATAAAAGAAGCTGATGGCACAACCTGACCAAAAGAAGGCATCAGCTGAGTGGAAATATTCTGAGGAATTTTGTAAAATGGAGTAACCGCGCAACAGTTGCTGAATCAACAATCTTTTATTGCACAAACGACCAGTTTCGGAACACTTAAAAGTTCCACCGCAATAGTGAAAATTTTGCGTTGCAAGACACTGGGGATGGCTCTTCAAGTTCTGATCGCTATACAAGCAGATGTATTTGTCAGAGAGGAAGGAATTAGCAGTGCATGTGCTCTTACACATGCTGCTTGTATCGCAACCAAAACTTGAGGGCAGTGTGGCTGCAGTTCGTTGCGCACCCCTGTTCTGGGAAGCCGCGACGATTGGTCACGTGTTTTCTGTGAGTGCTGCCACATGTTATTGACTCGGAGTCTTTTCTTTACCCAGCGGTGAAACATTTTCTTGCCACAAATTCTCGGGTGGTTCTCTGGATAAAGGGCTGGACGTTGGCATATCCGTATAGAGATGCTGATCACTCGCGCCTAGAGTTCTAGCACAACTTGCCGCATATGCGGCGGTTGCGCTCTGTTCCCGTTATCTCTCGTATTTTGCCGATTACCTAGACAGCGGTTTCAAAACGCCTCCAC